>NC_138824.1:98332470-99758101 GCF_965183815.1 Platalea leucorodia
AATGAAGCATGGTCGGGTCTAGCATTTACCCTGGTACGCTATGATTTGACTAAAATGAAAGTCCAGTACTACCTCAAATGATCAGAAAGAAAATAATTTTGAGACAATAAGAAGTAGTTCAGGCACCACAGTGGACTTGGCAGAGTGATGAAGGTCTATGGCCCTAATGGACTAGCTCTGATCTCAGCTGCAAAATTCAGTAGTAGTCCTGGATTTACATTTTTGTTTTTATGAATAATAAGTAGGTTCATTTATATAAATTACTCAAAGGAGTTTGTGAAGGTCAGTGGAATCTAATCCCAGGTTCTCTTAAATATTTAGTTTATCATCTCTTTGTATTTAAAGTTTCAGAAGCTGAAACTTTAATGATGTTATGCAACTGTAAACAGATGAGCTCACCTGATATTGAGGAAGGGAAGGGTATTAAATAACAAAACTGTTCCCCAGTAAAGGCCAAAAACTTGCTAGCTTCTTTTACAGAGGACATCATTGTCATTTTGGTGAGCATTTATCTACCTTGTTTTATGTTTCAAACAGATTCAGAGAATCAAAGAATAATTTAGGTCAAAAGGATCTCTGGAGGTCGTCAGGTTCCCCAGCTCAGTGCAGGGCCAGTATCAGTGAGATCCTTACGTTGCCCCAGGAGCAGCTGTGAAATACAGCCCACATTAGGAAACGTAGTGCAATCATTTGATATAATTTTCTGGACACCATATGCAAGGGATTCTGACCTAGAGCCTGGAGGGGTTTTTTGTGTGTGTGTGTATTATCTTTGTCAATAATTCATTGTTATGTTGCCAGGTGGCATGGGATTAGATATGTAAAAATATTTTTATACAAATTTCAGATGAGTAGATAGGGCTTCCACAATAATCTCACTGTAGTTCCTATTTCTCAAAGCACATTTTCTGTTTTTGCAGGAATATCGCAGCAGTCCTAATGCACACTATCAGGATCCCTGCTGCCATCTGGTCACAAGTTGTTCCTTGGGTGGAGAAGCAGCCTGTGGAGTTACTTGGTTGTGAAGTTATATCAGAACACGGCTGTGCCAGTCTGCCCCTGCACATGCCTCTTAGTGGTGCATCTTTAGAGACCACAGCACTTCTTGGGCTCTGAAGTATGCCCAAGTTTTCTGAGGGTGAGGGCTGCCTAATGTTGGACGTCTCTCGTCCTGGTGTGGGAGGTAAACCCTGCCAGTCCTGCACTGGCCTGTATGGGTGACACAGGATCTATAATGAATTCTGAAGCTTTACTTCCTAATGGGATTTTCTGTTGTTGTTTGTTCTTGAGAGCTTAATTTGATGAGGCACTGATCAGTGCAAGGACTGAGAAGTAGGTGAAAACATATTTTATGCATATCCTCAAGCTCTTGGGTGATACCCACTAACACCTCATTAAGCAGGATGGTTAATTACACTCTGAGTTCTGCATCTGTAAACAGTTTGCTACTTATCTGCTCAGGCCACGTTTAAATTCAGTATTAAAAAGCAGTGACAAAATACTATCACTAACCTATGCACCACATATCAGCAATATATGGAGTTCAGTTGGAAAAGGCAATGATGATTAGTATAAAACTGGAAAACAAGTAATGCATGATTTGGCTCTTGGCGAGCTGTTAGCAGAATAGGCCAGTATCTTGTCTCAGTCACTCCAGAGGGTCTTCAGTGTAGTGTCTTTAAAGAAAATGGTTTCAAATGAATGAAGTTTGGTTTACAACAGCAAAGAAGACATGAGAGTCAGCTTCCTTCTGCTGCTGAAATGTGCCTGTCCCTCCCTGTCCCTGTTCTCCTTCCTCCCTCACTGCTGCAAAAAAGGGGGAACTATTTTGGACCATGACCAAGAGCATTGCCAGAATATTTCTTGCTAGTTTCAATTAATATCATGCAAAAAGATGTGCAAGCACATAAACAGCCCAACTCAAGTCCATTTCCATATTAGATGTTTATTCCCTTTATTCCATTATACACATTTCTAATTTAAAGGGGAACATGACTGATGCCTAGAGAACAAAGCAACCATTATGTCCTTCAGAGTTTTTGTGTTATAAATTATCTTGGCCATAAAGTACATTAAAAAATGTACCTGGCTATTGAGAATCACCATGCTCTGCACACTGAAATGCCAGTTCTAACCCAGGAATCATTAATTGGGTAATGAAATTGAAAGCATGATAATAGATTTATTACTTAAATTGTTGATTATGCCAATTGACCTTTTAGTTAGATCTTTAAGCCTTCATAAAGTCCTCTTGCTCCTTGACAGGAAAAAATCAACAATCCTGTGCTAGCAATTATATTCATTTGACAACTGTATTTGCGAAGCAGAAAACACAGCAAACGGAGTGAGCTGAGTTCAATGAACTCTTACCTATGAGGTCTCCAGCATAACATCAACTCAGCCAGCGTGAGCTGAATACTCTGCACTGTGCACCTGCGGAAGGAAAAACAGTATAGTTACAGCCTAGCACTTATATGTAAATCATTGCAATTACAGGCTATTTAGTTGATGTTTTGAATTAACTTGGTCAATGACCCAATGAAGGCAGTGCTCCCCTGGAAGATAAACACACAGAAAATGAGAGATGGAGTGCAGTCACTCGCTTGCCTACTGCAAACTTTTATCATTAAGCAGCTACAAAGGGCACAAAGGACATAGGTGTCTGCTAAGCAAATCTTACCCAGCAGCAAAATTAACAAATGCAAGCAAAGGAGTGACTTAAGTAATGCAACATTAGTAACCATAGCTCATGGCTCTTCTTACAGTTTCCATTTCAGAGCACCGTCAATGACTTCATAATCATCTCACATTAATTGTGTCTACCTCTGCCCTATCTAAAGGGATTAGCAGTTGAAATTAAGGAAACTAAGGCTTTGTAATTTACTAACTGTGAAGCTGCTGAGTGTAGCAGTATAGCAAGAGAAGAAAGAAAATCTCCCTGGTTTAGTGGATGATCTTCCCAGTATGCATTAGAAAGTCTTCATTAATTGTTTCTGACTGGGTTCATTGCAATAATTGAATCGCATCTGCAATGCAGGGCAAAATTTGTCAGCAGTCTGGCCACAAGGGTAAAGGGATATAGATTTCCTTCCTTATTATTTCTGCCGTGCCATGTGGCTGCTTGTGGAGCTTCGCAGCCAGCTGAGGAGTCAAGGCACCTGCTCTGAGGCATCTGGGTTCCTGATTAAATAAGTAAAGCTACAAGAGGTGACAACAAACTGAGGGCAGAGGGGGAGAAAAGAAGCATCTGCAAAGAAGGGGAAAAAGAAAACTTTTCTGGAGGGAAATAAAACATTATTTGCAGTAGTGCAATTTAGGTATGCATAGTTCAGACGTGACTTTGTAGCAGCTGCTCAGAAGGGAAGCACTTCCACTGAAAAGGTTTCTGGGCACAGAGCAAATTTTCTTTAGGCATCTGCTTAGGGGCAGTACCACGGTGTGGCAGGAGTGAGTGGCTCTGGCCTTCCTGTACTGACACGCACAGATTAATAAAGACAAATGGCTTGTCTCCCTCTTCCCTGTACGACCACTTGGTAGACTCTTTGTGCTCCCATGTTATGTGACAATGTAAATGGCTGCCCGGTTTCTCCGTTTGGATAAAGGGTGCTCCCACCTGTGTCCTCGGAGTGGTGTAGGGCTGCGGCAGTGCTGCAGTCATTGCAGAAAGAGCCCCTGTGGCAGGACCACCCAAGGGCGATGCTGTGCCTCATTGCCTCGTGGTGGGACTGCGCTTAAATCTGGAAGTAGCTCTGTTCCTAAATGGACGGATGGAGGGTCCTTGTTGTAATGTGCAACCAGTGGGAAACTACAGAAGGCGTCCTAGCCACTTAGTTTGTGGCGTCTGTAAAAACAACTTTTAAATCTGCCCTCAAAGTAATCTTTCTTACAGAAGTGTGATTGACAGTTACACAGCATCACCATATTAGAGCAGACCACAAACACAGGCAGCTAAACCCTTAGATGTGTGGGGTGGAAGAGGCTGCAGATGAGGATTGCAGAGAAAGATGGCTACAGAGCTTGTTGACATACTCAGGGCCACAACAAGCTTCTTATGAATGCTATCAATCAGAAGTGCATATGAAAGCTAAGTTATTTCATTAGATCTCCCAAGACCTCAGCTATTAGGTAACAGCTCAGAGCAGTGGAAATATATATGTGTGCTACCACAGCCTCCTCCTCCTTTACCTTGTACTTTCCAGCCCTTGCACTTTCCAATGTTCCATCGTCTTTAGTACATGCATCTTGTAAACACATTTAATACACACAGCTAATCTTTATACATTGGAAAAAAATTGTAAAATATGGAAGTCTTGGAAGGAGTGTGTTTATTTGTAACTCTGGACAGTCTTACCCAATAAGAAAGGTCTTTTAACTTTAAAATAGTCTTACCCCACTGAAATCAGCAAAGATTTTGCATGAACAAAGGGAACAGAATCTTGACTTGTGACTTAATACAAAGTTATAAAATTTCCTCAAATTTGGTTTCACAATACAATACAGAATGTCACAATTCTTTTCAGGATCTTAAGGTGAAAGCTAATCAATAATTAGGTCGTATATTCATATTGCTGATATTTCAGTAGATTATACTCAGGCGATGTTTCTTCACCAAAACACTATGACACTGTGCCACAGAAGCAGTAAAGTAGTAAAACAGAAGTAGTAAAACCTTGCCTCATGCTTTCAAGCATTGCACAATTCAGCTACAGCCCCAGTATGACAGAATCCATGATGTAACCGTCATATATAATTTTAGGGAAGAAAGGGTTAATTTTATTTTAACCTGTTTTGCAGTTATAGCTATTCTTCAAAGTATATTGCTCGGTTCTACTCGGGGACCGGCACACTGCCCCGCCACTGGGTGTGAGGACTCCTGGTGATCAGCAGTCCCATCCTTCTCACTCCTCTGGGTTTGTCCCCTGCTCTGGCAATGGATAAAAGGAGCAGGGGAAAGTAACTGTGCCTCTGCCAGCTCGGATGCCTCCCCAATGAATTCTGATGGCTCAGCATAGACACTGCATCTCTCTTTGTCCTCACTGAGTTGTTCATTTCGCAAATGGAGACTATGAAGCAGTGATCAATTTTAAAGTCTTTTCTGAGCTCTGGCTGAGGTACCGCCTCCTCACAGGCAGCATCGAAGGGCTTGGCTGATAATGTAGATCTTAATGAGGATGTCTTTAGAGGACCGGGAGCAGCCTTGCAAATTTCCAAGACGCAGATCTCCACAAAAACAGCTGCTAAGTTTGCTTGTACTTTAACAGAACAGTCTCTGTTTTGCACGGTTTGAGTGTGTCCAACTGCTCTATACTGAAAAATAACGCAATCCAGAATACATAAGGCTAATTTTCAAGCAGGAATTGCTGCCCCACCACTCTTTCAGTGTGGACCAGCAATCACCATGAAGATCGCTGGCTTCTGCGTAGGTGCTGCAACATGGAAGAGAAGTGCTGAGACAGACCTAAAGGGCATAGTGGTCATTTTAACAAATTGTATGGCTTTGTAGTAAAACCAAATAAATGTATTGCCTCATCCAGGGGGATTTGTTGCCTGTCCTTTGGAAGGAGAGTAGGGTAACATCTAAATGAAACTCTGTGTCTCTGAAGAGTGGTATGGAACAGTCCCAGCATCTGGCAGCTCATAGCACCTTGTGAATCCTTACTCTGCTGGGAAAGAAAAATGCAGTCTGCCACCATCTCTGAAAGACTATCAATCAATCAGCTGTGGGGCAGGAGGTGTGACCCACAAGTCTCCCTTCGTCCTTTCACAGTAGGTCTAAAATGGGTGATAGCAACACTGGTGTTTGCAGCACAGAGACCCAGGGTGCGTGAACACGTGGGCCAAGTGAGCAGAGCTGAGACCACAGCATCAATATCTGACTGGAAAGTCATTGGGACTAAGGGCATCAATAGCACAGATGAGCCAATCCAAGGTCAGAGCAGACCCTGGGCTTTTTGTGATGAGAAGCTAATGAGTTGGAGGCAGAGCTGAGATGGATCTGGTTGGCTTCTCTAATAAAAAGATCTCAGTATTGTTTTCCTGGATTTTGGCATTCTTTCCCCAAAACAAAAATAAACAGAGTGTTTTGCTGGAACATGATTTCTAAAAAAAAGCACTTAGTGTAAGCCTTATTTGAGGGAGTGATCATACCACAGCAGAAAATAAACAATACAAATAACATCTGTGTGACGTGAGTTCTGCTATGAGAGCTAATGCCAAAAGACACTGGAAGATCCCAGACGTTAATTCTCTGAGCTGAAAAGGAATAGCCTATTGCAATATTCCTCTGAGCCAGCAAATATCCATATTCATTTAAATAACTATCATCTGTGCTAATCTAGCATAAATAATGCATGATTTCTAGGATAATGTAAAGGAGTTGTTACCAACCTGCACCTCCCAAAGAACAGAGAGCAGGGTGACGAATGGGTAAGAGAAAACTGAATTCCCCAGGGCAGAAGGGCAGGACCCTCATTCAGAGCTACAGACAGCAGCAGTGCAGAGCGCTCCTATCAAATCCCACCTCCACAGCAACACAGCTAACTTTTCCACTGGCTGAGGAGGTTTGGTGCAGACATGTTAGTGTGGACCCGACTTGGCTTCTCTTTCTTTCTCCAGTTTTTGCCAACAGCAGTCCAGGAAGTTCAGCTGAGATTTGCACAGTGTCCTCCTGAAGTCCCAGTGGGTGGATGATGGAAATATGCAGCCATTAGTGTGTGTGCATAGCCCAGAAAAAGTTTGCAGGTGGAGGTAGTATGTTTTATTGGATCAGCTGGTATTGCTGGAAATATTAGGCAAACTTTCAGGTATGCAAGCCCTTATACAGGTCTGAAATAGAAGCAGCAATTTTCAGAGCTAAATACAAGCTGAGAACAAATGCTCAGATGTTAATTAGGTATGTATCAATTAGGCCTTTGTTTAAAGAAAAGACATTTGGTAGAAGAAAGGATGGTAAAGAGGGAGGGAAGTGAGAGACAGAGAAAGTTAAAGCTAAATGAAGCTGCTTGTCACCTGGGGGAAGAAGAGGCAGGTAGTTTATAGCCTGGGGAACAAGAGTCGATCATGGTGAGTAGGAGGAGAGTCTAATCATAAGTCACATCTACTGAGAGCGTGCTCCTCCATATCAAGTGGCTTTATGAATTTCAATTCTCAGCCTCATCTTTAGAAGAGGTTTTGGAGGCTGTTCAGAAAAAAAGTACTAACTAAGACGCCAAAGGTGTTTTGGGAGCAGTGTTCTCCTGTTGGCAGCTTTTTTTTTTTTTTTTATTATAGCTTGACCATATGAGACCATTTTGGTCTGTACTGATTGTTTAATTATACTTACACAGTTACCATGAGGCCACTGGATTAATTTTATTGTATTTCTGGGAATGTGGGTGTGAGATTTAGAGAAATTCAGGGAGGGGCAGTTGGGGGTGGGGCCCATTTTAGATGGGTCAGATCTATGTGGGTGGATAGGCAAGGGTAATAAAATGCGTTATCTGCAACACTTCAAAGGACCATCCTCTGGTTTTCCAGGAGCTTCTGCTGGGGAAACTTGTAGGATGCTGCATCCTTCCTGCCCCATGCAGGATCCTTTTGAAGAAAGAGATAGTGTGGCCAGTAACCAAAGAGTTCCCCTCTGTCACTGGGAGATATACTTGAGAATGGTGTATTTTAGGTTTGCAGCACCACATATTATATATTCTACCAAATAAATATTGAAAATAGAAGCTCTGTTCAATCAGATCAGTAAGAAACCAAATGTTTAGTCAATATTGTGAGTACCCTTCAGTAAGAGTTCATCTGTTGATTCCGCTCAGCCCACATGAACCTGAGGTGCTTTTTTATTGTAAAAAGAAACCTCCACATGAAGCCAGTGTTATTTTTAAGTGCCTTTGTATTAAGGGTAGCCTGAATTTTCTGTGAAATATAAAATTGGTGAGACAACTTCAGGAAACCTTACGGTAGAATGAAATACTGTTTATCTCCAATGCGTTTTTTCTCGCATGTACATGTATGGAATTCAAATCGGAACATTTTATAAGGAAATGTAGAAGGGTTTTATATTATCAAACTGTGCACAGTCTGTGAGCAGTAAAAACTAGATACTTCTAGATTACTAAAATGTCCCTCAAGTCATAATTATAAATCAATATGCATGTGTACAAAAGATTGGTGTCTCCATAAAGTGCCTGAAATTCAATATTTTTAGTCTACTGTGTCTTCTGAAAGTGCCTGCATATTTTATATTCCCTGTGTGCTAAAAATTGTCTCTGTATTTTATGTATTGTTGTTTGTGGAGCTCTATTTGCAAACATAAGTAACAGCTAGTACTGGAGATGATGTACAGGTGGTATAACATGCCTGAAGAAAACAAAGCTGGATGCATACAAATGCCCCCAACTATAAATTTCAAGGACACCATAAGAATTTTTAGCCTCATGCTAATGCTCTTAAGAGTATACCATAGCTGTGTGGGATGCATTCTTGTAGCCGGCAGGAAGGAATATAGCACCAGACTCTGGTTAATGTGCACGTTTCCATGGTTGTGGTACCCATTTGTGTGAAAAACCTTCGTTTGTCCAAGTCAGTGGGATGTGCAGTCAGTGGGGTGTAATTCCTATTGCTGCTGTGTGTTGTCCGCTGGCAATCATCTGCTGACAAGTGGTCCCCGAGGTAAGCGTGGCATGCTGGAGCACTTTCCAGCTCCCAGACAAGATGCACAGCTGGAGGGTGACCTGGCTGCATGCCCCTGATGTCTGACCGCTACAGCTTAGAGCTGTCAGCAGGGAAGGGGGCTCCCACACGGTTCCCAAATTAGGGGTCTCACATCAGCTCCTTCATTCAACAGCAGTGTCAGGAGATCCTTTTGCCCAACCACAGCCTGAAAACCCATCTGGGAAGCACTGCTGGTGTCCTCTGAAGAGCCTCAAGCACCAGGTAGCACAGTGTGGAAATCTCAGTGGGGACTCCCCAGCATGGAGGGCACCATAATGCTGACACAGGAGTCCGTCTTTTGGCTCAGAGCATGTGTTCTCTTGCCCGTGGCCTTGACACAACAGTGTTTTTGATTAATGCAGAAGGATACAGATTAATTGGAGAAAAGGTTTTCTTCAGCTCTAGGTTGGCTGCTTTAATGTGATACCAAATAATATCGAAGCTAAGCTTGAAATCAAGGGCTTTGAGATAAACAACATAGTATAGTTTGATTCCTTTTCAAAATACATTCTAATGAATGAACATTTTCTGCTGGGAAACTACTGCCTCCATGCAGTTTTCATTTTTGTACTGCAGGGTTACTTTTCTGACAACCAGAAGGCTTGCTAACCATGCACGTGCACAGAAAGCCAAAGGTCCATGGTTTTTATCCCCAAGTTACAGGCTGGTGTTACCCTGGACCTCTCTCTCTCATGCAATGGACATTCCTCTAATAAAGTGGATTTTTGTTTGTGCTTAGGTTGCATTAAGCTACAGTAGTAACTAGGAGATGTCAGCAATAGCACTACTTGTATCAGAATAAGGTAGACGTTTCTCTCAGTGCATGGTTATTTCAAGGAAAAAACACAGATATTCCACAATGTAAATTGCTTATATTTTTTCTGTATAACACTATAGCTATTTACATACCATGCTGTTGGTACAACTGCATTCGATAGGAATGCATTTCAAAGCTCCTCCTTAACCAATCAAGACAGAAAGAGTGTAGATGGTCAGAATTTAAAACAGCTTTGTATACAACTGCACATGGCAGACCGTGAATTGGTCGCAGCACTTGTTCTGACAGACTGACTGAAAATGCGACTAGCAGTGCAAAATCTGTCACAATTTAATGAGATGCCAAATGCTAAACATGCAAAACAACTTCTTTTTCCTGAGATCAGGTTTCCAATTTCTTATTTTTGTTGTACAGATTATCACTGAAAGTAATTCTATGTAGCGGCTTCTTTCAGCACTCAAAGAGCACCTGCATTTGTTCATACAAAAGATTAACATGCAAAACACTGAATAATTCAGAATTCTTTGAGTGGGTAGAAAGACGAGTACACTGAAAATATCTTGTTTTTCTGAAAGAAGTTTGCTTTTTTGTAGAAAAATAATAAGCTTGAACTTTTTATTATGAAATACAAAATTTCAGACAAAACATTTCAGCTAGAAATCATAATTTTTAGATTGGGAAGGTACATATAGGGTCCATGTGCCAGATCTGCTCTATTGACAAGGTTGCCTAGCTAAAGTGCATTTCCCATGGTCATTATCAATTGTATCCCTGATGAAACAACAGGGTCCAGCATGAATACCAGCAGCCACCATTTGCTGTGACCCAAGTCATTTGGCTGCCAAATTCAGCCCACAAGTAAAACAGAGACATAAAGCATTCAAGCAACAACTCCTAAAAGTCAGGAGTTTCAAATCCACATTTTTCAGCTCAAGATTTTTGCATTTCAATCAAAATAGGATTTTTTTGGCACATGGGTGATGGTTTTTTATTTAAAAGTGGAACACTGGGTTTAAGACAAATAGCTTTAACAAAAGAATGTATTGAAATGAAAAAAATTCATTTCTGATCCAAAGATAGTTTTATTAGAAATTTTGAAACAGCCCACATGAAAACTTCCCTTGATTTTATTACAGAACAGAAATTGGAAAACGTTGTTGATCTATAAGCTCAAGATGATCAGCTTTACATAAAGTACATAAAAAAAAGCAGTAGATATTGTATTAACCAGTATTATTATTAACCAGTTATTTTGAACTAATACATCTCTTGCAGTGCCAGTCCTTGATCATGCTGTGGATAACCTAACATTTCTGTCTGATAGGAGTTTTGCCGATTTCCTTGGGACTCAAAGCATGGATTCTTGTTCTTGCAGAGTCCCATCAAATTCATTGTCTCTGAAGTTAAGGCTGTCATTTATGTCCATTATTTTGCTGAGATATCATATGCTACTTTATAAAGGTTGCAATTTTATTTCATTACATGAGGAAAAAAAGAAAAATAACTTATATCTTAAACTGAGAGAACTGATGTTAACCTTTCTCTGTTGCAGGAAGCCATCCAAACGTGTAAAATGCAACTGACAGAGAAATTTCCTGAAGAAGTACATCCTAAACAAGTGTCACGTTTCTGATTTTCTTTGGGCTGATCAGATAATCAGTACGTCTTTGAGGTCGCACCTATGGGAGAGTAAAAACAGTTATAGAACTAAAAGAAATCCTAGAAAAGCAGTCCCTCAAGGGTCCTCAGGAGGTTACCTGCCAAACCCTCACCCCAGAGCATTATACCAAAATGAATTCTATCATTAGCAACCCACTCAAAATCTAAATACAAAGGAAAGGATGAACAACAGAACAAAACAAAAACTTCACATGCAACACACTGATGGCAGTTCTGGGAATCATTAACTGGTCTTATGCTGTCTGAGAACTTCTTGTGGATTCTGCAGTCTGCATTCTTTTAAGCAAAACATGATATTGGGTGTTTCTTCTCTGGTTCTCTTAAAGAAACTACCCATTAAGCTGTAAGAAAAACTTAACATCTGACATTGCTTTTCAAATACGTTAGAAATTACAACAATAAGCACGTCAGTATTTCATGTATCTGCAAAACTGCTCTCAACATCTCGGTGTTTATTCAAGGCAGGCTTTTTTTAAAGTTCCCACGACTGGCATGATTCCACTTCCATCGACAGCAGCCTGTTTTCAAACTGACCCCAGTGGGATCAGTGCAGGGCAAATGCTCAGCAGTTTTGAAAACCCTATCCTCATTTGAAATCAGTGCAGTGGATTTCCAGTCCTAATTACTTATGCATTTTTACAAAATATCATTGCAGAGGAAAAAACAAAAAAAAATTCATTCTCAAATCCATGCAAGAAACATACCCTTTGGATATTTAAATGTAGTAGTGAGACCTCACATAGATAATTACAAAGTAGCTCTAAGGAATGAAAATTTCTTCCAAAGGTATAAACATTTATCTTTACATAGCTTCCTAAATGAAACACTACAGTTGAATGGTTTGCTGCCGCCAGCCCCAGTGTTGGTTTTATCTGCCTCCAAGTAGATGCGATCTGCTGGCTACTGTTCCTTGCAACTTCCCCACCTGGTCTCAAGCCCTTGGAAATTAATGGAAATTTCACTGTTCTTCCCGGTGGAATTTTTTATCAAGCCCAAGCTGGTTCCTAACTATTGACCAATCTTCTTGTGGTTTGTTTCTGGAGCGTTAATCATATACAGTCTGTATTGCCTTGGTATTCTTCCAGTATTAAGCATCTTAAATAATTCATTTGGTACATATACATTATTGAATAAGCCATAGAGGAAAATGTTAGATAACAAATGTGGACAACATGTCTCTGGTATTTAATGAGTCCCAGCACCTCAAGAAAAACCATGGGATAAATATAACTATCCTAGAAACATTTCATAAGACAGCTGCCTTCTGTTTTAAACACAACTCTTTTTCTTCCCCCTCCTCCCCATCCCTTTTTGTTGCTAGAACATACTGCTGTTTTCTAAATTTACCCTTCTTTACTGTTTATTTTTGCAGAGAGGAGAGGTGCTCTGGGAAGTAACAGGATTGCCTGTCTCTGCTCAAGAGACCTTATCCAAGATCTCTCTGATGCACTTAATTTCTTGCAGTTCAGCCCGAAGACCTTACTGGTGCTAAACGGAGACATCGCTCATTCATTTCCAGAGCACATCAGAAGTTTCCTCTGGCCTGTGTTACCCTGGAGATTAATATATGATGAGATTTGCTCCATTTATGGCAGAACAGTTATTTGGCATTTCCTGATCATTCAATTACAGGTCTGTTATGGCAGGCTTTCTCATTAGAAGAGAGGTTTTGAGAAGCTCTCTACTACTGCTCCCCCCAGAAATAACCAATTTACAAGTAGAATGAAAAAAAAAAAAATCTGAAAAAAGCTGAAGACAAGTGTTATGTTTGTGGAAAGCAAGCATTCCCAGATACTGTGGACTGTCCTTTGAGTATAAAGTATACTGAACTAGTTAGCATACTGAGTTACCAGTAGTAACCACAAAGTTTCAGATGGGGTCCAAGGACACCTCATTGAACACTGTCTCTGAAACTTCCTGAAATAGGTCCTTATTTGAATCCCATGTTAAGCAAAATACCGGGGTGGGAATATTTCCCAGAATTTGTTGCGCAAAAATACTGTATTGCAGCCAGATTTACTAAAGGAAAGAAAACATTAATCAGAAAGTTCATCAAGTAATGTTGTTGAAAGAGGCAGTGTTTATGGCCATTAGTAGGCAATACTACCGAAGATTTTGGGTTGCATGTGATTTTGAATAGGAGGGAGCCAGAGGACTTGCACCAGCTGGATCCAGACTGCCCTATTCTTCCCTTACAGCACTGGGGAAAATGTAACCCAAGCATGCCTCTTTTGCTTTAAAAATCTCATCTTCAGGAATGAGCCATCCAGCCCCTGCCTTGTCGTGCCATTTCTCCTCACCACCAAAGGAGGAACCGAGCAGCAAGTTTGCTCCTGGGGTGGGGACTGTGCCCCCAATGGTTTGCCTCTGCCCTGCTGCATCTTTCATAGTTATTTGCTTTAGAGCAAATGCCCTGGGTTACTTATATTTTATTCTCACTGTGCTCTGATATCAATTAATGTATAATTTCATGAATTTCCATCAACTCATGCTGTGTACTGGCCCATTTTCTGTGGATCTTTCCCTAAGTAGCATAGCCTCATTGAGATTGCAGTTCACTGGATATAACTTCACTGAAATGGAGGCTGCTGGCTGCTGATCAGTGACCTAAAACTCATTTTCTGATGCTATAGAAGATCTCATACAACACACTACAAATACAAAATGCAGAGAAGCAGGACCACAATAACCATTTCATATTTAGACCCTGATATGCTACAGCTGCTAGAGACTCTGCTTGGTTTTGATTTCAAAGTTTCTTTTTCAGATTAATTCAGCACTCTACTAGTCCTGTCAGTCCTAGTCTGAGAAAAAATGGTTTCATTATTCATTACATCCTACACATTGAATGGAAAAAAGACAGCTCTAGTGGTTCGCTGCACAGCCCAACATTACAGGACTGAGTTTCTAAGTGATCCCCTCTACCAGTAAGTGTGGAATATCGTCAGCATTTCTTTTACCTAGTTTTAAATCTCTTTGTACTGTCAGCTTGGCATCTAGTTAACCATGGATATTTGACAGTCACATGTTTCAAAGCCTGCCTGTTGACTTATCATCTGCCCTGGATGCCTTTTAATAGGGATTACTATAGAGGGACTAGTATACTGGGAAAAGCTTTGCATAGTTTGTTGGTTTGGTTGGGGAAACACATGTCCAAATCTTTCCAGCTCTTCCAGCTCTTCAGCCAGACAAAAAGAGAGCTAGCAATACACAGATGAATCAGAAGGTAAAATGAGTGTGTGTATCAGCTGATTTCAGAGTTGAATCCTTCACTGATGTTTTGAATAGTGATCTTCAGTCAATGAAAGAAGGACTTCTGCTATTACAAGCATGTTGTAGTCATTTCTGCAACCCATATGACATCAGTGATATGAATGATGAACACACATCTGGCATTATGAAACAGGGCTCTGATCTTTAAATTGATTTGACAGATGGCAGCTCCTCAGACACTGACGCTGTGGAAATGTATGATAAACTGAAGGCTTTGCCTGCTATTAGCCAGCCAAAAAAAACCCCAAGTCTAACTGCATTAGAACAAATTGCTGAAATTAATGTGGTAGGAGTACTTCCAAATGTGTCTGCATGCATCACACATTTGGCTAACTGTTAGAAGAAAAAATCAGGGAGACACAGCTTCTTGTTTCTGAAGGTTATTTCAGAAAAAACTGCCCTCAGTTTTTAATTCTCATTCCAAATTCACTTCATTTACAGGAAAACACCCACCCAAAAGTTCTGGATACCCTAAAATAATTCAGATACACTGCTGCTTCAAATAGCACACCAGTTCCATCCTGTCAACTTTTCGTACACTCAGCACATTTCCCTGTCCACCAATAGACATACAGTCTGGAAATTCCTTCTCATTTCTTCGTGGGTTAATCCCACCCACATAACTTCACTCTTCCCCTTCTTCCACAGACACTTGGGAAAATTATGCTGTAAACTGCACCTGCCTTTTCTGTATCTGTATCATCAATATTTATTTCTCTCTTAATGAAGATACGCTGACCAATGAATATCATAACATGACATACTCTATAGTACATTTCATCAGTAGGGGTAAAATTATTCGCTGTCATTGGTTTATATTTCTATTTTATTGACCTTTTAATTCGATTTTGATAGCTTAATTTTTCTTTTCAAACAATCCTCAGAGTCGAAGCAGTTATATACAGTGCAATAAATGGAGCTACAATTCATCATTCATTTCCTTCCCAGTATAAAACCACAACCACAACTAAATAATATTTCCAGTTTATAGAGTGTCATTTGGAGTAGTTAAGAAGAAAAATAGATCCTTCCCCATTAATGGAGCCATGACTCACTCTGGATTGGAGAGGAGGAGTGTGGCTGTGGTGGCAAGTGCAAGCCTCCTGTAGCTGTGCTGAAGTCAGCTGAATTACACCAGGGATGAATCTGGCCCCCTATAAATGAGCACTCACTCCCTCTTATGAAATGGTCTTCTGATTTATCATTGAGACATTTATGGCGTATTAAATGGACTAATTATGAAGCTTGTGTAGGAGACTGTCCAGTCCCGCAAAATGCTGAGTCCTTAGAGCTCCTTTTGTAGCAGTTGGACTTGAAAAAATGCAGTTCCTTGGAGGTGGCACTGAGGACCTGGCAGAACTGGCCTTATGGCCCTTGTTCAGGCTAAACTGTCTGTGGGACTGCCCCAAAATCTGCTAGAGCCAAGGTAAGGGATTCTCCTCATTGTACTTGGGTTCTGGAAGGAAGTTTGAGCAATGGGTCAGGGCATGAGATGGGACCTTGGTCCCTAACACCCATGTGGCCTGCAGCTCAGCCTAGGAGCAAGGATCACTCTCCTCCCATCGCTGACAATAACAAAATATGCAATTAAACAGAAGCCTGTAACTGTACTCTCCATTTGACCTTTTCTTGGCTAATGTAATCAGAATGAAGACCTTCCAGCACCCCTGACTGATGCTCCTGGCTTCCTCTTCCACTGGCTGGTAGTTTTTTTCCTTAGCTCAATAATTTAGTTCAATATTCATCATTTTTTAAATGTCTCGCCCACCTTTGTTTCCCCCCTTCTTCTTCGCTGAGGTGTTACTTTTCCCTGAGATGATTTGCCAAATCTTTTGTTCATGTTGTGAATTGATCAGTGCAATTGCTGGGCAACATTTATCTTCTGTGAACGTTTTGCATTAGTTTCTGATTCAAAGAGTTTGAATGGCCAATAGCTGACCTAAGTGATTTTCTGTTGTCACCTTTTGCAATGAGACCCACCAGGTATTTCAGGCTTTGTACCTGGTTGGGTCCATGGGCAAGGACTTCTGAGGAAACAAAACCTGTGATACAAAGTCTCCCTTAATCTCTCAAACATTTAAAATTGTAACTTTTTACATATGGAACAGAAGCAATCAAATTTGAAGCTGATACCTTCAGAGACACGGGGAGATTCCCTAATGCCTCTGACCTGTGCTGAAACTTTCCATCTAGTTTTCTCTTGGGAGTGGGAGTGGGCTGTGCAGTCAAAATGCTAACTTGAAAAATCTTCATTCACTGCAATTGCCCTGCTTTTCATCTCATCCCCACATCCATGAGCTTCTTTTAATTTTAAAACTTTCTGTTCAAACTTTGCCCATATGGACCTATTTTCTGGCCTTGTTGCTGTGGTTAATTCTGATCCCATAAGGTGACAAGGAAGTCAATCACAGAAATCTTAGCTTCTTTCACCTTGCAGTGGTGGAGAGACAAGGCTTTAGTTCTCCAGTCTCTGTGACTCTTCCCATCAGTAGATGGGCTCCTCGTTCCTTCCCCACCCTGCTCCTGAGGGAGGACTTGGGTTCTTCACTCCTTCTTCTTGACCTCCATAAAAGCACTGCAAGGATGTTTGCTTATTTTTCTGGATTATCCAGGGAGAGAGAGGCAATTTGCTGAAGTCCACCACTTTATGACCTCCTTCACTACGGATAACTTCTCTTTCTCCTGTTTTTTTTACCCCCTATTTCTCATTTAAAAGTCCAGAAAAATAAAGATGAAAAACCTTTGGGAATGTTTCAAGTATCCAGGCAGGGAAAGACAACTGAGAAACACAACTTGCTGTGCTTAGAAAATTCAGTGACAGGAAGGCAGGTGTTTTCTGAAGAAAGTGTTTGATTCGGCTCTAATCAGCAAATAGTTAAATGGCTTGCCATCTGTTTTCTTCTACTTGACAAGAAATATAACGAAAGAGCACCACAATGTTTATTATGCAATCTATTGGCAACAGTGGTGATTGAACTTTATTGGAATGCATCCAGTAACACTTTTTGTCAGAAAACCTCTATTACGCAGTTAGCAGGGAAGGTTATGAATGTAAAAGAAAAACGCTTTTTTTTGTCTGGGAAATGTTTTACTACGATTGTAAATAATGCTATAAATTTAAATCACAGACTGCAAAATCCACAATTTAAGGTAAACCTTCATCAACCTCTATCAGCTCCTGCATATACAAGATGGGGCCATCACAATATACTGAAAAGCCCTGTTCAAACTGAGAAATAGTTTGTCTTCACAAGCCATTTTTAGATTGCTAAATATTCCTCCAACATATGGAAAACAGTTATAAATAATTTTCACCTCTAGATTATCTCTTCATATTTTTCAAAAATGTGTGTGCAGTTACTGATGCAGCTAGAAGCCACTGTAACAGACTTGTACCAGATATTGTCCAGGGACAACTGGTTTAACAGAAATGGTTCAACTTTATGCTGTGTGCTTGTGATGGATTTCAATGTTTCCCTAGCCACTGGGCTGCAAGGGACCTCCTAGGCCATCTAATCTAGCATTTGACATGAAGGGCTGCACCTACATTCGTGTTTCAGTTCGAATGAGGAGCATGAACCCAATGCTTGTGAACCCAGTCTCCTGATGGTCCCCACTCACAACACTATCGTTCTCACTGTGGAGCTGTCTGAGAGCACACAAACTGGACACCTTTCAGACGACACCAAATGGCTTAATGCCCCCCCCAGCACACAACCAGTGCACATCAACCATCAATGAGCACCCAGTCACTGGGAAACAGCTACAGCTAACTGAAGTTATTGCCTCCCACTGAAATGTGTGTAGGGTGGATGCGGGGTCCTCAGCACAAGGTCTTTTGCTTCTTAGACCATAATGTGCCACGTGCCTTGTGCATGTGAACATAGACATTGCCTTATAATCCTGTTCATAAGCATATCAAACACTGTCTGAAACTTTTGCTCAGGCTTATAGATCCACACTGAATCCTCAGCTGTTTTGTACATGCTTTTCAGCTTTGCTTTAAGAATATTTTGTTTGACAAGTAATTAATGTCAAACATAATAACTACCAGCCACAAATACATCAGTATCATTGCTATTACTTTTACTGTTATTATTTTGATCATTGTTTTAATCATTGATGGAGTACTTCCTAAATTTCATTGTGTGCCAAAAGAACTAGACACACTCTGCTATGATTTATATGCAATGTCATCCCAAGACAGATTTCTGCATTGTACTTGTTGAAACAGCTCTTCAAAAATGAATGAGTTATCACTGTGTTAAGAAGTGAACTTGGTACCACATCACGGCCACTTTCCCAGGAGAATATTGGCAAAAACCATCATGGAGGTGGTAAATTTATTTTACAAATACATGGCACAAAGATCCACATTGCTGTTGTGCTAGAAGCTAAGAGAGCCCAGCCCCACCCTTCAGAATGGAGGTGACTGAGAATGGAACAAGTAGAGGAATAAACACTGAGCCCTACTTCTTTATTCGTTAGCCACGTGGAAAGGGGACAAAGATCTAGGGTGGACTGGGTGTTGGCTGCATGCTTTCCCTTCCATCATTTACTGCTGAGATACCAAAGGTCTCTAAGATCAGTGTAAAGTTCCTGGCTGAAGCAACTTCTACAATGTGGAAGTGTAATTGGAAAGTACAATCAAGAAATGATACAGAGAAAATGCACATTTATTTACTGTATCTGCACTGGATTTTGTTTGCAAAGGAACCTCAAACCTTACCTTCAACAGTGCCTCCATCTTATATCCACATCTCCACCAGTCTAGCAACTGGGGAGAACAATAAAAACATTGCAGACCTCCACTTTGGCAAAGGCACCTATATAACAGCTGTCCAGAATTATTACATGCCCAGAGCAAAGCAAACCTCCACATTATAATGGTTTAATGCATATTATACACAGAGGTGAATTCTCAAAAGCCAAACCAGAGTTACTCTGGCTGGCAAGGCTGAAAGAATTAATTAATAGTAATAAGTGGGCTTGTGGAGAGAGAGGAGGAGACATTTTAATCCCAGCAACGATGAACAGACAATTGGCTTTACCTATGGGAAGTCTGTCCCAGCCAGGGCTACCCATCCTGCTGGCCAGCAGAAAGGCCTAGCTGACATTTGGAGGAGGAAAGATATGAAAAGCAATGGAGAGGACAGAGTAGACACTGACTGAGCACCTGTCAGAGTTCAAGGAGTGTCTGGATGATGCTCTTAGTCATATGGTTTAGTTTTAGGTAGTCCTGCAAGGAGCAAGGAGTTGGACTTGGTGAGCCTTATGGTTCCCTTCCAACCTGAGATATTCTATGATTCTATGAGGGGAAGTCTGTGACTTTGTAACTTTAGCCTGGGAGGTGGAGGGGAAGATGTAGCAGGGTGCTCAGGGGAACAGATGTGACAGAAGCTTTATTAGACATTTCTTCCAAATATCAGAGGTGGTTGTTTCTCCCTCACCTCCCATCCCCTCCAAAAAATCAATCTAAATCCAAGGCTAACACCCAGGGCACTTATCCTTATAAATCAAATATTCAGGAATGCTGAAGGGACATTCCACTTACCCGAGTACAGCTGTAATTGACATATAAATGTCTACCTCCACCCAAAATCTATGTTTGGATAGAGTACGATACACACTGTGTGAAAAAAAAAAGGTCAAGATATCAGTATTACAATTACCTTTGATACAGAACTGGTATGTAAATCTGCAGCAGGCACAGTGAACTTTGAAGACATTGGGGGAAGAGAGGCAATTCCTGTAACAAGAATATACAAGATTACTGTTATTCGGTGTCCACCATGGCATGAAACACAAGCCATTCAGGAAAACAGCTAAATATGATTTAATGTTGTGAGCCAAACTCTAGCTAACTTGTTGGGCGAACATGGCACAGTTTTTGTAGTGGGGGGGAGCTTGCAGGGGTGACTTCTGTGAGAAGACACCAGGAGCTGTCCCCATGTCGGACACAGCCAGTTCCAGTTGGCTCCAAGATGGTCCTGCTGCTGGCCAAAGCTGAGCCCATCAGCAACACTGGTGGCACCTCTGTGATAATGTGTTTAAGAAAGGGTAAAAAACACTGCACAACAGGAACTGGGAAAGAGGACTGAGAAAATGTGAGAGAAACATCCCCGCAGACACCAAGGCCAGAGAGGAAGGGAGGTAAGGACGTGCTCCAGGTGCCAGAGCAGACATTCCCCCACAGCCTGTGGAGAAGACCATGGTGGTCCAGGTTGTCTCCCTGCAGCCCGTGGAGGACCACTGTGGAGCAGATATCCACCTGCAGCCCGTGGAGGACTCCATGCCACAGCCGATGGATGTGCCTTGAGAGAAGCTAAAGCCTGTGGAGAGCCCACACTGGAGCAGGCTCCTGGCATGAGCTGTGGCCCCATGGAGAGGAGCCCATGCAGGAGCAGGTTTTCTGGCAGGAGCTGTGACCTTGTGGGGGACCCACAGCAGAGCACTCCATTCCTGAAGGACTGTACCATGGAAAGGACCCATGCTGGAGCAGTTCGTGAAGAACTGCAGCCTGTGGGAAGAACCCACATTGGAGCAGGGGAAGAGTGTGAGGAGGAACGAGCGGCAGAGATGATGTGTTATGGACTGACCACAGCCCCCATTCCCCGTCCCCCTCTGTTGGTTGTGGGGAGGAGGTAGATGAGTTAGGAGGGAAGTTGAGTGTTGGAAGAAGTGGGGGTGAGGGAGGTGGTTTTAGTTTTGTTTTTCTTTCTCACTATCCTACTCTGTTATTAACTGGCAACAAATTAATCTTCCCCAAGTAGAGTCTGCTTTGCCCGTGACAGTAATTGATGAGTGATCTCCCCCTCCTTATCTTGACACATGAGCTTTTCCATCTTATTTTCTTCCCCTGTCCTGTTGAGAAGGGGGAGTGATAGAGTGACTTGGTGAGCACTTTGTGGCCGGCCAAGATCAACCCAACACACTAACAAATATTAAAGGACCCCATCTAGGACCCAGTAGAATCAATTTGTCCAGGTTTACTTAGTTTTCCTTATATTTTTTATAACTAACTCCTACATTTTACAACACCACATGCTCTCGAAATCTTTCCACTGCACTTATTTCTTCACAATTTATTCGTTAGAGAGAAAAGGATGTATGCCTGGATTATAGACTCTGCACAATAATTTTATGTCATTAAGTATTTGATTAAACGTTTTGATAATAATGTGGTTATAAATGCAAGTGGTGGGTAACTATTTGGTGGGGATTTACATTTGCTTTTGAAGAGTCTTTGTGCTTAAGGACTAGAATTTATAATGCCTTAGGCATTTATCAGTAAAATAGTAGTTCACTAACTGCCTTTTATTCTTTCCGTCTTTTTTTTTTGTTCTTTTTTCGTGGTGGTGGTGGATTTTTTTGTTTTTACAGAGCAACTGCAAAATATTTCCTAAATTGACTGTCGTATGGGGATCCAGTTTTCCCACCTCTGGCCCCAGAAGATAGTTGGGCATTTAAAAAAACAGCCCAGGACTAAAACTAAGTTCCACCGCAAAGAACTTTGATGTTTTCTCAATACTTTTGAAGGGCCATACTCTAGAAAATCCAAAATGTTCTGAAGAGGTTCAGGCCAAGCACAAGTCCTTCACAAAGTATTGTGAAATCTTGTAATGTAATTGCTTGACATGTTGTCCAAAATGCCAATGCTGAGAAGCAGTTTGACAATATGTGAATCACCAGCATAGACTCACTTGGGATTTTTTCTGTGTTCCACAGTTCCTCTGGAATGTATCCCTGATTTTCACTACCATGCCTTTGCCTGTTTTCCAAATCGCCGTCTTTTTTCTTCTCAGATGAAACTTTTCTAAAAATAAAAAGGCCTGTCATTAGAACTTCATTATGATATGAGAACTCTTAGGTAGTAGGCTACAGAGAAAAAATTATATGTCTTACTTATGAAAAAATAGGTGCAAAACATATCTGGGCCTTCCAAGTAATTAGTTAGTACAAATCATGTCCCATATAAGTATTACCCGTGAAATTATATTTAGGAAGTTTCCATCAGCTGCATAATCAGAAAGCAGGAAAATAAAGTGAGCAATCTTCAAAGAGTGAAGACTCTATTACAGATCATAGGTTTTGTAGGAAATTATTTTTGATCTCTAATTCTGAATTACAGGATATTCAGTGGCCCAATAATGGAACACCAGCTAGGTCACTATGACAGCTCATAATTTTTGTGATTTGAGCACCGCCCCCCCCCCAATTGCAAAAACAAAGCAGGTTATCTCACATCACCACAGTTAGCTCCCAAGTGATTCATCTGTACACTCCAAAGTTAATCTTTCACTTTGAAATGGACTTTACAAGTGAGAGTAGCCACAGTGAAGCTGACAGAACTGTCTTGGTTAAAGTTACACATCTCTGAACTTGCAGAACGGTGACCTGAATAGCTGCACAGTGAGAAAAGAGTGCCTTTTTACTCAAAGTTCTTATGCTAGAAGGGATACTACTATTCATCTCTTCCTACCATGGACTCCCCTCTGGGATGGTCCCAGGTCCATCTTTGCCTAGGTTTCTGGTGAGGCAAGCACAAATTGACAGCAGCGCTATGACAACCCAGGGATTTGTAGGGGAAGGGGGAAATATTCTCGGTTAGCAATATTTGTGGAAACCACTGCATTTACTTTTTTATGTTTAGTAGAAATTACTTTGCAGGCTTCAGATGAGCATTACTCATGCACATGTAAATCTGACAAGCCAGCTATGACTACGTGGCTTTTTTAGGAGGTTAACATGTTAGGTACCACTAAGAAACCTGTCATGGTTGCTAGAAGACAAGAGCAATTGTTTAGGAATACCACCTCCACATGTTACATGATACTGTACTGTCGATTGTATCCGATCCTTAGATCTCAGCAAAGTCAGTGTAGTAGCCAAATTGAAAGCAGCTACAAAAAAGTGTGGGAGGTACAGAAAGATAGCCAGCCAAGTTAAAAATGAATGTGGGAAGCAAAACAATATATCTTTGGTCTCACTACTTCTTTGCTACTACTACAATGCAGCTTCCAAAATCTGGACAACCACTATTCTTTTTACCGCAGGTAGGTTCCATCCAAGAAAAAAAAATACTGAATCTACAAAATCTGTAAGTGATTATAAATAATTCCTGTGATTTCAGTGTCATTTTTACACATGCTAAAACTTTGCAGAACTGTCAACACTGAGTTTCTAAGTCCAAGCTAAGCAGTAGAGCCTGGACTCATCCCAGTGCTTAAGTATTTGCTTAAGTGTTTGCTTAACTTTCAGAGTGTAAGCAATGTTTATGAAGTCAGTACGACAACTCGTGTTTACAGTTAATGGGAAAATAGGAGCTTTACTGTACTGAGATCTAAAAACACACATTCTGTCATGAAGATATAATTGTATTTGCCCAGACCAGATTCAAAGAAATAGGGAGAAAGTAACGTTATGCCCTGTTCAGGACTTGTTCATCTCATCTGAAAGAAAGCACTGTGCAGACCTGCATCAGCAAGGCAGGGTCCTGGGACGGACACGGACCTGGCCGTACCAGTCCCCACTGCTGGGCAGATGCTTCCCTGCATGTTCAATTGATTTTGCCTTAGCAGGGTTGACCCTTGCAGAAGGCTTTTGGCAGAACCAAATCAGAATCCAAGCAAAAAGGCTTTGTAGCACTTTGTTCACAGCAAAACTGATGCACAAGTGGTACCTGCTTTTGGCCTCCCATTCCCTGCTGATTTAGTCCTGCTCTATTTATATAGCTGCACTTGGTAAAATGATCAATTCAACATCGCAAACTAAGAAATCACATGGACGTTTACTGGTATGGCATGGCATGGTACTGGTTTGGCATAATTAGCATCATTTCCTCAGGAGAAAGTAGTGCTTACCTAATTTCCTTATTTTGTTTTGCATCAATAAAATGCTGCATAAATGGAAATCTGTCAACAGGCCTTCACAAAATTTCCCCACAAGAGGCCGTTTATGAAGCTAGGTACTACTGAAGCGCGAGGCAAAGTGATGTAACGTTTTTTAAACTCATTAAGAGATGGGGAGTTAAAAGCCCCGCAAGCCTAGGCAGCGTATGAATTTACAATGCTCCCTAGAAGCTTAGAAAAAATAACTCCAAATAGCACCACTGACGGGTCTGTCACAGCCGCACTGGTGCCGATAAATAGGATCTTAATGCTGATAACCATCAGCTCATGATTTCTAAGGTTTTCCAACTCGATGCAATAATGTACCAACAGCTTTGTATTCAAGTGCGTCTGATAATCACTTGATTAAGTGTTGACACTCATCATCGGGGCAGCCTTATTTATTTAATTAATTTTTTATCAGTCGAACGCTAACGACCCTTAAAAGAGCCGGGGGGACGGGCTAATTTGCCTGCCAATCTATCCCAATTAGCTGGCGGCAAGGCTGCTTCTGGCCGGGAGGTCCGGGTCCCCCCGCCCCGCCGCGGCAGCCCCGGCAGAGCCGCTGGGCTCGCAGTGACCCCCTGTGGCGGCGCGGGCAATCGCCGGCACCCTGCAGGTAGCCAGGGGTATAGGCAGTTCTTAAGTCTTTGCTTTGCCCGTCAGCTTCAGGAGGAGTGTATTTTTCCGTTTGTGATGTCTGTGCTTGCTGAATCGGAGAGGCAGCGTTTGCAGGATTTTGATTCTTTTCACCCAGTTTATCGTGGGAAGAGAGTTCACAGCCTGCTGCCGGCTGTGGCCCTTGCTGCGACAGCCTGAAAGAGTTCAGTTAAAAGGAAAAATTCTCCCACCTCATCAAACTTACCTTATTTCATTTTGATATGTAGATCCTAAGAAAGAAAGAAGGAAAAAAAAAAAAGAAAGGAAAAATTCTCCCACCTCATCAAACTTACCTTATTTCATTTTGATACGTAGATCCTAAGAAAGAAAGAAGGAAAAAAAAAAAAAAAAAAAGGCAATGTGTTTAAAATGCAGGAAACTAAAATGTGACCTACTACAGAGCTCCTCTTAGAGCATGCACTGTGTTCCAGCTACCACAGGGGCATCTCTCCTCCCTATTTACAAAATTGTGCAACGTCCCTGCAGAACAGCTTAGACAGAAATTGGAAATTAGGCACACAGCACTGAAGGTGTGCTTCAACAAAGAACCTCAGCATAGGAACTAAACGTCATTGAAAGGTAACATATTCCTGAAAAACACGACCCCCTTGCAGTTAATGTGAATGGCTGACACTGATTGCTTTGGAACCAATTTATAAGAGAAAGAGCAAGTTGAAAATAAGGAGCATCTTAACTGGGTCATGGTTAAGAGCAGGATCTGTCTGCTCACACTTCTGCTTACAGGTTTTTGCACAGCACCAGAGCTGACACAACTAGGAGATTTATATCTAATTGAAGATATTTTTTAATGTATAGACCAATTATGAACGTCCACTTACGTTTCTTCTTTAGGCAGCAGCAGCGTACAACAACCACAATAATAATGATCAGAAGAATAATACCAACAAATGAAAGCACAACTGCAAGTACAATAACACGCGTGCTTCCGTTGTCTTCACTGTAATCATTTTCTGTTAAATTAAACGGAGAAACATTGTACCATCAGAGCCTCAAAACATCCTTTTCAGAATATTTACCTTTTCTGTGAGAAGATATTAACTGCTTGTTGATTATTTAACAAGGGGTCTATTTTCCAAATGACAGACTCTGTATTTATGGATGGTGCCCAAGAATTTAATGTTTCCAAATGCAAGTTCTTTATTGCAATTGTAACTTTTCCCACAGCTACTTCTCTTCTGAAAAAGACAGGCTTGCAATTTTCCAACCTAATCTTTATTTTGTAGATATGCTGGGCCTCCCAACATCCTTTGGAGGCATTTGGGGTTGGGGAGAGGGGTTAAAATTCAATTTAAGGTGTCTACTGCAGATACTATGCGTCTTGCCTAGCTGCTGTTGTCAGCGGAGAGAAAATAGGTATTTTGGGTTACAATTCATTTGGCCAAATATGTACGTGTCCCTTTGGATAAGATGAACAGCTCTGAAGAAGTGTCCATTTCTCTCCACAGACCACAGCGATAGTCTTAGGTGACTAGTACAGATGGAGATCTCTAGCCTGTAGATATGATTTTCTCATGAATCTCATCTTGGGCTTTCTGTCACTGATTTCAGCAGGTGTTTGATTTTGGGACATGCTTGGTAGGGAATCTGTTATCCACTTAAAGAGCAGCGAAGAGCAAAACCTGTAACGAGTAGCACCATTTGGGAATATGCAGCTACTAATCCATCTTCACTACTGACATTTCTCACAACATTAACTTATTCTTTTGTCTTTGCTGTAATCTACAGAGTTAAATGAGGTAATTTCAAGATAATTCAGTATCTTGCTGAAATCGGTTGTTATGACCAGTTTCCCTACAGAGCCCCCAAGTGCACAGAATTTTAAAAATACCCTGTGTTTCTCACACTGCTGGATACACAAGGAAGATGTCGGTTCTGATTGTCACATCATCCTGCCCTTTCGTTTTGACCATATATTTCAGAAGCATCTCTAATTTGGCTACCCTTTGAAAAGCAGCTCCAAAGTCATTTTGGCAGCTGTTTAGAAACAAACTTCCAATCCAAATTACAGGTGAGAGACACATCCAAACTTGACAAAACCCATTCTGTTGCACTGGGTTTATGATTGTCATTTCCTCATTAGAGGTCCCAGTTAACGACTGCGTGGCTACATTTAGCTGACAGCCTCCGGAAAAGGTACCGCAGCAATGCAGGTGACTGGTAGCTGCACAGTGTCAGGGCTATGCCCCTGATGTGTGAACCAGAGTATCTGCTGGTTTACCTATGGCAGAGAATAAAGAAGTAAATCCTTTCTATCTACAAATTTGCCAGGGCATATGTTTGGGGTTTGGAGATTTCAGACTGCAAAGATACAGGACCAGAGCCTCCTACGAGTCTTGAACCTCTGTTAGGAGTCTGCATTCTCCAAAGGTCAGGTCATTATGCTTAAGCAATTCGTTCCAGCCTTCTCTAATCCTAATGCTCAATCAGCATGTTTTGAATTTCTTCTGATTATTAGAGAAAACAAGCACTCAGTAACCTGCAAACTAGTAGTTATTTCTGTAGGTTGTAATCAATTGTGATTACAATTGATGATAAACATGTTCATAATATTTTTATCTAGAAGTGCTGCAGCAAATATCTATATTTTGTCATATTTTCTTCCATAAAGCATGCCACAGGGATTTCAAGATGCCTAAAATATGAAAGACAGCTATTTAGCTATAGGGGAAAGCTTAACCTTAGTGTGAAGGGAGGAACTAAACACACCTGCACTGGCCCATACCTCCAGGCTGGCTGCCACACCAAGGTATTTTCGCCCCTGTCAGGTTCTGGTTACATGCCAAAAGAGGATCTACAGAGCTGAAGAGAGAAGGACCAGATACAACAGAAACACTCCCGGCTCTTCAGCATTGTAGTTTCTCCCCTGTTTTGGAGGATCCAGAAACAAAATGGAGCTGGGACCAGCAGGTATGAATGCAGGAGCTGCCAGCTTAACACGCAAGTAGGGGTGCAAGAGAGGGGCCCTAAGGCAGGAGGGCATTAAATCCCTTTTAGCCCCATTAGTAAATCCACACCAAGTTCCATGAGGTGCTTAGTGTGGATGAAGCCACTTCCTCATTCTATAGGGCCCATCCTTTGCTGCTATCCCGACCACTGGCTCCTCCCAAAGCTGCCCAAAAATTTACTTGGGCAAAGTATCTGCAGAAAAGGGGATTTTCCCTGGCACATGCTGGTAATCAAGGAGAAATGAGAGACTGGAAAAGCTGTACATCACTTCTTGGACACTTTGGAGCTTTCTGACTAACTTAAAAAGCAAAGGAAGATCAGGCTCAGGGCAGATGCCCTGTCTTCATCTTCTACAGGTCAAAGACCACATGAAGTCAACACTGATGCCAGAGACCTTGGGCCCAGCTAAGGGACTCTGCCATGGACCCCATTTCCCAATAGCAGCTCTGTGAATGCATCTGCCGGGATAACTCCATAGGAGTTCCCAAATCCGGGGCTCAGCCAAACACCACTGTGAGTGAGGTACCTCTGGAGGAGAAGTGACTGACATAAAAATGCATCACCTTGTATGGAAAGATTGGAGATTATGGCTGATCTAGAGATGCAAGAAGGCAGGACATTTGTTGACCAGGAGATGGCTGGCTGAAGAGGGCTCAGATTTTTGGTTGCAGTTCTTGTGAATGGACAGGTATTGCTTGTGAGGAACATGGAGGAATTTAATTCCTCAAGCTTTTAAGTGAAGGCTGAAATTGATATTACAGTAGTTTTGGGAAGGACTCCTTAGGTGTTTGAAGCTAGTCGTAGTCTTTCCTGACAACAGCTAGCTAAGGTTGAGTCTGTATATGAAAAGTCAGACAAGCTCTGAGATTTCAAGTGTGATATACACATTACATATCTTCCTCTGCCCTAAATGCCATGTCTTTATTTCATTCTAATAATTTAAAGACTTCATATTCTCATATTCTGACAAATTTTGAGTGTCTGCTGCTGCACAATGATTCTTCCAAAGAGAAATGAATGATGGTCCTCTACAATCACTAATTATATCCCAATTGTGCTTCATGACATCTGTTTTTCTCCTCTTCTGATTTACAACGAGTAGCTATGGAAACTGAGGGTGGATACCTCAGTACTTCACAAATGAGTAGGCAGGGGAATTTATTAATTTCCTCAGGATAGTTCTGTTTTGCTTAGTCAGTAATTAGAAGCAATCTGACTACAAAAAAGTCACATTAAGAATAGTGAAATGACCTTTTTCAACTGCACTGCAAAGCAAGTACTTCTGAAAAAGGCTTGCTAATAATGACTCATACTTAAAATAAAAGTTACAGTTACTCAACCTCCTCAGTTGTTTATATGTCGAAACTTCTATACCAAACCCCTCATCAATCCACTATAAGCATGTCTTTGTACATGCTGTGTTCAGCCATTACAGAAGAAGAATCAGTTCGCCAAGAGAAGCTGTCAGCATGATTATAAGTTCACAACGCTCACCACATCATGAAAAGGAATGTAGATTCGAGGCCTTACTCTGTACAGAAGACAGCTGGGGATGCACAGACCCACCACAAAAAAATTCTATATAACCTATGTATTTCCTGTACCACAGGATAAGGCTAATAAAAGGGATGTCACTGTAGGGAGGACTATCTCACCGTAGGTGGCAGTGTACCTATATCCAGCATCCTCAGCTCCCTGCCATGCAATTAGTGCTTCAAGTTGAGTTGGTCTTGAGACTCCTCTACCTTACAGTTGAGACACTTGGCTAGTCCCAACAGAGAAATTGTCTTGTATTGTCTCCCTTGTCTGCACTAAACACTGCTAACCCACAGGGAGATACTTCCTCTTACTTGCTCTTATTGTGTTATGGTTTGGAAAAGAAAAACATTTTTCATAGGATTCTCTCAGATTATGAGGCAGATCTGTAGTGATAGTCCCACTTGGTTTGTCCCACACTGGCAGCACAGAGCAGATAAAATCACCCTTTTTCTGATAAACCTCCTAATACTGTGAATGTGTTAAATTATGGAATTTATTTTCATAGGATATCAGTGAGGCCAAAGATTAGCAGCATTACAAAAAATGCTGACAACGTTAGTGAAAATATTTAGGGTCTATCAAAGGTCTAACTGTTCTCGAGAGATTTGCTCAACATCCATGCTTGGATTAAAGTGACCTTGAATTTCCTTAAATAAAAGGCAATAAAAAACAACCAAATGCACTATCTAAAGAATCCCACATATGTTGCTACAGGACAAATTTTACTTTCCTCTAAGACACGAAAGAGACCAGGAAGAGGAAAGCAGGCCCAATGGCTCTTTGATCTAAGTAGACTTTTAGATATGCAGCTTCTCTTGATGATGTGATTCTTGCTCTGTAATGGGTGAATACACCATGTACAAAAGACATTCTTACAGTAGATTGATGATAGGCATACAGTATAGAAATTCCTACATATAAATGCTACCATCTGCAATTAGGTGCCAGCCTCAGTGCAGCTCTGGGGATGTCACCACCTTACTACAACAGCTCCATCACATCTGATCACAGCTCACATGGACAATTTTCTATTTGCATCTGAAGTGCTAGTACAGAATCTATTCTGGGTTGTGTGTGGAAACTGGAAGTAAAATCCAGGGCTTTTTCCCAAGTCAATGGTAAAACTGGTATTGAATACTATGGAGAACAATTTCACCTGAGGGTTTGGCTTTGAGTAAATGAGGTCTAACAAATTATGTTCATATGGCAGGCATGGTCTAATCAAAGATATTTAACATCTAAATTCATTAGAGGTTTACTCGGTCAAGGAGCAAAGGCTGGTTTTCTTAGCAGTGGATCCACAGTAGGAGTGGCAGATCTACTGCTTCGTTTGCCTTACTCAGTCCTAAGCTGGACTTTGTGGTTCATAAGACTTGTACCAGTCCTCTCCCATATGTGAATTTAACCCTGTGTATCAGGTTATGACTATCGGGTCTTAATTCTATCACCGTTGTATATCTATCTCGTAATATTTCATTTGCAAATGAAAAAAAAAGACTTTTCAAAATAAAACAAAGCAAAACAAAACAAAAAGCACAGTTCTGAGAAAACAGTATAGGCAAAGTACAATGAACGTTCACTTACCTGTAGTAGAGTTGACAAAAACAACAGTTACAGTTGCATTCTGAGGGTTAGGGAGTGCTTCTATGTCAGCTAAACAAGCCAAAATCTCAGTGTCCGTCGGAGTCAAAGTTAGGATGCTCAGGGCATTGTGGAGGTCATTAGATCCTTGACTTTGCTGGGTAACATACCTCGACTTATCAATGAAAGAATCATTTGTCATCCAGGTAATATCTGGAGCTGGAGCCCATCCTAAGGCTTCACAAACAATTTCAACTGTTTGGTTCTCTTTTACTGTTAGGGTGCTATTTTTGATGAATAAAGATCCATTAACTGTAGGAGGGAAAAGATGTTTTGTTCCTTCAGAATATTTGGCTGCATTGCTTTCCTGCTGATAGCTTTAAATCTTATCTTGCTACCCAGAATTAGCTATGCCTTGAGACATGAATTTTAAAACAATCATTATTAACACAGATATACCATACGCATGATATAAACATGCAGATATTGCAACTTCCTGGACACATTGTCCAGTATGTCTAAAGCACAAGTCTCCGCTTTCAGTACCCTTCCAATAAAAAGCAGGAAATTATACTTTTTAGCCATCCTGATGTATTTCCAGCTGAAGGACAACATAACGAAATAACAGTGTTTCTCTCTCAATTTTAAGTATGCTTGGGTTTTATCAGGAAAGGTTTAGAGGTAGATGATGAGATGTTCTCATTTCATGAAGCATCTCTGACAAATGCATAGTGTCTGGTGGTTAGATCTTGCTTGAATGGCTGCACTCTGTCACTACCGATGCTTCAGAGAGGATGAAGAGGTCTCATACAGAGGGGCTTGATACACAGGAACTTTTTGTTCCTTGGAAATGGTAGCTTGCAGCAGCAATCATATGAAGAGTATCGCCTTGTGTCAAGGGCTTTACTTCTACATGCCATTAAATAAAACTCAAATAAGCTGGATACAGACTGATTCCTGAGTCAGAAATCAGGAGGGAGATCTGCCCTAAAGACAGCAGAAGGTTCCTATACAAAGATGTGCATATGGGGTAATCCATGCTGTTTATAGCCAAAAGATCATTTTTGACAACTGCTGGTGGGCCTGATATAGCCTTCAGGCACTTTAATGCAATCCAATAAAGAATAAGAGATGTAACAGGAAAAAACAAGGGCAGTTCAAACCTTTGTTAATGGCACTCTGAATGTGACTCTGAAACTTGCTTTGACTGTAAAATTAAGAAAAGGAGGACAGGAGGCAAAGGATGGTAAATGAGAGCATGTACTCCTTCGCAGGAATAATTTGGGCAATCCATCAGAGGATTCCTTTAAGTGCAGTATAATAAAATAGCTTTCTATTGATGGCTACACGCACCTTGAACAGAAAGAAATGCAAAGCTGCTCTGACCAGGTTGCTGGATGCTGCATTCAATTTTTCCAGAGTCACTCAGCTGTGTGTTGTGGATGATGAGCTCCGAGGTAAACCCATCGCTAGTGGTATAATTTTGAGAGGTGTAACGGTCTAATGTTTCAACAGCTCCTTGAGAACTGAGGACAGTGAGGACAGGATTTCCATTGGACAACCACATGAGAATCAGCCATCCTACTGACACAGTGCAATTAAAGCGGGCTTCTGAACCAGCGAGGACTGTTGCATTAGTAGGGCCATTTATAATAGAGTAACAAAAGCCAAGACCTGGAAGCAAGAAAAAAGCACAGTCTGTAAATACATATACAACACCACCACCAAAGGCCTTTGACTTAATTTTTACTGCCAGCAATTTAAGGCTAAAAAGCCAGGTTCCCTGGTTCAAATAGGATTATTCACTAGGAGCACTGGGGTATTAAGCACTTTTAGTCATTTGTCAGGAAAGGCTATTGATTGAGCTGAGCTGGCACTTCACCTCTGACAGTGGTCAGTACCTGATACTTTCAGGAAAAGATTATTGTCTCTTTTTCTATAATGCTTGTCAGTAAGTAGTCAAAAGATACATATGGTGAATTGAAATTGCAACTGAGTAATGTTAATCCCACAGCAGTAAACAGTAGTCAAATGCTACATTGTTATAATGGATCCCCAAGCCAATCATTACAAACCCAAGAAGTACAGGTTTATATAGATTAAAAGATCTTAACCAGTTCAGAGATGGAGATGTATAATCTAATTGCCAGCAGTGTGCCCAGGTGGCCAAGAAGGCTAATAGCTTCCTGGCTTGTATCAGAACTAGTGTGGCCAGCAGGACCAGGGAGGTGATAGTGCCCCTGTACTCGGCACTGGTGAGGCCGCACCTCGAGTACTGTGTTCAGTTTTGGGCCCCTCACTACAAGAAGGACATCGAGGTGCTGGAGCGTGTCCAGAGAAGGGCAACGAAGCTGGTGAAGGGTCTGGAGCACAAGTCGTATGGGGAGCAGCTGAGGGAGCTGGGGTTGTTTAGCCTGGAGAAGAGGAGGCTGAGGGGAGACCTTATTGCTCTCTACAACTACCTGAAAGGAGGTTGTAGCGAGGTGGGGGTCGGTCTCTTCTCTCTAGTAACGAGTGATAGGATGAGAGGAAACGGCCTCAAGCTGCACCAGGGGAAGTTTAGGTTGGATATTAGGAAAAAACTTCTTCACCGAAAGGGCAGTCAGGCACTGGAACAGGCTGCCCAGGGAAGCGGTTGAGTCTCCATCCCTGGAGGTATTTAAAAGACCGGTAGACATGGTGCTTGAGGACATGGTTTAGTGGTGGACTTGGCAGTGCTAGGTTAACGGTTGGACTTGATGATTTTAAGGGTCTTTTCCAACCTTAACAATTCTATGAGTCTATGATAATCTTTCAGGTCCAGTTTAGATTAAATGGTTTTCTTTAAAGATGCGTTTGATTTTTGGTCTCTCCTCCTCCTGCTCCAATTTCACCTAACTTTCTCTTTTCAGTGATTCACTAAAAAGCTGACTTAACATTTTGCTGAATGAAAAAGTTCCACTTTTAAATTGGAGAATACATGAGTTCTCTGGACTTTAAATAAATAAAGGAGTAGGCAACTAGTCCCTTTTCCATGCTTCAGATTGCCACTGATTTTTTTCAGCCCCAGCATATATCCTTCCATGCTCTTTCCCCTATTCATCTGCCTCTTCCCTCATTTCTCATGCATGCATCACATATGTCCTTGCCCACCTTCTCAGGCTTTCTGTTAGCCAGAGCTGCTGTAATTCATGAGTTTTTCTCCTTAAAAGGTAGTATGAATTTTGGCTACTACTTTTCAGAACTGAAACCTCATTTCTAATGAAGGCATTCTGTTTTCCTTTCCTCCTCAACAGACCCAGGGCCTCCTGTTGCCCTCAGAGGAATGAACATGCAGCTGTTGCCCAGGCAGACGGTAGATCCCCTGCACGTGGGAAGGCAGAAGCGCTTGATTCTACCAAGCAGAAAGTGAAGGAAGGATGAAGGCAGAGACGTTTTTTTCAAAGCAGCAGCTGTGACTTCAGTCCCTGAAATAGTGAGGGGAAATAGTTGCTATTTTGAAGGCGTGCAAATCTTAAAGTATTTCTCAGAGACAGAACATCATATACCCTAGTCTTCATGAGGGACAAAACTTCAAACTCTAAGAACAACCCAGCTTATTTAGTTGATGTCTTAGGGAACAGGACCTGAGAGAGCAGTCTTGTGTGAAATTAGGAACCTCCTTGTCTGAGTCTTTGTTCCTTGTGAGTCCCTTTGGATTTTGGCTCAGTTCCCCAAAGCAAGATATCTCCATGTCCAGTAGAGCAAAGGCAGGGGTACTATCGATGCCTTTCAAGGAGGAGTAGCTGACCAAATGGCCATAGAGTAATTCAAGTTGGAAGTGACCTCAGGAGGTCTCCAATCCAGCCCCCCTGATAAAGCAGGATCAGTTCTGAGGTTGGACCTGGTTGCTCACAGCTTTATCCTGTCAGGACTTGAAAACCTCTAAGGATGGAGACAGTACAGCTTCTATGGACAACCTGCTCCACTGCTTGACTGTCCTCATGGGGAAGAAGCTTTTCCTTTTGTCCACTCTGAACCTCTTTTCTTTCAACATATGCCTGTTGTCTCTTGTCCTGGCTCCATTTTCTTGACAACTTCCTTGCAGGTACTGGCAAGCTGCCGTTAGAGACCCCGCCGCCGTCTCTTTTTCAGGCTGAACAAGCTCTGCTCCGTCAGCTGCACCTCACTGTGACAGAGTTGCTCTTTGATGGGGGCATTGAAAGGTTTCAGTGGCAAGGGACCTCAGGAAATCTCTAGTCCAACTCTCTGCTCCAAGCAGAGCTAACTTCACCATTAGGCCATTTGCACAGGGCCTTGTCAAGTCAAATTTTGAATATCTCCAAGGATGGAGATTTCACAAGCTCTCTGCAGACCAAGCAGTCCTGCCAGTAAGATCTACCTCACCAGTGAGTTCCTCATCACTTACTGGGAAACATTCGTGCTAAGCACCAGGACTGCCAGTGCTACCCCTAACGATTCAGGCTGCAGTCTGCATAATTACAGCAATTAGATACTACAGTCCATAGCAGTCTAATTAAAACCCCGTGTCTGCAAATTTGGCCTGAGCATAAGTGTTCAATTATTTTCCAGGAGAAAGAAAGTCTGGAATGGCCATCACTCCCTTGCTAAGAGTATGCAGGGCAATGAAGTGATTTTTAAAGGTTTCATTCAACCCAGGTTTTGTATATTTTAGGTAGCTTATTCATTAATTGATTAATTATAAGTTATTGAAAAATTCATTTTTCAGTCAATAGCTGCCACGAGTAGGGGAGAATATGCTGTATTGTTACACACAAAAGACATGTTTGATAGTTGTACAAATAGAAACAGAGCCCAATCTCTGCTACAGCATTGCAACCAGAGCCTCAGTGAACGCACCCAGGGCATAGGGTCTGTAATCTCATTGCTCCAGTGTCAACATCATTTTCAAATTCTCAGCTCACATTTAATCCTAGCCAGTGTATATCTAACCAGGTTTGTGCCAAGAATTGTTCTTTAATATAAATAGCTCCTCTCTTTCCTCCCACCCGCTGCATGTATTTACAGACAAGAGCCTTTTCATTCTTTGTTTTGCAGGATTATACAAACCTAGCTCTCCCTGGTTCTTTTTATGACTGACTCTGAGTTCTCTCCTGTTTACAAAAACCTTTACAAAAATTTTCCACCTTCCTGGGTTATGTTACCTCTGCCATGCACCTCATTCTCCAAAGTATATCTGTGTGTGAGCAATAAAACATTAAATGAAAAGCAAACTTCGCTTCCACTGATAGTTAATAAAACCAGATAAGATACAGTAAAGCATGTTTCTGTTCAACATAAATGGCTCGTTTTTTCCAGTAGCATTTATTCAAAGCTCTCTTCAGACTTGTGAAGGTGAACTGAAATGCTTTAAAACATGAAACAGCTTGAAGACAAACTCAGCAATCAAATCTATGTGCATACCTTAATACATTGCTTTATAAACAGTTAACCCAACAAAATGTCTAAAAGCCATTTCCTCTCTTTTCTATTTGTCACTTTCTGAATGTTAGGGACATTCATCCAGTTGTCATTATTCCTATTCATAACTTATATTACTAGGGTTGAGACACTGTCCTAAGCTCAAACATGTCTTTGCATTATCTATTTTTTCTTGAGTCCTGTTGTAGCCAGCCTTTACAATACTACTCCCTGTACATCTATGGTGTCTATAACATGTTCATGTGCTGAGTTTTTTGATTTTTACACTTTGTTTTAATTCTTCCTGACTGGCTGAAGTGGACATAAACAGCTACCATGATGATAGACACAGCCATGAACAAACTTCCTTAGAGTTAACACCAAAATGCATTTAGTTGCTCATGAAACAGGAGCTGCAGTACTTATCCACACTGCTCCTCTTAATGCAGACTGATCTCTGTACATTTGTAATTTATTTCCATGCCTGTGCAAACACTTCACTTTCTTAAGGAGCCATGGTTTGCCATGGCTCTGAATAAATGATGTGACTTTCAGTACACTGATAGCTGTTAATTAATCATTTGCTATGAGATCATGTCTGTGAGTTCCATTATAGTCTTGAAATTTATCCTTAAACATGAATAATCAGTGATCATCCGCTCTAAAAATACATGGCTAATATTGCTTTTGTTTTCTTCAGACAATCAGGACGGTATAGGCAGGTAGGGATGAGTTATTCCTTCATTTATGTAATATAATAATTTTTTATCAGTCCATAGGCATGGTAGGATCTATATCTTCTTCCACCAACCGTACCTGCTGGAGCAATAGATGGTCTTTCACTGACTTCTGTGAGCTAGGGAACAGGTCCGTAAGCCTGGTATGGGGATCCTATGGGTGGCAGGAGGACTAAGGAGTGGGGCATAGCTCAACCTTGCCTCCATTTAGATCTCAGTAAAGCCCCAGCACAACCAAAAAAGGAGCTTCATGAGCCTCTCCACCTGCTGCCAAAACATTTTTGGTGGTTTTAACTTTGCCTCTTTATCTTTTTGCTTTTATTTTTTTATTCTGCAACAGCACATGGAGTCCTGAACCAACAGTGCGTTCCATTGTCCAACCCATGTACAAACACTGATAAAGTAACTCATGTAAGGTCAAAGAGGACATTCATGACAGAAATGGGACCTAAAGCCAGTTACCAGTGCTTTAAGCCAGTGCTGTAAGTCCTTTTGCTGGGCCTTGTTTCTTGCACTAAGAAGAAAATTTTAGTGCTAGTTTTATTTACATACTGCTTAAAAAATACCTTGTAGATGGTTGCTTTTAGACAAATTAAGGCCTCAGGCTAGATTGTCATTGCACTTTACAGGAATTACATGTTCAGCTCTTAACAGCTGGTTTAACATCTGCTTCCACACACACAACCAATGAGAAATCCCACTCAGGCAAATATCATCTTTGCAATAGGGAAATGTTAGGCTGTCTTCATAATATTGCGTTACCCCTTGATTTTTGAAGAACAAAGCTGAGTTAGGACACCTTCTTTGAGGCAAGTCATTAAATGTTTATAAAGCAGTCACCAGTGATGAAAGTTTGCTTAAACTGATAAGTATTTATGGTATTTCTGTTGCTCAGTCCTTCCCAACACCATGCAGAGTATATGCCAACTCTGTTACGAGCTGTTTATTCCCTCCTTTGTCACACAAATTTGCTGTCACATCCCTGGGGGTTTTGAAGAAACAAAAGTGCATTTCCTTCCCTGGATGACGCCTGCACTGAGGGAACCTCTTTGGCCAAAGAACTGCCCTTGCCCTTCGTCACCAATGTTTTTTCTTCCCCGCTTGAACTAACTCTAAAGGACCACTTTTTCATGCTGAAGGTTTCAGCAACAAGGGCATCGAGACGTGGCTACCTTCCTTTCCTTCCCTCCTCTCCTCTGCTGACTCTGTCTTTCTTCTTTTATAAGTGACCTATTTGGGTGCAGTGCAGTGAAGGACAATATGGACATTTTTTACATAACGATTCCTTTTTTTTCAGCCTCATTATCATATTTCAGAATAATCTCTCCATCTATACCTGTATTGCTGTTCAATAAACCCTGCCTTTTATCCTTCAGATTTTGTGTCTATTCTCTGTCTTCCTCCCTTCGTTCTCTGCTACTTCTGTTTGGATTTCTACATTTTTTCCTTCCAGTCTGTTTTAAATTCCTTTTTCTTTTCACTCTTTCTTTAGTCTCTTGTTCACCACACCTTGTCTTTCTGCCTTCCCTGCCTCATTGCTGGCCCACTGCTCCAGCAACAGCTCTGCAATAAATTGGTTTGGATTTGGTAAGATTATTCTTCAGCACATCTCAAGTTTATTTCAAAAACCAACAACCCTGAAGCTGAGCTTTTTGAAAACCAGAATTCCCACCCACCTGCATACAAACCTCTCTGCAGCCCCAAGTGTGTCTTCCCATCTCTTCTCTTACTCACTGTGTGACAGCTGTTCCTTGCAGCCTCTCCTGGCTCTGCTGCTGGACTACTCCTCCTCTCCTCCTGCACTGCCTCTTGCCTCTAGTGCTGAGGGTCCCCAGGCTGGGAGCACCGCAGCAGCACCACCACCAACATCCTGGCAGGATGCTGGGACCCTGCACATTCAGCCCTGTGGTCTGCAATGCTGTTGCTGGCAAAAGGCATGCTGTGCCCATCCATGGGGACGCTCAACCTGGCTGTGCCAGGCAGCCATCTCGGCAGCCTAGCCACACCACCCAGCCTTGTGACTCCTGATATCCTGAGAGCAGCGATACTTCTTTCCAGAGCAACACCTGACTCTCCACAATACACTTTTTCTCTCTGCTTTGGGGTGTGCTTCCATGGCTGCCCCGCACAGTGTGGGCAACGCCTGCTACGCCAGTACAGCTTGCGGGTGAGGCAATAAAACACCCATTGCAGGAGTGCTTGACTAAAAGCATTAGTGAAGGGTAATAGAAATCCTCTAAAACATGTAGTACTCTGCTCTGGATGCTTAAGAAGACAGTGCAAGAAACAGAACAAATAAAAATGGAAACTTCCTTCTTATAACTTCTCAGTGTCCAAAAACAAGAGATCTAGGGACTTCTGGAGCCAATGATTGCATCTGCACCAATGGATCTACCCTCCATATATTTGTTTCTAGCTTTTTTTTAATTTGAGATCCCCCATATCCAGTGACCATGAGCTTTACTATTTAATTACATACTGTAAGGAAAAACACATTCTTTGGCTTGTCTTAAACCTTTTTTCTGATAGTTTTACTGGTTGCCACTAGTTCTTTTTGTTATGAGAAGTTATGAATAACCATTTCACCATTCACCTCCATATAATTAATTATTTTAATAAATCTTTACTATTTCTTCTTTTTCACAAGCAGAAAAATATCCCAGTGTAATGAAGGTGTCCTCATACCTTTGATTACCTCTGTCACACTTTATACCTTTCTCAGACTAATACATCCTTTTTTAAATGGAAGGGCTAACAAAACATCCAGTATTCAAGATATAAGTTTTCCGCAGATTTATATAATGCCAGGTTTCATTGTGTTTCCCTTGCTGAAGACACTAAGTGGTGAAATTTTCTCTTTTTCAGCAATTTACTCTCTTTACAAGATATTTATTATTTTTCCCCACTAGACATCTTCAGTTAAGTGATGCTTTGCATTGAATGTTTTCTGCTCCTTTATTGCTTACTCACTTGGCATCATGACATTTTTTGGCAAATCTTCCTAGTCTCTTTTTGGATTTGGCTGCCCTAAGTAATTCTGCACCACCTGCAAAGTCTGCCACCTCACAGTTCACTCCTCTTCACTAGGTTGTTTAAGAGCTTGTTGAATACCACACATCCCTCTGCAGCTCCACTGGGAACAACACTCTGCTCAGAAAACTCAGCATTTATTCCTGCATTGTGTTTCCTTTCACCAATTATTAAGCCATGACAATACCTTCCCTCTCATCCCACTTCAGCTCCCTCCTTTCAGAGCCTGTTAAAACCCCCCAGCTAGACTATAATAAAAAAAAAAAATCATCCTTGTCTCCCTTACCCAACTAGTCACTTTATATTCACATTTTCTTTAAAGCTCTGCCACCAAGATACCTTTTATCTGAATTCACTTCGAAACTCTGGCATGTGAAATGTAAATTGGAGGCAAACTAGAAAAATGATAATTTGCACATATTTCTGGAAGCAAAACCAGCTGCCGATATTGAGTTCTCTACAGATGCCCCCTCAAAAGCAGTCCCAAACAGACAGGAGGAAGATGAATGCAAGGAGAGGGAGAAATAAGTGGGACATCCCTGCTCAGTGGAAGTGAGAGAGGGCAGTCTCCTCATCTCCTCCCCACCCCATCCACGGCTCACTCTTGCATACTGAAGCCCACCTTAAGCCATCAGATCATTCAGGCTTGAAACGCAAACTTAACCATTTCAAACAGTTTAAATAATTCCCCTCTGGGACTGACTGTTCAATCTGATATCGACGGTAACTGCCATTCACAGGGCTTTAAAATTAGTTCACACATTTTGTCCGTTGTGGCTCATTTCACGGGTTATGAATGTGTCCTACCTGGTAGTGAGGCAGTTAAGATGAGAGGAATTAAAATGAGTTTCTGGAACCTCTCCATTGGAGCATTCTCTCCTGGTCCCTAATGCAGAAAGCCACCAGTGGTCACCGCATACTTGAGAAGACGCTGAAGGACAGAACTTATCAAGGAACTCGGTCATGAGCTGCTGCTTTGCGTCTTGTGATAAAATGTGACTTTATGTGACCTGTATTACCAACAAGGGGAGAAGATTAAATGAGGGAGGGTTTGGAAGGAGAGCAGTATCTTTTCTCAAAACAACAGTTTCAAAAGAAGTAGAGGAGCTTTCTTCAGCAGAGAAACCTCCTCCTGTGGTCGTTGCATCTCTCGTGCCCTTAGTCCCTCCTGGCTATTACAACACTACTGCTTCAGGATTGACTGTGTCAGGGGAGCTCCATCTGCATCATTAATCATGAGCAGCTGGGAAAAATAATTCTCTAAGCTGCTCGCAATTGCATGTGCATTGTGGGTGCGCCATCCGTGCCGCCAGCGGCGTCCTGGCAGACTAATGAACCCTGTGCTCCATCACTTACTGTTGTGCAGGGCAACTGCGCAGGGCACCAGCTGCTCCCCTGGGGTCAGAGGGGAGCAGACCTCCGTACAGAGGGGCTGTTACCCCCCCTCCGGAAACTGATGCCTCCTGCGCCAAGTAGCCTTCGGGAGAGGAAGTGGGAATATATCCCAATGCACCGCTACATCCAAAAAGTGTGTTTTGATGTTTTTTCTGTGTGCTTTACTCCAAAACTAGAATTCCTATTCATACATTTCCAGGCAGAGCCTGCCACCATCATTGCTGCTGCAGTCCCGTCAGGTCCTCACCACACACGGGCCACCGTGGCCAGGAGGAACAGCTAATGTCACCTGGCCTCTCTGTCCCACCTGCCTTGGGGCAAGGATGAGAAACGCCAAATCTCCTCCCAGCTCCCCAGACTGAGCACTCAGAAAGGCTGCTAATGCAAAGAGGGTCCCCAGAATTATTTCTCTGAACCAGAGAGTGCCTCTTACACCCCAAAATAAAACACCACCAGCTCTCCACCATGGTCAGATATAAGATACAGAGCTTGGGTGGGAGCCATCACCTTACTTCTGCATTTTCTGCTTTTCCAGCATTTGTGATTCACTCGTGTGATATTATTCTCCTCCCCCTCAAAATATGTGGGAGAGAGTTTGATTGCACTGCTTGGTTTACAAACTTCTCAGTTGGGAAATTGAAGCTTGCCTTCATGAAAGGGACACAGGACAGAGGATATGGTTTTTTGGCCAGTCAAAATTTCTTGTCAGGAAAGTGTTTTTTATTTCAGGGGTGTTCTTTGTGGCAGCTCTGTGCAATGCAGAAATATTAGTATCACCACAGAGACACCCTGAGTTTCCTGTAACAAGCATACTTTTTTAACCGCCTTTTTGCTAAAACCAAAACCACACCAAGGCATGAAACAAAAAAGCCCTGGCCCAGCTGTTTTGCTGCCCTTAAGCAAGCAGTTCATTTCACAGTTTTGTGTGAAGACCCTGCATTAATGCCCAGCAGGGCTTTTGTGAAAGTAGCAGTGGTGGGATGGCACGGGGCGGGTGGCAGTGCCTCACGGGGTGCCTGGGTGGGAGGAATGCCTCGTGTCCAGACCTTCCCTGCCCGCTGCACCACCACAACCAACAAAAAAGCATTTCTGCTGTCTTTCCAAACATGTCCAGATGCAGCATCAAGCTATACCTGAGCAGTGTTCGCTGCTCGGTGCTTTAAGCAGGGGGTCTCACTGAGTTTACTGCAGCAGTTGCAACCTGACCGGCTCGGCTGCCAGCTTGCTCCACGTTTTCCCACTTTGCAAGCTTTCAGTTTACCTTGCAAACTTAAGGGACAGCCCTGTCAACTAATCAACATTCTAAGCTGAACCCATGAGCTGATTTCTTCACCTGCGGGGGGACTAGTTTGTAGGCTGGTTTGGGTTTGCCCAGTGCATTTTGAAAGGTTTTGGTTTTTTCTCACCTCCATGTTTCGTGTGCGGGAGGGTTGCCATGCACACCTTGGAGGGATTTCTCCTTGCTCTGTCACTGTGATAGCTCTCAGCCCATACACAAATCAGTCAGTAGTCCTTAAGAGCTAGCATTATCTGTCATAAGAAGTGAAACAGCCCAAGTAAAGCACCAGGAAACAAATCCAAAAGCCAGGGCCGTGGCCTGTTACAGGAGGCTGTGATCCCAGGCCGGATCTACAGGCCTGGAGAGGACCCCGCCGGCCAGGGCAGCAGCCTTCATACCTCCCCTTACAAATCCAGCTGCACCAACGCAAGCTGAGCTGAGCAAAGTTTTACGGAGAAGAATAAACTTGCTAGAATCTTATGCCCAAATTCAGGCCAAAATCAGTAAATAGCTTGGGGTGAAGTAAAGCGAGACGGGAAAGGAAGGGATCTATAACGTTTTGTTTTACTTTGTTTCAAAATGGACTTTCAAAGGGCCAGGAAATATACCCGATCCCCAGATGAAACAAGATATTTTGGCTGATGATGAATTAAATACCTGGGTTTTGGCCTGAGCTGCTTTTCACCTTCTCTGCAGGTGCGTGGGGCGACTGGCATCGCCAGCGCTGCCGTGCACGGCTCTGAGCCTGCTCCCTCCCGCATCCATGCCGGAAGCAAGGGGATAATATCGATACCATCGCCCTAAAGGAGCAGCAGCCGGACCCATCCCAGCACAGAGCAGGGCTCGATGCTCTGGGCACCCTGCGATGCGGGGGACACCCACCCCGAACAGTGGGGAGCACAGCAGGAGATGGGGGTCGCAAAACACCCCGGCTCACCCCACTGCCGCCGGCCCAGGGCGAGCTTCCCTAATGAGGCAGGAGCAGGGGAGAGGGTTAAATTATCTTTCAGCTGCCAGATCCTTCTGCTGGGAAGTGAATAATGGCTCCGGAGGGGTTACCTGGATCACTTCCCCCGACGCCGAGAGGGTGTCTCCTACCGCTTTCCCTTTGACGACAGGCCCCGCTCGCACCCTCCGCCCGGGGACGCAGGAGGAGGCCACCAGCACTCAAGGCGAGGAGCCCCAGGCCAGCCCTCGCCTCCTCGCCCCGGGAAGCCTCCCTCAGGCGGCGGGGCCGGCTGCCGAGGTGCCGCGGGGAAGGAGCGCCGACCTCTGCCGCCTCTCAGCCGCCAGGCCCCAGGGCAGGCACCAGCCCTGACATTGTCACCGCGATATGGTGAGGTAAGGATTGCCTCTCCCCTTCCCCCCGCCCAAATACGGCTATCGCTGTGTTAATATTTAACTGGTCCTGCAGGAGGAAGTAAGGCACAGCTGATGACACAGACATGGGAGTAAACTTCAGGCCATCCCAACCCGAAAAGCTGGATGGGTGCCGCCATCTGACGTCTCGGCAGAGGACGGCCACGCCGCCTTGTCAAGACGTGTTGGGAGGCGCAGGATTTGTTTTCCCTGGTTTGTAACTGCACAGGTGAGTGTGTCGGTGCCTTGTGACGAGGCTGGAGCTCGTCCCGCTGTTACAGCGCTGCAGGCAACATGGCAGGGAGCAGAAGCGCCCGCCTGTGGGCCCCGCGCCGGCCATACCCGCACCAACAGGCGCTGTCACCCACAGCCGGGGGTGTCAGGGTCCATCGGCAGCCCCTGACAGGGTGAGAGGCTGAGCCAGGGCCAGGGTCCATCCAGGGCATCCAGTCAGGAGCTGAAGGAGACAGGGACAGGGCTGGAGACAAGGCCACGACATGGCGCCAAGGGGCCCATCCAGGGGACGGGGCCAGAGGCAGGGGCGGGGCAGGCTGAGGCATCACTGGGGCAGGGGCCAATGGCCCCAGGTGGCTGCCGTGGGGCCCTGGGCTGTGGGCAGGGTTGGGGAGCCCCGGGGGCTGCCGAGGGAGGGTCAGGCCTGCTGGTGCCCTCAGGGACCTGGCAAAATGGGCCTTTACTGTGAAGTGCAACTTTATAAGCAGCTGGTGAGAAAACTGAATTGGTTTTCCATCTTTTAATGGATGGAAATATTTTAATATAGTCCCCAAGTCGGGCTTTTTTCCCTTTTTTATTTTGATATTCCTTTCCTCCTTTCAGTTTTTATTTGGGGGAATTTTTTATGTTATGTCAGGAAAACGTTCATTAAATCGTTTCATTTAATTCTGAAATATTTTGTGTTTGTTCACTTAGTTAAATCACACCTTTTGCTGCCACTTTGACAACTGTGTGTGTTCACCAAAGCTGCCGTATGCCTCATGGGAGATGCTCTTTCAATGTCTGCAGCCTCTGTCTTCCTCTGAGAGCTGAACAGCATCCTTCGCGTTACGCCGTCGTTGGTCAGTGAGTTGAACTGATGTGACACATCAGGAGATTTTTATGATGAGTCCATCTGCCGGGAAGCTTAAATCATAAAGAAGGGACATATGACTTTCCTGAACTGTATTTCCTACTAAGCACGGTAACATTTCTAGCAAGTAGAAATTAATGCCACACTGACTCAAAATGAAAAAGTTCAGTTCAGCAAAGAGAAATGAAACAGTCTGCTTGGGGAATTTTGATCAATTTCCAAAATTAAATTTCAAACATTTTGCTTTATGAGAAAAAATATCACCCAGACTTGTTAAAAGAAAAAAAAAGCTATGAAGCCTGCAGGAAGCTTTTTGACCAGATGTAATTTTTTCTTTTTGCTTCCCTGCTTTTCCAAACATCTCTTTTTTTAAGTCTAAAATCTCACACTCTTGTTCAATGAACAGCCCTACTTTTATAACAGTATTCTTGAAATACCTTCTATGTATAGTTTCATTTCCATCCAAATAAAGCTGGAGGAAGAAAAGGGAAAACATCTAATAAGCAGGTTCCATTTCTGGTTGTCCAAGTGGGAAAAGTGCAGAAAGTTAAAATGGATTGACTGGATTTTCGGCTTGATTTAATAAAGATAAGTCTGTGTAAAAAAGCTTTGGAAAGGATGATAACTGCTTTTAAAACTTTTACAAAACTATCATTTGGCACTACCGAGGAGAGATTGGCTCTGTAATCTTTGTAATTGCTCTTCAGGTTGATTTAAGCTGCTATTAGATCACCCCGTAACCTCTTCTCTGCCTGACTAAAGCCTTGCTCCCTCAGCATCTCCTCACCAATGCTGCACTCTAGACCCACTTGATGTCCTGCCACTGGACCCTCTCTAGCTTCTCTACAGCCAACTTGAACCGAGGGGCACAAAACCGCACACAGATTTCCAGATGTGTCTAGTAGAGGAGAATAATAGTTTCTCTGAATTTTCCGGCAACACTTCTCTGAATGTAACCTAGTACATGGTTTGCCATATTTGCGGTGAGAGGGCATTGTTGGCCTCTATTTACCCTGGTGTTCATTTCTTCCAGGTCTCAAGACATTTTCTGAAGAAATCAAGATTTCTACCCACTGTCACTTAGGCGGTACCACTGCAGCCTGTACCTTAAGCTTGTTGCATCTGATGGATAGAACTTTGTGCTTCTTCACGCTGGATTTCAAGATGTTTCTGTTGGCCCAGTCCTCAAGCTTATCAATGTCCGTTTGGATGTCATGTTGCTGCACCTGTGCTACAGCTGTTGTTATAACGCTAGCTAATCACAGGCAGATCAGCTATCACTTTACCACACTGCAGCCTGTCATGGTCTGTAGATTAGCCGCATCCTTAAATGTGTATGCACATAAAGATGCATACCCCACTCTGCTGTCCCCAGTCGCAGGCATTTCACTCCCATCCCCTCAACGTAGAGAGGACAGGTTGAAGCCCACAGCGGGAACTGGGTGCGTTCTGGCCTAGAGCATCCACCGTGTTTACATCCTGCTCTGGATCTGATCCCAGTGGAGATCTCCTGATCTCTCCTCAGGAGAGCACCTGTCACCTCCACCCACACGCTCGCTGGCTTGGCTTCATCAGCTGAAATCCTCCTGGGTGAATCTGGTGCACAGTGACTGGATTCAAATGTCCTTGTTTTCCCTGGGGCTGCTTAGGCAACCAACACATGTATTAATATTTTATTAATTATTTCTCACTGCCCTTGTTAGTTCCTTCCGTACTTTGACTTTCCTAATGAACTGTGGTATCGTGATGAATACAACCATTGGCATTGGTTAGGATGTGCGTGGGATAAGACATTACACAGCATGCTAAAGTATCTGAATCTCCAACCGCTGAGAACATTGTGCACAGACAAGACTACCCATGCTCATGACTGTTCAAAAGATCAGGTCCTAAGTTTGCCAGCCTGGTGCAAATGGAAAATAATTTTGTGAATCATCAGCCTGCATACCAGGCAGATTCCTACCTCCCACTCCAGTTTCTCTAGACACTTCTTTCCAATTCTTCCTTTTTCTTCTGCCTGTGAGTAGGAGGATTTTTGCTCATTTTTTTTCCCCCCAACCCTTCAAAACTCTTTTTTGCGCACCATGTAATTTCTTCTGTATGGTGTGCAGACTGTGTAAACTGCTGGAGCAACCCTCAACATTTTTTGTTCTAGGGTGTGTCAGTCTGAAACATATGTCTATACAGCTTGCTGTGCAAACCCACGCAAGAAGCTCCAAGTGAAATGGACTATCTGAGAGACGCTTAGTGAAGCCTTCTGTCATTGTCATTGTGGCTGTAAGCGTAATTTATTTTTTTTCCTCACAGGAGAATTGGACAAATTGTCATGATGGAAAATGAAGAGCATTTAGACACCTTCGTTTGTAAATATTACTTATAACCAGTGAGAGTACAGCAGGGGAAATCACCAGTCCCTACATTTCCATGCTGTACATTAGCTTATTTAGCTGAGTCAAAGAAAATATGATCAGAGGATGTAAGCATTAAAAGAGCAGAGAAGCTGATTTGAGGTCAGTGCTAGAAACAAGAATAAAATTCTTCATTTCCCATGGAAACTGGCTTGAAAAGGGGCTTGAACATTACAAAGACTTTGAGAAATAGCTCCCTGTTGAAAAAAAAAATGTTCTTTTCTCTAGTGAAGAACAGGAGAATTGAAACATTAGAAAAGACTAAGGTGACCTAGTGACTGAATTAGCTGTCTCTATCTTGACGCCTACAGGATGCTTCTCTCTAGTAGCTGATCAGGCCAAAGAGATGCTAAACCATAACTTTTCTAACTCTGCCTCCTTTTTTTCCCTCTTTCTATGCTCTTAGGCCTTTCTTCTACTCTTTGCCAAAATATTTGGTGCTCTGAAAGGCATGTTTCTCATTCAAAACAGACTTTATTAGTGTTGGCTGTAGAAGGCAAGTGAGATACACGGATCCCTCTCCTTCTCTCACAAGCTTTAGTTTTTAAAATCTTTTCATTAATCTGTTAATATATTGAAGACTTATCATAGTTTTAAGCTTTGATTCACATTTCTCCTTAATCAGGACCCAAATGCACTAGAGGAAAAGCTCTAGAAATAACAGGGCTGTGCCATTTCCTCTTTCTATTACCTGTGTGACTGCTGAGATGCATTTTCCCCACCTTGTTTCCACTTTGTAGGGTATGAGAACTCCGGAGACCCGTTTCTGCTTTCAACATCAAGCACAGTGAAGACTCAGTGCAAGCTGGGGTCCTTGCTGTCTACTACATATATATTTATGTGAAAAATTTGGATACCCCAAATGTCCCTCTGTTGCACAAGCAACAGTGTAATGTTTGTCTCCACATTTTAAAAGAAACCTCAGTTTGTAAAAAATGGTTTGCTGAATGAACAAAAAAGGATTACTGGGCAGATATGTTAATTATCTGAAAGACACTGACGGTATCCTGTGACATCCCCATTGAATAGCTGATGTGATACAAAGTGGGGCTGTGGGGGCACTGCCAGAGGACCTGCAATCCTTGTGAATACCAGTAACCATACACAGCATGCAGGACCCCCTCTTCAGCTACTGCTAGCCAGCTAAGACACAGGCATCTATCCTAAACTATTTATCAAGGATTTTTTCTGTAGTCATTGAAGATATAAAAACACTACCAGATGATGCACCTGTCCTGATACGGGGGTCTAAGGCAGGCAAGTTTTGTCACCCTTTGGTTAGGCCTGCCTCATTCTTTGACTACAGAGTAGTCTGAAAGACTGGGTTAGACTGGACGTGCTGTTTTAGGCTGCAAAAGTTAGCTGAGACCAATCCCAGCAACAGAAGATGTTTCATGTTGGTCTGAGGAATCCTGTTTTATCTCCTTCCTAGGAAGGCAGGTTGCCTTTGTCTTGACCTAGAGATTCATGAAGTGATGCTACCGTGAACTGAGGCCTGGGTAAATCCTCAAAAACCTCATAACACCAATATATCTCATCTGATTTTTGTTGTTCAGAGTTTTTTCTTCAGTATTCTTTTGCTGGTTATTATAAAGCCATAACTCTGTGAAGAATTGCTGTGGGCCCTTAATGAGGAAAGCTTTCGATATAATCTTCTCCCAGATTTTCACACACAGGAGACCGCAGGATTAAACACTTTATTTGCATGAATATCCTCGCAATTTTTATTTGGCGTTAATAAATCTGCACAACTGGAATGTAGTTCTCCAGTACTTTCCTGCCCTCCCTCCTTCTGAATCGCACTCCATGTTTCCCCTTTGGCAAGTGCATTCCTCCTCTCCAGCACTGAGATTGGTGATGAGTTGTAGCTGGTAAAATGAAAATGTCATAATTCAGGGAACGTAGATGAAGACATTCATCATGGAGTCCAGGCAGCAATAAGTAAGTAAGAAAGTTTAGCACAGAATGAAAGGAGATGCAGCTTTGGTGCTGTTAGGAGGAGTGTAAATCTAAGAAGGAAATTTTTAGTGCTCTCTAATACATCAGTTCCCCTGGCAACATTTTCTTTAGCTTTAGAAATGTTTTGTCTCTGGTCCAAACAGTTAGTTTAATTGCGCTGGTTATCATTCAGTTTATTCTAAGGAACTTTTCAATGTACGATAGCGTGCCAAGAAAATGTAAACATCATTCTCTACACTCATTATAATCACTATTACATTTTTCATTATTGCTTAAGGTCATGATTTTAGACTCCCTCCTGAGTTTTACATGCGCAGCCAGATTCTTCAAGGAGTTCAGGCAAAGTGAAAATCTATCATCTAGAGCTCCTTTAAAACCGGTGCACTCAACACCTATCAGCCAGCGCACAGCAAGTCCAGCTCTGGACATGTCAGATGAACAGTGCACAAGGCTTCTCAGTGATATGCACACACAAGCGTTACGCCCAGGGCTCCAGATCCCACAGGACTTCCCTGATAATGCCAGGAAAACTACCATGGGAGTATGAAATTATGCCCCTTTTCTTTCTTTCTTGATGATTTTGCAAGGTTGCCAGTTATGGGAAATGTTAATACTTACACTTCTGAAAATAGAATATTAATGAATATTCCCTAAGTGACCTGCAGGTGTCATCCAAACTGACACTGCAATGATGAGAGAGCAGATTATCACCATAAAAGTAGGCATTATATTGGAAGAGCTGTGTCTTTTTTGCATTTTCATGAAATTCATCCTTATGATTGACACCTTACTCCTCCCTTTTGGCATTCAGTTAAGATCACCAAGTTGAAATGTCAGAATTTTTTCTTAGAAATAAATGCCTCCTATGTACTGTATCTGTGATACGCACTCTGTGACTGAAAGCTGCCCTTTTGCAGTAACAGAACATAAGTCCCTGGCAGAGATGGTTTCAGTTATTCAACTTCTCTTTATGCGGCAGAGTAATGGAAGTGCTCGTGATCACTGCTGTATTTTGGCTTTCTCTTACAGAAGAGCAGTAAACTTTATTTTTATATTCAGCTATTTCCTTTGCCACACTCGTATATAAAATAAGATTCCCTGAAAGCTTAGGGAACTGGTGAGTACTGAAAAGATCTCAAGAATACAGTGAAGACTGATATGTTTACAGGCTAAAGTTTCCAACCTCCTCTTCTCCCCTATCCCATGCAGCACTTTCTTCAGTAAAGTTGGAGAAGGTGATATCGCTCAGTTACTGTGGCCTCCAGCAGCAAACCTCCTGCCACTTGAGTTATACCTGCAAGGCAAGCAGGGTTTGGCCTCAGCCTAAGGGGACGGGATCCCCCAGATGGGCTGGGGGGACGGGTGAGCGCAGAGGTGCATCGCACGCCCTCAGCACTGAGCTCTCCCTGCCAGCAGCAAGCGCTGCCATTCTGCCGCCTCCTCACCCCTGGCAGGAGCAAGCTTCGTTACACACGCACACCGCAGCTCACTCCTACTCCTGCCTCCCAGCTCAGCTCACTCTTCTCTTTAATTCCCTTGTTGAACCTTTACTAGGAGAAGCACATGTAAAAGCTGCAGGTCCTTTTATGTACTGGAGTCAAACATTTACTTACAACTGCTGTTCCAGCAATAACAATTAAATTAAACATGAAGGGAATATTGCTGCCTGGAAGATCTACAAGCTGGAGGTGTAAATCACACCACATAACTAATTTATGACATTCTGCGCCTACAGCTGTACGCTGACGGTTTGTAAGTGTAAGGGCGGCTGTGATTTCTAAGTGCTTTTGGTGACAAAAGAATAGGAAGCTGATTCTACGGGCCTCTATCCCTGCACCCAAAGTCATAAATTAAATGAGGTCAGGTTAGGTCAGTAGCTGAATGCAAGGGATATTGTGTACATAGTTCAGTTGGAGAGATTCTCAGAAGAGACTTGAATTTTTTTTTTTTTTCTTCACAAAATAACGCATTCTTGAATTTGTGAAACGTAAAGCAACAACAAGGTTATTTCTCAACCATTGTAATTGTCCAATTACATTTTTCAGTGAAAATGTACTTGAGCAAACTTTTTAGAAGGATAGCCTTAAAGCCACTGTATTAGTAGGCTTTGAAAAAAAAAATCTCTATTTGCTCAGCCAGAACATGTGCAAATTCAAGTCTGTTTTTTCAGGCTGGATCTCCTATGTACTGCATGTATCTAAGTCCTGTCACTCAGGTGCTTTCCTCTATCCAGTGTGATAATATTTGTAGATACTTTCGGAAATATATTGGTGGAATGAACTAAGGAATTTAAGTCCAGCTGCAAACAAACAAGCAAAATGTTTGTTTCAAAGCCAGCTGAACATGAGCCAGCAGTGTGCTCAGGTGGCCAAGAAGGCCAATAGCTTCCTGGCTTGCATCAGAAATAGCGTGGCCAGCAGGACCAGGGAAGTGATCATCCCCCTGTACTCAGCACTGGTGAGGCCACACCGTGAATACTGTGTTCAGTTTTGGGCCCCTCACTACAAGAAGGACATCGAGGTGCTGGAGCGTGTCCAGAGAAGGGCAACAAAGCTGGTGAAGGGTCTGGAGCACAAGGCTTATGAGGGAACTGGGGTTGTTTAGTCTGGAGAAAAGGCGGCTGAGGGGAGACCTTATCGCTCTCTACAACTACCTGAAAGGAGGTTGTAGCGAGGTGGGGGTCAGTCTCTTTTCCCAGGTAACAAGTGATAGGACGAGAGGCAACAGCCTCAAGTTGCACCAGGGGAGATTTAGATTGGATATTAGGAAACATTTCTTCACCGAAAGGGCAGTCAGGCACTGGAACAGGCTGCCCAAGGAAGTGGTTGAGTCCCCATCCCTGGAGGTATTTAAAAGATGTGTGGATGTGGTGCTTAGGGACATGGTTTAGTGGTGGACTTGGCAGTGCTAGGTTAACGGTTGGACTTGATGATCTTAAGGGTCTTTTCCAACCTAAATGATTCCATAATCCTATGATTCTATTCATTTTAACTGGAAAAAGAGCAAACCTCCCAACTTGACTACATCCCAAAATGTTAATACATTCACAACAGAAAAGGTAAGTGCATACACAAAACTGGGGTAACAAAATACTTTACTAAAATATCATACATCATTGAATAGTTAGCTCAACATTCTCACATTCTATGCAAATAATGCAATCATTGTCAGGCATTTTATAGTAGCGGTATATAGTAACCCACACAAATCCAAGACAAGCAGCATTCCTGTCAGATCCATTACAGACGGTTAGCCCTTGTGTTCCATTCAGCTTTTAGGTAAGGCAAATATTTCATTACAAAAATCTACTCTGTGTTCTCAAAAGTGCCTGGAAGGGTTATACCTCCTCAGTGATACTGAATCAGATGAGATGTGTTACCAAATCTTTCATGGACGTTTTTTAAAATCCTAACCTAAACTAAGAATATGTCAGATGAGGAGTTAGAATTGTGAAAAATGTATTCATTGTTCTGTATTCAAAACCTGATCTTGTGTTGGAAGAAATAAGAGTACGCTGAAATGCACAGCTCTAAGCAACTCTAACACACTATCAGCTCTGCTGAGTTGTACATTCCTTCCTACTAAATGAGAAGAACTGGAGTAATTTTTCAGAGTAACCTTCCAAAGCTAATCATAAAAAACTGATTTAATGATCACCTGACCCAGAAAGCATAAAAATGTTAGGATAGTGCACTACTTTTACAGATAAACTGCCCCAAAATTGCCTAAAGTCTTTTATTAGCCTATACAAAATTTTAAAAATAAGTATTTGTACACTGCAGTATTGTGTTTACAGTTCTAGTTATACTTCCAATCTTTTTGTGATAGTCTTTCATAGGAAAATACATATAATTTGGCAAAAGGCCAGTAGTACTGTTTTGATTGTGTTAACAGTCATGACCTGAGGCCTAAGCTGTAAAAGCTAATTTCATTTGGCTGATACATATAAACTGACTAGCACAGTGGCTTTGTTTAAATAAATGAATTTGCCTTACATGCAATCATCTACTTTTCTTTAATCACCTTTTCCAGCAGGACAGCCTTATATTTTAAGTAATTAATTATTCATTTACCATATTCTTATTCAACGCAGCCTACTGAATGGAGAGAGTTATGAAATCAATTTCTAATTTATGCAAGCACAAAGAAAATCGTATGTTGAGGAAAATAATGTGCAGCAACCTAAAGCATTCACTTGGGAAGCTAATTTGCACAAAGGAGAGGAACAGGCTATCTGAATCCATAACATTTCAACCTGTACTCATTTGCTCCTCATCAGAGATTTAGCAGTGATAAGCCAAATGCTTCAGATAGGCCAGCCATTAGGTGCTTAACAACATATATTTGAGAATATTTTGAATGCAGTAATAAAGAGAGGCGTCTTGCACGGGTCACTTTTACAAACAGACTCCCTGGAAACAGTATCCAGAATGGGATGGTTTCTTAAAACATGCCTGAAGACCTTATTCCCAATGGCATTCATGGTAGCTATGAATTCAGCCCCAAAAATATAGTGGTAGCATCTGCAAATGTGATTAACAGAGAATAGCACCATCTTCCCAGTTAGTAGCTATATTCAAGTAATTAGGAACACTCCTGAACTAAAATAAAAGCCACAGTCAAGAAGTAGAGCAGAACTTGGCCCTCAAGGGTAACCCTTTTTTTATGATGATACAAAGCCACAAACTGCTCAAGTAAGACATATTTTAGTGCCACTCACAAGCAGCCATCGTTCAGGGAAGCAACTCAAAGTACTGTCTTCTAATGGGAGACTTTATCCCTTGGCCACGAACTCAGCCTGACAGGAGACCAGGAGCTGCACCATCCCAGGAGCCAGGTGCCACCATAATTCTTGGATCTCAACACCTCGTGGAGGTGAACAAGTCAACACATCCATATGTCAATGAATAGCTATTCTGCTGACGTACAGGCTCCCTAGGACTGCACGGTTGGGCTGGTCCTGCCAGCTGGGATAAGGCTGGCACCAGGCACAGAGGTGGAAGTCAGACCCACAAGGGACTGCAGGATTATTTCTCTGAGAACAAGAAGAGGCCAGGATGAACATTAGGCAGCATTATGTTGTCCCAGCTCACAGACCCTCTACCCCACAAGAGAGGTAGCTAGGAGAGGCCAAGAAGCATTCCTTTATGCTCAACGTTTAGCCATAAATTAAAGCAATAGCCAGCTTGCACCTTGGGTACAATAGCAATGAATGGCAAAAAGACATTCCTACAGGTTACATGGAAAGAATAGTGGTTCCAGCTCTTGCTAGGCTTTATCAGTCTGACCCATTGCACCTACTGAAGGCAGCAGCAAAAGCAGATGCGCTACAGCAGGGCTTTGAGTTCAAGGGCAGATACACCTGCAAAGTTGGGATGGGATGCGGAGAGATGCTGTTCAACCCAGACCTGGGGTGTCCATCCCCTGGCACAGGGTACACGCTAGGGAAAGGCAAACACCTCTTTGGTCACCCACCCAACCACCTGGAGAGCCATATCCCTGCAAACACCATATATGCAGCTATTTTTTGAATAGGAAACTTAATATAAAGACGATTATTCTTCCACCAAACAAACAAACATTATTTCTTTCATCATCAGTTGTCAAAAATAAGGGCATGAGCTCAGGTTACTCTACATTAGTAGAAAATAAATAATATATTATTACTATTATTAAACACTTCTCAGAAAAGGGCATATTCCTGCTGAAAATATTTATCCTGCTCTTCAGACACAGGGAAGTAAAAGGAGACGTTTGGACAGTCCTCAGAAACTTCAATAAAAAGGAAAGAAACAATAAAAATAACCCCAAGGTAATAAAATATCTTTCCCTGTCTTTCCTCCAGGCTTTTTACCATATCCAGTATATGTCCCCACCCCCAAGGCCCTGCCCTGCCATCCCGGCACAGCTTCTGGCCCTGGTTCCCCTCACTGGGCCTGATCCTGACCCCCATCTGTCATCACCAGGGCCCAGCCATTGCTGGCTTGACCTCAGACCTACCTCATCACCATGATACTGCTTTATGATCGGGACTCTTGGCTGGACCTGGCCGCCATCTCTGGGTCTGTCCTGCTCCCTTGCGTGGGTGTGTGGGGCTGAGCCCTGCCAGCTGTCGGATCCCCTCGGCTCCTAGCTCATCTTCCCCTAGGGAGCAGCCACACTTTTACTGCTCTCTGAAAAAAACATTTCACACATAGTATAGGCATTCGATACTTCTTTGCTGGTAAAATTGACCTTTTTTTTGTGTGAAAGTAAATCAAATAGGAGTACTGCATAAGGCATGATTTTATGAACTCCTTTCTCCCTCCCCATAGCCCAAATGTATTTTTCACAACATCTACTGTAAAGACTCAATTCCTTATCTCTGAAACCTACAAACATCCTAGTGATTTCAGGAGTCTTTGCTTGGTAATGAAGTAAGAAATGAGGCTCCCAGCCTGAATGATTACTTGGGAACATTTTCCCACTAGGTCTTGTTTAAAAGAGAAAAATCCTCCTGTCTTCTCCCTTACACACCTGGTTCCTCATAGGAAAAAATGTCTAAATCAGATGTACTGTTTAGCTCACTGTAAGTGACTCTAGTTCAGCCTTGGCAAACCATTTACGGTAGCTTTCAAGCAATCAAAGTGAGACACGAATGTAAAAGATGTCTCCGGGGTCTATTTTAATAGAAAGACCAGGACACTCTCCACCGAGCATGGATCCAGCTCTACCACATATCATTTTCAGCAGGAGGCACGTATAGGCAAACAGATGCAGTAGCCTTACACATTCACCAGGTGACCTGCAGTACCTAAGGCTGTCCCAAGAGCGCTGCATGGGCAAATTCTTCCACCTCTGCAATAAATTTTTACAAACCGAAGGAGGGATCGGTGCCAGTACACAGTTCTGCCCACACAGAGCTGGCTGCAAGGGCAGGGCTGCAGCTCCTGATGCCAGGAGGGGAACGGCCCGACAGCTACAAACACCTTCTCTTAAATGCCTGCACAGATGGTGCAGATGCAGTAATCTACCAAGGGGGACCAGGAAGAGGGTGCAAATTTTCTTCTCTGAACAAAAGTACTTTGACTTTTAGTTTGGCACTGCAGAAAGGTTCCCAGTCCTGTAGCAGCAAGATTTGGAGGGCAGGTTTGCAGGCCTGCATATTTCAGAAAAAAAATAATAATTGTAACTTGTGTAGAGAAGGGATGCAAAGAGGTGGGAGTGAATGGGAGAGAAAGAGGTTTGCGTGTTCTTGGGCAGAAATGGAGATTAAAGTGACCATTAAAAAAGTCTTTAACATGATAGATCTAGAGTTAATTGGGAGTTTTGTTGGAGTCAAGAGCAGCCCTGTAAATGCGGAGCATTTCAGTTTGTTAATTTGAGCAGAGAAGGTGCTAGAGCACTGCTCTGTGATTTTCTGTCACTAACTGATTCCAGTAGCTCAGCTGCTCAGATGGTTCTACTTCATGGCACGTCACGATTTTCTTAAAGCGAGAAACAGAGAAATTAATCTTTTCTGGAAAAAACGTCTGCTCTGAATGAAGCTCCTCCGGACGAACTTTTAATTTGGCAAGGCACAGTCCTATGAATACATCCTCCAGTTTAATGAATGAAATGCTCTCTGAAACATAATAGATCTGACTAGCGAGGTCAGTGGATAAAACATAGCCAGTCCCAGAACAAAACGGTGGGTAATCCTTTCCCGGATACTCTTCTGTACTCACATACCACTTACTCGCTCTTCTCCGTATGGGGAACTCATGCAGTTTTAAAAAGCCTGTGAAGAATCCAGTGGTCCTCTTTTTCCTTAGAAGCAGCTCAGTGAGGTAAAAAACATTGACAAACACATCTGTGTCAGTTTTCATCACAAAGCTGGACTGCTTGCAAAATCTGTGAATCCATTCAATTCCCATCATGGTCTTCAAAGTCAAATTGTAATACGTGTCAGTAAAATTCTTTTGAATAATGTCTTTGTACTTTTGGCTTTCAGCAGCGATATCAACCTGCTGGCTGAGATTCACAGAGCTTCCCAGGAGGAAATATGTCACCAGGCGCTTGCCAGCGACTATTCTCTCCTTCCCCCAGGTTTGCCGGATGGCCATCCTGGCATCGATGCGGTGGTACGAGGATGCCACAAGCAGGACGAGGAAAGGTGGGTTCTTGTGGCAGTCTATATCTGGGAGCTGCAAGAAGTTACCTCTGATTCTCCTGAAAGTCTTTATGGGGAATATGTCATCTTGGCTGTTTTCACAGAATATACAGAATTCAGTCAAATTGTCGTAAAAAACCCAGAGGCTAACACAGCTGAGCCCTACAACGCAAACAAACAGCCTCAATTTTCTGAAATCCATCTGAAAGAAACAAGAAGGTATAGCACATTAAAAAAAAATAATATCTAGTTCCTCTCAGTGCTGTATAATAAACTCCCTGCATAGGGATTTAAAGCCAGGTCATCTCTAAATGAAAGCTACCTATTTCAGGGCACTAGCCTGCACGCAGTTTTCTTAGTATCATTCCCACAAGATGTTCTGCTGGCAATGAAATTCACACTCCTGCTTACTTGAATCTGCCCCCCAAGCCAGCATATCCTCAGAAATCCACACAGGCATGTCCACTGATACCAGGTTACCCTGGCTGATGCTTCAGACCTCCTCCCCATTTTCAGCATCTCACAAACCATGACTTAGACCCACCAGGGCTCTCACAAGCCAGAGAGTGGAGAAGCAGCAGATATGTGCCCATGCCAGGTGAGAGAGAATAACAGAAATAGTTTTTTTTTTTTAATTACCATGTTTCTTCATTTGTTTGAAAAGTGCCTGTGTCCCAGAGCCAGCAAGTACTGTTCAACTGGCAGACCCAGCCAGGTTCCTCCCATCTTCATCTTCTTTGCGTCCTGTGGGGCTCTTGCACCGACCCAGAAACTGCTCCCGATCTTTTTGCTGGAGGGGCCATGAGTCACATATTTGACATTGGGTCAGCTGCTCAGAAAAAAAAAACAACAGTGGGTCAGATTATTTGGATGTTTCACCTTTTGCAGAGCTTAGGTGACTCACTAGGGCATGCTGAGGTGAGAAGGGGGTTGTCCGTACCCCCCTCTCCTTTCTAGGTGAGAGAGATCCAAACAATAACAACAATGTTAATTTATTCATCCTGGTAACAGATTTATACGCTGCATATCTGGTTACAAATCTAGTATAAATTTTGAGAGAGAGAAAAATTATCAAAGCAAACCCAAAAAGGTCACAGTGCCAAAACAATTACACATCTCCATAAATTAACCTGGTGAGAAGAGTATAATGCTTCAGTTACTTATTCCATTAACCCACAGGCCCACCAACTGCTATTTTAGAGCACTAGGATGGGGGAATTTTTACCAGGGGGAAGGGCACTTCCCCCTTCCACTTCCCCTCTTCTTAATGAAGAATTGGATCTGGCTTCCCATCTAAAAATACAGCAAACCAAGTTTACAACCAAAACCACGTTAGTGCCCTCCTTTTGCTCAAATTCCCCTTTGCAAGCAATGAAAAGGTTTTGTGTTGCAGGCCTAAGTTCATTCTAAAGTCCAGCTAGGTGTTTCTGGGACCAAGTCCAGCTCATTTTACCCATAAGAACAGTCCCGTTAACTTCAGTCGGTATTCTCAAAAGCATGAAACAAGTAGAACTGGAGTCCTGGTTTAGTGAAATTCCTCCCACAGTGAAATGCACTTTTGCAATGATTCACTAATGAATTTTGAAAATATTTCAAAAGTTCACATTTCTTCTGCCACTTATATTTAAATTAACTTTATCTTTAAATAGATTATTCCTCAGATCTGTTTTTTCTTGTATGTATAGCTCACAGTAGTCTTGCGATTAACTTAAAAATTGCTTTAATTAAATACATATGTAAAATTGTGTGAGAATATACATATGCATATATATATATATACACACACACACGCACACAAAAGATTATACAAAAATCTGCTCTGCATCTGTTCTCATGTTCTTCAGTGGCCTGGGAGGAAGCGCATGAATATCCTGAAAATAGTGTTTTCAGGAAAGGATGCTGTTCTGAGGTTGACAACAGAGCTGCAGAAGAGGTTCGCTCCTGTCGCCAGCTCTCACGAGACTGTTCGAGGGTCTGACATTCCTCTGTCACAGGAATTCCAGAACACGTACAAACAAAAGTCCTTCAAATACTGAACTAAGAAAGCAATTGCGAGCAGTTTTCTATTAAAACCCATTAAAACCCTTTCACAAATACTCAAGAGCAAGAAACCATAACATAACATACTCATTTTACCAGATTTCAGTAGAATCAGGCTAATGTGACTTGACCATATTTACTTCTTACTTGTTTCCACGTTTGGGCACTGGTAACAGATCTAAAAAAAAATTTAAAAGTTCCCTGTTCTGGATGGCTGGGAGAGCAGCCTCCCAACGTATGTTCTGGCATGTATTTACCATGCTGCCTATCCAGGGCCAGACTGTCCTTCTTTTTCAGTCCACGTATGAAGCAGCATACATTATAAAGATATATAAACACACACACACGCCTGGGCAATGCAAACACTTGTAAATTTATGTAAATTGTAAAACATATTTTATAAATTTTGCAGATCACACATATGTACATGTATCATTTCACAGCAGGTCCCTGCCTACGGCCAACGGGTAGGCAGTGGCCTTGATAAGAAACGCACACTGCCCAGATCAAAGCCTCATTTGGTTCTGACTGTGTGAAAGCTGGAAAATACTAGCTTTTGTCATCAGTTTAATCTCCAAAAGCAAATTCGGGCTTATCTGGAACTGGTAGGAATGGTCTTCTTTTCTTCTCAAACGAAACATTCGCAATTACCCACAGAGGGGGGAGGGCTTGCAAAGATCCAGATCACACCAGTAGCACCTTGGGCATTCCCAGTTTGGTGTCTCAGCTCTCTCTGCCTCCCCAGCCGCATGTAGGAGGGAGCCACCCGGATAACATGCTGCACCCCGCTCCGGGGACTCACCCCAGCTGCAGCTGCTCACTGCAACCCCCAGCCCTGCAGAGCCATGCAAGCCCCCGGACCAGGTGCAGTGGAGGAGTCAGAGCCTCCCTGTCTGTACGGGACTCTGCTCCATCTTCTGTCGCAATCTCATTTCTTCCCTGTTCCATTCTCACAATACTCTTTCCCCAGTATAGCACCAGTTCTCCAGGTAAACTCAGCAAACACGTGGGAGTGAACAGAGTGAACATCTGTCGGCCCTGTCTTTAATTTTTTCTCCTTCAGATCTCACAAAGGGCAAAGTTGCCCCAGATGCCCCCGAGGCCAGTGGGATCCCGTGGTGCAATGGGGGGGCTGTTGGAAAAGCTGCATTTGCACAGGTACAGCCTCAGTGTCCTAAGCACCCAAGCTTGGCAACACGTTACAAGGTTGGCACTTACTGAAAGAACACCAAGGGAAAGGGTGACAGAGAAATGACCAGCTTCCTCTCGCTGAGGCCATTTTTCTCTTAAAACCATCTATTTCCTTCTTGTTTTCAGGTGAATACAGAAAATTTTGAAAGTTAAAAAACACTTTATATTAACACAGGCAGGTCGGTTCCTTGGACTGCTTAAGTTGGTGTATCAGGGAATTAAATCACCCTAGAGCTGGCTCCATCCCCCTGGGATGCTGAGCCCCCGTCCCATCCCTCACCCCACCTGCGCACAGCAGGTTTAGATTCCCGAGTGAAGCAAATGCTCTGTCTCCCCCGCTGCCTGGGAGAACTGCTATATATGAAGAACATATGGAAAAACATGGCTTCTATTATGTTTCAGCAGGTCAACATGACTGTGACTGCTTCGTGTCCTAGAGAATGGTTTGTTTAAATTGACTGGTGCGGTGTTTTATGGCTCTGCGCAGATCCAAATGAGGTTTGCACTAGAGCCTGGGACCCAAGCGGCATGGGCTACAGGAGCCTGCAGCCTGGTGCTCTCCTCACACATGCCTGCAACAAACACATGAAAGAAAGAAGAAGGTAGTCAAGGTCTGCGATCCAAATCAGCCATACCGCAGCCCTCCACTTTCCAAGTACCTGTTTCCACCAGTGGCATGAACTACCTCCTGCCTTCTGCCCTGGTAAGCAGACTGGCTATAGGATTTCTCTGTTCACACCACTGACCCTTGTGTAACTCCTTCATGTTACACAGTGACAGGGCCATGGTAACACCTGTGATGAAGCCTAGTTATTCCATCAAAATTAATCCAACACCTCCTTTAGGTCTGTTAATGAGTATAATTATCTAAACAGCACCAAGAGATCAAGACTATATGCCGTATAGATCAGGAAAAGCAATCTGGCCTGAGGCAGAGAGAGGTAAGTAGGTCTGGAGTCCCCCTGAGAAACATTTCAAAACACCAATTTAAAGAAATAGTTTTCTTAATTTTTCTGGGGCAACGCTACAGTCATGCCACTGAGTTCAGTGGACGATTGGCATTGGCTTTGCATTGAGGTCGCACAGACCAGCCAGGGAATGACCCAAAGCGCAAACAGTCAAAGTCCTTTTGACCATCTGCAAGAGACGCTGCTTTCTAAACAGAGACACAAGCAGCTGCGGCACGGCAGACCCAAAAGCAGAGGCATGATTTAAGTGCGCAAACAGGAGTTACGACCTCACAAACAGCACAGTTAAAGTCAGCACCCGTATTCCCATTTTCCTTTCCTAATAATCAAAAGTAACATGCCCTGGTATAAGTATTAATAAAACCTGCTAACTTTTGATTTTCCTTGGAATAAAACCTCTAAATTGCTTTCTCAGAAGCTCAGCAGGACACAAAGAGGGATTAAACATGCATAGATAATAAGAAAATGTCGAGTAAAGCAGGAAACATTTAGTTTTTCCTAAATGCAAGCGTTTCAGAAGAGCAAGGGCCAGCTTGGAACTCCCAAAGATGATGTCTCCGGTGAGGCAGTGGGTTCAGCAGTGGCTGGGCCACCGTTTTTATGCGGAGACACGTGGGTAGGTTTCGCCCTTAGCCCAAGCTCAGAAGTCCGGGAGAGGTGACCAGGTGGCTCTGGCCCAGCAGCTCTCGGCTGTCCCCCCACTCCCGCAGCAAGACGCTGCCCAGCACCTACCAGACCTTGTCAGGAAGAGCAGCACCTGCTCAGGTACCACGCAGGACTACCGAAAACAGTGGTGGTGAGCCTCTACTCAAAACAAATGGTCGCATGGGGACAGACTACCCTGCCTCACCCCCGGGAGCACGGGCTGGCTCCTCCCGCCCCGTGCGCTCGGTGGCATCGTCCTGCGGAGCCTCCCGAGCCGCTGGTGCCATTTCCAACCAAAAGAACCGCACGCCAACAGGCACTGAGGTGATGAGGCTAAATGTCTCCTTCCTGGCACTTTAAAATGCTACTTTTCAGAGGGAAGTTTTTACAGCAACATGTATTAACAATGTCGTCGCCCAAACCACATGTCAAGACTGGCAGGCAAGAAGGAGGGAAACCTGAAAAGGGTACAGGACAAGGGAAAAACTTTCTGCCACCCTTACTGTCAGACTATTGAAAACCTTTTTCCCTCTGCTACCTCTCAGCAGCCTCTGCTATCGGGATTGTCTCCCCTTGTCAGCCCGTCAGCGAGTCAAAGCAAGACATTGTTCCTCTGCTTCATACATGCCAGTTTCTATTATTTAAGTACTGAGTTGCTAGGCACTTTATTTACAGCCAAATCCTCTCCCTTTTTTTTTCTTTCTTTTTTTCCCCCTTTTTTTTTTGGTCATTTTTTTTGCAATGCTGCTGAGGGGGTTAGCTTTCCCAGCGCCTCCCCAGGCACCTCTGTGCTACCCCCGGCTTGCCATGATGGGGTGTGCATGGGGAGAGGGTCTCTGAGAGGTGGGTGCTTTTGATGCTTAAAATAAGGCTCTGGCTCTCCAGAAAGGCCATGATGTTTTACGGCCAGGGAGCTGACTCTGAGGAGTGGGTGAGCCGCTTGCCCGCAGTCACAGGCCCACATCAGGAGTCCTCATCTCCAAACCCCAAGCGATCAATTAGACAACAGATAGAAAAGGAGCTTTACTGTCACTGATTTGCAAATCCTACTATGTTGCCTGGCTTACGCTCTGTCATTATGTTACTAATACCCATTTAACTGATTGACCCTGTAACTTTAACAACAGATTGAATCTTCTTTGTAGAAAGTTGGGCTGGTTTTATTTACCACTTTGGATTTTAATAAGAAAAGAAAAAAAAAATTAAAAAAAGAGATGAAGAGTAGAAACAAATCAAGTTTTGAATTTAATAGTTCTAGGGGAAAAAACCATATTAGAGTGATATGTCAAATTCTAGATTAATATTAATCCCAATGAAATGCCATGCATATATACATAATACAGATGTATACAGATATATGCATACAACTGTATTGTTTTTAGCAGCATGACCAGCACAGCCTAAACACTGGTATAGTTATAATAAACAAGGAAACCTTTTTTCCCAGGAATCAAAGAAAAAACATGACAAAAAAGATACTTTAAAATACAAAATTAGTTAAAATCCAGGAACAGAGTAAAAGTTCCTGAAAGATTCACCTCCTTGCCCCAGATCTCCTCCCATCGTGCTATGACACAGATGGCTTCAGAAGAGCCACCTGACCCGCTGTAACTCATTAACTTTTCAAAGAAAGATTTCCACCATTTCCTCCTCCGAATCATGTTTTCTGTACTACAGAGGGTAATGTACTAGTGGTTAACTACAGTGGCAGCATATATGTATAAACATAACCTTAACACGGAAGCTCTCTCAGAGGTAACACATGGGCATAGGAGGAGTTTTCCATGCAAAGTTCACCCATTAAAACAATGCGTCTTTATTATTACAAGGGAAAGAACAAACATTCGCGGGTCTCATCCACTCAAAAAAACAGGCTTTCCAGTTCAGATACAGAAGTGTCACCTCAGGTGTGAAGATTTCCATTACTAAAATGGTTGCAATGGCCCAGACCAGAGGTCCACGTGGCCTCTGGGTTCTGCCTCTGAGACTACCCAGGCAGCCAATGCCTAAAGGAGAATAAAGATCATGGCGAGAGTATTCTGGCAAAGGGAAGGCATTTTTGGCACAGGGATCTTCTAAATCAGAGGCTGCATCTTCCTCTTTATTAAAAAAATCATCAAGAGCCATTAGCTCTTGTTGCACCTTGATCTCATCCACCCAACCGTGAGCACTTGCTGATGACATTCGTTTGGAAAAGCTAAACAGCATCCTCAGACCAAAATGCAGTTTTGCATTTCAAAACCAGCAAAAAGTTTGGCAGGACGTGGAGCTGCTCCTGTAATGTCACAGGAAAGAAGTCCTGCATCTGAAGAGTCAAAAAGAAATGTATTTCCAAGGACTTTAGCCAAGTCAAGAAAGCTTACTTCTATTTTAAAGTATTATTTTGGTTTTCCAAGCTGCCTGCAAAATTCTCTGGATGAATCCTAGCCCTAAGAAGCCCACCAAAATGTCAGCTTGGATATTTAGTAAGGCCAGACCCCTCTTCCAGGAAGGAGAAAGATGTTGCAGTGGAGGTTGCAATATGGGCTGTTAGGCACCCTGTTGCAAAGTTCAGACTATCAACGCAGAGAAACTGTACGGGACAGCCATTACAGTCCAGGCGCCCGTGCAGGTGCTTTTTGTACTTTTTAGGAGCATATTCGGACATTTTTGACTTAATCCACTTCCACAGGTGATCCAAATACAGCTGGCAGGCAACCAGCAAGGAGGCATCCCCTCCCGCAGGCAGAGAAAACAGCAGTGCCTCGGGGGTGCTCCCTCCTTGTTCTCCCCGAAGGATCTTTTCTCGTCTTGGTAGTTATTTTTTCCATTCAGCCTAAAAGTCTTCTCTTTCTGTCTCTGTCTTCCCTCCACCCCCTGTGTACCAAACACCCTTTTCCGGGTTTCTCTTCAATGCTAATAGACTCCTTCTAATGCTCCCTCTATTCCTACAATACCCCCAAAATCCCTTTATCACCAAAGCTAATGAGCATATTTAACTTTTTTAAGAATTGCCTCATGAATCAGCAATTTCACTGCAATTGCTATTTTACTTGCTATATTCTGTACTCCAGATCTCACCAAAGATAAGCGATTGTCCACAATGGGATGAATCAGAACAGCCTTAACCAGTATAAACCCGTGTAGTTCATGGTGCTGGATAGGAATAAAATCCAACTCACAGCCACCCTCTTATTTTCATAAGCAAATAAAGCAATGAGAAAAATTCTTCTTTAAGCTCTTGCTGCCAATGCTATGACTCCAAAAGCCTGGTTCTCTGAGCTATAGCAGCGTTGTGCTTCAAAAGTTTTATGTATGGTGTTTGTGTCCCCCAAAACAAATTTTGTACCGTACCCTCATTTACAAGTAGTGCTACAAATTGGATTTTTCATCTTAATTAAAAAGAAAAATAAACCTGGAAATGGTATTTCAGGCAGCATGAGGGTCTTGCTCTCCCTTGGAAGGAATCTCAAGATACGTGAAGGAAGAAGGAAAAAAAGGACTGCAGAGAAGAGATAGCTAAGGAGTTTGTACAAAAAATGTCCAAAACAGGAAAAATTACCAATAAAGACATTCCAATGTCACTCTTAAGTCTTTCATAAACACAGTGCTGCTCAGCCCTGCCAATATCACTGTAGGATGACGGCTTGTCAGGCTGCTGTCTTTCAGGTGGGTTTTTTTCCCTATTTTAAGCTGGGGCAGCACTTGAACTGCGTAGGTGAGCCCGGTGCTCGTGCCATTCCGTACCCTTTGGTTTCAATGCTGCCTTTTGGCACAGTTGGGTTTTAGTGTTTGGAGCTTTACTCTTCCCCTATCAATACAGCAGTTGCAGTAAGTCTTTGCATTTACATGTCTATTAAAGAGGCAATCTGGTACTTTTGGAGGACGACGTTCCTGGGCATCTTTTACTTTCCGCCCAGGCCAGAGACAGCCCAGGGACAGCCACTCAGGCTCCCCTCACCGCACCAGCCCTGTGCCGAAGCCTAACCGGGAGAGATGGCGACCGGCTCCTCTTTTGATTAGCAGGGTTAAGGCAGAAAGCAGAGGACCAGAAATCCCACTGCGGGGCCCTCATGCTGGCAAATCCTTTGTAAATAACTACTTGGCTTTAAAAGTGCTGATTATACGTAGTAATGTTTTCAGGATCGGCCCCAACAGCTGCTTTTTTAATTAATTACCTGTACCTCATGGATCTTCTTCTTTTTAAGCATTTTATCCAAGGTCTCGGCAAACACGCAGGACAGCGAGGAAAACATTGCCCTGTGTTTGTCCTAACTGACCCTGGTCTTTATCTGGGGACAGGTTCACAAGCTGCCAAAATGTTTCCCCGTGTCAAAACGCACGCTAAAGCCTCTGGCAAATGAAATGACTGACTACTTACCCTCAAATCAGCCTACCCCTGATGCCCAGGAGCGCGACGCACCTCAGTTTTATCAGAGGACGGGGGTGCCAGCCCGGAGCCCCCAGCCGAACCCCACGCCGCTCCCCGGCTGGGGAGGGGGGGCTGGATCGCGATCCCGGTCTTCGCAGCGGGGTGACACCGGCCGCCCGCTCCCGCCTCGCTCTCCTGGCCCAGCCCCGCCGGCGGGCGACTGGCGGGTGAGGCGGGTCCCAGGCCGCCTCCGTGGGCGAACGGATCCCCCCAGCCTGCGGTCACGCCTGCCGCTGGAGCGACGGAGAGGCGCGGACGGCGGCGGCGAGGGACGGGCGGGTCCTCACCTCGGGCGCCGGCCCTGCAGCCCCCGGCCGCGCCGGGCGGGCTGCCCCGCTGCCGGGGGGCGCCGGCCGCACTTGGCCCTGCCTCCCCCGACCCCCCCGCCCCGCAGCCCGGGCACCCCGGGCGAGGCGCCGCACGATCGTCCGTGCCGCCGGAGGGAGAAGCGAGGGGAGGCAGCGATGCGGCAGCGGCAACCTGAGCTCCCCGCCCGCCGCTTCCCTCTCCCTCCTCCCTGCCTCCCTCCCTGCCTCCCTCCCTCGCTCCCGTAGGTAACAGACCAACTGTGCCGCCGCGGCTCTGTCTGCAGGGAAGGGAAAGTTAGGAAATGTCAGCAAATGTTTTTATTTTGGATGTTTTGGATGGGAGGGGGGGAGGCGATGGCCTTGCGGAGCTGGAAATCGTGTCAGAGCCGAGCCAGCCCTTCCCAGCCCTGGGAAAGTTCGGCTCCGCGCTCCCAATTACGAGCGGTACTGCCTTGGTTTGCGCAGTGGGAGAGAAATCTGCCTCTGCTGCAAAGGCAGCATTGAGGCACCCTCGGAGCCACGGGATTGTCCCTGATGAGGAAAGACAACCTGGCAAAAAGGGCAAGGGGGAGAAAACAGCGCCCTACGCGTGCCCCGGGGGGTGGCAGCACCCATCTCCCCATCCCGGGTCCCAGGGGTGGCAGCACCCATCTCCCCACCCTTGGTCTCCGCTCTCTGCCCTGTCACTGCATCGCCCCTCTCCTCGGATCCCCATGTTTGCTTGACCCCCGACACTTTGCTGTTCAGGATAGTGCTCAGCCTTGGGTGTAGTCAGGCCTGTGCTTTAGGGCTGGTGCAAGTCCAGGCGAGACGCCTCGTCCCTTTCCAGGGCCGCTGTGGATACTTCTCGGTGCAAATGGAGAAGTGCAGCATTTTTACCTTTGTATATGTGCAAACTGTGCCCCGGTGATAGCAGTCAATGACAGAAAGTTTCACATGACAAGACTTACTGAAGCAAATGGCTTCGGGGAAATATATTTGTCTCCTAAGGGCTGCAAGCTCAAGCAGAAAAGAATACTTCCAAATAAATGTTATGGATAAAGCAGGCCATTTAATAGCAACATACCCATTAATAATTTGGGGAGTTTGAATTTCTAGCAAGAAACATTCATTTTGATTTGTCATTGTCGTTTTTGAAACAGGTTGTTCTAGAGCGGCATAAAAAAACAAGAGACAAATCAATCACTATGGGCTGCTGGCAGCTCCCATTCTCCTCCCCCTCTGCTCCAAGGCTAGAGAAGGATAGATGTAGTGAAGGAAACATATGAAATGCTGTTTGCTTGTTATACTTTGTGGGAGAAATACAAGTAAGAGGAGAGGTCCAGATCCACGTCCAGATTTGCTGCAGAGAGGGCTGCTCCAAAAATCATGGGGTTTGGGGGTTTGCCTTTTTTTTTTTTTTTAAGGCATAAAGCCAAACCCAGGTAGCCTGAGTTTCCTCTAAGGATGAAGCATTAGCCAAGGCACCTAGAATGCCTGTGCCTCCCTCTGCACGCATGACTATCTCTTTTGTGCTCTGAGTTCCTCAAAAATCCTTTCCTTTAGTTTTGGGAAACTGCTAAGGCTTTCTTTGTCACACTCTGACCTACAAAGTCCAAGAGTTACCAGACACACAAAAGCTTCTGCAAGCAAATTTCCCTTCCTCCACCTGGACATGGCACATCTTCCCACGGAAAATGGGAAACCAGCGGAGGACTGGGGCTCTCGCCTCCACCCGCACAGCTCCTGCACATCACATCGCTCATCGGCTGCCCTCGGGGCACTCCGAGGCAAGGAGCATACTGAAATTGGAATGCGTTCCCGTTTCATATCAAACCTGTTTCCCCTTCCTTCAGCTGGGCCAGTGAAAGGTTACTGCTCCCAGCTTGCTATGTGAGTTTTAGCAGCTTTTCTCTGCAGCTCTTAGCCTGCCCAGCTGTCATTAAAGCCAGGGAGACTTGAAGGCGTTCGGTCTCTGGCAGGACTGCACACTGAAAAGCACATCTTGCGCTCAGAGATTACACAGGCTAATGCCTGGGAGGGGTAGAAGAGGAAGAAAATCAAACTCTGAAATATCTAGCCTTTGTGCTGGAAAAAAAAAAAAAAAAACAAGCAAAATCTACTTCCCTATACCTCTGATTCAGGATTGCGTTTGCTGTGTAAGTCCACCCCTACACCAGCAAAGCATTTAAGCAGAGTAACGTAAACATATGCCTATATTTCATTAGCGGTAAGTTTAAGCCAACATATGTCTACATGAAGTCAGGCCTCAAAGAGTGAGTCAGGGCCTAAATCAGTGTTGTAACTAAACTAAAATAATCTAAGCCTCTCTAAATGCACATAGCTTTAACCTGTCACATCAAATGAAAATTATATACTTAAACTATAATCTTCCTGTTCCCTTAGTCATCAAAAGAGGCTAAATCAAATTAAAAAAAGAGAGCGTGGATGCTGCTCAGCTGGCTGAGGAGGAGGTGGGGCTCAGGGAGCAGGATATTCCGCTTGATATTCGAGGGGTATTTCTGCCTTCCAAACCGAGTCACCCCCATACTCGGCTCCCCCAGCACCCCCATCCACGTCGCTCCTTTCTCCTTCAAGCAGAAAACTGGCAGCTTGAAACATCGATTGCGTTGGTGGCTCTATATTGTCATCTCGCCTGACAAGTAACGTTGGTTGGATGTGGCCTCGCTAAGTGACAGTTAATATTTCCCCATACGAGCTTGTTCAAGCATAAGGCAGGCAGAGATAAGGTCAGACTGCAAACACTCATCAAAAGACTTCACTGTTTGGTTTGGGTTTAGGTTTGCTGCGTTTTGTTTTGTAGCACTATGAAAAATGTGAATAGGAGCTCTGTCCTTGGGTTTTTCTGAATGCCTGAGCTGTGGGGGAAGGCAGAGAAGCAGTTGCAGCTGAAGACCGTAAGTGATTTACAGGCTGTATGCTTGGTGTACGTATGGGATGTTTTAATGGCTTTATTACCTGACTGTATTGGAAGGTTCAAGGCTATTCACTCTAACGCAAAATAATATCCAGTTTTCATATAGAAGTTTTCACAATTTTTCTGCAGTGAATCTGCGCAGATTTATTTCAGTCAGGAGGCGGACTTTTGTTGAAATAACAGCATCGTCCCTTCAATGGGCACAGTTTATGCTATAAAGGCATTAATACCAGTGCAGATTAATCTAATATAAGGAAAATCGTTAGCAATAAAACCTACCTGTATAGTAGCAAAATGGTTTCTACCCCAGGATTTACAGTATTATAATTCTACTGATGCAAAACCATACCTTTGGCAGACAGTGCAAGCTCTGTTGGTAAACTAGGCATACCAGATATCTCACTATGCATGAAGCTTTATCTATATAATAGCACCCCTGCTAGGGGGAAGGTGGGAATAGTGCTCACTTAATTCTATCAAAATATGTAAAGTTCTACAACAACTTGTGCAAACAAGGCTTAAATACCTCTCAACATCAGCAGCTAACAAAACAAGTGGGTAGCCAGTGTTGTGTACTATTCCCCACAACTGACTCCTGTACCGGTCAATGCTCCTGGGGCTGCGTCTCACCCTACTTTAATCCCTTGGAGCACAGAAGGGTTTCTCCTGCTGACGTGCACCCACCGTGTGTCCTGTGTTTCCTCCTTACCCTACCTTACCCTACCCACTTCTCTGGTGCACTGAAATGAATCAGCAGGTGGGGTTTTAAGCTGTGTGTAGGTAAACTTATTAACATTCTTTTTTTAATCTAGGTATGCTTGTCTAACCACTGCCTAAAGAGCAAAGGAAGCCAAATTTGCTGTCTTCATATCCCATGTCCAATCACTTCCGCAGCGCACTGATGGGTACAGCCGTTGTGTGTGGTGGCACATGCAGAAGGTTGGGACAGGGACAAGGACAAGGACAGGGATGGGGTCAGGGAAGGAGGAGACTGTTTCCTCCCTTGGCAGGGTTGGGTTCGGTGCTACAGCAGCAACGGCACTACCAGTCTACTGCACACCACTGAGAAAGGAAGTTTACGGAAAGCAATGTTGTCACTCAGACAATGCATGCACGCTGTTAATATGACACTAAGTGTTATTCAGTTGCTTCATATTCTTCTTCACAGCAGATTGCACCTGGTTGGTGAACCTCAGTTGTAGCTTACTACATCCCAACAAGAAGCCACTTATGAAAATGCTGGAGACGAAACAGGCATGCAAAAAACTCTTTGACAAAGAGTTTCCCCTACGAATTTCAGGTGGAGGGAAAATTCTTAAGCTGCCCATAGCCATTCACACCCCAACATTGCATACATGAATAAAGCTAATCAGTAAAAGGACATTAAAAAGTCAGTTAATGGAACTGCTTAAATACACTGATCAGTCTTTAAAAGCTTCTTTAATTGATCTTCACAAAGAATATGGTGTTCTTAATATTAGTTTTGTTTATATGTACCTCATACCACCTTCTACCCTTTATTTGTAAGAAAGCATGCTAGTAATACGTGAATAAAATTTTATTCAGAGCTACAAAGTAAAGTGTTCTGATTTTCTTTAACGTACATTGCTAATGATTTTTTGCTAGCTAAGCCAAACTCTTACAGTCTAATTATTTCTGTATGGGACTATGAACAGGCCTTGCAAACTGCAAATAAGACCTTCAGTGAGTCCAGGAGTGTCTCCACCTCCTGCTGAAGCTGTGAATTTTTTCCTTAACCAATTACAGCAGCACTAACTCAGTGCAAGACCTGAGACGTATGGGCTGCAACTTTTCATTTCATCCTGTATAAAAAGTACAATCTATCCTCAGCCTTTTGTCACTCCGATCTTTATTATTTCCAGTGCTAGTTACTAGTGGAGCCTCGAGCAATCTATCTGCTGAGAAGAGCCGACGCTGCACCTTATGGCATGGTCTCCTAAGGAAGGGAGCAGAAGCCTGCTCATAGCAACAGGCTCCCGGTTTCCTTCTTCCTCGGACAGTTGACGCTGCGGGCTGGGTGGATGCTGGCTGTGCCCGGTGGAGGGCAGAGCTGGTATGAACCCACGGCCCCAGTCGTGGCTGGCACCTGCGGGAAGCAACGCAGCCGTGCCTGGGTTAGGGGCACCCCTCCACAGTGCATCTTCGTTGGGGAAGCACAGACCCAGAGCTGGCAGAGCCGACAAGCTGCCAGCTCTGGCTGCCATCCATCTCCTGGCCGGCACGTGCCAGCGGGCACCACTCTGCAGCTCTCCCCTGCACTTGGCGGGGTTTGGCTGAACGACAGACTGTCTTCCAGAAAGGAACCCCAGCTTGGCTTTGGGCCTGTGAACAACACAAAGATCTTTTGCTTCTACTGATAAGCTGCCCAAATAGGTAACCATCCAAACTGTAGGGATGTTTTGCCTTATTTCTTGCTATGCTCTTGTTGGCTGGGGTTTGCATCCTGCCCAGGGGAGTTGCCTTGTCCCTCTGTCAGCAGATAGAGACTGCCATCGAGCTGCCTTTTGAGTTTCTTCTGAATAAGCTGCCCAAAAATTTCCCCGCAGTCATCTTAAATTGTGAGCAAGTGAAGACAAGGACCTCACGTCTTCTGTGTTGGCGCAGCGCACGAGGCTGCCTGATGCTGACCACAGTGCGGGGGCTTCGGGCACTGGAGGTTTCCTTGACGCTTCCACAAGGACTCGTTAGCCATAACCTCCATTAACACAGTGCTGCATTTCTTTCCCGGGTTCTTTCCAACTCGCCCAGGCTTCTTCCTGAAGACGCTGAAGCTGTCTCACCGCCGCAAGCGCGAGGTGAACCCTGGCTCCACGTGGCTCTCGGCCCTCCCTGGCCTCCAAGGATGGACCCGGCGCTGCCGGCCACGGCGCTGCAGGTTTCAGCCACCGGTCATCCACATCCCCACTGGCCTCACGGCTGGCCAGGGCTCAAAGATTTGACCTACAGAGGTGACCTACATAGAGCAGCCAGCTCGCTCCTCAGTACCCCCCTTGCTAGGCTGAGTGATCTGAATTGATTACATCCCCCGTTTGCTGGGCTGTTTTCCAGGGTCTGGGTCCCATTAGCTCTTCCCATCACTTCCACGTCCCTCCTCAAGCATGAGACCAGCGTCCAACAGAGTACCCTGGACAAAAGCGTACCACTGGTTCTCTCAAGTGCCACCAGACCTTCCCACATCCCTCCTGGTACATCATCTGGAGTCTGGGCTTCGAGCCATTGAGGTTTTAACTAAGACATGTGGTTTATTTAAATAAATAGTGGTTATGAAACACCAGAGCCATCAGAAAGCTACAGCACAGCCTCCCCCTCGCTGCCTGTGGCATTTTGGATCTCTCCTGGAAGGAGCCTTCGGCCCATCTCCGTGGGGAGGAGTCTGGAGGGGCAGGGGCTGGACACAACAGGGGGTCACCACGTCTGCCCCGGGAACCAGTGACCCCCTGAGCCCCCCAGAAACGTCCTTTCTCTCAGCAGGCGCTGAGCACTGCCTTACGACAATGATGATAATCAAACCACATGCTCCAGGGCTTTGGCCTGCAGGAATAAGGAAAGTGGGTTTTTTGGCTCCTGCCCACTGCACAATTAACTGAAAGTATGTGGAGGCTTTTCATTTGTTTGTGTCTCTTTGACTTGTCCCTCATTTTGAAGAAAAAATGAGGGACCCACTCGCAATTGGGTGCAGGACCCTGGGCCACAACGGCTGCAAAGCCATAAAGCATGTGCCCTGCTCGTATGCCCTGATTTCCCTTCAGGAAGGGGTTTCTGCCCCCCAACGCACCGGCCTGACCTGGGGGCAGGGAACAGATGGGGCAGACACAAAGGGTTTGCTTCATCCTGCACCAGGGGTTATGGCTCCGCCACCTGACCTTCTACGTGCCCACCACCTGCCTTCTGGCCCTGTCCTCGGTGGTGCCATCCTGAGCAGCTCGTTATTCCCCCCTGCGGGAAAAACTGAACGACAGCTTGCAGGGCACATCCACTCTGCGGGAAAATGCAGAGCCTCACAGAAAGGCACTTCTCCCTGCATGGCACCATGTCATCTTCTACCTGTCAGTAGTGAGGCAGTCATGAAAAGCCCAGGAGACGGGCAGGAGTCGCCATGGAGCTGTGCAGGTCAGGGGGATGGAGCCCGGACATTGGGATGCTGGTTGTAGGCTTAGTGTGGGGCAGCCGGTGCCTGCGACCCCTCGCTGGATGGCGACCATCGGCAGCCTCCCTGAGGGGATGTGCTACGAGGCAAGACAGGGAAGAGCTCACATCTCCTTCCCTCCTGAAGGAATGGCACCACTCAGACAAGGATGCGATTCCCATGAAAGAGTGATTGAAAACCAGATTTAATATAACTCCCTCTCCTTCCCCTCCAGCCTTACCTGCCTGCAAATGTTTTCTTTTAGCACTAATTGATCTGAGCAATGTTACCTGGTACATACCTTGAGATGAAGGTTTTGATGGAGCTTGATTGCAGTGCCATAAAACCATTCACTCAGTTATGGCTCTGACAAACGGATCCCTCTGAGCTGCTGAGTTTAATGAGTTTTATTATTTATTATCAGCAGGTTCCTGTTCTGGGATGGTGAGAGAGCAAAAGCCAAGGGGAAGGTATCCAAATAGCATATTTTTGACCTGGCTCAAAACAAGGGCTGTCAACAAGAAAGTTTCAGGTCATTTGGGTTAAAACCAAGTACACCAAAGCTTCCAAATTTAAAAAACCAAACTACTGTATTCTCCTCTTTTTGTCTCTTGTCTGCATTTTAAAGAAACACCAGTATTTCTCAGAGGGAAAACAGTTCCCGAAACACTTCCAGCACATATCTAGAAAGCTTGCAGGATGCTTTTCCCCAAAGCATCAGCAAAGGAGAGATTCAGAACCACCAACCCAAATTTACCGGTGAGTGCTCAGCCCAGGTGCCACCTCTGCATGGCCCATGAGGACCAGGGCAAGGGTTGGTGCCGCACCGCCCTGTGTGGCAGCGGGTGCCTGCAGCAAGGCTGCACCCCACCTCGGTGGGACCCAGGCTGGCAGATGCGGCATTGGGAGCAACGGGAGGTCCAGCTTGCAAACGCCGCCCTTGGCGACAGCCTGGGAGCCGAGACGAGCCTATCTCGCGGGCAATTGCTGACTCTGCCCTGCATGTGTCCTGCTGAGTGCTGTATAGAGCCAGCAAAGGCATATAATGTTGTTAGACAAGTTTAAAGTTCACTGATACATCAGGTGCACTGTTAAGCACCCATCCTGATGGGTACAGTGCTCCTTAGTGCACAGGTTTGCCTCAAGCCGGGGTTGTAATTGTCATTACGATGGACAGCCTGATTTCACCAGCCCACATGAGTCTGCACCTGCCAGCAGAATTGCACAAAAGTGACAGAAATGAAAACCAAGCCCAGCTTAAGTCTTCAGACTTTTCACCTGTTTTTCAGCTGGCGTTGAAGGCAACAGAGCTGAATCATTACAAGTGTGTCATGGTTGATATAGGCTGTGGCGCTAGCCCATAGCCATGATTTTTAAAGAAGCATTTGGGGCACTACAACACCAGCAGGAATGGTTCCTACACCATTTTTTCCCGGAGCAGAAGGCTCCGAATCCAGCTGAACACAACAAGCTAATCTGCTGTCAGGCATGGCGTTGGTATAAAATGGGACGCAAGGGAAAGCTGATGCAATATTACCTTCAAAGAGATTGAAAATTCAAAAAAGCTCAACAGACATGAAATAATTTTTTACACCATTCCTCTTTGAAATGTTTCCTCTTGGTTTCAAGATGAATTCCAAGAAATGAAACATGTTTTCCACAAAAGAAAAAAAGGCCATTCAGTGAACATTTATTTCTTTAAAAACCTGGAACTGATCTATAATGCATTGCCATGTCAGCATCTGAAATAAAATTATAACCATTTTACCTTTCTTTTTTTTCAAGGAAACCTTGTTTAGCAGCACAGTCCTCCCTCCACCTGCCTGCAACCCTGCTCTACTACATTATTTTCTGTTACCTAAGAGTATTATTAGCAGTAATGTAGTAAATTGAGCAAAACCACTGGCTCCACAAATATTTATCAATGCCTTTTAAATATTTATACTTTAGAAAACGTACAGGTTTTTTTCCATGTTGGGTTTTTGGGTGGGGTTTTTTCAAGTGAATGACAGTGAATATTGGTAGCCAGATGTCCATCTTCCCCATGATCTCCTAGGCGAATTAAATAATTCACACTTTGTGTCTCCTACATGGACAGCTTCCAGTTTTTCTTCTTTGTTGCTTGAGGGCTTGTCCGGCCCGTGAGGAGGGGAATTCATGGATGAGAACACAGCCTGTGGAGCTCTCCTTCACCCGCTGTTAAAGCGCTCCTTTCTCTGAAGGCATGCCTGGTTGGAGTGGGCATCTCCCTTATTTTTGTTCTCGCAGCACGCGCCTTTGATAAGGGGCAACCCGAATGTATTTATGAGTCACTAAATAAAATAAGTAGCCAGTGGGAGCAAACCCCACTCAAACGCCAAGCCAAAAAGCCCCGCTCCTCATCCTCATCCTCTGCCCCCTTGGCCGCGGCTTGGCTCTGCCTGATGGCAGCCACAGAGCCCGGGTCTCTCTGCAGCCAGGATTGCCACGACTTGTGTCTTTACCTTTAGCCCTCTGCCACTCTGCCCCGTGAAAGGCGAGCTTGAAGACATGGACATCGTGGGAGTGTACACAGTGTACAGCTGAGTATTTATATATTTATTTCTCATTGCTCACTTGCCAGGTGACTTTTTATGAATGGCATTTTTTAATCACGAAAAGGATATTTAAAACAAAAAAAAAGCAGACATTTTCAACTTGCTCTGCTTATAAGCATTTTATCTTATCTCTAATTTATATTCCCCCTCTCACCTCTCCTTTTTCCAAGAGAATGAGCCTGTGATCTGCCCCAGATCAGGACATGTTGTGCACACCCAGACATGGGGGTGTCAGCACCCCCACAAGCTCCTCTTTTGCACAGGTCAGGCCAGGAAACCTGGCTGCCCACAAGTTCAAAGCTTGTTAATGTTTAATGCAGCACAGCAAAACATAGATGAGCAATAAATGTACCTGTCCTTGTTTCCTCTTGCCCATTAAATCAACACCCTGCTTTTTGGGATTCGTGAAATGGAATTGTAACTAATAAAGGAAAAAACCTTTCTATCTGGAAGCAGTCCTTGCACTAACCACTGCAAAACATATCCCATAGCATTTTACTGAGCAAATGAATGTTGTCCATTTGGTTCAGCCTGCAGCTCCACAAAGCGCAGCTCTGCCCATCGAGGGCATTCACCTGCGCACAGCCGCTAAGGACACAGACCCCTTCTGCCTGTATCATTTAAAAGTCTCAGCATAATTAAGTATGTCAGATTCATGTTTTCCCACTGTTGTCCCCAGGCTTAAAAATGTGGCAACACTAGTATTACCATCAGCCTCCTTTCCAGCCCCCACTTGAGCACAGAAAAGCTGTGGTCAGGCAGATGAACCCACACTTCTGCCATGGGGTACCCACTGCAGCCTCGCTGCCTCCATGCCCTGGGGTCTGCACAATCATCACAGGGAAATTAAAAAAAAAAAAAAAAAAAAGCAACAAAAACATACAGCAGTATAGCAGTGCGTGATGAATGCCTGAGAGAAATGTGTACATCCAAATCGTCAGTATTGGGCTTCAAATATTAAACAAACAAATTTCTAAGCAATTGGAGACTGCAGTATCTCTAGCTCAGTTGGAGTAAGGTTTCCCCTTAAAGCATCAAACTGGGATGCCTGCATTTTCATCCTCCCCTAAATTTCTAAGTACATAGTGCTGTGCTTCTTGTGCTCCTGGAGGTAATCATGAAGCCTTGCTACTCGTTACTATAGAGAAAGACACCTGGGGTAAAAAAAAAAGCAGCTGATGCACTTTCTTAGATGTCTAAGAAGATTTTTAATGACCAAACATTTCAAAACTAGATAGCTCAGCAGCTTTAAATAGGTACATACTGCACTTTTCTGCGATATTTTGAACGTTAACCCATGCCCTCTGCAATGTACTTAGTACACAGCACATTAATATGAAGTGACTTTTTAGGACCATCTATCACTTTCTACCCCACTCTGCAAGTCAGCTTTTCCACCATCCCTGCCTAACCTATACAAAACAACAACTACCCGTCTACTTTCTTATTTCCCTTGGCCCCTCTCAAAATTTCACACATTAGGCAGCAAGCTTTCACAGCTTACAGCTACAGTCAGCCACAAAATCAAGACAGACAGAACAAGGACTCAGGGCAGCCCCAGCAAGTTATGGGTTCACGATACAGCAACAGGCACTGGACCAACGGCTTCAGAGATAATTTATCTCTAAATGATGATACCGTGACAAATACAGATCAGTAGCGCTATCACCTGGGCTGAAACAACAGCAAATCCAGTAATTCACCAATGCTGGGCTAAACTTTGCATCTGGGTGCGCAAAGACCTACCTGGGGGTGGCCAGCAGGCAGCGGGCAGGCAGCAGGGCAGGGCAGGGCAGCTCCTCCGATAGGGTAGCTGGGAGCAGCCGACAGCCTCAGGGAATCCCAAATTCCCTGTTGGACAGTCCTCTTCCAGTGCTGAGCTGCAGAAGCATCATGGGGTGTTTGGCAGCTCTCATGCCCCAGCTCTGCTCCCTGCCCTGTCCCGGCTGCGCAGAGGGCCTGAAATACCTCAAAAGGCAAAACCCGCTCCACACCTCTTTTGGGGTTGGAAGTTCCCTTTTTGGCAGCGTCCTGCTGCAGAGGGTGTCTCCAGGCCCCTGCATACAAAGGAAAGAGATGAAACAGTTCCTTTTAACAAAATTTAAGGCAAAATTTGAGGAGGTCATCAAGCTTTGCTTTTGTGAAACATTTTTTTTTTTTAATCAAACTTCTTTAGAGGAAATGACTCGTACAAAAAAAAATTCATCTGACTCATGGAAAAGAATTGCTGGAGTCATTATTTTTGCCCAAAAGGCAGCTGGGTTTTTTTCTGCGAGTGAGCCGTCACCGAGAGACAAAGCCTCCCCCTGCTCCCTTGGGTATACCATTTGCAGACAATTTCTTCTGCCGGGCTCTTGCCCTCCAGTGCCCTGCCACCTTTGATCACAACCTAACTGGCACACCAGTGGGGTGGGGTGTTTAAATATGTCAACAAGTACAGCATCTTATTGAACTTTTATCTTTACTAGTCTCACTGAAGTTAGGGAGAGTTTGCCAGGTGAGACACAGGTCACCAGTGACTTTCCATTATCCCAATTTGAGGCATTAGCAATGAACCACCCTCAATTGTGGTGTCTGATGAGCACTTGGTGAGCATAACTCTCCCCTGCAGCCTTCGAGGTCAGATGGCACCATGTGAAAGCAAGAGGCCGCAAGCCCCCAGCCCCATCCTGCAAAAGCTATTTGCTTGGCAAAAGCTGAATCAAACATAAGGGACAAGTCACTGTTCAAGAGCGAAGCCATTTCTCTGATAAGTCATCTCTTAATGCCACGTTGCACCAGTATTTCCAAGGCCACTTCCTTCCATGCGCACATTTGCAACAGCGCCTAATTTCAACAGGTGGCAAACAAGACAGCTTCCTTCCCATTACACCCCATGACCCCTCAGTGGGTAAAATATACAAAAATAAGCATAAAACCTTGGTTTATAGGAGGTACGGTTGACTTCTTGCAAGCGAGCAGAAGACAGCTTTACATTCGCAGAGGCACTCGCTGTTTCGACGCAGGAGGCTGAGAAAGGGACTCAGCAGCTATCACCCCTGGAGCTGCTTCCCCCATTCTGGGGCAGGACCTGCTGCCCCGGTGCCACCCAGGGTGGTGGCACCAAGCGGGGAAGAAGCACTTGCTGAGTTTCTGCTGTCAGCTTCACATCTAATTTGGAAACGAAAAATACAGCCTGACAGGCCATCCTTTAGAAGTCTGTGACCTTCATCTACGGCATGTCAATAAGGCCTGCTGCCAGCTTTTGGGACTCGGACACACCCCACGGGTGACTATCGGGTGGGCCTGTCTGTAACCCAAAGAGGCTTCGCCACCTCCCGGGGGATTATCCCAGCACACATTTCTGAGTCCCGCCTGCTGACGCCAACGGGGATCAAGTGTCTGCCAGGCCCTCGTGATGTTTGAATAGTAGCGGACAAGACTTCAACATGCACCCTTAAGACACCACGCACCAAAATACCTGTGTTTTTAGCATAAGTCACTTGAGAGAAGATGTTGATGCTGGACATTAGGAATAGTAACAGGCAAAGATCACTACAGGTTAAAAATGTATTGCTAAGAGCAGGAGTGCAGAGCACTTTGCTAAGGTTATACAGCATTGGTTGAAATCACTCTCTCCAGCTACCTCTAATACACTACAGACATCCCTAGGTAGCAGATTTCCACCAGTGAAAGCCTGGTTGCTAACAGCAGGCAGCTTCTCAAGGGAAGTTCCCAGCTTCCTTGCAAAGCCCTGCAAAGTCTCGGTGGTGTCACCACAGGGAAAAGCCACGCAGCAACGTGAAGGGCACCTGTCATTCCCCGCCTCACCAGCTGCTTCCTCTCACAGACGTTTCCAGATCCTGGAAATATTCCTGCTGCAATCCTGTTTCTCAGCATACCAGGTGGCCTGTCTTGTATGTTCAGTATACATTGTCGTATGATCAGCCATACTCTCTCCTTGCTTTATTTTTCATGCAGTTGCTCATGACATGTAATGTACAATGTGCAGTGTGCATCTGCTGAAGAGACATTATTTCCCCTTCCTCTGGAGTAAGTTCCTTCTCCAGCTTTATGTTTTCTCTATTCCCAAGCACAAGACAACTATTAATATCCACCATTTTTGTGAATTCCAAATTTGGAAATTTGGAAATTTTGCTGGACTACACCAACCAAGGTCCTGTCATCTCCTCTTGTAAATTAGACTGTGCAAGCCCCTGATACCTGGAATAGCTTTTCCTTGATCTCTTGGTGTGAATTCGTCCTTTTTGACCAGGGGTTCAAACACGACACAGTACCTGCCCCAAAGGAGGTGCCACTGCAGTGCTTTGCAATGTTACTCGGTATTCCCTTCACTTCTGAAAATAGCTCCTTAGCACTTCTACTCATCACATTTCCCTTTGCCACCGCTGCATCACATTACAGCTCCCCGTGGCTTGGAGATGAACCCATGCACACAAGCCTTTCTCCTCCTGTGCCAGTCCCAGGAGGATGGGCTCCCAGCTTGTAGCAGTGTCCTGGTTTCAGCTGGGATGGATAGAGTAATTTTCTTCCTAGTAGCTGGTATAGTGCTGTGTTTTGGATTTAGTATGAGAATAATGTTGATAACACACTGATGTAGTTGTTGCTAAGTAGTGCTTATGCCAGTCAAGGACTTTTCAGCTTCCCATGCTCTGCCTGGTGCACAAGAAGCTGGGAGGGGGCACAGCCGGGACAGCTGACCCAGACTGGCCCAGGGGCTGTTCCATACCGTACGGCGTCATGCTCAGTATATAAACTGGGGGAGCTGGCCAGGGGGCAGGGAACTGGCTGGGCATCGGCTGGTGGGTGGTGAGCAATTGCATTGTGCATCACTTATTTTGTATATTCTTTTATCATTATCATTATTATTATCATTATTTCCCTTCCTTTTCTGTCCTATTAAACGGTCTTTATCTCAGCCCACAAATTCTACTTTTTTTTTTTTTTTTCCCCAAATTCCTCCATCCCACTGAGGCGGGGAGGTGAGCAAACAGCTGTGTGTGTTTAGCTGCCTGCCGGGTTAAACCACAACAAGCAGAAATTCTTGTTTGCCCACAAAGCTCATGATGCTGGTACTCCATATCACCAGCTTTTGTCTCACTTCTGTCCTTCAGGGTCTTTTGCTTCTTTCTGGGCCACTGTCCTGTTCTCCTCCACACCGGCAACACTCCCCAACTCCTTGCCAGTGCCAAACTTCATCAGCACACGCATCCTATGCTGGGGCCACTGGTTAAACAGTCCCCAGGACTCATCCTTGGAGGCTTTCGCTACCCTAGGCACGTCCCTGCCAGCTCCGTGGGCAGCTGCCCTGCCCCTCCTTCCCCACTGCCTTCTCCTCTCCTAGTGCTGGGCGTTAGGCGGAGGCGTCCTCGCCATCTCCAGCAACAGCCGGGTGCTACATCACCCACCCCGCCACCATCGGCACGGCTGGGTGACTCCCTGTCCAGATTTTGGCCACCCAGGCCCCCGTGGTCCTGCTAGAGCCGCTTCCTCCAGCTCCTGCATTTGTCTGCGATGGACCGCACTGGCAGCTGCCCTGAAAGCAGCCCGAGGCTGGCCAGAAGCTGAATATCATTTTCTTTTACTGCCTCTAGCTTTCATCAAAATCTGATTAGGAGCACATGGACGCCAGTCCCAGACCCATTTAAGTTGGATGTAGCCAATATTAATGCAGCACGCCACATCATTAAAATCCAGCAATGCTATAACCCTTATGGAAAAGTACCAGAGCACATAGAAAGCCAAAACTCCTCCAACACACCATGCTCCATCGTTGACTGCTGGGAATCGCTCATATGCAACAACCAGAAGATGCTCCTTAGCCCAAAGGGGATTTTTGCCCTCATTTTCTTTCTCATTTTTCTTGCTTTTCCTTCCCTCCAACCCAGACCAGGTAAGAAACATCACTGAGTTAGTGCCAAGCTTTCACACCTGAGATGCTGCTGCTAAGTTAGCTGTAAGGGCTGGAAGAGCACCCCTTTTCTGGGAGCCCGGGAGAAGCACCACCAGCAGCCCGGCCCTTTCCAGCTGCCACCGCACAGCCCCACGCACAGCCCTGCTGCCTGCTACTTGCTGTGCCCAGCACATCAGCCGGGGCTGCCGCTGCAGGGATTATCATGTCCCTGCCCAGAGGGATGCTGGAAGAGGATGCATCTGCTTTATTTGTTTCTTTGGAGCTTATTATGGAGGCGATTCACTTTTGTTAAAATTGAAAATAAAAAAAAAAAGAAAAAAAATCCCCATGGGGAGGGGAAATACAGGCTGGGGAGCAAGAAAGAAGGTAGCTTGTGTGCTTTGTGCTGCCTGGCAAGCCCTGGGACTGCTAATTTTATCAGGGTAATGTGATTTTGAAGACTATGGGCAGCAATAGCAGGCTTCACCATTGCTCAGCATGCTGCTCTGGCTCTGTGCTCACCTGCAGCCTCTGCTCTGCCCCACCAGGAGCTGGTGGGTGCTGGGGGGCGAATTTTGTCACACACTCACACACAAACGCTCCTCCGGCACGGTAAGCCACTATTAAGAAAAACTATATAAACTCTCTTCTAGCCTTACTGCTCAAACATTGCAAAGCTTCAAGGTCAAAAAGAAATGAAAAATTTCCCCAGAAAGCTGGAAATTGGAACTGACAGAAAAATGGCATCTGTCCAGCATCCCCTCCTTAAAGTCAGCAGAGCAGAAATTGCTGTGCTTTGCTACTAGCTCCACAGCCATCGCTCCGCGTGGGCAGTCAGCTGGGGGTCGGGTGCTCCGGCTTCGACAGCTGCCCTCACCTTTGTGCACTCCCAGCTCCGCTGTATCCCAGTATCTGTCTCTGAAGTCACCGCCTGTGCTCACCGGGACTCGCCTGTCGCAACAACCCCTCCAAGGCTGCTTTTGCAGGACAGGCGGCAGGTGATTGCAGCGGGAGGGATGAATTCCTCCCAGCCCAAAGAGGAGAACAGGTCTCAAGTGCCCAGCTTGGGCCACCACCAAGTCAGCTTAAACTACCGAGTGTTGCTGTCCAGAGCTGTTTGCAGGAGCGACAGGATAGTTTTTATTCTAACGCTGAAAGCAGCATGATTCACCAGCTGCCCGTGCATAGTGTTTGTGATGGGAGGAAGGCTTCCTGGGGCTCCCCTCCAGCCGTGGTTACCTCCCGGCCATCTGAAGGGACTGAGGAGGTTGACCCTCCCCAGGGGTCCCGTTCTGCTGCCCCAAGGTGGGGACTTGCTCCACCTCGGCCGCCAGGAGCGGAGCTAGTGACTCGGGAGAGGGGAAGCACCCACGGCAGCACGCAGCTACGGGGCTTCTGCAGGGGGTGTATGCCGGTGTGAGGTGGGTCGCCGACGCACCCACCCTCCCAGGCAAGTTTTCTCTTCGATCTTTGATCTGCCGAGCCCCACTTGGGTGCTAAGCAGTTAAGAAAAAAAAAAAAAATAGAAGTTCTTCTAGGTTCTTGCATTGTTTTCTGCCTCCAGGCTTCCTTTTCTGGGGTTACATTTTTCTGAAGGATTACACTGCTGAAAAAATAGAGATGCTAACGCCTTTTTTCCACACCTATCAGCAAAATCACAGCTAGCTAACAGGAAGGCACTCTGTGTGACATCCTTTTCTACTTATATAAAGAAGTAGCTTCTGTAATTTCAAAAATATGTTCTAAACTTTTTCAATGAAGTAGGAAACCCGGATGAGTTCTGTTCAGCTTCAAAATCTATTGCTTAGTAAATGTGTAAGCCATATGAATCTGACTTCAATCAAATTACTATAAACATATATATATTTTGCAGGACAGCGTGACATAGGTATGTGTTGATACATGCTTATGAAACTCAGAGAATGGAGATGCTGATATAGTTGGTATTTTTTAAGAGGAATTCCCAAAGAGGTGTTTTGCAAGTGCAATCCTGATCTATGCCAGTGAGCAACAAAGAGGGAAAGGTGACCATTTTTCCAGCCATTTCTTCCGTAGGCTGCTTAATAGCAGAGTTAGGTAAGAAAGCAGTGAAGATATAGTGTAAAGGAGAAGGTGGTTTTGGTAGCTCTCAGATATCAGTATGGTGGAAAAAAACGTAGACATTAACATTTTTAATGTGCAATGGACAACTCAGAAGCAAAAGCTTATCAAAGAAAGAAGATGCAGCTATATGTCCATCTTTCAATCAGTGCGTGGATACTTTGATTTTATTCCCGTAAATTTTCTGCAAGTATTTTCTCACTTTCATAGAGCAAGTAAAGCGCAAGGAAGTTAACTGAATAGTCTGTGGTCAAAAATGGGTTTGGATGGGCTGGTATCAAAACTCAACTTCTCTTAAACTTGGTGACAACTTCATTCCTCACAAATCAAACATCCTTAAAGAGAAAGGTACCATTCCTCAAAGAAGCTGTGGTCACTGTAAAGCAGTTCCAGGTGTTCTCAGAGATTCATCCTTCATCCCTCTGAGATAAGGACCCCACGTTTCCCTCTGACTTTTATCCCTGGAAGTATTTAAAAAACGTGTACATGTGGCTCTCAGGGACATGGTTTAGTGGTGGAGTTGGCAGTGTTAGGTTTACGCTTGGACTTGATAATCTTAAAGGTCTTTTCCAACCTAAATGACTCAAAATATTTAGTGACAGAAAGTCATTACCACATGCAAAGCCATGGTTGGTATGTTCTGAAGCAGGGGAATGCACAGCAGGCAGTCCGCATCTAGTTTGGACTCTAGTGCCCTTGATCTGTGGTATTAAGCATGTCATCCTACCTCTGCACCTTACTTCCCCCTGAGGAAAATGGAGACAGTTAACTCAGTAAGAATGAGAGTCTCAGCTGAGAATCACCGCCTCCTCCGTTTGCTGTATGCACAGCAATGGCTTTGCAACTGGAGGAACAGCAAGCGTTCTTCAAGATATTTATCATCAAACCACAAAATTCCAATCTGCCTTCTGAGGAAATTACTATCTTGAATTTTCAGCTTCCCAGGTTGTTTGTCAAGCGCATTTCCAGCCTTCTGAATTTGCCAAAGGATGCAGATAAATAGTCTTATCTGCTTTAACACTGATATTCTTGCAGTAAGCAGAAGACTATTAGCAAGTATTATCACTTGGAAGGCAGGTGAACAGATGAGGAGGCTGGAAACGTGACCAGAAACACTGACTGGGGGCTAGTGCTGTATTGGCAAAATTACCGAACAGTTTAATTTCTCTCCAATGAATTTCCCTCAGAGTTTTCTTAGGAGAAAACCTCTTACATAATTTGTTGGCTCAGAATTGCTCTCATGCAAGAGACAACATGGCCCAGGTTGCATTCTGGACCTGTTATTCAAAACCCTTTATTACTAGGAACAGAATAAAGCTCCTATTTAGTTTCCTAGCAAGCCATTGACTAGCCCTATCTACTTAGTTGCTTTGTGATGATACTTGTAGTCACTTCTTTTACACTTCAGCAGCCTGTTAAACTTGACAATCAATCGTTTTAAAGTGCAACCAGCCACCATCCTATGACATATACGGATCTGTAGAAGCACAGCTTGATGCCTTTCTAATTTTAGCTTGTTTCAGTATACTAGAAGTTTCTAGCATCAATCGTCCAAGGAAAATACTTTGCATACCAAAGTGTCACAAAAAGCAGCGTGCTGTTTTGCGTTTAACTGCGGTGCACCGCGATGATTTTGCATCCACAGTCTCCCGGAGCATGTGGAACGCCGCGTACCGGGCGCACCCTGCTAACCGACGGCAGCTGCTTTCTCCCAGTAAAATATCAATGATATGAAAATGCAGACAGTATGTTTTCAAATGCATTTCAGTCAATAGTTCATATATTTGTGCTACTGTGCTGTAGTTAGAAAAGACTTAATTCTTTTCCTAGTTGCACTAAATTACTGCAGAAAGTATTAGGCTTGTGTAAGCAGAATTAGCGTTATGGCTACAATCACCAAGCAGCAGCCAGCTTTCAGTTTATCCTTTGCATACTCACAACCTCCTTTTCGTCTGGCAGAAAAGATGATCAGCACGTGCTAAGGAGCATCATCCCAAGGAAGGCACCGAAGAGCTGTGTGGTGAGTACGACCACCCGCTACCCCCTTTGCTTTTTCACCACACACTGAGCATAACCTCAGTCACTCGCTGAAGACCAGGGGAGTGAGTCACTCCTGTACGGGAGGCTTAGCATTCCTCACATTCCCTGACAGGCTTTCCAGATTATACCCTCTCAAGAAGATGGTTACCACATTTCTGCCTTAACAACTAATACCTGAATATGCAAGGTGTGGTGTTTTTGTTTCAAGCCCAAAGCCTTTGGGCCTGCTTGATGTATCGAGTATGCTCAGGCTCTTTGTGCTGTACATCGGCGGGGGGAAAAGTGGTGCCCGTGGTTCACCAGCCATACAGAGCTCAGAGAGCCCGGGGATACATCAAAGCTACCACGAACACGCCAGCTGTTACACAACACATGCTTACTGTGTTGGATCTACTGCATTTCCAAAGCGATTAACAGTTCTTTTTTCATTTTGTCTACCATACTCCCAAAAGACCAGCCTTTTGCTCAGAACTACTGCAGCGATGACTGGCACCCCAATTCGGCTGCCGGCGAGATGGGGAGCATTTTCCCCAGGAAGACTAATCACCTGCAGGAATATAAGAAATGGTCAGATCAGTGGCTCACCTAATCCAGTGCTGAGTCTTTGAAAGTGGAAATGGGCCATGCTATTTAGGGAGACCAAGTCCGCTGTATTCAATTTCTTCTGCCCTCAGTCCCCAGCACCCACGATTCATTGGATGAGGGATATTGGCGGACACATCTCAGGCTGCGGTATCCACTTACGAGCCTCCCGTTCCTGACATTGCCCAATACTTTCTTGGGCCTGTTGACATTGTCAGTCTCCGTAACATCCTGTGACAACAAATTCCAGAAGTTCCCAACCCAGCGTATAAAAAGTGGTCTCTTTTATCTCTTTTAAGCTGATCTACTAATTTCATTGTGTATTCTAACTGTGTATACTAATTTTCATTATAGCATTGCAGGATTTTTTGCCTAACAGTTCTGTATTCATCTTATTCACGGCCTTTATGATTTTTGTAAATGCCTTGGCTTCCTCTCCAAATTGAAGAGTCTTTTCAGTCTCCTCATGGAGCAGCTGTTTCATCCTCTCTAATTGTTGTTTTCTCTGTACCTCCTCTTACGCCACTACGTCTTCCCTGAGATGCAGAGACCTGACTGCACAAAGTGCTCAAGATGTCGACTCCGCAAGGCTTTATACGGCAGCGAAGTCATGCCGTCCTCCTGACGGTGCCCGGCATTTTCCTGGGTCTTGGCTGCTGCTGCATGTTGAGCTGACGATTTTGGTGAGCTGCAAGTGAGGACTCCAAGGTCCTGCCCTCAGCTGGACCTGCCAGCTCTGAGCTCAGCATCACCTACAAGCGTGAGAACAGCACAGACAGAGCGCACTCCTTTCCCATCCATCCCCTCCCAGCAATTGCAACCTTAGATGTATTCTGAACAAAAAAATGTACCCACTCAGGAGATTCAGGAAACCTCCACAAATTTTTCTTCCTCTTTATTTGTTGAGTTACTGTTCAAGCACTCACAGTATAGGAGATCTCAGCTTGTAAAGCCAGCCTTTTCTTGATCACTTAGGCATAAACTTGTGGTTCCTTTGGAGGTTGTTTTGTCCATGAAGCTATGGGCTACTTTGGCAATAAGCATTTCTCATCCCCTCCCTTCCTCGATAAGCAGTTTTTATGAATCTCATAAAAGCTAATTGGACAAGGGACGGAAATCCAAGCTCCGTCTTCCTCAGTGAATTTCTAACCAACAGTTACAGCGTGAACATAGATTAATTTCCTCTGCCTCCCTGGCCCAGTGAATACGGATGTATCCATGAAGACTGACAAGGCTGCAGTAGAAGGGACTGGGACATCTCTTTCCTGCAACGCAGACTGTGTATCCTCGTGGTTGGGCTCTTATACACAACAGAAACATCCGCAGGAACGTTAGGCAAGGTGAAGGACTTTGTGTAGCCTACAAACATAATGATGGAGAAAACTTAACTTTACAGATCTTAGCGCAGCTTGCTAGGGTTAAATTAATGCTTTTGCAGACAAAGAACAGATATGACAGAAAACGCATTTATTTAAACTGCTGTACAATGGAAATCTCAATCATTTTCAAAAGCCAGCTGAGGGAGAAGTGACTCACATAGTTTGTATACAGGAAGCCTCTTTGCAGTTTTCAGTGCTGAATTTTTCTCTGAATACATCACTTGTGTGAGTGCAGTTATCTGCGGAGCGGCAGCAATGTGTTTGGCAGTAGATAAACATGGAGAAAGACATGGTTCCTGCCCTGAGGAGCTTACAATCTAAAATGCGACATGGACAATACTATTCCAACATATAACAATCAACTGAAATATTATCAGTCAGATATAAGAAGACCCATTTTAACAAGCAATTGGAATACCAAATATATATATAAAGGCCACAGGTAGGACAGAGTGGTGTCTTTGTTCTGTTATGTATTTATATGTTCATATGTCTACAGGCATGAAAGGTAGTGATGCTTTGCTTGAGAGTGATTTTATTTTCTTTGGTGGGGCTGCTCCAGCTTGTGCTTCCTGAACAAAAATAAGGAAAATTAGATTAGAACTTAGCACTCCTGAGATTTTACATGTCTGAACACTGGACAACATTGAGATGAATTTATTCCCATGCAACAGAGCAACCCAGATTTGGGAGATGTAGCGTGCAAGAAGCAACAGATTTTCTGTCCTGTCTCCACATCTGCGTACGGTTCGTGAAACGTATGGCAACGACCTCAGAGGCAGAGTTAGCTGGGAATCCCACTAGTTCTAGAAAGAGCATATCACACTCTGTGTCTGCAATCAGGAGGCAGTCCTACCACCCAAGGAAAAATCTGCTGGAAATTCCAACTTTCTTGCAGGTTAACAGTTTTTCCCTAGTAAGTGGTTGTTTGATCTTTATTTCTGTGCAGAGGAGAAGAGACAGTAGGAGGAGGAAGAAGAAAACCCAAACAACATTAAATTTGAAACCACGTGCTGACAAAACTGAAGCAATGTGAGATGCTCATACATCTATACAGGCACAAATTCTGCCTCCCAGATGCTTCCTGTTTTGAGGTTTTAGAGTCACATTTGGCCTAGTTGCTAAGGCAATCAGAGTAATTTTATAGCGTGTCATATTTCTGGTCAGGCTCCTTTCCCTTCCCCAGTAATTTTTTTTTTTTTTTTTTTTTTTTTTTACATTTCAACTGAGTTTGAGAGAGGGCTTCATTTGAGACATGAAGCTTTCAAAAGTTTTGGTGAAATAAGTAGCTGAGTAAGAGAGGAGAGAGACAAATTCTTATCCCAGATGAAAGAGAAGCTGCAATCAATCTAATGGTTAAGTGTACGTTTGGCCCACCGGTTGGGCACTTTGTGGATATATACTGACCACTCGCGCAGTACACACCTAGCGTGCTGCAATGTGCATTGCTCGTGCTTCAGGGTCACAGCAGAGAGCTAGGGGATACCGTAGGAAGATGCTAAGGAATAAGCCCAAAGTAGATGTCAGAAGCCTGGCAGGGAGGTGAAGGTCATAGGAGCAACGGGGAAAGGATCGAAGGGCCTGCAGTATTTGGTGGATATTAGGGATCACAGAGACAGCTGTGTAGGAAAGTCAGCTTCATTGGTGCCACAGAAATAGGGAAACCTAACTGAGTCATGAAGGGCAATAGTTCTGACTAACCGTTATGTGTCAAATATATAATACCTTTTTTTGGTTTTGGTACGTTCTTTCCATTCTTGTCATTGCATATAACAACAATATGTACAAAATTTTCAAGTTTATGTTGCTTTAAGAACATTTAGAAACTGTGCTGGATATCTTAATAGTTACCTGAAAACCTGTTCAAGAAAGAATGTGTCATAGGGAACTGTACTAAGACTCTTCTTGCTCCTCTACCTCTTCCTTTTCTTCTCCCTCGTCCTGCTTTTCTTCTTCTTCCTTTTTTATAGAAAGTAGTTGTAGTTATTATGTAGGAAATGAAGGAAAAATAAACAGTCTTGAAATGCAGAACTCTGGTTTTGCAACTGTTATGTTTCTAGTAAATGCAATATTATTAGAGCTTTAAAAATAGAACAGAGGAGTAATGATGTATAGAGTTTTTAATCTTAACATGCCAGGGCTCTAGCTTTGTGGAGTTAATAGGCAAATGCTGGAATACAAGAACCCTCTTCTTAGACAGGTTAGAACACAGTACATGGTTAAGCTGTACACAGATATTCGAGATCAAAATGGGAATATGAAATATAGGTAAATATGACAAGAAGTTTAGTATTTTTAATTATATGCTTTCTTGGAGCAGTAAACAAGTCAAGATTCATGGCACAGGAACTAGACTCCTGACTAATCTAAAAATCATGCAAAGTCAGATAATACAGCCCTGTTTCTGTTTCAAAAGTTCTTATTTCTTTCTTTTATAGAGGAGAAATGGTGCAATTTAAAGGCAATAGCCCTTTCCTTCAGTCAACCAAATGGACAGTTACCTGAAAGGTAGCATTTACGTAACACAGACAACAATCTGTGTTTATTGTCTTTTAAGAGCTAGTAAATAAAGCTTCAAAGTGTAGTCCTGCTCTGGAAAAAACAACTGAAAATGGCATTGTAGGCTTCTCTGCTCCTTCTCTTCCAGCAAACTCTTGATCCAAGGCACTCCATCTGCATGTATAAACAAGCTTTATCTCAAAGTGTCATACCTTCATATACTACCTAGACTACAAAAATTATGGGAATTTCTTCCTGGTGTAATCAACCAATCAAAGAATACATAATTAGTTTTCAGTCAGGACTGCAGGTAGTATATGAGCAGCACAGACCTTAGGTTTCCCTCTCAGGCACAAACTGTCTGTAAGAGAGTCACACCTGAGTCACTGAAGTAAAAACTTGCTTAAACACGTGCTTGGGAATGGACCTGTTGTAATCAGATTCCTGATTTGAATCATTGTTTTTCAAGGAAAACCACTGCACTAAGGGATCAACCCTGCAAAACCAGAAACGTAACGCGAATGTCTACACAGGTCAGCTGGATTAGAAGTTCTCGTGCCAAAGGAATATTGCCTCTTTCAGCATCTTCCCCCAGGAAAGGTGCCTTTCATTAGAACTGCTTGAAACAGGGCCAGGCAAGCTCACAGACAAGCAACATCTTTCAGATATTAACAACTTCAGTTCAAAATTCAAGTCAATTACCTTTTACAGAAAAAATGGGTATTTTTCTTCATTGAAGCATTAGTTAGTGGTGCTGGGGTGCACTAATCAGCCTTAACAGCCCTCGCCAATGTCACCAGGAGCTCCCACGCTTTGCCCATAGGCCCAGGAGCTCTGTTTCAGCTGCCAGGTCCACAATGCATGACTGACAGCAGGCATGTGTATGTATACACATGTATATATACATGTATTGCAGTTTGGAAGTGGGAAGATGTAAATGTGTCCTCTTATAGTTGCAGGTTTGTAGTGGAAAATAGCCTAAAGTAATCATTAGTTTTACTGGGAACACTGAGGAAACATTCAAGGCATAAACTTGCAATGCTGGGCAAAGCAGAAAAGTGTATAAGGATTTGCACCTGGGTCTCACAAATTCTGGCAAGGAAAATATTTCCTTAACAGGCAGAACTGCCTAAATTGTCAGAATGACTCTTTCACACTCATAACACTGAAGATGTAATCAGCATGGTGTTAGTTAGCGATTGTCAAAGATATAGCTGTCTTGGGAGTCCTTGGCAAATTTTATTAAAGAATCTGTGAAAGACAATTTCTCTTCCATTTACAGTTTTTAATGATTAAAGGCCTGTCTTTGTTCCCAAACAATAAGACTATGATGTGACCAATAATTTTCCCTAGCAGAATATAATACTAGTATATTTAGTTTCATGAATGAGAATTTACTCTCTCTTGAGTGAAGCAATGAGACTGAAAAGGAATTAAATGCACACAAACAAAAGATAAAAGCAAAATGTCCAAATATACTATACCCCTGTTGCTGCATGTTCTTCCTTGCTTTCCTACATAAGAGATACAAAAGAAAATGTTTAAAAGATAGATTAAAGAAAGAATATCAGAGGTCATACAGGCAAAACACAGCAGAAATTAAACACTGAATTTAGGAAAATTATGTGGAATTCAGTAGATTTATTTTGAGATAATGTCCTCTAGATTAATTTACAAAGCACATTTAAGCTAAGCTTTTCCTTTGAAAAAGGGCTATAAAATCATTAAATACAGCTTCCTTTTTCTCAGTTACTTCCAATCAAATCTGCTTCATTGACAAGCAAAGCATTAGAGCTGGGGTTTTGTTTGATTTTTCAGGTGGGGTTTGAGGTTTTTTTGTAATTGGCTTGTCTGCAAAATGAAAGTTAAATCAGAATTATACAGAGCCTTATCTATGTTATATATCATCACTCAGAATCTGGCTTGCAATTCTGTTAACTGTTGTAGGCTGGAACAGATGCCTTGGCTCAACAGTACTGGGGAATAAGAAATAATACAAGCTGGGTTTAGACTGTGGATTGAGCAAAAGTGATGAAGAGAAGAGATAAAAAAGAGAAAAAAATATAAATGTACAGTGAATAGAATTTAATGTTAGATACCAAGCTGGTTATCGAAGAGAAGAGCTAATCTCACACAAAATCCCAAAGAGAAAGGGCAAATAGAATAGCACCATGCAGAAGGCATGACCGGTTGATACGAGTTTGCATAGAATGAATTGAGATAAGGGAGTGAGCTGCAGTGCCAGGGTTTATATATGGCCTGGGGAACTGCTGAGACAGGATGCAGACTTGCATTACAATATGATTTTTGAACATGCTTCTAAAATAATTCTGCCCTGAAGTGAGCCTTATCTGTACTGCAAACTGATATAACTGGGACACCACTTAAAAAATATTCTAACCCCCAAGCTAAAATCTAAAGTTAAAGTCAGATAGTAAAAATAAAGGAAAATTATTACCGTCACATCTAGTGACCAGCAGAGCCCTTGCTGTGCCACGTGCATAGGAGGTCACAGTCTTTTCCTCAAAAAACTCAAAAACAAAGGGACAGACAAAGCAAGCAAAAGGGACACTATATCCAAACAAAATGGTTCCTCAACTTTCTCCATCAGAGGATGGGGATTAGGAATGAAAAAAAGATTAGGAAGAAGTCAAGGATAAGCTTGATGAAGTGATTAGGGAAGGAAAGTATGCAACAGGTTTAAGGTGAAAAAAAAAGTCATAATCTAAATAAACCCTAGTGCAGCTGTCCCTTGGCAACCCAGGCTGAAAGCTGTTCCTGTTATTTACTACTGGATCTGTGTAAGGGACTTTCTGTTTCGACATCTGCTCCGGGCTTTCCTGGGTGCTTGTACGAAGGAGGGGCTGGAGCTGCTGAAGCCTAGGCAGTCTGATGTGAGGTGTGTGAAGAACAACCTGTCGCACTGTGCACTTATCCCTGACACTTTCTGGAGGCAGCTGCTAAATTAAGAGATTCGTTTTTCAGAGGGTTGGGGTCTCTCACTGGCTTCCTCAGGGTCATACCAGCCTGAGACAAAAAGCTGGAGCTTCTGGACTCCTGCATCTCCCAGCAAGGGCAGCAGAAGCAGCAGGGGAGGGCTGCAGCTTCCACACGTACCCACATTGACCTTTGGCTGCCATTCCTGCTACTGAGGCATTAGAGGAGCCTTCTGAAATCTGGGACCCTCCATGCAGCTTCACAATTGAGACAGTCGGTTTATTTTGTTATCTGTCTTGTGCTCATTGGCAAAGACTGCGGTATCTTTATCTCGCCAAGACTTTTCCAGAATTTTTCTATAGCACTGGCATTTCTCCTGCAAAGTCACTGGAGAAAAGCCAGCTGGGTTACACCCCGCATCAGAGAGTCATTTTTAAGCCAGTTTGAAACTGAGTGTTAAATAAGGCCAAAATGCCAATACTAGATTCCCACTGGTATATTAATTCAGAAGCAGGACATAAAACTGTGATGTTTTAATTATGGCATTTTGATTTGAGGGTTTGTCAAAAGAGTACGTTGCCACTCCAACAGGGACCTGACTACTATTCAAAAGATGCAACTGTTTGGCTGCAAAACACAGTGGGCCGCTGATAAAAAGATCACACTTTCAGAACTCAGTATACAGAGACCAGCTCTTAATAAGCTAGAAGAAAACAAGACATGGGTGGGGAGAGCACACATAAAACATCTATTCAGTGTGGTCAAGCAGTCAAACAAGATGTGCTGGGCTGCAGAATGAGAGGAAGAGAGGGAAACACTGAAATTACTGTGTTGATACTACATATATCCTTTAGGACCTAACATCCATTGTAGATACTCCAACAGCAATCTGACAGTCTTTAAATGTATTTAACTTCATAAAACCGTGGGCAGGTAAGGAAATGTTATTCTAGCTTTCTTTTATAAGGGTAAAATGAGATACAGAGACAAAAGGTGGAATTCATCTCACTGTAGCTGCCTCAAAGTTATTCTTCTCATCTAAACTCATCCTCTGTGTGCTGTCTGTAGTGAATGTGAATACCAGAATTTCTACAGAATGATTCATGCCATCCCAACAGAAGTGATAATCGGGATGAACTGTGGCAAGATGGACAGATGCCACGTCACTGAAGTGATTTGTCCCAGGTGACATGGGAAGTAGGCGGTGGAACAGGGTGAAAAATGATTTTCGTGTCTCCCTGGCAGGAGCCACTGGTACCTTGCTGCCTGCAGTGGTGAGTACCCTCTTTAAAAATGAGTGAGACAGGAACAGAAACAGTGCTTTTTTTCTTCCCCTAGGAGCTAATATACACCTGGCATGGTGAAGGTGGGTATCAGAGTTGGACGATTTAATGAAGACTTTTGCTCCTCCTTATGTAAGACCATGTAAGAACATTTCGACACTGCCAATACTGTACAGGTGAAATAGGGGGATTTGTAAGACTAACCATACTTTATGCCCTCATAACCACAGAAAGATCTCTTCGTACACACTATCTTGCCTGGTGCTCTCTCCTCTGCCCATCCCCTCCCTGTAAAACTAAAGGAGAACATATTTTCCACTTACAGATCCAATCCATTCTGTGAGAAATGGAGCAAGGTGCTTGTTGTATAGGAGTGGTATTGCATTATGTCATTACAAAACCTCTCATACACAGCTGCTTGACACATTTGCAGACATGTTCCAGCATTCTGTTGTCATTTGAAAAACATTAGAGTAGACTGCCAGACAGAATGACAAGTAACCTAATCCAGCCAGGGGATGCACTGCAGTTTTACGCTGGGCTTCTCTTAAGAGCTGAGGAAAAAGGTAGTTGATGGCACTCACGTGCAGGCTGAAATTCATAGAGACATGAGAAGTGCCTGGATATAATTTAAGGAGAAATTTCAGTTCCCACTGAGGACTGTCTCTCATCATCGCCATTTTGCAATGTTAAATGGGACTTCCCAGTGTGTGAGACTTGCATGAGGCTGTCTAAAAGCATGCTTTTCCAGCCTAACAATGACTGGTTTGGTCATTGTTAAAAAGGGTAATGGGGAAAGGCTTAGGGAGAGGTGTTTCCTTGGGAAAAACATTGCGGCTAGATGGAAAAAAAAACAAAACGTTTGTTTTGGTCTTTAGTAAAAGAGACGATGCATTTGTGACAGATATTCCACGGGGCCATCTGATCTCTAAACCACAAAAAAACCTGACAAGCGTAAGTGCTTGATCCACCAGTAGACCTACCTCTTTGGGAAGAGAGGCACCTGACACTGCAACATCAACATAAACCCATCCTTAAATGCCAAACCGTCAGAGTAGCAGGAGAAATAAAGCAGCTGGATCCCTATCTCCAGACACAGGATCCATTTCTGCTTAGTCTCTACTGGGTCTAGAACCTGGCCAGTAACATAAACACCCCACTGAGGAAGACACCAGCACACAACAGAATGGTCCCTTTTCACAGGATCCATCTACCTTCCAACCACTTTACTGAAGTTAGCTAACTGCAGGATATTATACTACGGAACTGAAGGAACTCAGATGGCTTCTTCCAAGAATGTTTAGCACTGCAGTTTGAGATCTGCCCATGTGACTGTAATGTCAAACCACGATGCAGGCAGAAAGGATAACAACAGTCTCCATTTCTGCATTGCCCAGGGGTTTCTGCATGGCCTGGAGAAGACCCTGTGAGATCTGGCTTTCTGCAACAGCAGTCAATGCTGGTACATGACAACAAACATTAACAACTAGATTTACGAGCACTGCAGATGCTGGCCATTGATAGCAGCAAATTTTTCCATACAGACAGGGCTCGGATGTCTAGTCCTAAATTATTCTCCATAACTAGAGACTGGTTCCAAATGAACATTAAAAAAAAAAAAAGCTTATGGTAACAAGTGGCAAAAGGAAACTGTTAAATAAAGACAACTGCTGTTGTTCAAGATTCAGAGCAAAGTTCCCTGGAGTTTTATCTAGGTTTCATATCACCATGATGCCAAAGAAAATGCATCCAAAAGACAAGCAGGACCACTCTGCAATCAGTCTTCCCACCCTGAGGCACACCAGGAGGGCCCGTGGGTTTATGTTTCATGCGCTTAGCACAGGTAAAACCCTCATATCACAAAGAGAAAAAGGAAAAATTACCTGTTGATCTTCTGATGGTGACTGATCAGACTGAGCCTCTTCATGAGCCCCTTCATCTGCCTTGTCTTCTGTGTGTGCCTCAGTTTCTTCCGTGGCATCAGACTTTTCAGTCTCCTGGCAGCAAAGGAGAAGTCATTGCTAGCCTCAGGGCACATAACCAACAATTCACTTCTATAGAACTCTTGACTTTACAGTTTTGGGAGGTGTTTTTCTAATTTTGCTTCAGGAGTCAAATGAAAATATACCCTTTTGGATATTTTCCTGTGAAAGGAACACTTGTTGGCATGTTGATCTGTTGGTAAAGGCATGGGGTTTGTGTAGGGAAAACATGAATTCCAGCACTTCTTCCTCTTCAGAGCATAGTAGTTTCTCTAACTTTTCTGTGGAAAGTTTAATAGAAACTGATGCTCACCCTGGTGGCACATTCTAGCTTCAGGAAAAAAAAGCCTTTTTCACCAGCATGCATTCCAATTAAACTTGTCAAGAAGCTACAGAAAACCAGAAGTAATAAAGGATTTCATATATAGTCTCTTAACTTTCTTGTTTAAAATCATCAGGAAACTGTTCCTCAATTCACACACCAGTCTATCAAATTTATTCCAGCGCCATAGAAGGCTCTTTATTTTAAGTCCTGTTGTACTTTCAGCTAGGTAGCTGTGAAAGGTCACACTGGATCACACACTGTGTCAGATAAAAGGAGACCTGTATGGCCTCAAGTGGAACAACAGAAATAGGATGAAATGCAATAGCATGAAGTGCAAAGCCACATTATTTGGGACAGGTAGTTCTGGGACAGAGATTAGAAACAGATGTTTCTACTGCACTTTGGGATCTTGTTAGTTGATGATCATCAAAGAAGAAAAAGATGGATGTATTTAAATAATCACAGAATAACTGAGCCACAAATGTGATGTGACAGTGAAAGAGGTAATAAATGTGATCCTCAGATATATGAGGTGAGGTACAGCTGGCAGAGCTGAAAGCAAATATTAATGTCATTGTATAAGGCCAAGGCGAAAGCTCCTCTGGATCGCTCTGTACTGTTCCAGTCACTCAGGCTCAAGAAAGAGAAATTCAGACTGGAATAGGTGCAGAGGGGGGCTACAGGAATATTTGAGGGAGTGGAGAGCCTGTCTTATGAAAGGGTGACAAAAAGCTTCATTACTTTAATCTATTGAATGTAATGTTGTGAGCGGATATGATGACTCTCTAAAAATAGATCAGAGTAAACATCAGGGAGGGGTAGGATCAGGAAGAGCACCGAGGTAGATGCAAAATTAGTACAAACCGGCTGTAAATAAAAATTCTAATCATCAGCAGTGTGAAATTTCGGAAGATCTTTCTAGTAGAGAAGCAGACGCAAAGGACCTAATTCATTAAAAGGGAATTTGACCACTTCTGAGAGGTGTTATCTGGTGTGGTTACCTCCAGCAACAGAGAATTGGGCTCTGGGGAGGTCCTGTCCTGTGTCATCCTAAGTCTCACACACTTTGGGCAGAGCAACACATCCCTGATTAGAAAACAAGCTCCTTTCTCATCCCTGTGACCAAGCCCTTACAACTCATCCACCTGGTCGGTCTGGCTTTTTCTGCTTTTCCATAATTTCATTTGTCTCTACAGTTAAACAAAAGCCCCCAGTCATGATCCCTTGTCCTTTAAGCTTCACAAGTCCTCCTCCAGTATCCTCATCATATATGATTTCTTCAGCCAGCATACTTAGCCTGCAGAAGTGTGACACTAGCATAGCTATCTGGCTTTTAGCCCCAGAGCAGACTTGGGTGAGTGCTGACTTAGGAATCTTTGTCCCATGATGTGGTGTGCAACGTAAGACGTGCTCTCCTGCTGAGATGCTCTGCTGGATGGGGACAAAAATGACAGAAAGGAGTTCAGGAATGTTTGGAAGCAGATTTCATGACAGAGTGAAGATGGACAAAATACTTCTGCAGTTTTATCTTTTTCTTGAAACTTCACTGTAAGATTTGGTGCCCTTTTGGCAATTTCCTTCTGAATCACGGAAAATATGTTCTATATGTTAGGAGCTTGTAATGAAAAGAGAGTAGGCACATATAGGCTCGTGAGTTCCCCTTCCTCTGCAGAGAAAAACAACAACAGCAAAAAACGTATAAGCAGCAAGCATCACCCTCCCTGCATTCCTTCCCAGCACTGCCCTGCCCCTGCCCTCCTGGCAGCAAGAGCCTTTCCAGGGCTGTGCGGTGAACTGGAGCAGGAGGCTGATCAAGATTAAAGCTTTAAAAAGAAAAACATTTCTATCAATCATCTCACAAAATTTGCGGACTTTGTTACACAGCTGCATGAATGTTTTTGCCAGCACGTGGGGGATGCTTGGGGAGAGGAATGAGCAGCTGGGAGTAAGCAGAAGGAGCCAGAGGAAGGAGGAAAGAGAAAACGCTACTTCTTTTTCTGGCAATATTGTCTCATTTCAAGTACACCTAAAACTGTGGGCTCACTGCACTCTGGTGCTGGTGGCAGTGTTTTTAAAAACAGATCTACGTGATTTGTTTGGCTTAATTTATCTTTTACTTTTCCCCACAAGCTAACAAAACATTTGAAGATTAAAATGTGTAGTAACACAGACATATATTGAAATTCTCTTGTGCAACATTGTGTTAATACATTGTTTTCTTAAGCAAATGATAACTTCCTTACAGATACTTTCTTTGTAGCAGTTCCTAAAATGACAATGATAGTGTTAATGAAAACTAAATTGGTTAGATATTTATTTTCAGCATGTATATTAACATTTCATTTTAAAATCTATGATGTACTCAATATTTTTTTGGCAGATACATAAAATACATAAAGACTGAAGATGGCATTCTAATTAAAACGAACCTATTGTGTAAAATATCTCAGATGAATCACATACTTACTCAGAGCATAAGGCAAAAAAAAGTTGTAGCTGAAAGAACTGAACTCGAGAAGCAGTGTCTTATCAGCCAGAACACACGCGCACGCACACATGCACAAATACATACAGAGTCCTTGTTAATTTAATGGAGAACTGTGATGTTTGGAATATCGTCGTTATACTAGCTCCCCATAGAAACATGAAATTTAATTTTTAACTAATTTCAAAGGAAGTACCATTTATAAAGATTGGCTGACAGGTCATGTTCTCTTTAAATAAAATGCATATACTGTAAATTTGTAATTCAAAGTGGTCTTAGTAGAAGTCTTCTTCAACTAAAAGACTAAAGCTCAAGTATCTCTGGATGTTGGGATATCAAGATTATGGATATTAAGACCAAGAATACTAAGATTAAGGACTGAAGTACATACAAGATTTGAAAACAGACCCTCAGCTCAAGTACATCAGCTTTACAGAGTCCACAGAGCAATTGCAAACCTAAATGATCTTGCTACAAGCTACTGACTCTCTGGACTTCTGGGAAATGGAAGCAGTATTCCCTGACAGTTAATAAAGTTCTCAAAAAACTGACTGTCCCTGAAAATAAAAAGCAATTAATTACCTGCATTCAAATCTTGCTAAGATACTCAGAAGGTGTAGTAATACAGCATACTGTTTGTCATCTGTGTTTAAGTAATAGGCATCTCATTGACAAAACAATTCACCTGTGCCATTTTAGAAAACAAGTGGTGCAGGTGGAGCTTTTAATGGGCTGTTCACACATTACCAATATTTCAGAGCATTTTCAAGAATATTGAGAACAGTTTCAGACTAAACATAAAAGTGATAGGAGCTTTAAAAAGAAACGTACCCAACTTTGGGGGCAGCTGAGACTGACACTCCTGACCCTAGACATGCCAACTACATTGATTATAGCTCAAATGTACACGTCTACTATTGGCACATCACTGTTCATGCCACTAATCCAAGATTAAATGGGATCATTCTATCACTAACTTGAGAGATCTTTGGGTCAGGCACAAAGCACAGCTGTCCTCTAAACCCCAGCCTGCCATGAAATGTGTTTAGAGATTAGAAGTATTCTAGACCAGATATTCCTTCAAGTGAGAAGGTATTTCATATTACTAGACTAAAGAATTTATTAACACAAACACTATGCCTGCTTCTTCTCTGAGGCACATAAAACTGTGCTACTCATCCCTGTTAAATGATGCTTTAGAAAACATGATAACCAGTGCGATGGGGAGGCAACAAGAGAGAGAGAAGATGATGTGAGCTAATTGACCCTTTCTGAAGTACCAAAAATATGTATTGATTTCCTGTAATGTCACTGAGTTTTATGGCCACATAGCACCCTTTAAGGACAAAAATGTACTTGTTAGATATGAAAAAAAAGTGTGAAGATCTTTGCCTGACTCCCACAGTGACCTAAGCAAATAGTTAGCATTTAGAGCTTTGACCTTTCCACCGAGATCTGCAGAACTTTCCATATGCCATCCAGGCATCTAAATACTTGATTGTATTGGATCCGGGAACACGGTGATGGACACAGCAACTGGCCATTTGTACAGTAGTACCTGGCCAGAGCCCTTAGCAGAGGTCTGAACACGGCTGGCTGCAGGGAAGGATAGGCACCTACTTAGGGAGCTGCCCCCCAGCCAGTTTTCCAGCCAGCCTGGTTAACTTTGATGTTGAGTTGCTATTTCCTACTGAAACAATTACAGCTTTTTTCTAAGAGGATACTTAAATAAGTAAGTGTGAAAAGACTACTTTGCATGTGTGCTGCAGATCTCCTTTATATCTGTGTGTATTCAGAGCTTCTTTACATGTGTCTTAGAGTCAATCTGCACCTTGGTGACAACTTATCTGATGTGTCCTAGACATATCAGACTCACCCTGCAATTGTAGATCAGCTTGTACATTAGGCTCTGGCATCATCAGAGCTCCAATACCTAGCAGTAATAGCTCAATGTAAACACTAGACAAGTAGGCCTGCTGACGAGTTGTAGCCACCTAACCCAGAGAGAAGTCAGGGCTACAAAAATGAAAATCTGCAGAACTGAAATGTATTTTACAGTCAGCCGGCTGATGTGGCAATGAATTTAACTACAAGTATTTTGTTGGGAAGTTGTCATTTGTTGAGGGAGTAGCAAAAAGTTCCTCTGCTTGCTCTAGAAAATAGGCTCGAAACAGTCCTGGGTCAGGATCCTCGTGGACTGCACTGTGAAACAGCATCATGGTCATTAAAGAGATTCTCTACTGCTGGTGCAATATGCCACAAAAGATGGATGGAAGAGGAAAGAGAATCTTCTGAGGCAAGAGTATGTATCAGCTTCATATTAATCTTTGTAATGTCTCAGTGAGGTAAAAATCCCTAGAAAGCAAATGCTTAGTGACTGTTTTGTGGTGTTTCCATGCTTTATAGTTTGCTTCTTTTACAAATTATCACCATATTCTGGAAAAAAAGTACAATTCTTTAAGAAGATATTAGTAGGAAACCCTGTCATATGTGTCATCATCCCCATCTCTTCCACACCTGACTCATTATTCCAGATTCATGCTGCTGGAAATCGATGTCACGAGCCATCCACTGTACTTCATGCTAAGGTTGAATTGACAGCCTAATGAAAGGAAAGCAGAAGCAGTGCAGCAAGGTTATTTGTATGACAAAGCACAGCCAGACTGTCACGCAGTGAAGATGCTGAGAAACACCTCTGCAATAAATGCTAAAACACTTGTATATGTCTCTCTCAAATTCAGGAACGGATTTTAAAAGGGAGGTGATGTAAACTACACACAATTATTATGTAAATATCCACTTTTTACATGGATTTTTATAACACTCACTTATTTCCACTTGCTGGGCTGAAACAATCACCACCACCACTAATGCAGCAGTTAATCAGCATAAATCATACTTGCTTGCTACCAATAGCACTAACACTCATCTGCCCAGCAGAATGTACCAAACATATTATTTTCAACATTTACAAAGTTGTCACGAAGTAGAAACTGTAACAGCCTCTGCTGACAGCTGGGAATGAATGAATTCTACAAAAATTGCTACTTTGCCTCATAGACACGCTATCTATACAGAACCTTGCGTGAAGGAGCAGATAATATATGAAGTGGGAAGATGGAAAAATGCAATTTTCTTTATCTCATTGATTTTCCATGTATCTTTTATAATTATTATAATATGTGATGCCTGCAGTCCTTTAAGCCTTTCATGGGTTTGGGGATGTTAATTAAATGAATTCTCACAAGACCCTTGTGAGGTAGGCAAGTAATTTCTATTTCCCTTGGTGGGAGGTGGTACAGCTAAAGCAGAAAGTTTAAATCACTTGCTCCTTATCACACAGGGACTCAGTGTCAAAGACATTTATAGCAACTGTGGCCCTCCCCTGGGTATCTCTTCATCTGTAGCTCTCAAAGCACTTAGCAAAGCCTCCTTTTTCTCTCTGCTTTTACAGAAGTGGAAAAACAGAGCCATTTACAACAGTGTTTCACTCAAAGTTGCTACACAGTTGGCAGCAGAGTTGGACCAGAAGGCAGATCTCATGCTCCAGGGCAATTCCTCAGCCAGGTCACCACAACGCAGCAGAGTTCTCTGCTATCACTCTGGGTCATCGCTCTCTTGATTCATTTCTTTTGTTGAATCACCCATGTTAAAGATGGCAACACCTGCTTATCACCTAACATGATCTCAGGATAAGAGAGCTATAATGCTCTCAGTTATAAAACTTCTAATTAGAAGAAGACTCTTAAAGATAAAACACAATGCTTTCTGTAGAAAGAAGAAAAAGAAAAAAGGAAAAAAAAAAACAAAAAACAAAGAAACATCTTTTTCTTTTGCCAGAAATATATTAGAATATCATTGTCAAAATACAGTGGATGGAGAACAACTGGTAGACTTGCCAAAGGGACTTTGTGACGTCCTGGGTGAGACTTCATCTCCTCAAGGCAGAGGGAGCAAACCCCATAGTGCCAGTCTGCATGTACACGCAGAGGATGGAGGGGGTCCGCATCCCAGTCCCTCTGCTGGTGGCCAGGACAAACCCTGTTTGCTCAAGGTTTGATGCAGGCAGGGGGAAGTGAAAGTTTCTTGTAATTAACACAACCTATAAATAGCATTAGGAAATTCTGCATCATTTAAAAGCTGAACATGATAAAATACTGCTTTGTGTTAACAACAACAACAAAAATCATTAGCTGGAGGCATGGTAACAAGCCTGCAGTGAAAGACAGGAAGAGAGAAGTATTTTCTAGTATTTACTGAACCAGCCATTTTTTTTTCCCTTAAGAACACTTTGCTGCACCAGCATCTAATGTAATGCTTGTCACTGCCCCTTATTTGACATGCTGAGTCATTGCCTATCTCCATCTTTTATTAAAATCAAATAAATGGCCCCCATAGAAGGACAGCAGTGCATACCTTTGTGCCTGGAGGAGGAGCAAGACCCAGGAATGAATAAATAATATTTTCTTCTTTAGCAGAGAAAAAGGATTCAAAATCCTAAAAAAGGAACAAACAAATAACAGTGAATTGGTAACAAAAATCAAACAAAAAGCATAGGAGGAAGAGACTAGTCCAGGCAAATCTTTCTTACACTGATGAGAATGACTATGCATTTGTACAAGCGCCTGCATTGCCTAAGACCGAGGAAGAAAACTCAGATAAAGACAGTTTCACACTGGCTGGCAAAATGAACAAATGGGCAAATCTCTCCAGAGACTTACACTTTAATTATATCACATCTATGTCAGAATCGGATAAAATTAAACATCTCATTTTAATGTGCCTCAGCTGTACACACCAAAGCAAAGCTATTCCCATTCAAACGTTAAAATAAAACTTGCTGTGAGTAAGAACACAAAATAGGCCCTCAAAATCCTGGACAGCTTTATGGCAAATAAAATGCAACAGTCAATGTAACAGCACAAGTGAAATGATAATGAGGAAACTGTTTATTTTAAAGAAAGGCAGTCTGGTTAGAAAATGCAGTTACTTTTCAGACAAACTTAGCAAAGGACTGTGTTGTTCCCTCTGACATATATGTACCAGCCAAAATGTCTTGTCCACATGTGAACTGCAGTCATAAACCAATATGTTAAATGCCCGTTTTCTCTTCAGTGCTAATATAACCGAAAAGACGTGAGGGATGGCTCCTATTCTACCATCTAGAACTTGCACGGTCTTTACTGTATTCACCTGTACAACTTTCCTATCAGTTAAGGAAGCTTTGCTATCACTAGGTTGTTACTGGGAAGTTCATGACACATATTACACAGGTAAAAATCAACATGTATTTAAGATCTCAGCAGAAACTCTGTTCATAAGTGACTGGCCCACAATCACACAGCAGCTCTGTGTAGGACAGGAGACTGAACGCATGTCTGCTGAGTCCCAGACTACTGCCTTGACCACGTTATCATCCTCCCTCTCATGCCAAATAACTTCACAAATAGAAGCCTGTAAATAATAAGGTGCTGACTCATCCTTGAGACTTTTTTGTAAAGCTGGGTTAGGACCTGAGTTGTTTTATTGGGCTGTTTTAGTATTTCCAGAGAATAAATTATTGGCCAAGGGTAATCCTAGGGAAAGGCTGGAGTAGATGGTTTAGAAGCCACCTTAACATCAGCAAGACTGGAATCAATGACATTTCAGTCCAGTTTGAAAGAGGTAACATAGCTTAACAGACAGGATAAATGACAGCCTGTTTCACTGATTTATCTAAGGGCCAGATTGGCTTTCACACAGACCTAGCTAAAGGCAGTGGGAACGGTCCGGGCTGGGAGAAGCTCCAGAGCACATTTTGCCCTGACCAGGCAGAATACCTGCTGCTGCTCCAGGCCACCCATTTCTCAAACCTTCTCTTTGCTGTTTTCACGTTGCTGTGGGGTTCTCCTTCTTATCTAAACCAGGTCTGCCCTAAGTATTTAAGAAAGCCAGTGTCTGAAGTCTAACCCATAAACTTAGGAGCAATACAGCAAACAAGAACACAAGGATTTTCTGCAATTCAAAGGGCTGGAATTTGACATGGGCCTTTGACAGGCCATACAAACACGGGAAGCTTGTGTCCTCCTGCATACCACATACTCACAAAACAGCCTAAGCAAACTATGGCACAAGATGTCAATAGCTGGGAAACAAAGGGAAGACTATAACAAGGAAGGGCCATGAAGTGGACTTGATATTTTATATGTGTCGTTAGCTCCTCCCCAGAGGAAAAGCAGCAGATGGCAAGTGTACTAAAAATCTCCCAAGACACATAGCCTTGTAGAACCAGACCTGAGGGCACAAGCAAGACGTGTGAATGACCAGATAAACTCCTTATCAGAAGAGGATACAACCTTCTATCATATCAGGTACTCCTTGGCAACTGGTAGTGTACAATGACATCCCACAGTAAATGTGATACCTCACAGTAAATGGAAGGTGACTTACCTTGCTTACACTGAGGGGTAAGCTATTAGGTATTTAGCATGGGGTAAAAGCATGACTACAGTGATCATGGAATAGTTTTTGTATTGTATATTTGAACTCTTTTACTTTCCTAATGGTGACTTGTTCACATCTCCATTCACTGAATGACCAAAGATAACTGTTCCCAAGGCAGGCAGGCAGAAAAATGAGCAGTAACAATTTATTTCAGGTAAGCAGTAATATTATATCTGTATGAGAAGACATAAATGGTCTAGGCAGAGGGTAGTGTTGTCATTTGTCTTTGGAATAAGTCTTTGACAAATACAGTGAAACGTATTTAAAAAAAAAAATACTCCATGAGTTTTTCTTTATGATGTGAGTGCATATACACATATACACGCTATGCTATCATCCTTTGTACGTCCACTGTGGAAATGCCAGACAGCAAAACAGCAAACTCCAGTTGGACATCAGCAGAAAGTTCTTCCCCACATGAGTGGTATGGCACCAGGTCAGAGTGCGCAGAGAGGGCATGGAAAAGCCATCCTTGGAGACTTTTGAAACTCAGATGGCCAAAGCCCCAAGCAACATAAAGCTAACTTTAAAGCTGTCCCTGCTTTGAGCAGCAGGCTGGACTACAGACCTCCAGAGGTCCCTATGATTTCCGTGTATTTGACTCCAGCAGTTATATGAAGCATCAAATAAAAGTCTTACCCAATAATTCAGAGATTCTTTTAAAAAAAATACATACATGGGTATTTTATTCTATGGATTTCAGTTTACAGAGAAAAGCATGGATTTCAGCTTACTGAGAAAACCAGAAGTTTACATTCCATTTCTTTCCTAGTTTTCTAGGGTTTTTTGTTAAGCAAAAGCAAAGACCAGAGCAAGAGTGCTCAATATATTTAGAAAGTGACACAGATGCAGACGTCTGTCTAGACATGAGCAAAAAAGCAGCTTAAGAAAAAGATCAGATAAGAACATAATTGCCAACGCTGATGGATTAGAATGGATACTTGAAATTGGTGCTATAGTCAGGCATACAAAATGAATCCATTTCTAATCTGTTTCTTCAAGCGGCAATACCAAAGATCTGAAAGAAAAATAAGATTCAAGCTATTTATAAGACAGCCCTAAGCTTCTCTGACCTCGCGGAAAAGCTACTCACAATTGGTATATTTTCATAAATGCATCTGTAAGAAACCTCCATTTTACAGTACAAGTTAGGAAGTGAAGCAGTTCGTCAGCATCAGCCGGAAGATGCAGAGACTTTTATGGATCAGCAGAAAAGCAGATTAGCAACAGGACTGCATTTACTTGCTCATTATGTCAGTCTATTCCAGCATGAAAAGGAACCCTCCTCACCCCTCCCCAGTATCCCCTCTTTCCTTACCCCCACCCTCAAAATGTCACTGAACTGCAGACAAGAGGATTGGAGAAGATCTCAAAGGACCATTTCTCCAAGGCAGGAACCACTACACTATTCCTGATAGGTGCTTCTCCAATCCATTGCTAATGACCTTTAATAAGATAATGAGACAATCCCCTGAACACTACATATTTTTTTCTGATGTCTGACTTAAACTTCCTTTGCTGCATTTTTTGCTCATTACATCTTGTCCACCTCCAGTGGGTGTGGAGCAGGACACATTTTACAAAATCCTAGAACCACAGGATAATTCAGGTGGGAAGAGACCTCAGGAGACCATCTAGTCCAACCTCCTGCTCAAAGCAGGGTCAATACTGAATTCAGACCAACAGTGAATTCCTCTTTGCTGCAGCCCTTAAAATATTTGAAGGTTGTCATGTTTCTCTCCAAATCCCTCTTTCTCAGGGTGAGGAAGGAAATCTTTTATCTTGAATTTTCATCTCCCCAAGGCCAGTGCTCCCAGGTCAGCATGCTGCTAATGTGTATACACATGCATATGTGTGAATGGGAACGAAACATGCAGGACAATCAATAGGAAGGGAAGTGAGGGAAAAGAGTGATCTCAGAAAGGAGAATGAGCAGAAATGAAATGTAGCAAGTTTGACCTAAAAACAAAGGACTACCTGGGAATGAGGAAACAAAGAAATCAGTAGGAAGGAGAAAGAGAAAATGTCTTACAAAAAAAAGAGGTGTAAAGAGCTTGACTTGTTTAACATAGCAAAATGAAGATTAAAAGAGGATGTGATTCCCATTTACAAATACATTGGACTAGAGCTGTTTAAGCTAAAGGTGATTTTTGTACACCGGGAAATGGGTATAAACTGGCTGCATATACCCAGCTACAAATTAGAAGGTTTCTAGCTGTCACAAGACTGAGGCCTTTGAAGACTCTACTAACAAGAGCAGCATATTTTAAAGGGACTTCCATGAATTCAGGATATTGGACTGGAGTCCATGACTCAGACAATTGACTTCTGCAATTCTCAGCCCTATTTTTAATAAAGTGGTTGAGGACAAAGTGGAACACAGGGGAAGAGTTAAGATATATTATATAAACCTTAAACAGCGTAAAACAGTTCTGGATTTCAGAACGATGGTTCTGTTGGACTGCACAGGTTATGCAAGAAAGTAGAATGCAAATCCCCAGCTTTATATTATAGACATGTTGCAGAAGACATCATGTCACTTGGAGGAATTTTGCACGAGTCTGCCAGCCCCTAGCCATGTTCTCAACCAGCCCACATAATCACACTTCACTCTCACTGAGCAGCTCCCTTAAGGCACCTTCACCTGAGGAGAAGGGTAAGGTTCATGCAGTGATAGGGATCTCCTTACCTTATTTATTTGGAAATAATGATGCTATAAATTAATCTTTGTTATGCACCCACTGGGATCATTAGCTATGAGCTTTGAGAGCCGGGTACATTAGAATTCTGGAGACTTTTAGACTAATTGTAAATTAAATTTAGTTTTTAAATCAGTAGCTGCAACTGCTTTCTAGACCCCTTTCCACATGGAGGTGTCTTTGCAAAGAACTCTTTCTTAGCTTAAATTTATTTCAAGAGGTAGATTATTTGGCTTCCTGAAATAGCTTCAGACATGGAGTAAAAACTGTGTACCTATCATTTACTGGCAAGGCTGACCAGCTGCAATACTTTGTAAGGCAATTACTCTTTAATTCATTATATAACTTCTCCAGGGAATATCAGCAATATTTATTGCAACATTGGCTGCCACAAAATCCAGAGTAAGATATATCAAATTATACTTTTTATTGGTGCAGACTGGATGTTGAAATGCACATGAACTCTAACCTACCACGTTCTCTTTTAAGATTCCTATATGAGAAAATGAGGAAAAATTTGCACTCCGTTACTCATCCTAGCAACTTTTGCTCTGAGAGCACTGAAGTTAATTCTGAAGACTTAGTGGCATGTAAATCCCTTCTCTCTGAAAACAGCCTTTGCAGTAGTTCACACTGGATTTGTGGAGTAACTTAAAACTGGGCTCGCTAGCTGGACAGAAGCCAACAATGTGCACTTGCAGCCCAGAAGGCCAACCGTATCCTGGGCTGCATCAAAAGAAGGGTGGCCAGCAGGTTGAGGGAGGTGATTCTGCCCCTCTGCTCTGCTCTGGTGAGACCCCACCTGCAGCGCTGTGTCCAGTTCTGGAGCCCTCAGCACAGGAAGGACATGGACCTGTTGGAGCGGGTCCAGCGGAGGGCCACAAAAATGATCAGAAGGCTGGAACACCTCTCCTATGAGGAAAGGCTGAAAGAGCTGGGGTTGTTTAGCCTGGAGAAGAGAAGGCTGCAGGGAGACCTTGTTTCAGCCTTTCAATGCTTAAGGGGGGCCTACAAGAAAGATGGGGATAGTCTTTTTAGCAAGGCCTGCTGCGACAGGACAAGGGGTAATGACTTTAAACTAAAGGAGGGTAGATTTAGACTGAACACAAGGAAAAAATTTTTCACGATGAGGGTGGTGAAACACTGGAAGAGGTTGCCCAGAGATGTGGTAGATGCCCCATCCCTGGAAACATTCAAGGTCGGGTTGGACGGGACTCTGAGCAACCTGATCTAGTTGACGTCCCTGCTCATTGCAGGGGGGTTGGACTAGATGACCTTTAAAGGTCCCTTCCAACCCAAACTATTCTATCTATGATTCTATGTGATCTGCGTTTCAGAGTACTTTGCAAGTTCATTTCAGTGATCATATCAGAGTACTTTCCAGACTACGTATTTCCATCCACACTATGAGAAAAACAGTCTCAGATATCTCTTTTGATTCGCGATCCTAATATTCATGTTGGTACAGTATTATCTGTCACTGATTTGAACAAACTCTCTCAAGAGAAATAACCTGTTACAAGCATACATGAAAATATAAAAGCATCTGATGAGCACTACGATTTCTGTTATGAAGACCTGGATGTTTATTGAATAAGCAATATAATTTCAATAATTCAAACTATGTATTAGAACTATTCCAGTCAACTATAATCCCATTTATTTTTATAATATAATGGAAAAGAAAGATTCCTGTTCACAGCCCCTGGTGCCTCCGACATCTACTTGACTTCCTAGCAGCCCAGATGAGTTTGTGTCAAACAAACAAAATATCAACACTCATGCAATATTAACTGAAAGTTCAAGATGCAAAGTGCAATACAGCTAGAGATAGCAGATCAGCCTTGCTATGAACCCGCTAGTCTTGAGTAGCTCGGTATTGTCAAACCACATAACTGAGCATTTATTACTCCAAGTGCAGCTGAACTGTCTTCATAGTCTACATTTGATTATCCTGAGATATTGTGTGAAGAAGCCATAGTATCACCTAGACAGTACTGCCTTTGGTCTTCAGGAGCTGAAGTGAGAGTGCAGGCAGAGAGCCAACAGCAGGACAACATGTGAGTGAGCTACACAGCAGGAGGTAGGAAAATGTGAGAGGAAAACACGGAGCTCCTCACAGGCAGCAAAATCCACGCCTTGCAGTGCACTCTGGGTCCTGCATAGGCTCTGGGTCTGCAGGGGATAATCCATACAGCCTGTTAAGCAGAGTTTCTCTAGTCAGTTTTCCCTCTGTGTGTATTTTTCTCCTAAAAAGGAATAATCTTTTGTTTCATTGCCTTTCTGTGCATAAAAAATGCTTTCTAAGAATTGTTCTTCCAAAGTGAATCTCAAATTGTTTTAAGGAGTTTGTTTGAGGACACTTCCTACTAATGGAAAAGAGTCACTTTCTGTGAAAGAAGGCTCTCTGAAGGTATTTAAATTTCCAAACAGCTTCTTACCCCACAATACTGCTCCTCATTGAAGATCTGTGGAGGGAGGGGAATTCCATTTTGAGGCTTTTTTTCACCTGGGACATTCTCTCTCATCCACTTCCTGTTGTCTTCATCACCTGCTATGTCCATTTGCTGAAAGTCAATTTTGTTGGCCTCTAAAAAGCCCACTACTTCTTGCTGTTTCTTTTTGATCTGGTTAGAAAAGAGGAAAAACAAAATTCCTTCTTTAAAATGAAAATTCTTTTCTAAAAGCAATTGCTATTACAAGCAGGACTAATGCAAGTACGTCAAGTTGGATCCACTACTCCAGTAGCCCCCAAACTTTTTGAAGCTGAGATTCAATACTGCTTCTCAGCACCCAGACTACTGCCAGTATTTTCCCCCACACATCCCCCCCAGCTTCTTCCTTTCCTCCCTGGAAGCAGTGATACCTCCATCGAAGAAACGAGGCTCAGCAGGAAGCCTCCTACTCTGTTCCCAGATCTGTGAGTGTGGTGTACAGATACCTAAGCTAATCCTGCCTAAAGTCAGCACAGGTCTGAGAATGTACATATTCTCCCCAGCATGTAACAGTCTCCTTTTTCCTACTCATTACATATGACATTTAGCTTTCCATGAGCCACATGTTTCTGTCCCTGTTCTTTAATGCTAGGCATAATTAAATATGAATGAAAGTTTGATGAAGATCCAGTACAGCTTAACTCCTGTGTTTGAATATTTCACACATTACAGAATGATGTTCCAGTTGGACCAAGAAGAACATATTACATACAAATAAAGCATGCTAAACACCGCTTCTGTGCCAGCTAAAATTCAGTCACGGCCCTTATTCCCTTTGATGCTAGTACTGTGTACACCTAGGATGCAGGCATCAAGCTTATAACTTCCACCTTTGCTTTGCAGAAGTAATACTGGCTATACTTCTCTACTGAAGAAATGCTACTCCTAAGCAAAATTTAAAGAACTTCCCCATTTTGTAGATCTCTAACTTTTCTAAGAAGAACTGTGAGGCCAAACTTTAGTCCTACAAGTACTGCAGCATTTGAAGCAAGCACTCTTTGGACCGATCCGTACAAATTCCCTCACACTGCTCTTCGGTCACAGACAACTAAGTTACTATCTAGCACAGTCACGTTCCAGATGTGACTCTCTTCTCCTCCCAGTTATGCTACTCCATGCAGCAAGTTACCGTCCTATGTAGACAGTAGCTAAAATGATGTATCAAGGTAATTTTTACATACGAGCCATCATATGATTTGAACCATGTCTTCCACAAGTCAGACATCTGAACAACTGAATTTAAAGTGACACCAAACTAGTGTAAATCAGCCTGAGACAAACAATGAGACGAGAAATAATTCATGGATTATGTATTTATTTCTATAATCTAATAAACCTGAAAAGCTGAAGTAGAGTGATAGTCTATTATATTGGAAGAATGAATTTTCATGATTAAGGATAAAATTTATTTTTCTTATTTAAATAAGGAAGTGTCTATCTATACAGCTATGCTTGCTTATAAAAAATAACAAACAAAATTCTGTACCTTTTTATGACAACAACAGAGGTTTATGGTGAGCTAAAAAAAGTACATCGCTTTGAATGGAACCACTAATCCAAAGTGTTCAAAAGCCATGCAGTTGACAGATCTCTATTTGCTTATTTATATTCTTATTTTCACTTTTTAAACAGAGGTCACTTTCTTAATGGCTATTTAGCTGCACAATTTCTTGCAGAACACATTTAGGCAACAGAAAGGATTGCTTGAGGGACACTTCATTGGAGGAAGCGGCAGGATAATGTTTGTGTAAATGGTTAATAAAATCTGCGTGAGCCAGTACTAAGAGTTTCACCACATTCTCTGAAAGCCAGCATACTCAAGTGCTGTCAGCTGCAATTTCAGCGTCAGCTTGTCTCTTTGGACACAGGCACTGAAGCAGATATGGCTCCTGGAATAGCTAGTGCCCCAGACAGATAGTGCCTCTGAGGAGATAATGGAAACTGAGCTATAGATTCTGTGCTCGCTTGCTTATGGCTGTAGTTATAACTTTTAGAATTAAACCTGGATAAACAATTTTTCTTCAGCTTGAGGTTCATAATACACAGGAGGCTCAGACAGCACCAGGACTGAAAGCAAAAATTAGGAGAGGGTTGTGTGAAAAATGAATGCTGAGGAAAATTAAAAAAATATATAATAATAAATAATATTATTATTATCTATAATAATAGTATTATTTATAATAATAAATTTTTTTCTTAAAAGTTACATGCAATTATGCCTGCATAAGGAAAAGGCAAGATGTTTCTCATTACAATAACAACAATAAACTGTGCAGAAGATGTACTATGTCTTGAGGCTTACAATTACTAGGGTTTAGGCAGAGCAAAAGACTTGGGATACATGCTAAATACGAAACCAAAAAGCAAGACTCTGCTGTGGCTGGCACTAGGTAGCTGGGCAACCAAAAGAATCTCTCCAGCAAACAGCACTCAGAGGGGGAAATCTTCCAGGACATAACAACACAGAGGGCATGCAAAGGTTTTCCCAGAATGGATGAGATTGCAGGAGCTTGTTTGTGCCCTCACTTGTGTCTGATGGCATGGGAAGAATTCAGATTACTTGGGCATAGATTCCCTGGAAAGTGGTGGTGAGCAGGATATTATTTCATTGATGTCATTTTCCCTTTCAACAAAGCTTAAGTTCTGCCATCCCTAGCTGCTAGTCCCTTAAAATAAGAAAAAACTGTTTTAAATAAATATTATCTAGCTAGAGTGTAAGAGCTACAGATAATATTAGTTTCACCTGATGCATAATTAAATATTATCATCTATATCCTCACAATCCAGAGCATTCATGTTGACCAGCTGCCTATGGCAGAAGCAAACGGTACTTAGTCAACAACTTACAGCAAGAGGAGCATTAATGTTGGTAGGCAGAGTTGCTGCAGCTTCTGGTTCTAACACCACATGGACAACCTATTTCTGATAATTATTCTTATTTATCACACTCTAACCTCTGATTTGACTTGAAATTGATTTGAAATTTGAGGTGAGGTCTACATATGGCTAGATTCAGAGTCATGGATGACAAACGCCTACCCTGTACTTCAGAGGACATAATTCAAATAGTCTACATTTTCCCCAGTCTTTCTGAGACCTACATATTCAAAGGTGGGCAAGTTCATAAAATGTCACCAAAACCACCGGGAATAAAAGGATTTTAGAGGTGCCCTAACCATGAGCAGCAGTAAGCAAGACTTTGGAAGACTTCCCTGGTGTAAGACACAAACCCCCTTTCTCCCTTGATTCATGGTACCTTAGAACCTTGCAGGGTATTACCCATTTCTAAACACCTCTGTGGCTCGTAATAAAATTATTTTATTTTTTTATTGCTTGCTTCAAGCCAAGCATTTAGTACTTTTTAGCGCTATAAATAAGTGTCTCCACTTCCGCTTGCCTTAATGAATAGTTCAATATCAGCTAAGTTTGGAGCAGAAAGGTAATAAAGCTGAAGTTATTTAAAATAAATTTCTGAATCATTGAGGGGAAAAATACAGACTGCAGATTTGCTCTAGAGCCACAGTGAATTATATCATTCAAGCATCTGATTCAGAGCACCAGAATGTTACTAGGTTCACTGCATTCACTTTTAAAAAGTATTTATTAACATGATAACCAGTTGCAGTTAGTAGTGTGACTGTGTAGTACATAGAATAGAAACGTTTTTCATTCTTTACCCATGATCCTCTGCTGATTTACACCAGAGGAGGATGGGCCCATCTTATTTTGAAATTCAAAATGAACAACACACATTTGATGGAGATCAGCCACATTGAAGAGAGCACCAGTGCTACTAGGACAATTTAGACTTCCAATTTAAGCTCTTTAGGGATTAAATTCATTCTTCTCAGGAAAAGCTGTACAAGGCTGATACAAAATTTATTTTTAATAGGATTTTAGTGATATATTGGGATTTGTGCTGGCTCCTTGCATGAGTGACTTTTACTTTATATATACCAAAACTCATTAAAGGTTCATTGAAAGGATACCTTCCATCCATTTTAATCACTAAATGTGGAAAACTACTCCAGCTGAACATTGTATTTACTTGGCATTGCGATTTAAGTATCACTAATCTGAACACATGCTGCCTTCTGAGATTGCTACAGCTACACATACACCCAACGCACCAGAAAGGAGGAAATACAGAGGCGTGTTGCCGTGTAAAGATGCCATACCCTTCCTTCCAGTATACATCTGGGATCTCACTAGCAGCTTTTGTGGGCTGCTAACATACAGTGGAAATTGGCATTAATAACCTTAAAACCTGTTACAGTTCACTGGCATTAGCTGCCTTTCTTAGCAGTAATAAACCACAGTAGCAATGCCTAACAGCTCAAAACGGCTGGATAAAGCTCGCATGTTGCTCAGTGTACAGTGTAGCGCACACATCCCTTCACTGCAGTCCAAGAGGAAAGGTGTTTGTTACAGCTGCTGGCTGGGAGGAGATACGAGGAATGTGTATAGCAGAGGAAAGATCTTGGTTCAGCTAGTGCTAAATACATGATACGCTTAGTTTTAATTGTGTAAGTGATCTCTGAATGTCAGTGTTCAATCAAAGCACTCATACAACTGCCTCGCTGAGCTACAGCCCCAATCCTATAGCTGGAGCGGCAACAGTTCGTGCCTGAGGCACACAAGACGATGATGGCCCCAACACACACATACTGAATGTCTGTGCTGGGATTTCAGTCACGGTCAGAACTTTCCCCAGAAAACGGATGAGTAGCAAAGGAGGCAGGGATGACTCTTCTTTGGTCAACGAGAGGAGACCAAAACAGGACACCAAACAGGAGCGAAAAGACTGCCAATGCACAGCGTGTGCCAATTTATAAAGTTAGTTGAGCAGTAACCGCTTGATTACAAATTACCAAACCTGCGGTTTCCAACCCCCTCTTCTTTTTTTCCATTGCATCTGAGGTTTCTTATAAAAAAAGGAATGCTACAATGTCAATAGTAAATTTAAAGTGTCAGGCTTAGCGATAGGCTGGCGAGACAAGCTGATGAGAGAACTGCAAACTTCCTCAGCCATATTCCAATTTGAATTTTAGTGAATGACCCCCGCTTCATTTTCTAGAGGTGATGGCCCCATGAACAGGGCGTGGTTTTTGGAGCTTTTCAACTCTGGAACCTTCTTAAAGACATGGCACTGGTGTCAGAGAGGCAGAGATGTAGTTACAGCTATGTGAAAGCACCAGCCAGTTTGTTTAGCCGTGTCACTGGGAGTGAGTGACTGCCAAAGGAAAACTGCAATCTGAGCTCATCTGGGAACTGGATATAAAAGGAAACAGTCCTTTCCCAGTTCCCACCTCCCACAGACTTCCAACCTCTCTACTATTCACATGCCCTTCCCTTCAGCTGATCCACTATGCTGACAGCTACCACAGTAGATCTCAATACTAAAAATCATCAGTATAGCATTTCAAGAGACACACACACCAAAAAAAAAGCCACAAAACCCAAGGGGAAAAAAAACAACAAAAAAACCCCCAAAAACAACAACAACAACAACAAAAAAAACCCAAACCAAAACAAAACAAAAAAAACCCTAGGGAAAGGGAGGGGGCTGGGGAAGAATTTTTTTCTGCATAACTTTATTCAGCTTGCTTTGGCTCCAGGCTCTTTCTTAGACAGAGTTCCCCTCTTGCAGGAGCAGTGTCCTAAAGTCTCTTTTAAAAACAAATACATTAATTTCTACTGCAAACAATCTACCTTAGCTTTTTTGCAAATACAATATACACTTTTTCCTCCTTCAGTGAATTTATATTGCATATACTTTTTCAAACAGAAGTAAATCTATTAAATGACAGATAATTTATATGTAAATTTTATACCTGTAGTAAAATCTCACATGCAAGCAAGCCTGCATTAATAGGAATTTTCTACATCTTGAGTAGCTTTCAAGAATAAGGTGCGCAATGCAAACTAGAAGAAATCCAGTGTTTTTTTCTCCATGCAAACTCAGGTTGTTCTTGGAACTTCTAGGCTAATTTACCAACCTGATCCCAGCAGAAAGAGGAGTATGTTAAATGAGACACCTACCGCTGTAGACCCCGAAGATGTGGCTACAAAGACTTTGATCACCATGTTGACAGTGATGAAAATGAATCAGCAGAGCACGCCTGCTGTCCACAAGTCACCACAGTCCCAAGAGGAATCCCAGCGTTCTTCGGCAGCTCCTGGGACAACCCTGGTCCTAAATGGATGCCCCCACCCAGCAATCCAGCAGCTTTGGCCTCTCCCCGGTGTCCCGGGTTTTCCCACTCCATTGGCTCTTAGGTATTTCGGGACGAGGGGCCAGTAGAGGATTGGTTAGTAAGAGGAGCCATAGCGAGGGGTTTGCACCTGCCCCTGGCCTTATTGCATTAGATTGACAGGGTGGCAGTCCAAAAAAGGCAAAGGAGAGTAGTGCACCAATGAGACGGGGCTGGAGAAATATTTGGGAGAGGGGGAAGGGACAAGTGAGAAGGGAGAAGGGACAGGGAGCAGGCAACTTAGTGCTGGGGGCGATCACAAAGCTGTCAGGTAATGTTTAATGTTGCATGGGCGCTGTCACAGCTACCTCCTGCATAAAAGAGCTTGTGCCCTCTCCCTGACCGCAACAAGGAGGTTTCGGAGTGTAGCTGCAAATTTTACATTATAAAAGGGGAAGGAGGAAGGGGAGGGCAAGGGGAGCATAGATGCAGAAGTAATTATAGCAGAGATCATATTCAAATAAGCGTCGGTTACAAACGCTCTCAGCTTTAAAGAATTCAGATCATCATCCACACTTCAGGGCTCAGGGACTTCTCTGAAATAAATATGTGTCAGTACATTTCCTAATACTGAGGAGGGTGATTTGGCTGATTCTATGTATCCAGAACCTATTCTTGTATTTTCTCCTTCTTTTTGCATCACCAGTGAAAATTGCCAGGGCACAAGGTGTAAGAGGAGGTTCAGAATACTTGGTAAAAAATATCCCATTCTACTGTGTTATCCAGGATGCTCTTTTTCCATCTGGTTGCCGCCTTCTACCCCAGAGATGGTAACAATTCAGTGGCTGCCTGCACTTATTTGCTTAAGGAGGTCTCTGAGCATGAGAGGTATTTTAAGAATGTTAAATGGTAACAGATTACTTTGAAATTCTAAAGGCCAAGTTTGTTTCTGCTGTGAGTAACACACCACTGAGCTCAGTAAAGCTAACCCAATGTCAGAGGTGAAACTGGCCTAGGTTTTAGAAAGTGTTTACACACATTTCAGATGTTAAGATTGAATATAGCAGTGTCCAATCCTGAAAATACTTAAAATGGAATATAATACTTTCTTTCCAAGATTGATTAGGTACAACTGAATGCACAATAGTAAAGATGCTCTTGAAAGTAAGTTTTTTGTCTGTGCAAGCCATTATGTGAAGCTGGAAATGCAGTATTCCATGTATGGAACAGGGATCCTGAAAAACCTCACTGAAAACTAAAAATAACAGTATGGATAGTTTGCACTGTTTACTGTGGCTCACCATCTGTCATTTCTTTCTTCTTTTGAGAGGCAACAGGAGGTCCAACAAAAAGAAAAGCCTGTTAGAATAGGGTATTTTCAGAGTATTTTTCTGTAAAACAAAAAAAAACCAAACCCACCTTAGTGCAAAAACATAAATTATTGCCAGAAGTTGTTACATATGCTTGTTTCTCAGGAGATTTTGTATGTAATATAGCCTAGTAAATTCAACAGCAATGACTGGCCATTTGGAACATACCATTTCCAAATTAATTTATTTGGTTACAAGTCCTCTGAAGAAGTACAAACAAAGGATGCAGTGGTCATTGGCTTCAAAGCGTACTGATAAACCTTGCAAGTATAGCGATACTAATAATTAATACTCAAAGCGGTAAATATTTGCACCATCAAACATCTACGGTCAGGACTGGGACAAAATTGCCTATTAATGCTCTTTCCTGTTCTGCTTTACACCTGAAATGCCCACTGAACTACACAGGGAAAAAACAGGATGCTTCCCAAAGCCTCTGCCCACCTAGGCCTTGGCAGGTGAGGACTTTAGGGCACGATTCCCATTGTGTCCAACCATGAAGAACAATATTGCTCCAGCTGCTTTCATTCGTATGGGAGTTTTCCCCTTTTTCAGCATAAAAATCTTTTGGGTAAAGCCGAACCGTGAGTTTGGAGCTTGTCGGGTTTGGCCTGTGCGCTCTCAGGGCGCACACCGCGCCACTCGACATCAGACGCCATGACACGAGATGAGGTGCCTCCACGGGCACCCTGAGGCTCCGCGGCCTATAGCTGATGGCGCAGAGGGACCCGCTGCCTGCACACCACGTTGTCAAAGTCCCATGAAGACCCCGGTGGGGTACAGAAATATAAAAGGTGGAAATATATAGGCAGACGCCTCTGCAGGGTGCGGGGCGAGGGAAGGGGGCGAGGGGGCGGCGCGGGCGGGAGAGGCAGCCGCGCCGGCTGCGACTACAGCTCCCAGGGTGCCCCGCGGCCGCCGCCTGTCCCCGTGGCAACGGCGACGCGCCGGTCGGCCGAGGAGGCCGGTAATGGCGGCGGGGGAGACGCTGGGGAGGCCGGGGCAGGGCGGAGGTGGGGAGGGATGGAGGAGATTTCTTGAGAGGGCAGAGGGGAAGGCGGGATCCCCTGCCTGGGGGTGCGCACTGGCGAGGGGCTGCTCTCCCGCTCTGGACGGGGAGAGCGGAGCAGGGCGGTGTGAGGCGGGGCCTGCCAGGGCTTCGAGGCCTCTGAGGCGGCTGGGGAGGGTGAGCTGGCGGTTGGACCCCGCCAGCACCCTGGGGAGCCCCGCACTCCTGAGGGTGGTGGGGGAGCTCTGGCTTGTGTGGAGCAGGCCAGGGAGCTGTTCGGGGCCCTTGGAGGAGCCCGGAGGCAGGTCTGAGGGCCCTGGGGACGCCCTCACCCTTCCTGCCTGAGCAGGTGGGCCCTGGCACCGGGCGTGGTGCCCCCCGGCTCAGGGCTCGGCTGTGAGGCCGAGGGACTGCTGCAGCATGCTGGTCTGGGAAGCCAGGCTGTGTTCTCCCACCAGGACTCCCCCTTCATTTACTTACTCTGGTTTTGCACACAGACTACAAGTAATTCTTCCCCGTGACAGTTTTGCGGTTTCTGGATGCTTGAAATGGCATTTTCACCTTTGACAGATATATTTGGCCCTAACTATTTTTGTTCCGGCATCTTTTCCTTCAACATACGTTCTCCTAGTGTTTGTCCATTTCAGTCCCCCTTCAGCTACTGCTTTTTTTCCTTCATTTCTATAGTAATATCTTTCATTTAATTTCTTTCTTTCTTATCCTTCGCCTTTGGTTTTTCTGTTCTTTCTTCTCCTTTTCCATTTTATTTACTTCTCCACATCTACTCTTGAAGCTGCATGGTGAGATTCAGCCCACACTTCTTGTCAAAACAAATTAAAGCAGTAGTGTTAAGTTTAATTTAAGCTAATTTGATTTAAAGACAATTTGGTGAAAAAGCATTGACAGTGTCAAGTCAAATTTAAACAGAAATACAAATCTATGTACGAAGCTGGCCTTTGCCTAATCCTCATCTTAAAATATGAGTTCTCATCTCTTAGGGGTTATTGCAGTGGCTCAAATTTAGTAGGACCCTTGGCATTCCTCAGTCTTCCACAAGGAAGAGTCATTCATGTAAGGGAATGAAGAGTTATGAAACTGTTTTGGTTCAACCTAGAACATTTAGTGCAATCCTAAATTACACTTTTTAATTTTCTTTGGGAGTTATGTAATTCCCCTCTCCCCTTTAAGAAATTTAATTTAATTTGAAATTAAATGCCACCACAAAGCAACTTATTATACTACTTATTAGACACCTTATTATTATTACTACTTATTATACAACTTATTCTACTACTGGGTAGAATTCTGCATCTATAAAACTATGGTCTGAGTAGTCTTCATGTGATATTAAGAAAATGAAATGGATTGAACCATATCCCAAGAAATACTTTTTACCAGAACCACAGTGTTTAAATAATGCTGCCAGGAGTATGAAGTAATCTGTTGTGCTACTCTCCAGTAGCCTCTGCAGGGAAAAAAATTGAGGTGTAACAGATATTCACAAAGACATAGAAAATTAGTCAGCATTCTATATTTTATGCTAAGCATATGTTTTTTAAAAAGCCAAACAATTGGGAGAGTTCGTTTTGTTCGAAAATTGGACTGTTGAGAAAAGGCAATTCCAGAAGCAGCAGCAATGTTACTTAGAACCTGATGAAACAAAATGAGATCATCATCTCATCAGAGAACCACATCTCTGACAACAACAGTTCATTACAAGTGATATTTTCTGAGCTGTATGAGTGCATAGACATGGAGATAAGTGTCTTGCAGCATTTTCAAAAGCAAACAAATGTGTTAAGTACTGTTAGGCTGTGAATAAATTGTTTTCATTAAAAAAACACTGAAATTTTCCCTAATGTTTCTTTGAAATTGTGCAGAGACACTTATTACACTGTGAGGTTTTATTTAGCAAGCTTTTTTGTTTTTACAAACAATTTTGATTTGAAAAGAAATAAAATAAACAACATCCCAAAAGTTTAAGAAAACTTTTATTTCAGTCTCTAAGTCACATACTCTGTTGTGCAGCTTTAGGTGCTGCTATAACCTCTACCTATAATGCTAATATGGCAGCTAAGATCTTTTTTTCTATTTTAATGCATAAGTTAATTTTGTGATCCGATTTGTGATTAATTATTGAAAAATATGACTAAATGATATTTTTATGATATGAATGGAAACCTAAAAATACTACAAAAACAGAGTTAGAAATATCCAGTTTCTATAGACTTGAACAATTATTTTTTTAATATTGTAAAGCACTTTGTAGGTATTGAGCATAAATACAGTTACACTTCTTTTAAATTATATTAATCATGGAGAAAATGTATACATTACAGGAAACAAACTATGGTATCTTTTTACATTTAAATGGTAATACCTTGTAAATATTTAGAAAATACATGCCAGTATCATAGTAAATGCTGAGGTAAAAACTAGTATATTTCATATTGCAGTTCATTCTGGAAACAAACTTAACCCACTTACTACAGACCACACAATTATTTTAATGGTTTAAAGAGTAATGACTGTTTTTTTTTAAAAGGTCACTTAGTATTTCTCAGCATCGTTTAATATAGTTGAACACTGTTTAGTATTGTTTATGTCAACTGTAAACAACTCAATAACATTCTGATTCCGGAGAGGTTATGGAGGTCAACTTTTAAGTCTTCTACCATAACAGTGGTGAACTCAGATGATTGTTTCCTCCATATTTTAGTGACAGAAGATAATAAGTCAGAACATGGCACAAAAAGCAGAAATACTAAAGATTCCTCAAAGCACAGAAGTATCAGAAGCAGCAGCTGTAGCAGACGTAATGATTTTAGGTGACACAGTAGAGAATACAGAAATGCAAATTCTGACGCTAATGATTCTGAGGGCTTTGTCAGTGACTTGCTCTGAAACACCTAGAAGCAAGAAATGTTTAGAAATATCAGGAACTGAAGAGAAGAAAACACAGGAAAAGGACAAAAAGAAAAACAAAAAGAAGAAAAAAGGACAGCATGTTTTCCCCCAGGATGATAAAAAAGGTACTTTGTTTTCTGGTGGTAGTATAATGAGACTCTCTTGAGAAATATAGCTGTTCCCTTTCTTTGGCATTTTTTCAGTAATTAGGAAGACAGAGGAAACAGTTTTTCAGTGACAAAAAATAATAAATCATGTTTCAAACCCTAGGAAAGGGAGGGAAGTGAGAGAGAGATTTCTGTTGTGTTATCCCACAATACTTGGTGATCCAAGAGGCAAGGGTAATCACCTAAGATGTGGGAGCACCTTTGCAATCCTTATTCCTCAGTTTTAATCTGAGGATTTGAAAATGGCTCTCCCACATATACTGCAATTTCTGCTTTTGACCATACATCACATAATGAGTCTGAAAAAGCCTTTCCTGAGGAAAGTTACTCAAAAATTATATGTCTGCACAAAAGTGTCAGTTTTGACAAAAAAACGCTATGTTTTGGCCAGCTTAGTCATGGTGTATCATGTAAAATTTAGTTTGTGCTTCGATGGAATGACCATATAGTACACATATGTTCCCTTTATGTAAATGTTAACAGTGAAGAATCTTTTCATGTCTGCATGTTTTCATATCTAGATCCATACTTTCTTAAATCCCACCATGCCATGTCAAAAAATGAGTGTAAAACCAATAACCCTTTTCCTGCTGATCTTCAAAATTTCATCTAGAGCTACCAAACCTATATGATGCAAATCAACGCAAAAAAGAGAGTGGAACCACTGATTATCTCTTCTATTATATGAGTTACATGGTGCTGTCAAGAAGGCATACTGGCATGAAACTAGCAGACCAGAAAGAATAACCACATTTTAAAAATCTATTTAGCAGAAGAATCATTATTGGCTGCTAGCTGTGTTGGATATTTTAAGTGGTTACTTTTGCTTGTTCGTGGCTACTTGAAATGATCAGTTTCCCAGGAACGCAATTATAACCTACAGTTTCACCCTGTATAGACATGTATAGATTTTACAGTATTTTTGTCAGCTTTTGCAGGAAGGTATTTTCCCATTTCTTTTACATCCTCTCATTCTATTCTGGCGAAATGAAATAGTAAGTTCTCATTTTGCAAATATTTGTGTGATGACGCTTGTGGTCATATTATAGTCTTCCTGCAGTGGAATCATATCACAGAGAACACGCAGGTGTGATGCTAGCGTACCTTCTATTTGCTTTGTTTTTTACCTCTGGTGAGTTTTTTTCACAGCACCTGTTAACTTTGCTCACTGCAGAAGGTCTTGAATGTGTCTGACCTCAACTGACTGCTACAATTTCTTCTCTCTTTACTTGAACCTCCACGATAGTCCTTCTTAATCCATTTAAAACATATGTAAAAAAAAATAACTGCCCTGCCCAAATCACAGTCTCTCCTCCTTTTGATTCCTAATCTCGGATTCTTTCTATCCTTTCCTTTAGCTATCACATCGAATTTGATAGTCTGTTCTCCCTATGTGGCTCTGTATGAGTAAGGTCCTACCAGCTTGCCCCCGCTTTCTCTCCTCTATCAGCAGGGCCATGAGAACAAAGACCATCTGGTTTGTATCCTGAAACACCGGAGTACATCAGGTGTTTCAGGAGCGAGAGCAAAGGACAGACAGCGTGGTCATTCTCCTCCATGCCATTCCAACTTCACTCCGTTATCACCAGTCTGCCCTGTTGTGCCCAGTTGTACAACTGACCCGCTTCGTACTTCCCTCCAACTTTCTGCCTCGCAGACCAGGCACGTGGGTGCCAGGGCCCAGGCCAGACTCCAGGCCCTGCCATGGGAAGGGAGGAGCAGAGCTGGGCTGAAGGTGTGGAGGACAGGGAGGGTGTGGCGGCTGCTGCCAGCAGGGAAGGGGAGAGAGGGGAACAGGTGCTGCTGTGGCAGGGAGGAGCCATTTCCCCACTGAAGCCACTGCCCCACGCATCTCTGTCTTCCTAGGTAACGCTCTTTCCGTAGCTTTCTACTATTCTGGCTTAGGTCATGGAAGCAGCGAGGCCATGGTGTGGTGGTGCCCTAGGCAGTGTCCTGCTTTACTTTTCCTACCGCTGATTTGATGTTGCTTCCTGTATGCAACGGGGTGTTCTGGTTAGGGCCTGCTCCTGTAAACACTTTGTGTGCAGAACACGCATTGAATTCAACAGAAGTGCTTCAAAAGATCTGTCCTTTTCCTCTGATGTTTTTTAGATTAGGACCTTGCCTATTTTATCCATAAAATGTTACGTGATCTGTAAATTATTGTCATCAACTTCTAGCAAACTACTGCCTGAAATGTCTTGAGAGCTATAGTGAAACTGAATACATGCCTGAAAAAGGGGAATACACTCAGATTTACGGTCTTGACTATTTTCAAATTCTGATTATGTTTTAGGAAAGGAAAATGAGAGTAATTCACTTAGAGTGCTGGCCATAAAGAAAGGCAAATGGCAGTAATGCACCTAGAATGCTAGCCCATAAAGATTTTTCTCAATTGCTGTATAGAAACAATGTACACAACTGCGTAACCGTTCTATTCTAATAAGCATGTAAGGGTTCAAAATGTACTTCAATTCAAAGCTGGCTTGAAAATTCTAGAAAGCTGGTTAGAAATCCTAGCTGCAGAAAAAATTAAGCATCTGCTATTGTGAACACCTTGGTTTTTGAGTGCTTGCAGACCTGTAGATTACTACGTTAGGTTTTTTTTCTATCATGCCCCATTCAAAGTGTAGGTCCTCCCTCTTGGGAGTCTTTCTAGATGGTTGAATTTGGTTCCGCAGTCCCCAGATCATGCCTACAGTAGTGAACTGCATGATTTACAGAGAGAGAATTTATTTCCATTGGTACTGGAGTAATGTGTTAACATACTTTAGTAAGTTATTCCCAGAGTATTACTGCTGTTTACCTCAGAAGACATCACCTACGTAGTTACCCTTATTAATGGAAAGTGAGCATGATGGCTGTTTCGAATGAAAATGGCTTCAGAGAATGAAAGGGGGAAACCTTGACCTCCTGTAGACCTAGTTAGCTATGGCCCAGTGCAGCCACATAAATGCACACACAGAGACATAAAATCTTTAATGGATTTATCTGTGAAATACTTGAACATTGGAGTCTTATTATAGATCTTGGGCATTTTATCAAATGTACCACAGTTAAGTAGCTTGGATGAGCAGTATATGACCTTATGTGAGCAGTGAAGATACGCAGTGATTTTGCTGTCTCAAATGATTGGTATATATCAATGTCAGTTTACTTTGGTCTGAATGCAGGAGGAAAAAAATTGCCAGCTGAGAAGATAACACATCAGAATTCTTCATTTTTAAGCCTGCGGAGTAGTATGATTTCCCAGAAAAAAAATGCAGTGGCTCAGCGAATATCATCAGCAAGACTTCACAAAATTAAAGAGCTGAAGAATGAAATATTTGATTTACAACACAAATTAGAAGCATCAAGCTTAGAAAACCATGTTTTGAAACAGCTTCAGTGTCGACACTCAAAAGCAATAAGTAGATATGAAAATTCAGAAAGTAATTTGCCAGATCTTTTAGCAAGTCATTATAAAGAGGTGAGAGCTTTAAGGAAACTCCTGAGGATGTCTCAGGAGGATGAGAGAAATACATCCAGGAAGCTCAGAAAAGTTGAAGCAGAGCTGCTAAAAGCTAAAGATGCTTTGCAGGCCTTGCATATGCTTTCAGAAGACAAAGCTCTTGCAGAGAGAGAGGAACTTGATCACAGATTATCAGTCCTTACAGAAAAAATGGAAGTGAATAATAAGAGAATACAGGTAATATGTGCATGTCATTGTATTTGTGGAACAGTACTAGGAGAGGTTTCTGTTGAAGAGTAGTGGAAAGTTTTTAGCTACTCCTTGTCACATTAATGATTCTGATACAATCCTGTAACATTGAACTTTCTTCTTAATCCAGAGCTGTCCTGAGTGTAAGGTGCTAAAAGTGGCAGTAGTATCTCCTTTCAATATTTTAAAATCTGAAAGAAATCTATGAGTGGATTAAGTTTGGCAATAAAGATGTTTTAGGAATTAAGTCATATGTCTTAACCCTGTTAGGTCAGAAGCACAGCATACAGCTGGCGAGCAGTCTTCAGCAGAGCATCTACTCTGCTCCCTGCCAGCAGCATGGGGTGCCCAGGCTTGCTTGGGCCGTCTAGCCACAATTGCACGGACCCTAATTTACCCTGGCAAAGCACAGGGTTAGTCATACATGGAGACCACCAGGCTGCTGCTGAACTGCTACCTTGAACAACCAAAGCTGGCTTATCTGGAACTAGCACGGTTATTTTTATGTGGTGCTGGTGGGCAGTATGGACATACCTACATCTCCTATTCACTAATTACTGTCACTCACTGTAGGGTGGCTGCTGAATTAGGCAGCAGTCGGGTGTCGTAGATTTTAGGGTGGGTTCTACAGTTGTTTTATTATGCAACTGTAGTAAAAGCCTGGTGGGAGTTTAAGGGGAGATAATTCAGCTCCTTTTAATATCTCATGCTTCTTTACTCTTATTGAACCTTTCACAGAAAGACAGAAATACAGTTTTTAATACAAAACTGGAAGAGTGACATTTCCATTGTCCTCCAGGAATTAATTTCTATTTTCTATGGGGTATATTATGCATAGAATTAAATAAAGAGCCAGGTAATCATAGAAGCGTTTCACCGTCTGAACAGCTGGGTCTGAAGCACATTTATTACATGAAAGAAAATGAAAATACAAACAGCTGAATTCAGACTCGCTTTTGAAAACTTTCTATTTAAAGAAGTCCTAGTGAGAAGCTATAAAAAGCTTGCAGGATTGGGTGTCCACCTTACAATTTTAGTAACTATAATTTCAGTGCATGGCACTGGATTCTGATGATAAAGTACTCAATAAATTACCTGGTGTTCATTTACACTAAGCCTCCTTATGCTGCCACAGTTAATAGGTCTCAGTGTGAACAGAAATGTTGTCTTAACATTTCTCAAAGATTATTGTATTCATTAATCCATCAGAAAGGTAATGTACAGTCTTATTTTTCATGTTTAAATGCCAAATATACTTTTTTGTTTAGTAAAATCAGGTTTTAAACCAGGCTTTTCTCATTTTTGAAGTAATTTTTCAGGTACTTCATCAAAATTTCATGCATTGTTTAAAATAGAATATAATTATCAGAAGTTTACTTTTCATTATATTAGCATGCTTATTTTTTAGACCTGGTAAGAACTGAGATTTTCAACAGTCATAGCGAGTACATCCATGTTGTAAAATATATAATTTTTTTAAGAGCCTAGAAAAGCAGCTGAAGTTGAACAATAGCACCTTTAGTCATCAGTTGGCAAATGAGAACAAAAAAGCGGTGGAAGCTGGGATAATTACAAAGAACTTGCAAATGGAAATTAACTCTCTTCACCAAAAAATTAAGGTATTCAAGCTTTTAAACGGGTTTCTGTTCCTACAAGAAGATTCAAATATTTAATGTTATCCATTCCTTTTGCCTCTTTTATATTATTTAGTAATGGAATTTTTGTTTCCTAGTTGAGTTGAGACTATAGAGTCTACCAAAAAAAGTCAAAATATAAAATTATGACATTATTGTAGGGTCTATTTGTCAAAAGTTCAAAGCAGTTCAATAACTAATCGAAACAGAGATTGATGCATCACAATTTGAACAAATAATCCCCACCAACTTGTTACCATTTTGATAGATCTAGGTCAATATATTCATCTACTAACTTTAAATGAGCTCCCTTATAGAAACACTTTCAAATCAAAATGAGGCAAATATTACCATCTGCAAAACTGGAGTTTAACAAAAAGACTCACGTAAATGTTCCAATAGTTTGTTTCAAATAACAGCTTGGGTTTTAGATAAATATTTTTGGGACAAGTATGTCCAGTTGCTTGTAAACCAAACATACAGGAAAACCTAAAAGTGGCACTAAGTAGAAATAGAAACAAAACTGCCATGAATGGTATGTCATATGAGTTGTAAACAAGAAAAACAGAACACATTCCAGAAAACATTAAGATCCTTGTGGCTTTTTAATAATTTAAACTGTGTTTGTAACACAGTTAGTTACAAATATACGGAACTTCCTCTTTCTAAATGGAATCAAATGTCTGTGAAAGATGTTGTTATGGGGAGTTTTCCCAGACATTGTGAAGGGCAGAACAGGCAACTACTGAGGATTCATGGAGATCTGCATTTCTGTACCGGGCACTGTTTGTCCCTCTTACCTATGGATCGGTTGCAGAAACTTTCCTCCTGATACTTGGCAGCAGCCAGGCTGCCCAGGCTGCAAAAGCCCAGTGAGCTGTTGGGAAAGGGAAAAAGTACAGTGCTCTTCCCGGGCCCTGTATCAAAGGCCCCCGAGGGGCACTTGCGGTACTATTTCCCTGCCAGAGTCTGATCTTCTCCTATATGTGCAGATCTGGGAGACGGGAGCAATTATAGTCCCAAGAACGCTAAGGTAAAACTGTTCCAAAATACAAATTATTCTAAAATACAGTTCTCACCTTAATGCTTCTCCAAAATATTTCTATTATTTCATGTGTTTTCCACTCAGTTTTCTATGTGTGTCCAGTTCTCTTAATGTTATATTTAGATTTAGAAAACCTTCTATTGTTTTACCACAAAGACCAGACATGCTTATTACTAACCTTATTTCTGTGCCAGAACAGAGTTGGTTTTTACACAGCCATAGTTTTGGGCACCTGGCTTAGACCATTCAAGGTATTCAGACGCACAATTCCCTTTCAGATCAACCTGTATCTCCAAATTAAATGCAGCTCCAATTGTTCACACTAAAAATTGATATGGTGAGAGTGTTACCCAAATCTCTCTTCTGTGTTTAAGATAGATTTCAGTAAGGAAAGATGACTCTTGCTAAATAAATTTTTAAAGTGTGCCTCTGAAGTTTATCTCCTCTCCCAAGCAATAGGTTGTAAACCAGAACTGAGCACATTGTAACCAAGGACACTGGGTAAATAAAAAAAATTTTAAAAGGGAGTAAAGCCAAAAATTACTTAGATCTGAAAAAAAAACCTAAAAGAACAACAAATGAAAAAATCATTAGAGAAGACTTCCTCTTTTGACCATGGCATTACGAAAAAGATCATGTAGGTGTGCTTTTAGCCTTAAAAAGGGAGAATTTTGATTTGGCTCGTGAAAGAAAATGACAGATTCCTATTTATGTAAATAACAAAGTCACCACATGGCCTGGCACAAAGCAAAATCACTGACAGTTTTCTCCCAATATGGGAAAATTAAGTTGGTAAAAAGTAATTCTTAATACATATTAGAAGTTTAATAGTGTTTATTTTTTCTTAGGAAAAGGATCGGCAGCTTTATGTAAAAAATATGTATGCAAATCGGATGCCTAAAATCCCAAAAGACACGGGTGATTCAGTACCTCATGAAAAAAGTACGTGTATATTCATTTTCCTTTGTTGTTTAATTATGTGAAACTTAGATTGTAACTGGGACATATATTCCAAAATAAAAGCCAATATGATACTTTTATACGGGCTAAAAATATTCTGGCACGTATAATACAAAGAGAAGTCCTTGGTGTTTTGCTCATTTATTTTATGAATACAAATACATGACCTCTTTTTAATATTTAACCCAAATTTCATCATGAATAGTATTTCATGTATGCAGTTCTAGTGTACTAACAGTGACACTGAAGTAGTGCTGCTATTTTAAGTGTCTATTCGCATCAAGAGCTGTTTGCCTATTTGTTTTTTAACAAGGTGAAGTTATCAGTCCACAAAGCTTTTGCAGACTAATTCTTGTTCAGGCTGTTGCCTTTGACTTGGCCTCGAGAAGTGGCCACTCTAGACCTAGAATTCCCACAACATGGCTCACTAACTCAAAGCACCTCACAAACAACCCTCCTGTAGCAAGTTCCTAGTTTTAGTACAGACTTTCAAAGTGCTTCTATGTGAGCAAAAACAATTAATTTAATCGGGTTGTTAAAAACTGTTTTCTCATCTTTAAAATCCTTAGACCCTGTAACTTACAAATAGCAGAGATGCATTGACATCCATTATTGCAGCTTCTGCAGCTTGCATTTTGTTGGAGTGAAAGGGGAGGAGAAGTTTTCAGATACAGCATTTAGGAAGTTTAAAGGGTAGTCTGATGATCATACTGTCAGCTTATCTGAGAGAAGAGAAGGTTTATCCTTAGTAGTCCTTTGGTTTTTATCATAAGTAAATTTAAATGGGCAACCAGAGATCATAATAACCCAGTTATTGTATACCTTCTTGATTAATTCTTTCCAAAGAATTGATGTTATTTAGAATAATATAGTAGAATGATAGAAAAGAACAATAAAACGTTAATTGTATCAAGGAAGAAAGCGCTCTTTATTAAAGAGAATTTCTTTTACATGGATGCTCTGACAGGTATCAGAGGGAAATATCTATTATATGCAACCTTGTCTTTCAGCCATTCCAAGAGCAGCTACCTTGTGTGGGATTCAGCTGCCTAATTATAGGCATCCAGTGCCATTTGAGATGCCCTAGCACATTCTGCCTGGCCCTGTGGTTGTTGTTCTAGAAGGACATGGGTGTCCCATCAGTCCTGTGTAATATCGGCCAGCCTTATGTGGATACCTTGAATACTCGAGGGCATCTCAAATAGCACTAGGCGCCTGTGTTCAGACAAGTGGATCCCACCCCTTGAACTGAGGGAGCAACAGCTAAAACCAATTACAGATCATACAAGACAAGAACTGTTACATTGCCTATGTGCTCACTATATTTATCAGGGACAAAAATGTGATAGTTTTCTTGAAGCACTTACAAATTTCTGATTGTCATATGCTTTAGATGTAGTATCTAGAATGTGTTTCTTACAGAAACTAATAAAGAGATTTCAAGTACTTTCCCCACGTTGAAAGTAATATTTTGCCTCCTACTCAGGATCATAAACATTCTGTCAATATTCTAAAGGAGAGCTTTCTGCACAACAAAATTACACCCTTAATTTTGGATAATGATCTGAACATTGAGTTTCCTGGGTTCAGTACCTCTTTAAAATACTCATCAGATATTTCTGCTCCTAAACTGAAGGAGGAATTGGAACTTTCTTCATACGGGTACAGAAGAGCACTTAAAATTTACATGGTAGCAAACATATTTGCTGGAAATATTGCACATGCCCACAGAATTCTTTGAATTATGGTATCAGTACAAAGTCCTATCGTAGTCAGTTGCTTGTTTCTTTCCTCTTCATTGCCTTAGCAAATCCATTACTCTGCCGTAACTACAAGTGAACTACAGGGAAAAGGTGGGTAATTCAAGTTGTAAAATTAAGAAAGACGAATTCCTACTTCTCATTCCAAATCAGACATGTTTTTTTATGAAGCCCTGAATTCCAATTTTAGTTACATCACATAACCAGCTGTGTTTTTTTTATTTTTACTGACATATGGATTTGTACAATATTGTTACTTAAATTACAGTACTTAAATCACTGTTTACTGTTTAAGTTCTTCTTTTCCTTAAGCAAGATAAGGGGGCTTAGTTGGAGAGAGATATTTTGTAAAATGAAAGTGTTCCAAGCAAAGTTGTCTGATCTTTTGGTAATTTTGGCCAATAAAGGTTTCATTCTCGGCCAGTTAATGCAAACAGATGATTTAGAAATCTAGGACTGGAATTACTGGCAATTGTTTTTCCTTTTCACTATTGACTTGAATTTTCCTGTAACAGACTTAGAAAGACCTGCTTCTTCAAGTAGTTATGTTCTGCTCTGCGTTTGTAAAAATTTTTACCCAGCAGGAAAGAAAAAAAGAAATGTGGGGCTGCACTTTTTAACAGTCCTGATAAATAGCTGAAGGTAGGCTTGCTTAGGTTATCAGAGAGCTCTGTGTACATAAATAAAATTGCTTTATTGAATGAAGCCATTAAATTCGTTGGCTCTCCCTGAGAGCAAAGGTCGCTCCGTTGTGGGAAGGTCCCAGCAGCTCATCTAGAGGTACAGCTCCCCCTAGTTCTGAATCTGAGGAACGCTCCGCTGATTGCTGCTGAAAAAGCTGCTGAAGTAACTGCTTGCTGGTTCCCTTTCGAAAGGGAAAACTAATTCCCTCCGCATCATCAGGGCCATTCCTTCAAGAGTGATCTTCAAATTAGTTATCAACATCCTTTTTACCACCAAACGGCAAACATTTGAAAATCACCATTTTTATGGATAGTCGTCCTCTGATTTCAGAGATCAAAACTGGGAATGAGGCCGAATGTTGATGTAGGTAAGATCACATTTTTGCTGCTGTGCTAGCAGCTTTCTCAGCTACTGTACTCATGTCAAAACTATTCTAAAATAGAATAAAAGGACAATATAATCACCTTCCCCATTCCATCCCATCTCCATTCAGCTATTTCTTTAAATGCCTCATTCAATCACTCCCTTGGAATCTCTTTTCAAAGACCATAGATATTTCAGTGTTAAGCATTTCTTCTGGAGAGTTTGGTTCCATAAGTCCCACATAAGTGCTTAACTTTGAGAAACGTGAGTAACCAAGTCAGAAGGCATAAAAGCAAGCATGTTTATTGTACTCCGTAAGATCCGACTCCAGGAACCTGAAAGCTGAGGCCCCATACCAGACCTCTTAAATTTACATCAGAATGTTACCACACAAATTAAGCCCACACGGGCTCTAGGGTATAGACACACTTGTCTGACTTCGCATGTTCTATCTGGACAGGACTTTGTAGATCTAAAACTTAAGTATATTTATGATGTACTGATGTATGGATGAAAACGCTTAAAAGTCCAGGTAGCTATGTTTGTGTTCCAGTTTCAGCACATAAATGCTCCAGATCAGGCAGAACAAAGAATTTCTTTATTAAAGGGCATTAAGACATGCAGCAAAAAAATGTTTAAATCCTAGGCCATATACCAGTATTATCAGTCGTCAAAGATATCTTTTGTTTATACCAACAATATAATTCCAGAAACTACTGTATTACTAACAATTGTCCTTTTTCAATAGGTCTTAGCGTAAACAGATCAGTACAAGTAGATAAACAGAGGTTTAGATCACTGCTGCTGTCACAGTACCAAACTCAGGAAACAGAAAAAAGTCCAATTCAGCTAACAAAGGTATGAGAGATCTGGATCCAATCCCTTGTTTAAACTCTCAACTAAGCTGTATGTTATTCTGTAAGTTTCAGTAATATGCCTGAATAGCCTGATCCGTCATCTTAACTTTCTAGGATGTGGATTTTGTGTGAATGTAATTATATTACAGATAATATGTAGGACAAATGTTGTGATACAAAATAAGAATATAATAGTAATAGAGATCACTAATCTTTTTATAAGTATTGCACTGCCTGTGTACTTTTAAAAGTCACTAAACAAGTATTCCCTCATTATTTTTACCTTTAATTGCCAATCATAGGAGGAAAAGTCTTCCGAAGATAAGAATCAAAAAGCTAAAGCAAATGAAGCATACACAGATGCCAAATGTAGAACAGAAAACCAATCAACCAAGAAAATACCAAAGCCAGAAACTTTTAATAGAACACACAGAGGTATATTTTAACATTTTTCTCAGAAATTCATTTGATCTTTTCAAAAGTTGAATGAACTGATGGTATTGGTAATTTACATAGGTCTGACAGCCATTAGCTGGCATCTGACTGACAGGAACTAGTTCAACAAAATAATATATTAAGGGTCACTGAAATCCAGCTGCTGGCAGTGCTGCACCATCAGCAGAGCAGCTCCACAGTATGAGGCATCTTCATACTGCTGTACTTCTAAAAGGAGTTCCTTTAAAAAGGCAGTGCTTTATCTGTAAAAGTATACTTCAGTTAATAGTTTGTTAATTCCATACTAATCAAATACTGATCTCAAATTGTTGGTTGTGAATCTTCATCATAGCTGATGTCAACATATACTTCTGACTCAGGATCTATTGCTGAGAAAGGAAAAGGACTTCTTCAAGGGCTGGGAGTATCTCCTCATCACAATGATCACTGTAAATAAGTTTTATGTAAATCTTAGCCATTGATTGTGTTCTCCTGTAATGGTTATATGCAAGGGACTCATCTATAAACACCTTTATTTTGAAGAGATTCTATAGAACAGAAGAAACTAATGCATCCATTCCTTTATCTGAGTTTTTCTTTCTAAAAATATTTGTGTTATTTTCATTATAGTGAGGCTTGTAGAAAGAACCAAGATCTGAACGCAATCATACTAAATACTTCACAGATGGTAGGAGACATGATGTGACCTAAAGGCCACGCGTTTACAGAGGTGAAACAGGTTGTTGAGGTCACTTACTAGATCAGCAACAGAGCTAGTAATCTGGAATGCATTAACTCCTCTATTTTGTACCCCGCCTTTTCAGCCTGCAGCCTTTCCAGACGCCACCAGATAACAGAAGTCACCATTTGTCTTTGAAATCCCCTTTTAAATTTGACAGAAAACACAGGTCTTCTGATTCTGCCCGTGAATCTCTCTCCTCACTGTTTGCCAGACTCCCTTCCGGCTTTCTCCCACTGCCGATATCAGACTTATTTATTAAAGTCTTATTTAGCTATTTTAATTATTGTAACTTCATACTTCTCCTTTAAGCTTGGACTCCTGTCTCATTTTGGAGGCACTCTAAGTCTCTTCAAAGCACAGAACCTGTTATAATTTGTCCCCTGCAGCAGACAAATGTATTTATGTAGGCATTCAGTATACACATAGCTTTTTCTACTAAAAAGTGGACCCAACTCAGTGAGAGGTTAGAGAGTTGCAGTATATTCTGTGCCATGCAACAAGCAACCGTGTTGTCAATTAAGGGAGAGAAAATCATACATATATTTAAGTTCCATTTAAAAGCAAGAAAATTACCATTAGAGTTTAGATCTCACGTGATTTCTCTGTTGCATTGTACGTGACTTTTCTGGCCCTTTAGCCATTACTGATTATATTTGCATGCCAATTCATTTAATAAAATGAAACATAATGAAAAAGGTAAAAATAAGGATTTTTACCTGGATTCAATGGCATAATGATCTTGTTTAAATCTTGCCCCATCCTGTTATACTTGTTAGTAAATAGCATTGTCATAACCCTCAAGACTGAAATACCATCAATAACAACAACTCAAGCAATGAAATAAGGAAGTAAAACTTGCTCTCATTAATGCTTCATGACTCTTTATGTTCCTAGGCACTTTAAGAACATTCCTAAAAAACTCACTATTTCATTTTAGAGTATTTAAGGGAGGGCAGACTACAGATGGAAGAATACACTTGCTTGGAATTTATGAAAGAAGAAGAAAAGGAGACAGACTTGCTTAAACAGGAGCTGAAAAAACTGATGAAAACTGAACAAACTCCTCTACGTGACAGTGTGAAAGAGAACGATAAAGAGGAAGATGCAGTGGAAGAATATGAAAAAGAAGAAAAAAAGCCAGGGGAACAGGTAAATAACAGCGAGAAGGCAGGGAGTAAATGGTCCAAGAAAAAACAAACTGCAGGTCCAAGAAACCACACATTCATTAGGCTGAAAAAAAAATACATATTCTCAGAAGCCACTGAGAATTTGCATCATGGGCTTCCTACATCAGATACAAAATCCAAAAAAGGCAGTCTTTGCAACCATAGACATGCAGGTCAGGACTGCAGCGAAACAGCTGCATCGAAAGTGAAAAATTCCTTTGGGCTATATGAACCGTCTTTTGGTAAAGTTATCGAAAGAAGGCGGAAGGACAGTTCCACTGAAGCGGAAGGCTGCGCTCCTATGACATTTGCTGACAGGAAAAACAGTCTTATGAAAGAACTCTTTGGAGCAGGCTGTGTTTGAAGAGACAACCATTCAAGTTCTAACATGAGAGGAATGAAGAAAGGGAAGTGAAGGGACGCAGGATTACACAAGCCGAACTTCAAACCACCACTACTAACTCATTCAAAATGTAAAGCATCTGACACTAATGAAATCGTCATGAGAATACACAAACTAATTATTTTAGTTGATATTTAGTTAAGTACATCAACTTATCTTTACTCTAGAAATACAGATAATTTAAAACTTTTAAAAAAGCCCAGTATTTTTACCTTCATTAAATGCATATTAAATCTTACAAGTAGTGAGAATTTCTTTCAATGATTTTTCCAAAGTGATAGTCCAATCAGTTGTCACAAGAGACCATTCTTCTCTTCTTGGTCTGTGCGCATGCATGTGCATCTTAGTAAGAGTGCCTTAATGATTACGACATTTTTACCTGTTATCAGGTGTCCAAGTTAGTCCTTGTTGTGTAATTTCCAGTTTTTTGCATTCTCTCTGCAGTTTGAATTTTGAAGGTGATTATTTGTTAGCTAGCTGAAGTGAGCAATCTGCTTTCATAAGGCTCATTATTGGGTTAGTACCAACAATGCAAGAAAAGAAAATAATTTTTTATTTTCTTCACTCCTGAAATAGCTTCCAGAATTCACACATAATAAAAATAATATGCTATCACATTGTTTTCACTAGCGTTATAAAGCTCTAAAGCGTCATTCTTTTCCACTGTTAGAACTTATCAAAGCAGTTTGTCTGGCAACTTCCACAGCTGACATCCAAAGATGAATGTGCAAGAGTAAACTATTGTTTTGGAGAAGTCAGGCATATCCCGTTCTCAAAAAGCCTTTAAAAATCCTGTGTTTAAGGTTATGTAAGCGAGGGTAGGAGGATTACGTTTTGTTCCTCATAGTAATTCATGAAACGTTTGCTAGAATGTGAAGTTAGGGGAAACTATGTGTGTTCTATTAATTCTAGAAGACAGTAGCACTTAAAAAAAAAACTTCAAAAAAATATACTGCAAAAGGTGATCAAGACATTTAGATCCAAACCTACTTACAGCATATTTCTTGTCAAAATTTCGAAGGTTTTTCTTGAAGTAGTGCTTAAGCTGTACAGCGGACAGGTTTCAAAGAATGACTTCATGCAGTCAGAAGAGTAGGCGTTTCTCCTCCGTGAGGTATTAATGCTTCCACCACGCCATTACTGCTGTCCCAAAGCTAAGAGCAAACGAGCGTACATAACCCAGCACTCCTACTTGTGCCGACTAGATGGCCAAAAGCCTTTCTGCCCTTACTCACCCCAATGTTTGACTACGGCAGCCAACAAACTGCGTATTTGATGACCCCATGCTAAGCGTGGATAAACAGCAAATGCCATCGTGGAGATTTTAAATGATGCTGCTTTTCTTGACTTCACTGTGCTGAATTCCCTAACAAGCTAAGTAAAAATATCATTAGCCACATCTTTAGATTCAGAAATATGTCAATGTCATAGTTAAATAATCTGTCCTGAATACTTAAAACCCACAATAAATTACGCCTGTTGATTCTAACAGTATCTCCTTATGCAAGAACATGGCGGGGGGGTGTTGGTTTGGGTTTTGGGGAGTGGGGGCGTGGGGTTTTTTAGGGAAACTGTAATTAACATTGAAAAATGGATTAGAAAACTTGAGATGGGTTGAAAAGCTTTATTTCATTAATAAAAACACAATTATACATAACATTCAATCACAACTTTTTTTTTCTTGATGATATTTAATGCACCTATTTTCATGTGGGCTAAATGTAATCCCTAATATAAAATCAATTTTTTTCAAATTAACATTTAAAAAAACAAAACAAAGCAACATTTCATGCATATACATATACACAGACACACAATGTATCATGACCTTTTGAACTGATTTCTAAATGCCGTGCTAATTATGGAGGGGCCCTAGCCCCTTCCGGCAGGAAGGCAAAGGACCCGAAATAACAGAACAGATGCATTCCACTGTAGAGAGCGGGCAGCTGAGCCAGGATCGCCAAAGCCCAGCAGAAGAGGGAAAGGTGTCCCCTAGGGCTTTGTTCAGGCTCATGTCAAAAAACAAAAGGAGATGTGGAGCAAGAACTTTTTAAACCACTCATTTGTCTTGCGCGGCAGCAATGACAGGGTTGCAGATACCTCTGCAGCATGGAAGGTAACGCAACTTTATTGCTGTTGTACAGGCATGGTACTAGGAGAAATTCTGTCCACCTTTAAATTCAAAATATTGTGGCTGCTTCCTGTACCTAAATACAGCAAGAACGATTTACACCAAAAGAGAAAATTGTTTTCCCTCCTCCTCCTGCTTGCTACCATTCTGTTACTACTTTAGAGATTTAAATCACTGATTTGCCTTTTTACATTTACATAGCCGTTTCAGGTTACCCTGGACTGTCAGTAATATATGCTAAAGCCCTTAGAAATGTAGTCCTCCAAAGGCACAGCACTGTCTTCTACTTTCCCATTCTTAACACGGACCTTGAGAAGGCTGGCCAGACCTTTCCTCCCAAAACGTAGAAGGAAACAGTTTCAGTGATCCTCACTCAGTTTGGGAAGCAGAAAAAACATCAAGGAAGGACAGATCAGCTATCAATAAAAAAAAGCAGGAAAAAATTCAAGGGTTCAATGACTTTTAAAAGTCAGGGAGGAAAAAGTAGCCAGCCAGCCAGCCTGTATTTGGCAACTGAGTGAGTCTCTTAGGGGTTGATTCTGCGTATATATCAATAGCACATTTTCTAAGACAGCCCAAGAACACACCAATTCTAGTGTAAAAAACAAGGAGGGAACTCATTCTGTTTTACCCTAAGCCAACGAAACCACCTACCTCTATCCTCTAGTACCACTTGTCACCAAATATAATCCCACCTTTGGGTGAAACTGGCATATTATACAGCAAAGAAACAGCAAAGCTCCCAAATTAATTCCTAATGCCAGTGCATTTCCAACTTAAAAATACAAATCCAACACTTTCAGATTTTGGCGAATATATGCCATGACAAAGCCTTACGGTTCTGCCACGAATCAGTGTTCATACTTGTCAAAATAGACACAAAATGAGGTTCTATAAACAGCAATGCTATTCTTTGAAAACTGACCACCAAACAGAAAAACAAACTAAGGAAACAAAAAATAAATCCAAAGGAATATTCACTGATATCCAAATGAAGTAACAAAGATTATCTCAGACCTAGTCTCATGAAAGACAACTGTTCCTTTTTTTTTTTTTTTTTTTTAATTCATTTAAAACGGTGATAATGAAAATGTAGTTGAGGACTCCATGGATTACTGGGATTCCTTCAGCTGAAAGGGTGTAGCATGATAGCTACAACTTTATTACAAACCACAAGCCAACATGTAATTCCAACACCACCTGAAAGAGATATAAAACACAATTTTAATCATTGCATCAATAACCCTGAAGCACACAAGCTTCTGAAAACGACTTCGGAAGTGTAAAAAACAAAACTTAAGAGTTATGAGGTGAAAAGGAACAAAACATCTTTCTTTTTATATACAAATGTCTCTCTTCAAGGGATGGCAGCTAACTCCATGCTGGTCCCGAGAAAACCTGAAGATTGTCTGGGGAAAAGAGTACCAAATAACACAAATATGAGCCAAAGTGCGGTACGTAGAACCCACAGCTTCTGAAAACATTTGCTGTGTACCTAATGGAAAACGTCTAAGGCATGGCAAGTAACAGAATACTTTGCCAGAATCTAAATTCAAGATTTGAGATAGGTAAAAAGTAAATTTCCTCCGAAATTTACATCAGTCTTTTTAAAAGTATTAGATGCATACTTCTCTCCTTTCCCCTTGCTCCCCATACAGCTGTATAGAAAAAGGCTACTGAGACCTTTGCTACTGACCCAGGTGCCTTGCTCCGCTGTTGTGAAGGGTCCTGCCATCCCAGCCAGCAGCACAGAAATCCGTATTGGTATGGTGGAATGGAGGCTGTGCCCTGACTGTCCTACACAGCACTTCCACATTGCAGACTACCTAGAATCATGCTACATAGTATCATGGAATACATAGCTATTCGTAGCACACACCTGAAGAAACTACGTTTTTGGTGATTTTTAGACATTTTTGTGTTTATCACCTAGAATTCAAAAGCGATCTCTTTACTGTGATTATCAGCCAAGACAAAGAAAAGGAGATTTGAAGGCAGGCATGGATGTGAACCTTTTTAAATCCCTTCAAATGCTATTTAAATAAATGTCTTCCGAAGACTATTCCCCCACCCTGCACAGAAGCAGACTCTTCTCTTGTCCAGTGAGCTTGCTGGATACAAATCATTCTCTAGACAGCTATTAAAAATACAACAACATACAATTCCAACAACATATTTTGCAGTTCCTTCTAAGGCAGTTGGGACTTAGAAGCCTAACATGAAGAGTCACCAGCAGCATTTTAGCTTGATGGTAAATTTCCACGCCACATTGTCCTGTCATTCTGCCTGTCTACCTTATGCTGTTAGCATAGAGCCAGCACACTTGTCACTCAGAAACAGGTATCTACTAACTGTAATATCGTTCTGATCATTAATTCATTAAATTGTCCAAAAGAAAAGGATTTAAGTAGGTAAAAATGCAACAGAAGTGCGATGGGAAAAAGGGTGGGAACAGACAAGACAAAATGCCGAGAGAGCATACCTAAATTGTTTTGGAGTTACACTACTATGAAACCCCAGCAATTTATAAGAAACGCATGTAAGTGATACAGACCTATGAAGTATTTGCCCGTTTTTAAACCCAATTCTGCTATTTCAGTGGACTCCTTAATATAAAAATATTCCTGATTTGAAATCTTCTCCAGGGTCTATTGCATATAGATAAAGATAAAGCTGCTCTGTTTGAGAAGAAATAAAAATGACAAATAGCCCATTTCATTGTCAGTTAAATAAACAAGAATTGAATACATAGGAAACAGCTAATCAAATGTTTGAAACTCCTCCCTGTGTTAAGGGAGTTAGAAGAAACATGCAGAAACAGTGCTTTTAATCTGTGCATGCTCTTCGTCACCACATTGTTAGCATCCCCATGGCCTTGGGAAATGGATCTTTTCTACTGTACAGTCCTTACCTGCCACCCCCGTAGGAAAGGCTACCAAGCGCTCCAGCGGAGCAAGCCATTTGCTCGGAAGCACTGTAACTGGCTCAGAATAGTACTTCCAAATGAGACAGATCATCAAGGCAGCCTAGAATTGAAATTTTCATTAGCTTGGATAATAATACACATCAAAGTACATTTCCACGGCTATTTTGAAGCAGTAAATCACAAATTCTAATTAAAGGGAATAGTTTCTTTGTTATTTTACACTGTTCTTAAGCAAGCTCAAAATATTTTTAAACTTAGTATGACCTTAACTTTATGCACAATATTAAGAGGTAGCAGTGAGACGTTTGAAAATACTGCTTTCTTTTGAGACCCTGGTTCAAGTCTAGCATAGACAAACATATTAATAATAGCTGTTAAATTCTGATGACTGTTTTTAGCCATAATCCTTGCCTGCTAGGAATCCAACTAGCTTTAACATTACCCTAAAGACATCTTCGGGTTGACCACTGTCATCCTTATTAGCGGACAATTCTTTGGCACCAAGTCTGCACTACAGAGACAATCTGATGAGGCACTGTGGCAAAATGTGCAGCAGCTGCAAGTGGAGATTTGCATCCTCATCAAAAGCACATTTTGTCTTCAAAAACATAAGCAAAATATATTTACAGGTATCAGAACCTTCCCGGTTCCAGTGCCGTATATAAATGAAAAAAAGAAACAGTGATGAAAGAGCTAAGACAAACTCCTACCTTGCCATCTCAAAACCAGAAACACAGGGCTGAAATGAAACTCAAACCTCCTTCCATCCACAACTACCAGACCTTATCAGCAACATCACTCCCTTCTGTTCCAAGAAACTGTTTCAGTGTGGCATGTGCTGTGTCATTAGAATGTCAAACACCTGTGCGACTAATCATTGTCCAAAAAAAACGCAGGAGAGAATGGTAACACTACTGGGGATTTGGTTTAGTAATTTGTATTCCTAATAAAATATGTACTTACTTGTAAGATGTAGAACACAATATTTATAACCCACTTTATTTTGGCTAATTGGGCAGTTCGTGCTTTCACTGTTAAAAAAAAAAGTACTCTGCATTATTTATAATAGTGTATTAGACTTTCATAAAACTATTAACGTATTAATATTTCATTCTTCAAATCAGGACATTACAGTGTTTAAAAATCTCTTTTCAAATGACTCATAGCTATATGGAAAGTACCCTTCTGCAAGAAAGTGCTAGGTCCTTATCACACCGTAGTTTATTATTAATGCTATTATGAAAAGTTGCAAAACACTAATACCCTAGACAGAGAAATGTCACACGTAATCAAGAACACTATTCCCAAATGAGAACAGCCACTGTGGTTACTAACTTGAGAACTTGCTTCAGATGAAGCATAAAGTAAATTTTCCCCTCTCCTGAAAGGGGAGAACGATGGCTTTAGCAGATGTACTTTTTGCCTTATTCCATTCAGGAACACAGTTAAGACTATTCCTTCATTGAATGAACCTCGGTCAGGTTCAGTATTAAAACTTCCCATGCCTATTTTTCTTCTGTTGCAGTACCTCAAACCAATAGAGAGAAGCCCAGTGAAGAGAGCACATCTTCAAACATAACGGTGGCCTCAAGTTTTCTAAAACAATGTTGTTGGTTGCTAAGTAAACTACTCAAATCTAGTTTAACTGAAATTATTGGGTTAAGAATTACACTACTGAAAGCAATCCAAAACTGCCAGTTGTAAATATTGTCCTTTCTCCAAGCAAGGAACCTATAAACATCCATCCATTCCGCACAGAGGAGGCAGACAGAGCAAGTAGTCTCCTATCCTGTTAGGATCGGTTAGTGAGTTTGGGCAAAGACAAGAGCAAAAGCTCTGGTGCCAAAGGTTTACCTGTACTTTCTACCATGAGATGATGGACTATGCTACTCCCAATGGAGGCAAAGCACTACAGCTTTATCGCAAAAGCTGCTGCGTGAGATCAAACAGGATTGCAAATTGACAGGAAAGATCTCATCTGGTTACCTTATAGATCAACGTTTTCTCTCTAGCATTTTGTAGTACACCAACCAAATAGCCCCAGCCAAGCAATGCATCCTTTTGCAGTGAAGATAACGCAGCGGAGGACTTCCTCGACTTACTCAAAACATGATTCAGTGATGAGCATCACTGAGAAAGGGTAAATAATTACACAGTGAAGCCCCGGAAATTCTTTGTAACAAAAAATTTATATCTAAATCCCTCCCTTAGCAGTGTATGTAGAACTATGCACAATTGAAAGACAAAAGCAAGCTCTCCAAAAACTTTAAAGAAAAAAAAAATGAAAGAAAGAAAAGAAGAAGGGAGAACTGGAAATGGATAAGAGAGGGAGGAAAAAAAGTTGAAGGAGAAATATACTTAAAATTGAAAACACTCTTGACAAAATGTTTTTCAGAAACTAGAAAAGGGAGTAAACATTGCACTCTACCGTGAGTTTTAAGCTTGTCGGTCATTTTGTTAATCTTTCTTTCCAGACGGGCATATCTAGCAAACTCATCCATCATACTAATGGTTGAGAGTTCTTGCTTCATGTTCTGAATTTCAGCTCTCATTTGGGATTCCTGCTCTGCATCCTTTTGTAACAATCTGGATATCTAAGAAGTAAAGAAATAGTATCAGTTATTTATCCAGAATTCCATTGGTTTTCTTTAATGTGTATAAAGTATGATCTCCTGTTTACATACTCCAAAGCCTCCCATAAAAAAGGCCCTTTCATCAAGACACGGGAAAACCTTGGCTTAACAGTTGCAACATGTTCTAAAAGCCAAAGAATTTTTACTCTCTTGTTCTGACTGAAGCAAACAAAAAAGGGTTTTACCGTCCCTGTAGGGCAGTGATTTTCAACTTCTCTAACTATGGTTAACTGCCTTTTCCTTCTCTATTTCTGTCTTCATCTCCTCATCTCCCCGCTCTCGATGACGCTGCCTTCTGAGACCTTTCAAACCTCCCAGGCCCTGCCTGCCGCTGCGTCCTGAGCTGAACTGCTCTCTTCCCTCCTTGCAATTCTCATCATGCGCGGCTTGGATGACAAGCGCCTGATATGTGCAGGAGAGGAAGGGTTGGGGAAGCACTCCTTTTCATCACTACTTTTTCCAGCTCCAGCAATGCCCCTTACTCATTCATCATTCCCTTTTCCAGCTCCAGCAGCTTCAGCAAGGGTCTAAACTAATTAATGTGGAAACTTTATTCACTGAAGCCCAGTTTTAGACCTCACCAGTAATGCATGGCTCACCAATCGGGAATCACTCCTCTAGATTACAGATTGCCTAGCCTGGGGGCTGTTAGAAACACAGGAATTGCCATACAGGCTGAGAGTTGTGATCCATCTAGTGCAGCATCTGACCGCTACCTCAAAACCAGAAACACAAATTTGCATTAGTTACTTTTCTTACATCTCACCTGTGCATTTAAATGTGGTTTTCTTATAACATCTTATTGGTTTCTTGGCTAAAATTATTTCCTACCGACGTAAATGTAAAAAAGTAATCACGTGTTGTGTTGCCAAACATTTTCTCCCCTTCTTTTACTTTTCTGCTTTCTTTTCATGAGGCACCACCTGCTTGTTGGTTCATGAACTCCCTTTACCATAGAAATGAAGACACAAAGAGCATAAGACCTTTTTCTTGCTGTTCCTTAGCAAATCTTTCTAGCTTTCTCATGACACGTGTAATTTTTTCCCCACAACTGATGTTCTCAGTATTGCAGTCAATGAGAACATTACACTACTTTCTGTCAGGAACCACAGCAGAACGTTGAGCAGAGATTTTCATTAGTCATCTTTAGTAACACTGAGTTCAGCTTCCCAAATTGCTAAGAGTAATTTACGTTTACAGGATTTTTATCCATTATCGAACAGTGTGCACTGATCTGTGTGACAGTGAAGTTATTTACGCAAAAGAACAGAATGATAGGTATTTTAGCATGCTTGCTCGCATATAAGTTTATTTGGCAGTCACAGAGTTTACTGGTCCATAATTCTGTTAGGCACGCTTCCACAGGAACGCGTAAGATCAGACCAGGGGCATCCCGATTAGTGACTGCGGTTTAAGGTTTTCTCCTGTGATGCCTGACTCGTTAATCTCAGCATCCACTGACCTCTCTTCTCAACAGCGGGGGTGCCCATCTGTTGGAAGACCGAGCAAAGCTGTCCTTTATGTTCCCTGCAACGTCCTACGGGCTGGAGCCTCATTTGGGACACTGGTAACTCATTACCCAGAACTTGGCCTCAAAGACCCGCTTAACCGAGGCTGCTGGAGGCAGCCGCTGTCATGGTGCCCAGTTTTACCATCTCCAGTTCTTCCCAGCACCAGCCGCTCAAGCTTCTCCTCTCCTGAGGCAAGGAGCAGGGCCAGGCCCCGCCGGCCGCAGCCGGGGATGCGTTACGGGCACCGCCGGGCACCGGGAGCCCGCCGGGCACGGCGCCGCTCCCCCCGCCTCCCCGCTTCGCCCCGGCTCTCGCCTGCGGGCGGGGGTGACGCCACCTCCGCGAGGGCCTCCGTAACGGCCTGGCCTGGCCTGGCTTGGCCTGGCCTGCCCCGCCGCCTCACCCCCTCCTCCGACACCCGAGGGCCGCGGCAGGCGCTCGGCCGCGGCCCCGGTTTGGTAACGGCCGCTCCCCCGCCCCCTCCCCCCCCGCCTCCCCCGGCCAGCCCGGGGGCGGGGCGGGCGCGGTGACGTCACTCACGATGGCGGAGCAGGAGGGCAGGAGGATCTTGAGAGCGTTGCAGAGGAAGACGGAGCTGAGCACCAGCAGCCAGGCGCCGCTCTCCGCCATGCCGCGCGCCTCCGCGGGCGGGCGGGCACGCCCCTTCCCACCCCCCGGCACTGAGGCGCCTCCCGGGCGCGCGGCACCGCGGCGGGGCGGGGCGGGTGCCCGCCTGAGGGGAGACGGGGACAGGTGCGGCCACGTGACGGGGGCCGGCCAATCAAGAGCCCTCCCCGCCCCGCGGCACGGGGAGGCGGTGGTTAGCGCAGAGATCCCGCCTGGCGCGAGGACCCGGCCGGCCCCGCCCCGCGGAGGCGCCCCTCGGGCGGGGAGGAGAGCGGGGAGCGCCCCCCCGCCGCCGTCGCCCCCTCCCGCCTCCCGCCCCCCCTCCAATCCGGCTGGATCCTGTTGCGGTGCCGCTGGCGCTGCTGGGATGGGGGGGGGCGGTTTCCCTGCGCAGCGGGGCTGGCTCGCAGGCAGGCGCAGCCGCTCGCCGTGAGGCACCCAGCGCGCGCAGCAGCCAGGCGGGAGCCGCCGCCGCCGCCGCCGCAGCTCCGGGGGTCGCGGGCGGGAGCCGCCGCCGCCGCGCAGGCTCGCCATGCCGAAGAGAAAGGTGAAGCGGGCGGGAGCGAGAGGAGCCGCCGAGGGGGAAGCGCGCTGCCCGGGGCCGCCCCGCCGCGGGGACGGGCGCGGGGGGAGGGCGGCCTGACGGCGCGGGGACGGGGCTCGGAGGGAAGCGGCCGCTCCGCGGGCACCGGTGCGGCGGCCGCCAGCGCTCGCTTGACTGGGGCCGGCGCCTTCCCCTTGGCCGCCAGCTCCGCGCACCCCCTGACGGAGGCCCCGCCGGGGGGCGGCGGTGTCTGGAAGGTTCGGCGGGGGCTCGCCGGGCGCCTCGCCGCGCCTCTTCGGGACTCGAAATCCGAAAGCGGCGGCGGGAAGGGGCGGGCGGGGGGGCGGGCGAGCGGCAGCGTCACGTGCCCGGCCGCCCTCCCGCCCCGCCGCCGCCGCCGGCGGAGGCCTGAGGCGCCTGCGCCGCCTGACGCGGGCTGTTTGTGTTGGCAGGTGACGGTGGCGGACGGGGAGGCCCCCGAGGAGGTAGGTGTGGGGGCGGGGCGGGGCGGCGGGCCAGGGGGGCCCGTCCCGGGCCGATCCCGGCCCGCCCGCCGCCCGCTCACGCCGTTTCCCTCTCTTTTCCCTGTCTGTAGCCGAAGAGGCGATCGGCGCGGCTGTCCGCGGTGAGTACCGGGGGGAGAGGGGGGTGTCCCTGCCGGGCTGGGCGGGGGCGTGCATGCGCCGCCCCGCACCGAAAAGGGGATTACCGAGGGCCGAGTCTCTACCTTACTTGTTCTTTCTTCTCAGAAACCTGCTCCTACCAAAGCAGAGCCGAAACCAAAAAAGTTAGCGGCAAAGGTGAGAGTCAATTGGGAAGAGGGGAGGGAGAGGAGGTGGTCGAGTTCGTTGTGCGTCCCATCATCGCGTCGCGTCGGCGATGCACGGTGTCTGAACGTTCCGACTTGTCTTCGCACGTTCCTTGTGGGAACATTCATTTACCTGAAGTATCATTTTCAGGTGCTTCTGTCAGTGTCTGCAGGTACATTCCACCACTGTTTGAGTAGGTCCTTGTTAAGCATGCAAAGTATTGTGTAGAAGCATCGGCGCTGATTCATGGGTGTTAGGTGGTAGTTTGGTACTGAGCGGAACTACTTGACTGTCAAAGCAACTGTACGTAGGATTGTATTTCATCACTGTAACAAAATGGGATAAAATAAACTCACAGTTTAAAGCAGCGTGTTAGGACAGGAAAAAAAAATATTTTAATCACTCAGGCAGCCACTGAAAAAGATTCGAGTCTCCATTCATGTAGTCTAGCTTTCAGGTCTTTGTATGTGTAAGTAAGCTGGTTTAGTATGATTTTTCAATTTTTCAGTGTTTTTTCAGTATTACAGCCTTCGCAGTGCCAATAACTGAGGTGTAAAATTCTTTGTTACTTGGGAGAAATAAAGCAGGCTATGTATCTGTTGGCTTGTTGGTATATGTGTTTTTAAGTGTTCCTTTGTGATTATAAGCTTTTCTTTTTAATGTATGGATTAAGAGCATTTCAAATACACTAATATAGAACTCTGCTTTACACACTTTCTGATGTTTTCATTTTATTAATCCTACTGAACAGTTACTTAGCAGTAATACACTTCCATTCCAGTGGTTTAAATATCTGTTCCCATTCTTGAAGTTGTAAGCCTAAAGAATTTGGGGAAGCTTTCCAATTTTACTTCAGTTCTGGTTCTCTTTTTTTTCCAGTGTCTCTGTGTGGTGCATCTAATTCTTAATGCTGCTAGTTGATGCTGACTGATACGCATGATGCTGACTTGCTGCCTGTAACTACTTTACTTCTAGAAAGAAATGTTTCCACAGTTCATAGCTGGGAACATGTTCATGTAAACCAAGTACATCACAAACAATTGTCAGCTTAGACCATTAAGTAGAACACCTTGCATGAGGCCCCCATGGAATGCTGCTGTAATGTGAATATGCGAATGATGTTTTTCTTTTTTTTTTTTTTTTTTTTAAATCGCTATTCCTATTGAAAATTCAAATAAATGTGTAACTTGATTTACATTTGATCCTCTTTGTTCTAAAACTCATGCTGTCCCTAAAGTCTTTTGTCATTTGGAAACTTTCTCATTGTTAATGTAAAAATCTCTTTTGTACTGATTGCATTTTACTTCTCATTTTAGCTATCTCTGGACTTTCTTTAAATGGGTTGCAGAAATATTTCACTGTTATCTTCTTATCCCAGTTTGATTCTCTCATTTTACTGACTGTCTGAAACTGTGATTGTTTGTCTGTGTATAGTTTGGAAAACTTTTTTGGCAGTTGAATTACATATTAGTTCATTGGTTGTTGGTAGCAGCTCTTGCTGTTTAGCAAGTCCGTCTTGGTTTTGTGTGTCTTTTATTATTTTCAGAGTTTACCTAGTAGGTCGTAGGAATTTACTTACTGGAAATTTATTTCATTGTAGGATAAATCTGAGGACAAGAAGGCTCAATCAAAGGGGAAAAAGGGGCCTAAAGGAAAACAGACAGAAGAGACAAACCAAGAACAGACAAAGGACAACTTGCCTGCAGAAAATGGGGAAGCTAAAAGTGAGGAGGTAAAGTTGTCTGTATTCTTTGGTGCAAAGCCACTGGATAACTTACTGTACTGGTTTATACAAACATCTGTCAGAAACATACGCAGTTCTTTTTAGATTCTACAGAATCTATTTCTGCCAAAAGGAAGATGTAGGCTATTGAAACATTAGTGGATGTACCTGGAAGATTCTAGTTGCCCCCAAAAGAGTTGCAGTGATGTGTCCCTGCAATAACAGTCTCTGAAATTAAGGAAGAAGGTGAGAATGTTACCAAAGTTCCAATACAGGATAACGTCCTTTCAGAGAGGGGCTGTTTTCCCTGTGGGTAGGTCTTGGCAAAATAACACATCCAGGGTGTACAGAGGGGATATTGCTCGGGGTGGGGGGCGGTCTGTCTTTGGAGGGTTTGGTTTGTGTTTTAGTCTGCCTTTGCTGTTACTGGAAGAGAAGTTCCTTCTTGCTACAAAACTTTTTTGACAAATGCAATATTCATTTTCTTGGGACTGGAAGCAGTTTTTGCCGAAAATCCGAAGTTGAAATGATTTAACCAAAGCTGAGATAATATTCATAGGAGTCAGAGATACAGACACTGCTGGTAGACGGGCCAGGTTGGTGCAGGGATGGAAGACAAAGTGCAAAAACTACTAATAGTTGTTGTTGCTGAAGAAAAGAACATGCCAAATCAGTCTTGGCTGTAATACCATGCTAACATGGCCCCGTTGCTGAAGTTTTTGGAGTCACTGATCATCTAACTTAAAGCATCCTCCACACTGCATTCTTCTTCTGGAATGTGGACATAATTTAGCTTTAAATTTAGGACAAGACCTGTAGGGAGAAGCAGTGCCTTTTACTAGGGCAGCTGTTAACAACTGGATGAAACACAAGCTTTCATGTGGTAACAGGCCTAGAATTCATCTCAGGTTTCTGCAACATTGAATGCCTCACTCATTTTAATTAGTTCAGTGGAGGCTGCTGATCAGATAGTCAGATGACTTTTAAATTTAATTCATGATTCATGCTTCCTGTCTGGTTGTTGCATTGAAACGTAATTTTTTTAAAATAGGAAAAAAGTCTATCTGAATTCTGTCGCACTGATCTATCAGTGTGCAGATAGATCTTCAAGCAGAGGAAAAGAGTATTTGGTTTTTAAGTAGATGATGCATTTTGGTGGGTGAGGAAGGTACAGGATGGTACTTGAGTGTACAAGAAAACTTATTTTGGGGTAACAGTTTTTCATTTGCAAGCTTACAGTGTGATCTTTGTGAAAAATTTGTGCTATAACTAGGAACTCTTTAGTTGGCTTAACTTTCTGTGTAGCTCTGGCTCTGTATTATTATCGCATAACTTGGTCTTTTCATTTGTGCATGTAGTATTTCAGCAATACCAGCGAAAGTTAAATTTGGCAATATTTCTCAGCCGAGGTGTATTTAGTACACTAGTGCGGAGATGATGCAAATTTACAAGGAACGGATGATGACTTCTGGGGCACATCTTCATGCTGGTCTCATGTTGGTCACACCAGCCAAAGTTCCAGGCTTAATGTAACACCAGAGCCTGGAAGAGGCAGAGGTATAGTCTGTCCTGTTGGATGTTCCTGTTTTCAATCAGGACAACAGTGTCAGCAATGCTGCTGTTAATCCACGATCTGGTGAAGGGCCAGTCACGACTTCTGGTGACACTCACAGACGCCTGCGAATGGAAATGGCTTCCGTACTTCATCCTCCAAAAGCTTCCCCCAGGCGGCAGTAAAGACCGAACAGGTGTTAGGGTTCCTGGTTGGGTACTACTGCGATTGAACAGTCTGTTCTGCTGGTGGTGCTGCAAAGCTTTGGAATAATTAAGTAAAATTTTTATGTCAAGAGATACGTTACATTCCTTTTTTTAACCTACGTTGCAAATGCAGCGAGTTTTCCTATCTAAATGGAGTTGTAATTTTAATCAATTAAGTTTGTATTAACTTGTTCTGAAGTTGAGGTACGGCATATAGAGACTGGACTTGAAAGCAGTATAGCTCTGCTGCTACAGTTCAGTTGCGCTGAATGTATTTCTACAGAATTATGTTTAATGCATTACTGTGTTTCTCAGTCTTAGTTACTTAAACATGGTAAGATTTGAGAATATGTTAACAGCGCTGCACTGAAATGTAAATGCATGAAGTGTATCTCTAGTGTCTTTTCTAAACATGCTATATGCAGGGATTTTAGCTTAGTAGGTTAAAAAGCCCCCTTTTCCTGTCATAAAGGCAGTAATTGTTGAAATGGGCTTTCTTCTTTAAAAAAAAGAAAGCTGCCTTTTCAAGACAGCTTGTTTTTAGTCGGTCATTATCCAAGAGAAATAAGCAGACCATGACACCAGTTTATTAAGACTGTAAAGCACGGTACACAGAAACAAGTGGTGGTTGTTCTGTATGTCAAGTTAGCTAACTTGTGCATTAAAAATACTACAAACTAGGAGGCTGAGTCACTTAGAAACTTTCTGCATTGAAGTGTTCTGGTTTTTTGTCTTCTTTTCAGACCCCAGCATCTGATGCAGCAGTAGAGAAAGAAGCTAAGCCCGAGTAACAGCTGGTACCAAGTCTTTAATTGGTGGTCCTTATACCTTTCTTCTTGTACAATTCAGAGGAATATTTTTATCAACTATTTTGTAAATGCAAGTTTTTTAGTAGTTCTAGAAAACACATTTTTAAAAAGGAGAGAATCCCAACTCAACCCTTTTTTTTACATATTTAGATAAGTCTAAATGCTTTTTTTAAGTGGTAAAATCATGTACTGGTTGTCTGTTTTCTATGAAACCAGAAATTAATGGCATGTTACATTAAGGAGAAGGCTTTGAAGCCTTGATTAGGCTTCACGTTCCACAGGCTGTGAGGGACAGTTTTTCTATTCAATTAAACGAAGCATAACACAGATCAGACTTTGGAATTCATAATGATATGTTGAGAATGTCTTAACATTTTAGTTATTTATCTTTATCTATGGTTGTACCAGCAGTAGAATTGCTTATCTAATAAAACTGCTCCCTAGTGTTGGATTTCTTGCTGAGTGATGTATATCTGTGACAAAATTATTTTTGGTAGTTGCAGCTTTATTTTTTCCAACGACTTTGTAGCTGTGATGCGAAAGATTGGAAACTTCTATTATGACTTTAAATACGAAGTACAAGTTTCGGCTTGGCAGATGTAACTTGTTACGTCAGTATTCGAGATACTGGAACGTCACATTCAATTTTAAAGGACAGCTTTGTCTACAAAGATCAAACAAAAATATTTGAAATAGTCTTAGAAAAAAACCCAGAATTATAGTTTTTAGATTTAAAAAAACTATGTGAATAAAAACAATTGTAAAATTGTTCATAGTGTCTGTGATCACCAAACAAAAGCCAAATAAATCTTGATTATGAAAGGATGTTTCTGTAGCTCCTGCATTGACTATGACAACTCACAATCTAAGTGGTGTAGTTTTTGATTCTTAACCATGTTCTTGATAGTGTTAAAAATGTACTTTTCAAGAGATAGGTGGTAATGCAGGGAGTGAGTAGCAAGTAGAAAACTGTAGTTCCAGTCTTAATCTGGACTTCCAGTTTGAAAACTGCTAGCCTAGTGCTGCTTCTGTTACCTTAAAAAAAAAAAAAAAAGTCAATAATTAGTAAGCATCAGATGTTTTCATCTGTTCGGCATCTAAGAGTTTGCATATGCACTCGTGTGTGAATAACTGCTTTCAGGAAGATGCACAAAGCAACCCTCTTGAATGTTAACTGATCAGGTGGTGGTGTGTTGGAACTGTATTGGAATTTCCCCAGATCCTGCCTTAAAATCAGTAAAGCTTCAGATGTCTGGGGAAAAATGAACCTAGGCCGTGAACTCTTCCCCGAGTAGCCAAGTTTACCTAACGGAGGATTGATGGATGGCATTTGATGCCATCCATAGAGGAGGAGCCGTGGGACAGCCTGGGCAGGAGCGGGAGGGAAGCACAAGACAACTTCCCCTTTGGTGCTGATGAGCCGTTAGGTGAGCTTACTCTGCTGTGAGCAAGTGTACGCGCTCGATAAGGTTGCGGGTTGGCAGAGCGTCGTTTCAAATAAAACATACCTGTGCTGAGAGGTAATTTGTGTAGTACAAAACTGTCCTGATTCTTCCTTGCTGGATTTGAGGAAATTAAATCAATCTTGCTGAAGATTTAACAGCCTTTCATCAGAAGGGGGCATATTAAGTATATATTACTTAACCTTAAAAAAATCAAATCTAGTACAGTATTACTTCAGTCTTCCTACAAAGCACGAGGTTGTTTTGGTTTGTTTTGCATTTTTTTTCTCCCCCATTTCACATTATTTTGCTGAATTGCAGCAAGTAGTAGCCCGGTTTTATCTTACCAGTCTATTTGATGCCAGTCAGACAGCTGGCAGCCTTGTCTTGGGAGGAGTCAAGATCAAAAAGTAACGTTCATTCTTTTTTTTTTTTTTTCCTTCCCCCTTGACCGAGAACTTGTTTATGCTCTTAGGTAACACCTGCAAGCACAGTATCTGCTTCCTGTACATTTTTGGTGCCTTTTTCAGATTGTCATACAGTTATTTCTAAAAAAGACTATAGTTTCACCTCCAACTTGTTTTCTTAAACAATGCTTTCATTTGAAAAAGCATTTTACCACTTTTACCTCTTCAGTATTTAAGCAATGTTTACCTTTTCTTTAGCTGATCTATAGGATGTGCTCCAACACCGGACCACGATATGCTTCTGGTCCAGTTCCACCACAGCTCTGTTCCTAGCAGAGCGCACCTGCCTTCAGAAGTGGCTTTGGCTTCAAGTTCTTGGATATTCCCAAACTGTAAATTTATGCCATTTTTTCTGCCCCTGCCTTCCCTGCCAGCCCCCTTTCCAGTTACCTTATTTGTTGGTTTCATTTAGTAGTAGCCTGACATAGCTACATGACATTCTTGACTTTCTGGTTTTAGCAGGTTAAAAACACCAGTTAAATGAGCAATAAACTTGCAGGTAAAAAGCCCAAAATAACCTCTCTTACCTCCTTGTACTGAATGCCTGCTTTTCATGTGTTTTGAGTCTCTGATGTTGAGATGCCGTTGACTTGCAACATCTCTCTTAACTTAAACAGTGGATAATAGACGTTACTGTAACTGCTCCCTAATATTTACTCTTGGGGACAAAAAGTTATTTCTTACTTTATTATGGCAGTGAAAGGACTCAGCAAGGGTAAATCAGCAACAGCTGCTCTCTCGCAGGTTGGAGGAATTTTCACGCTGGAAGGATGGGACGAGGTAGTCGCATCAGGAGCACAGGAGCCCTAGATCCGTTTTGAGCGGCACAGCCCACTTGATGCAGAAAGAATGAAATAGCCTTTCCTAATCACATAAAGTGTGCCTACTAAATACGTAGGTGAATCAGCTATGGATTTGGATTGGTTCTGCAGCAGACAGATGCTGTTGCCCTTCCCCTCAGAGCATGACATGCCAACACGTAACCATAAAAACCCACCAGTTTGGCTACTGGGAAAATGAGGAATTGTATATATTGGCACTAGATGTCAGTTCTGCCTGTGGAGAATTGGAGTGGAAGGCATTTAAGTTTGTCTGACAGGAATTTCCACGGGCACACTAAAGAAAAAGCATTCTTTCCTGTACGATACCAGATACATTTGCTCTCTGCGACTGAGGAATGGAGTGACGTCTCGTGTGGATTTGCATGCAGCGCTACAGAATAGATACGTAACGGAGGACCATCCATTTCAAAATACACCACGAAGAGAACAAAACGTCTTTCTTTGAAGTTACTCAATCGTATTCGTATGCTGCTACGAGTTGTTCTGGTTACGAGAGTGCTGTTTCATACGTGTTCACGCTGCACCATTCTGGAATTCATTTTCGAGCGTCGGCTAGATCACAGCTCTTTAAAACACGAACGCAGCCAGGACGCTGAAGTGCATCCAAGTTTAGCTAATGAATACTGATTTGTTTGGCAGGGAAATCTAAAGGAACGCAGGTGGCCTTTAAGAATGATCCGGCTCAGGCTTGCCACAATACAGGAAGCAGAAAACCACGGATCTCTTTTGAAGAGAGATTTTCAATGGACAGGATACTGGGTTTTGTTGTTTTTTTTTTTTGTTTTTTTTTCCCCCCCCCTTGTACCCGAGCTGTGATGCAGGGGCACTGCCCAGGCAGGCGGTGAGGAGCAGGGAGCGGAGGCAGCAGGCTGCCTTCCAGGATGCATCCGGGGAAGCTGCCCGCAGCCGGGCCTGCACCTCAGGTGTGCAGCGGCTCTTTGTCAAAAGCTGAAAGCACGTCTGAGGTAGCGAGATCAGTAAAACACGCATATATCTACAATGACATGTATAAGAATATTTTACTTCAAAGGTTCTGAAAGTGTGTACCAAGCCACCGCAGGCGCGGAATGGAAAAGGAAAGGAACAGCTCAGATTTAAAATACTGCACAAGTGTAGGCATTGCTACATTTATGTTAGAATTCACGCTGGGCAGAAGTGAGGAACAACTGCAAGAAGGGAAAAAAATAAATAAAATCCCCCCCCAACAGGCTGCCGGAGCCGGGGGGGGGGGGCCGCGGTGCTGGCACCAGTTTGCCGAGGCAGTGGGGGGCACTGGGGCAGAGCTGCTGGCGCCGCTCCCTGACCTGCCGTGTGGGGTGGCCGGGGTGCCCCCGGGCATCGCACCCGCGGAGCCCCGCTGCCGGAGGAGGGGACCGGTCGGCCCGGGCAGGTCGGAGATCGCCTGAAGCGGCCAACAGGAGCCACAGGAGAACCGGCCCCGTGTACGAGCGCTGCCGCGCTGGCTGCAGGCGCGCTATGCCGCTGCCCGAGCCGTTCCCCAGCGCCACCGGCCCGGGAGCGCACCGCTCTGCCCGGCTGCCCGGCGCAGCGCGCACGGCAGCCTCCCGTGGGGCGCGGGTCTGGGCCCGGGCCCCGCCGCGCACGGCGCCCGCAGGGCCCCGGGGAAGCGCCGGCCCTCGGCCAGCAACGGCAAACGAACGGCCGCGCCGCGCGCGCCCGCGCCCGCCCCGTGCCACCTCCCCCCCGCCTCACGGAGCGGCCCCGCCCACCAGCGCTCCGTCACCAACCGCCTTCCTCGCGCAATCCTTCCGCGCCCGGGCCTCGCGTTCCCCCGCCGGCCGCCCTCTCCTCCCCACTCCCCTCCCCGCCGCCCGCCCCGCGCGTTCCCCGCGGCTGCACACGCACCCTCTCTTCCCACCCCCGCCCCCCGCCGCCGCCGCGCCCCGGCCCCCGGGCCCCCGTGCCGGGGACTACTTTTTCCCTCCGCCTTCCCTCCCCCGGGCGTGCCCGGCGCAGGTGTCGGCGGCGGCGCCGCGGCCCGTGGGGCGGCGGCGATGGCGGCGGCGCCGAGGCTGCGCTAGTGCCAGCGCAGGGGGGAGGAGGAGAGCCGGAGCGCGAGCGCGGCGTCCGGCGGGGGGCGGGGGCGGCTCGCTCCCGCGCGCGGAGGAGAGAGGAGGGGGGAGGGGGGGCGGTTGGCTGGCGGTTGGCGGTGGGGGAGGGGCGGCGCTGACAGGGCTATGCCGAGCCGGGCCCTGCCCGCGCCAGGCGCTGCCTGAGCCCTAATCCCTGCCCGGGCAGCAACGGCCGCCGCCAGCAGCGACTGTGCCGAGCGAGCGAGCGGCAGCCGCCGTGCCGGGGCCGCCATGGCTGAGCCCCCGGCCTCTTCCAACTCCGGCGGCGGCGTGTCCCTGCCGCTCATTGAATCAGGTAAAACCGCCGGGGCGCGGGCGGCCGCGGGCCAGGGCGAGGGCTACCGCCGGTGCCGCCGCCGCCGCTCCCTGCCGCCATCTTCCTGACGGTGATTATGAATTACAGTCACCCCGGGGGCTCCCCCCCCGCCCCAGCCAGCCCCGGACTCATCCCCCGTCTCTCCCCGTGTCTCTTGCAGAGCTCTACTTCCTCATAGCTCGGTTCCTGACCACCGGGCCCTGCAGGAGAGCGCTGAAGGTGAGTACAGGGGCGCCGCACACTCACCTGGGCGCAGAGGCTCAGACCCCTCGGCCATTCGCTGCCGCGGAGAGGACTGAAGGGGAGGTGTGAGCAGCCGGTCCCCCCACCCCCCTCCCCCGCCCGAGCCCTTTTGCGGCAGCGGCCGCTGGGGAAGCCAGAGGCTGGCTCGTCCCTAACTCTGTGGTTTTTTTTCCCCTTTTCTTTGCAGGTGCTGGTGCAGGAGCTGGAGCAGCACCAGGTCTGTGTCGGCTCTGATGAAATCATCCCTCTTGCTGTAGTCAAAAGTTTCCTTTACTTTACAAGTCATTCAAGTTTCTTCCACTCTACTGTCTCAACTTTTTCCCCTCAACACACATTGTTTTGGATGTGATGTATCCCTCCTTCCCCTTTAACCACTCAGTTTTCCTTTTTTTTTTTTTTTTTTCCCTCCATTTAGTTGCTTCCTAAAAGGTTGGATTGGCAAGGAAATGAGCATTATAGAAGTTACGAAGAATTGGTGAGACTTTTTTTTTTTTTAAAAAGTTTTACGTAGGATGATAACATTGATGTTAGACCCTTTACCTTTAAAAGCAGGCCCAAAGCTTTACCTTCCAGTTTCATTCCGGCTCTGTTAAGACATTGGAGTTATTTTGGAAAGGGCCTTTAATTTCTTTACATTAGACTAACAAAAACACCAGTGGTGTTTTAAATTGAGGATATTGTTTACATAGCAGAGGTGGAGCTTGGCGTTGTGCATTGGTACATGCCACTGCCTACGTATAGGGAAGAACCAATCTGAAGCAAGGTTTCATTTCAGAGTTTCATGAGCAAGTTTGTTAGGTGCATTTTGATTTGACGGTATTTATTTTCTGGTTGGCTTCCTTCATCAGTCCCCTTCAACAGATTAGGAAATGAAATCGCTGTTCAGAAATCAAGGCTTGGCAGTTCTGGTGCCTATGAGTGTGCTCGTTATCTCTGGCTACTCACTGGTCATAGCTTTGTTTCTAAATATTAGAAGGATGTGAACAATCTCTCAACAGCATGTACTTTATGCCTTCTACAGCTGATGTTGTTTGCTCTAAATGTTTTAACTTCTATCTGTTTCAGAATGGAAAGCTGTCTTTCTCTTGGTGTTTTATTTTACTGCTTCTTAAATGGCAAAGTATATTTGGCAGTTGAATCTTGTGAAGTGGTGGCCTGGTGGTGCCTGTCCAGTGTGGTTTTATCCTACTTTATTGTAGCTGATCTTTTTTTCTTTAAATGGATGTTCACTCTCACTTTTTGCCCCCCTAAATTTCAGGCATTCCAGGTTAATTGACTGACTTCTCCCTTACCCATCAGTTTGTGTACTGTTATAGTTCTCCTTGTCCCTCTTGTGTAACACTTGAAGATCTTGGAATCGTATTTGCATAGAGAAGGAATGAAATTTTGTTTAAAACATTTTCTTAATTACTTAAGTGCTGCTTAAAATGATAAACTGGCTTCCATTTCTTCTGCTTGTCAGCGTGGTCAGTTGAGCAAATGAGGTTTTAAATAAATGCTTTAAGTCACTAAAAAGCCTAGTCTTGCTAAACAGGAATACTTTCAAGTTCTGACTTGAATTTAGCAAACATGAAAGTAGTATTAAGTTTAAAAAGGATTGTTTGGGGTTTTTTTGTTGGTTGGTTGGTTTTCTTGACCCCAGTTCTTCTGGCAAAAAGTGGTGGTCTTGGGAGATGTCATGTGTGGATTCTTCTGACTTAAGTACAGTGTTTTTTAACTGTGTTTATTATGCATATACAGTTGTCAGATTAATGCTTTAATATGTGCTGCTTCTACTTCTTTTTCCTACACAATTTAAAAGAAATCTCTACATAGGCTAATAGTATTTCAGAATATCCCAATTAATCTTCTGAAGGTTTTAGTTTCTGCTTTTGAGGGGCTTTGGGAACCTCTTGTCCCACTGGTCTCACTCTGAATTTGCAGGGACCACAGACAAATGCAATCATGTGGTGCAATTATTTCTTTTCCTCTTTGTTCATCATGGAATTGGAGCAAGACTTTAACGTAACTGTTCCTTCCAAAATCAGAGTAAAACTACTTTAAAAGGAAATTAATGGCGAGGTTTTGTATGCATACTTCTGTCAGGGATTGCATTTGGAATATATACTGCCTGATGATGATGGCATGCAAACAAAATTGTTTATGATGCTTGGCATAAAGTATGCTGAGCTGTCTGTCCTGAGTGTCATGGCTACTACTGTTCTATACCAATTCAAGAGGCAAAATTTATAAAGAATTGATGAAAAAGTGTATTTCTTAATCTTTGGAATGCCAAATATATTTCTCATAATCAACCTTAAGCATCTGATGAGCTGATTTACTTTGGATATATTTGGCTGTGTGGTGATATTAACTATTTTACTTATATTACCACCTCCCTGCCCCTCCTCCCCCGGAATACAACCTATACTCCTGCAAGCTTTATACATTGTTTGGTGGTTTATTATTAAAACAAGCGTTAGGTTGTGGCTTAAATCTTACGTTTTCAATACTCAGTGTCCATTTGGGCAACTTCTTGTTGAACAGATCTTACATGACAGCATGTGGTATTTTTATTCCCGCTGTTCCGATGACGAGATCAGCTTTGTCAGGACTTTCCTCATCTAAGTTCAGTTGGTAGGCTAAGGGAATAGCATCATAAGCACGAGCTAGTTCTGCCTGTGTTCTGAGCTACGTGGGCAAGAGGCCACATACCTGTGTTGGTGTGGCCCTCTGCCTCTCCTGGGTGTATTGGCTGGGAATAGTCTGGCTGCTGAAGTAGCAGTGTGGCTTCTGGGTCTAACTGGTTTTTACGAGGCCAGATCAGAGAGTGGAGTAAGCATGGGTGCCTGCTGATTCAGACCTCCCCAATAGTTTAAATTGATGATTCTGGTGGTTTGGTGTACTTGAGTCTGTGTAAATTCTACTTTGCATATTTAACCTCTTCGTTATTGTGACTGACTTCATAGTTAGATAAGGATTTTTTTTTCATTGAACTCCCAGGAAGAAAAGGGGGGAAATAATCAAAAACCACACACATCTGTTCTTGACTGAGACATCTGCATGTGTGTGGTGGTGTATTTTTTTAGATTGTTAGATGTAGATAGTATGGGATCCTTCCTGAATGGATGGATGACTGTTTTGATCCTTTCGGTTTAAGGAAGTAGGGCAGTCTTATGCTAGGTAGTACTGGTTCTTCAAGGAATCTATTTTCAGAGAGATTGTACTCAAACCTACTAGTTTGCAGTTTACCAAACAAGTACTGTGTGACTGAATTACTAGTTGCATAAATTCTTGTGCTGGATTACAGCAAAATTCTCCATGATCTTGAGTTATGAGGGTTTGAATGATATTTTTTATTTTTTTATTAAAAATAATTGGGTGAATTGGGCAAAGACACTCGTTGTAGGGTGCCGTGCAAATGGGTGCCATATGTGTGAATGCTACAGGCTTTCAGTAGTAAAATACTGATGTGCAGTAAGTAATTTTACTGCAGTTATTTTTACTACAGCTCTCCCATTCTTGGAGAGTACTTGTTGAATTTACTAGATCAGAGTTTAACAGAATTGATTTTGTTTTGTAAGTTGAACTTAAAAATATTTAAACAATGTTTAATATACCTGTGAATATTCGATGGTTTTAGATTCATCTGTTCTGGATGTACCATATATATTTTTAAAACTTAAATTTCTGTCAGGTGCTGTCCAACAAACATGTGGCTCCAGACCATTTGTTACAAATTTGCAAGCGTATTGGCCCTATACTGGATAAGGAGATACCACCCAGCATTTCGAGAGTGAATTCCTTACTTGGTGCAGGGAGACAGTCATTGTTACGTACAGCAAAAGGTACGGTTTGTTTATTATTTGAAATGGGTATGATACATTTTCATAAGTATATGGTGAAAACTTTTGGAATATTTAAAAGTGGTGAGCTTTCACCACAATTGGCCCCCACTTCTTCTGTACTGTGTTTAATCAACCAAATCACCAGCGATCTGTGTATTAATGGTATAACTATATATTGATTGTTGTGAAGAAAAGGTTTTAAGTTGCATCACAAGAATTATTGTTACTCTGAGTGCTGAGGCTGCTGAATATGGCCAGTTTTCAGTATTACTGCAATATAATGAATCATCAGGACACAGGTGCTACTTCTCTAACATCTCCCGATACTCCCAGTAGTATATTGGCCTGTGCTGGTTTTGAATGCAGTAGCTGTTGTACTCTGTTCACTGCAAATGTGAGACAGTAACACCAGTTTTCTGAAAGTTTTCTTGGTTAATGCAAATGGCATCAAAATTAGTACTTGTGAGTTCTGTACATACACAGGAGAAAGTCCTTGCCCATAACGTAAAGGGAATGATTGGCAATGCAGAAGCACATACTTTATTTGATAGAGTAGATTTTAGCTTTAGGCAGATCTCTTTGAATGTTTCTCGGAGGGGGTGTTGATGTGTTTGTATGAAGTTCTGTTGGGTAGCTAGGTGCTGTGGTGTGGGACTGGTTTATGGGATACTATTGTGTTTTCAGTTGTCAGTCTTAACTGCTTTAAAGGATGCACAGTGAATGACAGTGACTGTTCTATCCTGAAAATCACAATTGCAATTATTTCAGCATGAGTGTGCCAAAATAACTGTCAGCGTGGGATTTTTTTTTTTTTTTAAGAATTGCACAATTGTCAGGTTGGAAGGGACTTCTTGAGATCATCTAGTTAAATAATTTCATACTAATAAATATTCAATAAGTATATTTATGAATAAGTATTCATGAAAATGTTAAAAATCTTAAATGCTTTGCACTGAGAATGAGTAGGAAAAAATTCAAGTAAAAGGTTAGTTTTGTGTGACGTGAACTTGCAGGGGCATCACCATTTAGGAGTAATTTCAAAGTTTGGTTGTTGGTTGTATTGTTTTTTTTTTTTTTCCTCCTTCTGTTACTATATGAAATGGATTTTTCTCTCAATCTGACGCTACACCGTTCCTGGAAAGTTTTGGGGCATTTGGTGTTCCTATTTTTTTAGTTGTTTCATTACTGTGTTTGAGACCGCCTATAGATACGTTCTTTACCATGTTTTGGAACTGCAGCTCTCTTGGCATTTTTAACATGTACTTACGATGAACTTCAACCAATTGGTTTTAAAGATTGCAGGAACACTGTTTGGAAGGGCTCTGCATTTGCTGCTCTTCACAGAGGAAGACCTCCTGAAATTCCTGTGAACTATGGCACACCACCAAATCTTGGTAAGCTTTTTTCAGCACTCATCACTGCTGCTGTGAGCATGCGATGTGTATCTTGATACTGGCCTTGCTACAACGCTGAAAATTGCACCTCAGAGCTGGATCTGGAGGCTTATCTGGAGAACTTCTTTCGACTTCACCGGAGCTGTGTATTGGGTACAAAGGTTTGCTCACAGCACTAGTGAGACAGTAGCCTCTAGATGACTCTTTCCTTTTATAAAGCCCCTGTATTAAGTAGATAGACCTGCAGAAAATACAAGTCCTTCTCCTTTGGATAGAAGGACTCTTGTATGATTTTAAGGTCTAGAAAGCCATGGGAAATTAAAGATAATGTTTAGCACTTCCTATTTAGAGACTGAAGTTTTGATTGGAGCAAGTTTAAAATACTGTCTTGGTTTTATACCCAGAAAAAATTGCGAATACAAAAAACCCTGACTTTATGAAATCTGAAAGTCAATTCTAGTAAGTCCTTAAGTAATATATTAATGGAAGTTAAATAAAATCATGTTTTAGAATAGACCTGCTTTAAACATCAGTACATTCATTCTCTGATTTCTTTGTGTTCTAGTGGAAGTACATCGAGCAAAACAATTAACTGGATATGCAAAGTTCAGTACTTCATTTCCAGGAAGTATGTATCAGCATGTCAAGATGCACAGACGGATTCTTGGCCATCTTTCTTCTGTATATTGTGTTGCATTCGATAGGACTGGACATAGAATATTTACTGTGAGTTGATGAAATAGATCCGAATCTGAATATAGTTCTAGATGGATGCAAGGAAGAGAACTCTGAAATGCATGTTACGCTAGAACTTCTGGAGGTGGATATTGGTAGAGTTGAAATGTAGCTGATTAGTTCCATGGACCTGCTTAAGCAGAGCAATTTGATGTAATTAAAGGTCGGAAGCATGTAAGAAGTTGTTATACTTGATGTCTAGTCAGGTTGACACTGATGTAGGAGCTTTATTCAGTGATGTAGTTTGGTCATAGAATCATAGAATGGTTCGGGTTGGAAGGGACCTTAAAGATCATCTAGTTCCAACCCCCCTGCCATGGTTAGGGACACCTTCCACTAGGCCAGGTTGCTCAAAGCCCCATCCAGCCTGGCCTTGAACACTTCCAGGGATGGGGCGTCCACAGCTTCTCTGGGCAACCTGTTCCAGTGCCTCACCACCCCCATGGTGAAGAATTTCTTCCTTATATCTAATCTAAATCTGCCCTCTTTCAGTTTAAAGCCATTACCCCTTGTCCTATCACTATGTGGCCTTGTAAAAAGTCCCTCTCCAGATTTCTTGTGGGCCCCCATCAGGTACTAGAAGGCTGCAATAAGGTCTCCCCAGAGCCTTCTCTTCTCTAGGCTGAACAACCCCAGCTCTCTCAGCCTGTCCTCATAGGGGAGGTGCTTCTGCCTACTGATCATCTTCATGGCCCTCCTCTGGACTTGCTCCAAGAGGTCCATGTACTTCTTATGTTGAGAACCCCAGAGCTGGACACAGTGCTCCAGGTGGGGCCTCACAAGAGCTGAATAAGAGGGGGAGAATCACCTCCCTCGACCTGCTGGCCACGCTTCTTTTGATGCAGCCCAGGACACAGTTGGCCTTCTGGGCTGCAAGTGCACATTGCCAGGTCACGTTGAGCTTCTCATCAGCCAATATCCCCAAGTCCTTCTCCACAGGGCTGCTCTCAATCCATTCTCTGCCCAGCCTGTGTTTGTGCTTGGGATTGCCCCAACCCATGTGCAGGACCTTGCACTTGGCCTTGTTGAACCTCATGAGGTTCGCACAGGCTCACCTCTCAAGCCTGTCAAGGTCCCTCCCGCGTGTCAACCACACCATGCAGCTTGGTGTCGTCGGCAAACTTGCTGAGGGTGCATGCAGTCCCACTGTCCACGTCACCAACAAAGATGTTAAACAGTGCCGGTTCCAATACCAAGCCCTGTGGAACACCACTCGTCACTGGTCTTCACTTGGACATCGAGCCGTTGACCGCAACTCTTTGAGTGTGACTGTCCAGCCAATTCCTTATCCACCAAGTGGTCCATCTGTCAAATTCATACCTCTCCAATTTAGAGACAAGGATGTCGTGCGGGACAGTGTCAAATGATTTGCACAAGTCCAGGTAGATGACGTCAGTTGCTCTTCCCTTATCCACCAATGCTGTAACCCTGTCATAGGAGGCCACCAGATTTGTCAGGCACGATTTGCCCCTAGTGAAGCTATGTTGGCTGTCACCAATCACCTCCTTGTTTTTCATGTGCCTTAGCATAGTTTCCAGGAGGATCTGCTCCATGATCTTGGTGGGTACAGAGGTGAGACTGACTGGCCTGTAGTTCCTCAGGTCTTCTTTTTTTTCCCTTTTTAAAAATGGTGGTTATGTTTCCCGTTTTCCAGTCAGTGGGAACTTCACCGAACTGCCACGACTTCTCAAATATGAAGGATAGTGGCTTAGCAACTTCATCTGCCAGTTCCCTCAGGACCTGCGAATGCATCTCATCAGGTCCCATGGAGTTGTGTACCTTCAGGTCCCTTAGATGGTCTCGAACCTAATCTCCTACAGTGGGTGGTTCTTAATTCTCCCAGTCCCTGCCTTTGCCTTCTGTGACTTGGGCAGCATGGCTTGAGCACTTGCTGGTGAAGGCTGAGGCAAAAAAGTCATTGAGTACCTCAGCCTTCTCCATCGTAGGTCTCCCGTTTCCTTCTGGAGAGGGCCCACATTTTCCCTAGTCTTCCTTTTATCACTGATGTACCTATAGAAGCTTTTCTTGTTGCCCTTGACATCCCTGGCCAGATTTAATTCTATCGGGGCTTTAGCTTTCCTAACCTGATCCCTGGCTGCTCGGACAATTTCTCTGTATTCCTCCCAGGCTCCTTGTCCTTGCTTCCACCCTCTGTAGGCTTCCTTTTTGAGTTTGAGTTTGTCCAGGAGCTCCTTGTTCATCCATGCAGGCCTGCCATTTTTGCCTGACTTCTGCTTTGTTGGGATGCATCGCTCCTAAGCTTGGAGGAGGTGATCCTTGAATATTAACCAGCTTTCTTGGGCCCCTCTTCCCTTCAGGGCTTTATCCCATGGTATGCTACCAAGCAGATCCCTGAAGAGGCTGAAGTCTGCTCTCCTGAAGTCCAGGGTAGTGAGCTTGCTGTGTGCCTTCCTCGGTGCGCTAAGGATCTTGAACTCCACCATTTCATGGTCACTGCAGCCAAGGCTGCCCTTATGATTTTATTTCTTTCAGCTTAAGTAGCGTACATAGTTTTAAATAAAGTGTAGTTTACCACGCTGTGGAAAAACATCGTTAGGTTCTTTAAAAGAAACCTAAAACTTTTATCCTGAATGTCTTTGAAAGTCCTTGCCAAGCATAATAAATATTTCTTTCTAGGGTTCCGATGACTGCTTGGTAAAGATTTGGTCAACTCATAATGGCAGGTTATTTGCCACATTACGAGGACATTCAGCAGAGATTTCCGATATGGCTGTCAATTATGAAAACACTATGATTGCAGCTGGAAGCTGTGATAAAATGATCAGAGTGTGGTGTCTGCGAACTTGTGCACCAGTTGCGGTCCTCCATGGACATACAGGGTCCATTACCTCATTACAGGTATGTTTTTTTAAGCGTTTCTACATATTGAAGCACAAATAATGTAGGTAGATTGTAAGAAGCAGCCAGTCCATGAAACGCGAAGGTAAGTTTCACTTGACAGCATGGTATGGAAAGCTTGAAGGTATTTTAATCAAATAGTAGAAACAAGAAACAATTTGGGGGAAAAAAAAAAAAGTTGCTGTTGCACATGATTTAAAAGTTAAGAGTCTGCTTTAGTAGTAGGATTTAGACTGATGGTGTACCCTAAGATTAGCTAGCTATCATGTTGGTAAGAACCAATTTCCTTGGTTGCTTACTGAAATCGAGAAACGGTTACACGAACGCTCTACACCAATAGAGCCTTCTATCTTTGTGTTAAACTTCTTGAAAAGCAAGATCAGTACCTCATTTTCTGTTTGTGGAGAAAAGCACTTCGTGGTTGCTGTTACTAGGTTAAGAAGTAACTTGCCAAGTGTGCATCTTACTTTTTCATGTCCAAGTGCAAGGAACTGATGTTCTGTTTCCCATGAAGGCTGGCATGTGAATGGCAAATAACTTTCACTGTGCTTGTCACTGTGGTTGAAATGACTGAATTCAATTTCATGACTGAAATTATTTCTCTGTGACTGCCTGTGGGAATAGTAAAAGCTGAACATTTAAATATTGATGTCAAAAATTAGTCAAAACCACAGGAGTAACCTACTTTAAAAAAAAAAATTCCTTGCTTCCCTGATATTCCTGAATATTTAACTGAAGATAATGACAGGAATTCTTCTTCACTTAAAAAATATCACTATCTGTAGTATTTGAGCTGTTGGAACCAAAGAGAATTTCTGGGAAATATCGTGTCCTCCTATTGTCTGTTACTGGAGACGTGATATGCTGGTTTATGTGGGTGAGTGTTCTGATCCAATATGTGATTCTTACAACTTCTCCGATACGGGTATTTGTCTTAATCTCAAAAATATATAAGTTATTTCAAAAGTGCAGGGATGTTTGGTGTAATATGTTGTGTGTTTAAATTTGAAGGTGGCGTGAGACTTTGTGCTATTGGTAGTCCTTTAGATTCAGTCTCCTTTTGGCCTTTGTAATTCCTTATTTAACAGATAAACTAGTAGCTCATTATCCAGATTTGCTGTGTTTTCCAATGAGGCCTGTGTTGAGAGGTGAAGAGTGGCTACCTGCCAGCTTGTGAAGTTCAGTACAAAAAATAATTTTGCAGGTTTCTCAAAAATGCTGCCTCCGAGAGTAATCTTCATATTTGCAGAGTTTCTGTGGAGTTCATTGCATTTTTTTGTTTCTTTGGTTTTTAATGGCAATGCACTTATTCGTGGTGTTTCTTTTATTGTAGTATGGTGGATATTTTTTTTTGTTTACAGGTTCTTAATAATACTATAATTGCAATATGTACAATTTATATGGCCATTGCCAAAGGTGGTAGTAGTAATGGATGAACAATTTAATCAACTTGTGTTCTGTAAAGTTTTCTGAAGGGTAGCTCTGTGCATAGCAATAAATCCATGTCTTATAGAAGTATGTGTGAGGACTTCCTCTAAATTCATATGTGATGCTGGGTTACATACTCAGACTATCTCATAACTGATGCTCTGCTTAATTATAGAATTTTAAAAGTAAGCCTGTCGAGTGAAACTTCCTTCCATATTTTTTTTTTTTTTTCAGTCTGCTCTGCTCATTGCTTCATTCATTGACAAAATTTTTTGTGAATGGTTGTGGTTAGTTAAGACTTCAAAAACAAAGCAGTGAATAAATTGGTTTTATGTAATGCAATAATTGAAACATAGACCACAAACTTATTTTAAAGTATAGGAGATATATTATTTTGTAAACTTTAAAAATGGCAGTTATCAACAACTGCTTTAGCAGTTTTAGTTGAAAAATCCAAAGTAAATCAAGGTTTCACATTAATGGTTTTAAAAGTTCATAAACAGTTTTAAAATATCTCTTTGTATGTGTCTGATTTTACTTTCTTCTCTTTAGTTTAGTCCAATGGTGAAAGGCTCCATGCGATACATGGTCTCTACTGGTGCAGATGGAACTGTTTGCTTTTGGCAATGGGATACAGATTCCATGAAATTCAAGTATGTAACTGCGTTGCTGATTATGCCATACTATGCTTGATTGAAATAGGTCAAGTGCTTTTAACTAGTTAAAAAATTTTCTTTTGTTTTTGCGATGATAAAAATGTTGTGGAAATAATCTATTACGTAATTATTTTAAAGCACTATCACTAACTATATCCTTTACAAATTTATGTTATTCTGTTGTCATGGGAGATTAGTCGGGAAATACATTAACTTTTTACTACTCTCAAAGTACAAATGTAGGACAACTAGATAAATATGTTGGAACAATCTAATAAAGCTTTTTGTTTGTGTTGAGTTTTCAGTAGTCCTGTAGTTTTAGGATGTCTCTTACAGAACTTGCATGCAGAGTATGTTCAGGATAGTTGTTAAATGTTCTGTGTGATTGGTGTTTATTTGTACAAAAAAAAAAAATTATTATGGGAAAGAAGAGATCTGGGATGATCAGTCTGTATCTAGGATTGTGCTGTATAATGGTAGTTGGTATAGTGATCCATTTTACATTAGAGCAGCTATTTTAAAAACAAAAAGAATCAGTACTTTAGAAAGCAGAAGGTTATTTTGCTTTTTAATTCAAACTTGTGATCTTAAAGTAGTAGAATCGCAGCAAAAACCATCAAAGGCGTAGTTTCATCTGAAGAATCTTTTAGGGCTGTAAGTTATAGGAGGAGAGTGTTTAAACTGGATCCTTAATTATTCTCTTTCTAAAATGAATTTAGACGACTGTATGAGACGTAAACATTGTTTAAATTAGTTTAAGCATGGACTTAAATCGGTTTAAGTGTTGGTAGGTCTCAAAGCAGCATTCTTAGGATTTGAATCTCTGTACTGTGTATCATAGAAACATGAGAAATACTCTTCAGGCTGAAGGTCTCAGCATTTCCTTTGATAAACAGAAAACACTTCAACAGAAAAGCAGTAGAATAGTGAGCAAAAACCTATAATGCTTGTAAGTGGCACAGCTTGCTGCGTTTCTCCTTAATGTAGTTCTTAGTAGCTACTTTCTGTGAGATGATGGCCGTGTCAGCTGGAAGAGTGTGTACATGACTTGGAGAACAGGAAACCAGTCTTTTAAATCACCGTGTGCCTGGTGTTGCAAAACTTTTATTTACTTCTGTAAAATTTTATGGTTTTGCACAGCATTCTGCAGTAATGGTATTTAGTAGGCCTTATTTCATGTACTGTTGGTGGTTTATAATGTGAGGGTAAGAGTTCAGTACTTTGTGGATATGTTATGGAGGGGGTAGATTATACTTACCGAAGGATGAGAGAGAATAAACATTCTTTGGCATGTCATGTTATCCTTGCTAGGTAATAGCATCTTGCAGAAAAAGTTATAAGCTGTGTGGGCTTCAAATGTCATTTATGTGTGTACAGTAATTTTGAAAAGTAAACCTTATTGCTTATCTTTCTGCACAAGATTTACAGATGTTACTGTATGTAGTTAGGAAGTACCTGTTATGTAGATGTTTGAAGAAACATACCTTTATGTTTTGAAACGTTGATAAAAGCCAAGTTTTGTGTGGCATGTCCTGTTTCAAGCATCTCTTCTTTTTAAGCAATCGGCCAGTGAAATTCACAGAGAAACCTAGACCAGGGGTTCAGATGCTTTGTTCTTCATTCAGTGTAGGTAAGTCATGTACAGACGGAGTTTAGCATTGTGATTTCTCTTCTTTCCTCGTAAGTAGTTATAATACTCTGATTGTGATGGCTTTAAAATATACAAAGCCAGCAGCTGTGTAGTAATTGTATATATGTGTATTGTTAGCCTATGAGATAATTAAATATTGTGACTTGCCTTAGCTAACAGTGAAAGACTGTTGAACTAAGTGATGCTATTTTTCTTTTGCCATTGGTGATTTTACAGAAGTAAAAGTCACCTGATGGTTGTTTACTTTTTATCAATCTTTACTGGATTTTTATTATTGTTTAATGCCTTAGTATAATGTCAGGGATTTTCAGAATTAGTTTTCTAACATACCACAGTCAACAGTAGTAGAAGTGGTTACTGCCAATAGTAGGAGCTCCTGTTTCTGTGCCAGTTGTATGCAGGGAGAGTCATAATGATCCCTCCCTTCTCAAGGATCCACAAATGTATCTATAAATGTGCTTCACTCCTGGCTTGTAGTCTTTTTTCATTCTAATCATGTGGGTGACTTGTGGGAAGGCTTACTGGTACCAGACAGCATGAACATCAGGAGAAACTTGGGAATTGCAGAAATAAAATACAAATCGAAGTGTAGTTTGTTAACGTTGTCAGGATGTAGCCCTGGGTTGTGTTTGGGTTTTTTTGAGGTTTTGTTTGGGGTTTTTTTTGACAGCACTTACAGGTGCCAAGAGGCAGATCTTCATATTATTGCCACCACAGCTAAATATTGGAGTACTTATACTGGTTTACTTATGCTTCTACCCAGTTTTGAAGCAATTCACATGCCACAAATGGGACACATGCTACAGTGAAAGAGTCATCTAGATAATTCTGATGATGACTAACCATATTCCCAATAATCAAAGGCTTCTGTGTGCAATTAGTAGTGTTAGATGTTTCAGCATTCCCCTAGTTATATATTTTAAAAATCTTTGTAACACTGAGTGCGACCATTTATTTTTTTACTGTGGCTGAGAGTTTTCTGGGGCAAGAGGGGGATTTCCTTCCACATTTGTATGTCAGTGGAAGAGCATAAAAAACGTGACACTCTTCAGATTTTTTCTTTTTTTTTTTTTTTTTAAACTAGGCATCTGAGATGTTGGTGATCTGTTTTAATTTCTTATACAGTAGCTTAATTATTGCTTGATTTTTACAGGTGGTATGTTTTTAGCAACTGGCAGCACTGACCATGTCATCAGGATGTATTTTTTTGGCTCTGAAACACCTGAGAAAATAGCTGAATTGGAAAGTCATGCTGTAAGTAAGATTATTAAATCTAATAATTAGTCGCTTCAAGCGGTATTGAAGTTACAAGTTAGTGTCGTTAGTGGGTTTGTAGCAATGTTCTTTTACTGAATATTTTTAGAACTTATGCAGAATTTCAGCCAGTCATCTCAATGTGACTTGACCATTTTAAAGGCTGGAATGTATCAAGATGATATTTAGAATTCTGTCTTTTCAGCTGGATGTCATACATTTCTCTAATTTTAAAATGTGTGGTTTGCTCGGTTGCTTCCCTCTGCAAGTGTGCCCAGCCACCCGCGTATTGCATGCTGTATACAGGAAGTAGTTAGGCTGAGAATGTGGTTTTCATTACTCAAGTTATTTATCATTTGATACCTTTTGTGTTAAATCTTTAAATGGGATTGAGTTTCCAGAATTTTACTTCCATTCATCTTGACCTTTATTCATGTCTTCAGTGGCTGTGCAAGCTACTTTATACTTCCTAAGTAGTGAGTCAGCTTGCTCATTTAGCGTTGTTTCCCCATGTGCTTTATGTAATCTGTGCTGTCTGTCTTTACTTGCTTTCTTGATAAAACTGATACCTGTTAGGAAAAGAACTTCTTAGATAAAATACTGTTATTTTTTATTCGTGTATCTTAGTTTACTGGATTCTAAGGAGTCTAAGGGAAACTTGGCTTACATTTGTGTGCTGAAGGTTGAGTCTTTTTTTTTTTTTCAGCACTTGATGCACAAAGAATCTGTAGTTTTACTGCAGAGAATTTAGATTTAGTTGAACCCTTAAAGCTTGTTCAAGGGCAGCTCTTAAAACACTCATCATCATCTTCGTTTTGTTTGCCTTGATATATTTTCTCCAATACTGAATCTAACTTTAACCATTGATGTTATAGTGATAAGGCTGGATCAATACGTATTTTGTATGTAGAGAAGACTTCCAGCTCTGAAGATAAACTGATCTGAGTGTGCTATCTACTTTTCTTGTAGTTTTTATTGTGATAAAAATGAATAACTAATTGTATATTTCTTTAAGGGATGTGTGAGTAGGAGTGGGAACAATGGATTGCTCTTCATTGTAGTTGGCTTAGGATATTGGAAATATACATTCAAGTATAAGTTAATTGGCTGCCAAGTTATTAATGGACAGTTATTTCATCCGTCAATCCTTCATATCTAATGGGGACATTTTTAAAAACTTGCATTTTAAATGCATTAACGGTTAGTGAATTCTGGTAAGTATTTGTTGGACTTGGTTCATCTTGCAGTTAAAACTCTTAGAAATTATACAATATGCATTTTTTTCATTGTTTCAGATTTTACTAAGCTCAGATTTGTCAAAACCATATTTCCCGTTTAAAAATGTAATTTCTAACAAACTGTACTTTTTCTTACAGGACAAAGTTGACAGCATTCAGTTTTCTAACAGTGGTGATAGGTATGTTGAAAGATGCTCAAATGTGAACAAACAATACATTATTTTGGAATTAAGAATGTATTCTTGTTCTCACCTGGAGGTTTCCAGTAAGAAATTCTACTTATTTAGAACTCAAAGGGGAAATTTGGACTAATCCAGGAGAGCATAGTTAAGTTTCAGCTGTCTGTCTCAGCATGCTATTAATCTTTGTTAGACAATGTGTTTGGACTGGCTGGGTTTTTATTTACCTGGAGGAATGTTACCACTTTTTAAGATACCTGATATATTCGTGGCTTCATAAACCTCCTCTTCCCCCTCCTTTCCTTTCAGTTTCAGGAAGTATTGGATCAAAACAGGAAATAGGAAAGTGCAATGCAAATGGTCTAAAATAAATTTTAATCCTTTTAACTTCTTTCTAGCCTTCTATTATTTTTTTTAAGGAAGTGAATTTTACAGCTGATTTGGCGGGGGGGGGAAGCATTGTGTAAATTCCGTTTGTAAAACTTCACCCATACTTCCGGTACAGCATGGAGTCAAAATTGATCTCTGATTGGCCTTTCACTAATTAGTCAGTGGATTTTAGCCTTCAGGGTAGACTTAAATCTGCAACCATAAGTTGCAGCTTTATTTTCTTTTTTTTTTTTTTTCTCAAAAGCCAGATAACTGTGACTAAGAATGCTAATAATCTGCCTTCAGTTTGGAAGTTGTAGTTGTCTTCCTTTTTAGGTGTGTTTTTTTGCAGTTATACTTGTCTCCGGGGCCATCATGTTGCACTGGTCCATCCATGTTACTTGCATGGATTACTTTTCAAGGCAGTACCAAAAAAAAAACCCAAACCCCAAACCAAACACAAAACTTCTGCTCTTTTGCTTGGTGACACTTTCTATGGAAGATGTTTAAGTTATATAATTATTATTAAAATGAATCATAGCAAATTAGAGCACAATCATGATATACCTAGCACGCAAACTTTTTTTCTGTGGGAGGTATGTCAACTGTCTTTCTCAGGGTTGTGATTCATGGACTAGGGAGACTATCTTTGGATGTCTTAAAATGTTTCAGTTCCTCTGTTCAGGAATTTCCATTCTGCTGCATTGATAGTTCATGAAATGGAACCCTGAACTGCCATGGTTTACACTTTGGTATCTTAAAGTAAACCACTGGTGGTCTTGTCTTTTGTGCACAGTTGTGGGTGGGAACATCTCAGGTTTGCCTGTGCTGATGTGTTCTTGCCTCTACTTCAGTATCTGATACTCTACAAATTCAGAATGGATTACTTAAAATACTTCATTAAAGTATTGTAATTGAGAAGGAGTCGAGGATGAAGGTGTGAATTAAGTTTAACTTTGGAACTTGCTTCTCTGTTCTACATGTTTTGACAGCTTTGTTGAGTTTTTCAGTTCAGGAAAACTCTCTTTCCTGGGCTTCTGGAAAGAAAGTTAATGGCCAGGTAACAGTAAAGAATTCTCTTGCACACAAATTGAAGATTTCACTTCTATCAGTCTTTCATTGTAATGTTTTAAATTGTGGTGGTGTGTAACTCTGAACATACTTTAAAGCAAATTCTTTTGAAGATGCATTAACTGTCTTTTAAAACTACTTCTTCAAGGTTCATAAGTGGCAGTAGAGATGGAACAGCTCGAATCTGGCGTTTTGAGCAAGCAGAATGGAGGAGTATTTTGTTGGATATGTCTGATCGATTACCAGGGTAGGTGAAGTGTAGTCTTTTTATCTGTTGTGTGAGGTCAGAAAGCTTGAATAACTTATCAAGCACACTTACTTACAGTCAAACTAGAGCAAGCCTTAGCAATATTGTGATCAAGTGGTGTGGTCTTTGGGGGGGTGAAATGAGTGTTCTGGTGATGTAATAACTTGCTAAATTTTAGTCTGTGCTTGAATAAATGCATAAATATTTATATAGCTTTCAAATGTACACTGTGCCAAATTAATTACATTTCCTTTGTTAAAGAAAAAAGTTGACAGGAAGTGTGATATATCTTCTCTATCTAGATTTCAGTCAGACACCTGACAGGTCACAGGAGAAACATTTTCTAGATTAGTAAAAATAAGGTAGATGATAACCTTTTTCCAGGAGAGGTCATGACAGGTAATAGGTGGGTTTCATCAAGGACTGATCTTGCTGACTATTTTCATTGATTTTTTTTTTTTTTTTGTAGTTTTTAAAAGTGTATTAATGAAATATGCTGGTGGCACACAGTTTGAATAGTGTCATTACAGATGAAGATCAGGATATTACATGGCATTGGATAAACCTGAAGGGTGGATGATTTACAGTAGTACAGAATGCTCAGTCAACTTTTATAGGCACTAAGCAGAATTGAATTTGTAGGTGATTAAATGGGGCGGGGGGGGACACAAACACAAAAAACACATCTTGGGTATACTAGTTGATTGGAGGGTGATTGCAAGCTCTTCTTGTAATGCAGCCATGGAAAAAAAAAAGTGGTTTTACTTAAAAAAAGGAGGAGGTATTAATAGTTGAGATTTGACTGTGGCATCTTTCTGGGTTAATATGTACAATTGTAGTTGTGTATAACTGAGAGAGAGTCTTTGTAAGAGAGGCTACTAGTTGACATGGAATATAGATAATACTGTGTGAAGGTATGTTTCAAAGAAAGCTTGTTCCTTCAGTTGACTAAGATGCTGAGAGGGAGTGTTACAGTATCCTATAAATGTATTTTGGGGAGAGAGATGAGGAAATAGAGGTTAATACTAATTATTATCTTTAATATATTTATGCTGGGAATCAAAAAAAAATTCTTAGTTAACATAGAGGTTAGTTTCTGAAACAGAGTTAGTTGGAAAGCTCTTGACTGTAAAAAGTCCAAATTTTTAAAGGGATTATGTTAGGACTCTAATTGTAGAAGAAACAAGACTCCATGAAAAAGGAAAGCCTTTTGCCTTGCATCTCAAATGGGAAAGAGGTTATCATGTCCTATGAAATAAGTATGCTAGAAATCCAGATTTGCTTTATAGTTGATTGCTTCAAAAAGAATGAAATTTAGGGACAAAAGTTTCTAAACAAATTTAATTCTTAACTTCCCTTCCCTTCCCTGATTATTAACATGGGAAAACAGGTTCTTTTTCTGTACTTTGAGATTGTAATGGGCTAATTAAAAATATCTTATGCCTGTTCAACTCTCTAAAATAGTGACATGTGTTCAGAAGAAGACAAATTTATGAAGCCTAAAGTAACCATGATAGCTTGGAACCAAAATGATAACTATGTCGTTACGGCTGTGAATAATCATCTGCTCAAAGTTTGGAATTCCTGTACAGGGCAATTGCTTCATGACTTGGTGGTATGTAATTTTACTTGCTTTTTGAAGTAGATGGTCTTCCTGCAATGACATGTTCATGCTGAGTTCATAATTAGATCTGATTTGTCTTGAAAGCTCTGTATGAATGATAAAGCAAGTGTAGTGTTTCTTCGATATTTTTAACCAAAACTAGCTGCTTCCTCCTGCATTTGAACAATCCTTTTCCTAGCTGCTTTGTTGAGCTTGCCTCTCCTGTGGAATAAGTAAAAGTTGCTGTGCAGTAACATACTTGCCCGTTGAATAGCTCACTGTCCTTTGGCAAAAGCTCCAGATTCCTAGAGTTCTTGCATGAATCTAGAAAATGACTAAATTTAGAACGATGATGTTTTTCTGGCTGCCTGCGGTTTTCCCCTGCTTATGTGCCACAGGTAGCAGTCCAGATAGATACACTGTGGAATTTGTAGAAGTCCATATATTTTTGGAGACAGCTTGTAGGGGTCTAATTTTCCAAAAGTATGAGTGTCAGGAGAGGGTAGTACAGTGCTTTAGACTCTACTGTAAATGTCCTATTGATGTGGATTTATGCCCTCTTGTTTGCACGTGATGTGCAATTTTGATTTCTAGGGGCATGCGGATGAAGTATTTGTCTTGGAGACCCATCCTTTTGATTCCAGGATAATGCTGTCTGCAGGTCATGATGGCAACATCTTTATATGGGACATTACCAAAGGCACGAAAACAAAGCATTATTTTAACATGGTAAGACCTTTTTAAACTCCATTTTTTTTCAACACACAGCAGTGTGTTCACATACTAGTTTAAGGAATTGTCACGGACACCCCCTGCACCTTTTGGGGAAGAAGAAGAAAAAAAACAAAACAAAACAAAACCAAAACCAACAAACAGAAAACAAACAACCAAAACCCACCAAGAAAACCAAAACCAACAGAATTTATGAGTTCGGTTTTTTTCTCTAGAGCTTTTACCTTTGAATTTCTTGGTTATTGTAATGGTAGGTACAAAGTGACCAGGAGCCAGTTTTAACAGTTTAACGTGGCAGAAAAGGAGGGCTGGGATTGCCTCCATTGTCTGTTCCCAGCTGTCTACTTCCATTCTCTACCTTGAATCAGGTGCCTCTCACTGGACTCTTTACTCAGCTGAGTCAGGTCACTGACCTTCTGCAAAAGTGCTCCCCACTTCCTTCCACTGCTGCTTTTCTGTAGAGCTTCCGAGTTGAATTTAGTCAGGGAGGTCTTGATAAGCTTCTGAGACAAGGAAGATGAATTGTGAGAATTTGCAGTTGGGTGTGAGGAATGTGAGGTATGGGGGAGCAGAGCAGGACTTTACTTTCTTCACAGTCAGTGTCTGAGCTCTTCAGCCTTCACCTGTTGATGAGGACTTTTCAGGCTGTGAGGTGTTATGAACAGTTAACACCAGGGCTTTTCCACTCTTTAGTAATAAAGATCTTCTTGAACCTGATTAGTGGTCACTATTTTCTTTAATTGAGATGAGGTGCCATCTAAAAGACTGAAAGGTCCTGTTTTAGACCATCATTTCAAGAGTCTTATGGACAAATACTTGTATTCTCAACTGTCTCAAAAATGATAATATTACCATAAGCATTAGTGGATTGGCACAGTTCTTCTTGAGAGCTCCCATGACATTCACTCCATTTGACAGCTCATGATTAACACTTAAAATAGGTTATTTTCTCTGAGACTTAAGTTATGATCCAATGTTCATATTAATTTTTTAATCTAATTTTTTTTCTGGTTACAGTCAATAGCGAAGTGATTTTTTTTTTCTTTAGCTTTAAGATTCCCTGAGCTTTTCTTGAAAGTGGTTTAACAAAATCAGTATATATTGTCTGCAGCTTACTTTTAAGCAGTATAGTAACAGCTAAAAAGACTCAAAAAGCGTTTTTTCCTCCCTCCCTTAACAGTAAGTTTCCATACCCTTTAGTGCATCTTTTAAAATTGAGTGCATTTTTTAAAATTGTATGATTCAGGACTTAAATTCACAAGTCAAGGGGAAAAGAAATAAACTGAAGTTACGAGGTTATTTGTGCTTTAATGGGGGTATTTAAGAGGTGCGTGACTGCTTTTGATAGAGTAATTAATTTTTGATGCTGCATTATTGTTAGCTCAAAAAAAAAATTGGTCAAATAGTCTCGAGTTTTTTTTCCTTCAATCTAGATTGAAGGCCAAGGACACGGTGCTGTTTTTGACTGTAAATTTTCACCAGATGGTCAGCATTTTGCATGTACAGATTCTCATGGGCATCTATTGATATTTGGTTTTGGCTGTAGCCGGTCTTATGAAAAGGTAAGTTCAGCTTTTTATTAGAACTGTTTATTCAAGATTCTAACTGAAATTAGATTAGTTACATTCGTTCCTCTAAAATATCATATATAAAAAAGAGTTTTGTATGGGTACGGGCTCTAAATATAACTCTCAGACATCAAGGAACCTGTTCTCTTGTAGGTATGGTCCTGGCACAGCAGAAACAACCAGTGTCTTAACGTTCCCTTGGGAGTAGCTTCCAGGAACTTTTCTGGAATACATTTTCATCTTCCAGCCAGCTAATTTGCATGTTATTTGTTGAGCCTCAAAATTACTTTCATTTCTAATTTCTGAAAATAGCTTAATGTTTAAAGATTGGAATGTATCACAAATTTTGTTGCACCACTACCTAATTAACAAAAAGCAGACTGTATGTTAAGAAAAATTTGCAGGTTAATTTCAATTATTAGAACTTGCAGTTCTTTAGGCCTTTCCTTACTCAAACCCAAATTCACTGTAGTAGTTGGATGAATATTTCCTATTGCTTATTTTAATCAAACGCTGTGAATTTTGAAATGTTAGAAAAATGTGCACGGGATAAATGTTTTGCTTTTTTGAATCTATCAGCCTGTTTACTTTTTGTTTTGATGAACACATGTGTTTCTGTTTTTTTGAAATAGCTCTCAAAAGTGCAGTTCTGGCCTATACTTTTCTTCACTTCCCCCTCAATTTTTTTAAAGTTGCCATGGTAATTCCATGTTCGTCATTTTAAAGAATTATTTTTTTTCTTGCTCTACATTCTTAGCTGAAATTGAAAGTTATTCTCTTCATCTTGCTCATCGTTGCTAGGAGCAAAGATTCTGACTGTGATCTAATACTTGTGTAACTGTTTTCCTTCAGCTGCATGGATTTAACAGACTGTTGCAGTTGCAGAAAAAATTTCTGGTGGACATTGCATGATTAAAAAAACTTTACTTTGAGAGCTTACGCTGAACTTTAGACAACGATTTCCTTGCATGAAAACCAAGAAAACTTTTCTAATTATGTGGGGAAAAAAGTAGCATGAGATGTAAAATATTTTTAATTTTAAGTGTAAAACAGTGCTTCTGCTTTCAGTTACCTCAGTTTGTTGTTTTCTAAAAGCATTTTGTTGCCTGCAAAAGCACTATCAAAAATGAGAGTACTGCAACACCCGTACAGGTTAATTGTAGCTATGCATAACTCTTCTTATCAGGAACTTGCCCTTTCTTTTAGCTTTAAGGAGATTTTAGATATTTTAGTGTCACTTATTCTTCTCCGTTCTTTAGCATATTCTTTTTTTCAAATTGGTAACATAAAAACTTCGTTTCTTTTTAGATTCCTGATCAGATGTTCTTCCACACTGACTACCGGCCACTTATTCGAGACTCTAACAATTATGTCCTAGATGAGCAGACTCAACAGGCTCCTCATCTCATGCCCCCTCCCTTCTTAGTAGATGTGGATGGAAACCCTCATCCAACAAAATATCAAAGATTGGTGCCAGGAAGAGAGAACTGTGCAGATGAACATTTGATTCCTCAACTTGGATATGTAGCAACAAGTAAGACCTACATCCAGAAGTTAGTTACTGTAGTAATTCTGAATCGGAACAGAGTAGATATGACATAGGTGATTTAAAAATACCTTTGTTTTCTCACATGCTGTTATGTATTTATGTTCACTAAAGGTGCTGAAAGGTCCCACAGTGAATAGAATTGTAAACAAGCAAAAAAAAAAAAAAATCAGTTGTTCAAATGGATGTCTTAATTCTTTTCTTCTGTGCGGGCAGTGACATGCACAAACTGCGTTTGAGTTGTAGACTTTGTAAAGGTCTCATTCAGAATAAGCAATTGGAATCATTTCAAGAGCTGTTTTCATTGTGTTTAGTTGTAGAACATGTCTCACTGTGATGTGAACAATGAGATTAAATCATTTGCTGTAGTCAGTTAAATGAACCCATTCATTTTATTTGTATTACACTTGCAAGGTGATGGAGAAGTGGTTGAACAAGTTATAGGCCAACAGACAGTTGATCAGGATGAACAAGGCTTGGAGCCCAGCATTCTTGATGGCATGATTAGACAATTACAACTACAACAAGATCAAAGAACTGGAGCTGATCAAGAATCTGCTTCAAGTGGTCCACAAAATGGGGAAGGAACACCTAGGAGAGGTTAGTACTTGCTGATAAATTCTTAGGTAATTGTTCTATCTTCATTTTTATTAACCCTGTGTGAAATATTTCAAACAGGTTTTAACTTTAATGTTGTTTGGGGGACTAAGATTCCCTTAACATAGTGATATCTGGTTAAGATCTTTTTAGTCATTAAAACACTGCTACTCCTGTGATTAAATTAAAACCCAAAGCGTTTCGCTTTTCCTTTTAAAGAGCATTAATTGTATTTCTTGTAGAGTGCTACATATTTAATAATATTTGTAGAGTACTCAAATAACATTTATAGGAGCTACATTTATTCTCCTCTGAAGTTTGCAAAATAAGTATTTACGATTATTCAAACTGGTTTCCCCTCTCCCTTCTTTACAGATTTAAACCAGACACTCTTCTGATCTGTGTCCTTGTAGTTTTAATTACGTAAGCTCAGGTCCAGGAAAAGTGCTTTTTAGAACCTCACTAGCCTCAGAGCTGCCTGAAATAGTTCAGAAAAACACCTCTGTCACATTATACTTCCTTTCACTATATTAAAATAGTAGTAGAAATAACCATTTTAAAAGTATATGTATAATCTCACTGTGTTTTCTACAAGACAGGTAATTTCCTGAAGGTGATAACTAGTCATATACTTACGGTCACGGAGATAAGAATAAGTAAAGTGTTAATTTTTTATCTTGTAGTAAGAAGAAACAAGGTTCTAATTCTGTGTAGTCTGGAAAAAATGTTTTTGTTTGTATATTTTAGCTTTCAGAAGACCAAGTTTCGACATCCAGTCTCCTCCCAATATTGGTCTGCGACGTAGTGGGCAAGTTGAAGGTGTGCGTCAGATGCATCAGAACGCTCCACGAAGTCAGATGGCTACTGAGCGAGACCTTCAGGCTTGGAGACGAAGAGTTGTTGTACCAGAAATACCACCAAGCTTACTCAGGTCTGTAGACAGCTTACTGGGCTGCAGATATGACTAGAGAGAATGCATCATGTTTTTTCTAAATCTAGTGCTATTAGACCTAAGCTAAAACACGTGTGGTACACATTGAAATAGTTCAGTGTTATGGTCAGCTGTGCTTAAAAACTTTTGATTGTAAAGTCCATTCAACAAAAATAAATGGAAGTTTCTCTCGCTTAATAGAGAAAGATTCTCCCGTATTTCGATATTCTAAGTCATCTTAAAGGGCAGCCAGATTACCTAGTTTCTTGCTTTTTCCAAAATAAAGGGATATAGGTTAAATTCATTTACGTGAAAGAGTTCAGAGAGATTGTGCTTTTGTGAGACTTTGTGAAGGTGATGTGTTATGACCAGAGAAGCAGCACTGAGCACTTGAAATGCTAAAACAGTTAGCTGCTTTCAAAAGTACTATCAGTATGCATCTGTGAAAAGGAGAATTAATATCAATAGCTAAATATTTCTTTTTAGTGGTACAGCCATATGTGCTGCCACATCTCTGAAGTTTTTTAAAAAGCTTTCCCAGTGTTGGGAGGTAGAACAATTGCGAAGGGAAAAATGTGTATTGAAAATTGTGTTGAAAAAGTTTATTATATTCTGATATTTGCAAGGAAGACTTTCTTAATGCCCATCTTCTTTATCTGGAAATGAAAGGACATATGTTACAGGTGTTTGAGCAATAATAACATCTGAAATTAATAATGTAATGGAATTAGATGTTAGGGTTTTTAGATAGATCCTTTAAAGAGAACGGACCATTTAACTTCTCAGCATTGTCAAAACAGATGTAGAATTAGATTTTCATTACTTTCTTGTAGGAAGCAGGAAGAATATCGAATTGCAAAAGGGGAAGAAGAGAGAGATCTTTATGCAACAGAGAAGAAAAAGTCATTCGAGTCATTGGAAAAGGTATGCAGCAGCTTCTAGGAAAATAGGCATTCTGTGCCCAGGGACAAGTCATGGTTTAAAAAATGAAAGCAGACATTTCTATGGTCTTCAAAGGTTCCTGCTGATTCAGCTTCTACTTATTGCAGGACAAGGTTTGATTTATTTTTATGAATATGCAGAATTCTTTTTTCTTTCAGTCTTGTCTCCTTCCATCTAAGGTATTTGGTAGTAATTTTTAAAGGCAGGCTAGGTTTCAGGCCATTCCAGTTTTACTGCAGTTACAGTTTCAAAGACAGCTGTTGTAGGTCCATGCTAAAGCACTGAGGAGTAAGTGGGAATGTTCAAGGTCCTGTATTTGAAGAACTATAACCTATATTGCTATGCCCTTGTCATTTTACTTTAGATGACAATGTTTTGTGTATGGGGCAACTTTTTCAGACTTGCCCCATTTTGAATGATTTGTTTCGTTATCTATTTTTTGGAAGAGATCAGTAAGAGGAAAAATTGGTTATTGTACTGTTTTTATAAGACAGTGGCCTAGTTCACTGTGTCTTGCAGTACAAAACAATTTGACGCAAGAGTTCTAGTGCATGATCCCCTCAACTGGGGGGAGTTGAGGATTCTCAGAATTGCGCGTTGTAGGCAGTTAATGTCTTGGTTCTGTAAATATATTTATCAGGTAATGTGAATGGACATGTCACAGTAGTTTACAAAGAGCAATTTCTTAGAACAACTACTAAATCTTAAGTTGGGAACAGCAAATTTAAAAGTATTGGTTTACAGGAAAATTATTTCTTGTGAAAAGGAGTTTTGACATGATCAGGCTATTTCAGTTTTTACATTCAGCAGTGCTTTTAGCCACCCTTTCACCCCCATAAAAGTTCGCCACATACATACTTTTATGTAACTTCTTTTTTTCGCTTCCTATGTAAATTAGAGTGACTCTGAGTCTTCATTAATACAATCTAAGCGTAGACTGCATAGACGGAAATACTCCAATTACCGAACACGGAATAACATTGAACAACTGGAGTCTTCTGATGAGGAAAGAGATAGCTGCTTTGGCTTGATAGAGCAGGTAAGTTCTGTATTGAATGTTAAATCTTGTTTTTCTTTTTGTTTTTCTTTTTTTTTTTTTTTTTTTTTTGCTTGGCAACATATACCTTGACATGAGCAATGCATTATATTTAGTCATTTCAGTTATGGAAAACACATTTAAAACATGAAGTTAATGCAAATAAATTGTTCAACAACAATCAGGAAATGACTTAAGTTATAATACATTTTGATGTATCTTGACCATTTAGTTTTGCATTTAAATACATGCATGAATGCACCCAGTTAGTACTTGGTCCATGAGTTGATAGTAAAATCAGAAAAATCACCTGATTCTAACTTGCATAACTAATGAAAAAAAAAAAAATCATAGAAGTGCTACTCCTGTAACAGAATATTCCCATGTTGTGTGCGGATGGGAGATGTGATAGTTTTCCTTGATTTGCTCCTTTTGCACTCTTGAAATTCTTGCTTTGCATTCTAGTGAGCTAGATTTTATGGTGTACTTTACATGACCTAATTGCAGCATCATGAGTCTGGAATTTAAAGGAATCAAAATCGCCTGCCACTTTGTTCTGATAAATGATGTGAACTTATTCTTAGACTAGAAAAAAATAGAACCGTCATATGGTAGGGGAACAGAAGTGTTGCTTTGTGAAGAGTGCCTACAGCATGTGGCTAATAAAATGTGAGTGAATATACAGAAGTTGATGATTAATAGTGCGCTACTGAGGTTAATAGGCTAAGTTGAAATCAGCTACAAAAAAGAACTACTTTCATTTCCATTTTGACAACTGTTTTTACCAGATTTCTTCCTAACTTGTTAACTACGCAGACATGAATGGAGAATGTGGTTTATGTTTCAAACCCTTAAAACATGTGCTGTGAGAAGGTTTTGGATTGACTCTGCATATTTTTAAATTCAGGAAGCTGAAGAAAGTGAGGGCTCTGGCTCATCTGATGAAGAGGAAGAGTGGAGAAGTGACAAGAAAAGCAACAGTAATAGTTCTAGGTAAAAGCGAACAAACAAATCCCAGCTTTTACTGTAATGGGTTTTACTTGACTTTTGGAAAGTTAAAAGTTGTATGGAAGTTCTGTTGTGCTTTGTATGTAATAATATTTTGTAGGGTGCTGACTGTACTGAGACATTGCATTGTTACTTAGTGTTCCATTTCACCAAAACATTTATGTCTTTTAATATAGTTTCAAATCCGTTTACTTTTTTGCTAGATGGCAAGGAGAAAGAAGATAGTCTGGAATGTTTTTATAGTGTGTTTTGTTCTGTTGGGTTTTTGAGGGGTGCGGATTTGTTTTGTGTGGTTTTTTTTTAATAATGCCACAACAGTTAGTTGCTTGCTCTTACAAAAATGTTTAGGTGAAAAAAAAAAAAAATCTTAATTTCGATAAGGTTATAATTTTATTTGAAATAGAAGTTATAGATAACTTTAAGCACAATACCATGGCTTTGTAATCACTTTACTATAGCTTTTTTAGATATTCTTTCTAGAACACTATAGTAGTAAAACTAGAAAATACTGAGAGATATTAAAAAGGCAAATATGTTCCTGTGAGATTTGTATAACTGTCCTTAAAGAATTTAAGTAGTGTTTGGCCAGTGTGTTTTTTAGGGAGAGCTCTTAACTAGTCCAGAATTTCATTGCACAACTTTCTTGAATTCTAAAATCAGTAATTTTATTCACCAGACTTGAGTTGTTTTTGGTTTTGTTTTTTTTTGTTTTTTTTTTTTAAAAACATGCTTTGAATTATGCTGGTCCCAAAAAATTGTTAGACATCAAGTGAAGTAGTTGTTAAAACAGGTCAAAGTAATTTTAGTACTTTTGATAATGCTTTCAACAGCAATCTATATCTGCAAATATTTGTCTAAGAGAATTTAGCATTCTGAAATATTCACAACTTCGTTATATGTTTGTATTTTCCCTGGCCCCATCCACTATGGACAGTGATTCTTCAAGTAGATACTCTGACTGGATTGCTGATGCAGGGATTAACCTACAACCTCCTGTACGGACTTCTCGACGGAAAACTATCAGATATTGCAGTACTTCAGAAGATGAAGTATCAGCAGAGAAATCATCTCCTCCAAAGAGAAGAAGAAGAAAAAGGAGAAAAAAGCCCAAACCAAAAAAGCAGGAGGAGGTATACAGTTAATTTCATCTGCTCACTCTTGTAGTAAATTTCTCTCTTAGGTTTTTAGATCTCTTCACTGGAAACTGTTAAAAGTAATTGTTATTGCCATTGGACAAGGATATTGGTATCACTACATACAGTGTACTGTTAATTAATTTGAGACCATTCCAAATGCAAGGTATCTGATGATTTGTATGGAAGAATCTGCATTCCAAATGAAGTCATTTTCACTTTTCAAATAAAAAGAGTTCTCAAAGTTGCTGGTATCAAAGTGGAAATGTGATTATTAAATAACTGTACAGAATATTAGACTAAAACCCTGTTAAACTGTCTGGTTTTAAGCAATGTGTCTTGTTGAAAACTTGGAATATAGTCACTGTATTTATGCTGGCCATTTATACTTGGGTTGAATCTCTAATTTTTGGTAAGTTACAATATTTACTCTTTAAGTTAGTGAAATTTTAAAGTTAGTTTAAATAATTATCCTTTTTTAAGTTACAGTAGCTGTTGTTTGCTGTTTTCTACCATAAAGGGGCAAACAGATTTTTTCAATGCTTGGGGTAATTTTAGTATGTTTTTCTCTCCATCCTTTCAGTGCTCAAAATGATATTTTTGGAACTGTTTTAATATGGATATTTACTGTGCAATATCTCTCATAATTTTCATCTTCAAATAGTTTCTTGCAGCTTGATAGATTTTTAATTGGCCACTGAGACTGCCATCTAAATTATAAAACTTTGTTTCTCTTAAGACCTGCATAATAGTAATCTTGCTCACTGAAATCTTCATATAGGAAAGGAATGCTTAGTATTAGCACTACAAATACATTTACAACTTGAGCAAAGCCTTGGAGGAATTTTGCTAATAGGTTTTGGAAATGTACATTAGTCTTTTATAAGTTAAGCTTTTGTCTGCCAAATTAAAACGGGATGAATTGTTTTGATGTCATGTCAGCAATATGTCCATTATGTCTAATTTTGCTGTCTATTACATGTGAAGGCTAATGCTCCAACACAACCAGTAAACTTGGAGTTCTCATATGATTGGCATCCTCCCATTTGGATAACAGACACAGCTCTTCGAAGATCCCCTTTTGTTCCTCAGATGGGTGATGAGGTAGGAATATTGATTAAAATCTTTAAATGCTTGTGTTAACTAACATTATTATAGTTACTAAATATAGGATAACCTTTACTGTTTGGGTTTTTTTTGTTTTGTTTTGGTTGGGTTTTTTTGTTTGTTTGGTTGGTTTTTTTTTTTTTAGGTAATATATTTCCGACAAGGACATGAAGCTTACATTGAAGCAGTTAGAAGAAATAACATTTATGAACTGAATCCGCACAAGGAGCCATGGAGAAAAGTAGCCCTTAGGGTAGGTGTGCATTGAAGATACTGTGAGTACTAGTAGTCTGTGAAGGAAGAGTTGTATTACACTGTTTGCAAAACATTGATTTGTGAGGTTATGCCATTGCCCTATGGAAACAATAGGGGAAAGTTCGTTCAGTTACCAGAGTATCTTCAGAGTTAACTGTCGGAAGCCTGAATATAAATGGCTCTGTTAAAATTGCCAAGTCTGACAGACTTTGTTCTTACCTGTAGGATCAGGAATTGGTAAAAATAGTTGGAATTAGATACGAAGTTGGTCCTCCCACATTGTGTTGCCTCAAGCTTGCCTTTATAGATCATGCCACTGGAAAACATACAGACAAATCATTTTCCATCAGGTACGTGCATCTTTATTTTTCTGAAAAGTATTTAAAAATACGTTTCTTTTTAAGCTTCTTCCTAAAGCCCTAAGGCACCCACATGAAAGGATTTATTTTTTTTATCTAGATACCATGATATGCCAGATGTTATCGACTTCCTTATATTACGTCAGTTCTATGACGAAGCACGGCAAAGGAACTGGCAGGCTTGTAAGTGTGTTTTCTAAGTATTTGACTAAACAATTTTGAAATAAAAAAATTGTCCTTGGCTAATTGCTGAATATGCTAGATGCTACTTGTTTGTAACTTCAGAGGGCTCTCTGGTAGGTAAGGCCCCTTTCCCCATTAGAAATTTGAGCCTACTGACTGCTGTCCTAAGCACTTTGGAGCGACTACCATAGTCTTCAAAACATGTATTGAGACTCTAGTGTTCCTTTTTCTTATTTTCTAGCTAAGTAACAAACTTATTTAGATTTTAGCACTTGTATTTTTTTGGCATAATAAGTTGTCTCATCTTTTATTGAATTTCAGTGGGTTTAGAACTTTAAACTGAAATACATTCATCAAAAGTTTTTCTAATTGCATGTAAAAGAAGCATAGCTAAATAACTTTCCTTAATAGAATATCTGAGCAGGCTTTTTTTGCTCTAGCTGATAGGTTCCGATCCATTATTGATGATGCGTGGTGGTTTGGAACGGTGTTGGGTCAAGAACCATATCAGCCTCAGTATCCAGATAGTCACTTTCAGTGTTACAGTGTTAAGTAAGTATAAAAAGATTTTACACTTCTAATGTTAGTAGCATGGGTTGCCTCTTACATAGCTGGCTTATTGGTATGAGAATGTATAAATCGTTCAAATGATTTTACTGGTGTATATCACTTCTTAATGGTTTCAAGTTGCTAATCTAGCACAACATGAATATGTAATAACTTGTGGCAACTTTTTAGTGAACAGTAATATGGAAAAAGAAGTTATTGACCTCTTTCACATTTGCGAATCATTTTCTGTGATGTCTAGTGCTGAATCTCTTCCATGAATCCATGAAGCAAGTAATGCAATTTCCAGTGTACACTAATTATTATTCTTCATTGATAATTGATTTTGGATGGAGCATGCTGAATCTCTTCTGTCATTGCTGACATCACGATCCTTATGCTTCAAGTTCTCGCACTTGTGTCTTTCATGTTATAGTCCACAGGAGCAAGTATACGTATAAGATGTTCTCACGCTGTCACTTGAGACTCCTGTAGAGGATGTTCCCAAATGTTACTCTCTCTCTTCATGCTTGACACATGAATGTGAAGACAGAACTTGAGTCTCTTCACTACCTAGTGGTATCCTGCCATATTCCCTATTGTGTAGGTCTCACCTGCAATTTCGCCTTTTGATTTCCTCTTTGGGTGATATTTAGCTAGGTAACTGGCAGATAGTGTAACCCTGCGTTACAGGTAACAGACAAAGCCCTTTGACTGGTCTATTTGTCAGGAGATACAGTACTGCCTAGATGAAGGTATATAATATCAAGTGCATTGTTCAAAACATGGCAAATTGAGCAAATCAAGGGTATTGGAGTAGAGAAAAATAACTGCTTAAACAGGAAAGGCCAGCAACATCCGAGTCAAACTGGTAACAAGATAGTTGGACGCATACCTTCTTTACCAAGGTGTGTTCTGAAAAATGACCCCGTGACGATTTGACATTGGTGGCGTTCCTGTGCACCTTCTGTCATATTGACAAAGAGGTCCTTCACACAAAGGAGAAGAAAGGTGAACAAAGATAACTCCGGACCTCAGTGTTCAGAATCAGGATATTGTCCTTGTGCTGCCCTGTCCAAGTTGTCTGGAATGGTTCTGGGATCTTGCTTGCTTCTGCAAGGAGAATAATCAGTGAATACATAACATTCCTATTCCTGTCATGACCAGAGATTCTTCCCATGTCTTTTACAGTATATTTGATGTACAGAGTGCCATTGTTAGAGGGCTTTTTAGTTTTTTTCACTTGAGGCTTTTGAACCTGTCACTTATCCCAAGGAAAGGAAGTACTTGTAGCTGAGACAATTCTGTGAGACTGCCAAGATTGTGTTACATATTTTAGTTCCTTGTCTCGTCTACTTTACTTGTCATCTATCCCGTTCATTTTCCTTAGTGGGAATATGTAAGTAACTTCCAGATTGAAGTTCTTGCCTGTATGCTTTTGGCAAGTGAATTTTCACTTTTGCTTCTACAGCTACAGTTAGCAAATTGGCACTCTTGATGTGCCATAAATAAAAGTGGCATCAATTTCAAGTCTCTACAACATCATCTGATCGTAAAGAATTTCTTCACGTTCCTGTCAGTGATAAAGCAAAGACTGCTCCACGTATAAAGGATCTATCAGTATGTGCGAATACTTTTTTCTTTCTGACAGTTGCTTAATCACCCACAATGAGAAAGTACATGCAGATGAAAAACTGAAACCCAGACATTGATTTCTTGCCCTCATTTCATTCTTCTTCAGACTCTTCTCTTACCTAAAGAGAGGATCTTGACAAATTAAAATGGTGCTGGATGCTTACTGAACATCTTACTCATGTCCCAGGCGTGAGGGATAGTACACTTGAAGCGTATCTCCTGCAGGTGATGTAGGGGTAAAAATGCTCAAGTTACTGGCTACTATATTTTCCCTTGTTTTGTAAAATGATGTACAGAGTAAAAATCCACTGAGTCTAGATACCAGTATGAAAATACAACTAAATGTTCTTTCAAAGTACTAGATTTTATCTGTTAGATAGCTCAAACCCTTTGATATGCTACCGTGGGGAATATGTTACTTTCCGTATGTTACACCTTTCATATGTTTTGTTATGTTACCACAGTTGCTCCTTAAGAGTAAGTTTAGGTGGGGTTTTTGGTTGTTTCTTGGCCAGTTCAAAATCAAGTTTCCAGTCATGAAAAAGAGCTTATAGCCAGTTTCCTAGACTCCTTTCTTCTGTGAACACTAAAGGATATTTCAGTATTTTAATGTACTAGCCTTTAAGGGACGAAAGTCTAGAGCTGCTTTGAAGTTCGCTTAATAATTGAATAGGGAAGGAATGTAGTGCTCTTTAAAGAGCACTTTCAAAAGAGAGCTTTTTAAAGATTTGTGCTGCTTTTGTAGAGAATGTGACTCTGTCCTACCTTGACTCACAAACGACTCTTCTAGAGAAGATTCCTAAGATAGATAAATATGGAAATGTCTGGAGCGTTTTGCAGGTGTAGTTAGGTTTTGCAACTTGGCTGGGTCCTTAGCTCTTTCTGCAAATACGATCCTTTGTTCAAGAATCTTAGTCTTGTCTATCTAAGAATCTGCATGTGGTTCAGCAGCAGTAGCTTCATAATTTGCATTCATATGCTTTATACATTAGATGCAAAAAGATTTTTAAATACATTAATTTTACATCTGTTTAAACAGGAAAAAACAACCTAAACACAAATGGCTGTGACTCTGTCTTGGAAAAACTGCAATATGCAGTCTCTCTTCTTCACTCAGGATTTGAGTTATGGTGCTTTTTTAGATGGTAGTATTTTGCTAATCCAACTGAGATTGAGCATCTGCAGTTGTTCTTCACCACTTCTGAGGCAAAGAGCCTTATGGGAATAGAAGTGCTTTTTATTTTATACCAGAAACAACCTTTGCAAGTTGGCTTCAAAACACTCAAAGATGGAGAGTGTGGGGAAACCACATTTGAATGAGATGAAGGGGAGTAATTGCCACGTAACTTAATGGAAAGTCTTATCGGTAACCAGGTTGTCACACACTTAGGAATCATCTCAAATTATCACCATCACTGTTGTATAGATAATAAATAAATAGAAGATGTATAATTTGAATGTTTTGTTATTTTATTGGCCAGACAAAAATAGGTATTTGTGTAGCAGCATCTTTATAGATTATTAAGTTGCATTACCTGGATGAATGGAGCTTAAGCAGAACTGAATGGGGCTTAAGCTGTACTAAGCTGTATTGATAAAGTCTTCCATGCAATATTATGAAGTAGTATATACATTCATGAATACCAACAACTTCTGAAGTGTTGTGCATTAACTGGGAAGGAGAACTTTGTAGATGGACCTTCAGAGCCTCCAGAGCTCTGTGAGTTCATAAACATCAAACAGGCTGAATGTGGATGGATCAAAGTTTTCCTAAGTCAATGGGTAATCCAAAATACTGGAGAGGTACTCTTGCCTGAGCAGAGTTTTAGTTATAAAATGTAATGAGGATGATCATGGCAATTTTCAGTTCATTTGAAATAAATACACAGGAGGTATTAGACCAAATATCTAAGTTTATTAAGTCGTAAGAAGTAGACGGCATTCACTCAGGCATTTGAAGAACTCTGATATGAAACTCCTGGCAAGGCTGCAAGCTGTCCTACAGTTGGACCCTATCCTAGAGGACTGGCAGATTGCTATTGTAACTCCTGCCAACCGAAATGGCTCTGGAGGGAAATTTGTGAACTGCAGACTGATATACTTGACTTCAGTTTCTGGTATGTGCCTCTAATAAAGAATAACACTGTTGAGTGTAAGGATAAACCCAGCTGTAGGAAAGAGCCAGCACTGCATCTGTAGGGGAAGTTCTGCCTCTCTCCTGCTTTTGAAGATCTGTGACTTTGTTAGTAAACATATGAATAAAGTGGACAATGGACAACATATATTTGGATTTTTTTTTTAAGGCCTTGACAGGGTTTCTCTTCCAGGGATGTTAAAGAAACAAAGATGACGTAGTATTGGAGCAAATACTTCCAGGTGTTGAAAATTGGTTAAACGATAGGGTGCGAAAGAGTGGTTCTTAACAATCATATTGCAGGCTGGAATAGCGGGCTCCCCCAGGAACTGGTGCTAGGACCAGTGTTAGTCAGTGTCCTTCTAAGCCTCTTGGAGGGCGTGCACAGTGAAATATGCAAGGTCTGTAAATATCGCAAGTCATTTCGGGTAGTAGTCAAATATCACCCTAAAGGTGAGGACTTCCAGGAAGACCTCATAAAACTGACTGGGTAAAAACTGCCAGGTAATTTTCAGCGCAGATGTATGTTAGGTAGGATGTCTGAGGGAACAGTGGTCTTATTTATGCGTCTATGATGGTCAGCTCATTAGTAGATTCAGCTGAAGACAGAAATGTTGAGGTAGTCATTGACAGTTCTCAAAACATCAGCTGTGTGTGCAGTGGCAGCTACAAAAACCAGCAAGGTGTTAGCCACCATCAGAAAGGATATCAAGGACAAAATAGTATTGCTCCCAGCTTTCTAGCACTGTGGTATGCTGATGTCTTGATGCATTTTGGGTCTCAGGATCTAAAGGAAGATGTAATGACTTTGGGAAAGGTACAGATGAAGGGCAACTAAAATGATTAAGAGTATGTACCAGATGCTTTGTGGGTTAAGACTGAAAAAAAAAGTGACTCTTCAGATGGAAGAGAAGGGTGAAAGGGGTGCGTTCATAGTTCACAAAATCATAAAGGTGATAGGCAAGGTGAATAGAGAATTATTATTCACCAAATTCTGTAATGACAGAACTAGAGGTGCATGTTGAAATCTGTAGGTAATTTGTTTAAAAGACTTTGGTTTTGGGTTGTTTGGGTTTGTTTGTTTGTTTTCATTGGGGTAGTGAACTTCGGAAATACATTTACACAGTAGGCTGTGGAAACAGTATTAGCAGGTTAAAAAAGGTATTGGACAAAAATAAACAGATACTAAAGGAAATAAGTTGGGATGTATTCGCAAGCGTGCCTAAAGGAATACAGTGATCATGAATGCTGGAAGTATGAGTAGAATGGATTGTACCAGGATCATATGGTCTCTGTAAATAGCATCTCCCAGTAATAGTTTCAAAGACACAAATTACTGATCTAGCTGGACCAGTAGGGTGTTAAGCTGATCCAGTCGGGCATTTCTTATAAATTTGTTGGTATTTTTTGTGTTGTTAAAAACATGTAAAAATCTTCCCAAATGTGTCCAACAAATGATATTCATACCTAATAGTTAAGTTTCAGAGTGAATATACAGATACACTATCAATATCAACTGTGCTTGCCTTTACTTCCTCTTGGTCCTTACTTAACTTTAATTTCTTCATTTTATACTTACTCTTTTCTTTGTCTTAATGTGGTATGCCTTATGAAGTGAAATGTCAATATACTGAATACCTCACTTATTGTTCTTCCTTTCTCTGAAACATTCCATGGACTTGAACAGCTATTGTTTTGGTTAGCAAAAAAATCCTCTCCCCTGTGTGTTTTTTCTTGTATCTTCCCTTTGATGTTGTTATCTCATTTTTCCAAGTGTACAGCTTATTTTTCTTCTGCAACTTCCTGATACAGGCTTTATAAAATTGATTTTTATGTTGGGTAAGTTGCGTATAGCCAAAATCAGGAGCATAATTTTAATTTGAAATTCATTATGAAAAATGTTTCTTTTTTGCACTGTGATAGCTGATTGCTAGCTAATTCTTTTTTTTATATGCATGTTTATACAGTATATTTTATTAATACCTAAAAATAGCTGTGATTTAAATATGCTTGGAGGGAATACTTCTGAATCAAGATAACTTTAAATTATTATTCTTTTTTATAACTTGGTGAATCAGATGGGACAATGGTGAAATTGAAAAGCTTAGCCCGTGGGACATGGAACCGGTTCCTGATAATGGTAAGTAGAAACTCACTTAATAAAACAGTTTAATGTGCTTCTCCCTCCTTCCAGTTCCTTTGTTTCATGCAGGTAGTGGACCTTAGATGATTCCCTTCTTTCTTGCGACTCTTGCCACTAAGTCATCCGAGTACAGTATCCATTGTGCACATCTACTTAACAGGTGGAACTGATATGGTAATAGTTATCCTTTAAATTATAGAGAATGCCACCAAGGTGGTTTTGTGCATTTAGGCAAGAAAGTTCTTAAAGACAATCTTGCTTCAGATTTGTTGAAGTACCTTGAACATACCTATATTTTTCCCTTTGCGTCTTCCAGAACAATTTTGAAGGAAATACTTTAAATGTGTAGCTCTGACTTATGCAATAAAACCTGCTACTTCCAAATGTCAAGTTTCAAAAACATCTCAAGTTTCAAAAAAACTAGTTTGTTGTAATACATTATAGTATAAGGGGGTGGGGGAAGAATATGTATAAAATAATTTCCAGTCAGCAAAACCAGCAATTTGTAAAGTTTGCTGGTCAAATCCAAAAGATCTGTAAATGCAACAGTTGGATTCCTGGTTTGTCATATTCAATTCAGTTTTCCAGTGCTTGTCAGTACAAGCTGGGGGAGGGAGGAGAGTCTGTGAAGTACTGGGAGTGTAGTTACTGAATAAGCTGTAAAAAAGATACTGATTTTCTTAATAACCTTTGCTAGGAGTTAGGTTGTTTCCCAGATACCAGAAAGGATTACGCTGTATTTTTTCTCTTAAATATGAGTATATGGTACACATGTGGATGTTCTCAGTAGCCACCTGACTGTCTAATCTTTCAAGTGTTAGCTGGCTGCTTTAGTCATATCTTGTCATGACAAATTCTGCAAAACAGTCTGAAATCAAAATGTGCAATTGAAATCTTTATGTTTCAGTTTATAGAAAACAAGTAATCAGCAGAATTTTGATCTTACACACACAGAGATTTAATTGAAACATTCCATTTTCTCATCACTAACATCTGTCTCCTCCTAACATATAGAAGCTTTTTCTTATTCATGGTGAACTGATTAATGCTTCCCTTATATGTCACTGAGAGACAGTCATATTGTTAGAGGCTCACAAGCCTTACCTGTGAACTTAAGTCGGGATTTATTCTGTTAACAGGACAAATTGTATCAATTTCTTCTGAACGCTGTGTACTATGGTTTAAGTTGCTGTTTATATCAGTGTATTAGTTATCACTTCTTCCTCCTATAGTTTGAAATATAGAGTAGTGTTCTCAACCATGTAAGTGTGATAGCATAAAGGAATTACAATTCTTGAAATCGCTACACTGACAACGTAATGACAGACATCCTACAGATGCTAATTTAAATATGGATAGTATTACGTGTGTAAGTCATCATATACTGGCTATATCAGAGGCAAATTGTAGCTTCTTTCTTTGATCTAATAAGTTGTTACTTTGCCATGTTAAGAGCATAAGGTTTGATTGATCTGAGGAGCTATGACTTCACCATTGGAAAACTGGGAAGGGACACACAAAAAAAAGCTAAAAGCTAGTGTCTCTCTTGTGGACAAGGTCAAAGAATTGAGAAGAACATCCTCTGAACAGGCCAAGGATAAGTACCACAGCAGGCACTAGACTAGAGGAAGAGAAAAAATTGTCTGAAGACAATCCGGAACTCCTTATTTTCTACCTTTCTTTCCAGGCAGAAAATGGTGCTCTGTAGGGAAGTAAAGCTCTTACAAAAAGGTTTTGTGCATGTATAGAAAGCATTATTATGTTAATGATATAGTATAAAACAGAGGTTAAACCCCTTCTCCTTTACTTCCTCTTCCTTTCTTCAATTGAATGACTTACAGATCAAATTGAAATTGTACCTCGCATTTGCCACTCTTCTCTCAAAATATTTATTTTTCATTCAGTTTACTAAGATAGATGTATGGGAGAAGAACAGCACTGAAGTTGGACTAACTAGCAGGTCACAACTTTAATTTGTTACCTTTTGTATCCTGCAAGCATAAGTTTTGTCTTATATTATCAAGATACAGTATCAGATGTCAAACTGTTGTCTTGTCAGGGACAATACTGTCAAGACCAGGAGAAGCTGGTGCATATGGACCGGAAAGTTCAGTTTTCAGCAGCCTGCTTACTAAACCACTATCAGTGTGAACTGGCTGTTGTATATATTAACTGTCTGTATCTGCACTGTAAGCACTGCAACCCTCCTTCTGGGAGTTCAGCTTTCTGTGACCCATTTACTCCTGAAGCTTAGACCATATGGTCATACTATATATATATATATATATATATATATAAATATATATATATGGTCATATTATATATATGCACACACACATACAAATAAAAACATGCCAGGAGTTATGACAAGTCTTCTGTGTCACATGTATGAGGATGCTGCAAAGAACACAAAGCAGAGATCTTTACATGCTTGTTGAGAAGGACAGAGTTTTGTTTTAGTCTGTCATTCTGCTTTAGTTGTTACTCCTGCAGGAGAAAATCCCTCTTGAGCGCTTATGCAATGGAGTACCAGATACCATGTTGAGTTCTTCTTGACACAACCCTGTGTAAGTGTAGAAGCATTACCTGCTGCTTTCTCTCAGTGTTGTCTTCAGGAAGCTTGGTTGTAGAATTTGTTTCAGCTCAAAGATGAGTTAGGAGGATCATCTAAGTGAGTCACCTCTGCCCCTTCAGCTTTTCCTAGCACCTTTTTGTATTTTATCCCTTTGTTTGCTGAAGAACTTCTTCATCTTTAGTACTATTTCAGTGGGTAACAAATACTGTTCGGGCTCCGTCAGTACAGTAATTAACAAAGAACTAGAAACGACTTTGGGTTATTGAGACTAACCCTGTACAGCTGAAGGAAAAAGCAGTCCTATTTGTAAACTTAGAAGATCCCCCAATAAAGCTTGGTTTTTTTTTTCTCTACAGTAGTTGTAGTTGAAATGTGTTTTAGAATTTGTATGCAACATATTCATGGATTACAGTAATTGTAACGCTGACAAGGACCCTATCCTATTTCTTGCTTTCGTCTTTAATGGACAGACTCTCAGATGCTAATGGAAGTTCTTACTGTTAGTTTCTAGCTATAAGCCTACATGCTTTATACTGTTGAATTTATCTGCTAAATAAAAATAATTTATCTGCTAATTCCAGTTGTCCTAATCGGTACAAAGAAGTGATCTTGCCTACCCACAGTGTCTGACGGGAACCTTCATATGCTTATTCTTTTCAAGTGCTCAAATGAAATGAGGAACTTAGCTTTTCAAAAACAGTGAAAGTGCAGAAACTCCAGATGTACTAAAAATAATCTGTGGAGTTGAGGGGGAAAGATATCCAAGGATAACACATTATCTACTCAATCATTCTGCATTGGCCAGATTGCATTAGTCTTCGGAAGCGTGACTCTCTCCACAAAACCATACACCACAGCTTTATGTTTCTACTAGTTCTTATTGCTTTGAAACGATTAATCTGCCATGTTCAAAACAAATATTTTTAAAAATGTCAAAAAGATCATAGTTGTTAATGCCAGGAAGGATGTCACAAAGTATATTGCCGATCTAGCACATGTTCAAAGGTTGGGGGTACAAATGGACTTATTAAACTAATTTACGATCCTGTGAAGTTTAGGGTGTGCATTTAAAACAAAAGCATCTAAACAACTCTTCTGAGTTTAAGTCCTCTTAAGTGTAGTGCTTAGATGAAGAGAGGAAAGTGTCTTCTGGAAATTCAGAACTGCAGAAAAGGCAAGTAAAGGATATCTTTGCTGTTGTATACATTTTATGTACTTCTTTTCCCCATAGTCTTAGCATCAAACTCCACTTTAAGGCAAGAATTGTTTTGTCAGTTATGAGCATATGAGTATTTAATAAGCATGAGTACTCAACAATTTAGTTTGTTGTTTTGTGTTCTCATGTCTTATCCTTTCCTATTTGCTATCACTCTTCAGTCGATCAGCCTGAAGAATTAGGAGCTAGTGTTTCCGTGACTTTTGAAGAGGTGGAGAAGCTACTATACAAACCCCAGGAAGGGGAGTGGGGGATGAGATCTCGTGATGAAGCATGTGAACGGATTATCAATGGTATTGATCAGCTTCTGACTCTTGGTGAGCATGTAATCTAAGCTTTAGGTAGTTTTCTCCTAACATTACATTTATAAACAGGTCCCTGGAATATCCATGGCATCCTTTAAAAATTCCCTATGATAAAGTACTGTAAATGTTCATAAATTTTTATGTGTAGTTTTTTCTGTTTGTTTGTACTGAGATTTTTTTATATTTTTATACATCATTGGTTTTATGAAGAACACCTGGCTCAATTGTCATATGCATACAAGCCTTAAAATAGTTTGTTTAATCTTGCTGTTTCTCAACAGAAATTTCAGCAGCTTTTGCTGGTCCAGTTGACCTGTGTACATATCCCAAGTACTGTACTGTGATTGCTTATCCAACAGACCTGAACACTATTCGGACAAGACTGGCTAACCGATTTTACAGGTTAGTACTAGCAGTAGAAACAGGGGACGATGTAGCCTTGAGTTTGTCCGTTGCGAGGAGACTAAGCTTTTTTTAGTAAGAAGAGCAATTCTTCTTTTTACAAATATTCTGAAAACCAATAGTCCAGTACCTGAATTCAGCATTATTAGTGTTTTTTTAGCAGGGCTCTTCTGCTTGATAACTGCAACATTATATTCATTTTTATTAAGTTTCTTAGTGCTGTAGGAAATTGATTTCAGCCTATATTGGTACTGTTTTTAGAGTTACCATAAACACTGACATTCTTTCTTTGAAAAATTTGCTATTTGAAATTAGTAAATATTAAAACAATTGAAGTTACTTCAGTGCTGAAGACTTAATTGAGATTTTGAAGTGCTGTACTTCAGTTACTTTGAATTTAAAGAGGTTTAAGCTCTTAAGCTCTTATTACTTTCAAAATGGGATTAAACACGGAGGTGAAACGTTGAATATTACCACCGATGTTTTAAATGATGAAAACTTCTGGTAGAGAAAGAGCAAAGAAACTGAAATGTAATGATGATAAAGTTCTGATTTGCTGGATGTGCTGGGTATCCATAGCTCTAAAAGAAATTTAAGGGTGTTCTTCATCTGGACTTGCATTCAGTGTGTCTGTAAATACAGTGAAGAGACATTAATTGTTGTTTTCCTCTGACATAAGACTGAAGTGTCTCGGGAAATAGTTTGAAATTCTGTAGGTGAAGAGCTGCATATTTGGAGTATCTCTGCTTCACAGTTCTAAGGAATTGGAAAAATGAATGATAAAAATGAAATTACGCAGTTGTGCTCGCTCACTTCTGTCAAGTTACAATTTTAATTTGTAGCAGTTTATATAAATCTGTCATCTTACAGAGGACGCCGCTTTGACTGGTCAGTTGGCCTCAAAGCAAGGTATTTGAGGGAAGACAGAAAACATCATCATAGCTGAGATCTCTTTAAAATGCAGTTAGACTAAGCTTCTTGTCACTCTCTCTTTTAATTGCTTGTGCCTTGTGTTCATTAGTTATGAATTACTAAGATACTACACAATTTGTGTTCCATTTGACAGGGCTTTGTGACAAGCAACTTCTGATGTTTCAAGAATAAATGTTATAATTTACAGTGGTGGTTAAATAGTACTTTGTTTACCTCCTTTTTGAATAAGGTCAAATGTAAGCTTTTTAAAAAATGCATGCGTTTTTAAAGAATCCAGGGAATCCACAATCCTCAGTACTATTTCAGTGATATTTTATAATTTAGTGGTAACAAATGCTGGTGCTTACTTGGCTAGTTGTATGAACTGAATTTTAAGAATGAAACCAAAGCACGCTAGAATTTCACAAACTTTCTGAAGATTAATTATCAATAATGAGTTGGAAAATCGATGAGCAAAGATGTGCATTGTTGGTTTTGCTTCCTTGAGTGAGTGTGTGTCTGTATATGTGTGTATACATACACACATACTTCAGTTTTCCATGTGAATGAAAAGTTTTGAGACTGGTCTAATGAGACTTAAAACAAAGGACATCTATGTTGATCTAATGTGGACAGAAAATTACTAAGATATAATTTTTGCAGTTTTTCAGCTTTTCAGCTTACTATTAAAGGTGCAATGTTTTTAATTTTAAGGAGAATCTCTGCATTGGTTTGGGAAGTAAGATATATTGAAAGCAATGCTAGGACCTTCAATGAACCTGGGAGTGCTATTGCAAGAGCTGCAAAAAAGATCACTACCCAGCTCTTAAAGTTTATCAAGTAAGTGGCATTTTCATCTAAATAGTGCTTGAATACTTGTACTCTGAAACAGTGGGAGAGTATAAGCATCTTAATATCCCTTTGTTGTGAATCCTGCTTCTTTTGATTTCTTACTATTTTTCAATACACTACAGGACAGTTGTATAGTTCTTTTTGAGCATTATCTTAACTGGGGAAATACTTCAATGTTCAGCATAGAGGCATTTTAACTTTTTCGCTCAGTGGCATTCACTGGTATTTATAGTATCAAATTGTCACTTGATGTGAAAGTAGCTCAACCTATAATGTAAGTTCTGTGCTGTCTAGCACATGTGTAGAAGCTCCTGTTGCAGCTTGTCTGATTTAGTTCAGTTGAGAGGTTTATTTTTGAAAGAAGTTAGTATAGGCAGTCTTCCTGCAGGTAGATCAGACATGAAGGCCCCTTTCAAATCCCTAATGCTAATTTCACCCTCTTCCCTTCCCTTCTTCTGAAATGTGCAATATAGCAGTTCTTCAGATATAACATTACTTTGTTAATATTATAATAATCTTGTGATTTTTATATTTCATTTAATTCTTAGTTACTGTCTTCCAGATTATGTGTAGCTTTTGGTTGTGCCTGGGTTTAATCTAGGAAATGATAGCTATGTTTTTGCTATTCCAGTAACAGAAATGTAATTGCATTACAGTGATCAGGACTGTACAAACATTTTTGAACTATGTAGCACAACAGATGATGAACAGGATTGTCTTGATGCTGATCTGGTAAGCTTTTTTTGTGGACAATTCCAATAACGTATGGTGGTGAGAAAATACCACCAGCTTTGAAATATTTTTGGTAAAATTGCTCAATTATTTTTATAGACATGTTTGTGTGTATTTATACATTGACATAGCTAATATAAAAATAGAATATGTTATGAATGTGGGGAGTGATGTAAGGAGATGCTTTATTAAAATAATTTTGAGTTGTCAATATTCATTTAGAAGTATAACAAGTATGCATTTTGTACTACAACTGTGTACCATCAACTAGAACAATTCTTCTGTGTTTTGTGAGTGGCACTGTGTTTCTGAAGCATGTTAATGTGCAGTAATGTAATATGAATATTTCCAGAGCACATGAATAGCTGTCTTTCATTGTATTTTTAGTTATATGCATCTGGCTATTTCTGAGGTCAAAATTGTCATTCATATAGTCATCAATGCTAAAAGCTGACAAGTTGTGTAACTATTGCACTGATGCTTTGCCTCTCAGTTTCTCTGTATACCACAATATGAATCGTGCATCAGATTTGCATGCCTCATTGAGAATTTAATTAAACACATTTCTCTTAAATATGATAGAGATACATACTTGTTATGCAGTGAATGCTATCTGCAGTGCTGTATGTTTATTACTAGTATACCCAAAACTGCCCAAACCAATGTCTTTTTCACATTTTGATTTCTAATTTGGCATTTACTAACAAGACTTCATAAAGTTGCAAAGTAGCGGCTCTCCCTTGCGGGTTAATATGTAGGGAAGAAATTATGTTGAGTCGTTTTAGTTCTTTATCTCGCTACTTCAGCATCATCTTAGTACTTCCACATTGTAAGGTTTTTCTTTTTACCAAAAGTAACTTGATCACAAGATGTCTTTTCCTGAACTCGGGACAAGCAAAAATCAAAAAGTTTTATGACATTTATTATCAGTGAATTGAATTACTGATAATCTTCAGTCATTGAGGTTCAGAGCTGATGGGTATCCTCTCATTGCAATTTCTGGTGGTGGTTTTTCCTTTGTATTAAGGATAAGAGTTGGAGTTAGGAAACTTTGGTGGTAGTATCTAGGATCTTGCTTTCCAAGTCTCTCAAATGCTGTGTTGTATTTCTTGATATGCTCATCTTCTGTCTTATTGAGAGAAATTGGAATGAAAATCTATTTTTACTACAGTATCAAATCTAATGACACTTTGAGCACCCATTACCTATTTTTTCACACATAATTTTTAAGATGATTGATTTTATTTTGTGCAGGATGATGAAAAATGTGTTCCGAGAACATCATACAGAAGAAGAAAAGTGAGTTGGCTAATCTTTACCATATATACCCAAATCAAGTCTGGCAGGAAAAATTGGTAACAGACTGTATTGAAATTCTGTGGGAGTGATGCTTGGTTTTATAACAATTATAGAACAGAATTTTTCTGATGGTATTAAGGAAGTAAAAGCTTTGCTTAAATAGGTCTTTGCTGTTTTAATGCTTCTATACACGTTCTATATAGTTGTCTAGGAAAATCTTACGAGTTTGATACCAGTGCTGTTCAGTGTAACAGTTTTCAGTTATCTGTATGATACTGAAATAAAAGCATTATTCAGCTGAGATGCTTGGAAAAAAATATTTTGGGTGGTGGATATTATTTAAATCTTTTGAGAATAATTTAGTATCAGAAGGTATATTTTTGTGTGCCTTAGTAACTTAGTATTAAAAAAAAAAATAACAAACCTTGAAAGATAGTGAAAGAAAATTGTGTAATTTGTCAGATTAGGAAAACAATCTGCTAGTAGTATAGTGCCCTTTTTGTTATGAAACAATATGTTTGGGAGTGCACTTTTCTGTTACAGAAATAATTCCAGACAGATTATCAGGTTTAGTTTTACTTGCTATATTTCAGTAATGATTTTTCCTAACTTTTTTTCCAAGGGACGGGGCTTAAAAAAAGGAAAAGGCGTGAAAACTGGCTACGATGAAAACTGTTGGAAGAAGCAGTGTATGGAACTGGTGAATTTAATTTTCCAGTGTGAAGATTCTGAACCTTTCAGGCAGCCGGTTGATTTGGATCAATATCCTGTAAGTTGGTCTTATTAACCTTGTAAGATATAAATATTATTGATTTTTTTTTTTTTTTTTTTCCTCTTAGCCTTTGGTACCATAATAAGATCTCCACATTGTTCTTGGAGCTATTTGTTCCCTTTACAGCTTTAGTCCCAAACCATTGAAAGAAATTTGCTTTGCTCTGTGCTTAGAACTATGAGCTGTATGCTCTACTGCATCAAGATAACATCCATCAAAGTATTGACACAGAGCACAAAAAAATTGTAGAGCAGTGGTGGTGTCTACAAATATCCTGGTACCTTAAATATGGTTTGAAACCCCTCACAATCTTTTTTATTTTTTGCTTGCTTTCTTACTGTCCCTTGTAGGGAAATAATTTTTGATAAATCTCTATGTTCTTAATTAAAACTAGTTTCTTGAGGGACAATCTGCAAAACCTGTCTGAGCTATAAACTTGATTTTTTCTTTCTTTTTCTCTTAGCTGTTCATGGTATTCTTGCTAACTCTTTGGTCTCTTTTTGTCTAAAAACCCAACAAACCTTCAAGGAAAAAACTTCTTAACAAGCACGCAACTGTGTTCCTGTGGACTTCACCTCTTGAGTTTGGGTCTCACTTCAGATTTTAAAAGCATCTTGAGGTTCTCTAAAACTCATTAACAGGAGAGAAAGATAGAGGTGTTTTGATTTGTTGGGGATTTTGGTGGTGGTGTGTTGTTTTTGGGGGGTTTGTTTTGTTTTGTTTTTTTAAACCAGATCAGTTTGCTTCTCAGTAGAATGCATCAGGGAAAGAATTATATGATGATTTACAGCAGTCTCATTTCTCATTTTGATTAACAATAAAAACAATTGACTTGCATGTTATTGTTACTGGGTAGTTTTTATTGAGGAAACTCAGGAGAATTGAAACTGGAAATGTGCATGTGCAAGCATGTGACATTGTATCAACTCATGATCCTTCAGAAATTCTGAAGAAGACCTTGAAGATGAACAAGAGTTTGTATGGGATAATGTAGTGGAGACTTTAAATCAACTAATCTCAGCAAAACTTTTGCTGTCTGCTTTGGTAGGTGCTTCTGTTTCCAGCTGATGGTTTAGATAATCTGTGGTCATCTTATCTACCCTTAAATTACAGAAATAAAATTCAAAAGTGTTGTTTTCCTTTATACTTCTTGAATCCTTTTTCATATGTATTTTCTAGGATTACAGACATATTATAGACACTCCAATGGACTTCGGTACAGTGAAAGAAACTCTGGAAGCTGGAAATTACGACACTCCGATGGAACTGTGCAAAGATATAAGACTAATATTTAGTAATGCAAAATCTTATACTCCAAACAAAAAGTCAAAGGTAGCTGTTACTACTGGGGGTTTTATGCTTGTCTTAATGAAATAAGATGGTATTTTGGAATTAGTTTGTTTATCAGTCCTTCTGATAAAGCTGCTGGTTGGATAGATAGCGGGGAGAAGATGACAAAAATGTTTATGTTCATTTCTTGTTATCTAGTGTTACACAGGATTGTGTGCCATGCTTTTTCTAGTTCTTTGCTCTACAGTTTTTATTTTAGAAATGTTATTCTTGGATGAAAGGTTCTGTATTTAACATAAGCCACTTCTTTACCTAGATTTATAGTATGACCTTGAGATTGTCAGCACTATTTGAAGAGAAAATAAGAAGAATTGTTTCAGATTTTAAAAATGGTCAGAAACAGAATGAAAAATTACGAAGAAACCAGAGGTATACTAGAAGATTGCAAAATCAAAGCTCGGTGCAGCATCCTACCAAAATGCTCAGGTAAGCAAATTATGAAGATGTAGAGATATATCACAGCTGACTTATATTCATATTGACTATCATAGTCTATGAAGAAGAGAACAGTTGGTTTATTAAATGGTTAGCTAGCTCCAGTGAGACTTTTTATGATTACTTCTCTTGCAGTAGGAAAGATGTGCAAAAAAACCCGGGTTTTTTGTAGTATAAAACTGGTTGTGAAACAGTGAAGGGACTGAAGAGTAGAAAAGGTTGGGGTTTTTCTTTCTTTTTTTTTTTCTTTTTTTTTTTCTTTGCTTTTAAATATTTCAGTCAGGAAATCAATATTTAATCTGACTGAAATAATGAGGAATGAAAAAAAGATTTACTTTCTGTATATATTACCAAGATTATGAAGCTGCATATATTACGTGTTTTATCACATACAGATGAAAGTCGGTCCTGTGGAATTTATGGAAATTTTTGCTTACTGTAGCATTCTGTTGGTAGCCAGATATGCTTTTTCTCTTTTGAAGGAAAACAAGCTTTTGACACAACTGCTGGTTGACATGATTAACTCATGTATTTTTAATTTGCATATGGGATGAAGTAAAACAAAATACAAAGCTAAACATGGTAAATCATTGAAACTGAGCATATACCTTACTGCTACTGTCCAGCCTTTCTTCTCTGGCAGCGAAAGGATAGGAGTAAGAGTTTTAAGAAAACAAAAAAAATCTTAAGAATTCATTTCTTTGCCATGTTTGGCTTTCTTCTCTTAAAATTTCAGTGGATTACTTCTACATTTTCAAATTCTATTATGCATACGTGTTAGATTATGCTACAGTCATACCTCTGGCAATGAGCTTTAAGCTTTACTGGCAGTATTCCTTGGGTTCTCATTTCTTCCCAGAGAAATAAAGCAGCACACATCAGGATAGTCAGAAGTTTTCCTCTGAAACAACACTCTGCTCATATCTGCAGAGTTGTATGTCGCTTTTTTACAAGGCAGTGGTACTCAGCACGACTGAGGTTTGGGACTATTTGGGAGAGTGTTCGGATAGCAAAAAGAGCACATACATCTTGTGTGCCTAGATGAGTATCTGAAAACCTGTGACTGTAAGGAAGCAACTGACAAAATAGTAGTTCTAAATGTGAAAATAAGTGACTTACCAGGACTGTGTGTGTAGCACTCTAGCATGTATAGTAAGGAAGAATCGAATCAGTGAGTTTCTCTACAAACATGCATTTTATTTTAGACAGTAAACTTTCTCTAAAGATACACCTTCTTTGTGTCTTTGGAACTCAATTTGTTGTGGAATAATGTTGTAAGGATAACAATTTGAGGCTTATGTGCAATTAAGAAGAGACTGGGAATTCAACAGAAATTGAGTCTGCTGTTGCAATTTCCTGGTAAACAATAAGAAGACATTGCTGTCTAGAAGGCATTCAGTATTAACTTCTTTGTTTCTCAGAGCAGAGAAAGAATGTCTCTTCTTGTGTAACTTCACTAGGAGTGTAGACTATTATTTTAATCAAAGTACTTAATGCTTATCCTTGTCAAAGTTAAAATTGTCCTATGCCATGTTAGCTCACAAATCTAAATACCCTTCCATAAATCTAAAATCGTATGGCATACGGTTAGTTAAGCTTTTAGAGAGAAGTATTGTTAAAATACATAATTGCCACTATTTCTCATAGTTCTACAACCTGTGTTGCTTTTACTTCTTTCCCCTTTCACTAGAAATTTGAAGCAGAAACCATTGAAGTCTCAGGCAAAAATTGAATCTGAGCAGGAAGACTCGTTTACTCAACCTACCTCAAGCAGAGCCGCCTGTGTTGCAAGCCATAAAACGAATGCTAGCAATTACAACCGTAGTTCCTCTGGTGAATCCTCTGATTCTGCATGTGTGGCATCCTTTGAAAGGAATGGAAAAGCTAGATCCACAACACTAACAAATTGTTCTGCATTATCATCAGGTCAGAAATGGAATCTGTTTCAGATGAGGATTTTCATCTTGGTCTTATCTGAATTGACTGCTAATGTTTCCTTTCTTTTATAATTGCCATAATTTGCAATTGCATTCTGAATTGCTAAATGAGGTTTGCATTTTTAATGTGAATTTTGTTAGACAAGATTTCTATGCAGTTTGTTTTTTGTGTAATATAGAATTTTGTGTATTTTAATGAATTTTGGACACTTACTACATTATTGAATGTTATAAACATGTACTAAACATAAAAATTTCTGCTTTAAAATCCCATAGAGTCCAGTAAGTTTACCTAACTTTTGTTAATGAAAATGCTTGCACCCAAGCAGAAATCTGTTGATAGGATGGTTTGCATCTTAGAGGCAGAGGTGTCTTGGTTGTATATCTATTTTGCAGTCAAGTAGGTGGTATTTTTTTTTCAGCTTTTATATGGTGATTCACAACAAAGCTGAATTGAGTAAGGTTGATGATAAGAAAAAGTTGACCTGCTAACTACATGGTTACTTGATGCTCTTAAGTCTTACCAAATAGAATAATAGAATTTCTTCATTTCAAGCAGCTGTTCTAGAAAAGTGGTTGTAGTGAATGGATGTCTCTTATTTGAGAGGAAAATGTAGTGTATTTGATAAATGGTACTATATCAAATAGAGGTTATACACCCATATATGTTACATACAAATTGTCATCCAAAATTAGCAAATGACAGAAGTTCCCCAAGACATAAAAACCTTCCTGTCTTTTCCCTCTTCCCCTACACCTCAGCTTCTTTCAAAGAATAAGAATGCAAGTCCTGGTAAAAGAGATCTATCAGAATATGTTTTGTGTTGTTTTTTAACATCCTTTTCTCTTAATTCTGTTATGTGGAAACAGCTGTGTTATTGTATTTGAAACCTAAATACAGATTAAAGAAGCTTCCTATCACTGAACATTGTAGAAATATGGAGTGGTATATTTTGTAGAGCTATCAGTTTCATGCATGTAAGACGTTAAGGCATGATAGTGTATTGTAAGGTAATATCATGAGGAAATTTTGAAGATTTCCTGTATCAGCAAAATGTAGCTCTTAACTGGAAGCTAACTGTATGTTTAGAATTCTAATTGACAATTTATTTTTTTTAAACAGAAAGTGAAATAGAAGGTTCCTTGGTTTCTTCATCTACTTCCTCTTCCTCTTCATCCTCTACAAGTAGCTCAGAAGACAGCAAAGAAAGCTCAGTGGCTCTTGTGTCACCTCCACTACACAATGGTGTATGTAGAAGAAAGAACAGCAATCGTAGGATAACTAGAAATCGAGCTGCTCAGAGAAAGCAAATAGGTAAGATTTGCGTAGTTTTCTTGTGAATGGCAAACAGCACAAGTGTGTATATATATAACTAAATGTAATTATTTTTTAAATTGTTGTATATGTAAGATACTAACTTTTTGTTTGGTGGTAGTTCTGAAGCTCTCAAAATACTACACTGAACTTTTAAATCCAGTCCCTAGGGGAGGAGGGCAGAAACCAAGAGCCTAGTGAGAGGGAATGTCTTGCAACATTTTGTATCTTAATGAAAGCAAAAGCAATAATTCGTAAAGAAGTTCTAATTTTCACAAAACTAGAATGAATCTGAAACTTATGACATAGCTAAATAATTTCTCTTGGCAGACAACAAAAGCACATAACTATTAGTAGGCGTATATTTCGTTTGTCATGTGTGTGGGTTGAACCTGTTCCAGATTTGACAAGACTTAAGAAGTTGCTGGTTTTATATTTTAAGATATTAATCTCTCCTTTCCTTTACAGGAACACTTCTTCAGGAGAATGGGAATACAAGGAAAACTGTTAGGAAAAAGTTATATGGAAGTGACTCTGAAAATACTTCGGTGGTGACATCTGAGTCGCTCAGTAATAGTACTGCTAGACATAGAAAAACTCCACGCAGAAGTGCTGCTGTGGCTGCTAATAAGTTAAGGCTAATGAGTGATGTGGAGGAAGAGGTTTCAAGCTCAGAAAGTATTGGCATTGGATGCAAGAATAGAAAACTGCCCCACCGAAATGCCTCAGCTGCAGCCAGGCGAATGTTACTGGAGGGGTCTGAGGATGATGTTGGCTTAAAGTCTGAAAGTGAAAAAGAAATAGAAGAGCAGCTTACCAAGAGGAAAATTCTTTCTCAACCTGGTTCATCTGCTGCACGAAGAAAATTTGTTAGTGAATCTGAAAATGGAACTTCAGATTCTGAGACAGACACACAGATGAAGCAGAAAAACTGGCAAACCAATGGTCATAAACAGTTACGTGGGACAGTCCATTCTGTATCTCCCAAAATGAAAAGTCCCACCCTAGACTTTTCAGAGGACGACTCCAAAAGCCATAACTCAGAGGATGGGAGCAGTCAAAAAGTTTCTGACCAGTCAACAGCTGCACATAATAAGCCTGCAGTGAGCAACTCTGAGGATGAAGTGGATTCTGAATCGGATATATGGAACAGCAGAAAAGCAACTGGTCTGCAGCTTGCTGCTCCTTTAAAAAAAGCAAAAGTCTTGAGTGATTTAGAGGACACAGCAGAATCTGAAACAGAAGACAGAGAGGATGAGAGAAGTTCTGTCTTGGAGAGCTTGGTGCCAACTAGAATTGCAGGGAGTTCAAAATCTGGACCTGGTGCCAGCTTCAATCACTCTTCTGATACAGAATCTGAGACAGATTCTAATAACAGTAACTATTGTGAAACTTCTTCAAAAACAAAAAAGAGGAAGAGAAAAGGAAAAACAAAAATCGTTAGAAAAGGTAAAATTTTTAAAGTTAATGCATCTAACTCTTGATACTGACTAGATGAAGGAGACAACATAAGATTAATGACTGGGAGGATTTGGACTATATGAAGTGCAATAGTGCTCTTTGTTGTTCTAAAATAACTCTAAATGGGGGAAGGAGAACTATAAGGTATGATGATGACGACAGTGTTTAGAAGTCTAGACAGGTTTGGAACTGGGAGGTTACCAAACACAGCACTGAGAGAAAACTATTAGTTTGGTGCAGTTCTGTGGTATTCAGAATTCAGACTGAACACTGGCCATTCTTGTGCAATTCAGGCAATACATTTCTCTGTGAAAACCTTGTCATTAAATCATGATTGTTCTTTCCATATTTAACTTGCACTTGCTTATCTATGTAGCAGTATATAGAAACTAATGCTTAAATACCTATTCTGAAGTAATATTGCTGCGCGTGTGTGTTGTGATTGTTAAATTTGAGAAACGCTGGCTTCCAGGTTGTTGGCACAAAACTAAGCAATATTCTAAAGGGTCCTGTGAACGAGTTCTATGGTATGCAGCTCAAGGTAGCAGAAAATCTCAAAAGGAGCAGTGCATTATCTTTCTTTGGCCTGCTCCTTGTTTTGAGAATTTCACTAATGAAAACCGTCGTGACTTGTAGTCCTGTTACCTTGAGTTTGTGGGTAAAGTAATAGTTCTTACTTTAGATTATCTTAATTTTCTGTTGAAATTTTCTGTGCTAAAGCAGACTTACAACCATAATTTTCAGTTGAAGTAACTTTATAGTCTTTCAAAATGAATTTGATTGAAAGGTGTTTTAATTATTCTTACTTCCATGGCGTACACTGGAACCTGTAACTTGATTTGACTTTTGGGTTTTATTCTGTCAGTGATGTGTAGTGTCCTTAAGACAGAGAGGCTCTTTGAGGCTGCATTGGTAGTTTTCTGATGCGTGCTTGGCTTCTCCCAGATTAATATATGAGGGTTTGGGTGGTTTTGGGGGGGAGGCTGTGTGTGGGGGGGTGCTGTTACCAATACAGTGGTGATCCTCCTACTCCTTGCTTGCTTTAGTTTTTGTAGGTTCATGGGTGTCTAAGCAATGTTGTATCTAGTTGAGGCATCATGTCACTGCTCTGACTACATTATCATACTGATAAGATATTACATGAGGAGATCGCTGTAAAGCAGTTAACAACAGCTGACTGAACGGCAGAAATTCCAGATAGTTGCAGTAGCAAGATTTACCATTTCACTTGTTTCCGAAAGTTTAGTTCTTTGCTTTTTGGTTTTTTTCTATAATTTTGTCTGTCACTCAAATGCTTGTGTGTTCTGGCTGACATGTTATGATTTGGAGACTCGTTTTTTGGGGTTTTTTTAAGCTTATCAGAATGATGCTAAGATGCACTGAAACAAGTTCTGCGTATTATGTGTCTTCATATTGTTAGTTGATTGGTCCTGACTTAGAATTTGAAAGACTGTTCAGAGGTTGGTGTTTGGTTTAATCCTTCCAAACCTGTCACTGAATCACAGAGACCAGATTATGAACCTCTAAAAACTCCTTAGGAATTTTAACTGTGGGTGGGTTTTTTTGTTTTGGGTTTTTTTGTTTTGGTTTTGGTGTTTTGCTTGTTTTGTTTTGTTTTCCCAAAAGAATTTATGGAAGATCTTAAGTGCTCTTAAAAGACTTGACTTGAGAGAATACCCATTAGTGGCCATAGACATAATTGGATCATTAGCTTTTTCTATATATTTCTTCAAGTGCAAGTTGTCAGAATGCTTTACAGGGAGTAAAGCAAATTTTTCATGCTTTGTGAGCTCTCATGACTTGTAGTTATCCTCAAAAGGAAAATGAATATGTTCAATGTACAGAACTGTATTGTGTGAACTGTTGCACATGCTTTTACGTAGCATGCTTGGTGCTGACTGGGGCTAAACCACAACACTTCATTATACAGCTTTTGTTCTATTATTATGGTGCAAAGACTAGTCTTTCCCAGTGGTCTTCCTGTTGCGGATCCTGATTTAGAATCCTGTCGACTACACCAATTTGTCACAGATGAGTGGAATGCACCTCACTCAAAAGAGGGAAGAGGCGATATGTTTTATTGAGGTAAAATAATAATTCGACAGAGTTCAGTAAATTCAATGGAATTTAACAAAGTTTGACAGTAGTTTACTAAGTTTGATAGTAAGGTTCACCTTACTAATTACTGTGTGGAAGAAACATACAAAGGAAAATTGAGTCAGTGAAACTTACAAAGTTTAACAAGCTATTGGTCACTTACTGAAGATCTGTTGCAGCAAGGAATCTCTCAGTGTTGAGGAGTAAGGGATCTCTCCGCCTCAGGCAAGGAAGGATCTCTGAACCTCAGGTGAGGAATCTCAAACCTTGAGAGGCGTCCCTGCTCCAAGGGGAGAGTCACCTAGTGGCAGTCTAGCTTCAGCTCAGGAGGAGCTCAAATCAGGCTCGTCCAACAATCTGCTGTTGGTAAAAGGTGTCTCTGCCTCGAAGAGCAACCTTGAGAGGCGTCCCAGCCCAAGGAGAGATCACTGCCATGCAGCCACACTGCCTAGCAGGGAGAGCTCAAAGAAGGCTTATTTAGGCGGTCATATTTATGGGATAAGGTGGTTGGCTCATAGTCAAATCACATGTGATGGAAAGGTAGGCATGAGACTCCTTGTACCCACAACTTTGTTTTTTGATAAATGAGTTTTGGAAAAGACACCTGTTATTTGTGTGTTCATCACATGATCAGTGTTCCAAACTCTTAGGTATTGAAGTTTACTGCATCACTCTGTTCCTTTGTGGGTTTTCGGAGAACAGGTTGAAACTAGAGTTGTTCTTGGCCCATCTACAGCTGAGGCCTTTACCTCCTTTGGAGCCTGTACCGAAGTACTGCTAGTTTGGTTACGGGGTTGAGCGCATCCATCACACTTCCTCACCCACGTCCCTCAAACAAAGCAGTCTGCATTGTTTAGTCTTAACACGTGGGTTTACAGGAATTTAGTGCCCCACAAATAGTTATCAAAAGGCTTTAAGGGAATTAAAGAAAAAAAGGTACTCAAGCTCAAGGGGGTTGGTTGGTTGTTTTCCATACCAAGCATACAAAACAGAATTGAACTTTTCTGATTCACATAATATTTGATCAGAGTTGAAGACTGTCATGTTTTGGAGCAAAAATTCCTACCAGTGTTTTCAGTTACTTCCTTACTTAATTACAGTTACTTAATTTGGCAATTGAGAAAGGAAAGAGCTATCTTCAGTACTGCATTATAAAAGAGTAAAATCTTTCTGTGTTCAAGCTGCTTCCTTTCCAGTGTTCAGTGACAACTGAATGCTGCCTTGCCAAAAAATGAGGCGGGGGAAAGGATTATTTTTGACAGCATATAATTTTTTTTTTCTTCCAGACTGAGTAAATTTTTAACATCCTTGTAAGTTGGATTGTTTCACATTTTTGTGCCCTCTCAGGTAGTGGCTTTGATACACACTTGTAATGGAGCGGTTTAAGGCTCTTGGGAAGAACATTATTGTCTCTTAAGATGAATCTGTCTTGACAGTTTTCCACAAGGAGTACTTATTTCTTTTGTACTAAAAACATCTTACTATTTATAGCTGCTAAACATACTGAAAACGTTTCTTAATATTTTAACATTAGTAATGTGAAAGGATGCCAGATGGACCTGAGGAGCAGCAATAAATTGCCGCTGAGTTCTGGAATTGGCTATTGAACTCTAGACTTGTCAGAACTATGTTGCCATAGTCACATTCTAAAACTTAAGAAAATTGGGGGAAGGGGGGAAATCTTTTAATAGCTTTATAGAACTGAAAAATCTTACTTGAATGTGCTTCATGTGTCAAAACACCTGAGTCAAATGTAAAACTTTTGAGGTTTTTTTTGGAGACTTGTACCATTACTTTGAGAACATTTAGAGACTTAATATGGCAAAAAGGGAAGGTATTTCTACAAATTCTTCACCCAGTGGGAATCTGTAGCTTTTGGAGGAGGCAACTGGTAACATTTCCCTTATCAAGCTTGTCTTAACACCTCATTTTTAAGGGGAAAACAAGACTGGTTAATTTTAAAAACTTTCCTTACACTTTTTGTGTAAACATTTCCTGTGAAATACCTAGAAGCTGTCACACTGGGTAGCTGACACTGAGCTTTTGGTCTTTTTAGCTTGTCCTTTGAATGTAATGTGGATGTTTTAACTGTTTATATTGTAGTGTTTTAAAGCTTGATGAAAATCTGGTTTCTCTTCTTGCCAATTCTTTAACGCTCTGGTTAAACTGCAGCTTCTTTTTGCTTTAAGGGGGGCTCATTTGTTACGGAACAGTCTCGCTTTATACAAAATGCTTAACATCCCCTGCCCTGTATAACTACCCAAACATTGAGGTGCATGCACAGCAGAATGTCAGTTTGTTGTTTTACCAAAATTTTTAAGCTGATGCCCTTTTAAAACTCTTAAATCAAGTGAAGACACCTCATCTAAAGGAAATCCTTAAGGTAAGTATGGGGCAAGAGCAAGTATCACTAATTTTCTATAATACCATGACATATGCTCTTTATAAGTCAGGATAAAATACAGTAAGGAATACTTGCATCATTTGGGTCTCATTGCACAGTCATCTGCCAAGAGGGCTCAGTATACTGTTAACTTAGTAAAAAAATTAACGTTATATTTCAAAGTATGTACAGAACCAGGATGGTTAAAGACATAGGGCCAAGGTTGAGACTTCTTTCATGTGAAAGGGGAACATATCATTGTCCTATACAGTGTTCCTTACAGGCAAGTAACTTTGGGTCATTTAGTTTTCTTTACGTTGTGAGTTATTCCCCCTGCTGTTTTGTTGAAACATTAGTTGTCCTGTACATGAACTGATAGCTAGCTTTAGACAATGTTTACTGTAAAACACAATATTTATTTTCCATTTCAGTTTACCTAATCTTTAATCTAATTTGGGATATTACCTCAGGTAGTCACATAAGTATTTTTAAATTAGCAGCTGCCCTTTCTAGCTCATTTTTCTCCTCAACAGTCAATGATGCAACAACAGATGTCCTATTAGCACAGCCTAGTTTACCGTGGTTTGCCAAACTGATGCATGTATTGCTCTTTTCTAAAGAGGCTGATAGTTAACTGTAAATAGGAAGCTAAACTTGTTTGTACTTCTAAAAGTTATTGTTAGGTACTGATGGAGTATGTGCATGCTTTTATTTAAATACATATGTATAGGCACATATGTATTTATAGAATATATATTTACTTAAAAATAGATATTTTATATATATATATAACTATATATATACTATGCAGTTAACCAGCTAAGCAATTTATGTGGAAACATTGGTTATTTTTTTATATATATATAAAATATTTATACACTAAATATATAGTATATTTTAATATATAAAACATAGTATAGATAGTACTGTAATGTATATTATATTTTATATATTATAGATATATGGGATATAGCATGGTTTTGTATATATTTAAAAAAAAAAAAAGCCAAAGCAAAGTTTTCACATAAATTGTGTAGCTGGTCAACAGGGGTTGGGAAATACTTGATGGACTGTAGTACACCCTGCAGATTAGCTGGCTGGAGGTATGGCTGGATATTTCTACCCAGTATTGCAGCCTGGACTTCCAGGTCTAGAGTTTGATGGCATGAACTCCAGGACAGCTTGTCACAATGGTACACTTGATGGACAAGGCCTTCATATCTTGGTGCTTTTCTTTTAAATGCTCGCCCAGTTTTTGTGGGTAGCAGAGTTTGGTTAATCCCCCCTCTTCTTGCCTGTGCAATCTGTTTGTACTTTTCCAGCATTTAATTCAGGATGTTTGTTCTGTAGTTTCGTTAAGCATTAATTAAAGCTTTAATTAAAAAATAAGATGAGCTTTATACAAATTTGCTCCCAATTTAAGATTTTGTATGCAAAGTATAGATTTAATATTCTGGTAGTGTGTTGCAGAAAGGCTGGACTCCTTTACCTAGTTTTGCATTCCATCTTAGGAATTAGCTGCTGAAACTTTGAAAATACACATAATCTGTTTATTATGATAAAGGCACTTTTTTTTCCCCAAAACATGCATCTATGAACACCTAAGCACCTACCTCTGAAAAACGGGCTAAAAATCATTGTGTGCATTCTTTTTTCTTTTTTTTTTTTTTAGCTGCCTCTCTTGGAATAGCTGCAGGTGATGTCTTTAAGGTTTTTAAACATTTATTTTTTCAGATGGCCAAAGGGGTTTAAGTTAGCACTCAGCATTAAGGCTGGGCAGTCTTTTCATAGAATCATAGAATCATTAAGGTTGGAAAAGACCTCTGAGATCATTGAGTCCAACTGTTAACCTAACTGCCAGGTCCACCTCTAAACCGTGTCCCTAAGCACCACATCCACACTTTTTTTGAACACTTCCAGGGACTGTGATTGCCCCACTTCCCTGGGCAGTCTGTTCCAATGCCTAACCACTCTCTCCGTGAAGAAATTTTTCTTAATATCCAACCTAAACTTCCCCTGGCACAGCTTGAGGATGTTTCCTCTCGTCCTATCCCTTGTTGCTTGGGGGAAGAGACCGACTCCCCCCTCACTACAGCCTCCTTTGAGGTAGTTTGTAGAGAGCAGTAAGGTCTCCCCTCAGCCTCCTCTTCTCCAAACTAAACAACCCCAGCTCCCTCAGCCGCTCCCCATAAGCCTTGTGCTCTAGGCCCTTCACCAGCTTCGTTGCCCTTCTTTGGACACGCTCCAGCACCTCGATGTCCTTCTTGTAGTGAGGGGCCCAAAACTGAAGGCAGTACTCGAGGTGCGGCCTCACCAGTGCCGAGTACAGGGGCACTATCACCTCCCTGGTCCTGCTGGCCACGCTATTTCTGATACAAGTCAGGATGCCATTGGCCCTCTTGGCCACCTGGGCACACTGCTGGCTCATGTTCAGCTGGCTGTCAGCCAGCACCCCCAGATCCTTTTCTGCCAGGCAGCTCTCCAGCCACTCCTCCCCAAGCCTGTAGCGTTGCATGGGGTGGTTGTGACCCAAGGCCAGGACCCGGCACTTGGCCTTGTTGAACCTCATACAGTTGGCCCCGGCCCATCAATCCAGCTTGTCCAGGTCCCTCTGTAGGGCCTTCCTACCCTCCAGCAGATCGACACTTCCACCCAACTTGGTGTCATCGGCAAACTTACTGAGGGTGCACTCGATCTCCTCAGCAATATCATTAATAAAGATACTGAACAGAACCGGCCTCAGTACCGAGCCCTGGGGAACACTACTCATGACTGGTCGCCAACTGGATTTGACTCCATTCACCACCACTCTCTGGGCTCGGCCATCCAGCCAGTTTTTTACCCAGCAAAGAGTTCACTTATCCAAGCCATGAGCAGTCAGTTTCTCCAGGAGAATGCTGTGGGAGACAGGACTTTAGTAAAGCCTTTGACACTTTCCAGCTTTCCAAACTGCCCTTCTAGAATGTGAGTGTAGCTGAAAGCAGATGAAGGGGAATCTTAATCCTAGGGCTGGGTTATACATTTCCACACTTACTAACTGGTCAAAATGTCTCTTTGTATCAGTAGCTTGTGTGCTGTTGTTTGCCACCACTACTATGTTATGATGTATCGTTACATTTACCTACAGTATTTTCCTGTTTCAAGTGTAATTTACCATGTTAAAGCTCTTTCTTCCTGCCTGGTCAGGCTTACCTCATAACAGCCATGAGCAGCAGCCGTATGTTGTGTACGTGTCTAGTTGATAATATTGGAGGACAGTGTAGAATTTAAGCTTTAGCTCTTCATTTTCTTAATCTGTGAATTAGTTCACCTTTTATACAGCATTATGCGGTATTCAGCAGAAATGTGTTATGTTTTGGCCATGAAATCACACAGTACAAATATTAACAGTAGTAGTGTTCATGTGTAATTTCTGGAAACTGTTAGAAAAGACAGTAAATTAATTATCCTTTGGAAATGTCAAAATAGGAATATACTTGAGTAGTACATAAAAGGATTTACATTGAAATAATGACCAGATTTGGTATCTGATGAGATTTTTAATATTGGTACTCAAGCTGGACATTTGTAGTTGTGTCCCATAACTTTTTTTTTTTTTTACTTTCTATAATACATCTTCACTGCATTTATTCTTATTAGAATTTAGGGAAAATGTTGACTTGTCCTTACCCCACAGGTGAGGAATCGGGGAACAAGAGAGTGCAAATGACTTGCAGTGTTAACACTTCTGGTTAAGCTGGCCAGAAGGAGCAAGGAGCTGAACCTTTCTCCATTTTAAGTCTCAGGCTAGTGTTCCCATGTCTGGGTGGCTGTCATTCTCAGAAGGCATTTGGCCATTAACAGTTCAGACAGTTGAAACAAAGTTAGCAAGACAAGCTTGTTTCATCCCTCTGTAAAGGAAGATGAGCGAGCATGCCTTCTATAAACTCCTTGTTTCCCTAAACTTCTACTTGAAAATATATTTAGTTGCCTAGCATTCTGCAAATATACAGCAGCTGCCATGCTTTTTCCCTCTGTTTGCTGAGTACAGGTAGAGAATCATCAAAAGTAATGAGTTTAAGCTAGAACAAAATTGACTGTTATCAGGAGATAGTAGGCTAATATAATGTAGGGGCTTTAATGGAGCACATGATTATCCATTTTGCTCATAAAATCAGTAACAGCTACAAAGAAATATGAGATGGACAGCAATCTTGGGAAAACTAACTTTGCAAAACACATTTCTACTAAAATAGCAAAATTTTGGGTTTTTTTAATGAAGTCTTTGAAAATACATTTACTTCAAGAACTTCTGCTTTTAATTTTTATTGATACCTATGAGGAATTCTGTTTTATTTAGAAAGTAAAAGTTTAAACCATTGATCTCCGTAGCATCATTCACATTATTTACAGATTGAATATTTGTTTTAAAACCCAACATAAGAAACAAGTGTTACATTAAAAATGAAAATACTGAATGGAAGATTCACTGTTAGAAGCAATCTTACTGTTTAAGTCACTAAGGAACTGAACGGTTTAAATGTTTTCTATGTATATGAAACAATTCTAAAATTGTGAAATCCATCCAGGGCTTGTGTCTACATAAAATATTACAATCTCTTTTTTAGAATAAAAAGGTCTAAAATGTGTAATAATTCATTTTTAAAGTTCATTCTAGTAAGAAAATGACAGCTTCTAAGGATAGAAGTATTAGTAATATGAAAGCATTTGTTTTCTAAGTTAAGTAATTTGTAATTTCTAAGATAATTACTAGAGTGATGCTAAAGAATGTTACTTCTGAACCCTTTCGTTATCTCAAAGCAAAAGAATAATACTGAGAGTTAAAAGTATGCCTGGGACTGGCTGAGTGTATTTTTAGTAAAGGCTTAAGGTAAATTCCACATAACGGTTGAAATTTAAAAGAAAAAAAATGCTTTTGTGTATTTTATTAAAGGTGGTAGTGTTTGTGCTTAATAAACTAATTATTTCAGGAATGTAAGTTATTAAAAAGAACTTTTAAATCTTTATTTTGTAGAATCAACATCTGAGGAGACTGGACAAAGCGCAAAAGTGCTCAGGAGCAGGACGTGTATCATTAACTACAAGAAACACATAAAGCTGTCTAATGTGACTGAGAAGAAAAATCCACGCAGATGTGCCACTTTGGCAGCTAATAAGATTAAGATAATGAGCGATACAAAGGAAGAATTATCAAGCTCAGAAAGTGTTTACACAGTAAAAAAGAACAGAAGGCAGCTTCATGGCAATGTTTCTGCAGCATCCAGGAAGAAACTGATCGGCAACTCGGAGGTAGATGCTTGTTTAAAGTCTGAAAATGAGAAAGAACAGATTTCTGGCAGAAAAAAACTTTCCTGCCCCGAATCATCTGCTCCTAAAAGAAAATACATTAGTGAGTCTGAGAACGAAAAAACAGAATCTGAGGCAGAGATAAAAGTGACTCAAAAGCAGAGTGATGATAACCACAAGCAGGCACACAAAACAGTCTGTGCTGCAGCTCTTAAAAATTTCGAATACGACTCTTCAGAGGAGAATTCCGCAAACCACAAGATGGAAAATGGGAGAAACTGGGGAAGTTCGAGTCAGTCGACTTCAGCCCACAACCATCGTACGAGCAACTCTGAAGAGGAGGTAGATTCTGACTTAGCTAAACACGAAACTAAAAATGTCAGAGAAGTATCAAATCAAAAATCTAGAGCTTCTTTCAAAAGATCAAAATTATTGGATGACTTCAAAGAAACAGCAGAATCTGAAACAGCGGGGAAGAAAGATGAAAAAAGCTCAGTATCAGAGGATGTGGAAGCACCTGGGACTGCAAGAAGTTCAAAAGCCAGTTTCAATTGTTCTTCTGATTCAGACTCTGGAACTGATAACAGTATCTGTAGTGATGCCACAGAAACAAGAAAGAGGAAAAGGAAATCAGAAATCGTTAGAAAAGAAATTAGCAATTCCAACTCACCTAAGCCTTCCAGAAGACCCCAGCGAAGGAAACGTTGGAAACCTAACCAAGAAAATGACTCTGAAGATTTGGATTACACCAAATACAGAAGAGCTAATCGGCGTTCTAAGATAAGAACTCGGAACGGCGGTAGACGGACTGTGAGATACGACGATTGTGATGACGACGACGATGACAGAGGTTTAGATGATGTAGATTGCGAAACGTAACCTTAAAAGGAAAAGCCAGCCCACTGTTTTTTTTTTTTTTTTATGGTAATAGCACTAGAACTGATGATGGATGCTGGCTCTTCTTTGTCCTACATTTCAGGGAATATATTTATATTTTTCTATGAAAAAGTTATGAATGTGATTAGATGATGACTTTCTCCTTTTCATATTTTGACTTGCACTTGCCTGCCCATGTAGCAGCATTTAGCACAGATGCCAAAATGTGCCTCATTATAGGGGCAATTTTTTGTCTTTACTGGTATTTTATTACATATAATGAGTTAAAAAAATGTTAAAACACTGCGCAACAGGTTAATAGCAGTATGTTGAGTATTATTGTTATGGGTGCTGCAATGGAATACTACCTAGGTCATACAACATTCAAGAACAGATTTCAAACATCTCTAATGCTGTATGAAATCATATACAATAGTAACAGGCTTATAAATAATACTGTACACTATAAAAATCTGGCAGATGCTAGCATTGCATCAAAAAAATAATGAACGGTCACTAGGCTAATAACTTCACAACTTGTATTAGTACAGATGTTAAATGTTCTGTACTTCCATTATTGATAACATGCAACTAGAACCAGTTACCAGTGAAAAAGCGTATTTGCCAATTAAACAGGCGTATTGGTGCTGGTGAAGAGAGGGTTTATGCTGACAGGTAGTACTATCATTAATGTGACTTCTATACTGTAAACTTAAGAATATGAAATGCAGGTGAACTCTTGGGCCTAAGGGTTTTTGTGTGTTTTCTTTATAAAATAGAAAAACAAACAAAACACTTGTTCTGTTTTCTTTATGCGTGAAAAGCTTGAGGTGCAGGATTCTTACATTCCAGACCTTTTTGCTACATTTCTGTTGTTCTTCCATATTTAAACTTAAGTGCTTTAATGTTAGACTTCTCATTGATTAAACCTTATCAGTTTCCGATTATTGCAGTACATCTTCTATTTTTGAAATGTTTGAGGTGGCTGTTGTTGACAAGAAGTAATTCTTGTGTAGAGGAAAGGAGAAAATTTCTCCAGGAAAAGCGTTCAAATTCATGGTCGGCCACATATCAACTCCGAGAATGCATAGCACCGCTTGGCTCTTCCCTTGCTTTTCCCTGGAGCTGGGCTGGCGGGAGCCCCACCGTCGCTGCCTTCAGTCCCATGCCAGGCCCTTGGTGACCTCCGCTCCTTCCCCACTCTCCACGATTGGTTTCCTTCCTCTGCTCTACTGGTTCCCTTTCTCACGCTTAGTAAGGCTTAGTGATTCCTGATCTCGTTGTTCAATAGGAGATATATTAGAATAGTAGATTGATGTATCCTAACCCAGCTCATTTTAACTGAAATAGCAAGTTTGTGAATTAGTTTTCCAGCAGATTGGACTGGTAGTAGCATATGGAAGGGGTTTTTTTGGGGGAAAAAAAAAAAAGAAATTAGTGCAGCTGCATCATCACAGTCATTAATGCCAGAACTGCTTGTACAAATGGAAGGGAAGCAATGGAGAAGGGAGTCCCACAGGCTGCCTGCCCGTGGTCAGTGTGAACCACTTCAACAGCGTCGCTGATGTGATGTGCCAAAAGGTGTGTTTACCATCACATTGTTTTGGTGTCTAGAATGTGATCTCAGTATAGAGAAATACTTTTTTTTTCCTTAAAACTTCTAGATGAAGTCCAAAAATAACCTAGTTTATATTATTCTTGCCCCAGGAAATTTCTTTTAGAGCGTAGTCCTTAATGAGATACTGTAGAATTTTGTAAATTAAAGATACGTGTTTATCTGAATTCTTTAAGTTGGTTTCTAAAATATGAACACAGTTGTGTTTAGTGATGAAACTTTGAGGTAGCTTTGTGTATCTTACCTGTTAGGGGCAACTTTGTTAAAAGAGAGTAAGTCAACTGGTATTTTTATATTACCCATAAACTGAATGCATTGTTCAGCAGCTGCTTATGATCAATGTTCTGTGGAGCATAACCTCCAGTATAGGAATAAATACCGGTATAATAGCTCTTAAGTGAACGTCGGTTTTTATTATTCTTAAGTTTAAACAGCTAAAATTGGGCTGGTAGGTTTGTATTTCTAATTCAGGCTTAGATTTGAAAAGACGGTTTTCTTTCTCGCCCTTTTTCAGGCGCTGTATTCTCTGTCATACCGCACTGGTGCACTACCTGTTCACGGTGGTCCCTGAAAGCCAGGAGACGGTTCTGGCCTCTGTATTTATATATCTGAGAGGGAATTACTGGCTTAGGGATTGTAACACTTTATAAGCAAAGCAAATGCTGTTTTTGTATTTCCTAATTTTATACATACAGACAGGTTCCAAAAAGCCAGTAGGAGGAGAAATGATTAAACTGGAAAGGGACTTTTTAGTTGTTCACCCTCCAAGAGCTTGAATGGTTTGTTGTTTGTTTTGTTTTTTTATTTATTTAAATGAGCATGCTTACTTGTATCAGAACTGGCTCTTTTAAGCCTTGCAGAAAGCAGTTCTTTCATCTTCCTGGTAACTTTAATCCTTCAGCATTCTTTCTTTGGTCTGGCTGTACTCAGGGAAGTCAAGTGATTTAGTAGAGCTGTAAAAGTAGTGTCTTTATTCGAAGCTGCTTAATGCGATTTGTTAAGCTGCTTTGGTTTTTGGGTTGGTTTGGGGGGGGGGGGCAAGGAGGGTGTTTTCGGTTGGTTTTTTTTTTTTTTTTTTTTAAAGCAGGACCTGACTCTGGGCTAGCGAACAGGCTCAAGGGCAGCAGGGAGAGAGGAAAGTACTGAAAGTGCAGGGCAGAAGCGTAGGAGACTCAAGCTGTTTAACACGAAAGACTTCCATGACGTACGCGTAGAAGCGGACCCCAGTAAAGCTACACATAAAACCGCAGCCTCACTGTGCTCCTTCGCGCACCTGCCTGTGCGGGGGTTCCCGGCCCCGGGCCTCCCGGCCCCGCACCGCAGCCGGGGGCCGGCAGCGGCGCTGCCCCGGCCTCCGCCATTCTCAGCGGGGCGGAAAAGCGCGGGCAGGCGGTGCCGCCTCGGGCGTCCCTGCTGGGGGCCCCCGCCTTCGCCCCGCTCTCGCTCCGAGGCTTCGCCGCCGCCCCGTCCAGCGGAACCTCCCGCCGCCGCGGCGGGACGAGGCCCGCCGTCGGGCCGGGGGCAGGCGCCCAGCGGGCGGCCGGGCCGCGGTAGCCGCCGCCGGCGCGCCGCTCTATGGTTTGCGGGGCCAGAGCGTCACCAGGCGGAGCGGAACTCTGTGGTGCCGGCGAGCCAGAGTGTCTGGGCGCGCAGGCGCGCTGCCCGGCGGGGCGAGTGGCGGGGCGGCGGCGATGGCGACCTTCTTCGGGGAGGTGGTGGTGGCGCCGTCCCGCGCCGGCGTGGACGATGAGGAGGAGTCGGCGGAGGAGGCCCGCGAGGAGACGCCCGAGGACCGGGAGATCCGCAGGGAGCTGGAGAAGAAAAGGTATCGCTGCGGGGCGGGGGGGCAGCCTGGCCGCTCTCCTCGCCGCTGCGGTGCGGCCTCCCCCACGTCCCCCGCCGCCGACCTCCAGGGGCGGCCTGGGCCGGGGCGGCGGCCTGGGCCCGGGCCGGGGCGGCGGCCTGGGCCCGGGCCGGGTAGGGGGAGCGCGGCTCCACTTCCCTCCGCCTCTTTTGCCAGGGAGATCGACGTCTTCTGGACCTTGAAGTCGGGCGCGTCTGCGGACAGCTCTGCCGACGAGCCGTTCGTGTGCTCTAAATTTATAGTAGCGATAGGACATAACGCTGCAGGTGGGTGGTGCAGACTGCAAAAACAAACCGCGTGAGACCCTGAAATGCTGCTGTTCTTTTGCTGTTGGCTAAATTTGAGAAGGCAGGAGGTTGGAAGAAAGTGTAAGTGTGCCAGGACGCTCCCTTTGCCATAGTCTGTTTTAACGTTGGTCTCTGCTGTAAGAATGGTCCTTAACGGTGTCAGCTCTTCACTTAGGGAGCAGAGTTTTAACCCTGAGGCAGCTGAGCTGTGCAGAGAAAGCCAGAGTTAATCTGTACGTGTAAAACGCAGTTTTTGTTACAGCTCCTTATTCCCTCTGTCAGATCAGGATAAAATGATCTATTTTCAGTTGAAGGGCAGAAGCAAAGTATGTTTTGGTTTTGGATTTTAGTTGGGACAACCCCCCTTTTCCTTTGTCTGACTTTTGTTTGGTAGGCTCTTCTGGATTGCTTGTTAATTGGCAAACGTTTCCTTCTAATAGTAGCAAGTTGCTCAGTGCAGTCTGGTGTTTTGAAACAGGGATCTGTCAAAGATGTAAAATTATGGGTCAATAAGCTGTAATTTCTTCAATGAACAGTGATTTCTTTTTTTTTTTTACTTTTTTTCTTGATTAGTGAGTCCCTTTTTCACATTCAAATTCCGCACTTGTTCAAAATGCCCTCTTTTGAGGTGATTGTTTACTCATTAGGCCTAGAGTCTTGAAACACCCTTTTCCTTTCCCACACACACACTTGTCAAGGTCTTGAGGTTTTTTAATAGCTGTGTCGCTGTAGATATAAAGAAGTTTTAAGTCTTCCTTACATTTAGGTCACATCTAGATTACATTTAGATGATATATAAGTTAACTTTGCTGACTTGTTTTTTCTTTGTTCAGATTTTTCTTTGAAAAATAGTTACAGATATTTTAGATCTGTCTTATGTTTAACAGTAACTTTTGACAGGAATTTGGTTTATCAACATTTAATTTAGGATCTCTTTTTGCCACTAACTCATGCATACTCTTGTCTCTGCTTCCTAGAGCCAGTGTAATAATTCTGCCTTGCTGGATCAGTGTTTGGTTTTTTTTTGTTTGGTTTCGGTTTGTTTGTTTTGGTTTTTTTGTGAGAAATCTGTTATATCTGATATGTCAAGCAGTATTAGAGACTTAATATTTACATCCTTCGTGTATACTAAAGGAATCAAAGTTGACCATAGTAATATAATTCCTAAGAATATGTGGTTTTGATGTTAGGGATCTCTATGTGTAGAACTGCTCTTTAAGTCTTGATACAGTGAGGTTACTCTGGATCTTTGCTGGATTTGGTCAATAAACGTAGGTTGATAAAAATAAGTTGTTAGATTTTTTTTAACTTGAGATTGCAAAGAAATAATCTAATTCAGTTCGGGTATTTATTTGTAGAACAGAGATTTAATTTTTTAGAAATTAACAGTATTTATTGGTTTTTGCAGCTTTCCTGTCTTCTTTTATTCTGGATTCTGTCTGTTGGGAAGTAGTTGGAGTTGCGAAGCTGTGGAATGAGTGGTGTCGAACATCCAACACAACAAATGTCCTCCCGACAGATTCTTTCTGTTTGTTCTACCGATTAATATCAGATCCGACAGTAAGTGACTTATGCATGAATTCCTCTATATTTTAGGTTTCTGAAAAAGAAGGCAACCTTCATCCACCCCCTACCCTGCCCAGGGCAAATAAAGCTTTAAGACTGCAGTATTCTGGATTAACCTCATCAAAAACGTGAAGGGTCATTATGCTCACTAAAACTATTTGAAGTTCTGGCATATGAAGTTCAGTACAAAGAAGATGTATGACAACCTGATTGCTTCACATCAGTTGTGAATGAAAAATTCTTGTTGAAATAAGAGTTGAAGAAGCCCAAGAAAACTGAACAAGTTGTTGGCTGCAGTCACATCATCTTTACACGTGATTGTGAGCTGCTGTTGTGCTCTTTAAACCACTTGCTTACGCAACTTTTTTTTTTTTTTTTTTTTAAGGTTTTGTTGTGCCAGTGTAGTTGCTATGTTGCTGAGGATCAACAGTTCCAGTGGCTTGAAAAGGTAAAACTGGCAGGACAACAAATTGAGCAATGTTATCTTAGGGGTAGGGATCTTCAACTTAGTGTAAGTGCCTCTGCCGCTCTGATATTCTAAATATGACAGCATTGTAAATAACTGTTTTCCCTGTAGCTTTCTTTTCTTAAATATTCAACAAATGAACAAATTTACTATCTGCAGATTCTGTGAAAATCCTTTCTAGACACTGCCAGTTGTATCTGCTGTAACTTACCAACTTTGTGCACTTACTTATTTTGCACAGTTTCAATTTTGTTGCCCTTAATTACTTTCCAAACCTTTTTCCTGTTTGGCATAAATTTTCTGTGGCTTATTTCAACTGCATTTCAGCTCTGGGAGAATCCTTCCTTAAAAAATAATAACATAAATGTATTTGTACGGCTGCCAAAGGATCGCCAGGCAAACCTGTCGTGAAACTCATGATGGATGGTATCTTTACTAATGGGTGTGTTCTGTTCCTTGTTCCTTTCACGCGGAGGAGCTCTAAAGGAAGGTGCTTCCAAAGCATTATCTGTCTCGTTTGTTCATAGACTTAGTATGCGAAGTGCCTTACCCCAGCATCATTCAGGTACACCAATGCTGCTGGGTCATTCAGGTCCCTCCAGGTATCATGTTGATGTTAATAAGATAAAGCCAGGGTGGGGAATGTTCTGGCTGTTGATTTTCTTTATGGGTTTGGGTCACTGCTTAGCCTCAAGGAAGAACGGCTTATTCTGTCTTGCTGTCTGTCTGGTAACCTGCCCTCCTTCAAATCTCCGCTGATCTGATGAAGAAGCAGAGATTCTAAAGCTATTATGTTATGCTGAAGTTGTGCAAGGCTGTGGCTAGAGATCCAAAGAGTGAGATGAAACGCGGTGTGTCCGCTGAGAGCAAGTCCTCAGCCTGAGCTGAGTGATACCTGCTCAGTCTGGGCTGCCAGCTGGCCCAGCCAGCGCATGAGAAGGATTACTTGGTTGCGAGGGAGAACCATGAAAGCATCTCAGTGTGAGGGAGCCAGGGAGATTATGGGAAGGCAAAGAAGATGGAAAACTGAAGTAACTTCACTGAATGATACAGACCCAAGTTTGTGGAAAACTAGCCTTTTGTGGTTCCTTGGCTTGTTGAAGAGTTTAATTCATTTTGGTGGGGGGTAATGGTTCGCTTTGAAGTTTAGAAACCGTAAGACCTAAACTGGTTTGGTTTTGCTGTATTCCATGCATTCTTGCACTTCATTTAAACTTGGATTACAAAAGAAAGATGATTGTGGTTTTGCTGTCTTCCCCATTTGTGTTTTTCCAGCTGTTTGCGCATATGTGTAATTTCAAATGTGGGTGTTCATGAACAGTAGGAGTGTACAGTTTTACCAAGTCAATGTTCTCGAGTATTTTGAGACTTTATGGTTATTGATATTTTTTGAATGTACAACAGAAATGTTGTGCTGGTAATCTTTTGCTTTTAGTGTGAGTTACAGACCTGTTCTGTATGCTTCATAAATTCTGATTCACTGAGCATCTTCACAGTCTCCACGAGTCAGATTTTTACTTCTGTGTGTGTTTTCTCAGTAAGTGATCACTGACAAAATGAGAACATACAGACTAAAGTTTCGCAGTAATGCATACCAGCTAGTGTTTCCAACAAAGTAAATTGAAAATATATGTGCTTCTGAAAAGTTATATCAGTTTATATTACAGTGGTAACACACTGATGTGAGGGAATAGTCAGCTTCCCTTCTGTGATTGGTACCATATACAGAAACACGTGAGTTTCTGTAATGTTTAACGAATTCCCTATTTCCTTATCGATCATAAATCTGAAGAGGACAGTGTAAAGGGAAGGTGCAGGTTTATTATGTTCCTGCTCATTTTGACATATGTTCTTTAAAAACAATGGAACACTGTGCAGCATGTTGGTGTTTTGTGATGGCATGCAATGGATACAAAAGTATGTTTTGTACAATGTTTTTTAAACTCTCTTCTTTGAATTTGAGGAAGACTATGGAAAAATTAAGGTTCTCGTTCTCAATTCAACTTGAATATAATTAAATAAAATCTGAGTATTTAAAATTAAGACTCTTTTAAGTACTGTAGAACATCTGGGGAGTACAATTTCAATTTCAGATGTCTTGCAGCTTAGCCAGCTGCCTTGCTGTCATAAGCAGCCTGATTTTATTTGGAATCCTTTTTCTTTGTACAGTCACCATTAGTAAAAATAGTAAGTCTTAATATATTTGCAGGTGAATAGAAAGTGCAGAAAACCTAAAGCCTCTCAAGAAAATCAATAGACTTGATAAATACATTATCTGTTCTTTTGGGTTTTTTATCTCCATCCCAAGAGCAATGCATGTGAAATTTGTACTTGAAGGTTGTGATTCAGATTTTAGTTAGTCCTTCAAACCTGAATTAAACTGCCGTTTGCCATCTGTGCTGAAAGTGAAATGAATCTTTGTGTTTTTACGCTGTTATTGTGAGAAGATAAATTCTGCTTATGTATTACCATTTCTATTTCAGGTTTTCGGCTGTATGCGAAAGGAGGGCTTGCAAGTAACCATTCTTTCAACGTGTCCTGTAGCTGATTATAAAACTCAGGAATCCACTTTAACGCTTCCATCTCCATTTCTGAAAGCCTTGAAGACAAAAGAATTCAAAGAGCAGGTCTGCTGCCCACTGCTGGAACAGCCTAACATTGTGCGAGATCTTCCTGCTGCTGGTATTTTGCAATTCCAGTTATTTACAAGGCTGCTGGTGGCAACACAAAATTCACTTTGAAGAGCATCCCATTGCAATTAGAATTTTTACTTAATTCTGTGAACTGGTTACAAGTTAGCTTTTTGAAAATTAATTCCTAACAGTTTGACAGCTTACACGTTGCCTTGTAAAATAGGGACAAATTTCAAAACTACCCACAAATCCTTTTATCCCTTATGTGTGGAACCTAAATACTAGCAAATTCTTCAGTATAGCCTCACAAAGTGTATTGTATATTGGGGTTTTTGGGCATTTTACTTATGAACTAAATATGTTTTATTAAGAGTTATTTTCATCTGAGCGTCCAAACTGAGGCTCATAAAGTCCTTTCTGCATGTTACAGGTAAAGTAGGTTTCATAGTGCTACTGATCGACCTCATGTAAAAGTTAGATTCAGTTTTAGTATGTAATGTAATAAAAACCCAAGGCTTTTCATTATAGAGTACCCTCTGACAGGAGCTAAAAGTGGATGATTTTTCTAGAAAAAGTTTATCTTGCTTGCACTTTGTTTTGAGTTTTTATGTTTGCTTGGTTTTGGGGGTTTTGTTTGTTTTTCTTTTTTTTTTTTTTTTACAGAAGCTCATATTTTTTTTGTTTACCAATAATATACCGTTTCCAGTTAAGGTATTTGTCAGGAAGAAATACCAACTGCATTTTACTAATTTTTGGTGGTTTATTTTCTTGTGTACCTGAGGAATGGGGGATGGCTGGTCTAGCAGTCAGGTTCCCGAGTAGTTAATTTATAAATTTCTGTGCTTTTGAAGTTCTGGCCAGAACAAATGCAATTTTATACACAGAACTGAGATTCCTTCTCAGTGTAACACGTGTTTTCTTTTGATTTGTATTTAGTTTTGAGTTACTGTCAAGTATGGCAGATTCCTGCAGTGTTATATCAGTGCTACACTGATGTCATCAAACTGGACACGGTTACGATTGAAGCGTTCAAGCCTCTGCTTTCTTCTAAAATCCTGAAGAGTTTAGTCAAGGTAAAATTTCATATTTAAAAATTAATGGGAGGTTTGGTCTATTTTGGTCTGTTATTCATCTCTTGCATTCTGCTGTTGATGTGCCCCTATGAGGATTCCACCTGAAAAGGCTGATGTGTGTAATGTACAGAAACGTACAGACTTTATTGGCAGAGGACAATGTTTTCTGGTATAGTACCTGCTGTAACTATTTACATGTGCTTATAAGTTGCTTAGAAATAATGAATGTGCAGCTTCCCTCAAAACTTCCTTTTGACTTTTCAGACTCTTGTAGTGGTATTAATATATCAGGGAGTAATTTCTTGTGATTGTTTAAGCTGCAGTTTTCTTTGGAGGTGTCTTGTGTTAAAACCTTGAAGTGTATGTATATATTTTAACATTCTGTATTTGCAAGATGCCTGTGTTCTAGCTCTGTATCTACCTGTCCTGTGCAATACATGAAAGCTTCTTAATAAGTTTATTTTGACCAACAACTTCTTTCTGGAATTAAAAGACTAAATTTCTAAAGATTATTCTTAACAGTTTTGCACTAATCAAGCAGCTCTGAAATCATGGCGTTATAGCTACTGAAGTGAATGTTTTGCTTCTTTCTGAAACGTTTTTAATTGAAGTATAGTTGGTTCAAAACACTCCTCAGTTTTGCCAGTTGAACTTACATTTAAATACTTCAGTACACACAAACCTCTTCTGTCATTTATTTCAGCTTTAAACGTGGGAATTGTGAGTTAGTTTTCATTACATCTTATACTGGTCTGCTAAACAAATCTAACAGACTAGCATGTAAATGTTTAAACTCTGAAGGAAAACAACAGCAAATATGCAGGCTCTTCCTCTCATACACAAGCAAGGAGGAACGCCAATTAGCAAAGCCTGTTCTATGGTTGATCTGCAAATTCATTTGGAGCCTTTAGCAGGTCTCTGGATACCTTCATTCGGAAGACCTGAGTTTTGCTCCCAGTCAACATTTTAATCAAACTGATATTCAGAGTAATAAAAATTGGAATAGGGGACAGTGAGGCTGTTCTGTTTTGTTTTGTTACCAGCAATGTAGCTAATGCTGCTCATCTCTTCCTTTTCCTAGGATGTATCTGAAAGCACAAAGATTTTGAAGAAGTTACTGACAACCAATGAAACTCACAATAATATCTATATCTAAAGAGGACATTTATGACGCAGACTGCACTTTCGTAAACTCCCGTTTCTTCTGTAGAGGACCTTTTGGAATTGTAGTTGTTTCCTCAAAAGTGGAATAAATTCCAGTAGATTTTTACTCCTGCACTCATTTTTGTTACTTTCAAATTAATCACTACAAACATATATTTCTTCTGCGTGGCTTGGGAGACTTTCTTCTGGAGCGATTTTAGGAAAGATACCTTGAGTATGAAAAGCAACTTGTTTTTCTCCTCCTGAAGGGATTGTCTTATCTAAATACTTACCTTTTAAATGTAAAAGAGGAAATGCAGTTAATGAGTTCTGTCTATATCTAATGAGACCACCTATTTTTTTTACTTTGTTTTGAGACACAAAAGTTTTCCTAATATTTGATCCTCTTGAAAGATTTGTCTGTGATGGAGAAAATACGATCCGCATCTTTTTACATACATACATATATATAATATTGTGTGTCTGTATGTATGAATGATACATAGATATGTATGTGTGTACATACTTTTTTTTATGTATGTGTTGATACAAAATATAGTAAGTAAAGTATGGTAAATACCTTTGAAAGACTTACTAGTGGAAAATAAACTTAAGCTTGCTTTACAAATTAGTAGGAGGCAGGAATGTGGAGCTGTTTTGAACTGCATGGAAGGGCTGTGACTTGGATTCAGTGAGCAGATAGTCACAGGTGTTTAGGAGGATGCTGCCTGCAGATCTGGCAGGGAGAGAGATGTGCCCACATTTCAGATGCTGCAGCTCCCATTTGCAGTGCCTTGCTAAGAGCTCGCCTTTGTTGGCAGTTTCAGCTTCAGACCTTGAGCAGGAGCCATGGAGGCGGACGAGCGTTCCCTGCTGCCAGATCTCTCACAGTGGTGGGAACCTCTCCTGGTGAAACGGTGGTAGGCTCGCAAGCTGCTTCAGCTGGATTTGCCAGGGCAAACTGATTTAATCTATCCGCTTTAAAACTCCGCATCACTGGCAACAGTAGGAATAGTACAAGATCTCTTATGCAGAGTATGTAATTTTTAGAGGAAAGTAAAAGTTCAAGTCTTAAAGTGTCTCAAAAAATTCTCTGAAAGCTGGTAACGATTTCAGCAGTGTATTTAAAATATTTATTAGGATTGGCATGCGGTTCTGACTTGTATATATCCTCTGTTTAATTTAACATTTTGTTTAAGAAAATGTTGCTAAAGATATATTTCTGGTGCTACCAGGTAATTCGCTGCTGGTGTCACTGCCCAGAGATCTTTAAATTGCATGTAGCTTATCCTTTTGGAACAAAAGGATGACGGCTTCAAAGTTCTTTACTAAGTTTAACTTTGACTTATACTGGATGCCCAGTGGGCATTTTTGAACAGTGTATTCCCTTAACAGAACTGTCGTCCCTTCAGGTTTGAAAGTGGTTGGCTTAGTCAACATCTACTGATCCAAGTAACCCCTGGCTTCAGCAGGCCCACTACAACTTCTGGTTTTGGAAATTTTTAACTGCACACTGTATCACAGTTTCAGTGGTTGTAGAATATTCTTGATGTGGATATCAAGTTGCACATCCGTTAAGACATTGATTTAAATTTCTGTTAATATAATTACAGATAAGCAAGGAACTGTTGCTTTAAGTGGTACTGTATTTTGGAACAAACTGAAGCATGAAGTGCAGGACATGGTTTCTTCTGGGTTTTTTTGGGGGGTTTTTGGTTTTTTTTTTTTCCATTTCTGTGCAGCATTTTAATTAAAACCTATTTGTATACGTGATCTGAGGTGAGAATTCTGTTGCTCTGGAAGAGTTGCATGTTGGCTGCACCATTTTCTTGTGTACTGAACATGTTTGATTCATAATAAAGTACATAACAAGAAATGTCTTTAATAATAAATATGCAGACTCTTATAGGAACTGTAAATATACTTCTAGTATTGGTTTTATCACCCATGCAGCTTGCAATGTTTCAAAACAGTTATCCATTGAAGTATAATTCAGTTTTTACTACCTGGGTTTATGCTGAGGTGTGAGAATACTCTTAAACACCTTGAATAAAAGTGGCAAACAAAACACTCTGGCAACTTGGAAGATGAAATTAGAAAGACTGAAACGTGGTGTATTGGCAAAATGCTCCAAAGGCTAATTATTCTTGCTTCAAAGGGTGTGATAGCTCTCCATGGCTGGAAATGTTTATGTAGGATGTGGTGCTTTTTCTGTTGGATACTATCAAGCTGGTGGTGTCACCCTGTGTATCCAGGTGTATTTCTGTGATCCACATTACAGATGAGGTCAAGCTTTGTGCACTAGTAAGTAGTTCTCTCTGGCGTGAAACTAGATAGGCCAGGGCATGCGCACACCGTATAGTCAGTAAGACTCTCTCATATCAGTGTCAGCTGGATTGTGCTGTATAAATTTGAAATGTCAGCCTTTTCCAGTACACAGTAAGTACTACAGGGCAGTGAAAGAAGATATTTTAATTTAAAATTCTGTCTGTCTTTTTCCATAATTTGACATATGAAGTAGCTCATATTCCCCCCTTAAAACAAATAGTTCTGGAAGCATCAGAACAAATGATGTCTGAGTATCTCATAAAATGTGAGCGTTGGCTGAAGATTTTTTTCATATTTGAACATTGCTAAGTTGTTGGGTTTTTTTTTTTTCTTTCTTCTGTGCTCTCCAGTAAGAGCCCGCAATAAGGTTTTCTTTGTTTCTAACAGCTGCGAGTTTTGTAATACTTGTAGGAGCCTATCAACTTAAAACTCTTTTGCCAAATGTGGCAGATGGCTTCAAAAGCTTTGGGGGAAGAAGTGCATTCTTGCCTGCATGTCTGAAATGTGATTGTGTAAGTCTTGTTTCCTTAAAGTATCAGGCTAAATGCAAATAACGAAATCAGGTAAACTACTAGACTGAAAGTTTTCTTTTCCAGTTTTCAAATCATCTAAGCCACTTGCTACTCATTTTTGGTTTTTTGTTTTTTTCAGAAAACACAGAGCTGTCTTCCACTGAAGAATGTTGTCTTTCAAACCGAGGACACAGCCTCTTCTCAGGTCTAATCTGCGTTACCATGCTGCAGAATATATTTGGTAGGCGGATGTGTTCTCTCTTCCCTTGAAGGCTCTGACTCAAAGGTGATGTGCCTGACCTAATTCTTAAGTCCTGGAATCATGGTGCTCTTTAATGAGACTCCTTAGCTTTTGGCTTGTAACATGTTGGTGTCTGTGCAGTTCAGGTCACAGGTGTATGTGTACAGGCCTGTACAGACTTAGAAGGTAACATCCAAGCCAGGAAATTCGGGTTTTATTTGAATTTGTTACAAAACCCCCATGTCTGAATGCCCAAAACAGCAATATTGATGCTATTGTGCTTTCCTTTTCCCTATGGTGGTTGTTGTCACATACATACTGGAACCAGTGACTCTCCAGTAATAAAACTCTTGCAGTCTTTTGAAAATCCAGCAAGAAAGCATTATGCCCTGCTGTGCTTCCCTGCTGTGCTTCCTGAGTCTTCTATACCATTGTGTTCCTTCTGGATTTTACATGATGTACCAGTTCTCTTCCCTGTACAATTTCTCCTTCCCATGTGCCATCAGCAGAAGCACTGGTACTGCGTGCAGAAGCACGAGCCCGAATGTTCCTGTTGGAGCCCAAGCCTTTTGTGGCACTAAAGCAGGGGATGTTGGAGCTCGTGTCCTGAAGGTTGCTTTCAGTGACTGCCTGCCTCCCTCCTATCCAGTAACATGCTCCCTGAACCTTGTTCATGTACCTCTGTGTTCCCATTGCACAACAGAGATGAGGTAGAAAAGAGCTTTATTCTTTCATCGATGCGTCCTTGATGCCAATGCATGATGCACGTCTCTTCCGCCTTCCTATGTGAAGGTCTCCTCATCTTACTGCATGGCTCTAGCAAACAATTTAAGTCTTCCTAGACTCCAGCCTTCTCATACTGGCAGCAAGTATCTTAGGCTCCACACAACAAATTGCTTTGTTGCCAAAGCCTCAGAGGAAGAACGTCACTTACGACATTTAATTTTACAATTTCTATGGCAAAAACTGTATTAAAGCATTTGGGAAGTCTAGTAGGCAAAATTTAGGAAAATCCTGGAAGTTTGCCCTGCGAACTTTAATTCAGTCCCTACCCAATGCCTGAAGACATTTGCATCTTTAATTACAACCTTAGGCGCTTTTTCCCTGATAAAGCTACCCTACTAAAGGGCAGTGTTCAGTTACCACCACGTGGAGGGGAGGAAGCGCAGGATGAGATTGCTGGTTTCATTTCTCCTCTGTGTTGGAGAGTGTGATAACTGAGGCAAGTGAGTACTCTTAATGGCCCGTAGAGGAGGAGTGTGTTTCTACGTCAACTTCAGGCAAGAGTTTCTTTAGTAATGCTAGGCGACCCCTGTAAATGACAATTTGACACGCAGCTGGTATCTGTGTATTTTGTGGGTACATAAGCTGAGGTACCTGGAACCTGACTTGCTGACACGTTGAGCACTCACAAGATGAGTTGTAAGAACAAAGCTGAATCAGGATGCTGAAAGAATAGAATTATTATAGTGAAACTTGAAAATGTTTGAAATGTTGCAAGTAATGGAAAAGATTTTTTTAAAAAGACGAGCATTTTGTTCAACCTCAGATGTTCTTTCTCATTTTTTAAAATGTTCTGTTTTGTGTCTAGAACATCGAAAAATCTAAATGAGCTAAGAATGAAATGAAAGTAGGAGAGTTTCATAATTTTTTTCAGTGCAATCAGATCTGCATTTTTTTTCCCTTTAAATATTTTAGACTAAAAGTTTTGACAGCTGCTGCACATAACAGCAACCAACATTAATGGGCATGTCTATCTAGCCGAGTGAGATCAGAGCTTTGAGGTAAGACTTTCTTACCTTATAGGAAACACCGAGATGCTGTTGATAGGTATTGTAGAATAGTTGATGAGCAAAAGTACTTGAGAATTCCATACAATAAATACTGTGGGAAACCATTAACTCGTAGGGATAAAAATCCAAAGCACTTGTTTCACTTTGATAGCAAGGTATCCTGAGACGTCTTCGATGAAGGAAGGACACATAGACCCAAACAGTATGTATGTGGAAGAAAGTTAAAGGCTGAATGGCAGGCTTTAGTCTCAAGTTTTTCACTTTAAATAATTGTATAACCAAATGTTTAAATGTTCTTTGTATGGGATGTCATGTACTTGCCTAGGTAATTGCTTTAAAGTAGAAAATGTTTTGTATGAATGGTGATGTACCTTCAAAGGGCAGTTTCTTAACATAAGCATTTAGTGAAAAGACCATGGCTTTTTGCCCTGTGTTTTAATCAGAGGATTACAGTGTGCTGTCATACACTAAAACCACTATATTTCTTATGTTCAGGATTGATATTTGAATTCTTCTGTTTGGTCGGATTTGGACTTGGATCCCTTTTCATGGTCTACTGAAATGAAAGCCATTCTTTTTCTATCAGGTCTATAGACTTTAAAGCCAATCTGCTGCTTCATAGTGAATTTACAAAAAGGAGAACGAATATAATAGAGTGACAATCACTAAAGGCAGCAATTTGATTACTGAAACAGATGAATGGTGAATGTACAGCCTTGCTTAAAAGAAATAAATAAAACCTGTGGGTAGAAAGGTTGTAGCTGGAAGGTTGTATGAGAACAGTGACAGCCAGTATGGAAAAGTGAGAGCACAGTAGAGAAAACCTTAGCATTGACCATCCTATAAAATTAGGGTTTGAGACAGTTGTTGTGAAACAGAAGTAGGTTGTAGGGTGGGTTAGCCATTCCCTGCTGGCCTGAGTAACATTCTCGCAGGTCACAAAGAATGCCTTTGTGCTGCTCTGCTTAACTCGCTTCCACATTGGATTGAAAAAGATATTCTTTGTGCAGAATAAGCACAGTGGGCAAGTACAAAATACTGTGCCTGGCTATTTCCACCCTTAAACCCTGGAGGACACTTGCAAGAAATCCTGCTGATGCTGTCAGAAACAAGTAGTTCTTTTGTTCATTACTTAGAAAGTGCTGGTGCAAAACTCTTCAACCTGAAACTAGAATTAAGAGTCCTCAACGTAGCTCCGTCAAGTTGCTGGTTTTTTTTTTTTTCCCAAGTGGCAGGAAGCAAGCATATGTGAGATAACCTTGTAGTGCCATGTGTGAGGAGATGCTCTGCAATAGTGGATTCAGCAGAAAAGGCAATTCAGCACCTGCCCTTATAGGTTTCACTTTTTTATGTTCTTCCACTTCTCTGTGAGCTGCATGAGAGTGTATGTGAGGAATATTTACTTTTAACAGCTACTGAAATTTGGTGGGTTTTTTTTAACAAAAAATAGTTCCATCTGTGGGGTTTTTATAACTAGACTTACACCCAGGTGTTGTGGTAAGCACATTTTCTATCTTTATGACCATGAACTTCATCTACAAGGCTTGTTGCAGAGATCTTATGAGTAAAAACCATGTATAAATCCCCACAGTTCCCAACTGACACCCTGTCTGGCAAGTGAAGAAATTCTGGATGGTGCAGGTTTGTCTAGCATAATTTTCATTGAAGGTTTTGTTGGCACTAACTGCAAGTGCTCTCTTCTGTGTCCTACTGGACAATGATCCTATTGTTTGCTTTTCTGAGCATCCCAATATAGAGGTGACTGAGAGGTCAGATAATTGAAACTGCAGGCTGGTTTGTTCTGTGGTGCTCATTCGTGGCAACGCTGCTTTCTAAGGCTCATGTAAATTTTAGTTTTTCACTAACTTTTTCAATTTATTTGATAACCATCTTAAAAAAAAACTGGATGGAAATATTTCTACAAGTCAATGTTGGAGATCAAATTTCGTATTGGCTCAGTTCTGAGGTGGTTTTTGACTGTTCTGATTCAGGCTCAGCTGTGTCTGGCATTATTCTACTTCAAGCAGTAAGAGTCCCGTACGTGATGGGGTTACCCTGAATGTGCTCAAAATTATGTGTGTTGGGAAATAAAACGTTTGTGAATGGGATGGCTCACAGCAGGTGGGCCTGCAGCATGAGGCTCCCCCTTCACCAAGTATCATCCCAGCTCCCCTTCGCACATGTGCTATTCCCTTTCCCGATTGCGGATCATGCTTTTGCAGGGATTGCCTGGAAGCACAAAGACCTACGCCGGCTCTTAGGAAGTAAAACAGCAGATGTGCTAGCTGACATCTCAGACCCAAGGAGCTCAGGTGGTGCTGCAGGGTGCTTCTCGAGGTAACGGCATCCACTTCTACACCATGGGACAGAGGGAATCGAGTAAGGCAACTCTTTTCTGTTGCAGCAGTATAGCTAGTGCTTCCTCCAAAGAAGGCACAAAAGTTCTGCGCTAAAAACCACTTTCTGTGGTCTTCAGAGCAGCCCAGTAAAACCACAGGCTGCAGAAGTGGGTTTCCATGTTGCAAATGCTGGTGTGAATCATGTACTTCCTTCCAGCCAGGACCCAGACTCCCCAGCCACGTCCCCAGAGCTCTGCACCGCGTCTGCATCAAGCAAGAGGTTCCTGTTCATTAAGAAGCAACTCACTCAAAACAGGAATAAATACTGAGTCTTAGTAAAAGTAGGGCTCTTTCATATCACATTTATTTAGCTTTCCTTCATTAAGGTTTCACAGTACTTTATGAACAAAGAAACAGGATCAAAAGCAGTTGTTTGACTTTGTATGTCTCAGTTTTCATTTCACGTTACACTTGCACTGTGCACTTCAAGTTAGACATTAAAATTAAGATCAGTTGGTAAAGGTCTTGACTTAATCAGTACGGGGTAGAGAAAGTAATGCTGTAATGCTCATAGAAATGGTCACTTGTCTGAAAGGAAAGTAGCTTGCCTTAACTTTTTGCATCACCTCTACTTAGGGGGTGCTGCTAAGTGTTTCTGCAGAGCAGCCTGCTGCCACAGCTGTGATGCTGCGTAGCAAGTCTAATGTTTTGAAAGTGGCCTTTAATGTTTGAACTTCCAGCAAGCCAGCCTTGTGTTTTCTAGTGTTGACATGTGGCTTCCAGACTTTAAAATCCAATACATGCTATGAAAATGCATGAGTGTTGAATTTAAACCATATTTTAATAATTTGGCCACCTGTACAATATCCTAATAATCTTAAAATAGAGAACTTGAGATCCTCTGTAAAATTATTTGTAGCAGATGTTAAATCTTTGGTGTATTCTACACATTTACACGCTGGGGGACAGATATCAAACATTACCCTTACAAAAATAACCCAAAACATATTTATTTCAAAGAATTAGAAGGGTTCATACCAGGAAGTGGATGCAGGAAGCTTTGTCCATTGTTGTGGTTTGTTTTAAAGGTGTGCTCAAAATGAGATGAAAAAAAGTTTCAGTCGTTACTGCAGTTGGACAAAATTATTTGAGTGTTTGAAAGATAAAAAGCCTGGTTTTATATTTTGTTCCAGCAGTTCCTCAGCTGTTATTTTTCTAGCCCAGCTTTCTTTTTTATTATTTTTTTTAGTACACTTCAACTCTCTGACCTTAAAGACATAATTATGGGGCACTAAATCCTATGTGTCAAACCCATTCTCTGATGATTGAAAAATTACCCTTTTGGTTAGAACTTGAGAGCCAGAAATGAAAAACTTGCTGGCAAGAGGCAAACTGTGCTGGTTTTGGCTGGGATAGAGTTAAATTTCTTCATAGTAGCTAGTATGGGGCTATGTTTTGGATTTGTGCTGAAAACAGTGTTGATAATACAGGGATGTTTTAGTTATTGCTGAGCAGTGCTTACACCGAGTCAAGGCCTTTTCTGCTTCTCACACCACCCCACCAGTGAGGAGGCTGGGGGTGCACGAGAGGCTGGGAGGGGACACGGCTGGGACAGCTGACCCCAACTGACCAAAGGGATATTCTGTACCATATGACGTCATGCTCGGCATAAAAAGCTGGGGGAAGAAGAAGGAAAGGGGGATGTCTGGAGTGATGGCGTTTGCCTTCCCACATAACCGTTACACGTGATGGAGCCCTGCTCTCCTGGAGATGGCTGAACGCCTGCCTGCCCATGGGAAGTAGTGAATGAATTCCTTGTTTTGCTTTGCTTTGCTTGTGTGCACAGCTTTTGCTTTATCTATTAAGCTGTCTTTATCTCAACCCATGAATTTTCTCACTTTTCCGATTCTCTCCTGCATCCCACCAGAGGAGAGTGAGCAAGTGCCTGTGTGGTGCTTAGTTGCTGGCTGGGGTTAAACCATGACACAAATGTTACAGTCTGATGTGACTGAGTAACAAGTCTCTTTAGTAGGAAAGTGAAGTGCTGCTTTTAAAGATAAAGGTGTTGTTGACAAGTGAACGTGTACATAGATTCTTCGTTGGTGTAGCTAACTCCAAGTGTGCAAACTCTGAATAGGCTTCAGAAACCATGCCACTTCTAAAATCTGAGTATGTTTTGGGTTGTTTTTATTTGCCTCCTGAGGTTTTGAGTTTACTCTGTAACTATGAGGGCTAGACTTTTTTTTTTTTTTCCCTTTCTTTCTTTGCCAGAACCTTAACTTTTGTCACAAAGTCGCATGTTTCCAGGAGCTAGGACTTTCAGAAAATCGGTAAATGTGTCTAACGCAGCGATAAAAGGATGGCAATCCCCTACCCGCTCCCTCAACTACTGCCTCTTTCTCTGTAGGAAACACCACCTCTGGCTTCTTCAGATAAATATCACTTTATACACTTGCCCAACTCTTCCACTTTCCCTTCTCCAGTTGTCTCGCTTGTCCGCCTCCCAGCCTGCCTGCTTTTTGCTGGCATCCTCCTCCCTCCCCTCCCATCTTTGTATTTTGGATGTTTTCCAGCCTCAGGTGTAGGGGCAAACTCTAGGCTATGTTGTTCTGTGAGAAGACTCCCAGCCTTTCCCCTGGTGCTGCCGAGTTTATTTGTACTGGCAGCAATGGCAGTAAGGGCAAATTCTGGAAAGAAAAATTTGATGGAGGAGGGCTGTTAAATGCAAAGATTAAATGCTAGATTGGCAGCAACTGGTAGGGCAGACCAAGGGGTGTTGCTGCAGGCTTTCTCTGAGCATCTGCTCTTTCTTTCCCTCGTCATCTGCCATCAGCTGCTGTGAGATGGGGTGCTGACTGGGACCTCTTCTTGACCAGCTTCAGCTCCTTTGATGTTCCCAATGATGTGGAGCCGGAGGAGCAAGTGGTGGGCACCACCTCTGAGGTGGGAGCTGAGCAGTGCTGTCCCTGCCCCATTGCAGCCTGTTACTAGTATTTCCCACAGTAGGAAAGCATGGTAGAGTCACAGAAATTACGTTGTGGCTGTCAGCTTGAGATCCTAACAGGGTTAGGAGAAAGAATCAAATTTTAGAGAGAGACCACTGGTTGTAGGGGCTCCAGTTTTGCGTATATTTGTCCAAAGACAATTTGGCCGTAACTTCTGTAAGAGCAGAGCGTGCACGGGTCGAACTGGGTTGTCTCACCTCTGTCAACCTCAAGGAACTAATCCAGGGTGAGGAATGAAAAGGCAGGTGCTCAGTGTTGGGCCAGAGTTGATGTGTTTTGCTTAAAGAGCAGAGTGGAATACTCTAGAGGCTATTGACTAATTAAAACTAGAAATTTTGCTACATTTTCTGAGCTCACAAAGCAAGTAGGAGCATCAGTCAGTGAACTGTGCTGACTGGTGTGTTTAGTGGTTGCCATTGAAAATCTGGCTTAGGGAGTGAAAAGTATGAGTGCCACTGCTGCTGGAGCTCATAAAGATACGTCTGGTTGGCCTTCCCTGCAGCAGGTGTAGTGTCAGCCTGGACGTGACCTTTTTGCTTCTGGAGCAGACCAGAGCATGGGTGTTACACACGCAAAAAAGTGTCTGCAGCTGGAGACAGGGATAGGGCAAACTTCTCCTCTTTTATCATAAATCAGTGCAAAACTTTTTTCATTATTAGAATAAAAATGCATCATGCTGTAGCTTTGTGGTGCCTGAGGTGATGTTGAAATATCTGCTAACCTCTGCTTTATCTTGAAATAAGCTAAAACTCATCCCAAAGGCTTTTTTTGGTTCTAAATTATAGTGAACCAGAACATACATGTGTATATATGGACTGACATATTCAGTTATGGACTTTTGACATGTAAACATTAATTTACAGCTGCTGAGATTGTATTGAGGGGCCTTTGGACACTTACAGCTTCTGATGTTTAGACTTAAATTAGTGTTGTTTTTCTTTTGAAGGCTGGGTTACTTAACCAGGTAGATCATCACAAACAACTGATGACTGAGATCTCTGTTTTGATTTCTTGGCTCTGTAGTTTAGCATCGAAGATGCCTGTTAGGGCTTGATAAATGGCAGCTGTAATGGCAACCGATGAGCTTCAAGTCACTACTGTGTGTAACCCACTTCGCTCAGCTCCAGAGTGCCAGCTAACCAACCCGAACAGCAATTATAAATGAAAAAAAGCAAAGGTCCAAGGAAATGGCACACAGACAAGGCCAGTAAATGCATGGGACTATTACTCATTTAAAATGAAAGGACAAAAAAGGGAAACTGGGTGATTCAAGCATCAATTCCTGTCACTGACCGAGAATTGCCTGGCTTCTGCCCAGTTCAGTCAGGATTCAGGAATTACCCTAACTTAGTCTTGGATCTCTGATGGATGTGTGGCATGCCCGGGTTTCTCTGGACATCTCTCTCATCCTCTCTGCCTTTGATGTTTCTTGAATGTTTTGGATTTGGCGCTTACGCTCAAACCCTCTGAGCAGGACACATGCAGGCACCTGTATCCAGACAATCATGGACCCAGAAGGTCAGGGCCCGAAGTTCACCAACTGTACATAGAATCATAGAATCGTTAAGGTTGGAAAAGACCCTTAGGATCATCGAGTCCAGCCGTTAACCTGGCACTGCCAAGTCCACCGCTAAACCATGTCCTCGAGCACCACATCTATCCATTCTTTAAATACCTCCAGGGATGGGGACTCAACCACTTCCCTGGGCAGCCTGTTCCAGTGCCTGACAACCCTTTCGGTGAAGAAGTTTTTCCTAATATCCAACCTAAACCTCCCCTGGTGCAGCTTGAGGCCATTTCCTCTCGTCCTATTGCTTGTTACTGGGGAGAAGAGACCGAACCCACCTCACTACAGCCTCCTTTCAGGTAGTTGTAGAGAGCCATAAGGTCTCCCCTCAGCCTCCTCTTCTCCAACGGGTTAAGACGGTGTTGTTAGGGACTTTGTGTTTCAAGCAGCGTCGGCCCCGGTATTAGTGGTAGGAAGGTGCGCAGGGTGGGAGCACGCAGGAGTCTTCCTCCAAGGGTCTTCCAGGAAGAGTCAACAGAGTGTTTGGGGCTAGTCAAAGCTGTAATGAAATATATTATTCTCCCAAGAGGGTTTTTTTCAGAGTCAGTGTAAATGCCATTGATTTCTGTGGGCTTTGGAACAGTCTTCCTTGTGTGTAAATCATACATGAATTTAATAAACGCAAAATCACTGCTTTGGTCTTTAATATTACTGAAGACATTAACTGAATATGTAGAAATACACAGAACTGGTGAAACAGTTCCTGAACTGTCACCGGAAAAAAGGAAAGCTATAAATCTTGAAGAGTTAATGTGGAAAAGCTAATGCCTTTTGCACGGACAAAGGTTTAAGAAAACCTGTTCCCTATGTCTTTAAAATCATAAAAATAAGAAATGAAAAACCGGTTAGTAGCTCATGAGAGGAGGGAGAAAACAGGGGCTCTTGCTCCTAAAAGACTATAGTGGCATAGCCTGTATATAGTTCTGTGCTTCAGCTCTCTGGATGCTGCTTCTGCACAAAATGCTTCTGTCCTGGAAACGTTTCAGCTGCTGATCAGCAGTACGAAATGTGGCCGTGGCGACTGTCAGGTCGTTGGATGGGCCGCGCTTCAGCGTGTTCAATTGTTCCCTCCTTCTTTTGCCCTCGGAGTTGAAACTGTGAATATTTCTGCTTTTCTGGTTTACTGACTCAAGCAAAATAACCTTGGAAAAGTGACTATTTTGGGTCTGCAAAAAGCATGAAAAAATTCTGCTTTCTCAAAAAAATGGAGAAAAGGAATTTAAAGTTGGAGTTTTTTTAATTGAAAGGTTTCATTTGGTTAGAGATTAAGTATTCATTTTCAGTGGGTTTTTTAAATTTTGTTGTTTAAATCCAGGCAAATTTGGCCTTATTTTTTGTTTTAAAGAAAATAGAAAAGGTATGAAAGCAGTCCAGGTTAAACTGTGCCAGAGGTAGGGGAGAGGGTTGATTCCTCCTCGTCCTTCTGTCAAGACGATGATTACGTTCGTGCCAGTTTCAGGGAAACCTTTCGATTTCATTCCCGCGTTCAGCTCCCGCCAAACGCCCGGGGGGGCGGGGCCGGGCCCCGGGGGGCGGGGCCACCGGGCGGGGCGGGGCGCGGCGCGGCCGCGCGGGGGCGCTGCGGGCCACGGCCGGGCCGTTGGAGGCCGCGGGCCGTGGCGGAGCGCGGCCCCGGGCCCCTGGGCGGAGGCCGCCGGGGGAGGGGGCGGCGGGGCTTCGCCGGCACCGGCCGGGGCTGCGGCCGAGAGCGGGGCGTGCTCCCGCAGCGACGGCTCGCCCCGTTTCCCCGCGGGACGGTGTGCCCGGCCGCGGCGCCTCTGCGGGCGCCGGCGCTGGGGCCGCGGTTCGGCCCCGCGTAAGGCCCGGGCGCTGCGGGGCTCGGGGTGGTTTTCCCCAAATGTAAATATCTGCGCTTGCGGCTGGTTTTACGTGACTGCTCTCAGGAGAGAAAACGATGGCAGGTTTCTGTAATAAGGTCACAGCCGTTTGGGATTTTTTTTCCCCTTTGTCAGGGTTATGGGGGCCCTCGGTGTTGTGGGACCGAGTGCAGCGCTGAACCGGAGAGCTCCGCAAACCCATCTGACTCGCAATGCCGGCCGGCGCCCTGCCGCCTGCCCGAGCGCGCCTCCTGGGCGCGTCTTCCCTCTCCAGCTCCTGCAGTATTTTATCTAAAACCTGCTGGTATGTTAACTATTTTAGTTATTTATCAGCTCCATCCATCAGCAATTTGCTGTTGTGATTGGCACCGATTTTACAGCGCTCTGCTTTTTCTGCGGCCGTGATAACATATATTGTGCCATGTTTTTAGATCCTGGCCGATTTCCCCATATGGTTTCCATATGGGAACATGCTGCTCTTGTTAGCCACCTTCGAAGCAGCCCGTCAGCCAGGTCCCCGCTCAGAAACAAATAAATTGTCTAGTGTCTACTGTATTTCCTTTCAGGCCGCACTCTCCACTTTAAACTTGGCAGCGTTTCAGAACAATCAAAATCCAATCAGCGGCCGTGCTAACTCCATATGTTTTATTTCCAGACTGCGCGAGGCGGAGGAAGCCGAAACTATTTTCAGCGTGTAGCAATGTTTAGGGTGACATGCTACAGATCGCGCTGCGCGTTTTCCGCTGACTGTTACCCGGAGCCCCATTCACCGAAGAGAAGCGCTCAGGTTTCGTGCAGAAAGCTGTGGCTGGCCGAGTGCTGCAGATCAAATTAGTTTTCCTGGAAAGTGGAGCACCTCTAATAGAGAGTGAAACGAATGTAAACTACAATTAGTTCGATGTGTTGGAAATACGCCGGAGTCCTCTGGGGCTGAGCCTTACACCATAAGCAAACTTGACAGGTTACCTTTCTTTAAATGGTGTTTTAAGCACGGTGCTTACCCCTGTCGCAGGTCTGTTGGCATGTTCTGTTGGGCTGTGTGCTGGAGTCCATCAGTTGGTCTCCTTCTGCCTCTAGAAACCATGCAGCCTGCGTCTGGATGTAAAATAGCACGTCAGGAGGCATGCATGTGCACGAGCAACAGCAGTTGCCTGGCATCCCTCTGGGATCAGGCTTCTCCCCGTGAGTTTGAGCTGTGTCTGTTTATTTTGCCCTGATGTGTACTAAAGTAGTTGGCAGGTGACAATAGCAGTGCCTGACCTGTGTTGGCAGGATCGCCCACCTTCGCGGCAGCTCACCTGCCCGTGCTTTATGGAGGTGGAAGCTGGACGTGACAGGGTCAGGTTGGTGCCTGCTACCTTGCAGCACCCCGCATCAGAGGTGGGTTTGGTCCTATGCAAGGCGCCAGACGCAGCGGCAGGCAGTGAAGAGGCACATGGAGCTGAGGAAGGATCTTGCTTAAAAGCAGACAGGAGGTACAAGGCGGTGTTGGGACTTGTCCTTGCATCTCTGGAGCGCAGACACCAGGAACCAGCTCTTGGAACAAATTGTTCCTGCTCGGAGAAGTGCTTATCTTACGGTGCATAAGGGGAAAAAGAAGTCAAGCAAACATGAGGAAGACTCACCTCGCACACAGGAAAACCAGTCCCGATCCCAAAGGGATCACAGTTCTCACTTAGGGGCATGCAAGGAGGAGAGTGAGAGGGTAAGGTTTGGGTTGGTAGCAACTCAAGCACATGTTTTTCCCTGGGCCAGCCATGTAAGTGAAGAGTTGCAGACTGATTTCACCGAGGATGAAAAGCAGCAGCAGTCTCATCTCCCAGCCTGTGGTCCTGTTGCGTTGCTCCGTTTCCCTCTGGCTGCGTGTTGCGAGTCTGGCATAACGCAAGCAAAGCCCTCCATTTTGAGATTTTTCCTGAAAGAGAGCTGTAGCCCGTTCCGCGAGCGTATGACAGAGTGGGGAGAGCTCGCTGCCAAAGTGCAGGAAGCACCAGCAGAGCTGTTGAATGTTAATCCAATATTTAATGTTCAGTGGGTTGCCAGTAGTTATAAAACCGTTCATATGGTTTGATGGCTGTATACAGCGTTCCGTGGTTACTTTACATCTGGCTTCAAGAGTGATGGATTTGAGAATACCACTAAGATGTCTGTTAGGAAACACTGTGAGGCCTTAGGAAAGGCAATAAACCAAGATTTGTCATTGTCAGGGAGCTGGCTTGAAGGATGCTTTGAAAAAGCACTCTGCGTGACCTTTGAGTGCAGAACAAAGTCAAGCTCCCAGGCATCAAAGTAATGCCACATGTCGGGAAAACCTGACCCATATGGAAAGCCTAGAAGGTGATAGCCAGCATGAGGCAAATGTGCAGATCAATGCTAATTAAGTGAATAGTAATGTTTGAGCGAAAATAGCTGTCGGACCGTTCAGCTGTGATGTTCGACGACGCAAAATGCCGGGAAGCGCGGGGGAAGAAACACACAAGTGAAACTCCCGGACCCCCTCCTCTTCCCCAGCCTCTCTGGAAGGAAAACATGGTGCTGCACATGCAGCTCTCCCATCAGGAGAGGGGAGACCGACCGGCACAGGGCTGAGAGGTGTCGCTGATGCCTGTGCCGCGCTCCTGGAGGGCCTGCGCTTGGCAGGGGCTGCGGGCTGCACCAGCGGAGAGCGTGGCTGTGCTGATTCCTGAGCGTGCTCACGACCAAAAAAAGCTTTGTTCAGGTCAATGGCGAGGGAGAGTAAAGGAGATACAGGAGAGAGTGCTCGAGTGTGTAGTTTGGGTATCCACAAATTGGTAATGTTTTGGGTTCAAATCAGAAAACCGTGAGGGCTTTGGGGCGACAAAGTAGGCAAGATTAGTGCCTACATGTGCTTTTTCTGTTTTTTTTCCTCCCTTTGGAAGCAGAAAAATCCTTCCTAAGGCGTACAGCACACAGACAATTTGTAGCGGGTAAACCTTTGCCTTTTAAGTGTGAATGTTTATGTGACAACTGAGGGGAGTGCAAAGCCAGCTTTGCGCTCTCGAAGGAGGACAGAAGTGCAGGGGAGTTTGGGACACATGAACACCAGGGGCTCAGATTTGTCAGTAGCAGCAGTGCCCAGTTCTACAAGAACTTGGAAATAAAAGAGAAGGGTGTTTTTTCTTCGTAAATCTCCTCTTTCTCATTTTGTTACTCGGTCTTGTTCACCTCCTGGGTTCAATAAGTCTTTTCAAGCTTTTTTTCCCTGCACCTTTTGAGGCTTTCCAATCTTTTCTAAATCCCGACCCACGTCCTCTCTTTGTGAAGCATTTTCTGTTCCTTCCTCATTACCGCTGTTATTTGTTTTTCACAATTGCCTTGCAAGCTGTTCCTTCCTTCCCTCCAGTTTTCTTGGTTTATTTGCACATCCTCACTTGGTTTTGTTTCTGGAAGGAAAAAATGCAGAGGCTCACGTGAAGTATTACACAAAATAAAAGGTACAGTTTCCATCATTGTTTTCCTTTACAGTAGTTAGCTTCTTCATCATACGCTTAAATGAACCCTTTGAGTCGTCCTATTGATGTGCTCGGGCTTCACCAGCGTCCTGGAGCAGCGCTAGCGGCTGCAGCTGGCTGCAGGGCCCGTCCTTGGGCCACGCGGGGAGCGGGACCTGTCCTCTTCCTTGCTTTCCTCAGTAGGATGTTTGCTCTGTTGGCCTATAGAGGATGGCTGTTTCAATAGGAGCAGATAGGAACAGGTCATAGGGGTTAATATCTTTAACTGCATTTTATTTTAATTAATTTTTTAAATTTTAATCTGGCCAGGGTTAGAGTATTGCATCTTTCCCTCCCTGCCATCACCCAAACACTGAATGCAGAAAGAGCAGGATTAGTCTAATACAACTCAACAATCTATTTCCCCCATTTTTCTAACCTTTTCCATTGTGTATAACCTAGCGAAGAGAACAGGTAGAAACCATTTTCAATTCTCACATGAATTAATTATAATTTTATTTTTTGTTGTAAATTCAGTTATAAAGCATTAAGCTGAGTTCTTAAGCCTGAAGCTGAACCCAGAAATCAAACCAGTGGATTTTGAGATGATTTTTACAGCTGTGTGTATTTTCCCTGAGAAAATCAAGAAATGAAAGTTCTGGGCTTTTATTAACCTCTTTTCCCTAGCGAGATGTGTCTTTGCTGCCTGCAGAAAGAGATTTGAATAGACTGGAGGAAAAGCAGAAGTCCCTCAATGATTTTGTGGTGGGAGAAGCTGCCCGGGACATCTCTTGGCCCAAGGTATGTTGAATATGAGAAAAGGGCAGGAATCGCTAGGAAGCAGGAGGGCAGTGTTGCCACATCGTATGAGTTCAGTGCTCTGGTACTTGATGCTTTACTTTAAACCCCTCCATCTCTCTAAGTGGCGATATTTAGTGCGATGGAGCCCCGTGTCAGGGCAACCACGCTGCTGAGCGAAGCCGCGGTGTTTACTCCCTGTTTCTCTGCTGTAAGTTCAGCTTTGGGTCCCTGCCGGGACATTTTCTTTTTGAAATGAAATCATCGTTTACAACGCACATCCACAAGTTTTTCTTTCTGGCAGCATTTGAAAACGGAGCCATATTTTGTTTTCCTCTGTAGTACAGAATGATGTTTTACAAACAACTTTGTTCACATTGGATTTTTAGTTTTATAGGTTATGCTTTTGAGCAACACTGCTGTTAGCATAAGTGCACTATTTCTAATTGTGCCCAAAATTAATCTGATAGGTTCCTGCAGAAAATACATTTAAAATAGAAAAAAAAGTTAAATAGGACCTACTTCATTTATATGCTTTTGGCAGAGGTTTCATTTGGGGGGGTGTGAGAATAAATAACCTGCTGTTCAGTGACAGCATGTTAACTCATGGTAAAAATAATATATGAATTCAAATAGCCAGCCTCCAGCCTGTGTGCAAACATATACCTAAGCATGCTTGTGCATACCTATTATGATAAGGCATATTAGGCTGCTTTATAGAATTATTTTGTTATTTTTTGCTTGCTGCAAAGTGTCAATTTTACAGTGACTCACATCCCAGAGAAACAGAAAGCCAATATTTGAAATTATTGTTGCTGTCTTCCTGCTTGAATTCCCTCCAGTATCGGTGAAATCAGTAAGAACTTTGTGTTTGACCAAATGATCTAGGGTTGGGCACTCAAGGTCGCATTGACCCTAGCTATAATTTTCCTTTTTCAAACTGGTCCATGATATATTTGATATTTAACCCGGATGTCCCACAAATTTAGATGCAGAACAAAATACACATGCGAATGGGATAACAGTAAAACCTGGGAAATGCTTACAGCTTATTTAGTGCCTCCAAGTGTGTAAGGTGCACACCGTGTAGAAATATAAAACTAACAAGCAAACCTTCTTGGGGCCCAGACCTGTGATAGGATGTGTCTTGATGCTTGAGGATGCCTCACACCACACAGGCAGACCAGTCCTGCACCTGGAGAGCGCATGTTGTGGTGAGCACGAAGAATGAACTCTGAGTTGAAGTGGCAAAAGGTAATTTTCAGCACCAGCCTTTCCCCCCGCGGGTGCTGTCCTTCTGGGCTTGGTGGGGTGTTGGCACCTCCAGAGGTTGCCCGAGTTCAGGACTTCTGGTTGTTGCTTTTCCAGGTGTGGTGAGAACTTCGGAGTGACTAGCGCCTGGCAGCCGGGGGCTGTTAGCAGAGACCACTGAAGGCTGTGGCAGAATGTAGCTGTCTGGGGAACTGGGAGATTAATACGCAGGATATAGAGAGAGAGCCCAGAAGTCCATTAAAATGACAGGGTGCAGGCAGAGCGGAGGAGACGGGGAGAGCCAGCCATAGCGGTTGGGTTTTCTGGCCAGGACGTCTCAAGCCAGAAGAAGGTCTAATGGGAAGGGCAGGATCAGCGGGTGAGCTTCAGCCTTTGTTGACCGGGCACTTGTGCTGTACGTACTGCCTTTCCCTACAGACAAGATGGTTTATCTTAATTTTCCCCTGATTGTGTCCTTCTGTTTTTAAAAGCACAGTCTTCGTGGTAACCTCATGGTTCCTTGCTCCCCTAGGGTCCCTCCGTCTCCCCCCGTCTCCCCTGGCTGCTATTTGATATAAGCGCAGTCCGAATGCTTTGCTGAGCTGGGACCTCACTGTGGTGAAGATGAGGGGTGGCTGCACCGAGCTGAAGGAGCGACTCTTGCAAGAAAGGCTCTGGTGTGAGGTATGGCAGGTGGCACTCTGCATTTGTGTAGCCCTTCCTTACTCCGCACACTGGAGCACAGCGCAAGTCGTGTGCCTCCTTCCCGTGAGGGCCTAGCCAACAACAAATAATGTGAGCGTGAACAAGGGCAAGGGAAGGAAAGTGACTCAGGGTCGCCTGTCCTTGCATGTAAGGATGTAGCAGTTGCAGTTACTGTTAGTGAACCCAGACTGTAAGAAACAGGTGAGTCAGTTGCACAGTTGTTGAATTGGTCTTTCTAACATTTGCAAGTGAGTGAAAAGTTTTGGAAAATCGGGGAGGGCTCGCTCTTGTCTTTTGGGCATCTGCAGAAAGCATCGAAGGGGATCGGCACCCCTGTGAGAAGGTAAACCTGATCCTGGAAGTTCCTTGGTGGAAGCATTTGAAGGGGATCCTTAAGAACACAAACTGTTTTCAGAAACCAGGAGGAAGGCGTCTGTGGGCATCTCAGCAGAGACGATGTGTTTGATTGATAGCCTGTCCTGACAGGGAAGAAGAGCTGAACTCACTCAGAGGGGCTTGATGTTCAGCACCTTCCTTGTCCTTGTCTCTGTGAGACAAGAGAAATCATAAGAGACAGGAGAAATCATAAGGAGAAAATGGTTCTGAACCTATTTTTACAAAGTTTTGGTTTGTTCTTGGTTGTGTTTCTGTGGCTTCTTGTCACAGCACCTCCTTACACAAGTTAAAGTGATGTATGAGCCAGATCTGCTTTAAAATAAAAATGCTGTTAAGGATCTTTTTTTTTCTGAAGGATTTTCAGCTGTTAGGACAGACGGACAAACAGCACCAGGGGATCCTAGTAGACTCGTATCACACCAGATATTGTTATGTACTGTCTCCCGTGCAGCCATTTACGCCACTGCCAAGTGAGCCGCGGAGGCTGGGTGTCCCTGCCGCCGCTGAAAACGAGTGGGGATGCCTGGCCGCTTTCCGGAGCCCCAGCAGGGCTGCGGTAGGGCGGATGCTGGGAGCAGTGGGTGTCTGTGGGGCCCCGAAGGAGGCAGCTGGGGGGCTTGTGGATGCGGCTCTGGTGACCGGCAGAGCTGGCCGCCTCTGATGGCGCACAGCTGGGCTCGCTGGGGAGGCTGCCAGTGGTGCGCTGGTGGTTGCCATCTGACGTCGATGGACCCCTGGGGAGCTGTGGGATAATTTTAAGAAGTAACTTGTGAAGAGTGACTAAGAAAAGGAAGCTCCGTGTTCACTGAACGAACGAATGAATGAACAAATAAATGAGTGAATGAAAGCAGAGGGTGCGTAGGGGCTGCAGCCACAGGGGTCTGAGCCTGATCTGTGAAAACTGATCCAGTCCCTGCTTCCTGGACTGAATACTTTAGCAGTGACCTGGTGGAAAGCTATGGCCAAACTACCTCAGAAATACTATCCCCAAAGTTTTGGGGTGTTAGAGAGGCTTGCTAAGGAATTGCTTGGCCTGTTGTAGTCTGCACCCATGTGGTTTAGAGGGGAGAGGGCAGAGCCAAGAGGATGCATGCAGCAGAGGGATGCTTTTGTCCCTGCAGCTTTGTGAGCAGCCACCAGCTTTGAGGATGCTGCCAGGGCGAGGGGTAGGCATTCAAGCGAGGGTGTGGACTCCCAGCCCCAGAAAAGGTTACGCTGGCATCGCCAGCCCTCCGCCCTCAGCCCAGAAAGGGGGAGGCCAGCAGTGCAGGCATCAGCTTGTGCCCCTTGCACCTTTCTAGGGTAGAGAGACACCTGGCAGTGGGAATGAGGTGGCTCTGGAGGCAGGAGGGTGTGTGGCCCTGCCTGCCACAGGGTACGGGCCTCCTCTCGGTGACACTGCTGGCCACCTTTTTCCCCATCCCCTCCTTGGTTCCCCGTGATATTCCCAATCCTTACAGCTGCCCTTTTTGTCTTGTCTTTTTCAGCCCTGCTGCTAAGCCTGGGGAATGGGGGTGCTTGCCCTGTCTCCTCTCCAGAGCCCGGGCTCCCCTGCAGGGCTGCTAGGGGCTTACGGCCTCTCTGATGGTTTTGCTGTATTTTTGTGTGTGTCCTATTTGGTGTGAGCAGCACTGAGCCCATGGGCTGTAAAAAAATTTTAATGGAAAGAATGTGTTCCACACTGTTGGTTATTATTATGTTTTAGTGCCTAACATATGCTATTTTGAAAAGCAGCAATATTTTTGAAAGTGTGTGTAAAGTGGGGCGGAGAGACATCTCTTTTTAGTGCTGTAAATTTGTCTTTCTGTATAGAGAGAAGAACAAACAGCAAAACTCTTCACCGGTTTAAATCAGTGCAACTTTTTGGCATCTGTGTCAACTCTTCTTCCACCAGAATTTGTACTACAGCCCTAGGAGTAACTACAGCAGCAGAGGACAGGCGTAGCATGAAGCATGTGTATTCGACACAGCAAGTACTGAGGCTTAGCTGAATAGCGCTCGATGTATTGTTTGGGTGGCTTTCAACATCCCAACCAAAAATACACATCAGTCGTGCTTCTCTCTTTGCTGTGTTGAAAAGCAGCCTATAAAAAAAACCCCCGACGCTTGCCATCCTGTATGGTTGTGGCACACGACCTGCGAGTCGGAGACGCTACCTCATGGTACAGGGTTCAGTGACAGTAAATCTGCCGGAGACGTGATGAGTGATGGCTGCGAAGGGAGAGTGATCTGGCTGCCCCAACCCTGGCAGCCGGCGGGCTTGGCTAGCAGGGCCACAGCCGTGCCAGCCCATGGCAGCCAAGCACGGCCAGCCTGGAGCCAAGTCCCTCAGGCTGGCACAGGAGGATGGCCGGGGGGCTCTACCTTGCAGCTACAGAGGAGAGTGGAGGTGGCAGCCCCGGAGCAGGCGGAGGACGGGATGTGGTTTGCAGCGAGGTGTGGACTGATGCCATGCGGCCGGATGGGGGGACACGGGGAAGGAGGGGTGAGGAGCCCTGCAGCTGGCAGGGTTTGCGAGTGCTGCTGCATGGTGCTTGGCGTTTTCACTCTGGCTTGAGGACTGTGCATGGCGTTTTGCTGCCTCGGTGTTCCCAGCGAGCGTGGTGGGACTGGTCACGCAGACCACTCCTCATCTGTGATGAGCCCTTTCTGTGCTTTTGGGTACTTTCCTAGGACATGGACAGCATGTCCAAAGGGCTTTGTTGTTCAGATAAAATTCAGAAACAGAAGAAGCACACAATAAGAAACTGAAAGAAGAAACCAGGAGTGTGGTGTTGTTACGTTGTTTTATGAATATGAAGCATCAATCATAAAATCACTGAGGCCGATGGATGGTTTTTAACCACGCAGAATCACCATCCCAAAATTCAGTATGTACTTTTGACAGCAAAGGAGCATTTTATACTTTCCAGATAGATCTTGTCACTCATGGATTTCAAAGGCCCTACGCTGAACCCAGGTGAGGGATTGAGCTATATCTTTTCGTAATTGCCACTCTTCTCAGTTACGTAGTCATTTACTGGGCGTTGTTAAAACTCCGATCCTTATTCTCAGTTCTTCTAAGGCCTGACCTTATCTTATGCTTCTGCAGAGTCACAGAAGCAGCATAAAATTGTTCCCAACTCTTTCTAAATCAGGCTCCAAAGGGGACGCCACATCTATGTGACAAGAACAAGGTTGTGCCCCCAACCCTCCTGCCTTTTAATTGTTAATGGATTACTTTTTCACAGGTTATTTTAGGAGACTCAGCATTTGGGTATATGATGGAAGAACAAAAGTCGCAATAAAAGTATAAATGCTCAGGGAGAGAAAATAACATGTTGTAAACTGGTTGGTTGTTTGTCACATAAGCAATCTGTATTTAGAGAGTTACATAGAAAATATAGTTTCCATAGGGAAAAGTGAGAACACCCACCAGTGTTAGGCAGTTGGGAACAACCAGTTTATATGCCAGCTAGAAGGAGGAGAAACATCAAGAGTATCCTTCAGCTTTCCTAACCGCTGTTTTACTTGGACCGCAAGGTACACTAAATGTTGCTGAGAAAACTTAAAACTTTCTCCAACATGCTCAAGAATTCAGATCCACCTCTTTCATTGTCACTGGCTGAGTGCACATATTTACTTGTAGGGCACTTTTAATACAGTGTGATTGGGACATTAAGCTTCAGCCTGGTCTAGTGTTCTGAAAATAACTTACCATTTGGGAGGAGAATAAAGGGTGTTAATCTCAGCTCCTTGGCTGAAATTCCTAGTAAAGTTTTTACTTCTTCATTCCCAAGAATAGGCACAGTGTTCCTCAAGAAATAATTCATATTCAGAGTGTTACTCTGTATATAAAATTTCAGTGCACCAGTGCACAACTAATCCTTAGAAGGAAAAGTTGCCCTCAAAAATCTAGCCAACTCTGCAATACTTAATGTATATGGACTTGAATGATAGGCAAAATGTTGAAAGCATTAAGTTAAATGTATTTCAGGGGGAAAAAAACATTAGGAAAACTCTTCGGCAAATCTTTTACAGATGGTAGACAGTTTAATTGCTGTGGTAAACTTGTCTGACATTTTTGGAAAAAATTTGGGTGCTACAGTAATCCGTAGAACCCAGTGGGCCCAGGTTTAAATGGCTTGGAACAAAGACATGCACATCTTCATCTTAGCTGTGTTGCTAAAGTTTCACCCAGGGTTTGGGGGGTGAGATCTTTTCCTTCCTTTATTTTTTTCCAATTAACTCCTTTTAACCAATTTAAAAGTTGTACACGTATTATTTGGATGGGAAAGCAGCAGAGGCCTTAAATGAAGTGAATGAGGCTACAGTATTCCTCTGTACCAAATGTCTTACTGGAAAGTTTTATGCTGTACACAGCTGGACAAACTTCAGGAAAAAAATTTTTTTTTTTTTTTGCACGGAGCATTGTGCAGGACACAACACTAACTGGAGGAGCACAGCCTCTGGCTGTTGGTGGAAGCATGAGGGCTCAGGTGTGATTTCTTGCTCGACGCTCCCCAGTCCGGTGACCGAATCGGCATCCAATGCCAGCGTGTAACACAGCTGCTTCTCTCCTGTCTCGCTGAATGCCTCCTTCTTCTGCAGTTCACAAGCACACACGTCACTCACCCTTTTTTTCGTACATTACCACCGTATGTCTAAACTGAAGTGCCCGTGTTGAGCTAAATTGTAATATTTTCCTTATTTGCCAGTGAGCAGGTATGAAGAGAGAGACACAAATCAGTGTGATACTCAGCTCTTATCTTTTCCACTACACCTACTTTCTTTATCATCAAGGTACAGCTGAAAGATAAGCTCTTATCTTCTTCTGCAAAATCAGTCCATGCTTCCCTTTCTTGAGAAGCTATTTCTTCTAGCACTTTTTTTTATACAAATAGCAAAATTTCATGTCATTCCCATAATTTGAATGGGAATTAGAATAAAATAGAATTATTATTCAATTATATCCCTTTTTATTTAAAGCCTACATTATCTCGTATGCATGTTTGATTTTTGGTTGTCTGTGTTTTTTCTTCTTCTTTCAACTTCTTACTAGGCAAATCCCATGCTCTCCTTGGATCTGGGCTCACCGTGTGGCCTGGGACTGGGGCGCCCTGCGTGTGCCGTACCGTACACATGCCGAAGGGAGTGCAAGTGTGCCCCGTGCCGGCCGCAGACCTCCCCGTGCGTGGCTCATCTGATGGCCCGGCGCTTTGAGGGTCTGTCCTGGGCACTATCCATTACTGGTGTGATGGGAGCGGGGTTTGCATGGACCTCCTGAGACCAGTGGTGCTTTTGGCATCTGTCACTCATTGTATAGCTGAGGATTTCTTCTTTTCTTCCATTCTTCTGCTTCTCTGTTTGCTTTGCCATGTCCTGTCTTTGCCTTAGCAACTTTCTTTAATAAACTTTCCCCTACAGAGAAGATATTTGTCATAATAATGGGCAGCAGAAAACAATTCCCACATCTCTCAGAGCATACAGCCATCGTGAAAGCTCATCTGTCAGGGGTACGATGCTGGGATGCTCTCTGATGTAGTGTTACGCATTACAAGTGTTGTGTTTCAGTGTGTGACATCTAATAGTATACTTGTTTTACACTGGATAATTTACGCACATAATATTTTGCATTTGCTGGAAACTTTGAGTGAGACTTGCACCAAATCAAGTTACTGGTGTGCAAGTGTTTGCAGGTTTAGAGGTAGAGGAGTCTATTTGTGGTCTGGGTTTATACCTTTTTGGATGCTTTCTGCATAAGCATTAGCCAGGCTGACTTAATTGTTGCTCAGTTCTTCTAGCTCTTAAAAAAACTAAAAAAGTATTTTATTTTTTGTTTCTGTCAACCATGTGTTGCTTTTAAAGGCTGATAAAGTGTGTGTATACTGTTCCTCTAAGGGTGGGTCTGGGTCTGGTCTGTCTCACTGCACATTTCTGTCCTTTAAGGACAATCTTCATGGGAGTGAGCAATCCCTAAAAGGATAATAAGATTTCAAGATGAAAATATACCTGGCAGGGAAGTGGGATCAGGATTATACAGTAGTGTCATTCCTCAAAAATCACAGTATTTAAAAAAAAATTTCCCTGACTGCTTCATTCACTGCCTAGGTTGACCCCCTAAGAGGTGGCATTTTCAGGGTTTTCCTCTGCAAGGTGAGCGACTGGCACTGCTTGTTTGCAGTCAGTGCCTCCACGGGCTGTTGAACCACAGGAGTTTTCAGCATCCAAGGCAGGCGCTGTGTCCCAGCAAGGGGGGACCGATGCTGGGGCACCCCAGGAAAGGGTCTGTGCTACTTTGTGGTTTGTTTAACGAAGCTTTGCAGAAGCCCCAGGGGTTACAGCCACAGCGACAGGGCTGGACGGGCTGTGTGGGGTCACCGGGGAGGAGACCTGGGTGGTGGAGAGAGGGCAGCAGAGCCAGCTGGAGGAGTGCCAGGGGAAATCCCATTATCTTGGGGGCAAGGCAGTGGGAAACCCCACCCTGACATGGGCTGGGGAGCTTTGGGAGTTTAGGCTGAGGAGGGGTAAGGGCTGCCTGCGGGGACCCTGCACTGGGGGTGTGTGCCATGGGCTGGGGAGAGGTCAGCGTGGGCAGGATTTCCAGAGGAGACGGAGGTGGGTCGCCCTCCCCACCAGCCTGGCAGAAGCCCCATGTACATTGCAGCGTGTGAGGGACTAAACTGCCAGAGGCAACCTGGGGAAATGGGTCCCCCAATGCAGGCACTGGGGAGGGGCTCTTCCCCACCAGGTTTGATGATTGCCCTGGTGAAATCCCTGCAAGGTGCTGCTGCTTTGGTTGTGGTGCAGTCCAAGCTCTGCCGACATGCCCGTGACACCTTTCATTAAAAAGCAAAGCAAACAAGGGAAAAAAAAAAAAAAAAAAAAGAGCAGGTTCAGGACAGGTGCTGCTACCAGTTGCTTTCTGGTTGAACTGGGAGGTGTTTTTTCTGTCTCTCCTCTTTGCCTGTCTCTGCACACATACTCTGCTGCTGGTTTGGGCTTCCCCACATGCTGCGGTGTGCTGCATGTTTTGGTTTCCCCGCAGAGTGTGGCGTGGTGCACCTGGAGGAGGCAGAGGATGGTGTTTGGCGTGTTTGGTGCAGCTCACTGGCTTCAGGAGTGGAGTTATTTTTTTTCTTTATGAACAATCTCAAATAACCAGCACCTTTCTGGATGTGTTTTTTAAATATCTTAACAGCCTGCTGTTACATCTGCTAATGTGTTTTCAAATGCTCTTTGCAAGGCTGGCTGTCCCTGCTAATGAGCTACAGCTTCTGTGAGGAGAACAGCCCTGGGGATTTTGTGGTCCTGCAGGAAACAGGTGCTTCTGTTTGAATATGCCTTTTTTTTCCCCTGAATACAAAGCATAAGTTTCTGCAAAGCGGCTGACAGAGCCATCTGAGCTCGGGCACCTGGAATATCCCACCTGTGACCCTGCTCCTACTGGAATTTTCCCACTGCCTTACTGGAGGAAGGTGTCTGCTTTCCAGAAGAAACAGGGATTCCCGCACGGATCTTCTGGTTAACTGCAACCCTATCCCTAAACACCTGAAAAATGCAGCAAGTGCAGGCTGTGTGAATGGAATAAGCGTTCCTTGTAGTCCTCTTGCTTTTCTTCCAGCAGCATCTCTACCCAACGGTGGAGGAACTCTTCTGGTTGGCATTTCTCTCTCTTCCCTGCACGCTGAAAGACAGCACTGCCGCTGAGCTCACGGATGGTGCGAGCACCCCACAGCCTGCCTAGAAAGGAAGGCCTGGGGAGAGCGGGATGGGAAGTGCAGATTATACCCATAAAAGGATGAGGAAAGTGCCTCTTTGGCCATCGGGTTGCGGGGGAACCGCTTGACGCGCAACTCTGACTTAGCTGGCGCCCTGCAGGATTTCCTGCAGAAGCGCGGCCATCCAGCCCTCCTTCAGGACCGGCTGTGGCAAAACCCCACCATTTCCCTGGCAACACTGGGTGAAACCCTCTAGTCGCTGCAGCAACTGGGTGTGTTGGTAGTGTCTTGAATGGGACTGTGCTGTGGCAACCAAAGGCTGCTGTTTACTATGATGCCTCACATGAAACCCCCTCTCTAGTCAATGGGGAGAGCCAGGAACTTCCGGAGAGTGATTAATCCCAGCTATTTTAGACACTGACTTCAGGATGGGGTGGTTCATTTGCTACGATTTGTTTATCTCCTTCCATTGAAGGCTCTGCCGTCAAGATCTCCAGTTTACATGAGATGAGATGAGATAGATTGGTTGCTTTATTATGTGGGACCAGAAAGATCTCATTCCCTCTATGAGATGGTTTTATGTCTTGTTTTATGTCAAGGTTGTAATTTGCTCAGTGGGACATACAATGGAAGGATTATTGTCTCCTCAAGGGAATCTGGTCCTATGTTTGTGGAATAAGTAACAAAATCTTAATAACTGGCTTTGTTCATCATTATTCCTGAAAACAGAGACAGCAGGTACCTTCAGAAGGGTGCATTTGGGTTTAAAATGGGTAACAAGTCGAGTCCATTACAGGAACCTGGGATGGGTGGGTTCCTTTTTTGTACAGAGTAGCAGAATTAATGTAGATCTTTTTTTTAAGGAGGTAAAGAATGCTGACATTTAAGAGAAATATGAAAGTAATTCTACCTGTTTTTAAAAGGTTACTTTGTGAATGAGAGAAAAAAAGGCAACATCGCCACTTTTCCTCCCTCTTATAACATGGAAGAAAATTGATCCAAGTTCTTGGTAAGTGGTGTTTTGAGAGTTTCAATACCTGAGACATCACAGTTCTCGGGGATCACAGCATTTCTTTCAGAGAAAGGGGGAAGAGCTGGACTGTGTAAGCCAGGCCATCTTCTTGCAGTGCCCTCTGATCTTCCTCTTTTCTACTTAGGGGCTGGCTGCTTTAAACAGCCCGCTTTACTTGAGTGTTTCAGTTTGCACAGAGCATGTGTAAGTACAGTACACGGCACCCAGGCAGGATTTGTCTGTAAAAGATGGCAGAAACCTGATATCTTTGCGGCTGCTTTCAGAAACGCAGTGCAGATCCTGGCACAGGGTTGGCTGCTTAGTGGTGGGGTGAGCGAGAGTTGAGACGTGACGGGTATTTAAAGGGTGATGGAGCAGCAGGCTTGGCCTGGGAATCAGGGAGCCTCGGCCATCCTGTTTTGGTCTGGCCACGGTGGCAGCCCTGGGGACATCGGTCCTCCCATTGCTCACAGGGTGACGGTAGCAGTGGAGGGCAGTCGCACAAGGTCGGCTGTCCCGCGGCAGCGTGGCACCGTGTCCTGCTCTGCTGCTCCTCTGCTGAGCTCGCTCCTGCTGTGGGTGATCGGATGGAGGCAAATGCGGGATGTCATCCGACTCGGTTCCTAGCCTTGAGCTGGCAGAGTTTGCTGACTGCGTTTGAATCCATGGCGAGCCATGGGATTCCTCTTTGCTGTACTGCCATTCAATAAAAAGGGATTTTTCTTTCTGTTTTAATGCTGGATGCCACTAACACAGTGACAAGTAGAGGCAGATTTTCTTCCCCCACATCTTTTAAAAATTGTAAGGGATGTAAACCACTGTTTAGTAAATTAATTAATTTTCTCATCATCTGGTCTTGTAGATGAATAACTGCATTGAATAATATATATGTTTATCTGGTCTGTTCGTTTAATCTGCTGAGGAAGGTCTTTGCAGCAGGTGATTTGTCATTCCTGCTCCCTGAGCATGTTATAAAACCAGGTTTCCTTGAATCTTGAAAAAACTGTATTTCAAACCTGACTGCTAAGCAGCTGCTGCTCAGGGTGACTGAAAGCATTCTCCGTCCGGGGACCTGCAAGCATTTTGCAGAGGAAACCCGTGCTCTGCTCCCTCTTTCCAGCGAGGAAGCGGGGACACGGGGCTACTGGCGGGCATCCTCAGAGCACAGCCTCGGAGCAGGCGCAGTGCTGAGCCCCGCTCTGCAAGTCGCTCGGCGCCAGCACCCCCTGCTTCAATAGCAACCTGACAAATAATCTTGTCATGCTAACAGTGCCATAGGTATGGCGCAGGGATGCTGGTAAGGAGACGTAATATCTTTCATTAGGAAAAGGGTTAGTAGGAGAAAAGCCCAGGGGCTTTCCAGGCACAAGATCCTTTCCCTTTGCTTATATTCTACCATGTGCTTAACCTGTCCCATGGCATTTATGCCTGAAGCCTTTTGCAGCCTGTTGCTACATTATCTATAGTTATGAAACAAACCCCAGAAACAGGATTCCTGTTCCGCCACCCACCCAGGCCAGGGCAAAGCGGGAGGCAGTGTCTGCTGGAAAGAGGTGCTTTTAGCAGCAATTCGGAGGGAATCTGAACGCTAACAGAGAGGAAGCAGTGAGATTAGCTGTGCTAAAAACAAAAACAACTTACCAACATTTAACAGTTTGTGGCAGAGATTGAATTCTTTACTTTTGTATGTATGAGATGAATTTGATTTAATATTGAGCAGATTATGGACAGGTGGAAACCAGCCCATAGTCTATTGTACTGTCCAAGAGGAAATATAGTGTGCTTAATTTACCAAGGGTGGTCAGAATAACATATCTCTGAATGTATTTCTGTTGCAAGGGCTCTTAAAAACAAAAAAAACAAACAAAAATAAAACACCAAAGCAGAAGATGGTGGCAGAAGATTCACGTTCTCTGTTGATTTTTCATTTGATTCTATGTTCATTATGGTCTCTAGTCCACCTCACGCTGCTCTGCTGGCAAGTTGCAAAATGATAGCGTTTTTATCCTGCTATTTGCCTGTCTAGCAAAAGTTCCTTTCTTTTCAAATATGCACTTCCTGAGCATACGTGACTACTGAAGTGAATAGGAGCTTTGTAAATGGAAGCACAATATGATTCAGCTCTCAAAGGTGTGGAAATTTCATCTTTAGATACTCGGAGGAATATGTTCTGAGTTGTTTTTTCCTGTATGTACCCAAGTCGCATTTAGTTGACAGCTAACGTTTCTAGCCAGATAATGAGTGTATTTCTCAGAAGTTGTACACGGAGGATTTCTTATGGGTTTTCTTCAGTCCCTTCCTATTTTTAGAGTTGCATATAATTCATAGTATTTCTCTCTCCTTTATAATAAGGCAGCAGGTGTTCAGTTAAACTAAATAATTGTCAAATGTTGTATACCTCTGTTTTACAGGTAGGGCCGAGAGACAATTTGCTCGGGTTGATTTGGGGGGAAAAAAAAAGATTTGGGCATAATGGAAGCTTGCTTTGAATAGGCGTCAAATGTTAATTCGTTCAATAGAAAAAATGCAATGTTTTCATGGAATCGTGGAAAGATTTGGCTTGGAAGGGACCTCTGGAGACCTCTAGCCCTGTCCCCACATCCCAGCATGGGTAACTGCAAAGCCAGATCGCTCGAGCGCTTGTCCGGTTGAGTTTTGACACTGCAGTTTGGAGACTGCTGGAAGTTGCAGAGGAGTTTGTTACAGCCATCCAAAATTAATCCAAGATGAAACGTCGGGTGAGTGAATGCTGTCCCTGGATGGGTGCTTTGTACGACGCAGAGCCTCCAGGCCTGAGGAGTGGCCTGGCACAGGCAGCTGGACCCGTTCATGACCTTGTTAATCTCTTTTAATGTGGAGGTTTCAGGAGTTCTTTCTTTAACAACCCCGCACTTTCGTGTGGCTTCAAATGGGCAGACTCATTGTGCTTTGCTGTGCATTTGGACCTAAGCTTCAGTACTCTATCAAATCGTTAAAATGCTAAGAAACATGGGCTTTTTCTTTTTATACTCCATCGACAATAGAAAATGCTTTCAAGCAGGATTTCAGCAGCCTTCTTGCTTTGACATTGAAAACATTCTTGCGCAGAGCAACAATCATGCAGAAATTGCTGTAATAAACTGTTCCATTTATAGAAATGTAAACAATATTTATGTGCTATTGGTAGTACTTTGGACAAAATCGATGTGTGGGCTTGTGTTTAAAAAAAATAACAGTGGAGGAAGAACATGACACAGAGAAAGAACAAGCTGTTGACTAAAACTTTGCCTGTCGCAATGGCCTCAATAAACTCATGTACTAATACTAATTTTAAATGATCTTGTGTTTGAGACTCTAGAAGAGCTCCTGATTTTTGGCAACTTCTAATCACCTTTTTACTTTCTGAGAGTGATTTTATTAAAGCATCTTATGCTGATCACCTCAAAAACAGTGACTTTAAAAAATAGTCCTTATCCACCACTTTTGTCCATGAAGTGATTAAGTTACAGTCTGTTTTTATCTTAGGTCAGTCTCCAACAGCTGCCTGTGCATAATGATTGATCAGAGCAAAACTATTAATTTTTTGCAAAGGTTACTGTGTCTTATGATAGAATTATCAGTTAGAGAGTTCTTTGTTTTTTCCCTTCTTTTTCTACGCATGACATTTTTATTAGATTCTTCCCTTTCCTTCCTGGTTGCGTTCTCCTGGTTTGTGGGGACAGTGAGCTGTAGAAAGAAATGCTCCCTTCAATGGAAAACAGAGGTTGACTTTTGAACAGACATTTTTATTGTCTTCTTAATGAAGTGGTTGATCTTTTAACAAATCTATGATAGACAAAAGTCCAAATGACTGTGAGTATAGTTACTGGAGGACATAATTAAGCTTGAGATTTATTTTCCAGTTGCACCCCCCCTTTCCCCATCTATTCCTAGCTCTGCCCATCTATTTTTTTGAGCAAAATGCTCAGTGCTGGTCTCTTGGCAAAAGGAAAGTTCTGCTCTGCGAAGTCTGAGCAGAGCAGACACAGCGTGTCTTTTCTGTTGTGTTGAAGAGGGCTTGATGAGAAATTTTATGTGTGGGTATCGCTTAGAAACCTTAGGCAGAAATATCACTCTTGGCTTATCTTGTGAAGGTCATCAAACGTGTGGTCCAGCTGGAAGAAGACCTATTCAGAAACTTTTTTGAGTGTGTAAATGTTGCAGGTTCTTTGGTCTTTCTCAGGGCTGCACGTGTCCTGTTGACTCGCACTATACAGAAGAAATTACAGCACGAGGTAAAAAGCTGAGTAGGTCCTTGCACTAGGTGGGTTATAATAGAGGATGAAGCACTGATCTGCCCAAAGGAGCTGGGGTCAGAGCCAGGGAGGAGACAGCTCTTGCGGTGGTGTGGTTGCCAGAGCGGATATTTAAGAAAAAGGCTGTGGTTCAGTCAGAGCGGGGTGCGAAGAAGCAACCTGTTCCTTAGTATTTCCTGAAGAGCATAAAGAAGTAGCTGAACTGGAAGAAGGGGTTGCTCATCCTATGGATGAAAGCAGAAAGTCACAGCATGAAACTCAGACCCAGAGTTACCAGCAGGAAGGAGGAGAGCTCTGACTGGAGGTGTGGCGAGTTATGAAGAAATGAGAGAAACCTTAATAGAAGGAAATTTGTGCATTAAGTTAATTGCAATTGGAGAAAGTGCTTGAAGAGGCAAGTCACTGAAATAAAGTATCTTGTATATCTAGAGGAGGAGTAATGGCTGTGCCACATTCCCACCTAGCCTATGAGTGGCAGCTGTAACCATCCATATTAAATGACCGAAAGACCAAGCCTGCGTTAAGGAGAGGAGAAGAGTGGAAACCATGGGTGTCTGTGTTCCTCAGGCTTTTCTGTTTGGGTAATTACCTCATCCAGCTTTCCAGTGGTCCCTTTCAAGTTAAGACCTCATCTTCAGAAAAAGCTTGACTTCATCTCTAACATTTCTGTATATCTAAAGTCATGAAGGGCTTGTAGTGAGAAGTCTTTCTAAGGCCACCGGTGTTCCAGCTAATTTTGCAGTGATTTTGGGGAGGGAAAAGTCAGGTCTTTCAGTTCTCCACAGTGATCCCATTCTGTTCTGTCCAGGCCATCTTTTTAGACCAAGTTGACGTGGTCTCTCAAGAGAAGAGTCAGAGAGGCCAGGAGAGATTAGCATTGAAAATCCAAAGGTGGTTGATCAAGCAAGGCTGATGTTGGTAGTCCCAGCTGGTTTTGAGACCAGAGACTCTACACAAAGATCCTTGTCCCTACAACACCTAATGGAGGACCTGACCTGAGCCTGCTTATAAACCGTAATTTTTAGGATCACACATTTGAAATGAAGGAGAGGGAGGAAGGAGACGCCACTTACCAGGTGTGGGGGGAAGAGCTTTATGCATGCATTAGAAAGATAGCAAAGCCCTGTTGGCAGGTGAGTACCAAACTGCAGGGCCAGTGACAGTTGTAACATGGTCTCCTGATCTCAGCGGGTCAAGTATGAGATGTTGAGGCAGCTTCTTGTGACTGGAAGGCTTGCAGTATATGGTCATGGTTGCTTTCAGCACATCTTGCTTACCCAGGGGATGGTACAATCATCTCATTGTTCATGGGCCTGAAGAGAACAGTTAGTCTTGTAACATGACAGGACAAGGTGAAGAGGCAGGACCGACTTCATGTTTGAAATTATTGGGTAACAACTGTGAAAGGTTAGCCATCACTCCAGATCATAAGGCTGTGAAGAGAGCTTGTGATAGAGTGGCTAAGTACTTTGGAATACAGCCCGTAGAAACTGTTGTTGAATTTGCACACTTAACACCTCAGCAAGTTGAATCTTTCAGGTTTCTGAGGGCTGGCAAACGTGTAGAAACAAGATTTTCTCATTTGTCTTGCACTGGGTTCTTTTCGTGTTCTGGAAGTAAAACAATTATTTGTTATCCCACCTGGCATGCTTGATGTGTGAAAGGCTTCACAATGATGGAGGCAAATGTGGACAGTCAGTTATAACTGCTGTCAAACTAGGGAGACAATAAGGTGCTGTGCTGATTTCCTGAGAACCTAATGAAAATACGGTTTGTCGATCTGAATTTATTTCACTTTAGGACTGTGACATAAGCTTAAAAATTACTGTGTTTCTGGATATTAACAATGGTATTACCAAAAATTATCCAGTTTTGTGCCTGAAACGCTGATTTGGCATAGTGACCACCTTTTCCAGCAAGGGACTTGGGTTCCCAGGGTGGATTAGGCCTCAAAGTCAGTGAGTTTTGGAGTCTCACCTCCAGATCTCTCACCTGCAGGTTAGGATAGGAGCCTCCAGACAGAGCTGAGGGCTTGGTGCAGACAGGAAGATGCTTGCTGACTTTGGGGGCTTCAGGTGCTAATGCCCAAAGGGAGAACGTGGTGTGAGGCTGGACCAGGACCTGCTGGGTCTGTGTTTCATGGACCGACAGTCCCCATCTCATGGTTGGCCCTGGGTGGTGGGTTCACAAGCGTCACGGAGAGTGGCTAACCAGCCTTCACACAAAGCCTTTGCAAGAGACATCCCTGGTAGGAAACAGCCAGGCTTGGACACCTCTGAGATGCTTTTGGGCGCTGGCAGTAAAACAGGGGCTGAGTACTGCTTTCACAGCCTGTGGAGGGAGAGGAACCTGTCACAGCCTTTGCTCTGACCTGCCACATAACACACGCCATTAAACTTCACCTTGACTAAGGTCTGGAGACTGTAAATATTTTCCCCAAATACGATCTTTTTTTCCCTACTTCTTCCTGCCTGACTGAGCAAGCTGCCACTGTTTGTCAGCAGGCTCTAACATACACCACTGTGGAAAAGAAGGCGACATGCTGCTGAGGTAAAGGAGATCTTTCTTTATCAAACCTTTTAGCATGCAGCCCCCTCTCCCTTGGGTGCTGACAGGAGAGGAGGGCATGGACAAAGAGCTGAAGGCAAGCCAGAGCCATGGCGGCGGGTATCGGGTGACCACCCCCTCGGTGCTTGCTGTGTCGGAGGCATCGGCTGCTGTGGAAGCGCTGACTCTTTGTGAGTGAACTCCGTGAAAATGTAATAGTGGGTACTGTACGCTAACTTAAAACCTAATGTGTTATTCCTGGCTTTTATATACCTGGTTACCCGTGGATAAAGCTATATGATATTTATTATAGCAGGGCAGGACTGCTTTGTAATCTGAATATGCTGCATTCACACCAGTGACTCGAACAAAGTGTTTCTTCATTTCTCTAGCCATTAATGGTTTTCTCATAAGAAACCATGAAGTCAGTTTTGTTGTGTTTGTCAGCTGGGTTTTGACTGCGTGTATTTTGTTCCACAAAGGGGTTATTCAAAACCTCCCCTTCAGTCTTAATTAATTGCAGACCGGGTGGAAGGCGAGCCTGGTGGGGCTGGAGAGGTTCCCGTCTGGTTTCCATTTCGCCCGCGGGCCGCGTGTGGAAGCACGGCTGGCTCCCGGCACTGGGACCTCGGCTGCTCAGCATGCTTTTGCCAACCTGCCATGGCAAGGGGCAAGCAATGGTATTGGCAGGCATTACTTATTTATTGATTGGCCTCCAGCCTGCAGCCCAGGGTGCTCATTGGGGGCACCTGTAGGCAGAAAGTAGTTTTGTGCTGGCAAAAGAGGATGAAAACCCCAAACAACCCCACCACCTCCAACCTTATCTCCTTCGGATAAAGGCCAGTGTGACTCTCTTGGAGACAAACTCCCCATTCACAGCACTTAAATCTTGTGAGGTTTAGCTGTGCTTTCTTTAAGCTCTCGGTCTGTTCCAGATTTTCCTCTCTGCCATCTCCCAGTGCCAAGGTCTCCTAGCAGGGAACCACTCAAAGCGAGGGGTTTCACAGCAGTCCCACCGCCTTCAAACGCCACTGTGTATTTTACCACAACTGTGAAAGTCAGACGTGAAACAGTAATGCTCCCTGTGGAAAAAAAAACCCTATCCTTAATAAATGTATGTAGTGTGTGAGTACCCTGGCTGGCTTAAACTCTTCATAGCCTCTGCCTATCCTTTTAATTTATGCATTTCATCTGCCTGCTGTAAATATACACAAAGCCTGGAGAATACTTCTGTTTCCCCAGGAGAATATTTTTTTATGGAGTTTGGCTGTGCAGAACTCTGTTTTGCAGATGAGTTATGAAAAGCAGGAGGCTCCTCCAAATATTGCACAATGGCACGTCAGGATGAAAGGTGGACCCGCGGTCACATTGCCCTCCAGGAAACTGCATCTCGTTGCAGAGCATCAAAATTTAAAAAGTACTACAGAAATAAGCCCCTTCCAAAGAATTTTATGGAAATACCATCTCCCTCGGGCAGAAAGGAGGTCTCTGAATGAAGTTTGAAGCTTGCATCTGCCTGCCGAGTAGTACCCGTGGGGAGAGCTGGGTACGGAGAGCCACATGCTGCAAAACCAGGAGGTGAGAAATCCTGCTCCCACCACGCATGGCCCCTCAGGGTTACACAAGGGCTTGTGCTGGGTGCCAGGGTGAGAAATGAGGGCAAACGTGCTTTCTGCTTCAAGCAGTATAGTAAATTAAAAGTCAGGCATAAAAATGCCTCAGGAAATGCTAAGGTTGGTCCTAGCATAGCACATAACAACAACAATTTGTTATATGGCATTTTAGTGTCTTCTGCATAGACATACGGGAGGATTTCTGAGCTTTGCAGGAAAAGTGGATGCTGTAAGAAGGAAGAAACTACAAAAAGGACTAGAAATTATCACAGCAGGCAAGCAGACAGCAGAGGTAGAGCACAGAACTGAGGCAGGATTTACTGACTGCTGAGTTCAATAATGATGTTGCAATAGGACGTGCCAGGTCAGAACACTTATTCCAGCACCTTCCTCTGATAAGTGATTTCAGATGCTTTCAAGGACAGAGCGACTAAAATGGAGTGAAATGGGGAGAGAGGTGAAGGTGTTAAGGAAGACCTGGAACAGGGTAAGCAGCTTCAGGTTGCTGCACAGGACCTGGGAAAACTGCAGGTGCTGAGCAGGATGCAGCTGTCTCCCATCTCACCCTGTGCAGCTGGCTGGGCAGGTGACACCGCGGGCAGAGGGCTCTTGCACCAAGGGTTGTACAATTAACCCAAGCCAGTGAAAGCTGGGCTGTATCAGTAACATGAATACTGCAAAGGACCTAAGGAGATAGTCTCTTCATGTGTGAAGACAAGCAGGAGATTATTCCTGCCGTGTGGCATGGTTATTGAGGGAAGCTGACACCCACGTCTGTTCGGAGAGCTGTGCCTACGCTCTCCTGCTATGCGTCAAGGGTACCAAGCAAGAAGAGCTGGGAAAAGGATGTTCAGCTATACATTGCCATGGCAGGTGGAGTTCACCAAGCTGAGCATAAAAGCGATGCTGCCAAGAAAACTGTACTGATGCCATGCGAAAAAAGGCATTTCTGTGACTAGGACCTGTGTGACGGATCAGGCTGCTTGGGCTTGGTCTAAGAGTGTTTCGTGGGCCAAAGCCTTTTGGGTCTTCATGCACATCTCTCGTTGGCATCCTGACTGCTCTGAATGCAGTCTGTGCTACTGAAGGAAAGCAGGTCCCATCACGTTGATGCTCCATGACAAACTACTCACCAATCTATCTGTTGGCTTTTGAAGTAAAAGGGATTTCTAAGATAAACGGACTTTCCATATATTGTCTGCTTAAATTACTATGCAGCTCTAATTAATTATTAAGCACCCTATTACACAAACACCTGTTATCATGAACTGGTGAAAAATGAAAGGAAATCTTTCAACTAAAATTCTTCTAAGAAGAAATAAAGAATACAGTCCCTCGGTACAAAAGGAGAGTGAACTCCTAGAAATCACGGCACAAACAAGATGTAGCAAAAAAGTGCCCAGGAGTCTCTCCATTGAAAGGGCTATAGTGAGTGTCTGACACTTGGTACAGCACATCCTGAAGGCTAGACACCTCAGAAAAGATGAACCTGCTATTTTTCACCTTCACCTTTGCAAAAAAAAGGGAAAAACCAAGCAGGAAAAATTACATTGTTCAGCAGAGTGCTGTTTGGTTTTTATACATGCTGCATAAAAATATTGAGCATCCACTTGAAATTACTAAATTCAGTGGGAAAAAGTGCTCCTGTTTTCTGAAGCACCCACCCACAGAGTCCACGCACATGAGCTCTGTTGACTCCACCAAGTGATTATGGGAGCTGAGGGGTTTGGGCATCATTTAGATGTAAAAGTTCTGCCAGAGCAACTATCCTGGCCAGCCCTCTGGTTGCAGGCAGCACACACAGGCAAAAATGCTTTGCCAATATATAATGCAGGCATGGTGAGCAATAAAAGATATACAAAAGCAAATCTTCTGTATGCTTGAAGGGTTGATTCTATATTAAGGCTTTTGCTGTCATAACAATGTTGTAACAACAACAACAACAAAATCACAGCAGCTATAACTGACCACAATTATTAGGCAAAAGTTTTATGTGACCGTTTAGCTTTAGAAAACATGTCTCACAGCCTCAGCATCAGTTTTTGGGATGTGTTTATGAAAGGGATGTGGCAGGTGAGTTGCAAGTCATCAGAGCTCAAGGGTTTGAGATGAGAAATATGAAAAAGAAGCAAGGCTGGAACGATGCTGGTAGCACCAACTTTTTAGTCAAATGAAATAAATTTTCACTGTTGCAAGGCTTTAGGAGAGATTAATAGAAACCTTACCTCCTAGCTTTTTTTAGGAGCTCATTCCATTTGCAATTTGGTGTATCTTGTACAGAATCAGGAGGACACAGAGGCATGAGGGGTCTCTCTCCGTGTCTGACTCAGCTGCAGTAGAACTGTTGGGGCATAATAACAACTCAAGCAACTGCTCTTCCCATCAGCTTTCCTCTCCATTGGTAGCAGCCTTGAACAGTTATTGACATACTGCTACAGAAGAAGAAATGTTTTCTACCTGAGAGGCAGTTTAATCAGACATGGGGCACCGCTCTAAGCAGTGCTGTTTGATCAGTGTTTGCAGAGAAAGGGAGAAGCACTGTAGCTTGTAAATTCTTTTAAAAATCAGGTGAAGTGTCTCCCAACTAGGGTGAAGAAGTGGCTCCAGCCTCAGAGAGATCGCCTGAGAAGAAAAATAATTCCAGGGCTACTACAGAATACACCTGAAAATGTTTTAAAGTAGATGTCAAAGTGACAATATTTCAAAATGAATCTGAAGTCCCTTGCAGTCCTGTTAATTTCCACTAGGTATGGGCCAAGCTTTTGCTGCAGACCATGGCACCCAGCAGGCAGCTTTGAGGAGCTCTTACAAGCATGGTCATGAACCTCTCAGGTTTCAGGGAAGAAAAATGTCCAGCTAGAAAACTGATAAAGTGAAATAGTTGCCTGTAAATAAGACACACCAGGGTATCAAAAGCAATTAAAACAAACTTCTGTAATCATGACGGTAAGCCATTTGCCAAAGTTAGTAAAAGAGAGAACCAAATTATCCTTTCAGGTCTGTGCTTTAGACCACAGTGTCACTGATAATGCCTGGCTGGAGGAAGAATAAAATGATGGAGCTGAGATGCCGAAGAGAAACCATGACCCCATCCATCTCGCCCAGTAATCTCTGCAGGATTTGGCCTTCTCTAATGCCTGCGAAGTGTCAGCACAAGCTGAAGCTGAAGCCTGAGTGATGTTTTTCTTGCCAACCTGTGTTAACGTCTCCTTCTTTAAGACAAGTTTAATCATGTTCCCAGGAACAGTCATGCAGCGACAGTGCTGAAAGCCTGCAGGAGATTTCTGTAGCAAGCTACCCTTGAACCAGGACCACCCTTGTGGCACCAGGACTTTCTCAGAAGCTGATGGGACATGGAAGACCCTCACCTGCTCACCCAGAGACCTTCAGAAAGTCAGAGCCGAGCTCCACCACAGTCTCAGTGTTCCCCTTAGGACTTTCCTGGTCATTGCTGATTTGTTACTGGAGTATTTGTGTGTAAATGCTCAGTTTGTTGTGCTATGGCCAGCCCTCTCCTCCTACCAGCAGCTTTTGTGATGATGAATCTTGATGTCACCTGCGTAGCAGATTGTGCAGCATCTCTGATATAATCAGGCAGAGGGATAAATCCGGTTAAGAAAAGAGAGAAACTTTGTTTCCACACAAATCCTTTGGGAAGCAGAGATGATTAATAGAAAAGACCGTCAGTGGGACTTTAGGAAAATATATATTTCAAAGTTTGCCAGTGTGTGGCAGTGGTCCTTTAGTAATGGCAGTCACACAGAGCGAAACACAGTTAAGTTGCATGCTTCGCTGTGGAGGCCAACTTGGAAGAGGACCCAGACAGCCACTCACAGGCCATGCACAGGGTTCAAAACAATCTTAGAGACACCAATTAAATAAAAACATGTTTAAAAAAAATCGCTGCAAGATCTACGGTAGCTTGACCTGAGGTGTGACAGAAATGAATTACTAATAAAACCTGCCAAGGAGGAGCAGTTTAAAGGATGCCTTTAACAGTTTTCACAATAAAATAGTTTTCATAAACAGCTCATATATCTCCCAGGCTCCCTTGGATGTGTTGCTGCTCAGTGATTCTGCAATCATTAATGGATTGCAAACTCCCACTGCGCCCTGCAACCAACATCAAATAATTAACAACTTAGTACCTTTCTAGGACGATAGTCTTCTTTCTTTGAAATATGCTTTGAAATGCACCATGTTTGAATAATGGGCAGAGCTGAAAGCCACCGAGGGTTGGATATCTCATGGCTTTTTAGACCTCTGGGAAACTCCCTTGGAAAATCTGCCTTGTTTACAACTCGAGCTGCAGGGGCATTGCTTCGGTAGCAGGCTGAAAGGCAAGTACAAGGACAAGCCAGATCCATTTAAGAACTAAATTTGAAGCTGTGGTCTTGAAAACGTCCATTCAGCTTCTGCCTCAGCCTGGAGGCACCTGGTGTGCAACATTCATGGGGCCTGAGTAGTGGGGCAGTGCCCTGCGTGGGAGCCACTGCGGCTTCTGCTCACACATGGCCCAGGGATCTCTGTGCTGACCCCGGTGTTTCCTTTGGATTTCATCCAGAGGCTGTTGCATGTGAAACAGAGACACTGCTGAGATCTGGGAGTAGGTCTGTCTTTGTCTGTGTGACTGTCCTAGCCACTGGGAAATGGAGAAAGAAGCAGAAGTAGTGGGATCAAGCTGGTTGCAAAAGTGGCTGGGAATCAAGACAAGGATTTGCCAGGAGAGTGAGACAGGGGAGTGGAGAGCTCTTCTTGGAGCAGGGGCGTGAAGGGTGACTGGTTCAGCTGGCCCTTATCTGCTCTTCTAACAGGTGTCTATGTTGGACACCAGCTGGTGAATAGGCTGTATTGTGACGGTAAGCACACTGAAGCTGATTTATTTTATATTTTGTTCCCCTTTTTGTAACTACTCTTGAAAATGCTCTGGTGTCACTGTGGGGTGATAGGGAGGGGGACATGACTTCCATGGTCATAAGCAAGAGCTCTGTGTGCACTCCCAAGAGGTGCTATCACTGCGCAGGTGCGGGTGTGTGCAAGGCAAAGGGTTGAGTGCTGAAGGCATGGCATCAGAGGCAAAGCAAAAGAATCGCTGGATTCAGAGGCAGGTTCACACTCAGCCTGCTAATTTGAAGGCAAAATGTTAGCTAGTTCTGTGCACGGTGTTTACAAGCACTTCTGGGTGTTTGCAGAACCCTTTGCTTGCCTGAGACAACGAGCTACTCTGTTGAGTGCAAATGCAGCAACTGTATTTGCAAATGGTTACCTTGGCATTTGGGTGGTATATGCCTGTAAGAGACTGTGCACATTTAAAATGAGGCATTTACAGGTAGCATGACCTGAATCACCTCTTTTTTAGGGTGAAAATCCAGTGGAAAGCTTTCCTAAAAAGGAAATATCCAAAATGCTTCTACTGAAACGCTTTCTCCCCTCCCCAGTCATCTGGTTGGAAGGACAGCGTGTACCTCTGCTGATAGCAGAGCTGTGGCAGTGATTCCTTTATCTTTGACACGGCTTTATTGCAGTGATATTAGTTCAGCTGTGAAGAGGACAGTGCAGAGGGGGCATTAAGGAAAAGAACTGGACTTCTAAAATAGGGACACCTGACCGTGCAATGCCTGGCACTTTAGAAAAGGGAATGTGAAACCACGCTACTTTAAAAAGCAAGTGATGAGAAGGGTAGTGGTTTGCGGAAAAAACGCATTTGGGTGTCTCTTGTTTTTGAGGAATGATGAGCTGATTTTTCTGCCAGCTACAGCCAGAGCTCCCTCAGTCTTTTATTATGAGCTTTCCCTTCATTGACTGAGTTACGATGTTTATCTCTTGCAGATGGCCAGACAGAGAGCCTCATGGACCTTCCCTGATGTTGATGCTGGCAACTGAATGGAAATCACAGTGTCAATGAGACTTGCAAGTTTGCCACCCCAAACATGAATGCAACTGAAGTGCCAGGAAGGTGCTGCACAGGGGGGGTCACCCGCCTCGCTGCACGGACGTGGTCACTGCAGGCACGCCTGTGGTCAAGAACTTGAACTTTGTTGGGAAGTGTCTCACTGTGCCGTTTCAGGGATGATGGAGCACATTATTAATAGAGGACATGTCTAAACATAGATGGCGCAACAGTTTAACTAATCATTACACTGTTAATTTTAAAGCTGTGGCTCTAAAGCCCTACAGGCTGCTCTCCTTAAACTCAGTGTCTGCATAGGCACAACCATCCCGGTTTGAAAATGGTGGCAGACAGCTGGGGAGTAAGGTCACCTCTAAATCCACAGCAGCTCCAACCAAAACAGCGAGTCCGACTGTGCCCTGAAACAGGAGGCTCTGCCTGACCACAAGCCTGTTGGTCTAACCTGCGCCTGCAGACGCAGTAGCAAAATCACTGTTTAAAATCCAGCGAGAGGTTGCCAGAGCCCTCAAAGCTTCTCATTCCTTCGAGCCATTAAGGGATTTTACCTTCATAATCACCATCTGATAGGGAAAGCATGCATTCTCCTTCTACCAACTGTAAACAGATCTACAGGATTAATTAAGTGACTAGAGTAAAGTCATGCAGGAAGCTGTGGTTGAACTGGAAACTTCGGGGCAGGCCTGTGAGCCCTGGCCTGGCGCCCTAGTCATCGGCCGACTGCCTGCCTGAAGGAGTGAAAGGTAAATTTGCATCTTCTAAGTGCCCATCATATTACTGAGATCAGGGATTTGCATTGCTGTCTCAAGTTCCTGATTTCTATTATTAGCTCTATTATATATCTCTCTGTGTTGAATTTGCCATAATAAGAGATAATAAAAGATATAAAGAGATAACGTCGTATCCCCAGACACTATTTCAATGTGACTGTGACAGTAAGGGTATGAAAACTGTGCTTAAACCAGACTATTATTTTAATATATCTACCTTGCCAAGCTCTAAAATCTAGAAAGGAGCTATAATTAGAGCTGGTTACAGTGTATATATATATGCATTGAGTTTCACTGTAAATGAATTGGTAGAAAATTGGGTAGGAGCATGGCTGAATGAACAGGGAGATAAATACCGTTGGGTAATTTAATTTTTATTTCCTTCCATTTGGTGAATGTGTGTTCCTTTAGCTGTATGTCAACAGTGAGTATTTCACAATGCAGTTTTTTACTGGTGTGTGTGCAGATCTTTCTTCTTTGATAGAGCCACACCAGAGGTTTGCTTGCCTCAAAGTTTGAGAGTGTCTCATTTGAATGAAGAAGGGTCTGCCACAAGCTCTCACTTGTTGTATGGGCAGAAGATGTAATTCTGCTGGGGTGGGGCATGCCAGGAAAAACCAGCAGTGGATGTTGATAGCTCATCACAGTGGTGTTTATCTGAAGGGCATTCATTCTGCAGGTCACACCTCTTCCCTTAAGAGAGACATTTCCTCTATAGTAACATTAACTCTTAATATTCCCCTCCACATTTTGTCTTGAAAATATCCAGAAAAATTTGCCTGTCTTATTTTTACAATTGTCCCCTGTGAAAAGGTCAAAATGATTGTAAGTGTGGACACATCAGACGAGCAGCTCCCAGGCATCAAAAGAGCAGCATGACTGCTGCTGCTCCACTCAGGGCAGATGCCGAGTCCACTGTAAAGAGCCAGCCAGACTGCGCAGAGGTTAACCAGGTGGCAGCACAGACCGTTTGGTTACACACCAGACGTCCCTTCTGCCCTGCTTCCAAACCGTGCAAAAGCAGAATGGACAGTGTCACAGGTTTGCTGTGTTACTTTTAATAACAGTTTTCTTCCTTAGCAATCTCTGATTTTATTAATGTGGCTGCTGTCCTGTTTTAGAATTTTCGGCTGAGGTCTTTCACACCTAGTTAAAATGTTTTGCTGAAAAGTGTGCAAAATGAATCCTAAGGGAAAAGCAAGACCCATCCCACACAAACTTTGCTGAAGAGGAGATTAGATTTCAAGTAATAACAGAGTATATAACAGAGAAGATTTGATTAAAGGGTTGCCAAGGGTAAGTCATTTCAGGAAGGAGAAAAGCTCACTAGGTAGCAGAATGAACAGAGAAGGAGATCTTATGAATATGGGAAGAAAAGGAAATGGCCGTGAAATGAAGCTGAAGAAAGAAAGAAAACACGAATATAGGGAAACAGGCCAACAATTTTAATGGAGAACTGGGTAAACAGTATTAAAACAAAAATCCACTCGTATTTGTGCATATAATTAAGGAAATTTGCGTAACTGTTCTTGCCATCCATTTGCATGCGCCTGCTATGACCGTTAGGTCAACTGAACTGTACTATGTCACGGTGGTTCAAAGAATGATTATTTCAAAGCCGCAGGTACAAGTATTTGCAAAAGCAAACGGAAAATCATGCCGTGTTAATATTAGCACTGAAATGACTTGCCTTGTCCTTCAGTCAGGAAATGGAAACAATGGCACACAACTTTATGTGACCAACAAAACTTAATTGCCAATAACAAATAGTCCCAGGGAGCTGTTTAAGAACAATTGATGGATGCTAACGGGGAGATTGCATCACTTTGAATCATGAAAGTGTGTATGGGAATAGATGTGTTGTCGGTTATTCCAAAGATAGATAGAAAATCATGGTGTCACTGGACAAGCTGTTTGATACAAACATGCAAGCATCTTCAGTTAGGGGGAAGTGGGCTTAATGGTGATGTGGAGGGAAGAAGCAGCAGCATCTGAAGCACGGTGTGAAGGCAGAATGATTGATGAGGGAGGAAACAAGGGAATTCGGAAATCTGATAAGAAAACTGGCAGCAGAGTTTTGGCTGTGCTCTTTATAACCTTAGAAGTGCGCAGAAATTGAATAGCTTGTTATTTCGCCAATATTAGTGTTAGGCTAGTTGGCCTGCCCCTTCCTCCCTGATGGATGAACTTTTTATGATGTTTACTCTTTTCCAGCTCTGCTGCATCACTGCATCATTTTCTCTGCCTCCTCAGATGATGGGTAACTAAAGATAGCAGCTCTTTCTTACGCAGTTCCTTGACAGCTGGCAGTAAATGACCCATGTCCCCGCAGATATATTTTTGGTTCAGTTATTCTGTCATTTGTGTTTCACTAATCCTAACTCTTATTATCTCCCAGGTGCATTTGTCTCCCAGGCTCCTTCTCCCTTCACCTGTGCAGTGACTGTAACTGCCCAGGGTTTCCCTCATACCCATAATTTACCATGACCTGAACTCTTACAGGGGTCTTGTGCGTTCTCCTCTGTCCTCACTCCATTTCTTTCACTTCTGTGTATTTGCATTGGATTTCTAAGACCTTTTAAAAACTCCTCTGTGTGATCTGCCTTGCAGCAGTCTTTGCCAGCCCTACTTTGGAGGCGGTGGAGAGAAATGCCACTCCTGGGGTGTTTTTTGGATTGATTCTGCACGAAACCTTCAAGAACACCTGGTAAGCATAGCCAAAATGGTGCTGTTTATTGGCGGTGAGTGCATACCAGCAAAACATGTGTGATACCTCCTGCTGGTGGCAGAAAAAAAGAAACCACTTTGATGAAGTATTAAAAGATTGTTTTACTTTTACAGATTCCACAGAAAATTCCGTACAGCCAGAAACTAAAATACCGCTCTGTATACAATGGCGGTATTGATGCTGTTTTACTTCAGGCATGTAACGTAGGCACTTTGGATCACACCCCCGTCTTTCTTGGTCTCTTTCTTGACTATATAGGGAATTTGGTCAGCTAACTTTGGTCTTGAATCACACCCACAGCAGATGACTAATGCTGGCCTAAACAGAGATTTGTAGTATAAACCCTCATCATTTCCACTGAATGGATCTGGCACTTTTCTCTTGGCAGACCTGGTGCCGGCGATACCCCAAGGCATAATGCAGGTGACCTTGGCCAGGCGGGTGGCTCCCACCCATCCCTACCACTGCAGGAGAAATGGCCAGATGAGGAAAGCTCTCCTGTCCTGGGACAGCACGGCTGGCCAGGCAGCCAGGTGAGCTGCTGCAACACCGACTATGCTTCTCCATGGATTATTTACTGGTACCCTCCCTGCTCAGGGGCTCCCCAGGTGGCCAGTGCTTGTGTGAACTGGCTACAGCCTGGCTTCCTCCCTCTGCCCCCATGCATTTTTTGGGTACCAAATGGTGCAGAGCAAGAGTGGCTCCTTGCCAGAGAGGCTGGTGAGAGAGAGGGGAACGGGAGCGGGGCTCGCCGGGGCTCCCGCGACGTGCGGTGCACAGCCTGCGGGCAGCAGGTGCTGCACAGTGCATGCTGCCAGGGAAGGCCGATGCCCTCCCCTGTGCCACCTCAGCTAGTATTTATCCCAGGTTTTTTCAACATCCACCTTGTAGTTTCCATTTTTCTTGCATCCAGATCTTTGTCTTTTGCTTATTTGTCCAGTTTTCCGTAGCAAGCTTAATGCTTGTGGATTCACATCCTTGGTGGGGGAAGCCCTTCTCTTCAGCCTCCCCAGGATGGGCAGAGCCCTGCCTGAGCACTCACCACCTCTTTGCAAGCCCAGAGAACACTTCCTAGAGAGGAACCAGGTGCAAAGAAGATTTCTGCATGGGCGGCATCCTTGATGTGCCTGTTCAATGCTGAGGCTGCCTGGCTGCTGGTGGTACCAGTGGGGGGGTATTCGGGCAGCTGCTGGGAGTGCAGCCGAAGCGAGGTGCCCGTTCAGCACAGATCACCGAGCAGCTCTCCACCAAGGGTGTCTCCCAGCCACTTCTGGCCCACTTCCCTGGCTGATTGCTTTTCCAGCAGTGTTGTCACACCTTCCCATTCGCCTTTCGCCCAGCCGGCTGGGTTTTCAAGCTCTTTGTGGCAAGGATGTAATTATTTAAATTGCTCTCTGTAGTTACAAGAAGCCTATAAAACTAATAACTTGAAATAGTGCCCTAGCCTAGATAATATGCCCTGGAATCTGAAATGCTAAACTCCTGTGCAGGTAAATTTATAGCTGGTGTAGAGAGGCTACCAAATTTCTGCCGAACCAGCAACATGCTTGAAATGCTCCTGAAAAACTTTCTAATGCACTTGGGTCCATCCCCCTCTTTCTCTCATTTTGTTTTAACAAACAGGGCGGTGGCAATGCTGCAGCAATGTGTCCAAAACTTGTGTCTGACCCAGGGGTAGGTGCTGCCAGGGGGTGATGTGAGGAAGGGTGCGATTGTTGCTCATTAAGCACTTAAAAAACAAAAAAGTCCCCTGAACACAGATCCAGAGCGAGCTTTTGAATTGAAAATGAACTCAGTGTAAGTTAGTTTGTTGAGTCAAAACTCATGTGAAGAGAAAAAAACCCTAGAAAGTCATTGACACGTGGCCTATTCAGACTTCCCATCTGTAAGCCGCTTGGAGTTCAGACCCTGACAGGACTCAAAAACATTGGCCATGCTGCCATCGGATGGCACACCTTGCGCCAGCCAGGCTCTCCTCACCTGCGCCAGACCAACAGCAAGGGGATTTGCCAGAAATAGAAGCCTTAGCCTTTTGCCAGCTTGTATAAATGCTGACCGCGACAGAAAAAGAATAAAGTTGTGCTTTTCCCCCACCTGTGAGCCATTAGGGAAAGTCAGAGGCACTCCTTTTACAGCTGTTCAAGCTGTGCTTCCCTTTGATGGCTGCCTTCCTTATCAGCACAGCTCTGCAAAGCGGCTGGTGATACTCAGTGTTTAGTGTTTGAGGCTCCGGCATTGAGATCACAGAGCTCAGAAATAAATGTGAGCATTTAAGAATAGGTGGGACAGCAACTGCGGCTTCCTTCTCATTTCACTGAGTCACCTGGTACCTGATCCTTTCGGCAATGAGAATTGAAGATTCAAATGGGCAGGCAACTCAACGTGAAAAACCCCATCTATTCTGTGTAATAGCAATCAAAGACCTGGCTTTTTGGACCAGATCCACCTAATCTTTTGAAGCAGGGCTGGAGGAACACTGGACTGGAGATGGGGAGGTTGTAAATCCCCCCTCCCGCCCACGTTGCTCAGCCTCACTGTCCGTGCCTGCATGGCAGCTAAACCACCCACGAGCTCTGGAAAGTGCTCTCGCATTTTTCACACTCGCCTTTTTAAAAAGCTGAGCTCCAGCACTTGCAGCCTGGCCAGCAGAGAAGGTCAGGGCTGCTCTCAAGAGCTGGGTGTTTCCACATCAAGCATTGTGGATGTGAAAACGCAGCCCTAACCCAAGTCCCCATCAGGAAACGTTTCTTACTCATGCTCTGCTCACATGATACTCTGCCCTGGCAGCCAAGCTCGTGGAGAGCAAACGCCTCTGCCAGCCATAGGGATGGGCTCCAGGTGTGAGAAAGTCCGTGGGCTGCGTGCAAACACGGCGCTCTCGCAAAGGGAAAGGAGGCTCGGGAGCTACCTGCCATGTCTGGGGAGGCTTACCCATGTGGTCCGAGACAAGTTGCTTTCACTTTGTTTCAGTCTTCCCACTTGAGAAACGAGAATAATATTTGCTCGCTGACCTTGCCGGGGTGTTGGGAGACGGCAATGAATGTCTGCACAGTGCTGCAAACATAGAAGGTGTTATAAAAATGTGAAGCCTCTAGGTGCCAAATAGTATATTTGAACATTGCAGGAAAGGGAAATACGGCGCTCAGACAGTTGTGGGGCGAGTAAGACAGGTTTATTGCAGACAGGAATGTTTAAACTCGCAAAAACAGGGGGTGCCAAAATGCATTTATTAGGAGTGATGGACTGCAGGCACTCCATAAAGTATGCCCCTGCTGACCAGTGGCACCAGGCGGCAGACCCAGAGAGGTGAATGGTTGATTTGCACAGGCTGCCACATCCGTAACCTGGCCGGCACGGTGATCTGAGGCACCGAATGTCTGGGAGTGTGCAGGGCAGAGGTGAAGGAGCACAGAAAGGAGGCTGATGTGTTCTACAAGTCACCTATGAAAGAAGCCAGAGTGGTAAAAGTGGGTGCTGCAAGCCCTTGCCTGCAGATACTTGTCAGCGCTGTTATCAGGCATACATGAGAAGTATTTGTGTCCCTGCAAAGGTGATGAACGCTGGAAGTGCCACCGCTTCGCCGCCGAATGCCGAGCCCTACCTACAGGGCGGGCATGTCGCTGCTCCCATGGGGCACGCTGGCCGCCACGCTGCACCTCCAGCCCGCCCCGAGGGGTGCGGAGGGGGACAGGCGCCGTTCCCCTCTCCTGCTTTGCCCTGGGAGAGCTGGCTCTGTGGGGTTGGGGCAACAGTGCGGTTACAGCCTGAAGCAGCAGAATTTGGCCCAAGGTATTTCCCAGAATACCCAGGTCGGGCATGTCCATGGGCATGTCCTCCTCACGTGAGGGGTAATGCAGTGTCGACAGCGACTTCACGGGGTGAATGGCACTGATTGCAGGGAGTACCCCCACAGCAGGTTCATTGATATGTACATGCCTTCTCCCCAGCCACCACAGCTCTTTTAAAAGGGCAGAAAATACTTTGTGAGGACGGGGGGATACGGTGATACTCTATTGCATCAAGACACGCCAAGTCAGGTGTTCAAAGGCAGAGGGAGAAAGTCTGAGTGAACGTTGTTGTTGTTGTTACGGAGCCGTTGGCCCCGGGTGGGTGAGCGAACGGCTTTTCCCCAGCAGGGCTCGGCAGCGCAGCCTCCCCATAGCAACTGACACAAACAAACCCCAGGGCTGCAGAGGAGTGATGACTGAAAGGAAAGGGTAAGGGAACAGCCAAACTATTTTTATATTTCCGAACTACGCAGCAGCTATTTTTTACTTTTGCATGCTAAATTGTCATTGTGGTGCAATTGCTTGCTGGGTGATATCCCTTTGCTTTCCTCTGCTTTTCTCTTAGCTGAAATCCCACCTATTGGACTGAAGAGCTTCACAGTTTTTGAGTGAATGCACGTCTCTGTGCACACATGTAATATTTGTTTCCCTACTGTGCATATTAATTAACAGTGTAAGTGTGTAGTATTTGTCCCTCACCCCAGCATCCATTAGATGTCTCCCGGCAGAGCTGGGGCATGTGTAAGGTGAGTGTGGGCACCCTCCCTGGGCTACTATGTCCCTCCGAGGGCTGGCATATGTTACCGGGCACAGCCTGCCAGCCCCAGGCTGCAGGGCATCCCACATGGCTCTGTGCCACCAGGTGCCATCTCGAACATCTCTGGTCATTCTGCCCTTTGGAGGCCTTCTCCCCATGACCAAGCTTGGGCACAGGCAGTGGGGGTGGTGGAGGGGAGGAAGCAAGGCCATCGCCCTGCCCTCCTCCAAGCCATGTGGGCCAGAGGACGCTCAGCATCTGCGCTGGCTTATCTGGGGTACAAGGGTTGCTGGTAAGCATGACAGCAGTTGCAACAGCAATTAGGTGTAATAGCCCTGATCAATGAGACATTGACACTGAAAGCTGAGAAGACCAAGCTTGTGGAGTCAAGCAAGGGCACCAGATGGTCCATGGTCGCTTTGGAGAGGTGAAGGTGCGAGCTGGCAGCCATGAGCACGTGCACCCGAAATCACAGTGGCAAGACAGGTGCTCCAGGGCCTTTGCGCCTTGTGCCACCAGGCAGGCACTGGAGAGCACGTCAGCAAACCCTGCGGTGAAACAGGTGTTCTTCAGCGACAAAGGGCGACGTTGGCCTGGGTTATGAGTGGCAAGAGCTGGGTAGGAAACGGCTCTCCTCTCCACACGACTCAGAGGTGAGGGAAATGCTCTCTTTGAGAAACAAAGACCCTCTGGCTGCTTTTTATGAAATGTGAGAAGGGAAGAGGTTGCTCTCCTTTTCACACCCAGCTTGGGGGCAGGAGTTGGACCAGGCACCTGAGGCTGAGGGCTACCACATGGGGGTGGGATTTGACTCACCTTCCTTTACATGTCTGTGCTATGGCTGTCTCCACTGGCACATCACCCAAGGCTCTCTTTACTGTCAACGGGAGAAATGGGTGTGTTTTGGGCATGAGTCAACTGGCCTGGTTTTGCTTTCTGTCTTAGGGTAAGGTGAATTGCTCTGGATTTTCCTCTTCCTTTCTCTTGGCTGTAAAGGGACAATTAGCTCAGATGAACTTGATGCCTCCAGTGGGTCAGATGAATTGCCGTCCCAAATGAGTTACTGAGCATTAGCTGCCGATGTGCCCTCCCCTAGCCTGGGCAAAAGTAAGGTAATTTCAGTTGGCTTTACTCATACTGCAAGAAAGCATGTAGGGATCCCTGAGTTACGGTAACTTCTTGTTTGTTTCAGTGTGAAGAGAGGAGAAATTCAGTGGCTCAGAAACCAAAGGCCAGCTGTGAGGAAAACAATGCTGCCATGCTTTCTCCTATTAATCTGATTTTTCTGTTAAAAGATTCTTCAAGTATTTTGGTGCAAAGAGTTTCACAGTAAATTGCAAAAACACAAAGGAAAGTGAAGGAATTTACCTAAGAGGTAGCTATCTTTTTTCTGCTTTCAATTGCTTTTACTTTTCCACCGGCTTTAAACATCAGGCTGAAAGTCATAGTTACAGTACAAAGAAATGAGGGTGGTATCCATGCTTACTTGTGCTGCAGCTGTAATTTCCCATTCGGTAAGCTTGGGTTAGGACACCACTGTGTCAGGCAGCGTGCAGAGGGTTCCTATCCTAATTCATCACAAAAGTAGTAGCAGTTGCTGGTGGTCATCGTACATTTGATATTTTTCTTCTGGAAACTCCTAGAGGATCAACATCTTTCTTCAGTAAGCAGCCATCGGGGCCAGATGTGAAGCCCTGACCTGGAAAGGAGTCTTTGCTTGGTGGTAATTTATAGCCAAGTCTGTACAGCCATCGCTGGTGTGACGGACGTCATACCAGCTCCTGCTACAATAATCTTCCAGAAATCTTTCTTTTTACTGGAAATTTTTTGTTTATGCAGATGCTAATCAAACCAGTACTTCTCTCTGGGCTTATAACATGCTTGGAGGTCAAGTTTCAGCATGCAGTATGTTACATGCTAACTAGGTAACTGAACGAATGAATCAACAGAAAAATTAATGAGATTTCAAATGTGGAGACAAGTCAGAGCCACTTCTTTACACCTATATGCAAATTTGGCTTAAAAAAAACCCCTACGAACTTGCCAGGGGTTATAGCTGCTTGCTCAGTGCTTATTAAGCAATCCGGTAAAGTACTTTGCGTTCCTGCCTGCCGTGGCAGAGACACATCAGCTGAGGCATCCACCGAGTGTCTGCAGCCTGGTGTTGTTTGAAGGAAGGGCTCATTTCTGTTTGGGTGAGTATGTGTAGGAAATAAAAGAACAATAACACCATTATTCACAGGTCTGATAAATCGGACCTTTGTTCTCTCCTCCTTGATGTGCTGGAGGAAAGTCACTGCAAGTGCCATTGTTTTCCCAGAGTGTTTTTAAAGGGCTTTAGTGTGTTTCTTTCCTCTGCTTAATTCAATGGATTTAATTGTTTTCAGAATATTTCAGATGATAGAAATATTCAAGGAGAAAGCTAAGATACTAATTCTGTTTCGCTGTTTGCATTAGGAACCACCTCTGGAAGCTTTCTAGGCTCATTTGTTTGCATAGTAAGACACGTCTGAAAATGATTTGTTAATGATTTCTACCTAGCAAGTCTATAAAGAGGTTGAGGCAGTTGGATGGGGAAAACCATCCCTTTATGCCTATTAGCCTTTGCTCTGTAGGCCAGGCAGGGGCAGACCGCCTGCCTGCTCTCCCCTTGGCACAGTTCAGATGACCAGCACCATTCAAGCAGGCTATAATTAAGCAGTTCCTAATTTCAGCAGAAGAGTGCTATAGAAGTGAAAAGGGTGGTCCTGCTGGAAAGCTCACATTCATGCTAATATTGCTGAAGTGATTTTTTTTTTTTTTCCTTACGTGTGCTGTACATCCGTTACACATCCTAAAGCAATTATAGGAGAAAGAAGCCATAAAAAGGGCTGTATGCCCAAAACCTCACCTATGTTTTCCAGCTATGTTAAGGAACCTAAGAAAAGCCATTTCCTCATTCCACAAACCATCTTTCTTTGAAGGAAGATCTGTGTGGAATAAAAGGTGTTTTTTCAGTGCCACTGCATAGTATTTAAGGAAATAATAATTAATAAGATGGGTCTCCTTCACAGGCCAGCTGAAGAACCATTCAAGAAAAGTCTGCCCTCCGCCCTTCCCACACCGTGGTATTTCATGGAAAGGTGCGGTGTTGTTTCCCTGGCACAAAAGCTGTCTCTGCAGAGGATCACAAAGGATGAGACAACTTTACACCTCTGGCAATGTTCCTGTTGGCACTGTCACTGCAGTGCACTTTTGCTTTCCTTGCAAGTCTCACCTGGGGCAAATTTCTCTTCACTTCAGTGGCAGAAAGGCAGAGGTGTGTTTCAGAGGGAGAAAAGCAGCAAGGACATAGTTACTGCTCTGTGGAGCACTGAAAAGAGTAAGAAAAAACAGTTTAATATCTGGAAAGTGATGGATCCTTCTGTCTGTCTATCCATATGAGCCCTGTCTCTCAGCACAACATGGAAATATTTTTTGTGTAAAATCAACAGGATCATCAAAGTGGTGGTTGCGCACGATGTTGATGGGGCACAGCAAAAAAATGGATCTAAACTAAATCTTTTGGGAAAGTGTGGCTTTGATCTTGGAACTTGGAGTCATGAACATGTGCGGGCATGCTGGGATGTGATATAAGGCACGATGCGAAAATACACCTAAGGTGTTCCCCAGGAGTTTGTTAATTGTTTATTGTTCTCGGCTATGATCTCGAGCAACAAGATCTGTGGAGATAAGGAACGGCTTGCTTACAAGAGAGCTGAGTGAAGAGCATAAATAAGAACATGTTTAAAGAAGTCATTGACGTATTCATTCAAAAGCTGCAGCTCTTGAAGTGCCAAAAGGTTGGCAAGCTGCTAGCCTAACGAGAGCGGGCCTGGAGGCTGTTGTACGGGTGTAGGAAAGTCTTCTGAGATGATGTGTCAGAACCAGACTCAGACAGCCTGGGGTGAAAGAGAGGATGTCTTGGGGGAGGGAAGAAAAAATGAGACCTATGACTAGAGATGACTGGAAGGCGAAACAGTTTGCATGGGAGTAGTATATAGGTAAGAGGAGGCATATTTCCAGGGTAGCTCTGTGAGTGGGACTTAAGTGGATATGAGAGTCACGTGGCTGAGTGGATCAGGCAGAAACAGCTCTTGGCTAGGGTCAGTGCAAAACCTACCAGCTGGCCTCTCACTGTTCAACTTTTGGAAGGCTCCAGAGGTGCAGGGGCAGGGTGCGCCGTGATGCAGGGAAGCAGAACCGTATGCAGAAAATATGACAGAAAAGAGCAACCCATGAGGTGGACAGTGGTCAGATGGAGATTCCTGCTTTACTAGGAGAGCGGGAAAATATGAGCAGGGAGGCATTAGTCATACCCTTCCAGGTAGTCCCCAAATACATTGCGTTACTGGAAAATGCACTAATAGAGAGATGGGTGATGACTTATAAACAAAGAGCTTTTGGGGCAGGAAGTTCCAGTTGCTAAATGACAATAATTCATGGGGTTTATGATTATATGTTTTAAATAGAACCCTGTGAAAGAAAGACATGTGCCCTGAAAAGCTATGCAATTCCCTCAAGTCAGACAGTGCTATAGGCATCAAAAAATGAATGCTGTGCAAGGAAAAATGTCTTCCCTGCCAAGTCTGCCAGCCCAAGAACCTCAGCTTTTGTGAGTCCAGGTGGGAAAAACTTCTAAAAATCAAATAGTTTATATATTTATTATCACCACTGTACACCTGTGGAACCACAGTGACCAGACAGTTGGGAAATGCCTGTCTTTTCTGAGCCTTTTGCAGGTGTCTCAATGGGGAATGGGAAAGAGGAAAAATCTGCTGTGCTCAAAAATTGCTATGGAAAAAGATAAATGATAGCATACAAACCAGAATTATTCAAGGTCTTTACTACTTCCAGTTCTTTCAATGGGTTTTTTAAAAAAGACCTTGATGTAGTCAGATTTTTTTTTTCTTCAGAATAAGTGTTTTGGATATGTCTTTGAAATCTCACTTTCATATTCTGTGTGCTACTTTATACTTAGAAACCTGAGTCCACGCTCTCTGACTGGAATCCTTTGCAGGCGGAGCATAGAGTGTAGGCTTGTGAATGCGTTCAATTATCTTTTGAAACCTGAGAAAAAGTTGGAGCTTCAAAGCTACCCATACATCTCTGTGTTTTACCACTTATGTTATTGATGGATAGCACCAAGGAAGCGTGCTAGGATAGGGAAAGTGATTAGAAAGGACTTGTTGAGTCACCCAGTCCAAGTATATGCTCCCTTTTCTAACTCATCAAACTCGACATTAAGAGTAGGTGGATTATTTGACTCCATGATCCCATAGGAAGCCTTTTCCAGAATCTGGTTATCCAAATGATTTAAACATTTCATCTAATTTACGGTATAAATATATTGATGGCTAGTGTGTATCCATATGTTCTAACAACGAAATTGTCCTGGTGCTTAAACAGGTCGTCTTCCCAAGTGTTTGTGCCCAGCACACTTACAGACAGCAGCTGACTTTCTTCTGAGCTTTTGTTCTGCTGGTTTCCCAAGGCAAAGCTTTTAGCAGAAGTATTCTGGTAATACAGCCTTTTTTCTTCTGATTATCCTGATAACCCTTCTCCATCCCTATTTTGTGTCCCTTGGGAATTCATGTTGGGAACTGGAAGCACGAATTGTACCTGCTATTGCAAGTGAGAGCTAACCAAAAGCTTGTACAGTGGCATTAATGTGACCCTTCCCAGGGTATTGCTAACAGAGGTACCTCTTTGGAAACATTTTAAAGCTTAAGTTCCATCTTCACAGCTGCATCATGTTATCGTTCATAACTGCCCTTTGCTCAGGGGAAAAAGCTCTGTTGCTGCTAGCTGATGAGTTTCTTGCTTACAGCAAAAAATAAGTAGTTCGCAAATGTATGACCTTGTTTTTTCTGCTACTGAATTTCCTCCCTTTTCTGTTACTTTTGTTCACAAGGTCCTCCTGTAACATGTTCTAACCCTCTGAACTGATGTTGCTTCCCAGTTTTGTGTCATCAGTAAATTTTATTAACATAAGCTGACGTTCTGAGCCAAGGTTATGGGAAAAAATATTGAGTAAGATCAGTCTTGGAAACAGTCCTGGGGAAGGAGCCTCTGCTGCTCCGACTCTTTTCTCCACTGCCTGGGTCCCTATCCCCTTAGCCAGGGTTTTGCCCATCTCAGCATCCTCCTTCTCCAGGTAAATTCATACCTTGCCCTGCAGGCTTTTTGGAACCCACAGAGGGAAGGTTTATCCCAGATCTGACATCTAGAAAATCAGATATCAGATTTGACAAGAGTAATTTACCCTGTGGTGAACCTGTCTTGCATCTTACCGCATCCACCTCCATGCCTTCAGCTGGGTGTTTTTATTCCCCCTTTAAAACACACACAGAGGGCTTGCTTGCAAGAAGATGAGTCCAGCAGGCTCACAGCTGGACATGTGTGTATTTTTACCTAGGAGGGAGGATGGGGAACAGCCTGGGCATCAGCTTCCTACTGCCTGCGTGGCTCTGCTCCGGGTTGTGGCTGTGGCCACACAGCTGCGCGGCTGCTGCCTTCCCCACGGAGGTCCACCCTGCAGCTGCACACATTGCCTTTTCCCTGTCCTTCACAAAGGACTTAAGTTGCTCCTGTTTCATCATACATCTCCATCCCTGGCTAGATGGGCATACTCAAAATACATACTGAAACACTCAGAACCACAGTTTAAGCAATGCTTGTATGAAACTATGCTTCGCTGGTGCCTGTAATGCCACAAGCCTCGCTGTTTTCCCTTCATTGCTGAGAGTCTTCTAGGAAAACTTCAGGTAAGAGCTGATTTTTTAGTTTTTAAAAACAAACAGAAATGAACTCATTAAGATGAGTTACTGTTAATTATTTCCTAGAAGACACAGAAAACAGAGAACCACAGCTTTTTCAGGTAGCATCCAGCACAGTGATTTATTTCGGTACCAATTTTCGTCACGAACAATCCATCAAGCAAAGAATCTGAGGAAATTTACTTTCAGAATTCTTTTGATTAAAAAACAAACAAACAAACAAACCCAACCCCCATCCCCAGTCTTCACTGTAACATGAAATAGAGACAAACAAGCACATTGCAAGTCTCCTTACGACATGTGATTTTACATTGCAGCCTCTTTTACCACAACAGGGGCACCAATCTCCTTCCAGCGGCAGTGCACCCATCTTGATGTTCACTCCCATTTGTTTCATGCTGCTGCAAAGACAGAGTTAACCTTTCCTGGATGTATTTTCCAGCGTGCAGACACACACAAATGGTTTGCCATTTCCTAAATTACCGGCATCACCCTGTTGCTCAGTGACAGTCTCAGGTTGCTTGTCTGTCGGAGCAGATGCAGAACAGGGTCGGCACAGACCCCAGAGCACACACGTACACGAGTGCACCCACAGCCAGCCTGGCCGCCCCAGCAAACTCCCTGGCACACAGCAGGCTGGCTGAGATCGAAGCAGGGTTTGGAGCCAGTGGGCCATGCACTTTCCCTCCCATCCTCGTAGCACTACCCAGATTGCAGGATGTCCTGGTCAGACAATGCGATTGCAGCCCTGCTTCTGGGTGGGGATGTCACCTGGACAGTGTCTGTGCAGGCTTTGGGTTGGACTATGCTCAGGGAAAACAGCCCACGGGCATCCCCGGGGGGCTGGCATGGGGATGGCAGTGCTGTAGGTCATTCTGCTGCATGAGCAGCATCCCCGTCCCATCCTGCCCAGTTGGTGAAGCTGTGAATGGCTTTACCCTTTACAAAGAATGAATACTGTTAAGTTATGGTTAGTGAGTAAAAGTTTCATTGGCATAGCTATCAGGATCATGGAGAAAAGTCACGCTCTTGCTTAACAAAGTGGTAGCCATGAAAGGCCAGATGAGATGCAAATTTAGCTGTAGTAGCTATACAGGGTATAACTAGCTATCTAAGGCATAACCTGCCTTGTTTCAGGGCCTGTACTTGGCTATGCCAACAAACGCTTTCTGGTGCAGACAAGTGCTATCTGTCTCAAGAAGTTCTGTGGTGGCCCAGGGCAAACACTAAAAACTGCTGGGTCCCCTGGGCACACAAACCTCCTCTTCTCCCACTGCCATCACCCTGAGGTGGCACCAGCCAAGCCCTGGTGACTGGGGACTCGCACCCCCTGCACAGCTGCGGAGGCTGTTGCCTTTCCAACCCCAAACCGACTAGCAGTAAAACAGTGAGGAGATGTGCTTTGCCATTTTCCAAGTGGTCAGCATCTTTATGATGCTTGGTGGCAACAGCATGCCACTGTTCTGCCAATCCAGGCACAGCATGCCATGCGCACCGCTTTCCCTGCACGTATGTGCTCCGCACCACTGCCACCCTTCACCTCTCTGCTCACAAAACCAGCACCATGCTGTGCTGCCACAGCTCAAGCTGATCCCCATGGAGCACTTCCCGCAATGCAGCTGGCTTGGTCGGTGCTGGGTTGTGCATATGTGTGCCCGCGTGCGTGTGCTCCCTGCTGCTCTCTGCAAGGGGAGAGGGAGCTCCTGTGCAGCCCGGGCAGCCTCACGGTGCCAGGCTGGGGTGGCCAGGGCTGCAAGTGAGCCCAGCTGTGCCGACGGCTGGCTGGCTGAGAAACAGCAGGGTAACCTACAGAACGAGTGGCTGCTTGCCCATCCTTTGCTTGTAGACCTACACCTAAGCAGCACAGGGAACCCAAATTAATGCTCGCCGAATCACATTCGCCATGTCATTTTCCTATAATCAGTGTTTACTGAGAGATAAATACATCCCCAATCAAAGCAACTGAAGCAAAACCATTTGTTTCAGCACCGCTTACTCCTGATTGCCCAGAATTAGTGGCAGGTAAAAGGGACGTAACTTGTTTAAACCTTTGCATCAGGGTATATAGGGGGACTTCACCCAGAGGGAGTGCTGTTTGATGTCTGGTTAGGAAAAAGGGCAGGGAAGTACATATGATAAAATCATCAGGCCTAGCTGGCACTATAATACAAGTCCAAAATAATTTCCAAAGACCCAAATCAGCCAGGAATGAAGAGAAGTAGGAAAAGCTGCTTATGTCAATGAAACAGGAGTATCAACAGTTACAGTTTTGGAGACGCAGAAAATAAAAACTTTGTTCCTGTTACTTCTAGTTTGCTGATTTTTTATAAACCTGTCATAAACAAAAACATTTAGTACATATACAGTCCTTTTATTACCACTTTTGGGCTACATAAAGTAGCATTTGCCTCTTGTGTAAGAATGCAGTACCCTTTCCAAAGGAATACATCTATGTCTACGCTTGGCATCTCCCTCTCCTTGTGTCTCCATTACCAGGTTATTGATGAGTATGTGACGTATTATCTAAATAGGTACATGTTCTAGTAGCTGAAAGGAGTGGGAACGGCTTTATTTAGTAGTTGGTAATTAAAAGCGAGTCTTTGAGGAGAAAGAGGCTTCCATTGAGCACCGTTGCTTATTTTTAAAGATGCAACTAGGAAAGGTTCAGTGAGACGAGGCAGCAGTTCTTGCTGACACCAGCTATAATGTATTTAGGGTACACTGAAATTTAGATGTGCAAGTCAGCTAATGGAAATGACAGCAACTCCAAAAGCCGGGGTAAGCTACCTGTTGTGGTGAAGCCCACCAGCCCCAGCAGCGCTGGGCAGAGGTCCCCGGGAGGAGCACCAGGCACCTTTGTTCACAGGCATGGGGGACGGAACCCCCTGGGACCCCAGTCTGCACCGCGCACGGGCTCAGCTCTGCCAGAGCAGCATATTGCTGTGGTTTGAATGATGGTATATTGATGATGATGATATTTGCCGAGGTAAGATGACAATCTGAGAGAGGTGTCTTGAAAGACATCAGCCCCAAAATACAAAGTCCTGAAAGCAAGTAGTCTTTATCACTGCTCGCTATAGCAAGAATATCTCCCAGCTGGCTGCTGTAGTTGTCAGGCATTAACCTACTATTCCCAAATCTCTGAAATGAAATCCAGTGTCAGGGATCAGGAATACAGACTTTCCATGCTCCTCTTCCAGCTGGACACCCCAGCCCCTGCGACTCCAAGTCCTTGGATGGTGAGGGAGGATGGAGTGAGATGTGCCAGGAACTATTTATCCTGTCCTGTCTTAGGATTGTTAACCAAGTCAGCATCAAAGGAAGCTTACAGCTATTCATTTGCGACATGGGCAAGTTGCAAGGCTTTGACTGTATGCTGAGGCACTTGTAATAAGAGAGATACACAGTATCCACAGCAAATTCTTTTAGAAGTGGCTCACTTCTTAGTCCTGGTAACATCTAAAATCCAGGGAAAGGGGCAACTTCGTGCAAAATAAATCGTGGTATTTACAGCAGTGTTTAGAGGCATCCTTTATCTACTGATGTTCCTGAGTGCAGGTTTAAGTCAAAGAGTAAAAATGCAAGTCTGCTCCTAAAAAACTATCTTCTGTAGTATGGGAGAACATGGAGACGTAATTTGGTTAGCATACCATAGGTAGCCTGTACTTCAGTCAATGCTTAAGTTAAGCATTGAGAAAACATCATAAAAGATGTCGCATAGCAGTAACACTAGCATGCTTACCAGTCAGACATTATATGATGTAATTTGAAGACATTGCATAAGCTATAAAACAAGAGATAGCACCTAAGCAGTCATGAGAGGCAGCCAAAAGCCTACTAAGAAATGATAATGCATTCAGTCTTCAAAGCTTGCTAACTCTCTGTCTGTCAATTTTACCCACACCTAGTACAAATTTAGTGTCTGTGCCTCACTCACCTGTTCCCTTGTTGAGAGGAGAACTTTCTAGCTATTTGCCAGGAGCTCAGCACAGCAGTAATGAGTTGAATTGATGCCTAAATTAATCTCTTACTGAGGCACTGCAGGTGTTACCATTCCAGTCTCAAATGAAAGGGGTTCTTGGGATTTTGCCTTTTGGTGAAGTTAAATTAGAGCTGGTGTTTCTGAAATTTGTGTGTCCAGTTGTGGAGTGCTCTGAGCAGTGTTATACCAAATAAGTTATTTAAACACTTATTCACTAAAGCGGGGTGGGGGGTGGATATCTCTGTTTTCCTTCTGACCCATTGCAAATTTCTTGGTTTTATAATTTCTTTGTTTCAAGTCAGAGCACAGGCCTTTTCACTGAGTCCACTGAACACGAGCCTGTTGAATAGTGCTGCTCCACTCGTGTCGCTGAGAAACAAACCATTTGCTTTGTTGCTTCATTCCGCAGCTGAATCCTAGTATTTACCTTGCAATGCTGCTGAAGGAGAATATTCATGGGGCAACTTCTTCTTTGGAAAAGCTTAATGTATTTATATGATTGATAGCTGGAAATAATAAATGGAGTATATTTATGAGTTTTCAGAGCTTGGAAAGTTATTCTGCTGCGAAGTAGCGTCCTTAGTAGGTTTTGTTATCTGGCTGAGAAGTCATAAAAAAAAATACTGCAGAAAACAAGTCTGACTTGAACATCTGGAGGACGAGGAGTAGGAAAACAAATGAAAGGGCCTGCTGTATTCCGTGCCAGTAGGATTTGCAATCCAGAAAGAGATGCAAATGACTAAGGCTGACTGATCTACTTTCTGTAAGCAATCAGCTTGACAGACTTAACCCCTTTTCTTGTTTGGAAATTATCCTGAAGTAAGGGCTGCTGCTTACAGATGTGTTTGCTATTTGCATACACTTTGTGAATAAACTTCTGCTTGTGGGTTAGTCATGCGCTATTCAGCGTGACTATTGCTTGAGTGTTGTTGTTTGTAGGGTGTGATTCATCAGACCTGCAAGAGAGCTGTAAGGAGGGCTGCGTGAGCATTACTAGAACTATGTGTATGAATGCATAGTCACAAATTGTGAGCATGTTTGTGATGCTTTTAATCTCTCTGCAAACAATCTTATTTCCAAAGAATATTTTGTTTGTACCAAAAAGTACTCTGTAATTAGTAACTTTTGAAATGGAAATCGTCATAGAAAACTTCTTGAAACCGATTACATCTGTCTGTATATCTCTGTCTGTCTGTCTTATACCGAGCAAAGTGGCAAGTGGCCAGCCAAGGGCAGAAAGGTGTATATGACAGTGGGTGCAACCTAGTGATATGCTTATATGGCTCTCTGTGTTGGCCCCCTGAAACAAGTTCTTGAGCCTCAGTCACAAGGTGCTTCCATGTGGGATCCATTATTATTTCTTATTGCTGCAGACATGCCTTTAGCCTGGGCAATGCACTGTCCTGACATGGTCTTGGTCTCTTGAGGGATCTCTGCCCTCGAGGTTGCTGCAGCAGGGTTTGCTGCCCCACTGTGCTCCTGGCATGGGGGGCAGAAGCTGTAACATTGCTGGGTTTGCAGACCTGTGGGGCTGGGTGGTCTTGGTGCCAGCTGCAAGAGCAGTGTAGATGTGGAAAGTTTTGGGTCGTATGGTATCAGGTCTGGTCGCAGGACACATAGGTGCTTCAATATGAGTGCACTGGATATCTTAACTGCTTCAAGTCAAGTTGTAATTTGGTTTGCACTGGGAAAAGACCCAGTGTCCACATATTGTATTCTCAGAAAAGACTCGCCGCCCCCTAAAAACCCCCAACCACGAGGTGAAATGAGAGCCACTTGACCGTTGCAGACTGGCAAAATGGCCCAGACCAAGTTACTGGTGAGTACAGAGCGGCAGCTTTTGCTATTTGAGTGCAAAATAGTGACAAAAATGACATTTTGCTTCCTCTCTCTTGGAGTACCTGAGGGGTGACGCCTTTCTGCTGGCAGAAGACCTCTGGCTTGACAAGGCAGTGGTTGGGGAAACTGTGGGGTGCAGGTGCCCCATATGTCAGCTGTCCCCATGGGGAGGGGGGCAAAATGTGTGCAGACCTGATTTCCCCAACATGGGGGCCAGTTTGTACAGATGGCGCCATGCAAAACGGTTCTGCTCTTTTGGGTGAGAGGTACCAGTGCCAAAGGTGATCCCTGGGCTGGAGCAGCACTGAGCAGCCACCCCAGCCAGGACCGGGTCCCCACTGCACCTTGCAAGTGTAAAGATAGATGCGGTTCCCAGCCCCTGGGAGTTTTCAGCTTGGTTGGAGACATGATGTAACCAGAGCTCCCAGGCCATTTACAAATTTAATGATCACTTAAAAAAATATACTTTATACCAAGTGCAAACTGTCTGTGCTCCCCAGACGCCTCCCTTCCCTTGGCCTAATTTTCATTAAGAAAACATAATCAATTCTGCCTGAGGGTGTCTATTTGGGGCAAAGGGAGAAGGGAAAAAGAAGCTGAGGAAGATCCTTTCTTCTTCAGTTTCAAAGCATGAGAAGGCAAGAAAACAAAACACATGGGTAGGGGATTTGTCCTAACCCCAGCAGTCCCCTTATCTTTCTTTTTCTGCTGACTTCCTGCTCTGAATGCTTTGGCAGCTCATAGGACAGGGTCTAAACTTCGCAAACATGAAGGAATTCAAATGGAACCCTGGACGTCATCGCGTTTTCCAAGTTGGCCATAAATCACCGTTTGTTATGGTTATTCTCTTGTGAGGCAGAACATGTGCAAGGAGATAAGAGTCTGGAGGAAGGGGAGGCAGAGCGTATCTCAGAAGAAAAGAAACACTAGTAGGAAAGACCTAATAAGAAATGTTTTGACAGTCTCGATTGAGCTGAACAGCCATTGAGGAACTGGTTCTCATTGTTGTGGGGACATCGCCCCACCTAATTTTTAGTAAGTTTGCTTTAGAGCTGGAAGAGAGCTCTTTCCCTTGCCATTCAGATTTTGTGTCACTGAAAGTGGGATTTTCCCAGTGAGGCAGTATTTTCCAACCACAGCAATATGGTGATTCATCAGCCAGATCCTCAGGTGATATAAATAGACATAGCCTCCACCAGCTTCAGTGGTCTTGCACTGACTTACATCAGCACAAGAAACTTGGGATGGAAAGTTCCCATCAGTTTGCCCAATCTCTATCCCAGCCACTGCCAGCTGGTCTCTTACCATACATCAGTCCTGGCTAGAGTTAGGAAGAGTTCGAGACCTATCCCAAGCAACCTGAAAAACTCACTTTCTCTTAGTGAATGGAAGGCATAGGTTAGTTTCCTCTCAGAAAGCTTTCTCTTATATCCATCATGTATTTTCCCTTACTCTGCTCTTGATTTGACCCCATTTTTCTCGGTTGCTGGTACTGTTTGGATGTTTGGGGTGTGGAATGTTCTGCTGGTCCTCCACAACAAAACTGGGCATGCAGGGCATCTGCTGGGGAGTTGCTCCAGAGACCTGAACCCTGGATTTAGCTGTGGATTTAACACTTTTAAATATTAATCCTTTTAACTGGGGAGGTGGCTGCTTGGCTGGCGGGAGGTTAACCTGAGGAACAGCTCTAGACAAGGAGGTAATTATATTTATTCCTTGGCTGCATTGTGTGGAATGCAGATGAGGGTTAAGTGGCTGTAATTACCTATACAGTGTGCAACGTGTCACTCCTATTTTACAACAACAGAAGCAAGGTCGGCCAAGCCTGGACCTGTTCCTTTGGCTGTCCTTGGGTTTCCAAGCAGCTTCCACCCTGCCACTTTTCTCCACTTGGCCAGCATATCTCATAAGAATAACACCCAGTCACTGTGTTAAATGGTGTTCAGAGGTGTTTTTACTTCCCCTGGTATGCTATTATTTACTCCGTTATGATGCCACATAATGGACAAGGGTGAACGACTGGTTAGAAGATGTTTGTTATTTTTGGACATATTCAATGAGACATTTTTTGCATCTCTGTTATACTTGGGCCTCTCAGGAGAAGGACGAATACCTATAATTTGGCTGAACTTGTTTCTTCCCAGTGAATGATGGCTTCAGTAATCTCCCCGACTTCCAGAAATGAAATACAGTGAGACCTGTTCTCTTTATGCTGGGTTTGGAAAAAAAAGAAAAAAGAAAAATAGGGAGATCCTTGGATACCAGCAGGAATTTGGATTTGGGGAGAATGGGCAACCACCATCTATTCCAAGTACAGGCAGCCTGTGATTAGTATCAAGAATCCATATCAAGAATGCAGTGGTTACATTAGATGGGGCCTCGTCAAGCAGCTCGCGTCCCTGCGTGTGCTCAGAGCTAGGAGCCTGCAGCCTGGCTGCTCTCCACCTGGACTGAGTGCACTGGTGTGCTGCTTCCTTACTTTGAGCTTTATGGGCTTGACAGAGAAGCCAGTCCCAAGGATGAGGCAGTCCCGAGGCCTGGCCACGCTAGAGAAGCAATCTCAGCAAGGACCTTCATGAGTGATGCACCAGAGCCTTCAGCCCTGCATGGTCTCTGCTCTGCGCTGGGGTTGCTTCTCCTGTTGAACGCCCTCCATTAAACATCTTCAGGTTGCCCACACCAGTGGTGCTCCTCTGCTACCTTTTCTCATTCACTTCAGTAATCTTATTTCTACCTGCCAAAACCCTGCTATGAAAATTGAATCAACAGGGATGCCACTTTAAAGGGGTTCAATTGCCCTGTGGGATGCCACTTTAAAGGGGTTCAATTGCCCTGCTGTGTGTGTTTCCTTGGCCTTTGTCCTGGGTCCGCCTTGCTCAGTGAGGTTGCCTGCTCTGTGCGATGGAGGCAGAACAGTGCTCTGAGCAAGCAGAGCCAAAATGAGCATCGCAGAGCTGTGGGCAGCTCCCAGGCAAGCAGCAGTGACTCCCTGCAGCGATGCACGCCTGGAAGTTGGCTGATGAGCAGGAAACTTTGGGAGCTGCTGCCAGAGCAGTAACAGTCATGGGGAGACAGTACAGCTGCCGTGGGTCCCCCAGCAGCAGGGCAGGGCTGGGCCAGGAGGCTTGGGGTGCTGCAGGGAGGAGGAGGAGGAAGAAGGATGGTTCACTAGGTGACAGTATGCCCTCTGATTGCTGGTGGGAACATGGGCAAGCTGACTTGTAAAGGGGCTTGGGAGCAGCTTTGTCAAGAGTCCTACAGGCAGGGCGCCAAGGCTCATGGTCATCCTGGGAGCCACAGCTTAGCTGGTCTTGTTTGCCAGGAGCTCAGGCAGGTGACCGACCGCGCAGGAGCCTCTGCTCTCATCAACATGTCACAGCCTGTTTCTAGACCTTGTATTTGTGGGAGAAAGCTCAAACTGATGACCAGAATATGGGTGCAGAGTTAATAAACCAAATTAACTGAACAGTATTAAGTCTTAGAAAACTCAAGATTTGACCTGTGAGTCATGACTTTTTTGTCATGTATTTTTTTTTAATGTGTGTTGGAGCTGGCAGATCTGCTAACATTAGTCCTCACCTCAGTCCGGTGGGTCGTATTGTTGTTTCCAAATTTTCTGGTTGCCTAAATCTCAGTTATTTTATTTGGACAGCCTTCTCCTCTGGTTCTGCACTGCTGCGCAGGGTGGCTGTGCTGTTTAAATGCTGTCAGTCCTGATTCTCATTTACACTCTGGCAGCATGAACCTTCACACCCACTTGCGGGTCCTTTTTCTCTGCTGGAGCGTTGGAAGGAGGATTTGTCTCTGCAAAGCATGCATGGTTCCAGGAGGCAGCCATCCCCATCATAGGGGGCTGTGTGTTATGGGATTTCTCTGGTCTTGAGTCAGCTTGCAGAGTACTCTGTGATTCTGCTGGATGAAAAGCTAGTTACAAAATGTCAGCTGGGATTTATTTTTGCAGTTGGTAAAGCCTTAGGCCCACCAACTGCTCCCGTCTGCCGTGGGACTCCCACTGATGTGAGAGGTGCTTATATGCTCTGGCTGAGGGTAGTGCCTGCTTGCAAGTTCGCAGGGGATTCTGCATCAGTTAAAGAGCCTCAAGAAAACTTCCATGTGTGCTCTCTCTCCAGCTTTGAGTAACAGTCTAATAGCATGCTGAGGGTCTGTCCCTGAGAGCACCAAGGAAATATATGATTGATTAATCAAGTTGTGTTATGTGCAATGCTAGTGTTTCCAATGTTTGTCACGTGCCTGTGGTTCATGATGTATGCCTGCATTCAACATAAAATTAGTAGGTGTGTCTTATAAACAAAAAATAATAATCCTGTGAGTCAGAAAATTTTCCCTTCTGTGTGAAGTGCTCATTAATCTGGAATTTTAAGTGAGGGGAAGGGCGGCCTGGAGATGGTTTGTGCTCACTTGCTGCTTGTTCCGGCAGCCGGCGACATGGCCAGCGATGGCATTTCTGATGCACCATCTTCTGCACACGTGTGTGCTGGAGCCACCGGCCAGGCTCCACGGCTCCTTCAGTGCCAGCTGCCCAAGGGGGCTCTGGTAGGGTCACTTGTGATCTTATCAACAACAATAATGAATAATAGATAATTTTTAGGGCTGCTGCTATTATCTTAAGGTGGTAATTTCACTTCCTGAATGTGAGGCTGAGGGTAAATGGTTTTGTTGTTTTTTGTTTTGTTTTGTTTTGTTTTAATTAGTTTTGCCCATCTTGGTTTTTAAGTGGATCTGAAAAAAACCCACAGTGTCATAGTAGACATATTTGCCCAGAGATGTTGTCAGCACTTTTAGGCATAAGCCATACAACGAGCTTCAAATACCTCTCTGCTTCTGGGGACGTTCTACTCTGGAGCCCAGATTGGCATATGTATATTTGAACCTTAGTTCTGTGATTCCCCTGAGGGAAGGTGCTATGTCTTTATTATGCACAGGTAAAGCTACAGCAGGTCAGTATCTAAGTCAGAGGAGAATCCCTTTTTAACCCTGAAAAAAGGATGTCATGCTATCAGTCCTCCAGAAGAGGATCTGACAGATAAGATGGCAATAGCTTCCCTGCCAGTTCGACCAGAAGACCTGTGGAGCTATTTGGTAGAGTTCCTGATGTGTTAGACCCAAAATGGTGGAAACATCACTGTGTGCTTTTAGGCTTTTTGTCTGCTGGAAGCCTCTGCCAGATCTCCAGTGTGGCAAGGAGGCTGCTTCTCATCTCCTCACATCTGGACCCCATGAAATTAATGGCAAAAGCAACTTTCTCTTACAACTGCATCCAAAAACTGCAAGCATCAGCCCTCTGCATCTCCTAATGAGGACTGAACTGGGAGAGCATATTTCTCTTACAGCACCCTGTGACAAGTCAGCTGCATGCCTCTTGATCCATTTAATGATACTCCTTATGGAGACCTCACATGGGCAAAAGTAGAGAGATTTGAAAATAGTATTACTCTTGCTTATTTATCTTGCAGTAAATTCAATGTATTAAATCATTGCCGTGCTAAAAGCCTGTCTTTCTCCAAGATCACTTCCTATGAGGTCAACTTCAGCAATTAAAATGGCTACTAAATCTTTGGTTGTCACTACGACACTTTAAAAAACAAAACAAAACAAAAAAAACCCAACACACCAAAACACACTAGTGTTCATTTTAGTGCCATAAACACGTTAAGTAATTGAGTATTTATCTGAACAGAATGAGAAACGTGGAATTTATTTTTAGAACTTGAGCTTTAAATAAACAGGACACTTAAACATAACTCTATTTTGGATAATGAGATGTTTTCATGGACATAATGGCTATTTTCAGTATGTTTTCCCAAGGCTCTTCTTTTAAAAATGTGACATTTTACATCTAAATTGGAGCAGTACAGAATATTTGTGCATTAAGAGAGGTCAGCTCTTCTTGAGAGTAAATATTTGTATATATGTGGGTGTGTGTGATATGTCTCATGCAACAACTGTGTGTAATAGTAGGAGTTAATTTGGTTTAATAATCAAGCTGTAAAAATCTAACAGATTGATCAAACTCATAGATTGGTTTCCTAGTATAAAAAGCATTAGTTAGGTGTATTTCCCTATTACTATTAAGTGTTCTTTATGTAAATATGTATATACACCTAAGGAAACATTAGCTGTCATGTATATGTCACCACACTGCTGTTGTCCCCTTTCTTAGCTGTGGAAAAATTCAATGCTGTTCAGTGAAAGTAATACAACATACATACATAGACATCAGATTTTTAAGCTGTTGTGTTGTACTTTCTCCTTAATACAGACTGCACGACTGACCCTCTGCACCAGTGGAAGGAGCAGCTGGTTACAGCAATGAGCAGAACCACCTTATGTGTTAATGTAAGCACAAAAGGGGAGATTTCTGTAATCTGGCTAGAAAGGGGTATATAACATTTCTGCTTTCCATAGGCATGGTACATTTTCAGCCATGCGTGTTTCTCTGCTGAATCATCCCTGACACACCTACACAGAGCTGTGATTTGCCTCGAATAAGTACTGATGCCTGAAATAGATCTGAGCAGACATGTGCAGCAGTGTTTGTCAAAAGAGAGAAAGACATTTTGTGTTTCGTTTTATATATAGCACAAGCTGCCAAGCTAGTCCATGTTGGAAAAGAAAAGTTTCAGTTCTCGTTTTCCAAGAACTGATGTTTTTTTTGTCCTTGTGTTTGTCCCTTGTGAGTGACCTGTAGAGAGGCCATGGCAGTGCTTCCCCATCCTATACTCTCTAAAGCGTGCGACCTGATGCAGTTGAATGAGAAGGAATAAGGGGGAGGGGGAAGATGTCTTGGGGTGGGGGAAGCACATTAAGGTATGGGATGGAGGTAAATGGGGTGACTTTATTCATACCAGACATAAATCAAACAAAATTGAGCCCTGGCATTTTCCACTGCATGTTCCTGTTTGGTGGGCGCTCCTGCTCCTGCATCTTGGTATAAAGACCTGTCCTGTCTTGGACTTCCCATGCTGCAGGATGCCCAACAGCACCATGCCTGGGCAGCAGATCCTCACTGGAGATGAGTGGCCTGGTCCACTTCCCCATATTAAATAAATATCTGTTATGCTGGGCTTTACCTCTTGCATACTGTGAGTGACCTTGCCCAGTTACAACTGCTGGGTAAGTGAATTTTTGTTTTTGTAAGGGCCTGTCTGCTCCCCGCCCTCTTGCTAACCCACATATGGACAAAGCTTCCCACTTGGAAATCAGCCCGTCCTATTAACCTTTGCAAGCAAGGTGGTGATTTTAAATGGTGGAGTTTTTGGGAGCCGCTCCCAGGTGATAGCAATGCCTGCTACTTAAGAGGACATCTCTCTCAGGCTGTTTACAGCTCAAAGCAGGCAGGGAGGGGAAAAAACAACCTGAACACAAAGAGGGTCTAATGCCACCTGCTCTGACCTCCTGCAGCAATAGAAACCTGGTTCTACTCCCAGCCAAGTATCCTGGCCTCCAGCGTGAAGAACACGGTGGCGGGAGCAGAGGACACTGCATTTATTCCATGTGTGGCACTGGTGGCAAACTCCTGAATTATCAACTTTGGTCACTGTGCGTACTCTCTGTTTCGGGATGATATTACCACACACGTTCAGGTCCAACATATTCACACCTCTTACCTTCTGGTTTAGTGATGCAGTTGTACAAATAATTCTGTTGCAAACCTCCTCAGTTGCAAACTCACCCTTTGAAGCACGTAAGTGCCATTCGGTCACTAAGGTCACTCTGTAGGCTCAGTAAATCTGTGCCAAAAACATGCCAGATCCACATTGCTCAGGAAAATCCTCACTCGAGTGGGAGCAGGGCAGGCTGGTGGTGATGGGATCACATGAGTGCAGTGGAGGTGGAGCAGGGTTTTTTCCCCTTCTCCTTCCTTGAAGATGAAAGAGAAGCATCAGAAGTGGATTGAATCCATTACATTACTTGTAGGTGTGTGTATGTGGTATTTGTTTATGGTGGCATCTATGTACAACTGGGCAGATGATAAAATGAAAGAATTAAGGACGTATTTGACATGACCACACACTTTTAGAACACAAGATAAACAGTAGATGATTGCATGTTTAAAGCATTTTCCTTGATAACAGATTGAATAATTTACCAGTAATGACAGGGAATGATAGAGCGGTCAACAAAAATGGCATTGCACTACAATTGAGCTACATGAACTGCATCAACGCTGTTTGGGCTATTTTGTTTTGATTTGGATTTTTTTTTTTGGCAACCTTCTGTTGCCTTTACGACAGAACAGATCCAGTGGAAAATGCCCTTGGGGGAACATGGAATGGAGTGTGCGTGTAAAAGTGGTGTGGAGGAAATGTGAGAATTTATTTTGTGCTTGCTTGAAGGAGGTGCACTGAACTTGAGAACGTGAACAGGCACATCTGGCAGGAATGGACCCAGGAGCAGGATTATCCTACCTGATCCCAGCAACACGTTTGTTGACCAGGAAGCAGAGGAAGAGCTCTAAACTCACTGGTTTCTTCCCTTTCAGGATCATCTAGCATATTTTCTGCCCATCTGCTAGTTCTCCTCTTGTTGCATTCTCCTACTCCATCTCCTTTGCTGTATTTCAGTAGCTCAGTCTTCCCTATGACTTCATATCTGACTCAATCCTAGTGCACGATGGTTCAAAATGTAACCGTCGCTGCAGTGAGGTGGTAGGGAGCAAAACCTTGCTTGCAGGTGCTCTTTGAGGGAAACGCGCTTTCTCCTCCACAACCAAAAGAAGCAGAAGACAGGAATGCTTCTTCAGCTGCCTACACGTGCTCCCCTTGAAGTCTGGCCATGCTCAGGACGTCTGCCTTGACCTCGTCCCCGCCATAAGGACAGTGCTGCTGTGCTATTTCTTCAGCTTTGTTTGCCATAGCTGAAACACAGGGCACCATGAATTCATTGATTTGGTGCTGTCAGCTTAATTAGATGACGCCAAGCCCTGTGAGCTCATGAGTTCAACACCTTCAGCTTGCTGGAGCTGATAGGAGATCACTAGCTTTGTCTAAATTACAGCCTGGCCCTCGGTTAGGTGTCAGGGAGTCAGGTCACTGCGTGGGCGCTGCTGCATGACCCTGGTCAGTGGCTGCCTGCACACTGCAAAGCTCGGTGATGTGCTTTTGGGCTCCTTCCTTGTGGCCAGGCTCCAGGCTCAAACCTCAGTAAGCCAGTTTTCAAGGGGTTTTCTGTTGATGGACACCATGTGAGCAAGCCTGGCCTCCAGATCTGACTGGGGAAAATTCTTCACAGACAGGCCAGACTTGCAAAATACCCACCCCTCGCTGAAGAACAGGATGTGCGTAGGACTATTTTTGTTCATGTTTGGTTTCGCTTGACTCTTAATTTGCTTCTTTCTGGTTTCTCCTTCTTTGGGAGCTTCCTGTTCCAGCTCCAAGTTGTCTCAGCAGGGAAATCAGGATTTCCCAGCTCTCCTTGCTGTCCCAGATGGACTTTTCAAATGCTACCCAGAGACACGTTTCCCCCATCCCTGCCTGAAAGACAGAGGCAGCAGCCCCTGAGCAGGGTGGATGGACCAACAGGCAGAGCCAGGTTTTGCCTAGGCCTCCTCTCACTATGGAGGGGTGCAGCACCATGCAAAGGGCAGACACGACACCCTTTTCCCACCCCATGGCTATGCAGGGGCCCGCCTTGTTCCCCTTTGGTCCAAGTTGTCACCCATCACTGCATGTGCCGACCCCAAGTCCCAGTGCCATGCGAGAGCGTGGCTGAGACATCATCTAACCCTCCTGCCACATAAACACAGGGTGGACCACGGCACTGCATTTCAGCTTGTAAGTGATTTTTCATGGGGATCCTCTGGTAGGCCTTGGCTGTGCAACAAACAGGTAATTTTACTGTACACAGCCTCATACAAACTTATTTTACCATCTGTTTACAGAGACCATATGTGGGAGGGAGAATTTAAACAATGGGGAATTTTAAGAGGGAAAAAGTTTCTGTGGCTTTTAAGGCTGAGATCGCAGATAAAGAAGAGAAAGGCAATCCAAGGCTGCAGAAGATAAGCAAGTGCATTGAGAAATACATACATGTGAGAGCAGCAAGGTGCATGAACCGGTCTGAGATCTTTTATTTTCTTCTCGCTTCTCTTCTAAGAGAGGAAGATGGTTTTGTTACACTGCGCCCTCAATCCATCTCACATGGGATTTCAGCATGGGTGTGCATTTCCTTACTGGTATGCTTAAAATGTGAAGGGCTCCATTCAGTCTAGCTGCAGTAGTCTGAGAAGTTGTTTGCTCCTTCACCAAAAGTTACTATTCCCGTAGCAGAAAATCATGCGGGCTTATGACTCATCCATTCAAGCTTATATATTAAATAATAAGCTGGACTTTGACCTGTGGCAGCTGAGAGGCAGCACGCGTTTGCCTATGCCAGCTCTGTCACAGGGGTGCTAACCTGGGGCGGGCGGCCGAGAGATCAGTGTGTGCCAGTCAGAGCCCTGCCCAGCAAAGCTGGCCATATGCACAGTAACAGGTCTACTAGAAAGAAACCCTCACCTTCAGCAACAGCTGGGAAAAGTAACTTAGCTTATTATGCAAAATCATGGTGTTAGCATTAAAAAAGATCAGTCAGAAACTGGGAGATTTGAAGGCATCTAACTGTTCATGCTGACCTGTGATTCATTTTGCATGTGAGAGAGCGAGAAATCCACGCGGAAACTAGATGGACAAAATGTCAGTTGCAGAGCAAGTGCGGAGAGGACCACTGCTCCACTGTCCTGGTCTAGGTTTAATTAATCAATATGCCTGAAGAGGAGAGCTACATCTTGATGTTTAGATCTTTTATGGCTTCTGTTGGCTAGGTCATGGCCATGCAGGCATATTTGTTTCTGGCAGATCTGTCTTCACCCACAGCAGATTCAGCTGTTTCACTGTGGCTTACAAAGCATGGGTTTTTCAAGGTTGCATTCCTAATTTTTTTTGTGGACCTTTTGTTGTGGCTTGGGTGTTTCCCGTAGGCATGTTGCATACAGGCGGTACAGCAACAATAACATTCATTGCTGTGGACCTGTTGATGGTTTAGGGATAATTTGCACTGGAAAGCAGTTACAAAATCAAGCAGGGCATGAATTTATAATACAGCATGCTTTTGCTTCAGTGTACCACATGGGCATGCCAGACTAACATCATGCCTATGCTGCAGACAGATTCAGTTTGAAGTAAAGCTGAAATGGCAGTGAGGACAAAGGAGCCTGAAATTTAACAGTTTAAGATAAAGGGACTGAACTTGTGTTTCTTAACCAGTGGGTTTTTATCTTCCTTTCTATTCCAATCCAAATAAATTCTGGCTATCCATCTGCGTTATGAGCATGCCTATTCTCTCTGCAAACAAACACTGAGTGTCATGAAGTACCATTTTTCCACGAAGCACACATGCAGTGGTGGGGTTTGCTGTTGTGGTCTTGAAATTACACTGGCAAGAAGGGAGGAAAAGTTAATGTCATGATGTTCCTGTTTGCTTACCTCTTTGCCCTTTATAAGCAAGAAAAAAATGTGTGCTACAACTGCTGAAGCTGATGGTGTTTGCCCCTGATGACGTGATGCCACATGATGCATTTTGAGCAAGTATTTGCTGCTGTCTGGCAGCTGTGGCTTAATTGTTCAGGATGGTGCTTTCTTTTTCACTTGTGTCTGAGGCAGATGTTGATTAAGGATGGTTCCTTGTATACACATCTGTGCTGCTGTGTGTCAGTCACGAGATCTGCTGGGCTTGTGTAAGCATGTGGTGAGCTCTTCTGGCATCGGATTTTCTATGTACCGATCATTGCCAAGTATTTCAGCAAGAATGAGGACTCCACACTTTGACAGACTGTTCCCCACTGCTCACACATATGGTTCCAAAATCATCTGTGCAGATTACTTTCCTCCTTTGACAAAGCCAAGTGTCATTATAGCATGGTACTGGTACATTTTCAGTGGAAGATTGTTTTAAAAATAAATCTCAATGTTCTTTATTCACTAGTGGGTTTTGAAAAGAAACTGATTTTTTTTTCTGAGTTTTGTTTAGCTAGAATTTACTCTTTAGCACAGCAGCAGAGAGAAGTATTATCATAAGATCATGTTTATAAGTAAACTTAGTGACCTGCATTGGCGAAACTCCCATGTCAAAATTCCACCCTGTTACTCGGCAGTAGGTGCAACCAGTGAGTGACGTTAGTTTTGCAGTTTGAGGCTTAAAAAAACCCCCAAAACAAAACCAACATGTAATAATTTGCAGATGTTGGCAACCAGCAATGATGCATGAGTTGAAGCTCTCTTTGGGTGCCAAACCACAAATATATATCATTTTTTTATAGTCTACCATTCCTGGAACTGAAAGAGGCTTCAAAACAATCAATATGTAAACAGGAATACAGAGCACTCCCTTCTGAGCATCACCAGTGGTGCTACTGCTATGAGCTGTCTGCTAGATACAGAGGGTTTTTTCTTATTAACTATGTCCTTCTTCAAAACATGTTTGCTTTTTGTCTTTTATTTAGAGGTATAGATGTGTAGGGCTAGTACAACTCCTACAAGAGGAGGGGAGGTATTCACACTTTCTGAAATTTTTAAGTTACTAACCACTGCAGACAACTGTTTCAAGCTGAAACCAGAAAAGGGTTATATATAATATACTGCTATATTTCCTTCTGTGCTTTCTACTTGACAGTATCATGTCCAATGGCTTTGAAAACTGAAATTTTCTCTTTATCCCTTGGACAAGAGTGCCCCTTGCCCTCCACTCCCCTCCACAGGTATTTTACTCCTCAACCAAAGGAACCACCTTAGAAAATGAACTTTCCTTTCACTTCAGGAACATGCAGCAAATGCCATGAAATTTGCTTTGAGAGCTACTTTTGGAGGCTTTTTAACAGATTTGCTTACTAGGAAATGAACTGATATCATCACTGTGCTAACCTAGGGAGCGCCAAGTTGCAGTCAAATGCAAACAACTTGCAACCACTTGCTATCAAGGTTAACTTTCCAGTATGGTCTGCCATGACTTAGGGGTATTTGTTGTTAGATTGTGTCTAGGACACCAGTCAGAAACTGGGACACCACTGGACTAGGTCTTGTACAGCTACATATTGGAAAGAGAGGTTCGTTCCCAAAAAATGTGTGATTGAAGTGCAGGACAGCAGCCAGGGGGTGAAGGAGTGAGATGAGGGGGCAATAAGGAAGCAAGAGGACACTGCCAGTCAGGAGGGTATTCGGTGTTCTCAGCACACCAAGCATTTATTGTTGACTCATTTCTGCATTTATTTATTGTAGCCTTCCTGACAAAGAAGAGGTTTTTTAAGAAGAGTTTGAAGAGGGTAATGAAGTTTCTGGGAGTTTCTTTGTTGTTTCTGGAAATCTGCCCTGAAGCATAAGGGGAACTTAAGAGAAAATTCAGAAGTGCTTTTTTTTTAACGTGGCAAGCTGAAGATGTAAGGGACATTGCTGGCCAAACACAGTGTAGGCTGGAAGCTCAGCAGTGAATGAGGGATGATATGTGAAGTGGCGACAAGCCGCTGATGGTTTGATATGGCAGAGAAGGTGAGGGGAACTCACCAGGGACAGGGTGTACAATGCAGGAGCACTGGTGAGGAAAACCATGTCTCCGGCAATATTTGGCATATATGAAAGTAGAAGAAGTTTTTATTTATTAAGGCTAAAGAATAAGGTGCTGTCTGAACACAGACATGAAGTATTGAAAGCCCACAGAGAAGATTTTTAGCTGCCTGGATGGGTGTGAGACCACATAACTTAGAGAGATGATAGAAAGAGAATCTGTATAAGATGGACATAACAAGAGGTCTCAGTGAGCTACAGGGGCCTGTGATCATACTGATGAAATCCCAAATGCTACAAAGGTGTCGGAGAATCCAGGTGAAAAATGGGACACTATTTAATAAGGTCTAATGTAAAGTCCTGGATTTAACTGAGAATAAAGCAGCCACGTAGCTATTGTTGCTCACTGGCATTTCTTCAGAAAATGGCTCTGGAAGTTAAAGTGGAAGAAAGTGAGGCAATATCACGCTATTCTGGAAAAGAGAAGCATCATACTGGGCTATGTGGATCAAAAGATAGTCTGCAGGACATTTGAACTAATCCATTTGCTCTAGTGAGCACTAGTAAAGCTGCATCTGAATTGTGATTCAAGAAAGATATGCTTGAATGGAGACAGGAGAGCAACATGGGTGAATGGGGATTAGATGAACATGGTCACATATGAACTGGGGTTGCTTAGTCTAGAGCAGAGAAGGATGAGAGAGAATATTGTAACATAAAAGGATGCTGCGAAGATGAAAATAATAATACATTCTCCTTGTCTGTGGTCATTAGGGCAAGAAGTCCCAGGCTTAAATTGTGGCAAGAATAACTCAAGTCAGATATCAGAAAAAACTTTCTACCAGTCTGAATAGCAAAATCAGGCATAAATTGGCTGGAGAACCTCTGCAGTCTCTGCCGTTGGAGGTGGTTTAGACCTAGGTAGTCAAAAACCTTTCATAAATGATAGCTGAGCCTGCCCCGTTCCCAGGGATGGGCCAGACATCTGCCTGAGGTCTCTTCCAGCCCTTGAGGTTCTGCTTCATTAAGATGAGGTTGCCCACAAGAATTAAGATGAAGAAGGATTAAAGACAAGGCTACATATAGGATGGGTATTCCTTTCATATGCTAAAAGAAATTTAAAATCTAGGGAGAGAACCAACAGAGGTAAAGGGGTGGTATAAGAAAAAACATTGGCTAGATGAAGACTTGGAAGAGCTCATTTAGTGAGCTCATTTAATGAGACTGAGAAGCAGTGAGTTACCATGGCAGGAAATTGTTAGAAGAGGGTCTAGAATGAGATTGGAAGAAAGGAACCACTGAAAATGGTGAATTCAATGGACTTGGAGATGAAAGAAAAAAGAGAGACCAGTCAACAGCTGGAGAGGGAGCTAGGTTTAAAAGAAATAGTAGTAGTGGAAAGACTGAAGTGCATTTATAATGTGAAAAGAAAAATGTTGGAAGAGGCATGACTTTCCAAAGGAAATCAGCAGATAATTTAAGGGAGGGGTCACATGCAGATAAGCCACCAATAAAACTCATCTCCCTTCTACTCTGTCTCATGGTGCAGTCACAGAAGAAGTGGAACCAAGAGTGGCAGAAGGGTATGTGGGCTTCCTGTTCATCTTGGGTCATAGGAAACTGGTGCACTTCTCTGGAGAGAGAGGGAGAGAGAGAGAGACAAGTGGAGACAGATGGAAGAGTGTAGTGATGAATCAGAGGTGATGAGAAGAACGCTGGGCTTTCTGGTGTGGGATCTGAAGTTAGAGGTGCTGTGTTCTCCTGCATAGCAAGCTGTCAGGTCAGCTGGAAGGTAGGACAGGCTAATAGTAGAGGGAAGTCAGCGGAGTCATGGGACCTACCAAAGGCATCAGTAGCATGAGAAAGAGAACAAAGAAAGAGGTGTCAGATGTGAGCAAGGGCTGATAGTGGGCAGGGTATACCTCATGCTGGGAAGGAGAAGCCAGCAAGAGTATGGTTTGGAGGCATGTGTGAAAGAATCGTAGCTGTACTATTGAATTAAAGGGAGGAAGGAGCTCACAGTGGGTCCCAGCAAAATAAAAGTAGTCAGTGATGACAGGTTGGAAACTGTAAAAACACATACGTACAGTGACTGGGTATGAAGACACGAATTGAAAGATGATGCATAAAGAAACTGGGAAACAAATGGGAAGCTTCTGATCTGGGGAAAGAGATGGGAAAGGGCAAAGTGAAGTGACCAGCCTTTGGGCAAATGGAATAGTAGAGCCAGGGGTAGGGTGTGATGGTAATGAGAGATGAAGGAGACAGAGGACGGGATGTATATGGAGGGCCAGGAATGGAGCAAGGTTGAGGGATGAAGGAGTGGGGACATAGCCTCTGGAGTGAGGGTGAAAGCAAGTAATAAAGGGAGGGCCAGTGTGCAGAGCTGCCTAACTGCAGAGAGATGAAGGTAACCATGAGGGGCCTGTGAATGAATGGGTTCTGGTCAGAAGTACACCTGGTACAGCCCAGTAATTTTGCAACCACTCTTCCCCAATGCATATCCCTTCCAGCTCCTTTATCTTCCTCCCCAGTTGCTAATCAGCCTCTGAAGTCCAGACTGGAAGCTTACCCAGTGGGAGCAGCCAACCCCCTCCCCACCTGGCAGCAGTGCTAGATGCTGCTGCTGGAGACTAAAAGACACTTTGCCTTTTGAATTGAAACTACAGATACTTATCCCCAAGGTGGATCAGGGGACTTCTGTATTTTAGAAAGAAAAATTTGAGCCAGCTATTTAAATTATGCGCATGTCTCAAGAGACCTGTATCTCTCTGTGTATTAATGTGAGCCCAAATAGCGCATGTGTTTGAGCAAAAGGCCATAAAGTCTTTCTGGGTAGATACTACATACTTTATAATAAGTTTCAATGGCTGCTGTGTTCCCCTCCAGCTGGTGGGTGAAGGCAGCCCTCTGTACATACTGGGTTCATTGCCTGGAATCTGCTGGCACCTGGAGCAACCTTTATTTGGCTGTACCCAAGAGCTGAGCTCCAGCCCCTGAGGTGGAGAGAGCTGGCTGGGACACCCAGAGGGTGACACTTCCTTGGCAAGTCTTCTGCACAGCCTGTGCCAAGGGGGCTGTGGGAAGCTTGAGGAAGCTGCAGCTCTTCTGCTCCAGCTGCACCACAGCCCTGCCTCCAGGAAAGGAGTGCCACCTCATTGCCAGGGGTGAACGTCAGTGCCATCGCCTCTCTCCTTTCCCCCAGCTTACTCTGGAGAGAAGCAGCTCACTTGAACAAAGAGAAGTGCCCTGTCTAGGAGGTAAACCAAGGCATCCCTCTGAAAAATGGGTCCTCTGGGGATGAACCTTACCAACGCTCACAGCACCCGAGAGCACCAAGGTGTAAGGGCGGGCCAGGGGATTCGTATCCAACAGACATTGCCATGCCGCAGATGCGTTTGAAAGAATGGGAAGTAATCCAAGCCTGAATCCCTTTCCCATGGCCTACTTCTAAGAGAGACTGTGGGATCCCAGACTTCACCAGCAGTGGAGCTCTTTCTTTGTAAAAATCAGGCTAATTTACTTTTTTTTTTTTTAAATGAAACAGTATTATTAGGACTTTGCTTCTTTCTCAGGAATTCTATCGCATCAGGTCAGTGGTGTCTGAACTATGCAATGATGATGTATAATCTTACACAACGATCTCTTGTTCTGGGACTAAAAGCTGTTTGTTTACGTAATATAAGATGGCCTTTCAGAGATACAGTGTTGGTTCAGTTTAATGATACTTCTGAATTTCGTAAGATCACGATGCAGGAGAGCGGTGACATTGCGCAACCAAGAGCAAAGTTTCCCATGCCTGCTGTGACTCAGTGTGTTACTGGTGTCTTAGAAATAGAAATAAGAGAGCAAGGCATGAAATCCTAGCACTAAGTCAGGGTGTTGTGGTTTGGTTTTTTTTTTAAATTGTCTTCTCCCACAGGGCCAACAACCTGCTAATTCTTATGCAGAACGGGAATGCTCTGTGTTTCCATGGAGCAGCACCAGGAGACTTATCAGGCAGGATTCCTCTGAACTAGTCACCCTTAATCCCTTTTACAGGAGAGAAACAAATGCAAATAAGATGCAATTCCCCTCTTCTGGAGTGTCTGCAAGATGCTCTGCCATTAAATTCAATTACAGAGTGGAGCTCAAACCCAGCAGCTTACACTCCCAGTGAGATGCCGTGCTTTACAAAATAGGACACGGGAGCTCAAAGATCAGCCGCTGTTGTCTGTTTCTCAGCTATGCTGAAGACTGAAATATAAGGAGTGTTGACTCCTATCCCCAAATACCTTAGCTGACCTGGGATATCGTCTGGTTCCTCCCCGTGCCTTGTGTCTGCGCGTGGAGGGGTGGTGGGACAGCTCGCCTGAGCTTTGGCTTCTTCCTCCACGGACACAGGGGTTGTTTGAGGCCAGCTCTGAGGGCTCCCTCCCTCACCCCCTTCAAAGGATTTGCCCCGCCGGGCTGCTCTGCTGTGGGACATGGGCAGATGTGGGACTGGGATGGGAATGTGGCTTTTCAGAAGAGAAAGGGTCACACGTTTTTTTTCCTGCACTGGCCTGCAAGGGTGGGATGTGCTGCCATTTTGGCCAGTGTGTTTTCAATGCAAATTACAAATAGCTTATTTCAACAAAAAGCAATGTTGCCTCATAATGTGTTTTGGTTTATGTTATTGTTTTAATGTCTAAATAACAATACAGAACTCGTATGGAGTGCATTTAATGAGTTGTCATTAATCATAAGGATTCCATATTGTTAGTAAGTGTGTATATACAGTACCTAGTGTCACAAGGGGGAGTCACATAGAGGAAGCACTTGCGAAAATGTTAAGAGCTAAATAGACAAAAGAAACATTATTATCACCATTTTAGCAACGCAAAGCAAGACTCTGAGATACTGGTTACACAAAGAGTCTGTCAGAGCCAGGAAACGAAAGAAACAACCCCTCTCCAGTTTTAGTGAAATTCAGGCCATTATATTGATCACAATCATGTCTTAAACACCTATAAAACTAAAATCTGACTTACTCAAAAAGACAGTCAGTTGCTTCTCAGAGCTGTGATTAACATTTGGGTCCTAAATTAAAGTCTTTGCTTGGACTACCACAAACTTCTGAAGTCTGGAGCTGCCTCTAATTGTCACAGTTTCTTCTCAACTCCTTCCACTGCAGGCAGGTATTTTTTCACTCTGTGTCTGCCCAAGGAGGCTGCGTGTGTATGTCAAGTCATGTAGGTTTTTTCTTCTTTTTTTTTTTCTGAATAAAATTTGATGTATTTCACCAAATAAAATTCACCATGCATAATCACACTGAAGACCTACAAGCTATTTGAACCCAATAATAATATAAACAACTAAGTTAATTCTATAGCAGCCTTCTCAGCGGGTTAGCATTGATTCTTGAAAATGCATTTCCCTTTTGTTTGTTTTTCCTCATTCTTTCTTTAAAGGATTGTTTCTTTAAAAGCTTCTCCTGTATATATATTTGTGGTTTTTTCCAGAGTACAAAAGCTAGGGCTCTATTACAATTTCATCTAGCTGCTCTTTTCAAGTACATGTCTTGGCATTACAAAGCAACCACACTCCCTGGAGATCCTTTACTGTAATTGTGTAAAATATTATTAAGTGTGGGAAAAAATCTTGATCTCTTGTTGTTGTTGCATTTCTTTGTGGAAGGGTGTCTTTGTCTTCCCCCCCTCCCTGAGACATTTGATTTATGGGAGAGGCCTCAGCCAGCCCTTCTCATTAACTCGCTGTTCCTTTATGCTTCAATATGAAATACAATCAGCATTTAAAAATCTCTCGTTGGCTCTCCACCCACCGGTACTCCCTGTGCTGGGGGATGTTTGCTCTTCCCTCCTCTCCTTTCCCTGGGATGTGTGCCTCCAGGCTTGCTGCCGGTCAGGGAGTTGCTCCTCCGTGGCTTTGGATAAGGCTTGCTTGGCTTCACTCGCCCTCATACGCTGATGTTGCTGTTCCTTTCCTCATCTTACTTCCTGCACTTCTAGCTCTCTGGTTGTTTGGTTTCCTATTTGATTTTCCTTCTCTCTTTTTATGCTTCTGAAAACATATTCCTGACTGTTAGAAAGAGTAAAAATGCTGTGCTATCATTTTTCTTGCACAGGTTTTTTTCTGCCAGAGGTCATGACTTTTTGACTCTATGAGTTGAATAACAAAAAAGGAAAAATGGGATATGAGCAAAGTTAACATGTTGAGCTGGAGTTAGAGCATTTCCTCTCTTCGTGGGTCATCTGGTATGAACGCAGCTGCACGTATAACAGGCTAGGTACTGCTGAATGTCCAAAGACTATAAAATACTGTTTAGATACATTAATGTGGATGGAAAAATTAGCAAGGGCAGTCTCACCAGCTGATGAGCATACAGTGAAAGTATTCAGTACTCTTCTATTCAGAAGAACGTTTTAGAAACTAGGCTTCAACTGCTTATTTGAGAGGGGGTATATGACCACTCATCCCTCTTAAAAAAAAAAATATTGCCATGATCACAGAATAGTATTTTAAACTGGTGATACTGGATGACCATCTCATGTGCAAGATACTAGGCCAAAGCTGATGTTGTCACAGTGCAGCATTGCAAGTTGTCAGAGCTTAAAATAGGTCTGAACTTGGCTCCATGAGAAAGAGGGGTATAAACTGTGATACCTTTATCAAAACCTGTGTGGATGCACAGAGGTGGGTAAGCGGAGAAGCGCATCCACAGATTTCAGTTCACTGAGGTCTGAGTCCCTCTCCATTCCTGGGAGAGCTTGGGTAGAGGATGAATGCAACCAGCAGAGGGGCTGGTGCAGGTTTAAAGTGTGATTGCAGCTGCAAAACAGCTGTCAGCTCAGCCGGGCTGTGCCACGGCCTCGGGACAGGCTGACTGGTGCTGCTCCTGCAGAATAAGGCAAAAGTGATGCAGTTTGGGGCCAGCTGACCTGGTAAGTGACAGTGTCTGCCACGTGCTTACGGCGCTGTTTGTGCACATGCCATCGTGGCCATGGTGTTGCTCTATGCCAGGGGCACAGCTGATTCAGGTTTGTTCTGGCAGGTATTTGCGGTGTGGCAACTATATTTTCTTTGACTGAGTGTCTTCACTCTTTCTCTGTCCCTACCAACATGGGGATACCTGCACCAAAGGGTGTGTAAATCTATGTGTGAGTAAAAGCCCAGTTTGGCATTACTCTTCCAATTTTCCTGATTACGAGGCTGCCTGGAAGACCCTGACCACCCTCTGAGCAAGGTAATACTTCTGACAGATGGTAGGATGAATTCACACAGGTTATATATAAATATATATATATATGCTGCTTTAAAATATGCACTAAATGTCTAAAAGGCCTGCAAAGCTTGACTTTTCATTCATATAAAAGTTATCTAAGATGTTTAAGAAGATGGAGTGAGTCAGAATGAAATTCAAACCTAAGTCTAAATTTTCAAGTGTAACCACTGACTTTACAAGCTCCACTTCTATTTGTCCAAGCTCAGCACGGAAGGCCTGTTTTTTTTTCTGAACTACTGATGAAAAATGGCATGCAAGCAGGATTTCTGGTTCATGGGAAATCTTGTGAAAGTTTTGATTTAATTTAATTCTATTCCTATTTCCCAGAAACTGGAAATTTACTTTTTAAAAGTACTGAAACACGATGTTTACTAATGAACTAAATAATAGCATCTGGGAGGCCGAGGACAGTGCCAATTTCACAAGTAGCTGCCAGGATGACGGGGAGCTATGGCTCCGGAGCAAGCCCGCTGCTAGCGCCTGTGGGGCAATGGGCTGTCACGGCGGACGCTGGCTCCAGCTCAGCATGCTGCAGCAGGGAGCCTGGGAGCTCTTGACGTCCTGGCTTTACCTTGAAAGTCAGGACTTCCAGGTTCTGTAGGAGAAAAAAATCAAGCCTTAAATAGATCTGGATCTCTCTAGGGTTGGAAGTTTGGGGTGTGATGGCAGAAAGTGTGGGGGTCCTGGTGTCTCTGATTGCCCCTGCATGTGGGAGCCTGGGTCCTGGTCCCTGCAGAGCTGCCCAGCATATCTGGCTGTGGCATCACTGTCTCCAGTCTTGGCCACCCCAGGCTCCCAGGGTTGCATTTCTGCAAGGGCAAATATCCTGCTGGGACTCAGCACTGAGTGTCTCAAGTCTGAGCTACATCCAATGAACCTCTCTGAGTCCTCAAGTCCTTGATCTGTTGTTGTCTGTTGCCTGTTGTACCCAAGGCAGCTCTGTTTTTAATCACATGTCAGGTTGCAGGAACAGTCTTTTATCAAAATCAGTGTAGTTAAGCTTGCGACGTTGTACCAGTACAGCTCAGCAAAGCCTATGGCAAATTTAAATCTCATTTTTGTCTCTTGCCTTGCTTTTTTTTTTTAATTATAACATTTTGAGAGGGGAGGAGAGGTTTCCAGTGCATTTATATCAGCTTTGAAAAAGCATTTGGATATCCTAACTGGTTGTGTGAATTGGTGTCTCTCTGTGAGGACTTGGAACAATCAAGAGCAAATGCCTTTTTATAAAAACCCTGAGCTAAAATCTCATGACACTTTGACAGAATTGTGTTACCCTCTGTAATCTAACACTATTGCAAGCTTTTACGCACCCAAATTCAACTCACAGTTCTAGCTAAGGACACTTTTCCCTTTTCATTGGCTTATTAACATTTTAACAGGCTTGTCTTGTGTGTTATTATGTTACCAAGTTTTTCCTCTGAATCTGTGAGAGATATTAATAAGAAGGCTGATAGCCAAACAGCACACTCTTGATGTGACCTATTTCTATAGAAAGGTGTGGTTTGAATAATATTTCTTTATGACTCCTTTCCCCCTGTCTGATGGTTCAAGGTTTAACAACGGTAAGACCAACCTGCTTCAAGTCTTGCTCCTTGCTCTGGTCTCTTACACCTAATACGTGCTAATTTTTAACTGTGCGTCCCTGACTCGTGCTAATGGCCCATACAAAGATGAGCCAGATAAACAGAAGTGTCCCCTACAATGATGCCAAATACTGAAAACTGGTTCTGCAGCAATGAAAAAATTTTTTTTGTTTTATAGGGACACTTTCTTAAAGCATTTAAGAGATGAGGCTTTTGTTTCAGAGGGGTACAACAACAATATATCACTTTCTTTCTAAGGGCTGGTCAACACAGCCTGGGTTTCTGTTATTTACATGAATATATATAATTGACAGACCAAGAATCATTTGATGCAATGATAAATGATTAAAATTAGACAAGCCGAAGCAAAATTGCAATTTAGTTCATGGCCATTCTTGAACAGATAGAGGCAAAATTTATTGTATTTTAAATATTTACTTCAAATTATTCCCATAGCTCTCTTCAATGTGTGCTGTGTTTCCTATCTGTCCTTGGTATTCAACACTTCCAGACAGATCTGTTCAAGTGCAGAGAACAACGTTGCTTATGGCCTTTTTTAATTAAGCGAACGGTGCAAGCATATGTTGGTAAATTTTCGCTTTAAAGATACCGTGGCAAGGTTTGACTTTTGGAGGTGGAATGCAGTCCTGCTTTGCTTCTGTCCCACTCGGAGCAGGTTAGTGCTCTGGAGGCCTTTCCGCTTAGATCTCCCTTCGTTACCAAAGCCCTGCCTCTGGTGTGAAGTGATGGATGCCTGGAAATGAACTGTGTGGGGATTTATTCCGGGAGAGGAGATAAAAATAATTCGGCATGTTTCTCTTTGTCATGAAACATTGAACATTTACGTGAATTATGAGCAGCCAATACGTCTTGTTCTCAAGAGAGTCAGGTAGGAAAAGAGTTTATAGCTGGTGAGATAAGTCTTCCCCAGAAGTTGTTGTTGACTTACGCATCTAGAAATAATCCAGAGTTTTCAAAGACTAGGGGACTAGTCCAGTGATTTAGAAAAAAAAAAAATGCTAGGACGTTAAATCCAAACAAGAAAAGCTGGCGCTTTTTCAGCACAGCTAGATTGAGAAGCAAAGAGAAAGAAACAGGAAGGGCCATTATAAAATAGTGCCATTGGAATTAAATAGATAACTTGTGAGGCAGGGAATTTCCCCAGATAGGATTTGGCTGCATGCCTGCCCCAGTTAAGCACTTTCTGACGGTAAGGCAACAGCAGAGAGAAACTGGGACTTTCAAAGAAAGTTTATCTCTAGTTGTTTCAGTCTTATTCTCTAATTGGCCTGGACTCTGGACCATTAAAAGAGCTGACAGATGCTACAGGACGAAGTGTATTAGTAACTAATGCAGTTAATGATCTTGAATAGGCTTATTACATGAGAGATGAATTCTCCTTTATTTCATGGGAATGTAAAGGAACCCTGCCATAGGCATTAATTGCATTTAATTCCATGTTAGGGCCCATTCATCCTACCAACATCTTGGATAACCGCCCAAGAGTAAATGTGATTGTCTCTGGAAGTGTTTCTTCTGATGAAGTACTTTAGATGATAGATACACAAAACCGAAAACACTTTTGTGACATTGCTTTAAGGATTTTTTTTTAAATGTAATATTAAAATAATCTGCTTTCATGAGTGTAGAAATTGGCTAGCAAAAACATTTAGGAGTACAGATGGGTGCAATATTTTTATTTTTTGCCTCAGATGACACCATATGCCAAGCCTTAGGAGGTGCTCAGTTGCCAACAAGGTACAAATAGAGATTTACAAAAGGTGAAACCAAAGGTTGTCTCTTTGCCATGTTTTCACACAGCAAGCCCCGGTGAACTTTCAGCCTGTCCTGAGAGAAACAGCAACTTCTTAGTTCAGAAATTCTAGTTTCACTTTTTGTCACAATGTTTTCTCTTGAATTACCTTTGCCATGGTCCCTCAAGATAACTGTGAACATGGTGCTCAGTTCTAGCTGAGGGAGGAAGTGGGCGATATTTCTGAAGATGGGTAACATCACTCACTGCTGGTGTTTGAGAAGAGAGCAGGAGGCTGAGGATTCAGAAGGGGCTTAAGTACCTTCATTGTCTTTTCAGAGCACATCTCCTATCAATTAGTAGTCACACAATTAGCTACCATAAGATAGTCACCTCTACTATCAAGCCCATAGGCACCATATATTGTGCCAAAGCAGTCTCCGAGCTGTTAGTATGGGAACACTGTTCAGAAAACAGAGGGGGTCAGACGATCTCTTTTGGGGCCAGCAAGTTTATTCAGCTGTCCCGTAAGAGAAGCTACAGACAGCTGAGCTATTTCCATAACGCTTACCTCCATCTCGCCAGCATTCGCCTACCTTGTCATTTTGTGGGGTTTGTTTGTAGCTGTTTCCCACGGCTGTGATGATGATGGCAGCACTTGGGAAGGCAGCTAGCCTACAATTTGGTGCACCTTGACCAGCTGCATATGTCCTTTAAAAACAAAAATAAACTTGTGAACTGCTTCAGCGCCCCCACTCCCTCTGCATTTTCTTCCAATGGTTTCACGTGCCTTGAACTGGGTCCTCAGCTAGCGTAAACCAGTGTGGCTCCACTGGTACCAGTAGAGTTGCACTGATTTACATGAGCCGTGGATCTGCCGGGCTTTGACACCATACTGGAGTGGTGCAGACTTTATGCACCAAACAGGGTGATTTGAAAGGCTGTTACATCACTGAGCACTTTTCCCTATTGATCCCAAACCTAGTGTATGTGGGTCCTAATTTCTGCTCCTACTTGCTTCGGGACGTCACTTAATATTGAGTCCCTTTGCCATCAGGAGAGGCTGCTGATGCCTGTCATAGTTGAGTTTCTGACATGGCAACCTACTGCTTTGTGAATAAGGCTGGCAGGGAATGAGACTTCCATTTTGGGAAGAATTGTGAGGGTTTAATACTTGTTTCCATTTGCTTTTTGTGAAAATACAAATATGACTCACCTTCAGAAAATAAAACCCTAAAAAACTGTGCTGCAAGCCCCAGGTCATGGCTCCCTAAGTCAGGCAGAGAGTCAGATGTTTCCAGTGAGGATCCCCTGTGCCCTGTGTGAGTGCTGCAACTGCTGCCAGTGCAGGGCAGGGAGTGGAGCTGTGGCTGCCCTAAGAAACATTTTCTAATAGCGATGCATTTTTGGTTAGGGGTTTCTTTGGTTTCTTGGAAAATTTTTTTGCCAAATTAGTTTACTTCAGTTTGCTTTTTTATAGGCTTTTTAAAAAAATTAACTTAACCAAAGAAACCAACACATTCTAATTTCCAGCTTCCCAGGACAGGGAAAGTGCCAAAATACCAAAAATGCATGGCAAGCATCATACAGTTTATTAAACATGAAGCAATCTCATCCTAGCCTCTGTTTTCTAACATTAAACTTCTGTGTTTCTTCTTTGAATTGACAACTCTTATTTTCAAATAGGTTTGGGCTACATTAAACAATTAATTAATTTGAGCAAATAATTAGTTTTTGTGGTAAACCCTCCCTCTTCAATGTTCACTCAGTTCACTGGAATTTTAATATTATGCCTCTGCAATTTATTAACAGGTTATCTTTGGATAGACCTAGAATGGAAATAGAATAAAGAGGTTATAATCCTAAGTTAAAGAACTTTACCCTAAATTATTCCAGAAAGTGTTGAGAAGTGCAAGAGAAGTAATGCTATTTGCTAAAATATCAGTTATGAAAACTTGGGAAAATGTCAGGCTGACTAGACGATTAGAGGGACTCAGGCTTTCATAACTTTCTTGGCAATATCACAATTATTAATTAGGAAGGATATGCTATTCACAGCGATATAATTCTGCAACTGGAGATAAAATATTTCCATGGTTTGTGATTTGAAAGCTGTACGCAGGAAACCACATTAGGTGGCTGGACTGGCGCCACCGGGACGCAGCAATGCGGCATTTTAGGGCTGTCTGGTGCCAGTGACCAGAAGGACGCTGATGCTGAGCGCTGCCGTATGCAAGTTGGGAGATAAATGTCAGCACTGTCACGGGGAGCCATGCTAAGCCCCATCGTCCACTGGGAGGGCGAGCTGTATGCTGACCTTCCCTGCATAACTTGCACCAGCTGAAGTTGTAAGGTGACATAGTCTCCCTGAAGCTCTGTGCTGCACCAGGTAGTTGCAGTAGGCAGAGGAAAGGAATATCCCCCGTGAACTATTTTGTGATATTTCGGTGCTACCCTCAGAACAAACCGGTCTGTAGCTGTGTGGCTTTGCTGGACAATTTGTTTCCCGAAAAGATGGAAGAATAATTGTGGTCACCCACAGAACCATTAGATGGTACACTTAATGCTCTTGCTGCTCGTTGTGGGTGTTTTCCTTGTTCAGCTCACCATAATTTAACAATTATTCGTTCCAGCTATTTAAATGCTGCCCAGACAATGGGCTTTCTGGTGGTATAAGCAATTACTGCATCTTCCCAGGGCCCACCATGGGTGGTGACCGGGGACCTCCCCAGGGGCTTCCAGCAGGAATTGGGCTGATTTCAGGCAAAATGGCTGTTCTCCAGGCTGATGTCGCTGCTTAACCTCTGCGATCTGTGGTACGATGATTGGCTCCTCTCCTGTTACCTATTTATAGCCTGCATTACTCCCGAGCTTAAAAATGCAAACTCAGACAGAGAGACATGCTGGGACCCTGCAGCTCCCCACCTGGAGCCGTGATGAGATGCCGTAGGGAGCACAGGGAGACCGAATGGCTTGCTGTGGGGCGGCAGCCTCGCCAGGACCTGTAGGCAGGCTGATGCCTATGCTAGAAAACACCTTTTCCCCTGAACCTATGCGAGCACACAGCTGAAGCATGTCTTTCGGCCGCCAGCTGGCTGCATAGTCCCCCTTGGCTGGGGACCTGTCTGCTCCCAGCAAAGCCAATGGGTCCTCTCCGTAGTGACAGGAGCAGAGGCAGGTATGGATGTCTCGGGTCTTCATTGCAGTCGTTGGAGCTTTATGAATACATGTTATTTGTTCCTTGAACTTACAGTATCTCTCATGTTAAAGTGTGCCAAAATGCTTTCCAGCCTCTTTTGGAAAATAAAAGAGAAAGAAAAAAAGCCCAAAATGTCCTGCTCCTGTTGAGGGTGCTGGTGTTTTGGCACAGCAGTGTAAGAGGAAATGTTAATAATGCCTGAAGGTGGTACCCAAATGAGTACTGCCGGGAGGTGCACAGGCAGAATAGACTAGACCCATAGCAAGACTTGAGCTGTTGAAGTACTGCTGGAGGTTACATCTACAGCAGCAAACAAAAACGGATGGGTGCTTGTTTTCCAGTGCCGAGGGCAAGACTTCTGCTTGCGCAGATTAACTCTCTTCCCTGAACCCTTGCAAAACAGGGTTGCCTTGTTTCTGCTGCATCCTGGGAGAGTCCCTGGCTGGTGCTCTTCCCATCAGCAGGGGCTGGCTCAGGCTACAGCTGACTGGGGCACGGGCAACCAACAGTGAACATGAGGAGAGACCCTCGTGGCAGTGCCAGGGGCCAGGTCTTCTTGGGCAGGAGCAGCCTCCAATTCCTGAGTCACTTGTCACTGCCAATGGGAAAAAAAGTACCCAAGTAAAATGCCCTCACTGGTGGTCCCTGTGTCACCTGCATTTGACTTTAAAGTCCTGGAAAGTGACGGAACAACCCTGTGGACTGGCTAAGGCTCTCATTCAGGTTTGTTTCTTGCATCCCTGAGCAGGTTGCTGCTTTATATTAGGTGCTTTTCAGACTAAGTAGAATACTTTTGGACTCCCTTTTGGAGGCAGTGGTCCTCACCCTGGCCACAGGCTGTCATGCTCACCCCATGCCCTCTCTTCCATCTGTCTGGCCCTGGGTTTTTTTGTGCGCAAGGCAACAGGCTTCGGGTTCAGAGGTACCTCACAGCAGCAATATAATTCGGTTAACGGCAGTGGCTGTAAAATGCACTGATAAAGCAGAGCAGATGTTAAAGTGCAAATACTGTTTCTGGACATGCGTGCACAGCTTTCCCCAAAGTGGCCTTTCAGGGCAGAATTGCTATCGATTCAGTGATGTTGTGCTGACTGGAGAAACTTTTCTGTAATCAGATAGCTGAGAAATGCCACCGGTTCTTTTTCACTTGAATGCTTTTCATCAGCATCTCCTGCTGGATATTCCCTTACATTTGTACATAAATTACCTCCAAAAATAATCTGGCATGAACACTATGCCCACTTTTACCAGTGTCCAAACTCCAGGAAAAAAACACTATGCTGGAGCGCAACAATGTGTTGTGCACAAATTTGTATAATGCATATTCTCAGCTTGGTGCAAGGAGCGACCTTCTTCCATGGGGTTAAGCCACAGAAAACAGAACGTGTGATGAATGGCTGGGGGATATTGTTAGCATGTGTGCCTGGCACATGGGAAAGAAAAGATGAAATATCTGACTTATATTTTCCAGTCATTTTCATCCTACATCAAAACAAAATTTGTCTTATGTAAACAGCGATAATTAGTTAATCCATATACTGCCAGTATCTACTTTGCTACAAAATCAAACACTGCCCTGCATTCAGGATATTTTTCCTGCGACAGAAACAACAACAGAAGTGATATATTCAAGTCTCGTGAAATGGACTGTAACATTTGGCGATGTGTGCAGGTCTTGTAATACATGTTTTACTAAGACTAAGCTGCACTGAATATCATCCTTTGAATTCCCCATCTCACACACACTCAAAAAAAATAAACAGCAGAGTGTTTATTGAGCAACTGTCTTTGCCCCTCAACTCAAAGGAGGCATTGTGCTGTCCACCTGCAGATCTTCTTAACTTTCCTCCTGCTTTCTCCTCTTTTGTAATGATGAAAGCTTTCCCACTTGAAAGGACAGAAAGGCATTTATTGTTTTTACACTTAATTGCAGACCTTCATATGTGGAATTTCCAGGCAATATAGTGAAGATACAGAAGGCCTTCAATTTTAAAAATAAATAGGAGCCCCATTTCTTTAACACAACAGAGTAACCTCAGAAAAGCTGAAGAAGGAAATCAGTCAGTGCCTCTACCCTACGGTGTCTAGTTCCTATGCAAATACATGGTACTGCATGGTAACACCGGGGTATAACACTTCTTGCCCACACTGCATGGTTGTGTGCACCTCCTGCCATTGTAATGTGTTGCTCACACACAGACCTTATTACCCGTATGCTCATCAAGTTTGAGATGCAGCAATGATGTAGGGTACCCATATGGTTCTTGCTGCTTTGGTAAAGTAACTGGGAAATTACTCAGCGGTACTTTAGTAGCTGTGATGGTTTAATATAACTCTTTCATTTAAACTCTCCCTCTTTTGTTGCTCTGTTTCTAGTAGAAACAGTGACTACTTTGAAAGGCTTAGAATTAGTCTGTTAAAGGAATTTCTTGCAGAAATGCAGGGCCCGAGTGAGCTCATTGCTGTTCCCACTTGATCTCGGGTTGCCACCGGCACTGAGGGATGCTGAGGGTTTGCCACTGGCCCGTGGGTGGTATGTATGCTTAGCCAGGCAATCACTGGGGTAATGCAAAATTCAGTGAGTCATATAAGCTACTTCTTAAGAAGATCTGAAGTCTTTCAAGTGTCTCTGGCTCATTGAAATCCAAACTGAATGGGAAGGACCGAGATCTGACAGCTCAATGAGTCGTATTAACTCTTACGACATTTATTTTGATACTATAAAAGCTATGTCCAAAAAGTGATGCCAAATCTCAATCTAGAGCTATTTGGGGATATTTGTCCTAATTTCATCTTGGTAACCATTAAAAAAAAAAAAAAAAGTAAATGAAACTTGTCCTCCTGCCGTAGTACTGCCTGCACGTCCCTCTCTTGGCCAGCAGTCTGGACACAAACCACATATGTTAATTTGATTCTTATCTGCAGGATTGAAAAGTCTGCTGCTCCTACAACTTTTTTTTTTTTTTTTTTTTTAATAGGTGCTAATGTTTCTGGATACACTTTAAAGGATACTTTAGAGATGTGTATGGATAGTACTCACCAGTAATGTATTGAAACCAGGCATGCACTGCAAATTGCACAATACATCACTGCTATTACTAAGCCCTGATAAAATGACTACTTCTGTGATAAATGTGTTCTAGCCCTTTCATATGTTACTTGAGTAAATGATAAAAGCTGCAGTTAAATTTTAATAGGGTATGTTTACAAAGGCATTTTTTAACTAATGCCAAAATATACAATCTGTAGTCTGTATTTTCATACACCCCAAGGTGGAGTCTAGGTTATTTTTATGGTAAACATATGGAAACTTGTTTTACTTACTATTTTTTTCCAAATAAATTTTTTTTCATTAGACTGGGCCTTTTTGTTGATGTATTCAGGCTGTTGGAAGAATTGGGAATGATGGATGAATCCTGACTAAGTTTCTCCCCCTTTTTGCGGAGAATAAAGGGCTGGCATGCATTCACAGCTTCGCTTCAGTTAGAAACAAAAAAAGCATACAAGAAAAAAAAGAAAATTCGGGCATATGGCTAATGATCTGAATCTGATGAGCTTTTTCCTGGAAAAGCCATTGTTACCTGCTGGAGAACTTCTGAATCTTTGTCCCAAAATAAAAATGTCTAGGAGCATTGTAATAGGGGAATATCATCTGTGGTGTGCTACTCCTGTAGCTCTTTTTTTTGGGTCCATGTACAAAAGGATCCACAAAAGTGGTCCACAAAAATACCTTCTCTTGGGGCTTGATCCACTGCTTATTTCAGCTGAGGGAGGTCTTTCTTTGACTTCAACAGACTGGATCAGGACTGAACTCCTGCAAAAGCAAAAACCTTTGAAACTTTTTTGTAGCTGTAGAAATGGGAAGAGCCGTTCTATGGAAATGGGAGGAAGTGTTCACTGAGAAGTGAATGGTTGTATTAGATGCTTTGGCTCTCACTTAAATCCCACTCAGCTGTCTCGGATCTCAGTGAAGCAGCAGCACCTGAAGTAGACACCTACATCAAGCAGTTTCTAACCCTATTTCAGGATCCTGATAGTCCTTATATAGTGCGTGCAAACCTTTTGTACTGTGCCTAATACTTAAACCCACTGTATGCACAGTTTATCGTAATAGTAATAGTAATAGTAATAGTAATAGTAATAGTAATAGTAATAGTAGTAGTTTGTAGCTGAGTGAATTAGTTCATAGGAGATACCGTTAAGTCAGAAGAAAGTGTTTGTCCTAAATGCCATAAAATATTACAGGTCAGTCCTGGCTAATAACTGTGGTGATGGATGAATGTTAATACACAGGTACAAGCACTGGGATTTATTTAGAGCTTGATCCCATGCCTTGTGTGGGCCACTTCTTTTGCACCAGGATAAGACTGGGAGACATCTGGCTGCTGGGTTTTACAGCTGTGCTCTGTTCCTTTCTCATTTTGAGGGTCGGTCCCCTGAGCCAGCCCTGTACTGAGGCTTTGGAGAGGCAGCCACAAGACCCTACGTGTTTTCCTGTTCTTCCTGTTTGTGACAGCAGAGCCCACTGTGGGATGCAGCAGACCTCCAGACCCAGCTGAAGTCGAAAGGAGTCTAACCAGCCCCTTCCCTTTCTGTGGCTGTGAGCCTCTGGGCTTGTAGGCACGTGCTTTCCTTCACACATGGGCATAGTCCTAGTGCAGGTAGCACCACAACTCATGCATACAATTAAACAATTATGTGCGTGCTTGTAGGGTTGAGGCCAAAAATCAGATCATACTGGCTTAGCAAGGGGCAAATTTGACCAGTGGTTTTACCAACCCTGTGACATCACATTTGCTTGACCTACCATGAGTAATGTAATTACAACCTGGGATGAGCAAGACATGAAAAATAGGAGACGAGAAGAAAGAAATTGCAAGGTAGTGACAAGACAGAAAAGTTAGCTTTGGAGGCAGGTCCAGGGTGAGTGAAGTCCAGAGATCTGGGAAGATAGTTGCAAGCATCGAGAGTTGAGGACAAGATGACTGAGTGACCCGAGTGGGTTTCATTTCCCTTAACACCAGCAGTCACTGAGTGAGCTGCCCATACTAAGTTCCTCCTGCCAAGATGTGGGATGAAATGGACACCTCTAAGGGCCTGGGCATCCTACCAGTCCTAGATGACTATCTGTTGATTTTAGGGAGGGTTTGAGGGGCCTAGCTGAGACTAGACCCTTCTTAGATGATGAAATTATTTAGATGAGATAAATTCCATTCAAAAATCACATAACATAGGAGTGAGGCAGTGGCTGGGACAAGAGCTGAATCTAAAGTCGCTGGAGCTCCATAGGTCCCTTGAACCAAAGTTGCTTGGGACTGGCCTACAGAGGTGCAGAGGGAGAAGTGAAGGTGGAATGAAAAATGCCACATTTGAGATAGATAGACAGCAGTTAGTTATGTTATGCTTGGGGTTGTTTTGTGCAGGGAGGAAGATAGTGGTCATCCGCCTGTGTGGGAGCTGGTCTTCTGGAGGAGGTTGCAACATCAGTGAGGAGAGGTGGCGGCCTGGAAGGAGGAGTTTTTTGGACAAGGAGAGGTGGAGTGGAGGAAGCACCTTGCCTGGTTCAACTGTAGGGATGAGCAGGGAGGCAGATGTGTATCTCTGGGGAAGGATAATCCAAACTCGAGGCTTGGGGTCAATGGCTGTGATGGGGAGGCATCAGCCACAGAGAGTGTGGGAGAACCTGAGTGGGAGGGAGGAGGGAACAAAGTCCCAGCTCTGTGCTGGGGTGAGAGGAGATGTTGAGCTGGAGGGATACTGCTGGGGAGGGCTTATTCCTTCCCCAGGCAGGACAAGGATGCCTACAGATGTCCCATAATAAAGGTCCTCTCCAGGAGCTGGTGGTCCGGCAGCTCATGCTCACTGTCTACATTCCAGAAACCACCTCGTTCCTGAGGGTGCATGAGAGGAATCCACTGAGAAGATTCACAAAGATTTCCAGGAGGTTAAAAATTTATCAGTTTGGGACCAAGAGTCTGACATTGTTCTGCCCACAAGTGAAACAAAACTGACCAAACACCCTCCCTCCTCATCATCAAGGAGAGTGGGCTGATGCACACGCTGCATCCTCCCTTCACCCATGCCACCATCACTTCAGCTACTTTCATGCTCACTGAGGCTAGGCTAGGACTCCCCAGAGCTCCCTTTTGGGATGGATATCAGGGGTGGAAGTGGGATTACTGGAGCCATTAGCAAGAAGGCAGGTCCCAAAAGGCAAGGGAAGCCCCCAGGCCACTCTCCCCTGCTCCACCATCAGGTATTTGAGAATACCTGGCCAATTACGTTAACTTTATGTGGGGATGGGATGGACATGGCTAGAGAAGAGTTCTGCAGTTGTGAGGACAGTGGGGAAAGTGTGTAAAAGAAGATGAGGATTCAGGCACAAATCACTGTTATTATTGCATCTGTGTGGCAGTATTTCAGGATATGCATTACATGGACAAAACCCACAGGTTTGTTATATGCACTTGTGAATTAACCTTTTTTATGAATGTGTAAATAACGCTCCGGTAACCAAAGACCAGTCTGAAGTTGTGGAAACCATAACTGAACCTATGGAAATACTACAATTTCAGAGGATCGTATTCCTAGGACTGGCCGCTTCACTTGCCCTGACAAACCATAGCAACAGGTCCTGGAAGGAACTGAGCTGAGGAGAGCTACCTATCCTTGTATCTTGGTGAAGGTATAAACAAAGAAATCTTGTCCCACAGAGACTGAAAACCACAGGCCGAGAGTCGCTGTGAGTGAGATCGGCGTAACTCCAGGATGCCTCCCTTTGAAAGATGATATCATGTGAGTGGGATGGTTTGGTGCAACTCCCACTGGTTAGTTCCTCATTAGCAACCATTACACACCTGATAAAAACATCTTATATGGCCTGTAGCAGGATGTGGCCTTAAGTGTCGCTGAATGAGGCAGGTTACATGGACACCCTTGTGTAGTGGAAGTTTTGCAGGCACGTGCTCTGGAAAAATGCTGCAATCTCTGTCCACCCATTACTCGTAGGCAGCACTGATGGGATGTCAAACGTGATGAAGCCACAGTACCACTCAATAGGTTGAAAGGGATGTTGTGATGAGCAACACAGTCTTTAGTTTGCTATGTAAATGTAAGCATAGTTGTTAGATCTGGGGAGGGGGGTATGGCCAAACTGCAGGTATGTGCATGGTGTTGGGAAGATGCTTGCCCTGGAAATGAGAGTAATGTGGAATTCAAGCAGCTGTAAGGGATGGTCCCTTCTTGGCATTCTGTCAGCCTCCAGGGGCCCAAGTGAAGGCTCAGGACATCATTGTGCTAGTGGCAGGGCAAGCATGGATGAGGGTGGGATAGTTGGTGTAAATTTTCCCAGCTAGTGTGAAAGATACTTGTACCTGGTGACTGGTACTTGAACTCAGATGACCTGGCCAGAAAGGAAAGACTTAAAGCAAAAGAATTTTTGTTAAATGTTATCTATAGTTTCCTTTCTGAGTTAGCAAATGGGCCTTGTGTTATTTTGAAGATTACTGCAGTGACACTGAACAATGAAGATCCATCCACCTGTAAAATGTCCCTGTGGCACACCAGGCTCCTAACCACTGGTTAAGTAAGTCCCCGAAGTGCAAACTGTGTTAAACATTGTGGCAAGACTCCTAGCAGGTGTCGGTCTTTTAGTGGACAGGTTATGCATCAAAACAGTGCAGTGAAGATACCAGATCACTGCTCTTCAGTACTACTGTACTAGGTACCAGGACTAGATGCTACTGTTTGTTGAAGCGGCAGTTCCAGGGATGTTACCTTCTGAAATTATAGAGTGGCCATTGACTTAGTCAAGCTTGGGACTGGACTTTGCATATTCCTGCATTCCCATGAGCTGCTGTATGTGTGTGGCAGCTCCAGTTAAAAATTGTTTCCACAGGTGCCAGCCACTCATGCTTTTTGCTCTGGAGGGTCTCAGGTTAGTCTTTGGCATGTTGGCTTGGATGCCAGGTACAACATAAACTCTTGCAACTTCTCGTGGATCTTGCAAAAGTGTATTTCTCTTTCTTTTTTTTTTCCCCTGTAGTGCTCAGCTTCCAGTTATAGGAAGAAATTTCATGTGTGTATGTGTCTGTGGGGGCTGGGGGTAGGTTATATATACAGTAAAGTTGCTGGTCTTCATGAGGTCAGAGAAAAATGGGAAGTGCACAATCAGAAGGCCAGAAAAACAGAAGGCAAATAAAAAGAACATTATGTTAACATGAAAATTAAAAGGTTCTTGAAAGAAAAAATGTTTTGATTTTGGAGCTTTCCAGCACATGTTTTTCTTGTAAGCTTGCAATTGACCTTAATGGTCTTGTCTAATGTAAAATTGAGTGATATAGGCCTTTTCCAGTTGTTTTTCCTTCTGAGTGACGAGAAGCAGTTTCCAGTAAATGAACAGTAATCAACTGCTGAATCATTGCTGTTGAGCAGAGGTTTCAAAACCTGAGCCAGATAATTGTGTGAGTGGTGTTGGCACTGTGTTCCCTCTCTCTGATTGACAGAGCCAACCTTGGGCTCACCTTACCTGGGCACGTGGTTTTCTTGGCTTCAGGATTGCTCTGGCGAGTGAAGGCTGCCAGAGCTGGCCCCAGGAGGCGAGGAATGAGGGACCTGTAGGTATTTGTCAGCCCATTCAGTGAGGCAGTTTAGCTAATGTTCCCCTCACTTGGCAGCCTTTCCTTCCATATGCCGAAAATATTTACTCTAAAAAGCAAAGAACTTCAGGCTGGGTTTGGTGCCTGCTGGCTCTGCAGTCAAAAAACCAGACCTTGATTTCAGTCGTGCATTTCTAAAATGTGCAAATATGTGACTAACAGAGAAATAGTAATACCTAACACAAAAACATGTGCATTCAAGCCTTTTCCTTTAGGCTCACCTGTTTTTGGACAAGAGGGAGGATTCATCCTGCCTGACCTTAGACATGTATACTGTGTCTCCAGCTCAGCTACTTACCCACTCACTTTATAGGCAATGGAAGGAGACAATGTCCTCCTAGAGCAAGATTCACCCCATCCTTTTGCGAGCGCCTAAAACAGAGCTGAGAGGGCTGAAGAGGGGTTTTATCTCCACACAGACTCCCACCTGATGGGCATCTAAAGTCTGGTGAGAGGAATCCCGCTGGCAGCCACTGGGAAACAAGTCTGGAGACATCTTCCCACCTGCCTTGCCTGGGTGAGAGCTGTGAAAGCCACAACCTTGTGTGTGGTGGCCCTCTGAAGACCAAGGGAGTGACAGCAGAGGCTCCTGAGCTGTATTCAGAGGACCTGTGCATGTCCTGCTTTGCCTCTGTCACCTGTGTGGGTGCCCGGCATCGTCTGCTCGCCAGCACTGTCACTGCACCGTGCAGACCGCTTGCTCAGCAGCTGCTCAGTCACGGCTGTGGGCTTTTCCAGTAGGTGTGAAATGGCCTCGTGCTGCCAACGTGTTGTTCGTGCCAACCCGCAGCGAGCAGGGATTGATGCTGTGCGCTCGGCATTGATGGATTTGTCACACAACTTGTACCAGCAGTGGTAAGAAATGCCTGGGAAATGGCATCAAAAAGCAGCTACTAATGCTCTCGTCAGGCGTAGCTGGGATGTTTTGCTGAATCCAGGATCTACCTCTTTCTGTTAAAAGATAATTTTACTATAGCAACACTGAAATGTACTTTTACAGGGATCCCTTTTCCAGCATTGTCAGTGGGGAGAACGCTGTACCTGCTGTCTTAAGACCAGATTTCCTGGTTTTTATTTGTGTTCAAAGGCTGTAGTAGGGAGTTCAGAAATGTGACTCAGGAAAAGATTTTCCCTTAGAAAGTCTCCTTAAGTGGAATACCAAGGTGTATTTGTTTATTCATTAAAATGACTTGCTACTTTACTCAACCTCATTTAAAAGTTAGTTTTTGTAAGTTGTTATCCACCCACAGGACCAGCATGGTTGGTTTAGATTCAAATTGTAGCACACTGTACTCACCTGTGACTAAGCAGCAGCTGGTTTTCATAACTAATTTTTCTGTGCGTCTCCTCTAGAAGACCAAATGAAAAGGAAGAGGATCGATAAAAGTGAGACAGACGCTTTGCCACTTCCAATACTTGGGATTCCTTGAAGTTTTGCGAGAAGAAGTGTAGGAACATAAAAATAAAGAAGGAAGTTGCAATAGCCCAAGTTTAAAATAGTAAGATAGAATAGAGATTTCCAGTGGTAGAAAGCAAGCAAGCAAGTAAGAAATAATAATAGTTCCAACATAACACTATGGACAGATAGACCTAAAAAGGCAGGGAATTTGGAAAAAAAATTGATGCGAATTAGGGTGACTACAAAACTTACGGCCTAAGCAGAAGTGCTAGGGAGAGAAACGCTTATGATACAAAGTGTGAGAAGAGCGCAATAAAGTGCCTTCGGCTACAGGGCAAGGGGTCGGTCAGCACGTGAGGCTTGTGCAAGACATGAAATGTCTAAGATATGGCAGTGATATGAGAAACACACCAGTATGAGAACTTGCTGCTGTGAGTGATGGAGGGAGGAGCTCAACTGAGCATGTCCTCTCCTGTCAGAATTTGAGATTTTGATAACTTTTCCCTGGAAAATATTTTCATGTTGTGAATCAAGGTGTTTTTCAAGCTCACCTGTTTGACATATAGGAAAAGTGAGCAAACTTCATATTGCCAAATTAGAAACTCCTTTTACTATCCGCAGCTTCGTATGGCAGAGATGGGGTATAGATTAATGAATTAAGACATTTCTTCAGGCTGGCAAAAATTCAGTGAGACTTATGTGCCAGAACAACATATCTAGACTTTTTACAGATTGCAGAAAGTTTGAATTCATTTACTATGAACTGCCTCCCCCCCCTGAAAAAAAAACCAACCCAAAACAACAAAAAAACCCAAGAGCTGGCAATATTGTGGTAGAGGTTAGAGTTAGCGAGATGACAGGTGTACTGGTACTGGTATCTTTTGTACATGGGAGGTGATGTCATTAGGAAAAGGAGGTGAAGCTATTGACTACAGGAAGAATAGATGAAGGAGATAAATGAGGATTTAAAGCATGTGCTGGAGATGACCTCTGCCTTCGGTAATGACTCACAAACCGAACGTGTGTGTTTAGACAGATGTGACACCATGGACATTGAGAGGGAAAAAATACATATCTGTGAGGGGTGTTGTATGCAATTTCTATGAATTGCAGTAGCAGCCTTACTCATGAATATCATTAACACGGATGAATAAAGTAATCTTAATGAGCAAAAAAACCAGCAGGCAGTTCACCACGCCCTCAGAGGCATGTGGCTGCCTTGCTTCACAAGGGAGGAGCGTCCCGGGATTGCAGTTTCCATTTCAGTGGCACAGGATCCATACTAAATGGGAAAGGGTTGTGGGTTTGGCATGAAAGAGCATGTGCTAATGTGGCAAGAAAGGCAGCTGGGTGTCTCTGGGGGGGTGTAGACCTCTCCCTTGCTGCAGCAGAGAGGCGGTGAGTGCTGGGAGGTCTGGCATGCATGGGTATGCAATCATGCAGGCTGGAAGGGACCTCTGGGGTCCTCTGGCCAGCTTCCCCTGCCCCACTTGGAGCAGGGCCCTGTGGTGTAACATCGGGGTCAAATAACATGCAGACACTCCTCGTAGCAGAATTAGGGATAAACCCTGTGATGCTGACTGTATTTGTCTGACCCTTTTGCACTGTCATTTTGGAAACCTGAAATCCAGGTGGAGACCTCCTCAGCAGTACCTGTGGGGCATGGGATATCCACTCCCAAAATGCTCCACCCTGTCCCCAACCAACAGTGCTGGTTGTCCACCTCCTGCCACCACCACTCACAGATTTGAGACCAGCACTCGCCTCTGGATAGTTCACCTGGGACTGTCCCTGGCGATTGCCCCCTTGCCTGCCCTCCTCCATCTGTCCCCTTCACAGCTGTCGGCCTGCGGGAAGGGGCTGGGGTCCTCCTACCCATCATCTCAGCCCCGTCTAAGAAGCAGGCTAGGAGGGACAGGGTCTCCATGTGCCGTCTGGTTGCATGATATTACGCCCATGTCTCCACGTGAGGTCCTCAGCACCCACCGCCAGAGCGGCGATACCAGCCACAGGGGCTGGTGCACATTGTCCTTGTCTGTTGGTGTAAGGCAGTCAGCACAGACATGCTGAATTCCCATCAGCCAGCCCCAGAAAGCTGTGACAGCTTCAAATTCAGGACAGCTGCAGTTTTGTTCGTGCATTTTTGTTCCCTGAGCCTTTGGGTGAGCCCAGGCCGCATCATCTTTGCAGCCACTGGAGAAACAAATTTCTTTTTCTTTTCCCTGTGCTCTCTTTTTGTTTTAAACAAAATCTTGCATTCTTCTGCTTCCCCATAATTCTAGGACCTGGGGCTTTATGATAGGTATTGTGGGTCTGGGAACTCACGATAAGATCAAGCTGTAAAAAATAAAGGCAGTTCCAGATAATTTTCCACTTTGAGCACTGCAGAGCTCTAAGTGGTGCTTGTTAAAATATGGTCTCCCTTGTCACCACAGAAATTCAGATATATTTCCCCACTCATCTGGCAAACACTGTTTACATCTTCCAAAGTTTCGAAAGGAATGGCAATTAACAAAGCTATTTATGTTCCTAAGTAAATTAAAAAAAGCTATGTCATAACATATTTTTTGTATCAGCATCATCTGCTTAGCCCAGTTTTTTGAACAGCATTTGCTGGGAGTTTATTTTGGAAGATCTCCAAAACATGCAGTGGTGCCGTCCAGCGGTGCAGAAGACCTTTCTTACCCAGTGCCGTGGCAGCGGGCTGAGGCAATTCTGCTGCCCTCTTCTGCATTAAATCAGCTTTATCTATCTGATCTGCCCACACTTGCAAATGGCTCAAGTGCCTTTTCAGCCCTATCTGGATGGAGATAAACTACTCCTGGGTGGAGCACTGGTAGGAAGAGCGAACTTCCCCCCACCCCGTAGATGGCTGAAATATATAATCTTTGAAAATTAAAGGCTCTAATTACCTCGCAGGGAGCTGTGCACACTGGAGCACTCCCTGCCATGGCACAGGGATGGAAGAGAGCCAGAGGTGCCTCGTCGGGGATGTCTCCTCCCTGTGTTATGGTCCAGGTGCCCGCACAAGGGCCAAGACTTAGGGAAAAGGAGGAAACCACAGGACTTCATAGGAAAACAATGGAAATCACCTAGAAAAGGCAATTCAGTTTTCCTTTGTAATTATTTTCACCATGTCCCCTTGCTAGAAGGCCGTAGGGATGTAGTGGTCGCAGCGTTACCGCTGCGCCATCCAGGCTGATGGGAACAGTGTGGGTCTTCTGGTTTTCTCCATTTGCTCATCTGAGCTGTGAATGAAAAAAAATCAGCAGCAAATACTGATCTTTGTCATGGCAAGCCAGCTGGAGTTCTGACATCCCCACACTTGTTCCCATCTCTGCGGTTTCCTTAATGCCCTATGTGACAAGGTGGTGGCAGGCCCCGTGCCACCAAGAGGGTCTTGTGGAGGCTTTTCCTCTCAGGTCCCCTCTCATGTGCATGTGTTTGGGAGGCAAAGGAGGCTGTTGTTGGCTTTTTTTTAATAGAAACTCTCATTATTTTTTTAATAGAAAGTCTCATTTTTCATCATTTAGGATGTGTTACCAAAGGCAAACAGCTCTTGCAAGCTGCCCAGGGTGGACAAATTGTGGTGAGCTTCATGGGAGCCCTGGCAGCCTTTGGGCTTCCATTGAACCTGAAGTGCAAACCCACACTTTGGGAAGGTGGACCCATGCAGGCTGAGGATGGATACACAAACCAAACAAACCAAGTTCCAACAAACTGCAGCAGCACCTGGATAACATTAACCCTTATGCAAAAAAATAAAAAAAAAAAAAAAGAAAAAACCCAGCCCATGCAGGGTATAGCACAAACACGTCTCTGGGGCCAGGATCGTGAGCACGCTACTATGCTTATTCATTGAGCGGCTATTCCTCAACAGCCATCCTCCAGCTGAGTGGCTCCAGCCCACCCACTTCCCCCACCCTGGACCAGCTCCCCAACACCCCAGCAATCTTCTGATCCAGCTTTTTACCTTCTCCATCTAAAAAGCACTACCGCCAGCAACCCAAAGGTGTGGGTTTGCTTTGCGTTCAGCGCTCCAGGTGCACATTCCCGAGGAAAAGAAAAGGATTTCTGCTCAGAGAAATTAGCAGAGGGGAAAAATATCACACTGCAAAGCAAGGCTGAAACAGAAGCATCATCCTGTGGGTTATAACTCACCCTGGCTGCCTGAAAGGGCAGGATCAGCCAGGTCCGCGGTGCCCGTGTGTGGGCGCTGCGCTGCTCCCAGTAATGGGAGATCCCCCAGTGCCTCCTGGAAGCACTGACGTTTATCCCCAATTTAGGTGGTGAATTTGAAACCGGCAACAAAAATGAGTGCAGACTGCCTGGGTCTAGTGCAGGCATCGGCCAGTCAGCGCTGCTCAGATGAAAGCTGTTTTGCAGGAAGCTGAAAATGCCAAAAATAGCAGTGTTTGGGTAAATCTTTGTATTTGCTTACAGATTTTGTGGGTGTTTTTAAAGCCTCAAGGAGGGGCATATGGTCATTTTTACCTTGGAGCCAAGCTTACACCAGTCAGGAGAAGAACCTGGTTTTGTGTTGTGCTGGACACATATTTTGCTCCTTCCATCTTTAGCTGAGTCTGTGAAAAATGTAAAAAGGCACCCAAAACATGAAACTCTTTGTGCATGGATATTTTCAACACTCATACTCTTTCCCCGCTGCCTCCCAAGTCTCCCTTTAACCTTTCTGGTGGATCTTTTCAGATTTCACCCAGCTAATTTAAGGACGGGCTATTTTTTCCCTAGGAGTAGCTGAAGCACAAAGGCCACTTGGCATTTTTTTCTCTTAAAGGGATGCAGCATCTGTTCTTAGAGTGCCAAGAGTACTTGTTAAGGCGCTTGCTGGTTATGGCTTTCCAAGAAAAAAAATCACTTATGAGCTAAAATTAATCCTGGGAAATTTCAAACCAACAGGAACATCCTTGAGAAAGCCAGAGCATAAACAGGGGGTAAGAAAACAACCATTGCTTTGAACGCTGCTGCTTGTGATGTTGCTCTGACAGAAGGAAACAGGCTCAGACTTTAATGGATCAAAGGAAACAAAGGACTGGCTCAGCTTCACTCACCATACCCAGCAAGCTGTATATATTCAATAACAGCTAGAAATACACTATTTTTTTCCTCTTACAAGTAAAAAGTATGTCTCAAGCAACTATCATTTGTAAACTGCAGTATGTAATTGTTTCTGTATCAGAGGGGCAGGTTCTTTGTTGCAGACTGGGGTTAGCAGGTGGTTTCATTGCATGGCAGGTTTAGTAAAAAGCTGTGGGACAGTGGATTGAAACTAATGCCACTTCAACTGTGTGTTTTAACAGGGTGCTAAGAGCACAGCAAGAGCATTGTAATCTGAAGGAAAAAAAAAAAGGTTTGTGCATGATGAAGAGATTGTGTTTGCCTAAAAGGGCATCAGGCTAAGTTTTGTAGGCTGTAGTGCCGGCATGTCTTCCCAGATTTTTTATTTAAAGGAAAAGACATAAATATATTGTAATAGTATGGCAAGTATATAATACAAGAGAAACGTATATATCACCTAAGAAAAAAATGATAGTTTAAAAATGTTACAGCTCCCTGTGCAGCATAAGTTTGAACACCTTTTGTTCTGTAATTAAAGAGCATCACCATAAATACATTTTTTTTCCATATGTCGTGGTCTAATTCAGTGCACAGCATGGCTGGTGGTCTTAAAAGATTCAAAGCTGATCTTTAAGAGTCAAGTCCAATTGTAATTTTAATTTTACAACTAACACGAATAAATAGTCAGAACGCCAACTGCTGCTAAACATGGTTGCACAAGCTCAAATAAAAGCGCACTCTAATTTACCCAGAGCTATGCTATATATCATGTTTTATACTGGTTATCATCAACTACCCAGTTTGTCCAACACTTTAGATGGTATTACTTCAAGGAGGGGTTGCAGCTGCTCTGTGCCAAAATTGCCAGTTGTACTGGGTTGAGACAACCATTAAACTCCTGCAGACTGAAGCCAATTTCATTATGAATCATGGATTTTGTGGATTACCACATGCTTACTTAAAAGGACAAATAGCTTTGCTACTACAGGAATAACAGTCTCGGTGAGATCAAAAGCAAGAAGGAAAAAAAATGCCTCCAGTCATGAAGAACACTCAAAGCAAGTGGTGGCACAAGGATTATATATTACCCATGCATGTAGAGCAAAGCAAACTGTCATTAAATGTTCCCAGGAAGGCAGCTGAAGAGTATTGGCAAACTCTTTTAGGCAGTGGAGACTTGGAGGCCAGCATTTTATTTTTTTTTAAATGGGTGCTTTTTGTTAAGCTCCTTACAGCAGCTAAAAGAAGATGTCAGGCTTGCCTTGGACTTTCATGAACACATTCGAAAATCAGGGCCAGGGCTGATGATCTGGAGCTTAAGGACTTAGGAACTCAGCATTGGATAGGAGCAGAAGGAGATTGCTGGATTTTTGCTCTGGTTGACACTTCTGAAAATCTAGATACTTACCAGTACTTACTAACCCTAACTTAGACATACTAGTCCTGTTTAGAACTGCAAATATTGAAATCCTGCATATAGCCCACCCCTGTGTATGTAGGAGAAGAAATTGAAGAAACAGCTATTTTGACCTCGTGGCAATATACCCTGAGTGAAGACCTATCTATCATCTGATGTGTTTGCAGAGTGCCAGCTTCCTTTAAAAAAACAGTATCTGTATAGTACAGTGTCCCTTATATGCTACACACCTGGCTGCAGGGATAACTCTTCCTGTCTGCACAGTCTTCAGGAGCAATGCAGGAGTCTCAGGCAGCAGCCGTTTTGCTTTCCAGGGCCTATTTTTAAAAGACTAAAAAAAATATTTCAAAGAGCAGAATAACAAGCGTGACAATTTAGCCACAGGTTATTTGAAGGCATCCCTCAACTGCAGGAGGCTTCCTGCCAGCCTCACGAGCCGCCCCATGCCGGAGCTTGTGGGCTCGTGCTGGCTTTGGCCACAGCCCTCGTGCCGTGGGGACTCAGGGACACAGCCAGCACGGCCCTGCTTGCGCCTGTGAAGCCACCACTCTGTCATCACCACTGCTTTCCCCACGACCTCTCTTCATGTTCATCAGGGCAACAGCACTGGACAGAGACCAAAAGGTACCGCTTAGACCAAGCATTCTTTTCCTTCTGTGCTGTGGCACACTTCCCAAGTATTTAAGAATAGCACAGGACAGAATAAGAGATTGGCAACTTCTATTTTTTTCCAGCTTGAAGGAAGAAGGGTTTGAGATGCTTTTAAGGGTCCCCTCCCCCAAGTCTAAGTTTGACTGGCTGCAGGGACGTGCATGGCTACATGTGCTGAAGGAGAACAAACCCCGATAAGTGAGATGTGACTTCAGTCCAGAGAGTGCCAGCTCTTTCATTTCTTTGGACTGTATGTGTAAGCTGTCCCCATGGGCTTCGCCTAGCTCCTCTGAGAGCTTTGTTTCCCACCTTCATGAGCTGCCAGGCGTGTAGCTGGCCATTGCTATTCACATATGTGGAGAAAGAGAGACAGTCTTTCAGGAGTTCTGGGTGGTTGGCTGATGCTGCACTGTGACCTGGGAGGGGGATGCAGGATGGTGCTTGGCGCTGCCCTCATGGGCTGTGGGACAAATGTGTGGCACAACTATTTGGAATTTTTCATTCAAGCTTTGTTTCATGGCAGATATATTTTGCTTTCATTGATCCTGGCCATTACAAATGTGTGGTCAGCAAATGAAAATGATGGAGACTTTAAAGCATCTCTCATTTTCAGGATGAAGCAAAGAGAAAAATCTACATGTTTTTTACGTGGGGGCTGGAGCTCCCCTCTGCAAAAGAAATGGAGAAGGAAACATGGGATGTTGTTCAGAGTCATGGGGAGAGAGAACCAAACTGCCCCCATGGCCATGGCATGGACAGAGAGGCCCCACACATGGCCAGATCATCGGTACTAACTAGTCCCAGGCATGTGGCTGTGTCTGAGATATGCATCTAGCAGGATCCGCATGAGGAAGAGCTGCCCAGGTAACTGAGGAGTAATGGTGTGTGGTGCGGAGCCAGGCCACGCTCAGCCACCCCACGTCTCTGCAGTGAGCGACCTCAGCCAGCTACAGGGAGATTTAACTCCTTCCCATTCCAGTGCCTTCCTACCTGTGGATAAGGGTTTTGATGATCCCATTACATCTGCTTAGCATAGCCCGGTCTTGGATTTTACACATGTAGATTGCTTGGTCAGCTGAAAATACTATGTTGCATCTTGTGGAGAACACTTTCCTTTGGCAATGTGTAAAGAGCAGCAAGCGTTTACATAGGCCTCCTTAGGAGTGAATGAATCACAGGAGATAAGTGAATGAAATGACACAGCCCATATGACTTAGTGCAGTCCCATGACAGGTGCAGAGCGTGTTAGGTCACAGTTTCACCTCCTTCAGACACAGAAAAGGCGTAGACAGTACTTCCCCTGTACACCTCGGCATGGCCAGCCTGGTCATAGTTGTTTTCTTTGCAACAGATGTGACAGGGCATTTCTTCCTCAGACAAACCCTGCTACGTGCGGCACTGGGATGGTGCAATGTAATGCTTTGTGACCTGTTGGCATTGCACCATCAATATGCACAGTACAAAATGCGCCAAACAAACTTTAAGTACTTGCTAACAAGCTCTTAGCTTGTCCTGCCTTGCTGCAGCAGACCAAGTGAAGAGCAGCCACCCCGACTTGGGCTGCAGCATTACTTCAAGTCAAATAAGTCTAAACTGAGAGCTGGGGGGCCAGGTATGTGGATCTGAGCAGCTAGACAGCCAAACAGGGCTTGGAGCTGTGCTAGCTTATGTCCTACCAGCTCTGGGCATGGCTATGATTGCTTGTGTCTGGCCTTTGTATATGCAGTACTGGTGAGCGTTGTGTTGCTATGCTGGATGCAAACCCCTCTGGGCCCTGCTCCCAAAATAACTGTTCCTCGTCTGCCCACTTCTACCATCACTTTCTGTTGCCTCTGGCTACCCCTGAGCGTACCCCAGCCCTCCCATGCACCCTGAGGCACTCTGTCCTCTAGGCCGAATGGAGATTAACATCAGTCCCTGTCAGGGTGAGCTGCACTGGCAGCTTCTTGGTTTTTTGCTTTATAAGGGCTCAGCCAGGACACCCCTGCTTGCTCGAGAGAGGCAAGTAGTTTGCGGCTGAAAGGACAAAGTTCCCTCTGTGGGTGATACGGCTCATCTGGCAGCCCTGAACTCTTGTACAGAGCACACCACCTACGCTGCTGGGCAGCCAGCCAGGAGCTGTGCCTACAAGGAGCCCACCCCGCCAGGATGAAAGAAATCAGCTTTCTGCTGGCATGAGGCTTCTCTGGGTTGTGGTTTTTGGTTTTTTTTTTTCCTTTCTTCCTCTCTCTTTCTCTTTCTCTTGAAAGCAGTTCAATTTTGCCGCCAGATCTCATTCTTACTCTTTTTCTCTCTGACAGAAGCCTGTCCGCATCCTTCCCAATTGCATTTAAAACCTTCTCGAACCTGTAAAGAAACATCAAGAAAAGCTCTAATGATAGCTGTTAATGCTTGATTATAAAGCATCCACCAGGCAACATACAGGTGCTAACAACAGCTAAATGCCATCTCGGGCAGCCTTTGCGCTGCTTTCCACGATGCTCTCAACACGCCACTGGTCTTAGTAGTATTAACGTGTTGCTACGCTGCTGCCCAACCTGGAAGTCCCAGACATGCAGCAGAAGGGGAACGTGGAGCTCAGGGACCCCCCGTCCGTCCCCGCTCTTTGCCCAGCTCCTGCCTCAGAGGGGACGAGGCAGGGCTGCGGGCAGGGTGGCCATCCCCAGCCTTTCTCTACACCTGGTCCCAGCTTGGGGTTTGGACCTCCCAGGTGTGTCCAGACGGAGGAAAGGAGGAAGGTGAGAAGGGAGTTCAAAGAGGCAGCAAGCAGGCTGTATGCAAGTGGCTGGAGATAAGAGCCCAGACGATGATAGTGTTATGATTCAGGTGATGAATGAGGGCTGCTCCCTATCAGACCACCGAAACCTTTGCTCCTTCAGACAGACAAATGGAAAGTCGGCACGCTTTGTGCTCCCGACCGCCCTTGGCCGCTCTGAGAACAAGGCCGCTCCAAGGACAAGGAAGCTCCCTGTCCTGAATTTACTCACAGGTCAGGACCTCGGGTGCCTCACTTCTGCAACAACTCATAAAATGGATTTATGAAAGCCAGGCAGTATTGTAAAAGTTGACACACCCTTGCCTATACTTTATGCATCTGCAAGTAGGTGCTGCTTCGGTAATTGCTGTCTTGTAAAGGGATCTGGCTCCAGCTACCATCATCTGCATGTCCTCCGCTGCCCATGGCAGGGATGCTGCTGGTGTGGCTCCTTGGTTGCTCACCCTGTGAGCATCTCCTCAGTGCACTGCCAGCCAAAGAGGGTGCCCTCCTTCACCACCCGTGCCTGCATCACACGGGTGGGAGAGAGCTAGTCCTGGCTAGCAGGACTAGCCTATAGTTGAGCACAAATAAGCTCAGCTGGGTTTTAACACGAAACTGGGTTTGAGTGGGTTGCAGTCCTGCAGCAAGGTCAATGAAAGGCAAACAGCTCTATGATGGACAGATAGTATCTAACTGTGCTCCTCAAACCAAAACAGACTTAGTCACCTTCTCTTGGTTGTTTTGGAAAATGTGCTGTGAGGGGGCAGCTCAGCTGGAGTGACCTCACAGTGTGAATCCTCCTTGCAAACCCTGTCCGGTCCCAGCCATCGCCAGGGAGGGCTCAGCCCCTGCCAGCATGAGGTCAGTCTCCAAAACTGGAGGTGAAGGCCAGGTTTATTAGGCTGCCCGGGTGCTTTCATTCTTGCTGACATCTTTTCAGTGCATGATCTGTGGGTGTTATCACGGGAGACACTCAGAGGGCAGAAATCCCAATCTGGGGTCTGGACTGGCAGAGAGGGCTTCCACTGACTGAAGTCTTCTCCAGCTTTGTACCCCTCCATCCCATTTGCTGGCACCGGCAGGGCAGGAAAAGAATAACTGCGGAGTGGAGCAGCTGGAGCCAACGCTGACGGTGAGCATGCCAGATCAGCCCCGGGGCATGGGTGCAGTGGGGAGCGGGCGAAACCACCTCTGGTGCCTGGGGGGTCCATCTGTGGCCATGCCAGCTCTGGGCAGTGGCCTGCGGGGCAGTGGGACCACGGCTAATGCACGGGACATCTTCCCTGCAGGGCTCCTGCCTCCCCTCCCCCGCTGCAAATTAAAAAATACTTCTGGACGCTATAAACAGCTTGTAACAAGTTTTGTCAGGTTTTGACGGTCTTCCGGAGCTTAGCTGAGCAGATAGGCTGGCAAAGATGCAACGCCTCTCCTTACACACACACAGCTTCTGCAGGTCTCTTTTGGTTATGTTTCAAGTCTCTAGGGAATGCTGACTAGGGGGGATGCTATTCTTAGAGGGCAAGAAACAGGCTCCGCGTGCTCCAGAAGGGCTTCAGCTTGCAAAGGCTTGTTCCTCCATCACCACTTTCAAGTAAGTTAAGGGCTGATTTAACTGTCAAAGATAATTACTGGATTGGGCTTGCTTTTCCCGGAAAGATTATATTCACTCAAAATCAGCTTTTTCTGAAAACACTTTGCAGACAATAAAAGATTATTGGCAGCTATTAAGTCCTAAACATTGTTTATCTATCTGCTGCAGTGCAGGGACACAGGAGCAACAAGGGTTCAAATTCCATGGCAGGGGCGCTGGCTGCACTTCTCATGCCTCCCCTGGGCTCGCACAGTGCCTTCGGCCGAGGGGACCCTTGCCTGGCCTAGACTCTGCTCAAAACAGGGCTGGCTTCAGCCCTGTGCCAGGCTGCCCTCTGCTCCCCCATGGCACGGCAGCTGCTAGACCCTGGGATGCCCTCCTTTGCAACCGCTTTCCAAAGGAGCCTGACCAGATCCATTGTTTCCTCCATGTCCTTTTTTGAAGGATAAGAACAAAACCATCAAATTGTGGCAGAACTGGGGCCCAGTTCTTTCTTTCTTTGTTTCTTTCTTTTTTCTTTTTTGAACAATTTTGAAGATCTTGAGGCTTTGATTGTAATTAGGATGAGACCAAGATTCCTGAGACTGAAATCCTACACAGTACGGGATAATCTTTTCTTAGTTGTAAGCCTACATAGTCTTGTAGAGGTGTTCACATTTTATTTCCTTCACTGACTTTTTAGGTCCCAATAGACTAGGCTAGACTAGAATAGTTCAGTGGAAGGGACCTACAGTGATCATCTAGTCCAACTGCCTGACCAATTCAATTTCAAATCCTGACCAAGAGTTAAAGCATGTTATTAGGGGCATTGTCCAAATGCCTCTTAAACACTGACAGGCTTGGGGCATCAACCACTTCTCTAGGAAGCCTGTTCCAGTGTTTGACCACCCTCTCAGTAAAGAAATGCTTTCTAATGTCCAGTCTGAACCTCCCCTGGCACAGCTTTGAATAGGAAACATTCACAGGTGGGTTTACATCTCTTCCACCAAGACCTCAGTAGATTTCTTCTCCCAAGTTACCTCAGGCTAATCTCTTTCATATACATTTTTGTGTGTGCTTCTAATCCTGATATGTGGTGTTCTTAGGGTACATTCTGATTTTCAGGGGGACCTCTCAGGGGTGTAAATGCTGGCTTTGTCCAAACATAGTGTTGTATGAGACTGCTATCCCTTGGAGACTTTATGCCATCACTTCAGAAATGTAGCTGTCTTCTGTTCAAAGTCCTCCCAGCTGCTAACCCAGAGAATTCACTGAAGTTCATAAATAAAGTTGTTTCTAGCAGCCCTTGTGTAAGTCTGCATTTGCATCACGTGCTATTGCTACTGACATCTTCAGTTTATGAAAGAGCAGCATGGTCTAAGAATCTTGATTTCGCATCCTAATTTAATTTAAAACAGCCATATAACATTTTATTTTAAATAAAAAATATTTTAATATATAATACAGTCATACCTAAATATAAAAGGTGTGCATATATATGCAGGTACATACATATTATATATCTTTTTTGTTATCAAGGCTATTAGGCATGCTTATTGTTTTTGTTAAAGATTCAGTTCTTGTGTTTAGGTGTTCCTACACCCTTCTGCAATGGCTAAATGAAAAAAGTCTGATTTCAATTAAAAAGAAAAAAAAAGAGGGGAAGAAGTTATCCCATTTACTGTAGGACCTGGTAGGCTGGTTGGATTTCAGTGCCAAATTACATTTTTTAGCTAACATGGAAACATTTTTTTTTTTTTGGCAGTAGGATGACTGAGAGTTTGGCTTTGCTTGGGGAATTAACTGTGCAAACTCAGTTGCCATAAACATTCATCTCAACTGCTCTTCTCCCTACAAGACAACAGGGTACTCCGTGTTTGGCACTAACACCAAATGGATGGAAGAATTGAACCTGCTTCTAAACCTATTTTAACAAAGGAGCAACATAGACCAAATCTATACTGGTAAATTAAACGTGACCAGGAATATTGCCAAGCCCTGACATCAGAAAGCATAGACCAGCCCGTGTCTGTGCTGGTGAACTGGCTCACCATCCTAAACAAGGTGGCTCTGTGCAAGACACATTTTGGGTATGGTCCCTGAAATGATCTACCTACCAAATCATTCCCCAAAGTTATTTAGGGATAGTGCTAGCAGCAACACCAAATATAGGTCAGGAAGTATCTCTATAGTTTACCACCATAAATGATTGCATTGCAGGGCCTGATAATGCTTAAGGGTGTTGACTTTGTCATAATGTTGTATCTTCTGACCAGTACATGGCTTAAATCTTCAGCTCATGGGCAGTGTATGGAGAATTTAAATCAATTTTCCAAAGCTGTTTATCCAGACTTCTTGCAGTGCATTGCATAATTGTTTGCAAAGAACTGGCACTGCCTGGACTGCTGCCAACACGGGAATGCCATCAAATCCCAAAATCTGTTCATGGTTCCATTTCGCTCATCCATCTGAAAAGCTGAAACACCCAGGGTTCACAAAGTTTGTGTGAAAGACAAATTGTTGCTAATGCGTATCTTCATGAGCTGCGTTGAGTGTGATGTCGCTTGCTGTGCTTTTGCTGCAGTACACATACTTGTCATTACTGAAGTCCCCTTACGAAACAACACATTTCCCCTGGCCTCTGCAAAAAGTTGCTGTTCTGTGTTAGCCACTTCCCTACAGTCAGTATAGCCCCAGCAGCTTATCTCCGTGATATATTTGTTGAATGAGTGCAAAAAAGACTCTAAAAATTAAAGGAATGTGCTTCTGATTCACTCCTCCATCATAGCGCTGCATACTCATAAACCCAGAGGTCAAAAAAAGGACCCATTTGGCTCTACATATGTCTAATATAGAAGAATTTAGTGCGGATGGCAGCATGTACTCTCTTCATCCCCATGGGGAATAAGCGACTGAAGTTAGCATGGGCACAGGAACAAATGCATACAAACTTTCCTTTATTGAATTTAGGCAGGAAACAATATATTTCTGCTCCATCAAAACAGTGAGGGCCAAAGACAGTTTTCAGCAGGAGTACTGGGACAACTTCTTTCCAACCCTGAATAGTTTCTAAGTAGAGTTTATTATTATTTCTAAATTACACTATTTGGAATGATAGCAAGAGAGCATATACTAAGCAGTCCATGGACCTCCAGTCATACATTCCTACTGGCAGCCCAGACATGAAAGGCTTGGAAATCTGTCCCTGAACTGTTTTCTGGATTCCGTGGCACCAAAAGAATTCAACTGGGAAATGCAAGAGTTTTGCTAAACAGCTTTATGGCAAGCTGCTAGAAGGACTCAGTAGCTGAAAACCCTGCTTCAGTCAGCAAACCGTACGGCTTAATGGGCATCATTTGAAAAGTACAACAGAAGTTAACCAAAAGCAAAATAGGACACCCTGACCGGGAGTTCAACTCTGCCCCATAATAGTTTGGTATCATATCTACACTTAACTTCTGCAGCTAAATGGCACACCATATTTTACCTCTAACTCATGTGTCAACACAATCCACTAAGCACTAAATGTAGGAGCATTTCCCCTCACTTCTGCATGGGTCTGTGAAAGTACAATGAACTGAAGTTTGCAAAAGAAAGAAATCTGCGTCTTGTTCTTTAGACTTCATTATTCTTATGGATTTTTTTGGAGCTGTGTAAGATTCTTTTAGTTCTAAAGTAACCACTTGGTAAAAAAACAAACAAACACCATTTGCTTTCTAAAATCATACTTTTCTAATTGTAAGGCCACATCACACTATATGGAAACAACTCCTAGTAACACCAATTCATGCAAATTGCATGCAGAAAAAATAAAAAAGTATTAGCTCTTATTGTTGCCCTTCCCCTTGCCTGCACTCCCTACAGCTTGACATTTGTTAATGATTTTTTGTGACGGAGTAGTTCTTCTCTTAGGCAGTCTTGGAAGAGTTTCAGCTTTGTCCTCCACTGTGCCCATGCAACGCCTCTTGGAGGTGCTTGGAGGAAAGTGGAAGGAGCTCTTCCAGGGGCAGAGGAGCTGATCCAGCTGGGCTGGACTCTGTAGCCTGACACTAGCTAAAGCAGGATTTGTTTGTTCCTGGGACCCTTTTGGGAAGGAGCAGCCTCACAGGTAGTTTTTTCTGAAAGGTTTGGGAGACTTTTAGTTTCATTTCAATGACAAAAGTGTTTGTGGTATTTTTATGACCTTAGCTTCTGATCACTGGTTCACACCTCAGATGTTCTTGGCTTGCACCTAAGCTGGCTACCTGAGTGGTGACTCACAGCCTAGTTTCACCTGAGGGAAGGCTTCAGAAAAAGTCCATTGTGTGGGTTTGGGTTTTTATTTCATTCTCAGCTATCACAGTGAGAAAGGAGTTCTCACTGGGTTATGCCAAAGAAAGTGACCAAGCCACCATCATCCTCCACAAGCTGAACAGTGTGCCTTGTGGGTGTAAAAGAAGAGTAGTACTCACTACGAGGGACATGGAGACAGGAAAGAGGCTTATTTCCTAAAGATTTTTTGTATGGTTTTGGGTTTTTCCCTCTTGACGCACTTGAAGTTAGCTCAAACCATTCATGAGAGGTAACTTTCCTTGAGACATCACATTTATGGCTCAGCTCCTAGGCAGTGGGGTTGCCTGTTATTTCATAGCAAAATACTCCCATTTCACGATGTTTTAACTCATAGGGCTTGAAATGACCTGTTATTTGTCTTCAGCAGTATTTCAGCCAAGTTCCTCGCTCTGGATAATTCAGATCTACAGCCAAGAGAAAAGCACAAAAGCATTCCCCTCAAATAGCAGCAGCAAGTTTCAGTGGTGAAGCTCTGAAACAAGATTTGGGGCATAGGCAAATCTGTCTTTGGTTTGCTTTGTAGGAAGTGTTTGTGACTTAGTAATCCATTTGATTTGTGATCCTTAACTGAAATGAAACAGACCATGCAATACACAAGCTGCTTTTTTTTATTTCCTTGTCCTCTCAATTTTGCATTGAGGGAACACGACTTTGCCACTAGAAGAGCTTGTGACACGTGTCATGTGCTGCCCCGACAGATACATCTGTAATAAATGTGGTTCTAATCTTCATAACAACAGCTGATTACAATTTATTCCCTTATCATGAGGGATTTGTCAGCCGTTTGAATCCCTGGCCAACAGGGGTCTGTGAATGATGAATCACAGTGGCTGTCCATGCCCAATTCAAAGACAGAAATGTTGACGCACATGCTTGTTTTCTGAGAAAAGTAGATTTTTATGGGACACGGAATCCTATTACCTTGCTGCGTCCTTCAGTCTTGCGATAGAAATGATCCAGCAACTTTCTGACATACGGTTTGGATTCACAGTGCAGCACAGATACTCCTGCTGCGTGTTTTGCTGCCCCAGGCTTGGAAAACTGATGCAAGAATGAAACGAAAGAGCACTTCAGCATGTGTGTCGTGGCTTCTGCTGGCTGCTCAGCCCTGTCCAGATGGACCTGAGCAGAAGGTATGTGCAACCGTGCTCACCTGGGAGTGCCACCTTTGCTGGTATTTCTCATCTTCTCCCCACTGTCAGAAAAAAGAAGGCTTGATCTGTGATTAGATATCTTAATTGTCTTCATATTGCCTGTCCATGTGAGGCTGGTCTTGAACTGGACAATGGTGTAGATACCCATGTGCCTAGACTGGGCAAGCTGACTGCTCCTTACAGCACCTGCTGCCCGAATCCCCTAAGCATCTAGCAAGTGAGTAACTCACAGGGCTGATAGGGAGATGGGGAACTGGAGAAGGGGGTTTCCTCACATCATCATGCTCTGGTGCAGCTTCAAGCCCCTGGTCAGGTGGCAGCAGGCAATGATGCACTTTGGCAGCTCCACTAGTCACACAGCAGTTGCATCCAGCCTTGAGGCTACAGGGATACCTACTTGCTAGTCTGCAGCCCGCTGCATTAATGCCAGTTGCTTATTTTCATCAGTGCTGAGAGCTGGCTTTTCCTTCCACAGGTATGGAATGCCTGATTTTGTTTTATAACCAGTGGCTTTCATTATGCCACTTACAATTTTGTCCGCATTAAATTATTGGCTGTAACAAGTATAAGCCACACAGCTTGTTTCTAAGCTGATCATGAAGTGGGCCCCTGGTCTCTAGCTGTTCCTCTGCACTGCAGCTGGGGCATGGAAGATGGGCTAATGCACCTGTGGTCTCACACTGGTATAGTGTCAGGAGCACTCCCATGTCCAGTGGTTCAGCTGTAGTTATAACTGTGTGATACACACCCAAAACACAGAAATACAATACTGCAGGCATAGTTATCCAGTCTCAAAATTGCACCTACCAAGGGTGAGACTGTCATGAAACTCAACAGGAAACTGAAGAGTACAGCCACTTCCAGAAACAAAATCTGCCCCTTTTCTTGAAATGTCATTATTTTCAAAGCATGGAAAGAATGAGGATTAAACAGCAATGTCTCTTTAATGACATGTCAAGTGATCTTTAGCAACACTGAGAGGCTGCCTGCATGCTCAGGCATTACTTTGAATGTTTGGTAAGAACAGTTTATAGAAGGTCTTTCCAGGCATCTGCACAAAGCTCTACTAAATTGCATAACAAACTGAAGCCTCCATTTGGTGAACAAAACGAGGAGAATATAGATGGATCAGAGAAGCTGTGATGGGTGGGGGGAGATGACAGCAAAAGAAAGGATGACGAGGTATTTCTTCCTTACTTTCCATTGCATTACTCCTTAAGAGCAGGTTCCTGTTGAAGGGTTGTAGGTTGCGTCACTGTCACCCCATAAAAGGCTAAAGCTTAGAGGCAGTCACAGTGCTGCTGGGGATTGGGAGATTTCCTGCTGAAAGAGATCACGGGGCCAACCTGATCACAGAGTCTGATCTCAGATGTATCATGTCATCTCTTGGATTTCCTTGAACTGATTTTTCCTTGAACTGATTCTTATCTGAACTTGAGCACATCAGCTGAAAAACCCCCTTCCTGTCTTGATGATGGCATTTCTAGAGATGAAGAATCCAGTACATAACATGAAATATTGTTTCCATTGGTTAATTCCCTTCACTATGAAAAATGTGTTTATTTTCTATATCCCATTCATATCTGGCTTTAATTTTGAGACACTGAGTTTTGTTGTATCCTCATCAGCTACGCTATCATCAAATTTGCATTTTCCAGGGATACATTTTTTACCCCATGGCTCCGCTTTTTTTTGTTAAGAAAGCTAGACTGAGGTCTTGAACTTCTTCAAAGGAAACACCTGTTTCAGTGTCCTGGTTTCAGCTGGGATAGTTAATTTTCTTCTTGGTAGCTGGTATGGGGCTGTGTTTTGGGTTTAGGATGAGAACGATGTCGATGATGATACACTGATGTTTTGGTTCTTGCTAAGTAGCGCTAAGTAGTTGCTTAGTGGCACTCACACCGGTCAAGGATTTTTCCGCTTCCCGTGCTCTGCCCGGTGCACAAGAAGCTGGGAGGGGGCACAGCCAGGACAGCTGACCCAGACTGGCCAAGGGGCTGTTCCACACCACATGAGGTCATGCTCAGTATATGAGCAGGGGGAGGGGGTGGGTGGTCGGGGGGGTGTGGGGCAACAATCGCTGCTTGGGGGATGTGCTGGGCATCGGTCGGCGGGTGGTGAGCAATTGTACAATTATCGCTTGCTTTGTATTACTATTGTACTATTGTTAGTTGTTTTTATTATTATTGTTATTATTACTATTACTACTGTTCTATCTTTATTTTACTTTAGATATTAAACTGTTCTTATCTCAACCCACAAGTTTTCCCCTTTTCCCCTTCCGATTCTCTCCCCCATCCCACCAGTGGGGGAGTGAGCGAGCGGCTGCGTGGTGCTTAGCTGCTAGATGGGGTTAAACCACAACATTCAGTTTAAAAGTTTTGGGTATTTTTTTCCAATCTGTAATCACAGTTCTTCTGTAAAGTCTTTCCTAGAAAGCTGGACAGAACTGATACACTTTTCCACCATTACTATGTTTATTTGCTGTACCAGAAGCTGTACCTACATGGTCCTGCCAAGGCTGTCTGTGCATGCCAGTCTAACAGTATCCCGCTGGCCCCAGCTGAGGGTTTAGCCATGATCCGTACCTATGGTGGTCCATACAGTACAGAAGGGTAGCTAGCACCCACCATCCTCTCTTCACTGCAGTTGGTCATGGATAATGTTCATGTCAGGACCCACAAGCTCAGAAGTATTCTCCAAACCACCTCCCCTTTAGACATAGCCACTGCACTTAGGGAACCTAGGGCACCATTGTAGTTCATGCTGTACAAATGCTAACTGAGGCCAGGGATAAACCAAGGAGACAAGAGACGGCAGCATTGCTAGCATGGCAGGTAGTGGTGTCACTGCAGCAGCTGGGACACGGCAGGAGCTGGACCTTTCCCCAGCTGTTTGGCAGATGGCACAGCAGAGGAAAGCCTTATGGCAGGACATGAAGCAAGGTAGAAAAGAAAATGCATGAACGTCTATGGGGAGTTCATCTGTGCACACAAGAAGTGAGGTGTGGAAGAAAGTGTGTCTTCAAGCTTTAGCGTTATGTGGTAATGGGGACAGGTATGGAGAGGCAGCCACAGGCAGGGGCTGCATTCTCAAAGCAGAGTAAGAAGAAGGCTGGGCTGGAGACAGGCTGCAGAGGACTAAGAGATCTGACTTGGCTTTTTGACAATAAGACATCTGACTTGAAGATACTGGTGGTCCTGAGGGGTGAGAAGGCTGGTGCTTTTGAAACCTTAAGTACAGAGGTCATGTCACCTTTCCATTTTTTATTGTTAGTGTTCTCCTAGCTACACGTCCAAAGATGATATTAGCTCTCTGGTCAAATGTCATACCATAAAATTATACACAGCTATGTCTGCTAGAAAGAAACATCATCATTATCAAAGTTTCTGCTTCCCTAGCCTATATTTTTTTTCCCCAGGCTTCATGGTTTTACACATAGTTGTCTCAAAATGCACAGTTTATGGTATCCAACTTAACAGCTGGCTCTGTATCAGTAACCTGTCGTCTCTGTTACCCTCTTTGATGACTATCAGCTTTTGGAAGTATCCCACAAGGCTGACTTTTCTGCATCAGACTTGTTTCCCTCCTCAGAAGGAAACACAGAAAGTACTATAAGGTGGCAGCCACAAGCACTGTAAGCAGTCTGTTGCCTAACACTGGCTTTGAGGGCCTAGTGGTGAAATGTTGGTGTTGGGCCCTATCTGCTGCCACTTACCAGATACCTGTGGCACAACTTCAGTGGGTCTGTTGTATTCTAGGGTCCTCTCTAAGCCTTACATGGCCTGTGGGACTTGGTCTTGAGGCTGTTGCTTGGTATAGTTCATCAAAGTTACTAGATGGAACAGGCATGAAACCCAAATTAGAGATGCTAAGGAGGTTACCCTCTTCATTAGTGGGCTCCCAGCAGGGTATGAAGGTCAAAGAAAAAGGCCTGTTGCTTTTAGCATTCATCTTGAAAACAAGTTTTTGGTTGAGAAAAGAGAGAGAGGCTTCAGAGGAGAACCTGGAGAGGGACACCTCTATGTTGCTACATTAGCAGGAGCCAATTTCATGGTTTACGTCCATACTGCTGTGCAGCTGTTGTTGTAGGGTGAACTCAGGGCCAAACTGGCTGACCATCCACAGGACCTTCCTTAGGGACAAACGTGGGACAGCCATGTGGCTATTACCTGGGGAAAAGCTCGGATCTCTCTGAGCATCGCGCAGTCCCTGAGGTGGCTTCTCCTGCCATATCCTGAGGCCTGGCAGGCTCCATGGCCCCGAGCTGTCCCATCAGCAACCGCGGCAGCCACAGGCAGGATGCCCAGGAAGGCTCCCCGAAGGCAGCGCTGCCTGTTGCAAAGGTGATTTAAAGGGACCCTGCACTCAGGCCACATGGATGCTGCTTGCAGTGGAGGATACAGAAACAAGGGGGTTTGGAGCCTGGGGTGGCATAGCCCACAGAGCACTTGTGGGCCTACCACTGCACCTTCATCTTATAATGGAGACAGGGCAGCTTGATCAGATAGGGACCTGGGGATAAGCATGAGCTGTCAGTCAGCATGTTCCCAGCCTCTGGATGCTGGGGGCTGCTGTACCACAGCTCTAGCAGGTGCCCTGTTGGCTCCCTCTGTACAGACAGGTGCCATCAGCTCTGGATGTCTTGGTGTAGCCCCATGTGAGATGGTCGCTATGCCTGTGATATGTCTTCAGTCTTGGCTTCCAACACCTTCCAGAACAGGGAGGAGTTAGTTTCGCAAGTATTTCTGAGTAGTAGTTGTGTTTGGCTGCAGTGTGTTTCATTTCAGGAACGGGATATGTTTTCCAAGCTGATAAACTTTCAAAACGTGGAAAACACTTAAAATGTTTGCAGTTGTGAATCTACCCTTGTCTTCACACACAAATCCAGATAGTTTTCTTATTGAAAATGCTCTGTGTTTTGTGATTGAAGTCATGGATAATAATTGGATTTCTTTATAATTCCACCTGAAGTTTCAAATAGGATAATCACAATAATAAAATAATCACAAACCTGATTCACAAAGCTAAAAAGCAGATTTAGCGCTCGCCAGATCTAAGAAAAAACAATTAAAATCCTACTGCTAGTTATTTGTTGAGATTTTGTTGTAAATTGCTACACAGTTGCTTGTTTTCCTTTAAATAAGCAAACAACCAAAGAACAGACTACTTCCCTAAATGAGGTTTATCAGTGTTTGTTTGTCTTTCTCCATAGAAATTCAGACCTTGTCCAGACTTGGAGCCTGTAACAATGACTGATACTATACCACGAGAGATGAGAAACATGAACACAGCTGAGAAATGGATATGCGGTCAGGACTTTCATGGGTTGAGCTACACTGGCTTGGTTTTGTTTGTCTTTTCCATCAATATGAAAGGCAATCTGCATTAGAACTGAAGACATGATAATGCAAGTAGTTTTTTTCCATAAATATGTCATATTAAAATGTAAGGCTTAGACAGCTTTGTACATCGCATGCACAAACATCCCATCTCCAGCAAGGAAAAGATCTAACACACCTCATTCTGGTTTTCATGCACTCCTAATTAATGAGAGGATGATAAAGATCCAATATTCTCTGTTTAAAACACTAGAATTAAAAATACATTTTTGTTTTGATGTTTTTCCCCCACCCCCAAATACACAATTTACTTTTGATCAAATAAAACATTTCATCTTAAAGTATGCGATGTTCTGTTTTCAGTTCTGATTTTAGGCAAAATCAGGGAGGGACAGAAACATTGAAATGAAAAAGCATATCTTTTGGTAGAACATTTTGAAACATAAGACTTAGTTTTTGTCCCCTAAATATTTTTTTTTCCCAGCTGAAACAGTGACAAGTCTGGCACAAACCCGAATCATCTCAACTGGATTGTTCATGTATTTTTTGGCAGATGAAAATATTTAACTGAGAAAGGTCTCCAGCTCACAAAGCATCTTCCCTGAGAGTGCTAGCCAGGAGTGGCTGCATTTAAAAACACCTAAAACTGACACTGAAAAACAGCCTAATACGACAGGTAAGAAGCAAGAGCAAGTAAACTTAAAACAATTCAAAAACTTAAAATGTTATAAGTAGCTTCTACTTGCGATGCTGTTGAATCTCTAGCAATGTTTTCCGTACGCTGACACACATGGTTACTCAAGAGCTCAGCACTTGTTCCTGACATGCTGGCCTGCCAGAGGCAAAATAGTAAGGACATTTACAATACAATGATGTAACTTTCTCCTGCATTTTGTAAATGTGGTTGTATGTTGCAAGCTTCCTTGGTTTTTAATAGTAAAATAGCAATGTTTAGCGCACAGAGTCTATGCTGCAACATTAAAACTCTTTCCTAGCAGCTCAGCTGGTATTTCGTAACTTGGTGGAGAACTCTGTGTTCACATAGTTATCACCCATGACTTAACCTGGGTACGGCTTTCTGTTCCTCTATTTATTTTCACAAACAGAGCTGACCAGTGCTGCTCTTCTTCTTCTGCAATGGATGGAGGCTTCATGGCCAATTCTGAAAGCAAAGGGAGCCACTGCTTCCCCAGGGCCATGAGGACTGTCCCATCCACAGCCAAAACCTTGTGTGTCCCACAGAGACAGAACAGGGCAAAGTATCCACAAGGACACCTTACATGCATCCTCATGCTGCTTCTGCGCTCCTATTCCGGGGCCAAGAGGAAAGCTGGAGCTATTTTAACTTTGGGCTTGTCTACATGGAAAAATTAATCAGAAGAGCAACAGTGCAATAGTCCGTTGTGCCTTCCCCTGGCTTGGGGAGCAGAGTTACTCCAGAATGCAAACCCCACTTGACATTCAAGCCCTGTTTTATAAGAGCATGGTTCTCCCCTGCGGACAGGCCCCTGCACACTGCTCTGCACAGTCCTCGGAGAGCTCTGGGAGCACGGCGCAGCTGAAGGCAATGCCTCTGCCCTCTCCTCCCTTCATGCCCCCTGTGCCGACTTGCAAGGATGGGCAGGGGCGGGCGGGCAGAGAGCTCAGAGCTGGGCAGGGAGAGGAGGGGATGGCCGTCAGGGAACGATAATGTGCTCTGGGTATTTCCTGGATCGTGCCGCTGGAGCTGCTCTGGTTTATAGCCAGGCCAAAGAGGCCTGCTAAGAAGCGCCTCTCATATTTCTCTTACCGCCCACACACAGGAACAAGGAACAATAAGGATCTTGACCTGCTTTCCACTCGCATTCCCGGCCCCTTCCATGTTGTCTGGAAGTAGGGAAAAAAGCATTGCGGGAAAAGAGAAGTCAAGTGGTGGCGGCCAGGGCAGGGAAAGTCTGCTGCGCTGTAGTGACAAGGCAGAAGCCATGTTCCCACTTTTCCCTGCCTTGTTTTAGTGTTTGCAGATCTCCAGCTGGCTGGCTGGCTGGAAGAGTCCAGGCTACCCTGGTGACCTAAAACCAGAGCAAAACAAGGGCTTCTGTGAGCAATTTGAGAACTGGCTGGCTGCACAGACTTCTTCTGCTGACTTTATTCTTAGACCTCTCCCGCCTTGCAGACACAGCTCCTGACCAGGAGCCCCACAGCTGAAGCAGCACCTCGGTACCTGGCACAACCCTCTGCCACCATGCTGGGTCTCAAGCCTGAGATTAGGGCAGCACCTGCTATAAGACATCTGGCTCAGCATTTCCAGCCCACTCGGGAGGTGCCGAGGCACGAATTTTATGGACTCCCCGTCTCAGCATGGCAAACTTTCCTTATGCAGCTGGGTGAAGGCAATGTCAGAAGATGGGTGGCCACTATCAGCATCTGTTCTTGTTGCCGTACCGTGACCCTGCGATGTCAGAGCAAAGGACGAGTTGGGCCTTTATGAACAAAAGACAGACATACAATAACTGAGGTTGGCTGGGACCTCTGGTGCCCCCTGCTCAAAGCAGGGCCAGGTTAGGGGTTACATTAGATTGATAAGGAGGCAAACCTGCTGATGGTAATGAAGCATTGCTATTGAGAGTTGCACACTGTAGGCACTTCATGATACCACAGGGTGAAAGAGGAGGTAAAACTAAAATTGGACAAACCCTAGAGGGTTTGGGTTCTGTGGGTGTCATAAATGGCTCCTGCCAGTTCCCTGCATCTCCATTAGTGAGAAATCAATCCCTGCAGTGAAGAAACTCTAGAAATGCAGCTGCGGTGGCCAGTTCCTTGTCTGAGTCACATTTAAACTCTATTTCTGGAGAGCGCCTTACAGGAAGAGCTGGGAGAGCTTCCACCCAACACCACCTCTGCTGCTGCAGTGGAGACTTGCAAGAGCAGCAGAATCTCACTAAAATCTCATTTCAGCTGGATCCTCTGCAAATCCATCTCAAGCGGAGGGAAACACAGGGACAGTAATTGGCATGGAGCAGCAGCTCGGCTGTGCTAACGACTGAGAATACTCTGGGAGATATTAAGGGGCTGCTGTTAAGGTACTACTAATAATTTTCAGAATCATTTCCATTCCTATTCTTCCCCTGATGGTCTGAAACTGCTGTGGGTCCTTTTAAAGCCATTCTGCCTGTTAATAGTTTATTGCTTTATTTGATAGGTTGCTTAGGGATAGCTAGGCAGCTCGTGTGTTTTATTTCCCCCTCCCTTCAAATAGTGAGAGCATTTTAATATTTCTTGGAGAAAAATGGGTGTAATAAAATATGAACATCTTGGGCCCAATCACGCCGCAGCAGAAAGCTCTGCCCTGCGAGGCTGTTTTGCGCTGGCTCTTCCGGCTGCTGCGCTCTGCAGAGAGCTGGCAGCACCACTGGCGCTCCAGCTTCTGGTAAACATCTTTTTGCTTCAACTAGTGGAAAGGTTCGCTCATTTAGGAAGGGAAGATGGAACAGATGGTCTCCACTGATGGTTTTTTTTTTGAATGAGTCATTGCGCACGGCTGACCTGGGTAAAGTCACATGATGATGGCCAAAATTGCCCAAGCACTGGGGTTACCACTAACAAGTGTCGTGTTGGACTGTGGTCTTCAAGGTTTGGTAAACATACAGGCAATAGCAACACCATCACTGAGAACTACCCATACTGACCCACTGGAGAAGTGTGGTGGTTGTGACTTAGCAGCAGGCACCACGAAACCAAACAGCATTTGACTGACTACGGGTAAGGTCTGCACAAGGCTCCTCCAAGGGAAATGGCAAATCCCCCATTTCTGAGCTGCTTAAGGCTGGAGCGGGCAGAGAAATGGGGAGCACTGTGCAGGGACTGGCCTCGCTGGCGGCTCTCGCTGCTCCTTGCTGGCAGGAATCTCCTTCCCTCGCAAAGCACGAGTCATGGGACGCGGACTCAATCATGGTGCTGGGCTCTAGCTGGGGATTTTAGAGATTGCTTAAAAATGTGTAATGAAAAGTATTCATGTGTATGAAAAAGAGAAGGAGGGATCTGTGAATTCTGGAAGGCACTGCCTGTGGAAAAGATACATCCTGAGCCTTCAGATCCTAGCAAAGCCCCTTTAGGAGAAAGTGGAATTTTCCCTGCATAAACAACAATGCTTATATTTGTTTAAAAGAAAAAAAAGTTGGGAAGCCAGCAGACGTAGAGTCCTGATGAGGAAGAAAAGGAGCGTTGTGCCCAGGACATTGGGGAAACTGTTCAAAACCAGTTCATCCTTATGCAGAAATGTCCCCACTGGCTCACCGGCGGCAGTGCTCGCTCGAGCTAGGGCTGGCTGCAGGGAGGGCAGCATGCAAGACGGGGGGTTTGGGACCCGGTCCTGCCTTCAGCAAAAGATGTGGGTTCTTGGCATCTCCCAGGGGCTGGCACTCGAGATGGGGAAAAACGAACAAACAGGTCTGTTCAAAGGCATGTAGGAGGAATTATATTTCTTTTGGAAGAACTCCTCTTCCTCCGCAGGGCAAAAAGCACCCTGTAAGAGAACGAAATCTCCCTGCGAATGGGAGGAAGCTAAATGGAAGAACTGCATCTGCTAGTTTGCTCTTTGCCTTCTGTCAGGAAAAAAAAGAAAGTAAAAAGTAAAAAGTAAAAAAAAAATAAAAAGATTAATTCAAGATTCATCAGGCCAAAGAGAAGCAGCGCAAGTAGGAACAGGTCTCTTTAGCCTAACAATCAGGCATCCAGCTGAAGGAGAGGGGGAATTCTGGTCTCTGCACCTGAGACTGAGTTTTAACCTGCAACCATCTCATGGAAAACCCTTCCCTCCTCTTCTGCACTTCATTTAGAGGGCCAAGGTGGGAGATGGGTGCTGGAAACCCTCCTGTGGCAGAGCGATCCCACCCCAGACCTCGCTGCACAGATGAGCGAGTTGTACATGAAGTGGGTTGGGAGCTGTCACTCCACCACCGACCCCTTGGCCATGCTTCAGGAGAGCAAGCCCAGCTCTGGTTTTCTGGAAAGGAAGGGCATGGCCACCAGCTTTCCAGAGGGATTGCAGGTTTTAGCCCCTGTGCGTGTTGCCTTTGGCCCCATGTGCGCGTACCTGGGATGGGGCTAGGAGACCAGGGTTGACCAGCCCTGATACACAGAGGTGGTGGCCTGGGAGGGATTCATCACTCAATGTGATGGCTCCCTCCATTTCCAAACCACATGCTTTCATCCAGCTTGCCCACCTCCCTCTGGGTTCTGGATTTCCTCTGCAGCCCAAGCACTGAAGGTTAAGTAATGCATAGACAAACCTGTTTTCTTTTGTGGTTCTGCTCACAGTGAAAGAAAATAATGAACAAATAATTTTTGCATACGTAGGCTTCAGAGGAATTGTATCAGGACTTTTGCATTTGCTCTCTCATTTTAGATCATGATGCAGAAGATCATGGCAAACCTTCTACATGGGAGTTTGGGCCATTTTGCTAGCTATCTAGAGAGCATCTAGATAATATATCTTCCAAAGAACATACCCTTTTGCATGTACAGAGATCATTATACTTGTTATACATGTTGCTCATTATATTTTGTTAAGCTCATCATTTATCTCATTGTAAATGCCAAGAGAGGTAGAGGCAGAAGGAAGAAAAATGGTGAGATCTGATGCTTCTCCCCAAACCACAGAATTATCTCAAAACTCTCCTATTCATAAATGAGACTTATCACTTGAAAATCTCAATTTGCACAGAGCAAATTATGCTATCACTGGCCAACCTATTTTATTTATTTTTAATAACTTCCCATATTGTGTGGATCCAGACTACACATCACATGGCACACATTGTAAATGAGATAGATACTAGATATCTTTTTCAAAGATCGTGCACCCTGGGCTGAATTTTTCATTCCTCTTGCTTACAGGGATGCCTTTTATTCCTTCTTTAGTGTTTTGAGCATTCACGTGTCTAGCATATGAAGCACTGCTGCAGTCACATGGCTGTGTGAACACAGATAGTTCAACTAGTGCTGTGCTTCACATCATAGAGAAAAAGAGAAACATGAGACACAAGATAAACTGCGATGGCTGAGATCTGGCAATTCTTTACTCTGTCAAAATTTGGACCGTCCTTGGAGAGGGCATCAAAAAGGCTTTCCACTGTGCTCTGAACATGTAAATTGGTTTTCAGTCCTTGCTTCCTTTTCAGTTCCAGGAGGCTTTTTAAGCAAAAATACAAGAAGTTCCAGTGTCTGGCTGACATTTACAGAGTACAGTAGTTTCAGAGTGCTCTACTGAACCCTGTTGAGGGCCAGTTGCTCTGTTTCCATATTGTACAAGCTGCTGCTGATCTTGTTCATTGCCAGATGTGGTCCTGCATCACGAGTGCTGGCCCACAACCTACCTGTGGAGAGGGAAAGCCCAAAAGAGATTCAGTAGAACACCTCCTTGGTGCTGCTAGTTGCATGCACAAAGGTGAGTGAATGGGTTTTATACTAGAATAGCAGCAGCCTTGTCAGAGATACTCAGTCTTGAAGTGTTTTACCTGGGGTCACCTGGAAACCTGTGGAAGAGCTGGGAACTGAAAACCAAAGAAGGGCTGAATCCTGCAGCAGCCCTCTTGGCCCTTAGCATGATAACAGCCACCTTGGCTCTGACCAGGGCCAGAAATCCCAGGCTGATGAGAGGGCAGTGAAACCTCCAAGTTTGCAGGTGATACTAAGTAGTCTGAGTAGTCAAATGCCACAGTGCTGGTGAGGAACTCCAGGAGGACATCCCAACATGGTGCGAATTGACAAAAAGGAGGCAGATGAGCATCAGTTAAAGTAATACACCCAAGGAAAAATAACCCAAACAAGGGGTATCTGATGCTAAATTCAGAAATGGTAGTTACCAGGAAATGGATCTTGGAGTCATCACTGACAGTTCTCTGAAATCATCAGCTCAATGTGCAGTGACTGACAAAAAGCCAAGAAAGTGTAAAAAGTACCATGAACCAGAGTTCTGAGAAGAGAGCTTTTTTTTGCTGCTGAGCAGAACCTTGGTGTACCCTGACCTCAGACCCTGGATGAGATGCTGGTCTCCAATGTTTGAGGACAAGTCAGCAGAGAGTGACCAAGGGGCCTCCTTATAGGTCAGACAAGGCAAGAAGTCCTTAAGTCAGTAGTAAAAGAAACAGGCAGGGTGTCCCCTCCAACAGGGTGAACACCATGGGGAGTGCTGGGCAATCACATGGGGAATGGACCAGTAGAGAGTGGCCAGGTTTACTCAATCCTCCTCCCACTGGTGGAGATACAGTACTGGGATAAGTGATCCATCATCTGCCCCATTTTTCGTGCTCCAAACCTGTACCTGACAGTGGCTGACAGCTAAGACCTAAGGCGAGTGTAAGAATAGGGTGCAGCAGACAGATATTTCCCAGAATAGCCTCCCGGACGTCAAGCATTTGTGGCTCACAGGTTTCCCAACCCGGAGGTATTGTTTTACTTAGGATGGGATTCTACCTTTTTTTTAAATTAAAAAAAAAAAAAAAAAAAGTGGCTTTGAAGTTGAACTTTGTTATTAGAGGTGACATGCCAACCATGGGTAGGTGCCAACTGCAAGACTTTATTTTGACTGCTGTCTCATGAGGAAAGCTGGCAGCTGGAAGCGCAGGGAGGCATGTCCTGAAGAAGGTGAAGAATTTAGCCAGGCTGCTTTCAACAGCCTCTTTGATGCTGGGTGGCTGAGAAAACAGAGTGGTGTTTTCTGTGTGCACTGCAACAAAATATCCTTTAATAATTGTCTTCTGGGTCACATTGGGTTACAGCTTGGACTGCTGCATTGACCCAACTCAGTGCAGGATACCAGGTTTTGCTTCTGGAAGATGAACTAGTGTGGGTTGCGTGTATCAGGATGCTTTGTTGCTTCTACTATAATGAAATTTCCTTTGCTTCTGTGGGAGGAAAACAACCAACTTCCCTTTAGTCTCTAGGTTGAAGCCAACACTGATCACGCACACAAGAGGCAACTAAGCTTTCGGTCTAAATGAAGAAACAGTTCTGTGTTCAGGAAAATGAAACTTGTACAGACCATACATTATTTCCTGCGAAATAAGGCATCTTCCCTCATTAGGATCACAGCTCAAAGGCAGGTCATTCAAGTTGGTAAAATGTAGCACTACCTTTTTAAGATTGTTACCCAAAGGCCAGGAAAGCTTGTTGATTTGAGTTTTTTGGGTTTTTTTCTTTTTTTCTTTCTGCCAAGTTCTGGCTCAGCTCAGGGGATCGCAGCTCTCTCTATGCCCTTATCCTCTTCATCATTAGCGTGAGACCAGCCTGTGGGCCAGCACTCGCTGAGATGCATCCAGGCCTGCAGCAGTGGCTGATGTGAAGGGAGGAAGGATGTGGGAGGCTTCTTTTCCTTCACAGGGACGATGAAAAGTAAGGCTGAAGGACAGTGTCTGCAAATGTTCAGAGAAGAGCAGGGCCACGCTGCAAAATGCATGCCTACCCTTTCAGTTTCATCCACTTAGAAAGGCACATTCTCAAAAAAAACCCCCAAACCCTCCTTTTTCTCTAAATTTTTAACATGCTGACAAACCAGGGTGACCACAAAGAAAGCAACATCAAGACATGGCTGCAGTTTGGTGGAAAGAAAGATCAAGAAGCCTAGAGGAAGAACCGTTTTTTTAAATAACTACATTTTCTACTTTTTAAATATGTGCTTAAGAGCAAATGTTTCTATATTTCTTGCTTTTCTGTAAGATGGAGAAGAGTATGAGCTAAAGATAGTTAGGACAGTAGGCTTCCTTTGTACAGGATAGGATCAGGAACAGCTTAAGCATAAGTAGTCTTAACATGCCTCTGTTCTTCCATACATTTACCCATCAGTTTACATGCTGATTCACAACACAATGCAGAACTGCTAGTTTTCTCTCAGAGGCACAGCACAAAGGCATTAACTTGAATTTATATCTAAACACAGAGTGGTTGCATATATTTAGCTTGGTTCAAGACCATCAGCCTACGCACTCTTGCAGCATTTTCTCCAACAAGGTCCCTACCCCCATAAGTCTGGCTGGTTTGGTTTTGGGGTTTTTTTGTTATCCTGTAGAGGTTTAGGGTGGTGGTGGTAGGATGGACAAGGGTTGGAACAACAAATAAAGAAAAAAGGAACACCTCTAAAACTTTCCAAATTAAAAAGCACACGTGCTCTTTTCTTGTTCAAGAGGTTTTAATAAAGACTCATATTTTTAAACCTCTCACACTGTACAACACATTTAAATGTACATCAAGCTCAGATAAAAAATAAAGCTTTCTTACAAAGTACATTTTTCCAGTGAATTTTTTTCTTTTTTTTTTTTTTTTTGCAGTAAAAATAGCTGCTACATAAATCCCTCCTGATCTTTGAAAAGGAGTCACAGTTATTTCCAAAAATAGAATTCATATTTTAATCATACAGGATAAACTGCAGGAAGAAGAGACAAGTCAACTGAAAAAATAAGGCTTGTATATAAACTTTTTTTTAAAAGGACATGCATAGAGGTTGAAAAACATATGCCATTTATAAAGGAAAAAAAAGGTAATTTTATCCATATTAATATTTTCATTTTCAGTTACAGAAGAAACCACAAACAGGCCCTTTATGTTCCAGAATATAACATTAGTTTCTTGTAAAAATGCCAAAATGCACAAAGAATTGCCAGCTTCAGTCTTGGCAAAATACCGAGCCAGCCCTCCCTCCCTGCCCCCCCCATTTCATATCATAGGCATACCATATGCATGCATACTGAGCACTTATGTTGTCTCTCAGGCCAATTAAATATTTGCAGAAGGCTGTATATCCTAGACAAACATGAAAAAAAACATTTGATAAGTCTACATTCATCCTATTTCAAAACACACATACAATTAGTTTAATTTACACTATACAGTATCTGTTAAATAGGAACGTTACAGAGTTTCAAAAAGAATCACAGAATATATACAAACTGAATATTGAAATGATATGATTTTCCTTCCCTTCTTTAAAGGGTCTTTTTCTTTTGTTAGCGGTTGCTACATCTGGTTTTGGACACAACGTGTTTATGTACCTATGCAGCACATTTCTGGAGTAGTAATAATAATATTAAAACGTGCTCTAGAGCAAAAGTAATATCGATTCTCCTTACTGCTCATTTAAAATAAATTAGTTTGTTGTGGTGGTTTTTTTTTTTGTTTGTTTGTTTGTTTTTTAAATAAATTGCATGATGTAAGATGTAAGCAAGGATGATGGTATTTTGAAATATCTGAGCAATAGTTCTGCTGCATCACTGGTTTCTCATCCAACCTTTGGTTTTAAAGCCAACCCATTGTTATACGGCAGTGTAAGTAGCCAAACCGCTTTATACGGCAGTACAGGTAGTAGAAATGCTTAACCCGAGAGCATTTCCATGTCTTCGTGACAGAGCTAGGGTCTGTGCTGACTTCCATGCTGCTCAAGTGCCTGACATGGCAACACCCGAAGCCACTGATGAAATAAGGCCACTTCCTTCCAGCTCTCCCTGGTTACAAAATCAGTTAAGGTCCTTATTTCCCAACAGTTGCACCCATCTGAACAGCCAGAAGAACTGACTGCAGATGGTTCCCAGACACAGTCCCAATACGTGATCTTCGCCCCTGCAGCATCACATCCTTGGGCTCAGTCCTCCGTGTCAGGCTGCACCCCCAGCATTGCATGCAGCTCCTCCGCCGTGTACCCCAGCAGGTTTTGCAGGTCGCACACGAAGCGATACACGTAGCGTTTCCCTGAAGTCTTGTGGATGATATTCTTGTCGTAATAGTAGCGTAGGCCTCGGCTGAGCTTCTCATAGTTCATTTTTGGCTTGTTTTTCCTCCTTCCCCACCTCCGTGCCACCTGTCAGTCCAAAAAGAAAGCAAAATGTAAAGGGTTTATTCAAGTCATGTTCTTCTAGTCGGTAGCTGATAAACACAGTTATTAAAACCCTTTCTCAGTCAGAGCATTTTATTTGCTTTGGATGTCCCAGACTGATAAGAGAAGAGTTGGTGACTGACCCCGCAACTGAACATGCTCTGAGACAATTATCAGCAGCAGTTTCAGGAGAAAGTGGCTGATAGCAAATATCAGTGAAAAGGACACCTATTTGTAGTGGATGGGCCAAAACATGTTTAAGGAGATCAAGTTTACAGGTCATATAGTCTCCTCTCTCAAGAAGACACCATTTAACCATTAATTTGCTATTGAGCAGCATCAGACAGCTCTTTAACTGGAAGTTGAATGACATGAAGTTCCTTGGAGTTAATGATTTCCCCCCCTCCTTTTTTCTTTCCCCTAAATAAAGGCTTCAGTGGACTTTACATCACATCTCTTAATACAATAACTTCCTTACTGATAACAGTATCAGAAAATGAAAATGCATTCTATTTCTTTTTAATGACTAAAGCTATAAGTTCTCAAAATATTTCAAAAGCAGCACTACCATATTTGTTGTGTAGCTAAAAGAATGGCGATACGCAGAGTGCATTTTCCCCATGCCTTCATGCAATCCCAAGCATTGTTGATTCAACTACATCCAGTAAGCTAATCTACAGTATTATATTGTCAAAGGAATTAACTTTGTATACTACCTTTAAGTTTCAAGCTATACAATGTGTTCTCCTAACTACAAGCAAATGCTGATACCCCTGGGTGGGAGGAGAGGGGGGGAACATCCCACAGCAATTCTGACTGTACAATAAAGCATTTGCAGATGAAGAGATTTCAGCAAGTGTCTGATCGTGTAAATGGTTTATATTCAAGACTAGGCACACAGATGGTGGATCAGACCCTAAATCTTTTTGTTCATCACAATTAGCCACATACCTCGTCTGGGTCAGCAAGTTTAAATTCCCATCCATCTCCAGTCCAACTAATGAATGACTGACAGGACTTGTCAGTCAGTAACTCCAGAAGGAATTGCCATAGCTGTATAGGTCCACTGCCTGTTGAGAGAGAGGGGGTGGGGAGAAACCACAATTAATACTTCTGCAAGCTCTTCCCACAGCCAGTGTATGCCACCGTACTCATATCACAGGACAGATCTTGTAATTACTCTGATTCACCTTTTTCTTTTTTAATATCAGAAAGAAACCTAAGGTCTTTTTCTATAACACAAATTTGCTCCTAAACATGTTAAAATTAAAACAGCTTTTTCATGGAAACACAGGATTTGACACAAGCCATGTCTTTCCCTTTTATATGGATCCCTTAGCCCTCACTCCCACCTCCCATCAGCTGCATTTCAAGCTCCAGGGCTTGTCCTGCAGTCCTTGGCTTAGCAAGCATTCTAGAGGAAAAAACAATTTCAGCAAGGACTATAGAAATGAGGTCTTAACAGGCAAGCCAACACCTGCGGAAACTCCCAAGTTTGGGAGATTTTGTCCAAGTATCTCTCCTTTTCAAACAGATCAAAAAGTGCATTTGATTTTTACGTGTTCTGATGTACCTGCCTGTTCTTGCTTTAGATGTATAGTCCTATGAGACTTTAGTAACATTTAAAATTGAAATTCTTCATTAGTAGTGGTCTCTGACTGATTTGTAAGGCATACCTTACAAGTATACAACTTCATCACCATGGTACACGCTTATACAGAATATTGATGTTACATAAGAGGAGCGACCATTTTGCTTCACTACTTACCAGTAAAGCCAGCTAGAGTTGCTGCTGGTATAACTGGTTTCCCTTGTTCTACAGGATCACTTCGTTCTTGAATATAGTCTTTGAAAGACATTGTAGGTTTGCTCAGACACAAGGACTGGCTACAGTCATCTTCAAAACTCTCATAGGATGGCACACGCTGTAAATCCACTAATGACGACTGGCTGTTCCAGGACTGTAGCATTGAATCTGAGCTTTCATAACTTTCTGCACCACTGTCGCTAGATTCATGCTCTCTAAGCTTACCTATATAAAACAAAAAAAATAAAAAAAGAGAAAAGCGTTGGGTTTGTTTTTCTTTTCTCCCCCTCAATCTAGCTTGTATATATAAATTATGCAAAGGAGGAAAAGACAGACAGAATATGGCCTTGGACGCATGGTTATCATGCGGATAATAACTCACCAGAATTATCTATCAGCAAGTTCAGATTGCTTCTTGGGAAATCTTGATTTACTGCACAGTAGTTCACACCAACAGCATCTGCTTGGGTTTTAGGGAACAATGAAAACTCCTGTTCTGGATTGAGGAGATTCGGTCCTGTGGAAGTCTGACAGACATCAGTCAGGAGACTGGGTTTGGGATAACTGAGGGCTTTAGGGTATCCAGGCATTTGCATACCATAGGAGTTCTGATCTACATTAACAGCTGAAGAAATAAATAAAAGAATTAATTAGATGATTTTCTCTGCAGACCCTTAAACAGACTAGTACACCTCTAGCACCTCACTACAGTTGTGCCACCAAGAAGTAATTTTCCCATGAAAATCTGACTAAGAGAGTGATAGATGCTACTGGAAAGGCTTCTGAGGTCAGCGAGAAGATCCCCATCTAATGGGCTCCAAATCAGATTCTGTAAATCTCCCTCTATAACTTGCCAACCACAAATATGTCTATTGTTTGTTCTTCAAGGAAACTACAGGGCTACAGAAAAAGCTGGAGAAGCTTAAGTGGTTTTGAGTAAGGCCCTCATCATTAAGTGGTGTAATAACGTCGAGCTGGAGATTGACTGTGGTAGAATGAAATACAACACCACTCAAACAATCTGAGGGAGCTAACACTGCAACCCACACACTTTAAAAAGCTCTATTACGCTTCCACAGTCTTCAAAAAGGCCTAAACATAACTCTTACTGCTCCCCAGTGATGCTAGTTTTTGACTCGGTTTGCTAGAGGTGGGAGTGGTCATTCTGCTCCACAGATGTATGTTTTGGCATACCAAGAGGAAATTTGATTTTCTCAAAGCCTTTGCTCTTCAAAAGATTTCCGATATGAATTAGATGGCAATTAAACAATACTAGGAAAGAAGGCTGTAGCAATTGAAGTCAAGTGTTCTCCCCAAGCACAGTAACTATTCTGGTGCTTTTTTTTTTTGTTTTTAAACTGGGCTCTGTGACATGCTTAGAATAAACTGAGAGATGTAAAATGTCAAATTTCTTAAAATACTTACTTAAGGAATTATTATTGACCCAGTGAGGAACTGAAGTGAGATGAGAGTTCTCCACATATTGATCCTGCGTTTTCTCTTGGCTGTCTAGGGAGAGAAGAAAAAAAGAAAATTTGGTTTTATAGTTTCAAAGATATGACCTTTATGCCATGAAAAGCTTCTGACTCTTGAGTATTTTCAGGTCATCATTCACATAAATTTTACTAACACACTGCATTGCAATCTCTCTTGAAAAAAACCACACCGAAAAACCTAACCAACTTCCAATAGGCTTGGAAAGCATCATACCAATTGAATTTTAACATAAAACTTAGAAAAACCAATAACTGCAGTGTGTTTTAAGGTCCAAGTCCTTAATGTATGCAACTACTGAATGTTACACTCCAAATCCAATGGAACTCACAGGGCCTGCATGTAGGGTTTTAGCAATACCACCAGTGTTCACCTAAGATACCTCTAGGTGTCTTTGACTTCTTTACATTAATTCACTGAATTACCTCAAAAAACTACATTAAAAGGAACAAAACTGAAAACTTGTAATAAGTAGTAAACAAATTTCATCCAACTCTTGGTTAATTTTTTTTTTTTTTTAAATGGGGTATTACAGTAGCCTTATCCTAATCTCATTTATTTCAGTGATTATTCCAAGTAGAACCTGACCACAATAGGTACTCAGCCTGAATGCAGAATGATTTCTGCAGATACCTGCATCTGTGCTTTGTGTACCAAGGATGCATTAATAGTTCTGATAATGCTTTTATTAACCAAGTTTTAAAGTTCATTTTGAGTTTTCACATGTAATAAAAGCCCTTCATAGTGAAACAAGTGTTGAAAGAGTCCCATTTCTGTTTCTGTTAGAAAAGCCTTAAAACAAAAGCTCTTTCTGGCTCTGTAACTACCTTTTATCATCTGTTCCAGGTGTTCCCACAGAATATCACCCACATAGTCAGGTGCCAGTTCCAGAAAACGCTCCTTGCCCAGGTTGCACAAGTCTTGGCCACTCATAAGAAACTGATGGAAGTTCACGTTTGCCAAGCTGAACTCATTGGTAGCCCATGAAAGCCACTGGCAAACTTGCTGTTCAGTCCACAGCCATGGATCTGCAAGACAGAAAGTATTCAGCATTTAGAGATAACTCCTGACCTTTGTCAAATAATCTTCATTAGAAGGCAGTGAATGAAAAAATTTGTTTACCCAAGTTACTTAGTTTTGAATGAATTCAGAATGAATGTATTCTTGAATTAAAAAAAAAAAAACCAAAAAAAAACAAAAACCAAACAAACCAACCAAAAACAGTCCTCTATTTTCCTTCTGCATTCACTTGTAATCAGAGATGTCCTCAGCTTACTTGATTCCCTCTTATGCTGCCAAAGCATGAGCTCTCCATGCACCCATTTTTAATACCAGCAAGTCTGGTCTTTCCAAGTCAAGCTGTGCCAGATTCACATAGGATCCATTCTTGTATTTCCTACTGACATCATTCTTTCTCTTTTGAAAGAGCCGCTATTCAGCCTCCTCCTTAGCATTAAAAAAAAGAGCTTATAAATAGAAAACACTTACTATTTGGGATACCCAGCCGACACTGTTCCTTTGTGAAACCACTGAAAGTATCTTTCAAGGCCTGACTCATCACAGCCTTACTGCACGGGGTTAACAGAGGCAATTCACAGTTGTTCGACTCTACAAGAAAGAAAAGGGGTGGAGGGGAAAAAGAAGATACATTAACTTTTAGGCCAGTGAAAGGAGTGACAGGTTTTTGCTGCGCTATTTGAAGAATAAGAAAAGGATGCTAGAAACTAGGTATTTTAAAAACAGAAACAGCATAGATCTGTTTTCTGATATGTGAAGTCAAAGACAATATATTTTTAAGTCTTTGACTTAATATATCAACACTAAAATCTCTGTGCTACTGGTTTAGTAAAATTGCATCATGCTAAATTAAAGCTTTGCAGCTTTCCATGATATAGATCCTCATTTACTCTTAGTAGTTAAACAAAGTGCCTTTGTTGCAGGGAAACTTTATTATTACTTTTTTTTTTTAAAGGAAATATGAGACTGCTTATTCCTCTTTTGTCACCTATAGTTTGACTTCAGTTTTCCTTATAACTCCAGACAGTCTTCATTTAGTTTGAGAGCTAAGTTGATATCAGTTGATAGTAGGGTTGAGAAGAACCAGCTTGCAGTATTTAACACTGCTTTCCAGTGGACTGTATTTCAGAGTTTCCCATGCATCTCTCAATCACCCACGTACATGGTGCGATAGATTATTCTATCGTCTGAACCAAACAAGTGGGACTGGTAACAAGCTGGTACCCAGTGCCTAAATAATGCAACAAAATCCAAAATCAAGTATCATCCTATGCCAGTACATATTACTAATCTGCTTAACTGATTTCTAAATTTGCAAGTAGATTCCATTTTAAGGAGAAATTTGGCATCCACTCAGCCTTTCTTATTGCACAATTTTCACCAGAAGATGCCTCATTTTACTCTGAAAGAAGAACTTCTAAGTTGAAGATAGCCAAGCTGCCTAGATGTTTCCAATTAGGAAACCTTTTACTGGTATTTTATTTGTGATTGGTGTCATTAAGCTAGGGGTAATTTGAAGACAACTTAACCAACTCACTACTGCATCCCTGAACATCTGAGATCCTCTGAGAACTCACACACAGGTTGTATTTGAGGGAGCTCTGCTGTGTTAGAGCCATATAACAGTGGCAGGGTACATAAAGGTGATGAACTTGGCAGACTCCAAGTCAGTTCATGAAGCTGTGCAGCTCTTCTCCTTCTCCTAGACTATCTACAGGCTCCACTTGACCCAGCAAGTGGAGCTCATTACCAGCCCTTTACCACACCCATCCTCAATATCTGCTAGGACTTGCTTTGCTGACCAGAGCGGGTGACTGATTAGAATAACATTAGAACAAAGGACTGGTGGTTTTCAGAGGTTTGAGGGTGGGTTTTTTTTTTTTCCCCTTCCCTAAGGGGAGATAAAGGCAGGATCAGGTAAAATATCTACGTTTTGGACAAAACTCTCTGTTTCATCAGGGATTTTAGGCAAGGATTTGTAGAGAAGTCTTGGTAGGTACTGTCCTACATGCACACACACACACACAAAAAAAAAAATCTGTAAACATCCCCACCCCTGTTTTTAAGGTATGAAGTAAAACATACTGGGATTTAACACCAGAAGGTCAAGAAAGGAGCCTGCAGAATACTTGCATTTTAATTATGGTTGAGATGTTGCAAGTTTAGATATACATAGAATTTTTTTTTTTTAATTATTTTTAAACTCTCTTAGCTCTGCTTTACTACCTACTAAGTCTTCTTCAATGGACAGTCAGTCTATTAGGCTACTGAATCCCAGTTCCCATTCCTTTTCAGTACAGACATCAGCAACTATCCACAGAGCAACTTGTATGGATAAAATCAAGCATGTACACAGAAGTCTGTGTACTAAAACCCTTCTTTTTAGGGAAATCCGTGTTGCACTTGTAAGAGTATAGCCATGAAACATTAGTTAGACCCCACAAATTTCTTTCTGATCTGCTGACTGGACTAAGGAACACAGTGAAGAGTTACCATAAGAAGTAGAATCAAATCCTGTTGGCACTTCTTGAAGCGTCTGATCTTCATTTAGTGAGAAAAAATATCCAGCAAAGAGAGAGTTTGAGCTATCAAAGGTGTCAAATGCTGGTTGACGCTGCAAAGCAACAGAATAAATAAAAACCAATGTGAGCATTTTGCTAGAGCACTGTCAACTTCATTGCTAGGAAGCGGCTAGGTTAGGCTTCCTAGATTTGGAGATCATGCACAACCACTATCTTAAATCAGCTAACTTGTGCTTTCGAAATATAAACACAATGATAGCATAGCTTCTTGTACAGGAATACAAAACAGCTAACATTCAGACCGCAGTGCTAGGTGGGTGGCATGTTCTGCAGGTTACAGTAAAGCCAAGTAAGGCTATTCTTAGTTTTCCTGTAATTTAGGCTTTTAACAATAAAGAATGCATGAGTGTGTGTGGAGAGAGAGAGAGAGAGATATTTATTTCCAGGTATATTTTAAAGAAATCCTTATTTCCTGAACCCTTTAAACTGACTATCCACTTGGTGAGTACTTGATGGCAGAGGCAGGATCAGTAAATCATGGAAAAACAACTGCCAGTGCAAGACCTACAGTAGATTTATGCAGCTTTTTTTTTTTTTTTTTTAAGGAAAAATTTAATCTGAACCACATCACTTGAAGCTATACAGCCAGCTTTACAGGACTTGAAGAAGGATGTTACTCCTTTGCTGTGACTTAAACTTAGCTCAGATGCTCAGTGAAACACCGCTAGTTTCATTATACAGAAAGGGATAAAGAGGACTGATAAAAATGTTCCAGATAAAAGCGGATTCTACCAATATATTGGCAACATTCAATTAATATTGTTATATTTTGAAAACCTAACTTCTTTCAAACTTGACTTGTGTCAATTGCGTACGCTAGAAACACTAGTACTTTTACTAGATCCTCTCCAGCTACATTAGTCTTTGGGGGGCAGAGGGAATGTTAACAGAGGAGGAAATAACTTTAAAAACAACTTATGCAACTTGGCTGTTAGTCACAAGGAAACTGTATCTGTAATATCTAGAGGCACGGATGGATAAAAGTTGCCACTGAAGTTTTTAAAAGCACCTGAGGATAGAGCATTGTTCTGGAAAGCTACAGCTTGCTCATGGCAGCTGCTGCAGTTCAGGGAGCTGGAGACAAAGGCAACTTGCAAATGCTTATTTGTTTTAGGCAGCCACTGGTCTGCCAGCTTATGCCAAGGTAGAGGATTTAGCTGAGGACAAGGCAAAGATTTTTCAGGGCAGTATTGATGTGCAATGCAAAAGCAACCTGAACTATGTTTCTGGAATAGCAATATTAATAATTTCCTCACATTCCAATTTTCCTTTTTATGTCACCACAAAGTTTCAAGTGGCTTGGAATCTTTTTGCACCAGGTGCCTTCTATGTGCCATGTGTCATCCCCCTCCCCTATCCCCCCAAATTACATTAACCCTAGTAAGAAACAAGGAACCATAATTTTTTAGTTGTGTTTTATAACAAGCTGCAATGCATCCTAGTAAGTACATTATGAAAGCATACTCTCCACAGAAGAAAAAGCTGGTAAAGTAAACAATATCATGGCCCAGTTAATTGGGTTAAAAAATCTCCAAGGAGCACTGGCCGGCAGAGACAAATTGTGTACGGTTGGTTCAGGTACCCCCCACAACTACAGTCAAAACCAACCCGTGAAAAGGCTCACATCTACATGAAACAAGTTAATAACAATTGCCAAATCTGCTAGTAAAAGATTCTTTATACATTACTAGATAAAAGCACTGACTCATCGCTAGTACCTAAAAGAAAGGGCAAGTTCTTTCAACACAATTTGGAAACTCCTGCGTTTTGTGTAAATAGCTGACCCTTATCCTGAGTCACTGGAAAAAATGCTGTGGCATGTGAATGAGTAAAATCCATGCTGTGCTAGTTTCATATTTCAAAAAGGAGAAAATTAATGTTTAAGCAGGTTCTTAACTTAATAGTAGTAAAAGGGGAAAAACTCAATGTAGAATAAATTCTGCTTGCCCTATCAGTTATGCAACCATTTTATTTGGCTTTTCAACATATGTAAGAGTAATTATTACAGAGCAAAATAAAAAGAAGTGTGAACAGCTACAAAATAGTAGAATACAGGTTGCTACTTCGACTTAATTAGATGACAACTGAATAACTGCTTAGAACAACCACTGTGTTACAGAGCACACAGCTCTGTGTTGGGGGATCTCTTACAGATTTTGTTGTTGTGGGCAGGAGAGAAAGCTAACAGGGGACATAAAACATCAGAGAAGTTAGCATACCAGAGTCTCACTAACTGATTCTTCAAAACATGGACATTCCTCAAAGTTAATGAGAGCAGAAAGTGTCTTCCTAACCTTTATTTGGTTTACATTAATCAATGCTGTGTAAAAAATTGATACTGGGATTAAAAAGCAACTTGCATGAATGGGGAGGAGGGAAGCCCTTAAAGACTGAGTCTTTATAGTCTGCTTCTCATTTATCCTCGGTGTGTAAGTTCATTTCAAAGCAAGGTGACAGACACAGTCTATCTAAAGATAAAATATACTTAATAACTACCTTTGGTTTCTTACAATGTATTGGACTTCCATTTCACATAGTTGCATGTAGTAAGTGAATAACCTACTTTTTTTTTCATGCAATACTTTTAAATGAATCAGACCTAACCAGTCATATCAGAACAGCCCTCTGCCAGTCTTATCAAGTTAAAGATATAAAGACCACCCCTACTGCCAATCCTGTAACCTTTATTTAGGCAAAAGTTCCACCAACTCCAACGAATTTGAGCTCAGTTCTTGTCTACCTCTTATTTTCAAATTCTTAGGATTTGGGGGATGGAAGGAGGGGGCCTCCTTGGGGGAGAGGGTTGAGGGTGCAAGATTTATATCTTCCTATTTCAGTCCTGCTTTTCACATCTCTCCCGAATTCAGTGGGAATACTCTAGAAGAAGATTAAAGGTTACAACAAGCAATTAAAACCTGAATATCTGTGTTCACTTTGGCACGGTTATACAATTCCTGTGCTAGCATTAATAAGACCACAATAAATGCATTAGCTGGGAGATGCCCCAGTTGGGTTTAGAAGATGGCAGCTCAAGAGTACTCACCTTGAGCATTCCTCTGTACATGTTAGACACAGGTGCTACTTGATCCATGTTCCTGATCCCAAAATCACTCATCTGAAAAATGAGAGGGGTCACATGAAAAATGTTGCTACCAAGGAAGCAAGCATGTTAACAGATATATCTCGCTGCTTCAGTACAGATTACAGAACAGCTCTTGGAATGAGATACAGGGAAAGCTTTCCTTCTCATTGCTCACATCCTGACCACACAGGGCACAATGGTCATCTAGCTTAAGCAGCTTTTTAACTCGAAGACCTTTCACAGGCATCGCTGGTGTTAAAGTTTCATGAAATGAGCGAACAAGAGGACGGTTAGCTTCTGATACCGAATGTGAGGGCTTTTAGTACCTTATTCTGTTAGCCTGAAAAGCCTGCAGAAGCCCTTTGTCCACCAAGTATCTATTGCTTTGAGCTATTCTCCAGCTTTCACCCATTATCTTAAACATTCAGTTCTGAGTTATTTTTGCTTACTGTATTCCTGCTCACATGCCATGATTCACTTTGGACTTTGGCTTTCAAAGGAAGGAAGGGAAGTGACAGACCGCTCACTGCAGTACACCTTTACGTACCAACATTCACCCCTTTCACCCTTTTAGGAATAATCATTGAAGTATATTTATAAAGCTTTAGAGGACCTAAGTTTTAACTGAAAAGGGTTCATGCAGTAAAATACCCCTTTTTAAAGAGTTGATAGTGGGACCACCATCAATATGTTCATGTTATTGAAGTCAAAGCTATATCATATTGCCTGTATTACCAGGAACAGGGTTGTGTGAGGCCTGTATAACTTTTTCTCCTATATATCACTTAAGGAAAAGAGTAATAAGATTCATATCCTTTCACTGACCTATGGGAGAGATCAAACATAAGGCATGAAGCCAGTTTTATGGCCATTGTTCAGGTTTACCGTGATGCTGTAATTCAGGTGTCTGTGAACGATACCTTATCAGACTACACTGTGGCAAGTTGTCTCTCAACAATTTTCCTTCTCCTTTTTCACAGCATTGGGCTAAATTCTCTTGCCCAACAGCAACCGCCTGAAAACGTGCATTTGTATTTAAATAGCCACATAGGACACTATTAATATTTCCACAAAACTGTGATCACTTATTAGAAGCAAGCTCTCTTGTTAGCCATGTTGACACAAGGCGAAATCAAAATACAATCTTAAACTCAGAAAAAGATGGCAAATTAGGAGTTTAACAAAATCAGCCCAGCCTGTTAAAATGACAACACATTCAAAAGCTGTCCGTGTAAGCAAAGAGGAAAATAAAAGCATCTGACAGCCACAGACAAGGAACCTTTCATCCTCTCATATAGTTGACCACTTAAAATCAAGACTTCTTAACCTGAAAGGCCCATTTCAACTTCACTGTTATGAGACGTATGGGGCTTATCATTGAAATAAAATAGTCAACTGACTATGAAAGGAATATTCGCCTTATACTTCATTGCAGTTTTGGGTAATATTAATCTACTGAATGATGGTTTTTACCTCAAACAGCACGTACAAATATTTGATCTAAATTACACATCTCATTGAGCAGCAAAGAATTTCACACAGCATGCGTCTCACTCAGCAAGCATCCTAATCTTTTCATTAAGTTTGTCACGGTTTAAACAACTGTTGATCCTTGCATTCGGCTGGGCTTTTAAAAAAGTATAAGGCAATTTCTAACACCCTTTGTTTTGCCTTTGAAATCTGCTCTGGTGTCTAGGGATAACTAGCTGTAAGCCTTACGAATCGGAAAGTATTTGTGAAAACATTATACATATTTTCAGTAAGTCTAGACCTGATCCCTAGTTAGGACTACAAATCAGATTTCTGACACTTTCAGGTGCAATCCTGGCCTCTACACGAATCCTGTTATGAACTTCCCCGTTGACTGAAAGGACTGGGATTCTCTCCTTCTTGTGTTTGTTGGTTTTTTTCGGTTGGGGTTTTTGTTTGTTTGTTTGTTTTTGTTTTTTTTTTTCCTTTAGAAATGTTTAGGGTCCTAAGACAAAAGGTTTATACGAAGTCTTCATTACATGGCATTGCTTATTAACCCAAGTCACTGTTTCTCTACGCTAGGCTGCCCGTTTGTTCTGTGGCCATGCCTGGGCGCTACACATGGAAAACTAGACATCAAGCTCTGGTCTAATAACATATGAAGGTCTTTAGCATGCTTTGTAACACTCCAGTTTTCTTCCTGCAACCAAATCTCTCATGTTGTTGTGAATTTCTAGAGCCTTTGCTCATCGTACTTTCGTCTTTCTCCCCATCTACAGTACAAGTTTCCAGCCCTGAGATCCGAAACCCTTACAGAGGTATCGCAAGACAAGCAGAGCTGAAAAGGCAATATGGCTTTTCATGACAGAAAGGGTTAAAGCTGGCTTTCTGCTGGACTTAGAAAGCTGCTGTTTAAGTTCAGAAAAGACACTACAGCACAGGACGGTGTGACTGGGCCTCACTTCCAACTCCTCCACGAATGCTGATGACTGCTACTTGCCAGCTATAATTGGTTTAACTGGCAGGACACCTTCTTCAACACCCCCGCATAGCTGAGTGGGTGAACCAGAACAGGGTCAACAGGATCAGGCACTTATTAACTAATACTCCTGAATTCTGATCAACTTCTTTCCAGCAATAGCCAGGTGCTTGCCCACAGCTGGTTTCAGCTGGGAATCAACCACATGGAGAACTAAACCACGCCAGTGTCCGTAACATATCTCCACTGTTTTTTTTTTTGTTGTTGTTGTTTTTCGGGTTTTTTTGGGGGGAGGGCAGGGAGTGTCTGGTTGTTATTTTGCTTTTAAATGGCAATTTTTTCAGACAAAAAAATTTCGTACCAATAGGTTAAGAGAGAACTGCCTGCCCGAGGAGCGCTGATCCCCCGTACATCTATTGGGCTCCCCCAGTGCTGACGAGAGAGAGAGCCGAGAGCTGGTATGACTTTTGACACATATGACACACTCGCCCACATAAAAGTTAGATGGGGAGATCATACAGCCCAACATTTTTTAAGTCCCTTTAAAGTACTAACCAAATCCAGCGTGCGCGCTGCCCATTAACCCTTTCCTCCCGGGCGCGCAGCCGCCTCCACAAGCCACCCCCGTCCACCGCCGCTGCGAGCGCGTCTCTGCCGCCCCCGGGCTCAGCCCCGCCGGGTCCCCTCCCGGGCGGGCACCGGACGCCGCCGCCCGCTTCGCCCGCGGGGTCTGCCCGCTCCCCGGGCCCGGCTCCCGCCATCGCCCCCGGGGGAGGCCGCTCAGGGGGTCCGACGGCTCCCCCCGCCGCCGCCCCCCTCCCCGCCGCCGCCGCCGCCCCCGCCTCACCTGGCCCCCGCGACCGGCGCTCGCCTGCTCCCCGGCGTCCGTCCCCGGCACCGGCACCGCACACAGAGTCCAAAAAAAGAAAAGGCGCCGCTGCTTCTCCGGGAGCCAAAATATCCTCGATGCGGCGGAGCCGGCCAACAACAACAGCGGCGGCGGCAGCGGGTTGATCCCAGCGGAGAGTCCCGGAGGAGGAGGAAGAGGAAGGGGGGGCGGGATGGAAGGCGGGCGCCCGGCGGCGGGTGCGTGGGCGCTGCCGGCCGAGCCGCTGCTGCTGCCGCCGCGCCGTGCCGTGCCGCGCCGTGCCGTGCCGTGCTCCGCCGTGCCGCGCTCTGCCGTGCTGTGCCCCGCCGCCCGCCCTCGCAGGCGCTCTTCAGCGGGCGGGGGGAGGCGGCGGCGGCCGGTCCCGCCCCCCCGCAAGCCCGGCCCCTCCGCCCGCCGCGCACCCGGTTGTTGTTGCCGTCGTCGCCGTCGCTACGGCCGCGGCGGCCGCGCTGCTGGAGGCGGCGGCACCGGCCCAGCCTCTCTCGGGGCTGCCCCACGGCCGGGCCCTTCCCCGGCCCCGACGCCTCCTCCCCGCCCGGTGCTGCTGGGCCCCGGGAGAGGAAAAGATGGTTTGAGCTCGTTCAGAGAGACAGATTCTTTTTTTTTTCTTTCCCCTGGCTATACAGGAGATAATTCACGCTGGACGTTTTCCATGCTTATTTTTAATTAATCCCTGTCCTCGAGATAGATAAGATTAGGAGAATTAACCCACAAAATCCATGTATCTGTATAAATAGTCTGTTTTCACAAGTAAACAATGACACTTGCTACTGTGGAAATTCAGCAATTATGTCATGCTGAATCTTCTACAATTATTTTGGGGAGTTCTTAATATAAACCAGATGCAATGTGAAAGCTGTACCGACAGTTTCGTCTTGTGAATTGCAGATCCAAATGCCACAGTGAGTAAAACAGAGTTGGCGTTCCTCAGACCTTGAAAAAATTTGGTAGCCCTTGGAAAGCAGCAAGCTCTATGCCACGGAAACATAAAGTAACTTTCTGTTAAATTTACTTTACTAAAGTGAGTTCGCCCTGAGGGGTTGAAGAGACTCAGTGGACGCGCAGACAGGAGGCATGGGTTGCTTTTCTTACTCTGCTTAGCCCTCGGAGCCACCTAACTTTCCTGACTCTCTTGCCACACTACCAACCGCTGACTTCTTTTATGTGGTGTTAAACACTTTGGGTGCACCCAGCTGGGGGGATCCGCGGGAGCTTCCCAGCTCCCCGGCCTGGCTGCCTGTTGGAGCGGTGTCCTGACGGTGTCTTGGTTTGAGACCTGTCTGTGTGCCGGCTATCACGCTGCGTGCTCCGGTCGGGAAGAAGCCACGGTGTGCCCGTCCAGCAGCCGTCCTGCTGTGGGTGCCCAAGGGACCTGCACGGCAGCCTGCGTCCCGCAGCACCCGCCTCACAGGTTACAAGATGCAGCCCTCGGTAGCGGTAAATCGCCGAGCTGTAAGGAGAACACAAGCTGGAGCCACAGTTTCTTGTTGCTTCCAACCTCGACTTCTCTAGATTTTCGGTGAACACCAGGGACCTAAATTGCACTTAAAAAGCTGTTCTTTAAGCTTACTATTACACCTTGCTTTATTTAAACTAACTCCCATTTGAAATTAACGCTTGTGTCATACGGTTGTAACTTGTCTTGTAATAGGAGCCCAATAACTGCTACTTCTCAGTTCCTCACCAGATTTCAACTGACCCTTTACCATATGCCTAAGCTGTGGTTATTTTTACCATTAAAAAGCCATAGTTTCTTTGGCTGTCGGTGGTGCAGTCATCAGGGCTCCCTCCTTCTATATTTTCCAGCTATTTCTGGCTGCAGCAAAAGCTGGACCGTACAACTTGTTAGCCCGAAGTAAGATTCTCTAGTATTTCTTTCAAAATCTTCAGAAAACTTTCTCCTTAGAAATATGGGATGTATTTCATTCCTTAGGGTCAAATGTTACCGGGCAAATTGTGACAGTCTACTTCAAGAGACTGAAAGAAGTGTCTTGATTATGCCAATGACATTTCTTACTTCAGGAGAGTCCTGATCTAATAAGGCAACATCTGTTATAATCCTAAGGGAAACCATTAAAAACTGTATGTCAGCTGCATAGCAATTTTAACACTGACAAAAACAATTATGCCACCCTTTATATAGGGAAACATCTGTCAGAAAGATAAGATGAAAGGCTGGGAGTTATTTATTTCTTCCTAAATTAATGTTCTGGGATCCAGAGCAAAATTATTAACCTGGCTGTATTTTGTTCTATTAAAATTTCTTATTTTTAAAGTAATTCTTCTTATACAAAAGTATTTAATTTCATTAAATAATACTTATTGTTAGTATACAAACGCACTAGTGCTCCATTAGAAGTGGTACACGCTTAGTGGCTGGAGCACATGATGTATGAGGAGGGGCTGAGGAAGCTGGGTTTCATAAGTTTCGAGAAGAGCAGGCTAATGGGGAATCTCGTTGCTATTTTCAACTACTTAATGGGAGGTTATAGCAAAGAAAGAGACAGACTCTTCCAGAGGTGCACAGTTGCAGCAGGGGAAATGCCAACTGGATATCTGGAAATAAATGTTCCCTGTGCGAGTGAATGCTTCATCCATGGAGAGTCTCTGACCTTGACTGGACAAAGCCCTAAGCAACCCCAGGAGAAGGTTGGAATAGAGACCTGGGGCGCTTCTCTCCAGCCCGAGTTACTCTATAATTCTGTGATCCCTCTGCACTGTTCATTTTCAAAATGTAACATCTTTAAGCTAGAGAGTCAAAGAAAAAATAGTTTTTGTTCTGTTTCGCTTCTATAGTGTACCTGTGTGTTTTGTTCTATTTTAGGAATTGTCCATCCTCTTCACAATTTCTTTAGTTCTTACCTGTGCTTTTATGTGTGTGTGTTGGCCTGCTGTCAGCTGTAGAGACAAAAGGGGGAGTTTTATATAAATTTAAGAATAATCATGGTATTGGCACCATGCTGGAAACTTTTGAGATTTTTTCATTGCTATTGCAGACCTACTGATACTTTCTTTTTTTGCAGGAGTGAGGGAGAACTAGCTGTGGTACTCAAGAGTGAAGTGGCTAGAAAGGGAAAAGGAAAGAAAACAGATAAAGACTCAAGACCAAATTGCTGCAAAGTCATTGTACTGGGATTCTGTGGTAGTCCATATATATAAGACTTTTTTTCAGTCCTTCTTGCTCATGAATTTCTTGCTTGAAAGAAGACCCACACTGCAAGTGAGCGCTAAGGGGTTGTTTCTGTTTCTTTAATTGCCTTTCTCTGCAATGGTGTCTCAGAAATATGCTGGAGAGCTACCTTCTTGTAGTGAATTAAGGTAAAGGAACTTGTTAGATTTTTTTTAAGTATGTAAGTACATGACATTTTGCACTGAAAGCAATGGATGGCTGTCTGGGATAATTTGGCCCCCTATTTCTGATTTGAGCAGCTGCAATGCTGATTTGTGAGTTCATTGGCAAAGGAGGAGGAGAAGAGCAGCAGCTGATGGTCAGGGCATCCCAGGGAGGGGCTTCGCTCAGTGTCTGCACACCATATTCTCACTGGGGCCAACAACGACGGGGAATAAGATCCTAAAAATGTAGAGGTTTAAAGCATAGAGAGGGAATGCGAGGCAGCAGGTATGTGGAAGAGCTGCATTGCAGCCAGCGCTCCGGAGCAGCTATGACTTACTCCTCCAGAATTTCTCTTGCGCCACGGGAGAGGACACAGAGGAGTGAAAACCCTGTCGTGCTGTCAAAGTATGCGTTGCGCACTCATCTGCATGTTGGCTCAGCTCCTCTGCCTGAGTATGTTTGGGGTGCACGTGTCCCTCCTCCCCCTCCGCCCGCCGCTGCCGTGGGGAGCGGTGTGGCCGTGCTGGGCTGGAGCCGCCCTTGCCGGGGGAGCCCCGCAGGCGGCTGGTGGGCTCTCAGGGGTGCAGTATGGCTGATAGGCCTGCGCTTCCTCCCACTCCTCCTCACGTCCCTGTGGTACCGGGGGTGCCTCGTTATTCACCTGCATTCAGTAATGTAAATAAACAGAGTCATCCTGAATTTGAAAGAAAAGGCTGTATATTTGTGCCCCTAAAAGACAATTAACAATGAAGCTCCAGTAGTGACTGTCTATAAGATCACAGCGTAAAGGGTCTCAGGAAATAATGTCTTTGAAAAATAAAGGCTCAGCTATCTCGGTTTGAAATAGCAACTTCAAACAAGACGCTATTATGATTGAAACAAAGGATGAAACTCATTGACTCCGCCATTCAAACACAACTAAACCAAAATATTTATACAGGCTTGGGGAAAGGGGGGTATCAAATGACCTTTCACTCAGACGCATATTTTTTGCTCTTAAAATAAAACACCGCTGACCATCCCCACCGAAAAGTTCTCCCCACAGTGTTTGGTGCACAAAGTGTGACCAAGATCATTTCTGCGAAGGCATCTCAGTGAGTCACAAAGTGCAGCAAGTTATTCATGTGCGTGTCATTATTCTGAGCACATGCAAACCAACATTAATAATTACTGTGGAGAAAAAAATACTATGTCAAAGTTCTGTCAGCACGTTTGAGCAGTAACAGAAATTGCTACATTTTGCCCATAAAGCACTACATTTCACCTTCATAAAACTGAAGGAAATTAAGTAAACTGCCAGCTCCATAAAGTATAAAAATTTGAAGTACTTATGCTTCTGATTTTTTAATTAAGTGAAAATGTTACAAGCAAGTCTCAAATAATATTGCAAGCAGACAGGAGAGATGCCTAACACATGAACTGTAGGGTGATGTCTCATTTGATTGAAAAACCTAAGCCTTTACCTTTCATACTAAAGCAGAAGATTAGTCGTTAAAGTAGCTAGTGCTTAAGAGATTGCTCATACCATTTTGGGGGTATTTAATTCATTTCATGCAGTCTGAGGCATAAAATAAAAAGCACATGTTAATATTTTAAGGCCAAGTGTATTCAGAAACATCAGAGTTTAATAATTGCTTTTGGATGACTGTGTTCAAAAAAAGTACATTTGCGCTTCCTTTAGCAACAGAGCTTTTTCTTTTTTTCTCTACATTTCATGTACTGCTGGTTTCATTTAAAAATTACCTTGCTTGTGTACAGACTTACGACTCTCCTGTTCAACTCAATGATCACTGTCATGTGCCCTTCATCACCACATTTGCCCTCCCACCTATGTGGGCAGCGGCATGCTTCTCTCACCAGTAAGGGCAGTACTTCATCTTGCGACGGGTACGGTTCCCCTATTCTCCTCTCCCATCATCAAAAAATATAGGAGTTTTGCATCATTCTTCTGTGGGTGTAAAACTTGTATGCTGGCACTTGGTAAGTTGTCACAAGTATTTAAAAATTTACATTAGCCCTGGATATATTGATAATGATGTTTACACCACAGAATGGGAGAGCCCATTGCTAGGAAGCCTTGCTTGTTGCTGCTGCTCTTGTACTTCCGTAAGTGGGGACTCTCTGTGTGAGCACTGGATATATTTTTGGAACGACTTAAGATTCTTTTTTTCATACTGACATATACTCCTGTGTGTGAGTGCCCAAGCCCTGGCATAATAGAATTTGTTCATCTTTTATGTTTTCTATCACCTTCTTTATTATTCTCAACCTACTTCGTTCTCATCCCTTACCTTCCAGAGCAAATTGCCAGTTTGCTTTTTTATCTCATTGACTTATGCTTGTGTAGCGAGCAGCATAAGCCAAGCGCTGGGTTGTGGCAGAACCTGTGGCACAGAAAGTGAACGCAGTCATATCTAATCGCTTGTTTCTTTCTGGCAAGAAAATACTATGATTTCATCCATGTGTTCCTCTTACCGCATGTTCAGTGCATATACACATCCTTACATAGAGAGCAGCGGTGAGTCTCATTGTGGTCAGTGAATAAGAAGAATATCTGTTTACACAATATTTTGAAATTCATTCAGAGCCTGGCAGGTGCTACGTGTTGGGACCTACAAGACATGCATTTTTCAGTATTAAGAGTGAGGGAGAAGTTGCTGGCCTCTTTCTTGACCTAAGCAAAAATTCAGGCATGGACCACTGTAGGCAGAATCATTCATCTCACTCTGTGTTGAGGATCTCAGCCTGAAGTGTCTGGAGCAAAAAATCATCTATTGAGTGGCCTTGACTAAAATAACATCTATGCAAGACCTATATCCCATTTTATTGACCTGCTCTTCTGTTGGAAGACTCTTTAGGCCTTCCTATCTCAAGGAATTTAACCTCAGTCTCACAGAAGTAGGAAAAGGAAAGGCAATGCCATCTTTAGCTGTACATGGATGTATACATTGTTGTGTCCACTGGTGCATACATTGGTAGACCTGGAAAACTGCCTCTTTGATTCATAGACATCTTCTCTGTGAAGCACTGCTCCATCTTAGCCAAGTTGGCTGTCTTTTTTCTTTTACTTCCCTAGGGGCGTAATGTCAAATTAGTCATTTTTACAAGAGAGGAAAGCTTTATAACAGCCACCACTTACGTTCTCTGGAACACTGACAAGATAAATTCGCTTTATACAAATATAAGCAGCAGTTGCAGTATCTGTCCTGGTTTCTTTTTTTCTTTTCTTTTCTTTTTTTTTTCTTTTTTTTTTTTTTTTTACAGTGGAGCAGGTGCAATGTCAGTATCTGTTATCAGTGTCTAATATGGTTTAAGCAAACATTGAATTGCTCACGTTGTCTAGGTGTTGCATGTAGTCTATTAGTCATCCCGTCTAGTGCTTATCAGAATGCGAAAAAACAACATTTGAGATGAGTCATTAAGATTCATTAAAGAATATCTCTGTCATAACAGCAAATGAGGGAGAAATATGGAAGGGACGGGCAGCGATATGTCTAATATTTGTGGAGAACACATGACATATGCCGTATACCAGCGATCTTGAAAACAATACTGTTTGTAAGAACAGCAGAGCAAAAAGTGAGCTTAGTTGTGTTGATTGACCCCAGTAAGCAAACTCTGTATTTGGAGTTTGAAATAATTAGCTTTTGGGGGGAACTGGATTATAGGGTATTGGGGAAGCTGATATCCTGCACCAGTGTCAAACTGGGGCCAAACCATAAGTCTTGCTTCACCCCATGTGCAGCTTTGTTAGTGGCAGAAACCCCAGGGCACTGTGGTCCCCTTGCCCTGCTAGCAATGTCCCCAGCAAAACAGACATTCCTGCAGGATGTGACATGGCCACTCGTGTGGCCACATGTCCCTGTCCTGTGTGACTGTGGCCGTCTGGCCCTGCATGAAGCCCAGACGCTGCAAGCACTCTGCAGGCGCTTAATGACACAGAGTACTGAAACCACCACCTCTATGTCGACACTGGCCGGCAAACCCTCTACGGGGCACAGCCTGTGCCGGGCTGGCATAAAACAAGGGGGAAATAATTTTCTTAGCCCATGAGAATCTGCTGGAGCTTAGGCATTGGGTTTTTTTCCCCACAGGAACAACAAAATCAGTCTCAAAAATACTTTGCGAATTGTATTTTGGAAAAAAAATATATAAAAACAAAGCAAAAACTAGTCATGGTTGATCAAACCCTTGCATTCTTTTTGCTCCTGGCTTTTTTTTTCTTTTTTAAACATGTTTTTATTTTAAATTGTCTTTTTTACAAACAGTGGGTTTTGGTGGAGCTCTTGGACACATCAAGCAAAGGCTTCATCTTGTGGGAGAGCACTGTAGGCAGTTCCTCTCCACACAAATCTCCATGTAGCTTTTTCCCCACCAGCATGAATTCTCCTCTGTGGGCCAGATGTGCTTTTCTCCCCATACAGATGAGTGTTTCCATAGCTGAGGAGTTGGTCCCGCTGACAGCACCGAAATTTCTGGAGTCACTGCTCGCTCACAGGTGTGAAGTGCCTTGCCCTCTGGCCTTGGGCAGATAAGCAGCCATAGGAATTTGTTGCTCTTGTGCCTTTTCCCAGCATTGGAAATCTTTTAATTAGGGGAGAAATAAATTGTCTACATAATTTCTTTTTTTCTGTAGTGCAATCTCTTTCCTTTGTCTCAGTACAAACTGGTTTTCTTAACGTGGCTGATTTATAAAGAAAGCTGATGCTTGCCCAGAAGTCTTTAAATGAATATATATATTCTACTATGACCTTTACGGTAATCATTCATCTGCTTTTTTATAGTTGTCATCCAAGTGATTGCTACCCACATCACAGCTTTAACTCTGCCCACATATGGAAACTGAACTTTGGAAGCAATACGCTCTCAGGTCCCGCTTGGGTGAGCTCTGGTGATTTCCATCGGGTTTCTTTAAGCAGAACCTGTATTGCTTTTAATGTTCCTAAGTAAACCCAGGAAAAACTAACTGTTGTGTGGAGCTCTTATCTCAGGGGAACATATGCTTTGGCCATGCAGGAAACAAACTGAACAGATTTTAAAAGATAGGAATTTTGATTTCACTTTCTTTAAATTCCTTCTGTGCTCTCACAGAAACTTGGTGTATCTGGGAACCCACACCCAGTGCGTGCCAGGGTTTAAGGCCATCAATCATCTTTAAATACGCTTTCCCTGCGCTTGGACCCTCTGTCCCTTCCCAGTGTTTTTGCAGCTTGCAGCCCTGTCTCAGGCTGGTTGAGCTTTTGCTGCTTGCCGCTGGCAGCTTCCAAACACCAAACGCATTTGGGGCAGCGCTGTGAAGATGCTTCCCAAAAGGGACTTGCTGGACTCTCACCCACAAGGGCCAGCATTTATGTAGTAGCAGTGTCTTCTATTGTAAAAAATAAAAGGTTGAGGATTGTGTATAAAATGTCCCTTAAATCGTAACTCATCTGCTTTCCACATCAGATATTTTGACAATAAAAGCTCCCCTCACTTTCTTTAGGTCTCTGTATCCTATGTCGTTACACGCTCCGGTGGAGAGTTTAGTTACCGGGAAAGAGGCTCCTAAATGAGCACACTTCACTCCTTCTGCTGTTTTCAAGGGTAAAGGAATTTTGTTTTTCTAGGATATTTCCTTCTCCCATCTCTGCATGTATACCCTCCTCTTTGCTTGAAAGGAACATGTCCTTAAAGAAGAAGTTTGTTTATCAAGTATTCGTTACATGGGTTCATGCTTTCTCTGCAAGGATGTGTTTTAGCTTGGATTTAGCTTAAGGAAATGAGAGTCATGGAGTCACTCAGCCATTTTTTTCTTCTGGCTTCCTGTTTCCCCCAAACAACTTTTGAACCCTTTGGTCAACTTTAACCAAAGCTGGGAAGGATCTCATGAGCTGAGGGAAATAAAGTTCTTACATGTCTTAGAAGTAAGAGGCAGCAGAGTAGATAAAAGACACCAGAGCTAGTGCCCCCATGGAGATAAAGGCAGAAAAGTGGGCTCAACTGTTTTTGTTTCCAGAGAATTGCACAAGAAATAAATGCCATTAACAAGAACTTTTGATCAGAGCTCACATCTTACTAGGCTTGAGATAAGAGTTTGTATCTTATAGAGATGAGATAAGCCACCCTAAGACACAAGTGACGGGACCCAGGCAGCATTTGCTCTCCTGCTCGCAAAATGACTTGTTGCTTTGGTAAAGTGTAATATTTACTTCTACTTGGTGGTTTCTTGCCACTACTTAGGCTCTGTCTGAGCCAGCTCTCTGGTGGAGATATTTGGTGAGATGTGAGAGGAGACCTGTGTTGCTGTTTCAGTGTTGCCTGAAGAGCAGAACTGCTAGGATCAGCCTTAAATTCTCTGCCAAGCCTACAAGTGGTGGGGCTGGGTGAGTCCCAGGCTTCACAGGGAGATGTCAAATGGACCTGTTCCTGCCCAAACAAGGTCAATAGTGACTGAAATTCCTGATTGTCTGAAGGCTATTCAAACTCTATTAATTAGTGAGTTGGCAGTTTCATTTGGGAACCTGTTTGGCAAATGGCCACTGTTATTGATACTTAGGTTTGCCAAATCTTACAAGGAACGAGTGAGCAGGCATGGAAAATGGGCACCTATCCATCCCTGGAGAGTGAATCAGATATCTTATTTTATTTCAGGAAGATCATTAATGCCTCCTTTTGCTTTCCATTTTTTTTTTCTTAATGTGCCAGGTCTGTAAGTAACATGGGGACCTCATGCTAGAAGTCCCAGTGGGAAGAGTGGCAGAGTACCTTCCGTGCTCTTCTCCCTGCTGTGGCAGTCTTCTGGATTTCAGTGCTCGCTAGCTAAATCTTACCAGTTTCTCATGTTTCCAGTATTTCAGTATGAATGCTTTATCATATATGTTCATTATGGAGAGTAGTCTCCATACCCAGTAGTGGTGGGATAGGAGATATGTTCAGTTTTCTGGTATTTGGGATACTAATCATGCAGGTGATGATCTTTAGTGACTTAAGTATGTGTGGTTAGCAGTGTGCAACTTGGGACCTGCACATCTTTTGTCTTTGGGTTTCAAAAAACAAATCTTTCCCAGATATCTTTTTGACATATTTTGTAAACAGTAAATTCAAGAACAAACTTTGTAAAGCTCTTAACCCTAATCTTCCTTATAAGCTGCAAAGGTCAAATTACCAATTATGCTCTGTGTTTGTTTTTGTCCTCTGGGTCTCAATTTTCATGCTTGCTTTTGCTCCCAGGGACTCTGTGAGGCTCTTAGTTAGGCCAGGTTTTGTAAAAGCAAAGCAATCCATTCCTTTTCCAAAGACCTGCTGTCTAGTTTAAAGAAGGCAGTGGAGTGCAAGAATAGCTTGTACTTTGTAACGGATAAATGGCAGGTCTCGAGCCAAGGTTTACAGAAGGAGAAGTGAATTAATTTGTACAGGATACCAACTTCCTCTCTAAGTCCATTATTTCAAACATGTTTTCTTTGCCCTCCAGAAGAAACCCAGCGGATAACCATCTGCTTTGCATTTTTCGGGTGGAAGAAGCAGCAAAGTCATTCTGGTCTGGAGTGCAGTGGGGTGCTGTGGGACCAGGTGAGAAGGTACAGAAGCGGGCATGTAGGAAGGACTAAGTCTCATGAATCATGTGTCTGGTAAGTGCTGGAAGCCTGCGGCTAATGTGATGTAAAGCCTTGGGGAAAAAGGTGTTGAAGTGACAAACCACGAGGATGACTTTAGTGGCAGCATTTTCAGTACAGCTTGCGTGGGGAAGGGTTGAAGATGGAAGAGATGGAGAAAAGACTGCAACAGTTCAAGGGGAAGAGAAACCTCCATTTGAAGAATTATGTCTTCTGTTGCTTGTCTGTGGGATACTGGTTTAAAGCCTAGCGATAGTTAAATGAAGCCTGTTTTCCTGTGTCTCTCCCTGGTGGATTCCTGATTAATTCAAGCTTCACAAGGTTTCTCTTTCAGTGAAGACACTGACAAGGTCCCTCTCCTTTACGCAGTCGCTCATTTTCAGTAGGGGTAGGAACGTAACACATTTGAGACCTCCTGTCTTCTGCCCAATGTAACTGCAGTTGGCCAGAGGGGTCAAAATTTATTAAAGGAAAACAGACGGTCACCTCGAACATACCATGATCACTTATTTCCTTATAAAAACATGATAAAAATAGCAAAATATCTGAATTAGCTTAACAGCTTTTAAATATCAGTTCAATGCACTTTAATGAATTTTGTACTGTGTGTTTCACTTAAAAATATAGCATATTTAACTTTACTCTTTCGAGCTAAAAACATGCCAGAAATGGCTTTTGGTGAACCAATAATTAAGAGAAGAGCTCTGGCAAATGTTGTTAATGTATCGTGCTATTGACTAGTGTTGCCCTTATTGGGGCAACACACTGCTTCAGTCCTGGTAATGTCTTCTCTGAAAGATGGTGGTACTTCTGAAGAGCAGGTATTTGAATAGGCAGTTTGAATATTTGATAGCATACTCTGAGGTGTTTGGATGAACTGGTCATTTAAAAACAAAATCAATAGCCATGCATCTCTAGGGAATAGTAAACAAAGTTGGAGTCATTCCTAATTATTGGGATACAGCTCTGTCATCAGCTCCTTCTCTAGATACTATTATTTATAGAAATAATTATTATGCAGCATTTAAATTTGGGATGCACACGGTTCTTTAATTGGGGGCTGAACTTGTGTTTGGTGATCTGGATTCCTATCCTTACTCATCTGTCTATCATTTATAAAGATTATATATCTGGAACGTGACCTGTACATAATTACAATTAATTAAGTCACCAGCAGTATGCTGAAAAACTTGCATTTAAATCAGGGGTTGAATAATTAAAGCAATTAGTTAGAACTGAGTATTTGTAATACGGCTTCTTGAAAATATGGAATAATTGCTAATCTTCTAGGCAGAGATGGACAGAACATCAGCCTGGTATTTAATTTTGTAAATATGTATTAGGTGAGGTGGTGCAAGTATGAAATCCATTTTTTTTTTCAAGTATTCAGAGGTCATACGAACTGGTAAATTATGTGCAACCCAACGGATTATTTCAGGGCACAGTAAATTTAGGATGTCCACATGAATCCTCAAGCTATTAAAACATTTCCCTCTCTTGGCTTTCATCATTTTTATTTATAATCCTTAATTTGTGTGGTCGGGACGGTGCCACTCAGAGAGTAACAGTCCTTCTCCCACACCCTGCTCTTCCGCACGCTGCCGACGGTGCTTGTCCGTATGGCTGCATACAAGCTGCAGCACGGCAGGCTACCCATGGGCTCCGTGCCTCCCTTAGCAAGCTCCCTGTTGATTATTTATTTCAGGAAGGCGTGAGGGAATCTAACACCCACGCTTGGCAAAAACTCACCTCCCCGTCACTGCGTGCTCATTCGCAGGCTGCGGCTGGAGCAAGCACACCACGTGTGGGAGAAATCAAGAGGAGGAGATCAGCTAGCGTGGAGAAACCAGACCCAGCCTCCCCAGCTTTGGCCGGGGCTGACGAAAGGGGCTCGCTCAGCCCCAGCCCAGCCTGCCGGCACGTTGCTTCCAGGTAGATGGCCTAGATAGGGCAGCCCTCCAGCCTGATGTGAGCACCCTGCCTCTACCTGGGGAAACGCGGGTGACTCAGAGCGGGATGTAAATGGGAAGGTGTCCAAGCAAGCCAGCCCCGGCGGAGGAGACCCTGCCCCCAGCCTCACAGGGCAGCGGCTGGGTGTCTTACTCAACGCTGTCATCAGGTGGTGATGGGTGATACTATCTGCATCTTTCCCAATTCGGTTGCCGAAAAAATGTGTCATGATACCAACCAGTATCAATTGGGCACCCTTCAGAGAAAGGGCTGGGGACTTCCGAGGGCTGTGGTGGCACCAGCCCCTCCTCTCACAGTCCCAGCCCAGGGACGGAGAGGGTCTCCACAGGCTGGGGCTTTGGGGGTGAGCTGAAGGTCCTCACTGAGGAAGGGTAGCTGTAGTACGCTTGCCCCAGCACATGCTGCCTAATGCCTTTTGTGCTTCTGGCTTTTTGTTTCTCTCTGCAGCTGAGCTGATAGGATAACTGGGACTGGGGAATTTTTGTCTGCATTGTCAGGCATAGAGGGTAGGCTGTGCAATGGCTGCACTGTGTGGCAGGTGAGCTCACTGTAAAACAGTCTTGGTTTTACACAGATTTTTGTCTTCTTTGTAAAAACCCGCTGTGTTTGTGGAACTGGAGACCATTATACAAGATAGGTCAGTTCAATTATTTAATTGAAAGCTCAGTTAAATAATTTATTGCAAGAGCTTAGCTTTTGTGTTTATACCCCAAGAAAGTTAAGAGGATATTGCCAAATTTTGCTCTCAGGAACACACATGCATTTTCCAGAACTTGGGTAATTGCTTTCTATGTTTTTCCTATGTCTGTCTGGTTTTTTTTTTTTTTTCCCTCAAATCCCATTTGAACAAAGCACTCTAAGACTGTGACTTGCATGGAAGTTTTGCATGCTTAATGTTGGGCATATGCACAAAGCAGCATTGGTGGCACCTTAACAGGACACCTAACCCATCTCCCTGCCCCAGGGCTTTGCCGAAGTAGGCTTTGTGCTTTTAAAGCAAACAGAACGATTCAGTGTCCTCTATGTGTGTGTGGGGGATGGCTCCTAACCAGTTTGGAGATATTTTTAGAAGTTGATAAAATGATGCTTCATAACACACCAACTGGGCAGCTCAAAAGAGGAAATAAGAGTGGAGGAGACTTTGGGAAAACATTACTGTATTTTTAATTATCAGTCCTTTTGATGTCAGCCCATACCTTAAGCAACGGGAATAATTGTTTAACTTCCTTCCTATTTAATGTGGTCATTTTATGGCTTACAGAAGCGGCTTTTGCTGGTAACACTTACCATTTACGGCCATGGCTGTGACATGCACAGGGCCAGCCCAGGGGGAGGGCGTTTCAGGCTGCACAGCTGCCCCAGCTGCGCGCAGAAGCATCCTTCCCAGAGCGGGCAGCGGGATGCCTCCCTGCCTGCTGCCCGCCATAGGCAGCTCCCCTCCATCTCCTCCACCTCCTGGCCTTGCTCCCTGCAAAGTGGCCACCCGGTTCCCCTCCTGAATGTGCATGGGAAGGTGATGGTAGGCTTCCCCTCGCCCCAGCCCCAGCAAGGCTTTGCCCAGCTCCCCGCAGAAGCAGGAGCTGCAGGAAGGCAGGGAGAGGGGAGAGTATCTCTCCTCCACTTTTACAGGGCCATGCATCTCCGAAACCCGTCTCCTCTCACTGTTGCACAGCGTTTCTTGCAAAGCGCTGCTTGCTTGTCCCTCTCTGCTGCTTCCCTGTTATTTTTCAGGAGAAGTTGGCACTCATTAGTAATTATTGCCATAGCAAAGACCCACTTCATGAAGTTGGGCTCAACTTTCTCCATCATTAGAGGTAGGACCTGGGAACAAGAACGGTGCTGTTGGGCAACTGTGCCCGCACTCGCTAGTTTGGCGGACTGCAACGCTGTCTGGGCTGTAAGGCATATTGTTTTTCACAGGAAGCATGCGGTCACTTCATGGAGTCCACTGAAACTTCAGCTTGCTGGGGCTGAAATGTTCCCATATATGGTATCGGCACATGAATAGCCATCTGCTGAGCCAGCGAGGCAGGCCGAGCTCCTCTGCTCCTCTGCTGGCTCCCAAGCAAGCGGGAGGTTCTCTTCGGGATGGGGCAGGGGTTTGCAGGTGCACCCCAGAGCTTGCTAGCTGAGCTGGGAGAAGACTGCCTTTCTCGAAATGAAAGAAAAGGAGGAAGCAAGTCCAAGTTTCTGGAAATAAATCATTTCAGTGCAAATGGGAAGAAAGTCTCAGGGGGCATGGGGGTACTAAAATGTACAGAAATGCACAGGTCTAAAATTAAAGCAAAATTTCATCATCTTCTACATTGTATGCTCAAGACAGCTGAGTCGGCCTGTTCTCACTGAATTTGGCCAGTCCATGCCAGTCGAAGATCTGGCCCTGTGGATAAAGCCTAAATGTATTGCTCATTTTTTTTTTTCTCCATTTTAATAGTCCTGATGGCCTAGGGCAAGACATGCTCAGCTCTTCAGGTAAAGGTATCTTAGGTCAGTGTTATCTCAGATTTTTTTCATATCACTTGCACTCACAAAGAAAGGAACGAGTTAATATTCTTTCAGTTGAAACTCTTGCCTCTTCATGAGTTAAACCTGCTGAGAAGACAAGCAAAGTATGATGCTGTCCATAGTATGCTCCCTGTTCAGTGTGACAGCTTGCAGGCCAGCACAAAGAGAGACCATGATACTCAGCAGACTGCCAGCATGCCACAGAGGTGGTTCTTAGGATGTGGATTTCTCCACCACAGTGTGGAAAGAAACTCGGATAAAACAAGCAGTTCAGTTTCTCTTGCCACTGACCCCAGAAAGGGTGCTTTGAGGTTCTGACTCCATGCAGTGGGAGGTGATGTGGGCTGCTCAGTCAAGGAGATTCACATTCATCCCCAGAGCTCTATGGAGCCTCAGCAGAAAGGATAATACTGAAAGGATGATATGCTTGTGTATGTAGCTTGCCCAGAGAAGGAATTCAGCTCCTGGAAGAAAGCTGGGGAATAGTGGCCTGCAAGAAGGCTCTGAGAAGTTGCCTAGGTACAGGTTCCCTTGTCCATTCATCCTTTCCTGAGAAAACAGGGCTATTCTGGGACAGCAAAAACAATGGCACAGATATGCCACATGTGCTTAACACTGTGCAAGGGTTCCCTGTATGGCAGAAGAATTTCCAGGTAGCAAAGTAGTCAGCTTTATAGACACTTTATGTTCTTCAAGAAGTACAAAGGGGCTGCAACAGCCGCAGAAGACGGACTCTTTGTCTTAATCTGAAGGAATCATCCTTAAACTAGGAAGAACCCACCACTCCAGCAGAGCAACGCGGCTGCTTCAATGCCCCTTCATTATTAACGGTGCAGCTCTGGGGACGACAGGCCAACATAGAGTGGGAGTGATAGGTAATGGAGAAAATTACCTGTTTTGAGAGATATTTTCACATTTCTTGCAGCTTTCCATCTTCCCAGTGATGCAGTGAAGGACATCTGCTGAGGGAAAACTGTAATCCCTGGAGAATTCCTCTGCATGCTAATAAACTCTGGCCTGAGCATTCACATCTCTATATTTGTAAACATTCTTAGCATATCTCTTCTCTGGGATAAATACAAGCTGTACTGTACTGAAATGCTGTTATATTACTGCTGGCTGATGCAGCTCATCATACTTTTTGTTGTGTTTCACTTGTTTTGATTGTCACCAAATAACTTCGAATGAGACAAGTTTTTTATTATGATAGCTGGTGAATATTGTGTTGGGGGAAAATAAAAGTTTAAGTGGGAATTTTCTAATCAAAGTCACTGTTCTTTGTTGTTTGTAATCTGGAAGAAGACAACACACAAATGAAAAAGGATGGGTAGATGGATGAGTCAGTGTAAGTAGTATCTGATGCTTTTGAAAGAAAGACTTCTTATATAAACACCTGGGTGATCTGATGAAAGTTACTACAGATACTAGTGATAAATGAATTTGTTAAATACTATTTAAGCAGTCTTTGGAGACCCTTTTCTAGTGCTACAGTATTAGTGGAACACGTCTTTCAGATCTTCCATATGAGCTGAGACAGAGATTTTAGTAGGGTTTGTTTTTTTTTCTTTCCCAAATGGAAACAATTTTAAAACTGTGTGTAAGCGCTCATTCATGCTTAGCTATGTGTAACTGGATTTAGAACAGTAATCCTGGCAATGTTTTTTCTTTCCCTCTAAAATGCATATTTTCCATTAAGTAGTGTAGCTAATGAATGTTGCTACTTGTATGAAGCCTTTTTTCCAGGTTACCAGTGAATCACTTCAGGCTGTGACCTTATCTGATCTTGCATGCTCAACAGGGCTGGGACTAATCAATAATTGGTGAGATTTCGTCACAGAGACCGTGGGTGCTGCAGGAAGCAGTTTGGTGATTAAGCAGTTGACACTCTTTCTCTCAACCATTAAAGAAACTCTGTTCCATCAAAGCCCCAATAGGACTCTGAAGCCTTTTGGATAGAAAAGAAAATTGAGATCTTCACTGCTCATCATTCATAACTATCTCATGGCATTTTTTATGTGTGAGCGCGAGAGTAGGACTATTCATCCAGGCAGCCCTGGCCAAATTCCAGTTTTGATAATTGTTTTCTGCCTGGCTTCCTTTGGTTTCAATTTAGACTGTTATTCTTCTTTGTTTCCTAACCCAAGGTGTTAAACTGCTGGTATGAGTGCTTCCCAGGCCAGCACTGGGAACGCTGCCTGGTGGAGGGGGATGTGATTCTGCTGCCTCTAAACTTATTGAGTATTTTGACATCTTCTCAAAGGGCTCTCTCTGTGAATGGCTGATAGCGTCGTGTGGAAACATCTGGACAGGGCGAGCTTTTCAGCTTCCTGGTCCGGAAAGACTTTAGCTATTGAGGTGCACAGATGTAGTCTGATCTGCAGTTTGATGTTTAGATCATAGACAAAACTCATGCTTTTTTCCCCCTGTGACAGCCTCTGGTAATTATTAGTGTTGGCGTTAAAGTGCACTGTAAAATGTGGAGGGAACGTCTGAATGCCTTTCTTGTTTGTTTGTCTGCAATATGTGTAAAGAGAACCTGGAAAGCTCCTGGTGTTTGTTGTCGGTGGCATTCTCTGAATGCCTCCATCTCCCTGCTCCTTCTGGAGAAATACAGGAGACTTAGCAGCTGATCTCCTGCCCCACCTCCCCGCTTCTGCTTCAGTGCTGCCCCTCCAGGGACAGAGAGAACCTCTGGGACATTTCTCTGGGCTGACAGGGAATTGGGGGCTAGAGGGGGGCAAAGAATGATATTCCTGGTATTTCTGAGAATCACAGACTCAGTTCCTAATGAGGAATATGTGCTGCTGAAGTGAGCACTAGGTTTTGGAAAAATCAGTGTTCCCCCTCCCTCCAGGTAAACCAGTCAGGTTATGAAAATCATTCAAATGATTTCTGTGCATCACAGGAGAGGCCAGTTCCAGTCCCCCACTCCTCGATTCCCAGTTGAGCTGCTGGTTTGCCTGGGTTGCTTCTTTGCAGCAAGAAAATTCAAAGGGGTAGGAGGAGAGACTGCCTTTCTTGAGCTGAAGCTAATGCTGCTCAAAGCCAGACAAAACCAGAGCAAAATAAACTTATCAGAATCAGACTGGCTCAAGCTGATGTGAGAGGTTTTAATTTCTGTGGGGAAAATGAGAACCCTAAATCTCTGGCTGAAGCCTGGGCTATGAATGCACGCCTTCTCCTGGCTGTAGCTCTGCCAAATGGAGCTCATCACTGCTTTCCCCATCCAAAATTATCCCTAGTTGCATCTCCTGGTGGATGTGTTCCTTGGGCAGGGGTGGGAGGACAAAAACCTGTTTTAGTCGAAATGAGCAGGTTGCCTTGCACAACACACACAGGGCTTTGCTAACTTTATTCATGTAGTCCTCAAGGAAGGTCTACCTTGCTCTCCAGGAGCTTCAACACACTTTGTCTTGAGCTCAGTGACCTGACACTTCTATGCATTAACTTTCCTTAGGGTTGTCTTGCAGATAAGCTCTGAAAGGCAGATTTTGTTTTTTTCTGTTCAGCTGAAGTAATTCACCAGTGTGGAGGAGGGCTGGTCCCTCCTGCCCTCTGCCTGCATCAGGCAGTATCAGGCAGCATCCGTGCTGCGGGAGCGCTGCTGTGGCCAGCCCCTCGCCGGTTGCGCAGGGTGGATTTACATACTGGGCATCCCTGTGCCTCAGCCTCCCAATATGTCCCTACAGGGTTATCCTGTTGGGCCTGTTTGGGCACACATTGTTTTTGTGGGGTATTGTCACCTGGAGAGTCCCAATGGAAATTTTTGTTCCCATGTCTTACATGCCACATAAATATATGAGGAGAAATAGACCCTGCCCAGCAGAGCTGTAAATAATGAAGCCAGAGAAAGGCTACGGCTCCCCAGCTATGCTACAGTGATAGGACTGTACAGATTGCAGGTAGCACTGAGCCCCAGCAGAGCAAGCTCACATCTGCCTCTACGTGGCCATGTAAACACTGTTGAGTTGTGAGAGGAAGACAGCACTGTGTTGTGTCTAGATGGGAAACTGAGGCAAAGAGGCTATGCAACTTGTCTGTCTGCCTGATGGAGCTGAGAAATGAGCCTGGACCTCCTTCCAGTACCCCTACAGCAAGCCCTCTATCATAGCTACCCAGGGTCTGAAAAAGATCAGCTGCCTGAATTGGTCCCCGATGCTTAGGACCAGTTATTTCCTGGTACGAAATCTCCTGTAGTTTTAAGTCACGGCTTTATTTTTAGATCAGCTCTACCTCAGCCATAATTACATTTGTACCAATCAAGTATGTGGTAATGCTCATAGGTCTCTGACTAGTCCTTTAGTATAAGAATTAATTTGCGGGGTTGGAAAAGGCAGAATGGCAGGTGTTTCACAGTAGCATGTCATTGCGGTTTCACCTGCCCCATGAGGTTACTAAAAGGTGACGTCCCAAGAGAAGATAGCAGCAACAGTGGGCACTTCATTTAAGAAGTGGTGGTTCAAGGTCCTTCTGTACCCTCTCATTTCAGAAGGGGTCCTCTGGTGCTGACCATATCTTAGCCCTAACGCTTGACAGGGAGCACATTTTTAATGCTGCTTTATTAGATAGTCAGAAGCATTTGTGGGATTGGTGTGGGAGTACAAAATTGTTTTCTGATGATGAATTGAGTCAAAGTTTGTTGGCGTCTCATGTAGTGGCTGTTTATATGTAAACTTGAAACCAAACCAAGTAAACGGAGTGAAACCATCCAAGGCCTAAAATGTCATCTGGCAGCGAGGAGCACTGCAAATACCAGATTAGGAGAGCCCAGAACCAGCTGGCTGCTGTTCGCGCTGAAGTGAGTGCTCACCAGACGTTCAAAAGCTGGCCATAAAGCCTTTCTAAGCTCATTTGCTTAAGCTCCTATGGTCACTGCTACTCATTTTAGGATCACAAGCAAGCATGAAGGGTGCTTCTGTTTAGCTGTGGGAAAGAAGGCAGGGAAAACAGCACGAAGTCAATAGTTTTAGCGTCCTTTCTGCTGTGGTCCACAGAAAAGACCCGACTTCTGCTCCCTCTGGAGTCAGTTACAAAGTTTTTGCTGGTTTTCAGCAGGACTAGGGTGAAACCAAAGTATAATGACAAGTCACGAAGGCTATATTAAAGACTGACTGACGCATGCTCCCTGAGAAAACAGCTGTGGTGGTTTAAGAGGTTCTTGCCTCCTCTAGCTGTTTTGCTGCTACCCCTCTGATGGAGGTTACTGCTCCCAAAAGGGTGCCAGCAGAAGGGATTGTGAGACCATGCTCTGCTTCACAGCCATCATATAACACCGCTTTCCTGGGAAATAAGCCCGTTTGCAGTTGCAGGCTGGGAACTGGAGCAGGCGAGCTACTGAGACATACTCACGCATGGCTTCTGACACCTCCACTGTGGGGTGGCCATCTCCAGCAGAAGGGCGGGCCAGCCAGATGGGGGTGATAAGAAACCAGCAGCAGCAAGGTTTGTCAGAGCCCATTGTCAGAGCCTGTCATTATCCATTGTTCCCTTTATTGAATGCAGTTGTGCCTATTGCATGTTTCCATACTTGGTTTGACTTAAAAATTAGACCCAAAACACAATGGATAGAGCTTGTTGGTCAGGAAGTGTTTCTTTTTATACATTAAAGCACATGAGGCTTTGTTGTTGTAGCAGCAATATCCTGATACACTTGCTGTGATGATGGGTGAAGGAAGTTTCATTCTGAATATAGCTAGTCTCATGCTAGAACTTAATGCTTTGTGAACTGGAAGTAACCATCACATGTGAAATCTCAACTGTCATGGGAAAAGATGAGTTTTAAAAGCCACCTTTGAAAGATTCTTATTAAGCCAAATCTTACACAACTTTGGACTCAGAGAGATCAGAATTTGCACATCTGATTCCAGTGACCCTGATAGAGTTGTTTCCCAGTATAAGTAAAATCAGAAGTGGAACTTGCAACTACAGGCAAATATGTCTTTGCACTGTACTTCAGACAGATTAGTAATGTAACAGCTCTTGTATAGTGTAGCTCTGTCTCCTTTAACGTCTTCTTTTTTTCCTTGATGCTAACATAGCTTAGAGTTTCTTCAGCTAAAAACTCACATCTCTTGGCATCCTGCGCTATGACATTTACCTGGAGCTCTTGCAACCTTCTGTGACATTAGTTTTACTGTTTAGCGTGTAATTGATCTTACCCAGTCTCAAATATGTGTATTATATCATTCAATATGGCTTTTTTTGAACAGTGGTATTTGCCCATCTCGGGAGGTCTATGCAATATATACCTCCATATACTTTCTTTAGTTGTATGGGCCGTCACTAGGGGTTATGTTGTTTTGATCCTCACAAAGTGAGAGGATCAGAACATGCCAGGGCAAAGAGGGAAAAAAAGTATGGGGAAAAATATTAAAGAAGAATTGCAGACTGTGTTTTCTATGTGAACTTAGTAGACTGAATAGGTTTTTATGTATTTCTTTTCTTCTAGTGATGCTTTTACCAGCTGGTTAATTTACAAGTCAAAAACTTAAAGCATCCAGTAGTTCAGCCTCTCACTTCAAGAAGCCTTCATGGATCATGCTAATGTGGCTCATGGAAACTCACTTCAGATGAGAGACTATGGGGTAGAAGGACTGGGAGATCTGTCTTGGTACTCATTTATCAGCTCTACTGTGGAATGGAAAATGGAAAACCTTAGTTCACATGAGGTGGGTGGAATGTATAGCAGACTACCTATAGAAAAATACCATCCACATTGTACATGGTTTAGGGTAGGTGCATTTATAGGAAGAGGGGAATGTCCTCCACTTGTCTCCAGGAATTTGAGAAATGGTTTCATTTTTGTAATAATCAAGAATGTTCACTAAATAAATAGCATAGACATCACGACTGAAGTAATACCTCATCAAGTACTGTGAAAAGGAGGAAGACATTTAGTTGACACATAAATATAATGAGTTTTCAGCAATGGTATACAGTGAACTATTTTCAATGGAAAATCAAGACTTTCAACGCAATTCATTTAGCATTTCCATTTTAACACTTCTTCAAAGTCAGTTGCAGCAGAAAACATAAAGCTCAGTGTGCTTCTTCAAACTGAGACACAAAATAATCAAGAACTTCTGCTATGAAGCAACAAAATCCTTCCAGGACAAAAATGCAACCTTTTTGTACTACGACCCGATGACATGGCTTAAGGGCTTTTCCAGTTTGCTGTCAAAGAAAGGGTACATCTTCATTGCTGATTTAAATTCAGTATAATTAACTCACATTTATTTTGGTTTGATGTTTTCCCTCCCAAGTTGTTTTACTGTGGATAAAAGCAGCCCCTCCATGAAATGAAATGTGGGCAGCTGGGTACATGCTGGTCCTGCACTTAAGCATGTATTGTGCTAAGGTTGCTGAGGGGTTTATCCTGGGGGTCTCTGCAGGAATTTGACTCATTTTATGAATTTTTACATGGGTATTATCTCCACACACAGGGTAGCTGGGGGAAGTCATTAATGACTAGTTGTACCCAGAAAGAACAAAGTTGCCAATATTGTCCTGTTAGCAATCGAAACTGTGTGCTAGCTGAAGCTTTAGCCTGTGCTTCCTGCAAGGAAGCTAAGATTGGTTTAAAAGGTACTAAATGCAATTAAAGATCTTTATATCTAAGTAGGCCTCAACTGAAAGGCAACACTCAGGCTATATGTTTTTCAGTGAAGACAATCCCTGAGTATTTCTTTCCGAGCTACTTATTTTTGTTTCAGTTATTAATGGCTTCACTGGAATTCCCTTTATAATCAGATTTTGGGTGAATAATAGTACCAAGAAGAAGCCAACATCAGTAACCTCCAATCCTGTCCTTTAAAAATAAAAATTAAAAATAAAGTCCACCAATAACAGTTAGTTCTTTGGTAAGGGGCTAATGGGATACAGAACTTGGCATGCTGAAACAGCAACTGGAATGAAGATATTATCATAAAAATCACCTAAATCTTGACTTCATTAAAACCTATTTAATAGGATCAACATTTTTTCCTGGCCAAAATTTCTTAAGTTATGTAATAAACTCTGTGTGCCTTATCCTTCAGGGTTATTTCCACACTCCATTAACAGGCTATAGCAGGTTTTTAAAATATGCAGCATGGTATGGTGTGTACCTGGGAACAAGGAACAGAAAGTTCTTTTAAAGATTGTATGTACATATGTCTGTAGGCTGCATGAGCTTGCCTAAACAATTCACATCGTTATCAAGAAGATCTTGGCAAAAACAAGAGAAAAAGAGATTCAGTAAGTTACATAACAAACACATATCTCTTTCCTTTTTAAGCAGTGGCTGCTTCCACTTAACAAATGATATTTGAAGCATTTCATAAAAACTGCTAACAAAATCAATTCCCATGGCCTCTTCGGGAATGGAATTGACTACATGTAGGATGGTAAAACATTGGCTTCAGTTGCCTAATCTTCTGGGTAATTCCAGATATTTACATTCCTGGACATTTCAAAATTTATGTTTATAAATATTTGATGGTAAGAGGTAGATACAGAAAGCATTAAGTCAGGAAGAAAAGTGGAAGGGCAAATAGTATTCTTTTTTCCCAGGCTGAGACAGACCTGACTGTACTGTAACTTTAGGGAGCAATCCACCTGGAAATCCCCCCAAACAGCTACTGAACATGCACAGATCCTGTATTCCTGGATGTATGTGGATATTTCAGAATGTTGGAGGCGGTCAGATGATCAGATCTGTTCACAGGGCAGGGGGGTAGAGGTGGGTGTGCCAGACTTCCAGCCTGGCCACCTTCCCCAGAAAGCTGTACTTGCTTTAGGAAGCTTATGTCACTTATTTCTTCACCCTCAGATGCAGCAAAACCAAGATTTTTGGTAAAAATTATAGAAATGGAAGGAAATTGCCTAAGTACTTACAGAATTTTTTCATTTAGGGGACTGATGGGTGTTGAATATGGCTCAAATTTCCGTGTGACTGAAGGTTTTGACCTAAGCATTTTGTCCCTTGTAGAAGAAAAGCCATATTGCAAGAGGCCAAAAGGCCAGCCAGTTGAGTGTCCCATCTCTGGACAGTGGACACCCAGAGCAGGGTGCAAGAAGGGGGCAAGGACACGCTCACGTTTCCTCCAGCGCATCCTCCCCGCTCCTGGCAGTCGCTGCACAGGGACTTCCTGGCCCAGAGCCTGTATTTGTGTTTTTGTGTTTAATAGCTCACAGTGGACTTTTCTTCCATGAATTGGACTAATCTCTACCGTTATATTTTTGGCTTCCATAACATCCGATGGTAATGAATCCCACAGTGTAACTATGTGCTTTGTGAAAAAGTGTGTGTGCGTGCGTGCGCGTGTGCGCGCGCGCGGCTGTGTGCATGTGTTTTAAACCTATTTCCTCTTCTCTCCACATCTTGCCGTGTGAGAAACAAAGAAGGAACATCCCATGTTTGCCTCCTCCCAACCACTCAGACTGTCGCGCTCTCTCACTCGAACTAGCTGTGTTGTCTCTTGTGCAAGCCAAGGGCTTCTCATCTACTAATAGCTATTTTTACCCAATTTGCATAGAAGCTGAACTTCTCTAGTTCTCCTTCATGTTGTTACAAAATCAAAGATGTGGGTATGTTTATATTAACATACCCTGTTTTGTATTACCTTAGCTGATATGGCTGTCCTGTCGTTACTCCTCAGCAGTGCTGTACTTTGGTTTGGCCAATGCCATTATTTTCCCCTGGTAATGTAAATTGTCTCTGCTCCTTTAAGCACCATCTCAGAATAACAGCTTTGAAAAATGCAAGGCAGGCTTGATGGGAGTCTATCTTTTATGTGCTGAGTTAGCTCCTCTGCTAGCCAAGACAAGAAAGCTCTGGAAGCAAAGTGCTTTGTCCAGAGGGGAAGAAGTCTTTTCTATCCCTTTCCCGCAGTTAAGAAACAGCTTTTGTTGAGTTACAAGGAAAGTCACTTACATAATCTATGGTCAGAAAGCTGGCTGGCATGCTTTGGGATGACTGGAAGTAGAACAAAGGGAAAAAAAACACTGAAACTTCCCAGCTGACCCCAAAATGAAAACCTCCCATTACATTGGCACTTGCTGCACGGCCACTGTGTAATTTGGTTTTGTACTGACTCCTTAAATTGAGATTATCTTTATGTAACTGTCATTCATTTGTATATGGGTTTCCTCAGAGAAAACGCATCAATGTCACAGCTCTCAAGTGTCTGGAAATACATCCCGCAATGCCTTTCCCCAGCTCTCCATAGAGACCTGTTCTGCTTCTCCCCATGACAGAACTCTCTGCTCTGCCTGTATTTTAGGGGGAGCAAATGGTGCATCCACCTTGCTCTGGGGAGAGTGGCTTTCCATCCCTCAGTCATTGGGCCTGAGTGGGACACGGTGCCAGAGGCAGCTCGGTAGGACAAGGTTGCGTGGGCAGCAGGCGGCTCCCAGCTCAGACAGGTCTCTCTGCAGGTTCCTGGTGCTTTGTTGTCTTGGCAGTAGGACTGGAAACCCCACTGAGATACCAGCCAAATACAGTACCTTCTCCTGCCTTGATACAAGCCTACTCTCTTGCTGTGAAAACCAGAAAGAAATGATGCTCTAGGGATGGTGAACTCCCTCTAGCCCAGACATGCCGACGTTGACAGCTTCAAAAATGTGGGGAAGTCTAACACGCAGACTTGTTCTGTATGTGTGCAGTGGCTGTTTGGGAGGATTTCCAGGTGGGCAGAGCACTGTGTTGGCTTTGCTGTGTATGAACTAGTGTTTCTTTTTTTTTTTTTTTAATTTTTATTTTTACTTCATGCCTGACAGTCTTGAGGAGCTTTCCAGAATACAGGTTGTAAGCCATAGTCTTGATCTGGGCAGTTAGTTGCCTGTATGCCAGCATCTCCATGAGCTTCTGACCATGTCTGGAAGCGATCCATGGGTCAGTGAGTGTGTCGGGGTGTGTGTGTGGGATGGGCAGGATAAACTGCATTCTGCAGAAATCACTCTAAAGATTACCCAACTTTTCTCCTGGAGTCTTTGCACAAGGGATGGGATCTAGGAATCACCTGCCTCCCCATGAGCTGTCCTTAACAGTAACTCAGTGAGCTCCCCTGAAAGTCCACCAAAGTCTCGTGCTATGCATTTTTTGTACAGACACACTTAAAGCTTTTGATTTGTGTAAGTGAAGACTTGTATCACAACTGCAAGAAAAAAACATATTATGACAGAGGCTGGGAGAGCATTTTCTCCGATTGTTTCAGAGGCTTGGTGGGACTATTCCCAGGCTATAAATCATAGTGGTTACCTGCTATTTGGGAATATTGGCTTTGATAAAGCCTTCAGGTTCAAGTTCTACACTGTGTTGTTACACATTTCAGCACACCAATGGCATAATTGTGTGTCCAGTATATTAACCTAACAAAAAGATGTAAACCTCATTTTCTTACTGGCTGGAATTTGGAAGCCAGTAAAGTATTTTAATGATGCTTATTATCTTTAATTATATGTAAACATGAAATAAATGAGTATATATAACAGACAAATACAATAGAAGGTCTAGCATGTATAAATTTGCATTAGTATAAATGCAAGGAATAGTATAAATGCAATAGGAATATATAAAAGTACATATGTGCTTACATGCATATACTTATATACCTGTAAGTCTAAATGCATTAGGTATATTTATATATAAAAACATTTGGTATATAAAAATATTAGACATTATTACACTCAGAAAATGCTTAATTCATCTGCAAGACTTAAAGAAATCCCTACATAGCACTATTACTAACAACAAAGAGTGATTTCTGCTTCTTATGTGAAAGTCTGTGAGAAGACCAGAGGAGGGATTTTCTGAGTCTGCTTAGATTGCATCTAAACTCTGCTGTTGTAGAAGGGAGAGTAACTGTCCTCAGTGTGTGCAGCAGAACATGTAATTGGTCCCCAAATTCTCTACTTCATGAGTGCCGCTTGCTTATGTAAAATCCCTGTGCCCCTGCATGTAGCGCTAATGGTTCCTTGCTCCCCAACTTCCACCCTCATCACACTACAAGTACCTTGCAGTGGAAGCACAACTCCCGGCTCCCCTAGCCCTCATCGACACCTTGACCAAGGGATCCCCTCAGGAGATTCCTATGTCAGGCAGTCTTCATAGGGATGCCAGCAGAGCTGCCGCCTTGTCCTGCTCCCCATGCAGGATGCAGGCTTGCTTGAGCATCTTCAGTCTGCATTCTGCCTTGCAGGGTCTGTGCCATGCAGGGCTGAGCACTCCCATGAGCCTGGAAGGAGAAAGACCCACTGCCTGGGAGCTACTTGATCATATGTGAGCTTACCAAAGTGCTCTTTCACTTTCTTGAGTGCAAGTGGCCCATTGTCTGACACATTTTGGAGAGGCATGATCTTTGTTCCTCCTGCCCTCAGCTGTGTTTTGGAGAATCACCTAATTTGGTACATTAACCTCCATAAACTCATTGTGAATCTTTGCCATGATTCTTTCTCTCCTCCTATCCTTCCTCTTTCCTTCCCCCATCCCCAAACTCCCTTATTTGCAATTATAGTCATCTTTAGTGAGGAGCAATGGCTTTTTAATTTTCCACAAGAAATGGAAGTGTGCAATTATTATGCAAAGCAGCTTTCTTTTAATTCCCCAAAATTTCCGGTGTACACTGTAATCAGTCATTTTCTACTGTACATTTTACTGTCTGAAATTGTAAGCCTAGACCATTAGAAAACCATAATAAATAATTCAGTGATTTCCTTTCAGCTTCATATTCTATTCTGCTGAACATGTTTGGAGGTGTAAATATCTCTCTGGAGGGGGATAATTTTAAGTTTAGTTTTCTAATTTGATTAAGGAAGCAGTGCCTGCCTGTTTCATCTACAGGCAGGAATTCGAGTGCACCAGGGAGATGTTTAGATATCTGTGTAGGTGTGTTTAATATGTTCCACCTAATTGTATTTCCTTTTCACTAAATAAGAAAAGTTGTAATGCAATGGGATTAATCTTCCCATTTCCCTCCACCTCCTTTTTTCCTGGTTTTAATTGTCTTGCTCCTCACAGCCACAGCAGCATGCCCTGGTAATGGATTTCGGTGGATCAAGGCACACGCTGGCTATAGATGGCTGTGGCCAGCACGGGCCTCCGGCCTGATGGCTTCATCCAGGTGGCACCTGGTGGGTAGTCCAGCCTGGAGTGAAAGCACACAGCCAGATTCAACCCCAAGGCTGCACATGAGTTACTCTGTCAAACGCAATGTGATGCAAGGGACACACTTGGAAACAGACTGATCTGTCTTGCACTGGTTTCCCTGCCTCTGAGAAGGAAAGAAGAGACACCTGCATCAAAGTGTACAGTCTGTTCTCTCCATCTCACAAGTAAAGTAGGGACCATCTTACATGAACAAGTCTTTAAAGAAAGCAACTTTCTTCTGTTTCCATATGGAGTTGTGGCTAGCAATTCACTGTAACAAAAGAACAGATTTCACTTTGCAGCTTTTTGGAAATATTTCAACATATATTGAAGAGGTGAATGTGATATTTCATTAGAACAAAAACGGCCATGTGGTATCTTAAAAAGAGAGAAAACACAGTGTATAGCTACACAGAAGTACAGGTGGGCTTAAAAAAATGGTTTTTTTTTTCTTATGCAAGCTAAGCTAAGCATTGTTGAGTTTGTTTTTAGAGCCCGTGAGATGAATTTGCTTTATCTTTTCAAGCTATTCTTTGAAACCATGAGAGCTCTAAACCCCAGGTCTTCAAAACAAAATATGAAAATGAAAATCCTCATGTGGTCTCTTGGTTTCTGTAACTGGAGTTTGAAGGGGAGTGGGGGAGATAGCAAACACTGGCATAGCTTCAATGTGACTGCAAATGTTGGCAGTGCTCTTCTGTGCACGGCAAGAAGGGGTGTTAGTGTGGGTGGGCATCTTCCGCGAACTAATCTTTGTTCATCTTCTCTTTGTTTCTGCAGAAATTGAAAGGACAGGTGTGCCTAGCCCTAGTTTCTGATTTTGCAATTCATATTTATCTATGTGCTCCTCCTGGAAAATTCTGTTGCCATCAAAATATGCAAGGTTTATTGGGTGATATGTTTTTTCAAATATTCGCTCTCTCTGCTCCTGCAGATATCATGACCCTAAGAACTTCTGCTGAGTTTTGAAACATAAAGGTGAAAAACAAAGTTGGTAGCAATGTTACTAATACCTGAGCACAGACTACTCATAAAGACAAACCAGTTTTGACCAATTCCTTTTTATTCTTTAGAATAAAGAATAAATTCTTTTGAAACATAATCCTATTAATGCACACCCAGGCCTGCTTTGTGACGGCTTCTCCCCAAACCATCCTGAGCTTTTCTGTGACAAAGTGGTGCAGTAATTCCCAGCAGGTGGAGTGGTGAGGGCATCATGGAGAGCATTCAATTTGCATCCTATCTACTTTGCCTTTCCTGCTCATGGGGGAGACTATGTAGGGCTGCCCTGAGACTGAGTAATCCAATTTTACTTACATTGCTGTGCCCAGTTTAGGAACCTCCATCCACACTGCAGCGTGATGCTCTTGCTGATCAAACAAGTGAAAGACTATTGCTTCCCTCCTCCTTTTTCTGTTTCCAGTGCCTGTACTGATAACAAGCTAGTCACTGCTGAGGCTGGATAAACTGCTTTTTGAAGAATAACTAAAACATGCCTCAGTATTACTCAATGTAAAGAAAGCCTAAACAAGAGCATTTTGGAAAATGCTCCAATACCACTGCAGGTAGAATATTTTTTTTGTTACTCATCATTAGGTTATCAGAGGGCCTGAGACCTCAGAGGGTGTTGTGAACCCTGGTCTCACGTTTATTCTGTCCCCGAGTGCTGCACTGTTGTTTGCTCACATGTCTCAACACTGATGGCTCGTGCCTTCTTGGATTCACAGGGACACAGTATTAACAGGAGAGTGTGGTATTCCTCACACAGGATGGCCCATCCTGGAGATTAATGTGCTTCTTTGGAAAGTGTGCTTGATTCCTCACAGGCTGTAGTGGGTTGTTTCCAGCCTTTTCATTTCCTTTGCAGGTATGGTCAAAAAAGCTAATTAGCTGGGCACTTCCACCTGCTATAGCACTATTTAAGAAGAAATCTTTCTGACTGCCTTTGGTGAGGAACCTGGGCTTGTTTGATGTGTGCTCTGAGCATGCCTGGCAGGTGGGGCGCTCCTGGGGGTTGAAGCTCAGTGTCTAGAGACCAGTGGAGTTCAAGTGGAAGCTAAAGGCACTAGAGAGGGGCAGTGCTTGGAGCAGGGAGCACCCAGAAAGTTCAGACCAATTTGAGGGACAGGCATCCTATCTGGGGGCAGGGGTGTGTGTGTGGGGGAAGGTATTATTGGGCCATAAACTGTAGGTGGGATTAAATTCTTTTTGAAGCCAGCCCATTGCCACGGGATAGTTCACTCTACAGCTTTTGGCAGGATCTTGAAAACACCCTGTTTTCTGAGGAAGAGAACTTCCTTCAAGGCCTCACCCATGATCTTCCCTTTCATGAACCTTTGTATTTTTTGGTTCTGCACAGGACCAAAAACAGACATGCAAAAGCACCATGAAAAAATGCAACTGGAGCATTCTTGGCATGACTTGGCATGTGGGAGCAGGGAGATGGGGAACCTGATAGGCTTCTAGACTTGTTCTGCAGATTCAAGAAGTGCAAGCAGTTGGATAAGCATCTGAACTTTTGTATGTTTATCTGAACTGAACTCGAACCCCAAGCCATTTCAGAGTTTACCTAGCAGTGGCTAATAATTACTAGAATGCTTGTTAAAATTGGAAAGTAATCTCAATCATGTATTAATTCACAAAAAGACATAAACAAACCCTCTTATTTAAATTGTGCTGGCCCAGAAGTTTGGAGCAGACATTCCTCTCAGCAGACAGTCTAGAAAAACCTCTGAAGGAAAAAAAAATTACTAATTCTCCTCTGCTTTAAAAACTGTTGGGAAACTATAGAGCTGAAATAAAAAAAGGTATTTGATGAATAGAGAAGTGACAGATCTTATTCCAGTTTTTGTATATCTTTGTATGTCAATGGCAATACTAGGAAGTTATGTGCCGTAGCGGTATGAAGCCAGTATAAGACCAGATTGTGCCCAACACTTCCAAAGATGGAGTTATATTATTAAAAGAATGGCAGTCAATAGAGGCTCATTACTGTGAAAAATGTGTTTAGGATCCTGCCTAGGAATAATATGGTCAGCTTTCTCAGGAAAATGTGTTATTTAATTAAATAAATAAAGCCTTTTTGGTTCTGTAGGCTTAGTTGTCATTTACTACCTCTTTAGTGACGTTAAACTTTAACGTGATAACAGCGTGGTGAGCAGAGAGAACAGTTTCTACCCACACGGATAAATATTGATCTCGGTGATAAAGAAGAACAAACATTCTGATGGAGTGGTAGGAAAGAAATTGAACCTGATACGGGAGGGTTATTTTTACTGCGCTGTAAAAGAAAGTTAGTCTTTCAACTAAGAACAGGGAAGGGCAAAGGGATGGCTTATCAAAATGTTGTTTACAGGATAATGAACTCTCTGACTTCAAACTGTAATACTTGCCCATTGGCTGTGCACAAAAACAAAGAGATGGCTGAGGTGAAGTTCTGGTCACAGTCGAATAAGCGGCAGCTTTGTTGCTGACTTCAGTAGGGCCAGGTATTTATAGCTGGAGCTCTGTGCAGAGGCTCTGATGCCCTGTGGAGGTCTCATGTGAGCAGATTGCTTCTTTAAGTCCTTCCTTAGCCAATGTCTGCTTGAAACTAAGTGTGCACTTCTCTGCTTTGCTGAACCTGACTCCGAGATTGATTAGTCTGGAATTTTAGAAAAGTTTGAATTGCTAAGATACAACAGGCTTTTTTTTTTAAACTGAGCTTGCCAGTGTGATTTCTTGGTTGATTTGGATGTCCATTCCCTCACCTTGAAAGGGCAGCTTTCTGCAGAGCCTCCTTCTCTCCTCCATGTGAGAGAGCATGGCTGGGGCTGAGCAGCGATGCCAGGAGCAGGGAGGGTGACGTGACCTACATGATGGAGTCATGTCCTCTTTCCACATGACACGACTGGGCAGCACTAACCGCTGGGAGGTAAAGGAGGAGGCAAATTAAAGCCTCAATGTCTTTAGAGCCCCAAAAGTCCTTCTAGGTGGGTCCATGGATCAGACTACAGGGCCAGAACCAGCAAGTGTGATTTGTACTCTTGAAAAGAGTTAAAGCACTAACCATACCTTCAGTACTGAGGCACATGGATGCTTGGGAGGTGGGGGTGGGGGGTGGGGGGGAAATAGGAAGAGATTAATCTTACAGTAGGTGTCCTCAATATCTGTGTCAGTTAGTCATCTAGGCTCCACCTGCAGTCAGTGGGCAGATTCAGACACCTGTAGGGCATGATTCATCTCCTTCTACTGCACGTATGGACCAGGTCAGATGAACTGCCTCCTGCTAGCTGCTCTCCACTGGCTGTGAAAGAAGCCCTCTGTGACTTGCTCTCTGTGCAGGTATCTTACCTGTTGGCATGTAAAGGTAGGTCACATGTAAGCCCTGCCTTTGTTTTGGAAACTAGCCATCTAGGAAATGTATAACACACTTGTAGGACCAAATAAACAAAGCTCTGACATGGTATTTTCAAAGTGTAAATTCTCTGCTCTTCTCATATCTTACTATGCGATCTTCAGACAAACCATACCCATCACTTTTCCTAATAGCGCATTTGGATGGTGCCTAATCATTCCTTCTCATCAAATCTGGCTTTCTACACAGGGTTTCTACTGCTCAATACAGTGTGTGTGACAGCTACATACAACGTTGTGATGCAGACATCTTTTTTTGTAGAGGTTCCCTTAGAGGTACTTACATGGTCCCATTCCCGTAACATCTTAGCACTTCATATTTATTAATACATTTTCTTTTAATGTACAGATGTTACCTCCATCTCCTCTACCTCCTGTCTTACCATTCCTCTTGGCTTAGAAAGGACCTAGGGAGAATTATACTTACGGGAGAGCTCTCTTGGCTTTGAGCTATTCCCAGCAGCTCTGTTTGACTGCCTTCCTCTCCCTTTAGATGAGCAGTGGAGGAGGCAAGCAAACTCCAGCTACCTCTGACCTTTGCCTGTTAACTTGTGCCTCCTCTACATGATGCATTTTCCAACTCAGTCACTCTCAGCTACTGAGAGCTTGCTGACAGTCAGTAAATCACACCACAGCCTCTAATCTTGATTGGAGCTTCTGCTGGCTACTGTCAGATACTTACGGCAAATATTCAATGTTACTATTACATTAAATGAGGTTTTAATCACTGCCATAGGCAACTGTAGGGCAAAGGCAGGGGGAGGGGGTGGCTTTTATGCCTTAGAAATGGATTTGTGTGCATTCCAGAAGAATATTTCCTTCCTGAAGGTGATGAATTGAAGAGGGAAATGGTGGTTTGGAATCAGTGGGTCTCTGTATAGCAAACAAGCTAAGCAGGATTTGGCTTTGATGGGATTACCTGGAAGAGTTTATCTGTGATGGAAGGTATGGCTCCTGCCTCAGGAAGTTTTGAAATGAAGATTTTTTTTCATAGCTGTTCAAAAGTCAGGCAGAAAAGTGCAGAATAAAATAATCACTTCTCGTTCCAGTTATGACTCTACCTAGCCGAGTTTTATTCTTTCTTAATCTTCCAGGTTTTTATCCCTGGAGGTAGGCTTCCTTTGAGGAACAGTAAGAATAGTCATCATTCTTTTCACCTTTTCAAAAGGAAACATCTTTGAATTTTCCTCTGCCTCCCTCTGTCTAGATTGCCTCCAGTAAGTCTTTTTTCCTGGCTTTCCTGGGATGCCCTCAGTTGCCAGTGTGACATGCCAACCTGCCCTCACAGCTCCAAGACCAGGGCGAGAGCAGTGAGTGCTTACTGCCCTCTCCCATGGTGGGGCACAGTTTGCCTCTTCCAGAAAGACATCATGGCTATCAGTGCGCTTTGGAAGTGTCTCATCTATGTCCCTGTTGTTGGCAGGAGCATCAGAGTGAAGATGCAAGTAGGAACAAGGCTATAAAATCTAGGCTTGCATGTCAGCCCTCCTGTCAGATTAGTGGCCTATATCTGGAACGAAAGGGAGTCTCCCATGAAGATTAAAGAGCCTTTCAGCCTTGGGAGCTGTGGTGCAGTGAAAGGGCTGCAGTGGACGTGGGAGCATACAGCCCTAGGCTGTGCAGACCCACTCCGCACTGCAAGGGGCTCAGCTCAGTTTGGTACCACATGTCTTGCCAAAGTATGAAAGGCAGAGACCTTCAAGTAGCTGCCAGACTTAGCTACCAGGATATCAAGCACATCCATTCACGCTGGGATTGCATCCTCTATGTCTGTCTGTCAGTTCCTGAGTCTCAATTTGGCATGAGGCTGCCCATCTAGCAAGAAGTTTGTCTGCTACATCTTCCCCTCTTTCTAGGACCACATACAGCTTTCCCACACACAAACTTTTTAATTAAAGGTCTGTCATTTTTTCCCAGACATCTTGAAGAAATGATTTTGTCTTGGCCTCCTTCGTAGTTTCAGCATTCATCCAGAAAGCAGCTCTTCTGAGCAGTCTCTCCTCCCTCACCGCAGCCATGCACTTGTTCCCTTTTGGCTTCATAGTGGGCTTTGTCTTTCCATTTTTGCTTCTGATTTATCGACGCAGAGAGTCTGCCTGGGTTTTGCAGGCTTTCCTGTAATGAGGCAGCTGGCTTATGAAAGGCTGTGTTACAGCCTGGCTTGTTCTTGTCAGTGGCTTTCATCTTCCCTCTGCAGTCACTTCTATACCACTACTTTTGATTTTTGCTTTAGTTGTTCAAGTTGGTTTTAGCTGAGGTTGCTTTCTCTGTTAGTAGAAAGATGATTTAGTTCTATTGAAGCCTGGCAATGATAGTCCATAATAGCCGTATGTATTTTTAATCTAGATTCAGTTTCTGTGTTTTACGACACCAGGGAGAGTCTGTTTTTGTGTCTGAGGTGCCACTAAAAGATGTGTATGATTTCCTGAGTGTTGATGATTGCAGTGAATTATCCCAGTTCTGTTTTAGAGCTGTTGCTTAGAGAGTTTTTAGTATTTATGTACAAAGCTAGCCAAAAAAAGTCGTCTTTCTCAATTCACAAAAAAAAAATCAATCTAAAGTTAGGTTTGCATCTAGAGTGGGCAGATTCAATTCTTCTCCCTCCCTGAAATCTCTGATAGACTTGTGAAATAGGTGTCATGTGCAGTTGCATGGCTCTTAGCCCTGGTGCAATTTGACAAGGATATCACTTTGGCAAAGCTACCTGGCATTGCTAGGGCTGCAGGGAGCCATCAACCACCAAAGAGTCCTTGCTCCCCAGTAGCCAGGGAGCCTCATAATTTGAAGGGTTCCTGGCCCCAAGGAGGATAGGCCAGGAATCATGATGCTGCTGAAAACACTTTGAACCACAGGTTAAATGAACTCAGTGTTTCAGGCTGAGCAAACCAGCGTTTTTCTGAGAGTCCCTCTACATTGTAGTACTTCTCTGAAGAACCATAAGGGTAAATTTGGCCCTACTTAGTGATATAATTTAGTGTTAAGACTGCACTCTAGACAGCTGTGGTGAAATAAAGCCTAGAGAAATTAATATCTTGAGCTTCTCACATCGTGAGTTTCTGGAACTCCCAGATCGCCTGATTTTGAGGCAGTATACTGCTGGGCGTGTTCTCCTGCACTGCTCTGGAATGAAGCGCTAGGGAATTGGGGGCTGTCTCTGGGCATTTTCTGAGGCTTTACAGACACTCTATTTTACAAGTGGCCCCGTGGAGCTTGTGCATTACAACAGTTTTCTAGGAGATAGATGACTCTCACATGCTTGCTTCGGCTCCAGGCAGGGTTACTCTGCTCTCCTCCTGAGCTCTCCCAGCATCTTCCCAGTGTTCTCTGCAGAGGGAGTGCTGCTCCCTGCCTGGCAAGTGTGTGTTGGAGAAGGACCCCTTTATACAAGCTTGCTGCTTGTCAGGATCATGTATCATCAAGCAGATAACCAGACAGTGTCTTCTTCATCTACTCTGGTCCGAGCTCTGCATGGGAAGGGAGCTTGGCCTGACAATAGCTGAAAATTTAAGTCAGAGGAAACAGTACTGAAGCATTGTAAGCAGAAACTCTGTTAAGTTTGTTATTCCACTTTATATCACAGTATGTGGATTATCCTGAACTATAAATTGAGGTAAAAGGAGGAAGGTAATGACCAAATCCGGGAAAAGAAATTACTTTTTTGTATTACTGATAAGCCAAAATTAGCAGGTGAAGTGGGTCTAAAAGAGTCATTTGGTGCTCTTCCCAGCAGCGCTCCCTTATGAAACAGCCTCTCACTGTGAACCCAGTGATCTCACCTTGGGCTGGATCCTACTTCTGCTTGCAGCAGTGGCGGTCCCGCTCCTGACCAGCAGTGAGAACATGGTGAGCCCTCAGGAAAGCATGCACATGTGAGCAGGCTAGACTCGCAGAGCAAACCATGGTTTAATTTTGCTACTGAGTGACCCCCATTGCAATACTAGCAAATGGGCCAGAGCCCTATGTGATTCTTCCTTATGGGCTTCCTTTTCATCTGGTCATCGCTAGGAAAGATAAAAGATCTGCCAGAGAAGCATTCTTTGTGATGCATTTCTGCACCAAGACCTTCACAGGAGTTGGCTGGTAGGATGTCACTGGGTCCGAGTTTGGAGCTGTATGTTAATCCATCACAACTTTGCCCTCTGTGTGGTGATTGAGGATCTCCTGTAAGACTGCTGATGAGTTTCTGTTGAATGCTTTGGCCTCAACAAGTAGAGTGGTGCAATATCAGAGGGAAATGTAAGCTATTTCCCTGCTGCTCTGGAAGCCTGATAAAGTCCCATTGAATTTATTTTCGCTAAGTTGAGCAAGGATAAGCTATTGAACAAGAGGAACCAAGTGGGAATGACTAACATGTCAGAGTGTGCAGAAGTGAGCTCATGTCCCCATGAGAATATCTTTTTTGTGTGGGTTTTTTCACTGGGAAACCAGAAGTAAAGATAATTTTTTTCTCAGCAAAGCAAGAAGCAAATCACGGTGATGTTTCCTCATTTTCTGTTTCCTCAAGGAAATGCTTAGTCTGTCTGATTATTCACTCTAAGTCATGTCTTTAGCTTTCTTTGTATTCTAGGAAGAAAAAATTTAAAAATAAATAAAGTGTGTTTGTATGTGTGTTTCACTGCCCCCTTCCCCAATATATATATATACATATGTATATATTTATATAGTTTAAGTTTGTGGACTGATAGCCGTTCTTCCCTCATCTTGATTCAGAGCATTTTCATTTCAGTGAGGGAACTGATCACAGTAATAATAATTAACCTCTTGTAAATCTAAGGCAAGGTAACTCCCCATGTTTTCATTAGTCCAGGACTAGAAAAAAAAAGGTATATATTTTGTAGAAGGTTATGTGCTTTGGAACTGATTTAAGCTTTATGGAGAAAATTTGCTCTAATTTCAGAATGGCTTTGTCCAGCTTGTTTAATGAAATGAACGTGACACTTCAGGTTCTCCAGTCATTTTCCTTCTGTAGAACTCCAGAGCTCTGTTTCGTCTGCTGTTACCTCTTATTTGACCCAGTGTGGGAAAATCAGGCAAGGTAGGACAGACCGGATTGCTGATCAAAACAATGGAAGATCCCTCATAAAAGCAGGATTTAGTCCAGTGGGTATGCATAGTAATGTTTTCAGTTTTAAGGAATCTCTCTTCTGAGATGGTGCTGATTATTTTCCATGGTAGAGGGGAAGGGTCATTTGCTATGCTATTCACAGAAGATGTGAGTCCCAGAAGGTCTGGAGCAATATGCCTGGCTGGAGGAAACCCAGGAAAGAGAAACAACGTTTTTCGCATTCATCGGGCTTTGAGAAGTTGTTGACTTCCCTGTGTTGTTTATCTATCATAAATGTATAGGTTGAAAAAAATCTTCCTTCAGGAGGACTGGAATAAGAAGCCAGATATTCAGCCTTTCCCTATATGTGCTGTGCATCTGTAAAATATGGTTGTTCCTTTGGGAGTATGGCTGTTGGCCTTCCGTTGTTTGGTTATATAGTTTTTCTCATTTACAATGCAGTGAATAATAGTGAGTTTGCTCTGAACAAAGTATCTTTATATAATCGAGGCAAATCCCTGATGTTAGCCACATCTCTCAGCAGCTGAAATGTCATGTGGTAAAACCTCCTGTGTAACCTCAAATATGCTGTTGTTGCTACCAAACTTCAGAAGTTTTTTGCAACACAATTTTTGATTTTTCAACATGAAAAAGACCAGGGAAATTTTTACTGTATATTTTCTCATGGTTAAAGGAAAAAAGTAAAATCTTTTATTTATTTTTAATCTGGACTGTTTTGCAAATCCGAATTTTTTTTTTTTTTTTAATCACAACTTTGGATTTTACTACTTTCCTCCCCCTTCCCATTCTGAGGACCTACTGCTAAAAACAATGTTTTGCTTGAGAATTACAGTTTTTTCAAGGTAGTTGAAGAAGGAGAAGAGAAGCCAGTTGCAGCTGCTGTTAGTGGATAAGGATTTGGTCCTCCAACACTTTTACACACAAGTAACTTGATGTATCTAAGTAGCCACATCAAATGCTCTCGTAAAGTTATTCATATGAACAAGTATTTTCAGGATCAGTATCTAAATCATTGTTCTCATTCTGAGTTTTCTCATGTTTCCCCATCTGTAAACCAGTGATGTTGCAGGCTTCATTTGGTAAATGCTTTGAAATCAATTAATTTAAAGCAGTATATGTGAATGTGTCATTTATTGATGTCAGAGAAGAAAAGGAATACTGACGAACAAAACGGGTATTTTCCACTTTCCACAAGAACGGATAAAAAAATAGAAGAGTTGAGAGATTAACCTAGGAAAGCAATAAATAGTTCTTAAAAAGAAATAATCCCACAAAAGTGATGCATGAAAGAAGGCAAAAAAGCCCCTGAAGAAACAGTGGCAAATGCAATTAAAGCAGGAGAAAAATGTTAAGTAACTTTGTTGTTAGCAGGGGAACTTGGTTACTATGATGTCCAGAGCGCTGCATGCTTCCTTTCTTTCCCTCCAATAGGCAGAGCATCTACTGTACTTCCAGAGACATTTTCTTGTTGATTTTCCTGCCACTCTTCTTCCTGTAAACCAGGAACGGTTCTGCCAATGCACATGGATGCACACTTCTCTGAAAAAATCAGGCCCTGTATACTTTGATGTGACCCTTAAGGACAAATCTTGGGCACACAGAAGTCAATGGCAAAAGTCCTACTGTCACCAGAGGAGGCAGGCTTTCCTCCCAGATTTTCTATGTTCCCTACATTTCTGCTTTATATGCCACAGCAAACGTGATCTGTATGTTTCACAAATTGCTGGTGCTGATATATTGAACACCAGATTGTTGTCCTGTACACCCTGCCACTTAATCTGCTCAAGAAAAAGTTTTGAGTCAGTGCCCTGTACTTGCTGTGTTTGATATATTTTGATATCTGTGCGCTGATGTTAGTGGTGCAGTGAGAGAGGTCATTTGGCAGCCACTGGGATTCCTCCCTGCTATTTGAGAATGGTTTGAAGAACTTGGACTGGAAGGGGAATGGGGAAAGAAAGGTTTTTGTTTTTCTTTTGAAAGCATTTTTAAAAATGTCACGAGACACTCTATGTCTTTTCAGCATTCTGTTTGTCACGCTAATGGTTTGGGCTCAGTGACAAGGGAAATCATGTATGTTTAGCCATCTCTGAAGGTCTCTCATAAATTAAAAGATGCAGTGCTGTAAGGTGATACTGCAGTTGTTACTCTGGTTTATTTTGTGGTTGTTTCCCCCCCCCCGCCCCATTTAGAATGCCCTTATGATAGCAAGTGCTTATAGTGCCACCATCTGGTTGAGACAGCTACTGCCTTCACGTTCAGATTTTCTCTTTAAACGAACGTTTTGCTATTACTACAAGAAAATACAAGCCAGTCTTGTGAGATTGCTAACACCCCTTTCTCTTGTTTTTTAGTCGTTGAGAAGAGTAATTTGAAGACAGAAGCTAAAATGGCTGTCACTGGAGAGGGATGTATATCATCTATATCGGGTATGAATAACTTAATTTATCCACTTTATAAACTGTGAATATTAATCTGTGTTAATATTTTAAAGCTAACATTTAAGATATAGTTCTAAATATTTAAATTTGGTATGTGCTTTTATATTTATTTAATATAAAATTTTTCTGTATATATTTAGGCTTTAAAAAAGAATCTATTTTTCTCTTTGCTTCACTGATACAGTCAAGGTGGGCACTGAGGTTACTTAGTACAGCTGATTTTTCATTTTTGCTTTTCTCCAGTCTGATCCTGCAGTTGTAAATGCCACATTAGCAATGACTATGGGATCAAGTATGCAAAATAAGTGTAGGGCATTTGTGACACCCTCCCCACTTCAGTCAAATGGATCTGGCTAAGCACGGAAGCCCTGCAACAAATGCCTGTGGGGCATGTAGCCCTCTTGGCAAGTAAGTGTCCTAATACGCTGAGCTGTTTTGTAATTCCACTTATTTCTTCTGCATGTTTGCCATTCCATGGATACTACAAATATGTCTATGCATGATGCCCAGCAATTCATAAAAACTGGGTCCGTGCTTGCTGCACCGCCCTATATTTCAATCTGCCTGCTGCCAGCATGGTCTTTCCAATGTGCTGGCCTCGGGTTTCAATCTCAGTGCCGGACTTAAGGTCTTCTTCACTGCCTCTTCCCTGGCTGACAACTGATATTACCTCCATCTGCATTAGATTCCAGAAGTTGCCCAAAACCTCTCTGGCAGCTGGGGGCAGTTGCTCAACAGGGGAATCCTGGGGGAACAAAAGTGACATAAGCCCACCTTTGCCTTGTGGCCAAGCGGCAAACCACTGCTTTCTGCTTTCTTGGGCTCTGCCTCTACCATCGGTGAGCCTTCAGGAGGAAATAAACCCAGGAGTAGATCTGTGCTTGCTCAAGAGATGGACCCCATGGAGTCTGTTTCTTTGACCCCTTTCCTCTGTGGATGATTACCTTGTAGGGTCCTGCTGGAGAACTTGGGCCCTTGTATGGGACAGGTCAGCTATGCCGTGCTGTCTTTCCCAAAGCTGGGAAGACAATCTACATGCTGCTTGTTGCTGCTTGAATCTTCTGTCCTTTGTATAAAGCACAGGCACACGTGACGGTCACTGGAGGACATGATGGTAAGCACAGGTATGTAACATTGGTTGTTCTTTTATGGGTTTCTTCTCAACAGCTACGTTGTGCAGGTGCCACAAGCAATTACCAATTTTATAGGACACTTGAGTGAAACATTTTCAGAGGGGGAGATGTGGGTAATCTCCGGGCCCCAAGGAGTTGTTTCATTTTTAATTGTGCATTTTAGGGTCTGTGGGGCTCTGATACTTCAAGTTCTGTGCAAACAGCAAGCACACTGCTATCATTGTGTTCCCCTGCTCAGGGCTTGTGGCTGAATTACCTCATGATAGGCCTTTTAAGTCTTTTGGCCTCCTTCTTGGCCTCATATTTCAACACAGCACGTGAAAGAGATGAAGAATGAGCTAAAACTCCCTTCCAACTGTTGCAGAGTTATGGGCTATTTTATTTTTCATTCCATGTGTTTTTTAGCAACTTCTGGCTTTGCTAAAGCAATGCAAGCTAGGTGAATACGGCACAGAGGGAGGGAGTTTTCCCTCTGATGTCAGCGGTTTGACATATTTACCTTCACCTAAAAAGGTGGAGTTTTGCTTCTGTTTGCTGCAAACAAAGTGAAGGTCCCTTCCCCAGCGTCCCTCTCCCCCCTGCAAACATCCATTTGTAAAGCATGACCTACACGTTTCCTTGAAAAGAAAATGCATCATGACATTTCCCTAGCTGCACAAAAGGCTTTGCGTTGCTAAATGTCAGTCAATTATTCATTACAGTAATATTTTCCCAAGGCCTGCCCAGGCCCCTGGCAGAGCTGGCTGTGCCTGTGAAGGCAACCCCTGCCTCGGTCGAGAGCTGCTGAGGGTTGGGGCTGGAGAGGCACCAGTCACAGCACTCAAAATCTGCCAGAGCTGGTGCCACCAGGGGTTACAGTTGATCTGCCGTGGCCTTTTCAGCTTTTAAGGAGGTTTTGGGGTGCCCAGGATTCCATGGCCATGATTCTTTAGGAAATAAAAGGGAAACGGAGCTCCAGTGCAAGACCAAGACTTCTCCCCCTCCAGATACAGTCCTGTCCCAGACAGTGTTTAAAAATTGTGCCAGTCTCACTGGAGGGGAGCGGTCATGCCCTGGCAGAAGGTGGGCAGCTGCCTAGGCTTCCCACTGCACCTCCACAGGCAGGAGCGGTGCCGGTGCCGGCAGCGGTGCAGGGGGCAGCAGGGCAGCGTGCCGCAGCGGCAGCGGCAGCAGCTTCTGCAGGGGAGGACAGAAAGCAGCAGAAGCGGTTGAGCATACCGAACTGCTTACTCTCCAGTGCCAGGGCAGCCCCTGGGCTGGTTACAGCCTGGGAGTCATGCAAATCCTTGAAAGCAAACTTTGTTGTTGCTCCACATTCGGGCAAACCCAGGTGTTCCTCTGTGGATGACCCAGCTCAGACCTTTCCATTGTTGTTTTGAGACTGTATTCATCCACTGGCACAACTGCTCGTCACCAAAGAAACCTTTGCGCCTCCAAAATATGAATATTAAATCTTGGTCTTCAACGGAGAAAGGCAATTCCCATGGAAACAGTGATAAACATCAGAAAATGGGGCACAAGAGGGAGGGAAAAGAAATGGCTGAATTTGTCTTGTGACTATTCAGTCGAAGTGTGTTCCTATGGCATGCTGCCAGGCTGTTTGAGTTACAAGGCGTGTGCTTGTGAACACCCACCAAGGGAGGCAAAGGCAGAGGATGGAGCTGGGAGTGCTCGGCAAGCCCAAGTGCTGCAGGGCTGAAGGACGGAGGAGTCAGCTGATAAATGCTGCAAGGAAATGAGTGGATGAACAGATGAGACCTGAGAGAATGAGACCTCACTCCACAGCTAAGGTCTGGAAGGGCTGGGATCTTCACCGAGCCTGTGAGGAGGAGCCAATTTAATAGCGGGGTAAAGGAATATTACTGCAAGAAATGATTACAGCAGAAGACACTTTTACTGGGTGGTCAGTACAAACTCTGTAGCCTGCTCTCTGTAGTGCAAGTCAGCCCAAATATATAAGAGAAGGTGGCTGTATTGAGCTGGAAAACTTTCTTCCATGCTGTCATCTGGAACTGGTTGAAAGCAAAGTACATAAAGATGAGGAAAGGATGAGAGACTTTGCTTCTGTTGGGTAATTAAAGGGGAAAAAAGCCTCACCACCATGAAAAGGAATGAGATAAATCATGTCACAAAGAAATTTGTTGCTGTGGTTATAAAACTCTTTCCCCTTTCATAAAAAAGAAGCTAATATGACTAGGATCAAGTATGATTAGAGCTTAACTCCACAAAGAAAATAAAAATACAAAAACTATAGCAATCATAGAGGAAGAGTGGAGGAAGAGATAAAGGAGAACACAGGAACGAGATGTGGGTAATTTGTAACTTGGTATCACATTCAAAAAAGATTTAGAGAGCCTGTATCCTCCCAAAGGAGCTTGGGAATATCATTAAAACTTTAATATTGTCTTGACAACTCTTCTATTTCTTGTATGTAGCTGACTGATAAGGCAATATTCTTAACTTTAGCATTGACATCTTTTTTGTTGCTTAAGAAAACTGTAGTCGATCTTGCACTAAGAAAAGAAGAAGGAGGGGAAAAAAAATATCCTGGATCCCTTGAGATGCCTACTTTTTTAAGATTAGAGCCAGGAAGCCTAACAAAGCATGAGAAGCCTAAAGCTTTGCTCCCTGCCCCTCCTCCCCTTCCCCACTTTGCTGCTGAAAAACATTTCTTCAGATTTGTTATGTACCTTTGCTGCAAAACCTGACTACACATCTGTGGGTCCATAGGTTATCTGCCCAGGGACAGAGTTGAGCTAGACTGTGAAACCCTTGCTTGTGATTTCAGGTCTGGTAGTCTGCTGCCTTCAGTGGGGCTGCTGCCGTTATATGCTGGTTTTCAGCATGAGTAATGGTGTCACAATCATCTGGCCCATAAATTCCGGGTAATTTGTAAAGTGCCTGTCACAATGTTATCTAAATAGTAATGGCACATTGGAAACGGTTCTGGGCTGTTGCAGAGAGAGGAGTCTTCTCATTTGCCTCTCCGATGCAGCTCTGTTATACATTGTAGTATGCTCCTTTCCAACCTCATGTTAAGATCATCTGAACTCTGTTTGTGTTATGGTAAACCATGATTCCTGGAGGCATTTCGATACTTAACATCAGCAATAGACATAATTGAATAGAATAATAGGTGTTGGAATAGGTGTTACAGAAGGCAGCAATTACCTCCCGTGTTCTTTTGTGGTTTCCAAATGAATTAATTTTGCCTTTCTTTGTACCTTTCCTTTTTTGTGCTTTTTTTGAGAGTTTTGAGTGACTGATTTTCACTGGCACATTTCCATGGAAATCAGATTTCTAAGCTGCATGCATTGTTGTTGTTCCTGGTTGTACCCATGGTGTCTGTGGTTTTACAAACTCAATAGAAAATGCTTCATTCATCACTTCCCAGTTTTCCATTCACATGAGAGCGTTCATGCCAGAAAACTTCTTGTATTCCCCCAGCCTGGTGAGCACATGTGGTGAATTACCTGAGCAATTAAATGAAGGCACTTGTGTGAAGAGTGCACATGGAATATGCTTTGAAGACATTCTGTGATCAAAGCAGAGAAGGGAAATAAAAATGAGTATGTTTGCTAAGTATTGAATAAATTAAACGTGAGGGTACTGCAACAAAAAGGCAGAACATGTGTTCGTGGAAAGAGGCTGTATCCACTCCACATTCATGACAAAATATTTTCTGTTGTCCTGTAACATTCTTACCAGTGGTTTCTGGCAGAGGAACTAGAGAATAAAGGAGCCTGAGACATAAGGCGTTTGTGGGCATCTCTTTATAATTGATCATGTAATTGCTGGGCCAATGTCAAATTTCTTTTATCTCCAGAAGAAGAAATGGAACTAAGAGGGCTGCCAGGCCATAAAATTGTACAGTGATGCAGGCACCAAGATACAATTGTTCTGGATAAGTAGCAAGAACCATTAAGCATATACCACTTTTCTTTAATTTACCAGAGTGGCAGTAAACAGGAGAAGTAAAAATCAAGCTATGCTAGGTTTGAAACTGTTGATAGTTTAACTTTTCACCACAGAGTCACCGCCATTTGGCAACCCCTTATAATTTAATTAATAAGATTTCCGTGGATTGGAAATTGAGCTTTTGTCTTTGTACATCAATTTCAGAATTAGCAATAGCTTAGTTCTTACTGTTCAGTAGGTGCTTACTGCAGAATGAAATACACTGTGGAATAAAAACGCATAGCCCTCAGGTTACAATTTCCATCTATTGTGAAGAAAGTCCCTTATAGATGTGGAAAAACAATTTTGCCAGCTTATAATTGGGAATAAAGCAGCACAAAAAACCAGTGAACTGCAGATCATATATTCAGTGTCAGAAAGGGAAAAAAACCTTGGGTCTCTTGACTCACTCCAGTATTCTGCTTAACAGTGGTAAGATGCCAGTCTTGTTTTAACTACTACTGGGCAGACAGCAGTTCTTCACAGGAAGTACAATATTATTTGGCATTTCTTAAAATATCCAATGGCAAGTTTAGTGAAGAATATGATGCTTGACTGTACACAGATATGAAGTTATGCTCTTGCTCAAATATGTGATTCTTCAAAGTCATAGTGAATCTGTGTGTGTGTGTGTGTGTGTGTGTGTGTTTAAGAGAAGCTCAGTAGTTAATTTTCCAAAGTCATGTTTCTGGTTTCTTTTTATTAAATCAAAATTCACTTTCAGATATCACTGTGTAAAATTCTGAATTAGACTATCTATTAGGCTACCATAAATAAGTTCAAAATGGCTAAACTTTCAAGTACGTTTTATAGGGATAATAACTGCCTGATTTCTGCAATTGCTACTCATGAAAGATGTAAAGGTGTGCTTCTACTCTTCAGAAATAAGCTGGTGATTATATCGATCAGATTTTCAGGCATGTAAAATACAGCGAAAGAAAAAACTTAGCTTCTCTTTTTTCATAAACTACTTTCTGAATAGGAGGGGCTTCCCGCTTTTTAACATAACGCCGTTTGGTTTCGCTTCATCAGATTTCTCGGTAGATGAGAGAGTCCCTGCAGCACAGAGAGAAGGTGCTCAGAATTCTTCTGAAGATGAATTGCTGGTACTCCTTCTGACTAATCAGGGAGTTTTCAGATTTCCTAATCGTTTCTCTTTTAGGTTGCCACATTGATTTCAACTCAGTTTCCCTTAAAGGCATACAGTTGGAAATCCTTAATTCACAAGAATAGCACCTTCTTTTGCTCTTTATATGCTATATACATGAAATACAATACTTTGCATGGAGCCATGCTGTACCTTTCTTAGAGTGCGGCATAGTATTATGGGATGACCAACTGGGATTGTCAGACCTCCTGATTAAAGCACAGGTATTTGGCAGCAAAGCACTCCTGAGGCAGAGCTTCAGCTTTATCTAAGACTGATTGACATACCTCAAACCGCCATGTGGGGTTGCTTGAGTGTGGAAATAAGCTGAAACAAGTAGGATAAGGGAGGGGAGCAAGGCCAGGTGGGATGCTTTCATATAGAATCCCCTATCAGGAAGAAGTGTGTAAGCTTCCACACTAACACTGTTGACCTCAATGTGAATCTGAATGCCAGGATCCCCTGTGCTGGTGCCCCCGAGCTCTGCAGGACCTCCATGAGGGCTGCTGGTGGCACGGGCACTGGCTGCCTGCAAGGGGGCCGAGCTGGCAGGGAACCGCTGGGCAAGACCTGCTGCTGCATTCACGATCCCCTCCCGCCAGGCGCAAGATCACAAGCTCCTGTCTCCTGAGCCCTCCGAAATCTGTGCCCTGACTCACAAGGAGAGGGCTTTATTTTTATAGTCTCGTCAATATAAAGTAAGGTCTTGGTTTCCAGGACTCAATTTTTTATGCTGGAGCACTCGTATCTTGGATCGTAACCCATGAAAGACTGTGAGGGGCTTGAGAGAAACACCGGGTGTTCAGTCAGTCTTTGCTTCCATTTATACTACCACAGCAGCACTGACTTGAGCCACCTCAATTAAGTTTAAAGTTATTAAGTTACAATCTTGCTAAATACAAGGTGATGTTTCAAATGATGCCATCTGAGGCTTATTATCCAAAATGAACATGATTTACAACCCACCTTTTTCTTTTAAACTAACTAACCTTTAATTGCTGTGGTTAGACTTCACGAGTATGAGAAATCCATCAGCCGTTGTTCTCAGTAGGTGCTTAGTATGCCTCAAAAACTGGTCATTTTGCTCTCTCAAAAACACTGTACTTTGTTGTGTACTAATTCCTTATACATTTGCAAAACTACATAGGAAATATGAAGAATGCAATCTTTGTCTCCCTTAATGTGAATTCTCACAGATGCCGGAAATCGTCATCTATTCTATTCACAAACACGTGAGCGTACTTCTTTCTGAAAATATTGCGTATTATCTGCAAACCCTCTGATGTCTGCACACATGCTCTTAACCCTGTTCAAGTAACTTCAAAGAATGAAAGCAATGTTTCTTTATAGACTACATTTAGCAGAGATTTATTAACGTCTTAATTGTAGACCCTATTTTTCTTGGAAGAAATGGCAATTGCACTAGATCATGGAGGGGCAACTTGCTCTGGAAAACAAGAGTTTGAATATAGTGTTCCTTTCTGTTTGGAATCACTCAGATGTCTATAAGAACATGTATTCCTTCAATGACAAGTTAACACTCAGGAAGCATTTAATCATGAATATATGTTTATCTCTTCAAAGTACAAAACCTGTTTGTAATCTCTAACAATAATCACAATGGAAAGTGGATAAGAAGACATACTATCTTCTAATTTAAATTAAGAGTGGCAAATAATGTTATACCTACTATCCCATTTTAAAAGTTGCACTAAATAGGTGAACAAACCTGTTCTTTAGGGCCACTGGTATGGTTAGGGGCTTGGAGCAGCTGACATGCAAGGAGAGGCTGAAAGAGCTGGGACTGTTCAGCCTGGAGAAGGGAAAGTGCAGAGGGATCCTATCCATGTGTATAAATACCTGGTGGAGGGTGAGTAAAGAGGATGGAGTCCAGCTCTTCTCAGTGGTGCCCAATGAAAGGACAAGAGGCAGTAGGCACAATCTGAAATAAAGGGAATTCAACTTAAATATAAGAAAAACCTTTTTTACTGTTATGGTGAAAAAAATACTGCAAACAGGTTGCCCAGAGAGATTGTGGACTCTCCTTCCTTGGAGATGCTCAAAATCAGACTGGACCTGCTCTGGCTGACCCTGCTTTGAGCACAGATTTGGATTGAACAACCTCCAGAAATGCCTTCCAACCTCAGCTGTCTTGTGGTTCTGTGTTTCACATTTTTAAAAGAGATGACTGTGCCTAGAGGTCACAGGTTGAATTTGTGAGGATTTCAGAGCATGAACATATGCAGCATGCTCTCTGAACATACAGTATGGCTGGTTTGGTCTTGTTGAGGGCTGCATGGGTGAGAGGGGAACCACACTGTGGGAAGCCTCCACTCAGGCAGTGGACCCTGCACTACAGAAACCTTTTCCTTCTTCAGGGGAAGCAGAGAGGCCGGGCAAGGCGGCCACTCCTTCCCTTGCCCTACTCCTATGGAAAACAGAGATTATCCCAAGTGGTTTCTGGATGTAGATGCACCACTGTTACTGTTCAGACTCCAGGACTACTTCATCCACCTTTGTGAGGAACTCCTCTTCTTCCACTAGGTCCACTTAACAGAGGGGAAGGGCTTTTCGGGTTTGACTCATGTTTTTCTTATTCCGTCCCTGTAAGTAGATTCCTGGCACGCAGCTGGGAACCTATGCACTGTGCCGGGACATGCTCTGCACTTTATGTGCTTTGGTCAGACATCAGGCAAATATTCACCAGCAAAACTTCACCAATCCTTATTACCTGTCACAGTGAACATACCTGCAGGAAACCATGGCTGACAGGGATCATCACTCTTAGTGCATACACAGATGTAGTCTGTTTTTTTAATACTCCTTCCCTCAGGCTTTAGTTCATGCGATACCTGAGGTGCCACAGTTCTATATATTAGGGGTTCAGTGACCTTGCCTCTTCCCCTTCCCCTGCAGTCTAGTCTTCAGCCACTTGAGATCCCAGCCTTTGCTCGTATGCTAAATGACAGGACATTTCTGTGTGCTTGGTATTTTCTGGCCCAGAATTTCCAGTCTCAGAGCAACTACATTAAGCAGCTAATTCCCTTTTTCATATTACCTCCATCTATTAATGATTGCAGTCTTCAAGAATGGGAACATTCAGTATTTTCCCTAATGCAACACTCTCATTCAATCCAGATTAGATTCCACCCCCACCCCCATTTATTTTAAGGTGTAGTAGAGAAAAAAAACATGTAGAAAATAAGAGACTGTTTGTTTAAGCGTGCGGCATATTTTGTGCAGAAATCTTAATTCATGCAGGAGAATTCTTAGACTTCTTTGTTATTAAGGTAGAGCCTGAACAGTTACCATGTCCTAATCAATCTTGTTCCCTGAGCCTGTCTCCTTTCCACAGTTACTTACTGGGGATACAAGATCTTTTCACTGCAGAAAATAGAAACCTTTCGTCTCATCCCACTTGTCTGTAGCCACCTTAGCACACTTCACAGTGTCTTGCTTTTTTGATGCTAGGTCTTGGCTTCAGTAAAATATCTGCTCAAAACGTTTTGGGGTCTTCAGTCTGCCCTGCAACTTTTTTTCTCCTTCTATTCACCTGGTTTAGAGCTGTATGAAATAGGGCCCAAAGGGACTGCTTGAATCAGGAGGTTGCAGGAAGTTGCTTTCCTAGACAGATTGCGAGCCATCTAAAAGGTCAGTTTCCAGCTCAACTACCCACTTTGCTTCTATCCGAAAGCTGTTTAAGAACTTCACTCTTCTGATGGTTAGCAATCTCATTCCCTGTTTAAATTTACTTGTGACCAGCTTATATTTATTTTTTCTTTTGTCAAGTCTATCCTTTGCTTCAATAGCTTGAATACCTCCCTAATTTGCTTGTAGAACACACTTATGACTTTCCCCCCTTAGCTCTAACTTTGTTGAACTAAACAAACCAAACTCCTCTAAGCTTCTTTGGGTGAAAAGCCTCTCTGTTTGCCATCCTAGTAGCCATTCTTCACATCTACTCTCATTTGGATGTTACTCTTATAGACGCAGTTGTACAGCAATGTTTGCAATACCTAAGATGAGATCTTAATACAAACATGGGAGCATTAGTACTTCACTCTATACCAGCAGAATCTTCTGTTTGAATTTGTATATTTCTGAACTGTATCAAAATGTTGGTTTTTGTGAACTTAGTACACGTGGCTCTTTTTTCTTTCTTCCCTCTCATTTTCAGCTGAAAGCTGCTCAGCATGCATGCTATTTCTGTGGATATTTCTTGGATATTTGAGGAGACTGGGAAAATGTGTGACTTCTGGTTTCTTACATTGTGATCTTTTTTGGACCCAAGCTGAGTTGGGTGATACCCTTACATGTAACATAAGAAAAGCCAAGTGGGATCAAGTTTGAAGCCAACTCATGAATCCTTTGCTCTTCATAATCCTCTGCAGACATGGATTCAGTTAGATACTTCAAAATATCTCAGCAATTATGGGCATGTTTTTTATGACATATCTTAGCATTTAAACACAGTCATTCAAGTGACACAGCTCAGAGCTGTTATTTTAAAAGGCCTCTTACATATTCTTGGACACTTTATTTGTCATGACTGTTTTTGGAATGCTTATCCTTAACAGTCCAGTGCTTTGGCCTTTAACTAATACTTAAGTATTCATGATTCTGCCCAAAAAGAGCTGCTCTGATCTCAGCACAGCCCAAAAAGGTCCTGTTATTTCTGAAGGCTGACATAAATTAGGTAGAGTCTAGATTGGGTGTGACACAGGACTGGAGAGCATAGGAGCAACTGTGGAAAAAGAAAAGCTTACCTATCCCAGTCATAAACTGAGAAGAAAATTTATCAGAAAGAAATGTAAGCAAAATAATTCATAGCTTCAGAATAAAAAATGTGTACAATAAAGTGCTTAATCTCTTTGTAAATGTGATAAAGGAGCACTTCAGACACAGATTCAGTGCTGATGTCCTGCATGCTGTAGCAAGGGCTCAGTAAATGATTGAAGATCAAATAATCCAATGAATAAGGAATTTCTTAGCAGTTTAATGGTGTAAGAAGTAGTAAAGAAAAAAAATGAACTGAAACAAGAAACAGCATGAGATAGATGTCTAACCTTGGAAGTGCTAGAAGTCTTCTACAGTTGCCAAGATTTCTAGTTAGCCAAGATTTCTAGTTAGCCAAGATGAGATGTAAACTAAATGTCACACAACCCAAGTGAGTGTGGCTATATAAATGACTGCACAGTGACTGTGTAAAGTAGCACACAAAGGGCAGATGCTGTATAAGAGCACAGCTAGTTTTCATGAATTTCTCCCCAATTTGCTGGCTATGTCTTCTCCTCAGCAGCTCTGGAAGAATCATTTGGGGATTCCCAAGACGTCTAGAATGGCAGTTCTTCTGAGAAGCAGGACTGCAGGCAGTGATGAGTTATGCAGCGTTTCTCCAACAGCCAGAAACAGGGCAAAAATCCTTTCTACAGAGGGGGAAGAGGTAGCCTCTGCAGGTTTATTCTAGGTTGCATTCTCCACTGCTCTGGCAGCTTGTGATCTGACAGATCTGCAGAACAGGAACTGGAGATTTGCCCTCCTTGGTTTCTTCAGTGTATTGGATATTTTCTGCAACAGAGTACTCTCACAGCAGCTGGTCTGGTATGCAGGACTGTGGATGTTGCATTATTTCATAAGGCCTATAATTAAAGAATAATACTGATCTTTTCATTTTGTCTTTATGTTTTTCTATATGAGGTTGTTACAGACTGAATTTCATTTTTATTTCAATATCTATCAAGTAATTTTATGGGAATAGTCTGCAGTGGGATAGTGTTTGGCACTCAAAATATAGGAATATAGTAAAGGACCCATACTACTCAGTAGAGTCATCAGCACCAGCTGGAGAAGATAATCCTGCATATGCTGTCTGTGTAGGATTTATTTTCATTTGTGGACCCATTAAAACAGTTATTCTCAGTTCAGCTTCATGAATTTGAACACTGTAACTTAAAGAAACATCTTCAGTTTATGCAAATCTTGACAGTCCACACAGCTGATAGGTTTGTTTTTAATTTATTTTTTCTAGAGTCTCATTATAGTAGTATGTGTTTAAAATACTGAAAATGCAATTCAGAAATGAAAAATCAAAAGAGTATTTGCTGGTTTTGACAGGCAGATTCAACCTGAGGAGCTGTCAACCTGATAAGCATGTTCTGCATATAATGAAACTGAAGCACAGTGGAGTAAATGATATGGTTCTCAGATACTTCACAACATCTTTGTAAAATGTGTTAATGAGTCAGTGAGTTAAAAGAAAAAAGAAAATTAATCAGCAAACAAAAAAACTATAAAGAATAGGAAAGGAAAATACTTCATCCCAAGCAATACTTGTCTGAGGGAGAGAAATATGAAAGAAGTGATAATGAGTGTTTATATCTGAGCATGACTAACATATCAAATATAGAAATGTTTATGTCTGATAAAGCCATTTACATGAATAGCTAAATACTATGCATACAGTTTCTTATATAGAATATAAGAATATAAGAAACTAAACCAGGGCAATGTATTACAAAAAATGTGAATTAAGCATTCTTCACAATGTGCCTGTTCTGCCTAATGGATTGAAAGAAGATTGAATAATTTAACACATCTTGCTAAAGATTAACAAAAGGAGAAGTTGCATGGACTTCTAATCTGAATTCTAAGGGCAACAAAGCTTGTGAGACTTCAACAGACTTGCATATGTCTTTGGCATTTTGCCTTTTAGTTCTTGTGTTCATTAATTTTTGAACTTGCTGTACATTTTCAGTGAGATTTGACACTAGGTAGGCTCAAAAAGTTTTGTTAAAGTTTGTTACAGGTTTTGTTAAAATAAGTGGCTAGATAGAGAAGGGAGACCCTGTTGCTGCTGCTGCTGAAGGAAGGGCTTAAGTATTGGCTTATTCCATGTTAGACATCAGAGAATCAGCACGGGAAAGAAAGCTTATGAAGGACCCAAAACCAGAAAAACCCTCAGCCAGACACACATTTGATCAGGCAGCAGAGGACAGAAAGAGAAGTCCAGATGTCATTAGTTGCTGCTCACAGATCTCTAAGGGACTGCCTGGAGGAGGGTCAATGCTTTACACTGCTGCGGTAGGGATAGATACACACCAGTGGCCAAGGACTGCAGTGTGACACACAATACACAAAAGCCTGTAATAAAAGGACCTTTCAAGATCAAAAACTGAGACATAGGAAGACTTGCGTTAGCTGTGCAGGGCAGTTTCACCCCAGCATCGCCCTCTGGTAGTAGCTTTTGGTGTTGGAGTCGAATAAGCCCAGAGCTAATTGCCTTTTCTATGTTAGGGCACAATGGTGGAGTTCATTGCTGTACAGATAGCCCATCAGTCAGCCACCAGGGTCGGCTGAACCCAATGTGCTTGCTCACAGCATTATTTTACTTTTTCTGTAGATTAGCAGAGGGTGTCTGAATTCACCTGTGAAATAAATACTGCCTATTTACTAAAGGTTACCATAAACTTTGATAGACAGGTTTTCATTGACTCTTGTTCCACACAGACTTCAGACCTTGCCAAATGGTTAGCAGGAGGGTTCTCACAGATCTCAAAAGAGCAGGAGAAGTGGAGTCAAAGCTCACCTTTCATTTCACAAATTAGTTTCTCACTCCTGGTCTATCTCACATCTTATGACCATGCACCAGTATAAATCTACGTGACCTATGATAAGTAAGCCAGAGAAAGTGGACGTAGCTGGGTAGGACAAGGTGCGGGGTTCAGTAGTTCTCGCCATCCTCTCGCCCATAAATATTTCTCATGTGAATGGACTCAGTTTGGTCAACACATGACCTGGAAGCTTCTCTGAGCAGCCTGTTACATTACATGTATTGCCCTTGTGGCTGAGTAGCATAGCAGCGTGACAGCAGATACGCTGGTGTTTGGTACATGGGGCAGGTGAGTGCCACACCAGTGATTTAATAAAGCTCCTGGAATGGTGCTAAAGCTGCGTCTGTCCCTTTACTAGCCAGGGAGCTAAAAAAAATGGCATGAATCCTTCAAGGAATGACAACTTTTAAAAGCTGAGTTCCACTTGGTTTGCCAGTCCAATACCTACTCCAACTGTTCCCTGTCTTGAAGATGTGTGGGAAGGATCTTCCCAAGCCAACATTTCCCTGTTTAAAAAAAACCATAACAAAACACTTTTTACTGTGGATGACTTGCCATTCTGTTCTGTAAGACTCTCACTCAGCAAAGCCCTTCAGTACATGCTTAAATCGATCCCTGTTGACTCAAAGCATGACAGCTTTTAAAGCTGTCCTATATTTGAGCCAGGGACCGACGCTGTCTGCACTTTTAGCATGCTCAGACACACAAAGCCAGGGGAGAGAGTGTGGTTGGAGGGACGGGGGGGCTACATGCTGGAGGATTTACCTCAGCAACCCCCCTGCCAGTCCTGCCCCTTGGTTTTGTTCTTAAAACCCATAAACACTTAAAGCAAAAGGAGAAGACAGAGGCCACGCAGGAAGACGCCGCATGTGGCACTGGCCCTTCACAGAGAGGGGGGCGGCAGCCGGCCAGAGCTGTGTGAGCGCATGAGTTATTTGTGCAGCCACGAGATCCAAGATGGGAGACATGTGTCACACTGCAGATCTGTGCGACTTGGCAGGCGCCCACTCGACAGGAGCTGCGAGGCCTCCCGGCTTTTCCACCACCCTTCAGATCCCTGGCTGTCACATTAATCCCCTTTTTAAATCCAACCTCCCTTCTCCAGTGATTGACTCCTACATCTTTTTTTCATCTCTGGGAGCAGCCAAACAGTATCCTGCGCAGCTGAAAGCTATTCAGCTCCAGGACCAAGCACTGCGAGGGAAGCTCGTGGTCTTTCGTGGTGGTGATGGCCAAATATGTGTGTAATGTGCTTAGTCTTCACTAGCCCACACAGAGAGAGACCCTGCTCCTCTCTTGAACTTGGGCGTAACGTGTTCCCTCTGCCATTGGGCAGGCCAGCTCTAGACTAATATTTTCTGTACAGTTAATTATGACAGGACAAGTGCTGTACCCCAGTGGAAATTTGCCACTTGAAAAATTGCCTAAAAATATATCCTACAGTAAATGTTTCTCTGCGTGATTAAGTGTGCACGTGGACTGTACTGTGCAGAGGGTTTCCCAAAAACAAATGTCTCGTCTAAGTCTCTTGGCAAGTCCTCCTTGTTTTTTTAACAGTTTATCAGCTTTTGTGTTATTTGCTAATGGCAGGAATTACTCTGTAATTCCTTTTTAAACTAAAAATTTCAAAAGCCTGCTAAGATGAGGGACCATAAAGGTAAATAGAGGAGGATGAGGTGAGGCAAACAGTTTCGTTCTCAAGAAGAAAAATGCTCCAGGGGTTAAGATACAGTCTTTGGACTATGAAAATTGGGGTCAGCTCCTTGTTTTGCCTCAGCCTTCATGCAGTTTGTTGGTACCTCATTGCTGGACTGCAACCATCTCTGTGCCAGGGGACCCAATGCACAGATCACAGGGAATGAGTGGGTCCTGGAGCAGAGGCGATGTGACCATTTCAGGCTGTCACCACTGAACGGTCAAATTACTGCGCACGTGCTACCACGAAGATCCTGCTTCTGTCCTGCTTTTAAGATCAAGGCAGTATTGCTGCCTGGCCCATCCCCGTGCCATGTTGTCATGCTAGATGCTTTGGGGTTAGCCAGGGAGCCTTTGCTGTCCCATTCAGGGGGACAGGCTCAGAAAAAAAACACCTTGTAAGTGGATCTCAGTACTCCCTGTTTAAAAGGACACCCTTTACCACTCCACAGGGGGCACGTAGAGTCACCTGGGCTGTGATGCCAGCCTTTCAAGGCCATATGAACTTAGGCTATGACCAAGGCTCCTTCAGCAGTGTGTTCCTGCTCCTCCCTCCTGCCTGTCCGTACATGCCTCTGCCATGAGCCAGCTGGAGAGCCGAAGCCAAAAACTGACCTGACCAAAAAGAAAAAAAAAGAGAGAAAAAAAGAAGCACACTGTCTCAAGAGGGTGTTGAGGCCCCGGGTCCAGAGCAGGATCACTCCTTTTGACAGCCCCGAGCTGCTGCATTAGTCCAAGCGTTGTGTTAACCTGCCCTGTGAGGCACAAGAGGAGCAGCAGTTTTCTTCATGTGCGATACTGAAACGGGGTCACACTCCCGGCTGGGAGGTGGGCTCCCGCTGAACATTCGGCTCAGCTTCTAGCAAACGCAGCCTGGGCTCTGATGCACTTGATGGCTTGCAGATTTCTCTGAGAGAATATTGTCTAGCTGGCAAAAGAAAACACAAGAAAGGAAGGAAGTAGCATTGATTGCTTTTCAGCCCTTTTCTGTTTGCCTCGTCTCTTCCCAAACATGCAAAGAGATCTCGCAGCGCCAAAGACCCAATGTGACATAAGGACGAAACATCACTTGGACCCATAGAGCACATTTCAACATAGACCTTTGCTTTTCCCCTTCAGACAGACTGGTGCAATTTGAAGGGCATAAGGCAAGCTGTGTGAACGAGGGAGCACCCCCCTGCAAAAGCATGTTCCCGTAAAATGTCTCCTAGTGCGCGCCGTCTTGGTGCTCCAAGCTGGATTTCTCTGAAGACGAGAAAGGACTATTGCAATTGCATCCTCTGAGACAAATTAACACAATTCCACTCTGTGCTCGTACAAGACTTACAATTCTGTGATCTGCCAGGGTTGTAGCATAGTTAATCTTAGAAGCAGAGTTTTATAAAGGTGCTAACTGGTGTTTCACGGTGCCCCTGTGGTGTTTCGTTTTCATACAAGGCCTTATTTGGAGAAATGCTGCGTGAGCATTTAAAGCAGTTACAAGGGCTGTTTGATCAGCCAAAATGGTTCCTTTGGGCAGTATTTTGGAAAAATAATATTTAAAAATTGCACTTTATAAAAATTCTGAGGACATGTACTCTGAATTGTTGAATGTCAGCATAATATTGGTTTGAGACACATTCTTTTCCTTACTTCAAATTGTGACAAAAGAACACAGAAATTAGAAGGAAACCAAACTGCACAACTTAATACAGTGACACTTTTTAACAGGGTTTCCAGAGTTTTCTTTATATCACAGAACTATGATTTTGAGGTGGTTTATTTTGTTGTTTTTTTTTTTTAAATTGAACCCAAGGACACCTCCTTCCAGAATTAAATGTATTAGGCTTTCATAAGTAGCTACTGCCAGGGGGAAATTGTGTGTTCCTTCAGGGTATATTCATCTGGAGCTTTTGGAAAGGATTCATAAGAAAGACCCTGTTTGTGTTCAGCTCCCAGCCTGCCTCACACCTCAGGGCTGTCACTTCTCACAGTGGATGCGCGAGTGTAATCCTGTAGGCGTCCATGTATGCTAGGAAGCACACACCCTTTCTCCTCTTTGCTGTGGAAGTGCCATAGGTTGTGCAGAGAGGTACCCAGGAGGGCAGGGAGAAAAGAGGAGGAGAAGAGAAGGGGTAAGGACCACAGGGAGACTGAGCGTATCGATAGCTCCTGCCTGTATGTATTCAGTGAAGCTCCTACAGCATTTTTTTGCAAGTTTTAAAGGTCTGTCTTCAGTGTCCTGGCTGTATTCCAACTTGTGTGATCTTTCCTCCTGACCTACAGTCCCTCTTCAATTTCAGCTAAATAAGCTATTCCTCACTTTCTGTCTGTTTACCTTTGCTGTATCCTGTTAGGACTCCCATCTGTGAGGTGTGGAGCCCTCCTGTGATATCCCAAATAGAAAATGTAGCAAAAGCCTTTCAATTCCAGTAAATGTTTTCAAAAGATTTTCCCCATTCCGTAGCTGGAAGAATAGTGGGACATGAATTTGAGCAGGGCTTCTTCCCTGCCCACCTGGGCAACCAGGCACTGTGCAAAGACTGCTCCTCTGGGCTGGATGGGAAATTTCATCCCAAATTGCAGAGCACTTACTGAGATGGCACGATGAAAAGGGGTTTTTCTTAAGTTTTGGCATCAGCAGCTTGCAAAGATTTAAGTGGGGGTTTCTGTCATCTAAAAATGCCGGTCACCTCATGCACTGAAATTTCTTTTGACTTCACTAGCAGCAGGCAGCTTTCCCAGCCAAATTGATTTAGGTCCTTAAACTGCTGCTGCTCTTTCTTTGACTGATGATCTGCACGCTCAGTTCAGTGGGCTGTGTGCCACGTGCAGTACAGCTCTCTTTGGTCTGGGCTGTCCGTACGCATGTATGCTGTCACTCTTTGTGCTTTGCAAAGGGTAGTGTTCACTTCTTAATCATCAGTTCTCCTTAGCTAACACTTAGCTGGAGATTAAACCAGTTTTCCCGTTGAAACCCTCACGACCTTTCCCTTTTGCTTCATTCTTGAAGCTCTGTACGGTGTTATTTTTTCTGTGTTTTTTTCATTGTTTAAGTCTGCAGTTAGGTCAGTGTCAGGACCCTGTTAGCAAAGAGGCCTCAGTTGCCCAAATCACCCTCACCTGGTACCCCCACGAATCCACCCTCTGCCCACTGGCTGGGAGCTCCATTTAAGCTCAGCCTGGGCACTTGCTTCTTGCCTGAGCTACTGTGTAGGTATAGCCTGGTCTCTAGCCCCATCTCCTGCTTGGAGTTCTTGGATGAACCCCAAACCTTGTTCATCACTTGCCTTCTTGGGGACTGTTGATGGACCCTGTTATGAGGCTCTGCCTGACAGGTTCAGAAACCAAGGGATAGCGCCCCGCTGGTGGGGACACAGCCTGTGCTGGGGTCACCCTCAGCTCCTGGGTCATCCCCTCTGCAGGGAGCAGCCCCAGTCTTGCTGCTCCCTGGCATTCCTTCTTGCTACCTCCTTATCTTTCAAAAGAGAGCTCTATTGCTATTATTAAGTTAGAAAGAGAAAACTGAAATAAAACTCTGAACCAAATATGACCTTGAAATCATCAGGATTCAAGTATTTCCTTATTCTTCAGATGGGTCTCTCCCTGCAGATGTCGGGCCCCTTACTGTAAGTGCCTAAATGCATCTCAGATTTTGGGGAAGCCTTCATACAGGAGCGTTTTATTTCAAGACCTACAGGATTTCCTTCAGGATTAATCCACAGTGCTAACCTCAGATCCAGGATCTTACAGTCTGTAGGCACCATTCCAGGGAACCACTGATGACCAGTGTGAGATCCCTGTTCACAGATCTTCCAAATCAAAGAGAAAACCAGGATGTGAAGTGTCATTTTGAGGGACTGAGCCTTTATCAAGCAACGCCAACAGGGTGACTGTCATTTTTTCACTACCCTCAGAGCTACAAATTGTTAACGAAGCTGGAGCATGCTAGTGCACCTGGATCGTAGCAAAAATCTGCGGTTCTTTTCTAATGCTTGACACCCATAGCCCACAGCACAGGTGTGCTTGCCTCTAGGGAAACATCCTTGTTATGTGGTCATTGGGAACATGGAGATGTGTCAATGATGCCTGCAGCATCTGAGATGCCAAGTGCAGGACAGCTGTCTGCTCAGCTACTCTCACAAATTTTGGACCAAACATAGGTTGGTTCATGGAAGAGGTAACTCCCTGAGAACCTGACCTGAAAGCAACAAGGATGATGATTAAGCTTAATATCCCAATAAACCAAGTCTCATTTTCTCTTCAAGTCACTGTAAATTGCAAACAGCTCTGGAGGAGGAAGAAACTGTTTCACATTCAAATACAGATCTCCTGGAATGATCTATGGCAGTCTGTAGAAAAGAGGAGCAATGCAAAAGCATCCTGGAAATATCTAAGCTGTCTCCATCCTCTGATCCCTAACAAAAGAAGAAATGAGCCATAACTAGTAAAAGCCATGAGACCCATGAGAAATATGGGATCACTTCTATCTGGCATTCGTTATGCAGGGCTGAAAGATGGACAGGTATCATGATGAGATTTCTGGAGTACCTCTTAAGAGACATGTGAGAGTAAGTTGTCCTAAATGTTTTTGTTAGCAGGAGATATAATTTCTCTGAAATTATTCTATTATCAGTGATATTTTTTCTGAAATCTCATAAAATCTTTTAAAATATCTGTCTTAAGGCATTCATATGTGTATGGGTTGTAGAGTTAGCACAACAAGGGTCAGCTGCCAGACAGGATTTGGCCATTTTAAGGTCTTCATTGATGGTGTTTGTTTCAGTGGTTTTGCTTCGGCCACAGAACTAGATGCCAACTGCAATGGATGGATTGAGAGCCAGGTATCGGCTCCATCCCCAAGTGAGCACTCATCAGTCTTCAGAGGATATTGAGCCATGATTGGCATCTTCTGTAATAATTATTGCAATGACTTTTAAAAATATACTTGATTATAAACTCATGCTTTTACACAAATGCACATGTGTATTCATAATACAGAAGGAACACTGTGGCACATCAAGACCTGTGCTGGTGGATCTGAAGGAACAGAGAGTCCTTTACTTCTAAAATTATATCTGATCCAGGCCAATAACAGATTAGCTTGTTGACAGATAATTTTTTGAAGCCTAAACAAAATGAGCAGGACAAGTGCCTTTAGTACTTAAGCCATCAGCATAATGAACATTGCTGGCATTATTGGTAGTGATAACATATAAGAGATGACACATGTAAAATTCTCTGCCCTACTCCCCCAAACCTATCATGAGATTCCTCCAAGCTAAATTCGTGTCTTGAAACGGCTTTTGTCCGTTTTTTGCTTGTGTCCATTCTCCAGAGATGATGATGTGGTTTAACCCTAGCCAGCAACTAAGCACCACACAGCCACTTGCTCACTCCTGCCCGGTGGGATGGGGGAGAGAATCAGAAGGGTAAAAGTGAGAAAACTCATGGGCTGAGATAAAGACAGTTTAATAGGTAAAGCAAAAGCTGTGCACACAAGCAAAGCAAAGCAAGGAATTCATTCACTACTTCCCATGGGCAGGCAGGTGTTCAGCCATCTCCAGAAAAGCAGGGCTCCATCACATGTAATGGTGACTTGGGAAGACAAACGCCATCACTCCAAATACCCCCCCCCTTCCTTCTTTTTCCCCCAGCTTTATACGCTGAGCATGGCATCATATGGTATGCAATATCCCTTTGATCAGTTGGGGTCAGCTGTCCCAGCTGTGTCCCCTCCCAACTTCTTGTGCACCCCCAGCCCACTCGCTGGTGGGGTGGTGTGAGAAGCAGAAAAGGCCTTGACTCGGTGTAAGCACTGCTCAGCAATAACTAAAACATCCCTGTATTATCAACACTGTTTTCAGCACAAATCCAAAACATAGCCCCATACTAGCTACTATGAAGAAATTTAACTCTGTCCTAGCCAAAACCAGCACAGATGCTTTCCTTGCATGTCTTAGGAGAGGTAGATTCATTGAAGTGTGCTTTTGTAAATAGAGACAAAATTTTTGTGGATGGGAAGAGCAGCAGTCCAAAGGACATCCTTTTTCTTGTGGCAAGGATATCTGTTCATGGTAAATATTAGTACTTTGCCTATTGTTATGCTACCTTGTAGTTTCACTTCTGACGCAGAAGAGTTCCATCAAGGTCTTTAGGCACCTAATTCCCATTGAAATAATTTTGAGTTAGGCACCTAAATCTTTTGAATGGTCAGGGCCTAAATTTATGTTTCTTTCTTTGCAACTCTGATGTCTTCTCCGTTTATACAAAATCTCTCAGTATAAAATTCAGTCTTTGTATGTGTAGGGCCATACCTTGGCCCTAATGCAGTCAGTAGTGGCTGATAACGAATGGTACTAATGCAGTGATGGTGAAAGATACCTCAGTGAACAGAAAGCTTACATTCATGTAAGACCATCTAATCATCAGCCTCACCTCTCGCCACCTAAACAGAAACAGCTGCAAGCAGAGGGATTTTTCACATTTGGTCATAAGATTTCCAAATGTATTAATTATTTCTAGATGGTAAGTAAGGCGGTAAACACAAGCAATCTGGGACTTTGAAAAATATTTGTGCAAAGAATTTCCCTCTGTCAAATTCTTGTTCCAGCTGACCCCACCAGGAATGGGCCTAACATCCCCAAATCTGGCAGGTCAGTTTTAGCCCTTTCTGCTGCACACACACCCAGAGGCTTGACAACATTTTGAAAAGGTGCTGTTTAAAGCTGGCTGCAGCAAGAAATTAAACAAATAACACTGATAATGGGAATAACCTCGGAGACAGTGTATTTTTTGATGACCAGAACACTTAGAATAATTTACTATTGTATGAAGTGATGCAGCTGGTTAACTTAAAATATTCCTGTCTTCTACATGGAGAGAGAGATGGCCACAGGAAGCAGTTCTAGAAAGCCATTTGCATTCCCCTGTGGCTTGTTTTGCTAAATCAGTTGCAGCAAAAAGAGCTACTCCAAATGGTGCATTTTTCCTGTCTTGGTTTATTTTGTACTTGTTCAGTAAAATAGATTCCAGAAAAGACAGGGTTGTATAATTTTTAATAAGATTTGTTAAAAATAGCGTGGCTGTGGTGAGAGGAATGACCAAAGGAAGTGATTTGTTTCCTGTGATCATTCCTCCTCCTTTACCAGTGACTTTTCTGAATGTGAGCAGAAGAGAAAATATTCGTTTTATTTAAAATTCATCGCAAACAGTGAGAGAGTAGCAGGGCTACCACAACTCTCATAAACTACACGCAAGCCTGACCCTTCTGGAAGATGAGGCCTTACTTTGCTGAAGGACTTTCCGAGTTTGGTGCCGTCGCCTCCAACCACAGTGGCACGCAAAATATACAGTGGGGAGATACCCGGAGGAGGCGGGGGCCAAGCTGCTTGCTCAGTGCCCAAGCCCAGGTCTGTCCGCCTGCTCCAAACCTCTGCAGAGGCTAACCCCGGGAAGGAAGCCCTTGCCCGCAATGGTTCCTGCCTGTTCAAAAGGGGAACAGCGTGTGCCTTAATGTGGTCATGGCTCCCGCTTTCACCAGCATCCCACCCCTGCACAGAAGCCCTGGCGCGCTCGCCTGGGAGGGTTTCTTGCTCTGTCCGCCCCAGGCGGGTGCTGCAGAGCCCTCGTCCTTCCCTCCCACTGGGGAAAGCAGGAAAGCTGCCCCTGGCAAGAGCAGAGCGGTTTCAAATTCATATTCTGCCCGCAGGATTAGGGCATCTTTTTAATTCTTGTGTGACCGATATTTCTCATGCAGGATTCCAGCAGGCACAGGCTATGCAAACAGCAAAGCACCTTTTTTTGCAGCCACGCCATAAAAGGGAAAAGCCAAGGAAGGTCCTGCAGAGTACGGTGGTAAAATAATCAGGGCAACGAGCCATATTCTGACTGAAAGTAGCCGGTTGGGTGCAGTTCATCCCCCTAAACTGGGGAAGTTTCCTCCCATATCCAGAAATGATCATTTTTGTTCTAAAGGACTTTTCTGTGGGTCATTTTTGCCAGATAGCTTGGCCAGTTACTCCGTGCTTAGTCCGTTTTAATAATAACAACAGCAACAAAACTTTACAAGATGTTCTTTCCTCTTTGTCTGGCAGGATTAGCAGTTCAGCCAAGGTCTGACCGTCCGCTGGCTCCAGAAGTGAAGGACTCCAAGGCACTCAGAGGGAGCAGTCAAATGGAGAGCCTTGCTACCAGAGTGGGCTTGGGGAACCGCTTTTTCCTCTGTGCTCACCCAGAGCGGCACCGCCCTGTGCCCAGAGTGCGGAATTGGGCTCTTTTGCTGTTGCAGGAACTTTCTCCAAGGAGTCTTCTAGGAAAAGCAAAGTCTGGGAGGCAGGCAGACATACCAACAACATTTTCCCCTGCAAATCCACTTTTATATGTCTCGTTAGCACCAAAGGATTGAAATAGCAAATCTTTGGAAGTAGCTTGGAAAGCTGTTTTCTCCCTTGGAGCAGTTGTCTTTGAACATTCATGTTTAAGCTAAAAAGAAGAGCACATGTCATTCAAGCTGGCTGAAACAAAAGAATAACTCCGTCAAACTTATCTCTGAACTGGTTTAGCCTGCCACTGAAAGTAACGAGCGCATCGCAAGAGTGGGGCAGAAAAGGACCCATTAATAGAGCCTCGGGAAAGGAGGTCAGGAGGAGGCGATGACGATGACAGGAGAGCTTCATGCTCAAACAATGTAGTAAATGAGGTTTTTTTTTCCCCTCCTTGTCCACATGAACGGAGAAACTTCTCCTCTAGACATTTCATAGGCACAAGAATATAAACACACAAAGTCAGGGCCATAGGTACTGCAAACACTAGGCCCTCTGCTTATCTTTATTCCCATGGGCAGTTCCCACTGAAGATATAAACCACACCATTTGCTTACAGCAAAAGCATAAATGTTTGGGGCCGTGTAAGTAAAGCCAAGCAAGTGAGCCTGCGGACCGAACCGCACTTCTGAGGAAGCTCGGTTGAATTTGCCTTTTGCCTCACAAGGAGTCAGGATTAGGCCCTCGTTCTTCCTACTTACATGCTGGATTTTCACCTTTCATGCTCCTTCTGCAGTGCAACTGCCTGCTAAATTTAGAATACCTTTTTTAGAAGTTGTTTCATGAACACACACACAAAAAAAATAATTACATTGTAAAAAAAAATGCAGGCTTTTGAAATGCCATTTGTGAAGCGTTCCAACTATGTACGACTGGCTCAGTTACTAGTTTGCAATTGCCATCTGAACATCTATTTTTCCAAGCATTTAAGAAAAGTGATGTGTACATTTTTCATGTGTAATTAGGCAGCGTAATGTGATCTCTTGCTGCAGTCAAGCTGCCATGTGCCGTAGCCTCACTGAATAGCTTCCAGATTTCAACCCAATCTCTTCTGTCTAGACTCTACGTTGCTATTTTTTTTTCTTTTTTTTTCGCCTAGCTTAAAGCAGACTCCAATATAAAATGCCAAAACCAGAAGGTTTTGTCCCTCTTTCTCATAAAGACGTGGGACAGATCTGGGAGGCCCCGCCGAGAGCTGGGTCCCAGACTTTCATAAGACACGTGTCGTCTGAATTTGACATTAAAGATTGTGCAGGCATTTCAACAGGTCATGCACACGCGGGGGGAAAAAATGCCCAAAAATATGGTTTTCATTAAGAAAGTGAGTATTTTTAGAGAGGTGTGGTTCAGTTCAGATGAAAAGGAAAGAAAGAAAAATGAAAGCGGCGCAAGAGATCCCCAAACTGCGACATTATTTATATTGCTGTTGAAATGCAGTGTGTTCTCTTTATAAAGCTGCTTTTGGGAGTGAAATAATATAGACCCTGCCAGAACCAGGTGCATATCATGTAGATTGTTTATAATCCAAGTTAAAGGATAGCAGATTTATACCAGAAAGAACTCTCCAAGGGGACTTTGGAGTTTAAGTGTACTGTCTTAATCTATACATTACGTCCTCAACAAAGCGATTGTCTTGAACAAAAAATAAAATACAGTTTCAATGAATTCACAGATAATTCCAGGGAATTTTATCTAGTGTGATACAGTTTTAGACTGCTTATTCTGTTCCCAGCTTTTTATTTGACTCTAAGTTATTTTATTTCTGCGTCAAGAAAATGGAAAAGATCAGAGAGGGATCGTTTCCACAGAAAGATGCTTTTGTGCAATATAAGCAAAAAGCTAGGCTTTCTCTGGCTTGCATTTCTACTGGCTTGTCCTGGGATTTGCTGCAATTTGCATACACTGCAATGGCTGTTTCCATCCAAAGCAGAAAAGGCTCTTGTTTTAGTCAAAAAACAAAGTTGTGCAAATTTTCCTCCACTTTTTTTCCATTTTTTTTTCAATTTCACATTCATTTTTTTAAAAAAGCTTATCTTCTCATCTATACTGTTGCAACACCTCCCCTTAAGTTTTCCTTTTGCTCTCAAGAAAATGGCTATTGCCCCGTTGAAAACATGCCCTTCTGCCCGCTTTTTGTACAAATGGCAGATTGGTTGGAAAAACAGGAACATTTTCACTTGTTTCTGAAGGGAAGTGTGCAGTGCTTGCTAAAAATTCCCATGCTTCTGGAGAACCAACTGTTCTTTTCATTAAAAAACCATCCACCTACTTTAGCAAACTTTTCAATACATTGGCCCATTTTTTCATTACAATAAAATATGAAATGCTTGAAAAGTTTGAAATAATTGTGCAAATACTTTCTCATATGTGCAAAGGGAAACTAACCCAAAAAGCTGCCTGTTCAAAACGAAGCTCCCTGTGAAATTCCAAATGATGACAGCAGCCAGTGTAATAATTCGATGATTGTTAAACTTTTTTAATTGCATTTTAAGTCAAATGAAATGCATGCATATTTTTTTCTCATATGTCTGATACCTAAAATGATCATGGGAAGTGGTTTTCATTGTTCTGGTTCAAAGAGCATTGCAGAAATAAAGCTAAGTAATAAAACCATGTTTGGGAAAAGGGAAAAACGAAACGCTGCAGTGAACAGCCCTTCCTTAAGGATGCAGGACAGGCCAATAGGTACCGCTTGATCCCCACGGTACAGCTGCACAGTGAAACTGCCTGACATGCACAGCCAGCTGCTATGGCAGTGACACCCCAGTCAGCTGTACGCTGCTGCTGCTGAATCTGACTGCCTGGCTCCCTGTTAGCAATCTTCTCTCAGTTTTTTCTTTTAATTTCAACACAGTAGCGGTGTGACGTTTGCCACTGTTCATACGGTAAGGACTCGTTTCACTAAAATAGGGATTTTCTGAGCTGTAAATCAGGTTGGAATTTTGACACAGGGACTAAGGTGAGTCTTTGCAAGCTCCACATCAGTAACAGCTTTTTTACAGAGTGTCTATCCTAAACTGTATCGATTTCATAAATCTTAAAGCCAGATGGGACCAATTACAATAATCTATTCTGACGAATGGTAATAAAGACCGTAGGATTTCTTACAGTTGTTTTGTGTCGCTGTCTTGTTGTCATCTGTTGCACATTTCTGGATGTTCCTCTTAGTATTTTCAAAAATATGGAGGGCCTGGTCCCGATCTTCATTCTGCTCATGAGTGCCATCAAATATATATACGTAAGGTGAGCAGCAAAGGCTTTCTTCAGCCTTCATGCAAAACCATAGCTGCCCTAGGAAACTGTCATCCTTCAGGAGCCACATTATGACAGATCATTATGTCCAGCACACCTATGCTACGTGTGTAGTTTGACAAAATAAATCAGTTCCTAGTCTGAAGAACATATTCTCATATTTTGCTCTAAAACTGCAGTGTCAGAAGCATGTTTCAGGAGTGAGATATACTTTTGAATACTTTACTTTTTGCAATGAACAATGCATGTGACCCTGGTCCCGTCTTGACCTACAAGCATCTTTCAGTGTTCTCCAGTTAATTTAAGGGCTCAGATACAAAATCAAGGAAAGCGTGTCCCTTTGTGGGATAACCCAAAGTTTTCTAAGGCTGTAAGTCAAAAAACAACAGGGCTCTGGTGTGTCATTTTTTTCATCTGTGACAGAAAAAATAGACTTCACTTAATCCAGTCCAAATGGCTGTCCTGAATTAAACATGTTCTTCATTTTCCACTATTTCAGAAGATCACATCTGAAAGACATGTGGAACATAAATTGTTCGTGCTGAACAAGACTGAGAGATGTGGTGGTGGGACGCACCGGGCGTGGGGCACCAACCAGCCAGTAACGGAGACCTCAGTCAAGGTGCTGGCGGAGAAGCATCTGCCAGGGCATGCCCGTCCCCGCACACAGATGAGATGGGTCACCTACATCACCAAGTGCTGCAACGCCAGCAGTGACCATCGTCCAGTTTAGACGCGTAGCTTTAGCAGCTGAAAGTAGGGGGTGGGTCTCTCCCTTGGCTGTGGCTTGTCCAGAGGGTGATTCAGTGTCACATCCAGAGCTGAGTCACCTTCTGCAGCGGCCTCTCCCTTCCTCTCCAGCCAGCAGAGAGGGAGCCTTTGCTCAGGCACCTGTGTCGGTGCCGGGCAATTCAGCAGAGTGAGCTCTGACCTGCCTGCAGCCTACATATGTGTCATTTCTAGGGTATATATGTAACTTGTTTGCACTTCTACCACAAGGTAGGTGTGAAAAGAAACGTGTGTGTGTCCATGCATGCATATTTGTGTGTATAATTGTAGCTGTGGAACATCAAGTATTGATATATCGCTGAGCTTTTTGTACCTTCAGGTTCCAGGGTAGGCTGTTTTTCTGCCTCTGACTATAATTTCAGATGTTACTCTGTTTTATGACACAGCCAATGAAGAAGTGCTGCGGAAAACTTGTACTGAACTATCTGAATAAAAGAGGGGTGTGGTAAAATGAGGTGATTACATATGGGGATAGCTGCAAAGAGATAGGTATAGAGGCAGAACTAAGTCTGTATGCTAAAATCACGTTTCTCAGAGCCGTGTATGCATGCAGGTCTGCTAGCCAAAGCCATATGTAGAGCTGTGTAGGCACTTGTATATGAACATAGGACTGATTCCATAGACCTGAAGGCAAAATTTAGTTTTTTACCTGGTAACATGACAAATGCAGAAAATAGAGGAGCAGACTAATGTAAAGAAGAGAGACAATTAAGATAGTTCACAAATTTAAATCCTATAAAAATTTTACTTATCTGGATATTTATTCTCTATTTAGTTACATTTGCATTAACCTATGGCCTCCTCAGAGATTGCTATTACCCCAAGTAATCAAAGGGAATGCAAAAATGTAAGGACATGAGTAAATAATAAGCAAGTAACTTTATGGTATTTAAACTTATTAATTGCTCTCTATTGAACAGTGTAAGCATTTTATTTTTGGTTGGACTTGTCTTCATACATTATTTATCTGCAGCCTTTTATATTTAACACCCATTCTGACCTCAGTAATTTCTGTATGCTGGCTGAATTCTTCACCAGTAAATAAATGCATACTTTAGAAATTATGACATTTTGTCACCTACCCTAACTTTGTTTTTCTCTTTTTGAAAATGCTTCAGCTTTTAGCTTTCTTATTTTTAATTTTCACCATGTGGTTGAAGAATTTCACAGTTCTTGCAAAGATGCACCACTCAGCATCTCTGTGTTGATTAACCGGATGAGTTATTATTCCTTGAATCTAGGCAGTGATGCAGAGAAATGCCCGTTTGGAGAGGGGAGGGGAAATGCTTTGGGTAAAATAGAAAAAGGCACAAATTCTCCCCCCTCTGCCCGCAACCTGAGAATGAGTCAGAAGTTCAATTCTGGCCGTGGAAATTTGCACGGGAGAGTTTATTTCATCATTATTCCGGTTTGCCTTGCAAACTGATCTTCAGCTTTATCTAGTTTGGGACTTTTACCTGCCAAAATACAGGGAAAAGAGCTGACAGTTTCACCTTATTTTGGAGAGTCAGGATGTTTAGGAGGGATTCAGCCAAGCGTCCCAGCTTTCCCGTCACTCAGATCAGACCTTTGACATTTTTTAATTTCTTCCATCATTACATGTGGCCTCATAAAAACCCTGCTGAAATTCATGGGAGTCTCAAGTGTTCCCTGGACCTTTCCTGCCAACATATTGTTTGTTTTTTAACCTCAGCTATCAGTTTAAGCAGAAAAAAAAAATACTAAAAATGAAAAACCCAAACAAACAAACACCGATTTCCCTTTCCTTTTAGCTAATTGTTTGGGAAACAGTGTGAGTTGTTTTAAATTGATACAGCAGTCCTGAATATCCATTGATGTTGAATATCCTGGTGACCAATATCCCATTCATCCAAATACCTTATCTAACCACATATTTAATCAGGTAAATTCCAGTGGCTCTCCAAATGAGACATTCTCCTGATTTTCTCATAGAAGGGACTCCACTGGTCTCAGAGATCGCCAAAATGCCATCAGTGTCCCGTCTGTAACTAAAAGAAATCCATGAATGCTGTAAAAAAAGTCATCCTGTCTGGTACTTGAAAAATAGTTGCCTGTTCATATCTAGGCAATAGGATGTGTCTATATAAATGCCTATCTCTCTTGGTTTAAATGTCATTTTTACATAAGAGAACCTTTATTAGTGAATGTCATCCACACCTGTGAGAGGTAATATTTATAAAGGTGTCCCCTTTTTGTTGCCAGACTAGTTAATCTGAAATGGTATTTTCATAGGTATAATGTTATTCCTTTCTGATTTTACTGAGAAAATCAGGTGCTGGAATTGCATTTTGCCAGGCAAAAATGTTACACAGTGGAAAAAATAAAATAATCTCCCCTCTACTCATCTTGTTTCATATCAAAAGAAATAAATATCATTCGTATATCCTATTGCATTGGTAACTATGATAACTAATGTTACAAACTTTTCACTACTATCCTTCTTTCTTCAGTTATATGTAATGAATTGGAGTTGAAATACCTCTAAGATAAATAAGTGCTAGAACTGTAGCCCACAGAGGGCAACTGGTTTGTCTGAACCCGCGTGAGTTTGTGATCTGCCTAGAGCACAGTTTCCGTGCTTCACATTTTCTGTGCTGCAGCTCACAACCCGTCCTGATGGCTTTTAAGCACAGCAAACACCTCTCATCTGTTGGTGTACAGGCAACCCAGACGTTACAGACTGAAACCACTACAGACAAAGCACTGTTTTTTGGTATATATACAGGAGGTCAAAGATAATTCCACCAGTTTTTTCAAAACAGAAACTTCAAACTACTGTGAACCTCAAAGCACTACACACTACTTGCGCATCAGTAATGGAAACTGAGGCATGTTGGTGAAAAATGAGGTCTAGGTGGATTCCTCATCCAATTTTGAAATCCCACAGCACTTGCCATTGCCTTCCCCGGAGCCTGCGACAACCAGGCTAAAACTGTGATAAGCTTTGCACCCCTGGAGTGGTCCAGTCCCCAGTGAGGAGGCGTATGTTCTCCCATTAGGAAATTGCAAGTTATCCAAGGCTGTGCTACATGTTACATGATAAACGCATTTTCATAGGCCCACTGCTCTGAATGAAAAACGGGAAAAGAGCTGGTTATGGTTTTGTTTTTTTCTTTTTCCAGATGTGAAAATTCGGTATTTTTGATTGTCTGTTTCAAACTTGTGTTTTGAAAACTGTGTTTAAGGAGATGAAGTATGATGTGAACGCTTCTTTCTTTCCACATGATACTCCTGAACAAGAGGCAGCGCTCAAAGGCCCCCTCCTCACCTGCTACTATCTGCAAGTTTCCTCCTTCCTCATGAGAGAAAGCCCCAGGAACGAGTCTGCAGGGAGGATCCTGTCCCGGCGCAGGGCACCAGGGCCAGCTTTGGCGACAACCGCTGTGACAGGGCAACTGGCTGCGAGCAAACAGCTGCAGGGCAATGCGAGCTGGGGCTGGCTGCAGGAGGGGGCTTCTCAATGCCACCTTGGCTGTGCAGGTTGGTGGCACAGCAAGTGATGCTCCAGCCACCCACCTGGCTGGCCCCTTCCTCTGTCCCTTTCCTACCTTGTGGTCCCATTGTAGAAGGAACGACTTAATTTCTGCAGAAACATCGAATGAAGATTTTAGGTTAAACACGTAGGGTTTAAAAGATCAGCAGAAGATTGGTTTATTGGGCAGTGCTTTAAACCTCAGTCCCTGACTGTAGCTTGAAGGACAACGCAGAGCAGCCTTGCACCAGCTTGCCTCCTGTCCTCTGCGGTGGTGGCTTGTTTGCAGTGGGGCTGCCCGGCCCCTCAGCCTGAGAGTGACCGCACAGGACTTTGCATCTGAAGGTGATGCAGGAGAGACGTGGCCACGTGGGCACACCGATAGCCGGCCGTGACCCCCACTGGCTTTGCTGCATCTCCTCAAGGAAAAGACAGGATTTGGGGGCCCCACCATGGGTACTGTTCCTGCAGCCACATCCCCCAGGGTGCAGCAAGAAGCTGACAGCGTGCTCAGTGTCCCCCTCTCCACTGCGCTATTCAAGCTGATAGGAATTATGCATCGCACAGTTTCACAGAGCACTTTGTGGCCATCACGTGTTACTGAGAGCCGCTACATGTACAGTGTGGCGAAGCGGTGCGTGATAGGGGCTGCAGGGCCCCCCGCAGCCCGCCTGCCCTGTCTGCCTCCATCCTGCTGGGCATTTTCTGGCCCCAGGCGAGGGGCAGCTCGGCCCCCACCTCCCTACAGGGGTACCTAACTGCCCCACACCTCCCGGCCGGGGGTAGCTAACCGCAGCACCACCAGGCAAACCTGGTGCCACCGGCACATCGTAAGGACAAAACCGCTGCTGGCTGCAGTTTGTTTCGGGGAGCGACTGGTTTTGGGGCCGTCTCCCTGCTAGATTTATGATCTCTGAATGGTTAAGTACATTAGTGCGGGTAATCTCACTCCATTACCTTCTATAAAACCGAATCTGTGATTTCCTCCCTGGTGAGCATTTACCATAGCGAAATAGGCTACTATTTTCATATTTAACTCATTGGTAAGTCATAAAACCAGCTCAAGTTGTCTGCCCCAAAGAGCAGAAGCTGCGGGACGGGACGATGGGTCGGAGCTTTTACAAGGCCCGGAGGCATCGACACGGTGCGCTCAGCATCGCCTCTCGCTCGCCCTCGCATCCCTATCACATCCCCCCTCCTTCTGCTTTGAAATCGACAAAATTCAGAAATTTACAAGGCTTTTTAAAATCTGAGATGAAGCAATTAAATCTCCAGACTGGAGGATGTGAACCTTTAAAGGCCCTTTGCTGAATATCAAAAGAAAGAGAGGATTATATTTAGCAGGTGTGACAGCCCACGCAGGACATATCATTGCGAAAGGGGCTGACATGAACCAGGAACCGATACTTAAATTAATATAAAACATCTTGGGGGAAAGGTGTTTTCTTTTCTTTTTTAAGCATTAGGAAATCATAATGCTTTCTGGCTTCTTCAAAAGCGAAAGGTCCAAATATACAGGAGTCATCTGGCATGTAAAATAAAAAGACAGGAGGGAGGAAAAAAAAAGGGGGGGGGAGAGTGGGAGACCTAAAAAAGCTTGGGACGAGGTTGGGAGGCAAATGTTGGGGGGCAGGGGGACTATGACCATCTGCCTGGCCAAGAAAGCCAGTTGTGGTTTTTCTTCCCCTGCCTCACTTAAGGCTTTGCATTGCTGCTTGCAGATCCATGGGTTCCCCCATGCTGGGGCAGGTTGCTCAGGCCGGAGGTGAAGGACTGGGACATGAGATCCCAGCCCTGCCGGGTGCCCCAGCCGGGTCTGCGCCTGCTCCCGCAGCGCTGCAGCATCCTCCTCCCTCCTGCCACCTCTCCTTGTCATTTCCCCAGCTCCCTGGAGACACAACCCTTCATTACAGGGGTGCTTTATTCTGATCGCTCTGTTTCTATTCATATCATAAACTACCAAGCCTCAGAGTGGAAAAATTGAGTCGATAGTTTTGTGGGGAGGTGTCCGCTAACTTTTTGCTTCATTCACTAGTCCGTGTTCCTAATTTTAACCCAACTGCTCCGTTTTGATTTTCCTAAGCTGTGGATTTAATGCCCAAAAGCTCAAGTTGTTTTCACGCCCACTCAATGAGGGCCACAGGAGCGATGCTGCCTATCTATAGCAGGGGAGGCAGCGGCTGTGGGAAAGGTGGGGTGGGCAGCAAGACGGTCCCCAGCTCTGCACCACGGCCTGCGGGGAAGGGACCGCAGGGGCTCTCCGGGAGATCTCCATAGGTGGGTGCTGCTCAGGCAGAACTGTGGCAGAGGATACTGGGTCCGGTCCCGCTTTTGGGGTATTTTGTCTCTTCGCTCTGCTAATTTGTGGTGGACGTGCACCACGTTGTTGCTTGGGACCTTCAGGTCCTGCGCTTGCTGTTCGTAGTCACTTGAAAACGTACAGCGAGGTAAAAAGCCATCTCGCTGCTATGGCTATTCTCAGAGGGAGGGAGGCGTGTGGTTGACTGGACAGGCGAGTTGTTGGGTACCCTTTGGCACTGAGAGAGTTAAAGGTCCTCGGCACCCACCAGCCCTGGTCTAGGCAGCTCTAAAATCAGTCCTAGACCCGCTTTATTTTTTCCTTAAAAACAGGAAATGGAGCCCTGAAGGCTTTTTAACTGGAGAGAGAGTGAGGAGGGGGTATACTCGCTCTGCCCATATCCAGCCCTGAGCCTGACCCAGACTTGGGGGTCTCTGTGTGTGTTTTTTTTTTATTTCTTCTCCTTTTTTTTTTTTTTCCCTATTATTTTGGCAGACTTTTTGGAATGTCTGGGAGCTAAGGGCTTTGCTTCATGGAGCAGAATTCTGAAGCAAGAAAAAGAGAAAGTTATAGACTAAACCACAGAAATGTAAACATGTCTGCAGCTAAAATAACTCCACTTTCATTGAAAACACTCCTCGCTCACAATCAGACTTCTGTGTGCTATGCTCAATAAAACTGCATGCTAATAGCAACCAATTAATACATTATGTAGTTCTGCTTTAAAAACTGAGACGCTTTTAATTTTTTTTTTTTTATTATTTTTAATTAAGGGAGTACTGGGTTTTCTGCTTTGTACGCTGGCTCTCGGCGCTGACCGCTGGCAGAGAAGCGCCGGGAGAGCGCCGGGCGATGCCCGGCGGTGCGGCGGGGGCCGAGGCGTGCCCGGGGAAGGCCGGGGCAGCGCGGCGGCGGCGGGCAGAAGCGGCGCCCCGGTAAGGAGCCCCGGGCCCCCGGGCGGGAGGGACGGGACGGGACGGGACGAAGGGGACGGGACGGGGCGCACCGCCCGCTTCTCCCCGGCGTGCGCGGCTCGCCCGCCTCCCGCCGGGCTTCCCCGCGTGTGCGTGTGAGTGCGTGTGCGAGGTGAGTGCCGCTGGTGGGGAAGCACCCCCTCTCCCCCCCCGCTCCGGCCGGACCAGGGTCTCCTGTCCCTCCCCTGTCCTTTTATTTCCGTGCATCCCGTTATTTATCTCGCTGCCCTCCGGGAGCCCGGCTGCCGCCCGGTTAGAGGCCAGGCTTGGGCTTCACGTCGGGTCCTCGCAACAACCGCACGCTTGTTCTGCCCCTTAAAACACGCCCTTGACCCCGCGCCGGGAGGAGAGGCGACCCGCCGAGCCCAGCCGAGCCCCCGGTAGCCCCGCGTCCTCCCCCCGCAGGTCCCGCTCACCTCCAGTTCCGCCCGGCGCCTCCCACCCCCCCGTGCGGAGCGGGGGCGCCCGGGGGAGGACGCCGGGGGGCAGGGGGCGGGGGGTCCGGTGCGCCCCGGGGGGCGCCGGTGCCCGGCGGGCGGCGCGGGGCCGCCCCGACGGCGGCGGGGGAGCCGGGGAGCGCCGGGGAGCAGCGGCTGCCCCGCTCGGCGATTGGCGAGAGGCAGAGGCGCACGGAGCCCGGGGCCAGCGCGATGGGCTGAGCCCGTCCCGACTGAAGTGACTCACTGCAGTCGGCAACGCCGCCGGCCCCTCGCCCGCTCCCTCACTCCCTCCCTCGCTCCCGCCGCCGGCGGCCGCTGCCTTCCCCCGGCGGCGCCCTCCGCGCCCCGGCCCCGTCCCCTCCTGTCCCGTCCCGCTCCCCCCACGCCCGGGAACCCGGACTCGCCCCTTTCCCCGGCCTCGCCCGGTAAGTCCTTTCCCTCCGGTGCTGCGATGGGGCGATGGGGGGGCCGAGCGGGGCGGAGGGGGCGCGGCGCGGCCGTCGGGGCCGGGAGCGGCGGAGCGAGGGGCGGCGGCGGGCAGCGCCGCCGGGCCGGGCCGGGCCGGGGGGAGGCGAGGCGGCTCCTCGGGGGCGGCGGGGCGGCGGTCCGCCTGTCCGGCTGTCCGGCTGCCCCCTCGGCGCGGGACGTCGGCGGCTGGAGAGGGGCAGCCCCGAGGGCTCGGCCGCGGCCGCGCATCTTCTGCGGGAGCTCGTTGCGCAAGCCGGCCCTTTCCGACTTTCTTTAGTTTTAAAGCATTAACGCTGTTTGGTTTCGGGCTGGCTGCTGTCTTGTCGGGCATCAGCCTCTGAAATTATATCATCCTCCCCCCGCATCGTTTTGGTTTTTTTTTCCTGGTTCATAATAGCAGCGTTCATGTCTTTGTAATTCTTTCAGCAATTCATCATTCAATTAACTAACACCTCTACTGCCTTTTCAAAAGCTGACTAGCTCTTGAGTGTAGGAAAACCTTCAATGACCTGAGTTGGTCCGAGGAGAGTCAGGGTTGGTTGTGGTACTTTTCAGAGTAAGCGCTGCGATACAATATGCGGAGGTCTATTTTGGTGACCAGATGACTTTGCTGTAGAGTTTGGAGTGTACGTAATCATATTTACAAAAGCTGAAGTTGCAAGATCTGGCTAACATAAACTTCCATTCATTGCTGCCTTTGCTAAGAACCCACAGTACAAGTAAGCTTGCTCTTTCCTTAATGTTTTTATTTGTATTCAAAGTGTCATTCTCTGAATTAACACTGTGCTTCAGTTCTGAAATTATAGTTTGGAAATTACATTCTACCCATGTAATTTTGAGTCCATTAGGAAAACCAGGATAGGTCTATGAACTGCACATGGAGAAATGTCACATTCCTTTGGTTTAACCCTTTAACCACTGCCCTGGTTTCACTGAAACAAGTGAAGTAGACAAAGACAGCTTCTCACTATGGTATGAAATGTAAACTTTCATCGGGGTATATGTATCAGGTATGCGATTTCAAGCACACCTGAACTGATAGGAAGATCAAGGAAGAGAAACAGATTGTTTGACAACCTCCTAATTAAAAGGAAATAAGTGAAGGCAAAAATAAACTTCAGATGGGACAATTATATTTTTAATGTTGATTATCTTATCTGTTTCTTAAAGGACATTTATAAAAACAAAGACATGGTACATTGGAATAGTAACATCAGTTACTTTACAGTTTACATTTTCTCTTCCATGCTCATCTGTAGGCAAACAATGACAAACTTGCCATGCAGTTCTTTGAAAAACTTTGCAAGAAAAAAATCGCTACCTCGAAAAGCATATCAGGGTTTGGAGCTTTGAACAGCATCTGTCCCCACCTCCCACAATTTAGTCCCAAAGTTAAACAAATCATATAGTACTGGATAGAGTTACATGTTACAGGAATTTTATAAATGATCTGTCAGTGTAAGTCCTAGGTGTGATTAGTCGGACTTCTTGCTCCTAAGGTGTTACTCCATTTGGATTGTAATTTATGTAGCATTTGGTTCTTAAAGATATATTCTAATAGATCTATATTAGGCATATTTTTCTTCCGATGGTTTATAAGCAGTACTGGCTGTGTGGCTTCTCTCTCCTTCTTTTAACCACGTTTGAGCTCTTCGTCAGGCGCTGAAGACGTCTGGGTGTATGAATCCATTGAGGAGTTTCAGTGATACGAACCATGAGCTTAAAATACAGATTGTTGCAAACTTGGAAGTAGCATCTCTTACCTCAAGTACATCGATTGTATGTTAATAGGTTAGACCTTTTCTATCTGAAATACCAGGTCAGATCCCACAGTTGTTAGTGTTCAAATGATGATTCTGCCTAAGACCAGTGCTTTCACCTTCGCGATGTGGATGCATCTTTGCTACTTGCTCTTCTGCGGGCAGTTTATTTTCTGTGTGCACATGGAGTTGTGTAAACAAATACAAAACCCTGGGACGACTGTTGTAATCCAGTTGGTTTGAATAACGCCTCATGAGCAAAATACCTGGCTACTGATGAGGCAAATCCTTTCCCATTGCGCTTTCTATCAAAACACCAGCGCTTTGCTATCAAAATGTGAGGCTCACGGAATTGGTTCTCCCTCTGAAGAGCACTTCATTTTGTCCACTTTACTGAGGTCCCTGTATCCTCCAGTGGGGGTGAAAAAAACATGAAAAGCTTTTGCAGTGCTGATGGCACCTGGTAGCCCTGAAATGTTACATGCTACGTTTCCTTCCTTTCCTTCCCTCTGCATTACTGAATGCTCCGCGAGTTATTAGCAGGTAACAACAAAATCATTTAAAATGTTTGAGTTGAAATGAACCCTTTCCCTTGAAATATCTATTGCGTTAAGTTTTTTTTTTCTTCACTATTAGGAAGCTTGTAATTTTCTTTTAAGTGATTATATATATTTTTTGGGGGAAAAAGGCAGCTGTAAGGGCAAACCATACTTCTTTTAATCATGCAAGTAGCTCTGTGGAAATCTGTGTCCTGAACTCGAGGTGGAAGTTGTTGACAGGGGGTATGGGCAGAAAGGGCCCTTTGGGCCTGATCCATATCAGCTAAGGTCAGCAGTGCAGGCTGAGCCTTGAGTGCCTAATGCTGCACATGGTGTTTTTCTGCTGTACAGCTGGGAAGGTAGGCCAGGGATTAGTTTATTCTTTGTACGTCAGTTGATTTAAAATGCTTTTGTTAAAAAAAAGTTCATGTTGGTAAGATATTTTCAGCCTGAATTATAATGATGTTTGTCTTGGGTTGAAAGAATTACCTTTTGTGCAACAACACCACACTGTTTTTCATTATATCCATAACTGGCCACTTTCACAGCCACTAGAATATTTTTTTATTTCCCCGTGTGGTTCTAGCTACGCACTTTCTGACAGACAGGTTTCCCAGTAAAGTCGAGCATCATTTTGTCTTTTGCATGGGTTTAAGGTTTGAGTCGCAAGAATTTGTACTACTTTGGCATTTTGGAAGGTAATGAAATAAGTGGAGAAAATCTAATATGTTTCCTTCACAGGATAGTTAGCTAGTGTAGGTAGAAAACTGGCAGTCTAAAATTACTTCGCTAAATTTAAATGTAAGTAAAAAGTAGGCAATAGGAAAAAATTAAAGGGTATATCTAAATATGGAGTTGCGGACATATCTGTTATATTTAAACTGCATTTTAACCTCTTCTATTTATATTTAGTGGTATGTGTATAATCTGGAGGGCTTGATTGAATTCAAGAAACAGTAATTTCACAATGAAAACCAAAGAGTTTATTCTGCTGTGGAACTAGTGCATGTGCTTGTTAATCAGTGTATGTATCGAAACTAAAATGCATGTAGCGAGACATTTTTTATGTTGTTTGAGAGCGAAAATGATATTTGATCTAAAGTAAGCATGAATGGATTTGCAAAGAGCCTGCTTCCCATACTGCTGTGGCACGCATATCTCCTGTTGACTTCGGTGGCACCTTTTCTTGCATGGAGCATGAGGCTGTCCTGCAGGGTTCATTTTCATCAACTTACCTTTGCTATGGCCCATTCTGAAATGCTGCTTTTTAAATTAGAAAGCTACCACTGAAAGTGGATTGTTCTTGCATGCTTCTTGCATCAGATGAAATCCCTCCTTGGCTCAACTTCATTACAATACGAAAAAACTTATTCCAGGAACAAAATACATATTTTTGTTTGATAATGCATCGTATAAATATTAATTGTCTGCCCAAAGAGAAAACAATCAACATGTGTTTTCATTTTAGCTGGAGATACAACAGGCTTTGATAGAGGATGGTTTAAAACTAAGGGCCTCGATTTGTAGCTACACAAGCTCTTCAGCTGAACTCCGGGTGACCACTCGTGCCTGGGAGATCGCTCTTGTGCACAAGGGGCTGGGGGCTTGGGTTTGAATTGAGCTCTTCTGTTTTGATGCATTTTAATACAGACACTAAGTGTTATGATAGCCAGGTGCTCATTAAAGTGTCTTGTCTGTAGCATTACTATCAGCTTTCTCACTGTCTGCTAAAAGATGCCGTGTTTCTGCCAGTCCTTTTAGCCGGGAGAAAGGAGGAGCTGCCCCGATGCTTAGACACTCTGTAACATTGGTAGGATACTAAAAAGCTGCTGCCTCTTTTAGATGCTGCTCCTGCAAATGAATATTGACTTCTATTGTGTTTCAGATCTTCCGAATTTGTCAGGTGGTCTGTAGATTTGAACTAGACACACCTAATTAGCTGCTGATTTGAAAAAGAAAGGTTGGCTTGTAGGAAATGATGAGCACCGGCAGGCTCGCAGTTCTGCACCAGGCAAGTTAAACAAATGTGAGCTTAAATGTGGTTTCAATCAGCTCCATTTAGACACCCAAGTTTTCAAGTTTCTCCAGGAGGTCTCTAATGAAACAGGCTTGTTTTCTTTTCACCTCACAAAGAAACAGCAACAGGAGAAAAATCCTGATAGAGTTTGCACTGGCTGAATAGCCGGCCACTGCAGGAGAGCAATTCGGGGTGCCAGACTGGATGGGGCAGCGTAACGGAGTTTGAGACCATTGCTGCTAAGTCTGGGAATACTGCCTATGACTAACACACAACTCTGTCCCTAATGAGAGGAGAGAAGGAGAGGAGGTCACAGCCATTACTGCAGCACCTGGGCTGCTAGCTGGGATGCAGTGGGGTGGCAGAGGCAGGCCTGATTAAGGCTCTGCAGGTGCGAGTGGGTCAGCAGCAGGTTCCTTCCCTGTTAACCTCCCCTCATCTCAAATATATTGCCTGCTGAACTTGTATCTTTTTCTTCTGCCTTTTACTGGCTGCTACCAGTGGTTGGTAAGGGTCTTTTTTTTTTTTTTTCCCGCTAATATTATGCTGTTAGTAAAGATGCCTTGATTTATTAACTGTTCAGGTCTTTTTCATTTTTCTGGTGCTGGGAGCGGTGGCTTAGGAGTAGCAGCTTGCTGCCCTGTAAACTACTTACGACAAAATGTTTTGTGAAATCTGATTGATTTCTTCTAATTTGTAAGTCATGTAGGCTTACTAGTTTGAGCTTTTCATAATACCTTCTGGCTTTGCATTGAGTTTATTACTTTATTTTTAGTTTATTAAGTATGGATGTACACAGTATATTTGACCTGATTTGGCTGAAGCAGACTCTTTCAAGAAGTCATATATTTTTTGATATTCAGTAGTTAATGTGTGATTTGTTTTGGTGCAGTTAAGTCTATATGTAAAAATCATGTGGATTTAGCAAATTGCACAATGTATCTTTTTCTGTAAACTACTCTCATTAAATGAGAACAAAAAATGAAATATGGCAATCGAACAACTCACTTTAGACAAATTGCATTTCTATCATGGTTTATATTTTTTATGTAATTAGAAAGGGCTTTATAAAGAAAGAAGTCTAGTAGTTATGCAGAAGGAAAGTCTTCTAAGAAAAATTCAGTTTTCTAAGGAGGCTTTGTCAGTTCTGAATAAACCCTGCAATAAATTTAAACCTGGTGTTTTAAAATTCTGTTTATAAAATGGACTGCTCTCTATAGAGTTCACAAATTATACACAAAGGATTTATAGTAAACTACTAAAGTAACATTAATATATTGCATTACGACATGCACTGAGACAAAAATGCAAAATCTGCTTGAAAAAGAAGCTGATTTGCAGGACTCTTGCAAAGCAGATATGGTAAAAGTTCTCCGTCCTTTCTCCGAAGAACCGCTGTTACACTGATTGTTGTGGTTGTAGTTGGCTGTTCAGAGGCTTACAGAGGGTTTTTTTTGCACAGGTTTGTGGCCGTGGCATTAAAATCAGGTTTGAAAAAGGAAAAAAAAAAAAAAAGGATTTAAAATCAAATCAAGATCTAGTTTGGTGCTGGTGGGTATCTTGTGCCTTTTCCCAAATTTCATTAGATTTGCCCAGAATGTGAAGCTGGGAATTTGGGCCAGTGCTCTTCATTCCTTTGCTGCATTTATAAGTTCTCTGGTATTTTTATGTATTTATAGTAAACAGTCTGTAATATGCTCTGTATCTCTTGCAAGTGAGACAAGCCAAATCATCTGTCACCAATATGTGTGTCAACATCCTGAAACCACAAAGAGCACCTCTTGGTAGGCACAACCAGGGCTTCATTTCAGCAATGCAATTCATCACCCTCTTGAAGAGCACGGAGAAATCTGAACCTGACGTCTTGGTTCTTCTATGCAGAGAAGTCAGTTCTATGTGATGAGAATGAAAAATGGTTTTAGGAGGATAGGATTCACCTCACCTAGCTGTAGCCATCTGAAAGTCAAGCATCTAGTTGACAGTAATTGTGCAATATTTCCCTCCCTAGCCAGAGGATAGGTTAATTTTGCCAGTCTGAGACAATTACGTTAGTTTGGGAAAGTTACTGAAGATGCAGCCTCTGTCCATCAACTTGGGTAGGAACTGGGGTTTCAGGACCGGGTATCTTGGCTTTCAGATGGCTGGCATTGAGTGCACTGAATTCTGTATCCAGGGACCAATCCAGACTCCAGCAGCTGATATTAGGGAGGCTGAAGGAAAAACGTAGGTAAAAGTACAGCAGAGAGACCAGATGAATGTTTTGCATTCTGACTGGGAATGAATCTTATTCCTTATTTATTATTTTCATTTTAAAGTTGACTCGGTACATAATAGTTTCATTTTTACTGTCAAACTACCTTTTTACTGTCCAGTATTATCACCAGCAATAGAAACATTAGAAATAGCAACAGAAAGCCCTTTTATGCTTTCTGCACTGCTGTCTCTTAACTTCATTGAAAAAATTGAAAAATGAAAACATTAACCATCTTTTTTTTTATCATTAGAGTAAGTAAAGAACAGATTAATACTGTTGTCTTTTCATTAAGATTCTGTTCTGCTCACAAAGGAAATGGTAATATCAATTTTTTTTTTTTTTTAATGGTCCAGTATCTCATCCGGGGCAAAGGGGTTTTACCAGCCATACAGATGATACACTCGGGGTCTGTACCTTGCTTAAATCTCTCAAGGCACAACTGTGGAAAGCTTGCTTTGGAGAGGCTGTAAGCTTTGTGCCTGGCCCTGGGCACAGGAGCAGTTTTCAGCACGGGAGCAGTTTTTGGCCCCTGAGCAGTGTCTTGACGTGAAAGTTGTCCCTGCGATGGAGTGCAGCTTACCCCTGAAGCTGCAGTCAGTCTTGCAAAGTAGCTCTGCAAGAGCTAGCAGGAGGGAGGAGTGAGCTTTGTGTTTGTTATTTGCTTGTGATTTCCATGACAGTTTACAGGAAGGACAGTTGTAACTAAATATGAGCCTGGGGAGCTCAGTCTGTGGTTGATCTGCAGAGCAGTACTGTGGGACGGGGGTCAGGTTTGCTGAAGGGCGCAGGAGCTGGGGTGAAGGGAAGACGAGTTATCCTCTCCCTCTCAGTTACCACCAGCCTGTGAGATGCGCCGTGCCTGGCATAGGAGAGGGGAACCGGTGGGCAGTGGCGCTGCCCCCTCAGCCACCCACAGGGCTGCATCCAGCCCTTGCTTCTGCACCTCGCACTTAGTTAACGAGTCCTGACAGGTTTTGGTCCAGCATAGGATTTATATAACTCCCTCTTTGCTGTGTTGGTTCCACAGGACTAAAGAGGAGTGAGAAGTAGTAAAAAAAAAAATCTATTTTGGTCACTAAAGTAAGCAGACATGACTCAGAATACTCACTGGGAACAGATCTGCTGGATGAAAAGGTGCCATTTTTACATAGTCACTTTTCTGACCATGCCCTTTAAACTCTTACAAAAATAGAATACTTTCTCTGGCACTTCTCTTGGAAAGCAGAAATGGGAGTGAGAGCAAGGATGTTTGCTGCACTTCAGCCCCTGCTTCGAAACCGGACAAATTGTGTGTGAGTTTTGTAAGGCACATGTAACATATGTTTAACACCAGGAAAAATAGAAAGAAGGCATTTGAATTTTGTGGGGAGGGGATTTGGGCTTGGATAGTTTTACCATTTGTAGTGGAAAAGTGTGATTCCTAGTTCCTGCCTGTTAACGGTTGGATGAATTCTGGCTAGCTCTCTGCGTCGATTTCTGGCATCCTTGTGTCCCTGCAGAGGTGCAGTTCAGATCAGTAGACTCGTCTGAAGCACAGCGAGGCTCCTTTTGACCGTTGATTCTGGGTTCCTCTTGGACTGTGAGTGGTCTAAGCTAAAAATGAGCCTGAAACCACATTGACGTAAGCCGTGAGTGTTTATGGACCTGTGAGGAAACAAATGGATCACTGGCAACCAGTGTCCCGAAGTGGTAATGTTGATGCCCCTGCGAGACATGAGTACCCGCCACGCCAGTGGGCTGAGCGCCCGTCCAGCTCCCGGTGAGGCTGATGGAGCTGGGCTCTTCTGCGCCAGCTGCGGACCTGCCCCAGCCAGATCCCCATCCATATCAACTCTCATCTGCGTTACATGTAAAGGATTAGCAAGGCAAATCATTTCCCCAAAAGTCACTCTCAGCTAAGTAGGTGATACTGAATTTTTGAACTCTCGTCTCATTTTTATTTTTAATGGTTTGGTAGGAAGCTAGAGCCTGGCGGGTGCACAGAAACTCAAAACCAGTGGTATGCACCACCACATGTGCTTATGGGTGTTTGTCAGTCCTGTTGTTCTCCTATGGACCATTGCTCTCTTGAAAAGAAAAACAAGCAGCCCGTTTTAACATATTTACCACTTTCAGTTGGTTTTACATGGAAAAAAACACCAACCCATAAATTCCTCTTCCCCCTCCATTCCAGAATAACCCATGAAAGAGTTTGAGAACTCTGAATTTCTGTTCAGTGGATGAAATCTTGACCTTGCTGAAGTGGCTGAAGCTTCTTATGAGGAGTGGCTGAGGGAGCTGGGATTATTTAGTTTGGAGAAGAGGAGGCTGAAGGGAGACCTTATTACTCTCTACAACTACCTGAAAGGAGGTTGTAGTGAGTGGGGATCAGTCTCTTCTCCCAGGTAACAAGTCATAGGACGAGAGGAAATGGGCTCAAGTTGTGCCAGGGGAGATTTAGATTAAATATTAGGAAAAATTTCTTCACAGAGAGAGTGGTTAGGCATTGGAACAGACTGCCCAGGGCAATGACAGTCCCTGGAAGTGTTCAAAAAACGTGTGCATGTAGTGCTTAGGGACATGGTTTAGAGGCAGACCAGGCAGTTAGGTTAACAGGTTGGACTTGATCTCAGAGGTCCTTTCCAACCTTAACAATTCTATGATTCTATGATTCTTAGTTGGCTTCTGAGGGGGCAGAGCTCTTCAGCTTACAAGTTTCTTCCTCATGTGTCCACTGGGCCTGGAAAGTCATGGAAGTGTTTTCACTGTGGTGATTTCCTAAAGCTTTAGTTCCCCTCAGTTACTACAGTATTTAAAGGCACTGTCTTTTTACCACAGGAAACGGGCACTGCTTTTTCTCTTGATAAAATTTCCCTTGTAGGAACTCGGAGAATTTCCACTTTCTCTGTGTGGGCTCATCTTTCATAGAGGAGGAGACATGGGTCATACACCTGCAGATCTTATGACTCCCTCCTGCTTCATCTCCGGCCTCATCCCAGTCCCTCGGCAGCAAGGGGTCAGTGAAGATTTGCTGTCAAGGTCTCCTGTTTTAATTCCTTACAGGGCCCAATAGCTTCCTATTGCAGGGGGATCCTAATTTTTCTGTTTTCAATTTGAAAGGCGTTTTGGATATGATGACATTTACAGCCAAAGCGCATCACCTTTACATATCAGCTCCTTCTCTTGCAGTGAGACAGGTGGTTTCAACAGGGAAGAAGAGGGAGGAAAAGCCTGGCAGGCTTGTGGGGCACACAGGGTTGTCACTAACCTGACACTGAATGGCCATGAAGGTAGACTTTCCTTCTCAGCCCTGCTTGTGCTGTCTAGCAGGGAGCTGAGACAACCACGCAGAAACTTTAAATTCCATTTTTTGGTTAGAGCTGGTTTGGAAGTTTGCTGTGTTCAGAAAGCCTGTGTGTCTCTTCTTACCAGCACTGAAACAGTTCAGAAGACAAACTCACCCAAGGAAGAGGCATCATGGCGATACACAGCATGTAATGAAGCACCTTCATTTACGTGCCGTCACGGACTGGGCATGGAGGTTGTACCTGGTCCCGCTGCTCTGAGCCCAGCTTACCCTAGAGGGGTGCAGCCAGTGGCATGCCAGGGTTAGCGGTGGGGTTTGGTATGCCGTATGCCAGTGTTTCCTAACTGCTATGAAGTGAAGGGCTACCTACAGTTTTTACAATTATACCCCCATGTTTTTGTGTGTGTGTGTGTCTGGCAGTTGTTTGCCAGGGGCAGAGGGAGTGAACGAGGAACTTAACTTTTAGGTAAACAAGATGTTACTGTTGTACTGCTATAATTACAAGCATTTTAAATTAGGTATTGACAGCAGTTGAGAGCTGGTTCTCGACTATGCCTGCTGGCAGGCAGTGAGATGTCTACCAGCTCCTAAGGGGAGCCTTATTGCAGGCTGTGAGAATAACTCATTAACTAGTTAGTCAATGGCCGTGTTACTCCACATATGGTCTGTGGGCTGCTGGTGGTCTGGAAGACATTAGAAAGTGGTCTGAGAAATGGCTGCACAAGAAAGGCAGAAATAACCCCACATAGACAGATTCACGTTCCCACACCACTGGCAGGTATGTGCCCCTGTCAGCAAGTTGCCCTGAGTCAGCAAGCTGTGCTGGGATATAATTGCCTTAGCCCCCCGGCGTGAGCCCAAATGGATGGGTCTTGAGTAATTGCACGTGAGGGGAACCTTTGCTTGATCAGATCGATGCGGAGCAAGTCTTCCTCCATTAAGGAGGATGAATGCTTTGCTTCTTCTTTCTTGTGTTTTTGAAACACAGGATGGGCTAAGGGATGCTGCTTCCACATCCGCGTTGCTAGCGGTAATGAATGCTACGGGGAAACGGACGGCGGTGAGCCATTTCCTTCACAGTGGGAGGAAAGTAGTAATTCAGGAGACCATTAAACATTAGAAATACCTCTACGAGGTCCCTACAAAGATACACTCCATTTAGATTAAAGTCCCGTAGGGCCAATTATCTTGGAAGAACATAAGAACTTAAACAAAAGCTGAGTTAGGTATGCTGCCCACCAATGGATTTGAGCAAAAAGGGATGCAGTGAGAAAACACTCACGTGTATTATGAAAGTGAGAACATTTAAAGTAGGTCTGTGCAATAACCAACTTTTACTGTTCCCCCAGGATCAGTGTGCACAGGAAATATCTGTGGCATGCTTGCTTTTCCTGGAGATGACAGAAACCCTTTGGCAACCACTTTGAAATACGTGCTCAATACTTTTCAAAATGTTGGGCTGTTTTTTTACGTATGTGCTTTGATTTTTGTGATGCCAAAGCCTTTATGCTTGGCTTTCTACCCTTTCTAAACTTGCCCATTCCCCTTCCAACCCTGAACACTTCTCCTCTAGTGCTATTCAGTCACTGTGTCGGTGCCTCCCTTTTTCTCAGTGCTAGCATTGGGATGGGACTTGAGGAAAAAGGGAAGCAAACAGAAGTCTCTTATGCTCCTTCTGTGAAAATAATCTCTATGGCCTGTGCTGGTCTGTGTCTGGGTGGCTCTGGACTCCTGGAGATGGAGAAATGACTTAACACCATGTTGTGGCTGGAGGGTTAGGGCAAACAAATTTCAAACACTTTGTTTCAGTTAATGTTGTCTAAGAGTGGGCTGAGTAATTTGCACAAGACTACAAAGCAGAGCTTGGTACTAGCACTGAGCTTGAAATCTGCCTTTGCTTCAGCTGCTAGACCACAATTTTAATTGAACATTTAGTTATTTGCAGTTAGACCTGAGCGCTGGAGTGCACTGAACCTTTAGGCAAGGGATTTTGAAAATGAGTCAGTTCTAAGACACTGGAACAACAAGTTCCTAAAAGTGTTTACTGATGCAAATTGCTGCCTCATCTTGAAACAGTCTCTTCCATTTAACACCATAAAAGAACTTTCTTAAGACAAGACACAATAAACAGTCTGAGGTCTAATAACTGAACATGCAAGCTTGAAAGGTTTTAAAATACTTCTTACTTAAATAAGAATCATTAAAGTTGTAACTGATAATGAGAAAAATGCTCATGCCATTAGTGGTTTACCACTTTGGTTCCGAAAGGATAAAACCAACTTCATAAAAGAGACCACAGACTGTCCATTTTCAGCCTCAGTGTAGGGCGAATGCTTCAGAAAATACAAAACCCATCGTTTAAGATAATAATTTAGTGTTTGTGTTTGGGAAACATGGTTGAAATGCCCTTTGAACACATGGGAGCGCGGCGATGCGGGGCTCGGTGGCTGCAGCTGAGGGGGAGCACTGTGGCTTGCTCTGGTGTGACGTGGGGGACCCCAGCACTGAGTGTCCTTGCCCAGGCGCTGCAGTGGGGCGCTGGCTTTTCCTCCAGCTGGGAGCAGTGCGAGGGCAGCCTTGGCCTCCCAGCCTGCCTTTGGGATCCTCACCTGCGTGGGGAAGTCTGTCTATCTTGCCTTCCCCCAAAAACGGTGCCGGGCTCGGCAGGTACATGAGGACAGCCTGAGATCATTTCTGCATCAGCCCTGGCGTTGCCTGCTGCAAGAGTAGTTAGTTTTTAAAATATGGTTAAATTTCAGTCCCAGCTCAGTGTGCTGGTAGGGGAAATAAAAGGTACTGAGTCTGGGAGGCACTCGATGCCTCAGGGCATCTCTGGGACTTGGTGGCTGAGGAGCAGCATTAGTGGCTGTAGTATGACTTTGTTTAATTTGTCCATCTGGGCCAGCTGCTCTTTTCTTCGCCTTCTTCTGCACCCTTTTTCCCCCCAGGCAAACTAGGCTGGACTCTGTCTCCTGCTCAGGTTAGCGGAAGGACTCTCGTCGACCTCAGCCACGACTGACTCAAACCCTTGAGAAGACCTGGTGTTTCCTCCTGGGAAAGCTAAGTGTGGGACTTGGGGCGCTGTACTCTAGCGTTGTCTTTAGTAAGGACAGCTGGAGGTTGAAGCATTCCCTCGGACTATCTCTGATTGTAAATACAACTACACTAGGTTTTATTGATGCTTCATGCAGCCATATTACATTGACTACAGTGTTTGCTCTTAACGTAAAAATGGAAAGTTCCCTCGGCTCCCACCATGAAAATGACTGTTGTGCCTTATTCAAAATGAAAATCAATCAAGGAAGGAACACAGCTGGGTGAATGACAAGAGAAACAGAACAGTGCCAAGGTGAATTTTTATGGAAATGTTCTCTGAATAGTATTTCCATGAAAAGGCAACTTACTTGCAGACGTAGGCTGCATTTGCATGAAGGAGAGTCTGATGCACCACACCCGGAATCTGTCAAGGTCTATAAACTTTTCACCTATTTTAAGTTTAGGTAGCAGAGAAGCCATATTGAAGACACAAAGGTTTTCTTCTTTACTTCAATGGGATTGTTATCTCCAAAGATAGAAAATGTAAGCCAGGGGAAAATAAAAAAGGCAGCTTATGGAAGAAACATTTAAAATATAAATTAAACTTCAAATATAATTTCAAATATAAAGTAAATTAATCTATCAAACAGGAAATTTTCAGTATCATGAAATGATACTGACTTGACCTTTCAACAGCATCCTAGTTATAACAATGACTTGTAAGTCTATTTGTGTCAGGCTGTGTTGGGGTCCTCTTAGTGAAGGAGCATGAGTGGCTTAAAAACTGCAAAACCTGGTATTTTTCTCATTCACATTAGTAGAAACAGGATTAGAGGAACAACATAAAGAGCAAGAAATGAAAGTTGATTGATGTTAGTGTTCAAAAAACAGGAGAGGGGAAAAAAAGCACAATGGTAAAAACATCAGCCCATACTTGAAATTGCCATACTTTGATCTACTTAAACACCTTTTTTTGAGATGTTGTAGCCTTCTCAATGGGCTGGTTTCCAAATGGCCTTACTGATTTTAGTGTAGATTTACTGGCTAGATTTACAGCAGAGCTCTTGCAAATGTTGATTTTTGGAATCTGTTAATTTTCCCTTGTTTCTGGGAATTTTTCATGTCATACCAATCAAGTTTGAAATGTACTGAGAGAGAAATTCTTGAGACAGCCTTGGGATTTTTCAGCCTATTCCTGCATGTTGCTTTCTGAAATAAATCACAATGCATTTTTTAAAATTATGATGGCTTATAGCTTGATGTCATTGCTATTCTAAGAATAATAATCAAGGGTTGTTATACCAACTTGATTGTTTACATTTCGTTTTGACAATGCCAGTGATAAGCTAAAGGTAATAATACTAAGCATATTCTCCTGTCATCTTCTCAAAACATGTCACGATTGAATAGAATATGACTGAGCATGGATTTTAAAGGTAAAGGCATTTGTCAAATGCTATTATGTCTTCATAAAGGTCTGCAATGGTGATCCCATTACAGAAAAACTTTGGAACGGGTAGCCCTTGGCTCTCGTAGTTGGGAGTGGAGATGAATGACTGCCATTTTTAATGTTAGATTAGCCAAAAGGAGAAGGGGGAAGAAAAAAAAAAAAAAAAAAATCTGAGCAGGAGATTGTGAAACTGTGAGCAGATTTGGTCATGGCATTAAAAAGAGTTAGAAGATGTGCTCTGTAAGGGGTCAGTAGCTCTGTTGTTCCGCCATACTGATGTAGGTCTGTTCCCTGCATCCCAGTCAGTTATGGAGTTGGACATCCATGTTGACCAAGGACCTTACAGCAAGGAGCTATGGTGAAGTGATGGAGAATCGCCTACCAGCAGCACGTGCGAGTGCATTGCCCCTCACTAGGTGACAGTGGGCAGTGTCTTTGTCTCTCTCTGAATCTCCCAGGCTAGTATGAAGCCCATCTAATAAACGCATTAAGCCATGGAAAATGCATCGGTAGCATGTGCTGACAAGGGTGGAACACACAAGGATAGAGATGGGGATCCTGTTACCCCCTGTTCAGCTGAACAGCGCTTTCAGCCAGTGGAGAACTAAATGTTAACCCTTTCAAAGTTCTCCTGGTGAGGAGGGAGAAGGCAAGGAAGTGTTTCTTACTTCACTGAGATTTAACTTTAAAAGGTCTGTATAAGCATAGAAGTGCCATGGGGAAACAAATGTACAAGTGGCTCAGCAAATATTGAGGGTGGCAGTGGCCATCCTGGGGTGAGTGAATGCAAGGCTGGGTTCAATCTGCTACAGTCAATAAACTGTTTGTGCTGCGCTTTCGTGCTCTGCGACGTCAGAAGAGCACTGGAGTGAATTACAGCCTTCTGTTTACTCTGGGACTGTTCATCATCCCTTGTGTAGTTGGAGACATGTTTCTCTACAAGAAGCAATTCACAGGACATTCTCCTAAAAAGAAGCAAAATCAGTTTATATCAATGCATGACTTCCTACTATTTCTAGTTAGCCCATACCCCCCACATACCCACAAACATATTCATGCATCGCCTACTTAGCACTAGAAAGGGGATATTACATCTCTAGGTTATTTCCCCAGTACTTTTATTTTTCAGCCCACTACAGGAAGGGTTCATAGAGTATATCCAAAAAGATGTTTTTGTTCCCCCACCTTGGGTTTCAGTCCCAAGACTGCCAATTAAATTATCCCATAAATCCTCCATTATGGGTAGTAAAACCTAATTTTAGATTTCCTGCCCACTCTAGTGTCCTGCCTGATTGCTACCAGTTGGATACAGGCTCAACCTGTTAAGCAGACAATTGCAATGAATTGACTGTTTCTTTCTGTGCTACACGTGGAAAACTTTTTAATATGTGGCATTTGGTCATAATTCTCTCTGGCTATTTTCTACCTTTTAGTTGCTCAGACTTTTTTTTTAAGGCTGAAAAGTAGACATCTGTAATTTATTCTTTTGTCAAAAATTTTTGTGAGAGAAAAGGTTGTTACTCTGTGGATTAGGAGGAATGCTAACCTGCCTGCTGCCACTAAAACAGTAATAGTTTAAAATTAATTTTTATATAATTCCTGTTTAAAAGAAAAGCCCTGTATTGACAGAGCTAAGACATTTCTGTGTAAGCTGAAAATGTTTCAGGTCATCTGAATATAAATGCATTCTTTCCCTTCTTGTTGAAATGCAAATATATTATTTAGCTGCAAACACTGCTAATTTTCTTGAGGGCAGCTTCTGCTAACCGTATTCTCTTGGAGGAGCATTTATTTCACATACAGTCTCACTAAAGATTCCTATTTTATCCCAAGTATCAATGATTCCTAGCTTGGTATGTTTCTTCATAAGCTTTACTGATAACAAGTAATAAGTAAGATTGTCACAAAAAGTGGTTTTATCATGCAAATAAAGTGTAAGTATCTGTGCATCAGTACCTTGATCGTTGAACAAAAGAATATTTGCATTCAGTGCAGAGCACTTCTGTCACTGGGATTTAAGCAGAATTCAAAAATCTGTCTGTGAAGAACAACGGAGCCTAAAATACTAGGAGAAATGAACACCTTTCTTTGGCTCTCTGCTAGATTTGTTGTTGTTGTTAACCTGGTAAAATTCCTGACTCATCCGAATCACAGATTTGGATACTGTAGAGATACCTGAGTATATCTTGTACCTCCACAAAGCACTGTCTTTCTGAATCTATTTGCTGCCTGAAGAAATTGGTAATGTTTTTAAAACTCTGTGTCAAATGAGGAAGATATGTGGCAGTCACTAAGGGACTCTTTCATCTCCAGAGTATGGTGACAAGAAGTTTTATTCAAGGTACAGGGTGCATATAATGTTATGGGCATTTGCAAAAGGGAAAAATACTGCTAAGAGACATCATGTTGAAGGAGCAAATGCTGTGTCTCAGGCTAACATAACACATGTGCCAGACCAGGACTTTCCTCCCAAGATTCAGCTTTGGTGATCCAACAGCTGGCTTGCATAAGTAGACTTCAGCTGAACCTGTTGGTGACAACCATAGCATGTGCTGGTATGGCTCAGATGATGGCATGAACTTGTCACTTAGGAAGCGTCCATCCTTGCTGGCAGGCAGGACTGCGGGCACAGAAAGGGGTGCTTCTGTTCAGATGGGCAAATTCATTTTTTTTTTTTTTTTTTTAGTGATTCAGACAAGCAGATACCAGCAGTCTGTGAGCTGTGAAATGAATCACCCCTCTTCAGCAGTGCTGTCTTGTGTGGATTCTCTGATGTCTAATTAAGGCTGCTCCTTTTTAGCTTTGCCCTTGGTGGAGGTGCTAACAGTATTTTCCTGCTTCACCCAGCTGTTTGCTTCCCTTGCTCTTTATGCAATGTAGTATTCCCCTGTTAAATTTGGGGAAAACCAGGCGATGATTCCTAAGCTGATGGAAGAAAAGGTCAAGAAACACTCATATGCACACAGCATGATATCTCAAATCTCATTGCTTGAAGAACTGGGCTAAAAATGGAACTGCTGTGGTCTCCTTGCTAAATGGATCTTCTCCACCCAGCTTTGTTTATTGTACTGTGACTCTATGTGGGGAGATTATCATCTGTTAAGTGATGCCTGAAGCACTGTATAAAAAATAAAACATACACAAAGACTAACAAAGAAAAGAAGAAAGGAATTTAGGCCTCCCAGTCACAGCACTGTTCCTTTAATGGTTGATGAAATATTATATGTATTTTTTTCCAGATTTATTATTTGTCCAATTTAGGAACCTGGAAATATGAGAAGGGATGGTCACATTGGTGCTCAGAAATGGAGAACAGACAGAAAATAGGAAAGAATTTGTGTGTTTCCTGTACCAGAGTTAAGTGCAAGAGTGACAGACAGTGCCCTTTGGGGTACAGAGCTCTGTGAACTGCTGCTGAATTTCTTGGATGTGTAGTTGACTCCAGAAATCATCCCTTGTAGCAGAATTGTGCTGCATAATCAAAACTTTAAGATCCCTAGACACAGTACCTATAAAGAAAACCTTGAAATGTAATCCAAGCCACTCTAACGAGTCAGTCACATCTGTATATCTGTGGACAGCATGGGAAAAAAAAAAATCTTTCGAAGCAGAGAGCACTTGATTTATCCATGGGGTATAATTCTGAAACCTAGTCATGGTGTGTAAAATGTCAATACTGTAAATTATATCCTAGTTGAATGTTTGGTATCGAACTACCAGCAACACCTTCATCAGTGCCAGAGGTTCCAGCTCTCCTATCTGTCATCTTCTGCACTTCAATGCATGTTGTTTGTACTCTGAATTTCTAATTTAGGAGCAGCAAGAAATGAAGACAATTTGATACCCAGTCTAGTAACACTAGGAATTCTACACTGATTGATTGTACAGGGCACTTTCATACTTATCTCATTTAAAAATATTAGCTTTTTACATTGAGCTGAGAACTTTGCTGAATATCCAATATCTTGCATGGGAATGCTCTTAATTCTAGGTATCCAGCTTCAGAATTTAAACTAGGCTTGTGTCAAGCCTGTGCTGTCTTGAATATGCTACTGTTACCATAAAAAAAGTCTCTCTGGTATGCTAAGAAGAGGGGACGTGCTGGGGTTTGTAATTTTAGCATTACAGATTCTTTATTATTAATAGATTAGTGGGGATTTTTCCAAAGACTCCTATGAGTCACAAGAGCTCCTGTTACTAAATTTCATATACTCATTTATTTATACAACTATACATGAGGTCTTACAGTCTTTTCAGCACAGAAAGAGCCAAGGTACTGTAAGTGTAAATGCAGTCTATTGAGTTCTGGAGATCATAAATATCTCCTTTAACATCTGATTTATCTTGAACTATGTGCATTGAAAGAAGTGTCTCAAAATTAGGAAAGAAGGGGCATATGCTACTCCTTTGGACAACCTGTGTATTCATACCCAGAACGAAACTTTGGCAGAGAGTAGTTAGAATTAAACTGTCACCACCAGGGCAGTTTTACTTTATGTACTGCAAGGTTATATGAGTTTTATAGGTTCGTTTATTTTGCTGATTAACAGTCCAGTCCTGCTCTTGACAAAGTCTCGTTTTTTTCATTCCCGTGGCTTCCGCAAGACGAGCAGAAGAGATAAAGTCTCAGGCAGAGGGAAACGTGAGAACAGGAATTTCAAGGGAGGAAATTGTGTGTTCTTCATTTCCCCCTCCCAACATAAACTTGTCTGGACTTTGACAATGTTTTGTTTTCACACCATGCAGAAATCATCCAGACAGATCTCAGCAATGCAAGACCTCAGTATGCAAGGGAGCCAACTACAGACAATGCCTTGTGGAGACTCTTCCATGCTGGTAAATATCAAGCAAAGGGATGCCATCAGCTCAGTGGACTTCTGAGTGTATCTGCTGCTACCAACCCACCAGACATGCTGGTAGCTCCAAAGGTGGCTTGGTGGTCCCAGATCAAGATGTTTTCCTTTGACCTTCCAGCTGTTTGATGGGTATTTTCCAGAGATTTGTTGCTGTCATGATTAGCCTTTGCTGCAGGAGCTCACTGGCCACCCATCCTCCTCCTCCATTGCCATCAGCAGTGACTTTGGATATCTCATGCTCCAAACAGCCAGAGGGAGCCTGGAAACCTGAGGGGCAGCATAGCCATCAAAAAGAAAGGGCTTAGAAGGAATGTCCAGTCCACTGATGTCGTTGAGAGCTTACTGCTTTTTATATCAAGGTGCTAGCCAGAAGAACTGCAGCATGTATTGGAGAAAGAAATCAGGACCAGATGATGGTCTATGTTCTGTCAATCTTTCAGCTTCTTCAGGTTGTTTACTCTATGGGTAGGAAGCCTGCATGTTTAAGGGTGTATGTGTCAGCCTGACTTTGTGCGCTTTGCTGCTAAATGATTTTGTTTCATGATTTGTTCCATGCCAACTGAAAGAAAAATACAGCTACATTCAAACACAAGTTTGTGTAAATGTTATGTAGATCATAATAATGTAGGTTAGAATAATTTTTCTTTAATGAAGTGTAATTAAGCTAGTCAAAGTAATTAATGAGTTTGGGTGTTCCTTGTTGTCTCTTTTTGAGTCTTAGCAATGGGTGCTGAGCAGTTTTTGAAAATCTGGCCTCTTTCTTGTCTGGACTGGATTGACAAAATCACTGGCCTGCTTGGAAAACAGTTGCCTGTACTTCTTGCTGCCATGGGAAAAAAACAACATTCTGAGAAAATATTTGTACTAATGTTATCTTTGTCTTTTCCTGCTATCTCACCACTACTGAAGTGGAATGACAGGCAGACATTGTTTCCTTGAAAAGTAAAGGTGATTAGGGAATGCCTCTATCTAATTTATTTCAACTATAATGAAAAAATGTAAGAATTAAGAACATTCTGAATAATTGAATGACAGTAATATGAGTGTTTTCAACAAAATGATACACTATGGTTTCATTTTCCACAAGCAAATGAAGGTGATGCATCAAGACATGCAGGTGGTGGTGATAAAGATGAAGAATATTGTACCTAAAGTGCAAAATGCAATGACAATATAAAAAAAATCTCGAAAAAAAATTTTGTTTTGGGTTAAAATCATAGAACAACGTGAATACATGCCTGTCTGTAGGAAACTTTGAGGCAACTTTGACTTTTCTTTCAAAAGGTCTGCACGGGCATAGTTGGCTTTCCACCCCATTTTAATGAGAGAGGGAGCTTCCTCAAGACAACATCTGCTGTTGTTACTTTATTCTAAAAGGTATAGGAAGGAGGAGACTGGCAGAAAGTAGGATGTTTTGTTATCTTCCTTTATCTTCTGACATGAGAGCTGGCCAATGTGTTATTTTGCTTTTCCTTTGCCATTATCTCTTCTTCTTTCCTGTGGAAAGCAACATTTTCTTTTAAGAAACAAGTTGCCTCCTTACTTGCCTCTACATTCCTTCATACATGTTATCCTCTTCTCCTTTAATTGCCTTTCACCTGATGACTGTGTCAGAGACAGCCTGTATCCTGAGGTCATGTTAGTTGAGCAGGGAATCTACCTATGAAATTACTCCTGGAATGAGTTTTCCCAGTGATTACGGAAAATAACTGTACTGTGGGTGTACTGTTTACCTGTTAATTTGTATAAGTGCATGCAGGAAGAGCATGCTGGCTGGGAGGGTCGTCATCTGTGTTAGCTTCCAGCAAGCTTGTAACTGGTACCCAAGGTGGTGTTTTAAATCTATAGTCTTAAATGAGTTGAGATTCAGTTACACATTACACATCACAGTATCACATTTTTCCATAGTTGCGATGAGAGGAGGGAGCATTTATACAGGCAGGAAATTCTCTGTAAGGAGTTCTTGTTCCTAAGCCCAAATTATTATTTTTAAATCCCTTTCATTTGTTTCACAGACTTCTACAACATTGGGTGGGTGTTCACAATTGTGTTTTAAAACATTTAGGATAATATTTTTTTTCTTCTGTACACTTATTTAGCACTGTTGTGAATCTGACCATTGGAAGTGTTGTCCCCAAGCTGTTCCTGTTTCATCCTTAAAAGTTCACAAATTTGATTCCCTTACTGGTCCATGGAAATGGATTTTCCAGGGCTCTCTGAACACCCAGGCCTCAATTCAAATCTCTGCTGTGGTTTAAGTAGAGTGCGGATATAAAACGGGATCTCTCCTGTTTGGGATATGAGGATATTATAGCATTAAAGGGTGCTGTCGGATCGGTCTCCCTCCATCCCCTCTATAGGAGTGGGTCCATTTTTAAGTAAAACATTTAGTCATAGAGTGAAAAAGACCATAGCCCAGTGGCTGAAACACGTGGAAGTATGGCACATCCATGCTAGTTTCTGCTACAGCGAGTGTCTAATTATTTATGTAAAACGTAACATTGCCAAAAGGAGCAGTTAGAAGCTACCGTGCCTTGGGGGCAGGGGGAGGTACGCAAAGCTGGGGAGAGGAGCCATGGCTTTTCTTAGTTCCTACAATATCTGTTGGAAGCAGGACTGTTCTGGAAACTTGGTTCAAATCTTCTAATAGTTAGGGGTAGCTGAAAGCTGCATTTTTTTTTTTTTTCACTGAAAAAAATTCCATGAAGTCATCATCACTAAATTCAAAAAAGAAGTGTCTTGCTTGGAGTAGTTCCCATCAAGAAATAAAAATATCAGCAGTATTCCCGTCACCAATACCACATTGTCCTGTCCCTGCTCTGCAGGGTTTCAACACGCTCTGCTTATGGCTCCATCTTGCTTGATTTTGATTTCGGAGGATGGGAATATGCTTGTATTTTTAGGTAAATATCTTTCATTGGATTGTCCTGTCTTAAAGCCAGTTCTTTTTGGACTCTATAGGAGTGATCCCACAGCTTGCAATGGAAGACTTGCTGTTTATCCCCATGTAAGGGGGTTTAAGCTAAGTCAATGGAAACTAAGTTGCAGAACAGTTGCAGCTCCCAAGCAACTTTTATGTTGAGACCAGTGCCCATTTCCAGCCCCAGCGTGAGTAACAGAAGGCATCAATTAAATTCATTTTACTTATTTAGATGCAAGTTCATGTGCAAACCCTTCTTCTAGTTAATAGCTAAACAAAAGTATGACTGAGAGGAAAAAGTATACTTCATAGCTAGACATTAAATATTTATCTCCTTAAGTGGCACTTCATGTTTTCCTTATATTCTGTGGCAAGAATTCCACAGAGAAAAAAAAATTTCTAGATTAGGGAGAGAAGCTGCCCAAATGTAGTTATGAAAATGCTTGAGCCAAGCTGGGGATTTGGTTACTGTTTTAAAATTCTTTTTTCCCCCCATTTAGTAACTCTGATCCTGGCAGAGACGTGGGGTTTTGTTGCAGATGGTTGTTATACTGAAAGGACTGTATACTTACAATATGCTCCATAAGCTATTAAATGCTGTAAAAGCCTGGCTGACTTTATAGTTTGCATCCTGCCATTAGAGTTCCCTCTGAAGTCTGTCAGAGAGATATAATTCCACTCTAATTAAAGCTATTCCCCTTTTCCAAATGTGAAACTGGCCTAATTAATGACTAATTGTTTCACAAATATAAAGTAGGCCTAATTGTTCCTTACTGCTTGACTACAGTGCCCTGCTTGCTCCCATCTAAGTTTTGTCTCCATTAAACGCCATCAGGACTACAATCTGTAGCCAGTGGAAAAGGGAAGGTATTTGGAGCATGTTATTTTTCCATTGATGGTGAAAATGGTCTCCCTGAGATGGTAGTATGTGGGTCCCCAGCTGCCCTACAGACCTCAGAAGTGGGATGAAAATTTTAAAATTGTTATACTTTGTGCGCTTCTGAAAACACCAGCTCTTGTTTCCTGCTGCCTTTCTGGAAGGAGAGTAGAAGGAGGATGTCGGGGCCAGCTACTTGAGGCAAGATGGGATTAATACTATAGGATCTGTGGTGTTGTGACATTGTCTGGGAGAAATCCTGAGTCATTTTGAAGTCATCTGGCACTCAAAACATTTCGTTACAGCAAGTTCATGTGTACCACTGAGTCCTTACGAAATACATACAACTTCTGTATGCCATAAAGGAAGAACATCATACCCATTGCTAATACCATCCTAGTTAACTTTAAGGCAAAGGAATTTGATTCTTTTTTTGTTTGTTTTTTTTTTGGTTTTTTTGTTTCCTCATCTCAGAATGCTCTCTCTTCCACTGCTGTATTTGTGTATTAGTGTGGGTCAGATCTGAAGCCCACTGATATGAGTGGGAGCTGAGCAGGATCTGGGCCTTCGATCTTTGTAGTTCATATCTGAGACTGAGTCAGTTAGCTGCTGAAGGGGTTCCTCTGCGAAGTATGAGCTGCTCGAAGGTGAAGCACACAGATAATATACAACCAGTCCTGCAAACACTCTAGAAGTAAACTTCCAAGTTGCTGTGTTTAAAGTCATGGCATACTGCAACTGCAAGCATCAAAGACAGTGGAAGTGACAATACTGATTTGTTTCTTTTTCATCCCAACTATATTTCATTAGCAGGTTGCGCAAAGATGGGTCAAAGCTTGGGGTGGAAAGGATAGTGATTTACTTTTTAGTTCTATTGAAAAAGCAGAGTCATTGCTGTTATAGATCTAGTATTTGACATTTATACACACCTGGCACATAAAAAAGTGGAAGAAATTGGATCTGCATTTAAAGGAAATATTTTGCATCACTCAGTTAAATTCTTTGAACTTGAGCTTGCTTTTTTTTTGTTTTAGGAGTACATTTGTTTAAGGAAATGCAAGACTGATGTTAGAGAAAACATAAATCTTAATCTACATGCTAATATATCTAAAGAAGATCTTTAATACTGACACATATGACTCTTTCTAATAGTTAATAACTTTAGAGAACACAAAATGAACTTTTAGAACCCTATCAGGGCTTTGAATACTTACTACAGCTACGATAACGTGTTATTTGTGACATGGCAAACCAGTGGCTTGGAGAACTGATGAAGCTACAACAGCCACATGTCTATTGTTTTTACTTCACTGGTGAATGGCAAAAAGGTGTTTTAACATGTAGTCAGTATGAGATACCTACAATGCCTATTTGACCCTCATAAACAAAGCATATCCTGATTCACTATTTTAAGGGTTCATATGCTCTTGAAATAATGCCTTCATTTGTAAAACTACATGCAGCTACAGATGCACCCATGAACATGGACACTAAAACTCTCTTTTTTAGCTGAACTGAGTTGCATTAGTACCCGACTGTTGTAGCAAGTCAATGTACCGTTGAGTAAGAGAGCAAAATCATTAATAAAAAAGGTCCAAAGTTTGCAGAATAGACAAAAAATATTATTGCGGTCTTCAGCTGCCTAATAGGAAGGTGTAGAGCAAGACAGAGCTACACTCTTCTCAGAGGTGTGCAGCAAAAGTCCAAGGGATTACAGCTGCAAGTTGCAACAGTGGGAATTGTGACTAGAAATAAGGAAAAAAAAAATTTGCTGTAAGGGCGGCCACACACTGGAGGAGGTGGCCAGAGCAGTAGTGTAATTCTGGCCTGGGAGATACTCCGAACTTGACTGGACAAGGTCCTGAGCAACCTGCTGTAATTAGTCCTGCTTTGGGCAGAGGTCGGGCCACATGACTCCACAGGTCCCATCCAACTGCAGTTGTTCTGTGGTTCTCCTGCCCCAGAGTTCACGTGTGTTACACCACGTGAACATGGAGGTGCTGCAGGGAGCATGTGGTAGTCAGGAGGTGTTGCTAAATGCGTACAGCATCTTCTCCTAGCATGAGGTGGGATTTCTTTCTGTGCTGTAGGAGGTGGAGACAGAATTGGTGCTGTTTGATATCTTGTGGGGAGTTTCCATTAGTAAGGAGCAGAAAGGGTTTCTTGAGGGGCAAATGAAGAAGATACAAGTAGAGCTAAAAGTTGACCTACATTGTAAGTAAGTTCATGTCAAACAGAAACAGTTTAAAGGCTCACAGTTCAACACCACAGTTGTTTTGGTAGACCTCTGCTATCTAGATTGGGTCTCCTTTGCTAGATCTCCGTGCTGGGCCTGGAGTTCACCATACAGGAGACCCCAGGGCAGCGCTGTGTTTGGAGTCCCTCCACGCCACCTCCGTTGACAGCATCTCTGCAGTTGACGCAAAGGCCATATGCTCAAGTTACCATTAGTACTATTGACTGTGGTTGAAATTGGTCAGAATCAGCACAGAAGAATCAGCAGGGTTTTGGACGGAAAAATGTTGGGAAGGGTTGAATAATTTTTGGATGAAACATTCGTCAGCTCTCATTGAGCATAGGAATGGGAGTGAGACCTGGAAATGAAGAAGATTTTAGGCATAAACAGTGCAAAAAAAAATGTGAGCAGTTCCTAGGTATACTGGGAGCTGGGGAAATGTGCAGCACGGTGGTGAGGACAGGGGGAAAAAAGAAGGGGAATTATTTGTTGCATTAGAACATACTGATGGGTCTTGCTTAAGGTTGCATCTTTGGGGAAGAGTAGCTGAAATCCAAACAAATGTGTAGAGGTATATAAAAATTTATTCTAAAATTGAACTCTACAATCAGATTTTGAACTACCATAACATCTCAAAATTGTTACGTGTCTATGTCTCATCATCTTTTAGCAGGAGAATTTGAGATGGGATCTGTTGCTTTGGAGGGAGAGAACAAAGAAAAAATTTTTATTATAAAAATATTGGAAGAACCTTTTTTCGAGAGCTAAACAGTTTCAGGTTAGGTCTGTTGTGACAAGGTATCCTATGTATGGTTGAACCAAAAGAAAGGGTGGACAGCCAGCCTGGGGTGCAGGCAATATGTGTTAAATTCCTGTGACAAAATGCTAAGGCACCAGCCCTCAAATACCATCCAGAACGTACCAGTTTCATAGGGACAAGGCGTTATTTGGGCTTCCCTTGCTAAAGAGACAATCTGAATTACTCCTGTCTCTAGAGTTGCCATGTATTTCTGCCAGTTCTGCAAATTAGCTATTTTCTGCAATAGCATTCTCCATTAGAAGAGTTGCTGCTTCCTTCCAGGCACAAACCCCTTCAGAAGTGGATGAAACACATGTGTATGCCCATGTAGTGGTTGGAGTCTGATCCTGCATGGCTGAAATCTGTGATAGTTTTGCTGTTTACTTTAATGTGAATAGGATTGGGCCCTATGCTAGTTACGTGCTTTTGTGAACCATCATGATGGCAGGCACAGCAATAAATGTAGTAAGATAATAAACTTTGGCCATATTTCTATAGCAATGTATAAGCCCATCTGTATGCCGTATGTCAATAAAAACAACTAATTACAGAATAACTAAATATAAAGGGCCCCACTGCTTAAGAAAACCCTCCTGTATCCCATTCCCAAACTTCCTATTACATCTACAGAAAGTCTGGACCATAAGCTGTATTTGTTCCATTAGGACTATAAGCCATATTTGTTCCATTAAGTCCTGATTTTGAATTAACACTAAGCAAGAAGATAACTCCAGCCTTATCCTTGCAAAGGCCTATTCATGTCTTCATACATTAAAGCTATTCCCATTTGCTTTGGGGGAACTACTTCGTAAGTGCAGAGGTGGTTGCATCTGTAACTCTGTGCCACACCGGAACCTTCCAAAGTTCTGCTGGAAAAGCACATGGGGTGAGCGAAACCTGCCTTAACCCTGCACTTTTTGCCCACTGTGAAATCAGGTTGAGTGAGCTAAATGCATTCCTCTTCACTCTGTTTTTAAATAGTGTATGAGGTGGAATACAAACATTTCCCTTGCAACGTAGAGAAATAAACATACTAGGAGTTTTCAGTTGAGCTTAACGAGTGTCTTTTCCATGTGAAATTTGTTTCTTCATATTTCTAAATCAACTTGCATCTTTGCTTAGCACAGGTTCAATAATGCGCTGTAAATTTTATGTTGCAGCTTTACACTCTCTATTAGGAAATACATTTAGATCCGCGAAATATTATTTTTCAACCACTTAACTTTAGACTTTACAGTTTCACAAGTGACAGGTCCGTGTTTCATCTAGTAAACTACTGCAAAATCCAGATGCTGAAAAAATGAGCCTAAAATTATACATTCAGTCACTATTAGCTATTTATAGACATTCTTCAAATGCATTTGAAATAAAAATGAAAACAAAGCTGTGAAGGTCACAAATCAAAGCATTATTGAAGATGACTTACGTCCTTCTAAGGTACTTTCTTACTAAGGATATGTTGTATTTCTATTTTTATAATGCATTAACGTTTTTTACTGATAAAGGGAGATTCAAGTTGCAATGGAAGTGCCAGTCTTTCTGGTATGTACTTTTGAAGCACTTTTTGCGGTGCAAGTCCAGGCTTAATGGAAGTCACTTTATTTCTTAAATACCTCATGTTTATACAGCTGTTCAATTTTTTGTTTTGTTTTGTTTTTTTTTCCTTTCCAACATCTGAAATGTAAGTGCCACAAGTAAAAAGAGAAATTAAACCAATAGAAATAAAAGATTTTATGCCAAGGACATACAAGAGGAGTAGAAAGCATTTAGGAACAGAAAGGAAAATTGGTCTGAAGAACTTCAAAGGCTCTGCTTAGTTCTGTAGTCAAATGATCATTTCCACTGGAAGCTGGCTTAATCTACTAATATGATGAAGAAGGATCACCACATATATTTACACTTTGTCTTAAGAATACTTTAAGGAAAAAATGGTGTTGCCAGTCACGTTGGTTGGGTTAATGTTGTTCACCATGAAGCCCCTTTACCATACTTAGGGTGGAGTTTCAAAACAGCAGAAATCCTGCAGGGGATTGTGAAGGGTCATCCATGCTTCTCCATCACCCTCTGTATTGTGTCTTGCTTGTGCCTTCAGGGAGGACTTATTCATAAGTTGACACCCCCCCCCCCCCCCCTTTTGCTAATGCAGGGGATGCCCATACATGGCTGTAGAAGGGGAGCAGACACCATGAATGTCTTTGAAAACAAAGCTGTGCTAGAGAAACGTGCTTCAGACACCTTGGCTGACTACTCGGTCACGTGTTGTTTCACTTTCAGTGAATGTCCACGGCTAGGTCAGACCTCCTTCTGGAAAGTTTCCATGCAAAGGACCATTTTTCACACTCCCTGGAACACCTTACGTCCGCAAACTTAGTTGCTTGGATGTGCCCAAACCTCTGTGGGCATTTTCTCTGACATAGGGATTGTCTGTATGCTTCAGTGAGTGGCTATGGGATGTAGTTTACATGCACATGCTCTGCTCTTGATTTAACTTGCTTCAGAAAAGCTCTTGTTGAGCCCAATTTAGGGCTTGGTACGATCTTTGCTCTCCCTCCAGGCCCAGCACTCCCCAGGGGGACTTGTCAGGGGAGGTGCATCTGCTGCTCCCACCCACGAAGGGGGCAACTGAGTGAATTCGGCACAGGGAACCCTCCCAAGAGGTGCCACAGCAGAAGAAATGGCTTGGCAGGTGATCGTGACTGGGGTGTACAGGTAGAGGCTAGGCAACTGCAACTGTTTCCTCCCACTGATGCTCTGAGACAGTTCCTCAGGACACAGAGCTGCCTCTCCTGTTTGCATCACCCTGGACCAACAACAGTGAGTCCATGCACACAGGAAAAAAACAATAAAATGATATTGCTCATTGAAACAATGGTTTTCCTCATTAGAACAAGAAGCATCCCCCAGAAACCTCAGGGGGAAGAAAAGGGAGGACAACTTTCCAGTGCAGATTAGTGAAACATTTGTTGCATCCCTAAAGTGAGTGCTTGCATGCAACAGAGTCAGTGCCAGTACATTCTGTTCCTGAACAGCATATATGTTTCTTGAATACGACAAACTAGGAAATTTATTGAAAGCAGAGAAAATGTTAACTATTTTTCATTTCTCCCTCATATATTTCTCAGCTAATGACATTACACTTTTAGTTCTCCCATAAATCTAATTCTAGATTCCTCAGATTTTAGATATTGTTTTTAAATGTAACAATTTAGGGCTTTTCTAGGTTTGGCAGAACTGTGTGGATAATCTGCCATAAATAATGTACTAGTCTAGTGTACTCAGTAATTGTTGGAAATGCATGGTGTATGTAATTTCTGATTATGCAAATTTAATCAAGTAGTTATCCGTGAAAAGTCTGTGAAGTGTTCACACAATTATTTATGACTTTAAAAAAATACTACTGTTTTTTGCTTATTACATATACACCATCAGTTGGTACTAGATGCTTAAATATGGTTGAAAATATGAATGTATTACCCAAATGGTGCATGTGGTGCAAAACTTAAATTGATTCTTGCCTAGCACTTTCCGTGGGCTTATTAGAAACAGATCTCTTGTGAAGAAAATTAAAAATAGAGGCATAGGTATCTGACAGCTAGAGGGCAGCTAGAGCATCTAGTCTAATCTCCTGTACATCATCCGTCCTTTGGCTTCATGCAGCTACCTCTGACCTGGAAAATTCAGGTGCCAGAACTGAGTGCAGAATGCCAGCATCAGCTAATCCACAAATCTTTCTCAAACAAAAGGCCTTAAAGTCCAAGAGGCCCTAGCCAAGGAAGGCTTGAAGGAGCTGATAACACCCACCACAGGAGGCTGATATGTAATTTGTTATTATTGAATTGGATCTTGTTGTTTCACTTCCGAAAACACTCTCGTTTGCTTTTATCTTTCAACAAGAGATATTAGTTTTCCTTAGCTTGTGACTTCAGCCTCAAAATAATTTCTTATTAATTCTTTTGATAACAGTGAGTGTATCTTTCCACAGATGTAATTTTAAATGGAGCATCGGTTACAATGTTTGAAACAGGCTTGGGCTTTAACAGTGGAATGAATGCAAATTAGATACTACAATTTGTCACTATATCTCTCTCCTGATGTCATCCTGCTTTTGTACAATACTCTGTTTTTCTTTGGAAAGTCATATTTCTGTAGAGCACTGAGGTCCATAATTATGATCTGCAGACTGAAATTACGTGGTGGTTACTTCATGGCCGCGTGTCTTGCTCTTGTGGAGCTGACTGGCAGACACCTTCAGCTAAGCATGGAGTTGAGTTTGAATAGTTAAACACAGAAACCCAACAGGACAGCTGTAGCATGAAACAGAAAGGCAGCAAGTAGGAATTTGACTTGATTTGGGAACTTTTCTGGTGACCTCTGTGGTTTTCCACTTGGAGAGCACAAAGTCTTGAATTCATTCGTTACTCTCCCCTTGGTATCCCATGCATGTGTATAAGTATCCTGTAACAGGATAAGCATCAGGGAGTAATCATTATCAAACACCCGTGCGTGGTATTAAGATAGACAGTCAAAACCTTGAGCTATGGAAAGTGGTTGATGTAGTTAAATGTGTCAGACGTGACTCAAAAGTCTCCTTCCTTTCCGAAGATATTACTTCATTCATGTTAACCGCATTTGTAAGTGGCCTGGACTGAAGAGAGAGTGTTTGGGGAATTCCAAACTCTTTTATATGCAGTTGGGAGTTTTCAGGAATAGCTGCTCTGCATTCCACATTGATATATAATCCTCATTATGGCTTTGAATAAGAACATGGTAATTCATCAAAAAAATAAATAAAATGAGTTATTGGTCAGAGGCGTACTATATAGGGAGTACTAATAAAAACAAATATTTTTGGCTGTAGTCTAAAGTTCCTACTGTAAATGAGCTAATTTAAGGCTGTATCCTCCTCTGAGATCATGGGCTGGAACGTGAGATAAGCAGTAGCTGCACAGATACATTTGGGTGGTAGCATAGAAATGTGCCTTCTCCACCGGCTCCACATTCAGAGGGGAGGAGAGGGGGAACATTTGCTGTCTTTTCCCTGTAGGTGGATTGACCCCTCCAAGAAGGGGAGCACTCTTCGTCCGTTAGGAGTTTAACTCCTTGTACTAACAATTCATGTTCTACCTCCTTGGAAATGTATGCAGATCAGCTTCGTATCCCATAAGAAAATGCGTCTTCCATCTTCAGTTTCAATGAACTCCAGGAGACACAGACAGAGACATAGACAGCATAGACGTGTCTTCAGATTGATGCATCCATTTGCCCCCGCAGACGTTAAGGACCTGGAGTATTGCTATTAGTACAGAGCTAACTGTAATCCCTGGCCATCTGTGCCTTCGCAAACAGGTGGTGACACATGGCTTATTCTTCAGTTACTGACTTGCTTACGGTCAAGTTGTGGTTTCACGGTCAACTTAAACCACACCAAGCCCACGTCTGCTGCCGACAGAGGCAAGTCTTACCTACTCACCATCCCGAGCCGGTACGTGCCCCCTCCTGCCACGCATTACCCCGGGCGCTCCGGGGGCACCACGACCTGCTGCATCAGGGAACCGGTGCTGCTGAAGGGGAGTCCCATCAGAAAGGGACTGTCAGAACCAGCGCTCTGATCTGATTGACAGAAATAGTGTTAACATTGTGTGAGGGAGAGAACTTGTGAGCCGGTCATAAAACCAAACCATCAGGAGGCTTTTCAGGGAAAGGGCTGGGTGGGTAAGTTTTCTGTCTTTCCAGGAAAAAAAAGGGAAAAAAAAAAAAAAAAGAAAGAAATTTAGCCCTCATTTTTTTATTAACATCTTTAGGTGTTTCTTGAAAGTGAAAAATCTTTTAGTTTTTAGCTGCCAGAATTGAAACCCACCAAGCAACCAGCCCCTCTCAGCTTTTGTTTTTCCCACTTATTTTTTTAAACAAATAATGCCATATTATTAAAAAAAAAAACTATCAAAGAGATGTAATTGGAAAATTATCAGTGAGTTATTCTTCTATTTTAATTGCTCCCAAAGAACTTACTATTTATTTTATGTTCTCATAAGTACAGAAGAGAAGTGTAGTAGATTCACAGGTTAGGAACCTTTCCTAGCCCAGATCTATTAATCCTAATTCACTACTGTGACAATCAGTGCCACTTAGCATTGCTTCACTCCTGCAGCTGAGCTCATCAGACAGTGCACAACACATCCACTGTGTTCTGTCCTGCAAAGGCAGGATGAGTACCAAAAGTTTTTATTGAGAATGGAAGGTTGTAGAAATTTGATTGACACATCTTTTCCTATTTTGGTTTTCCTGTCCTTTACTGTTGTTTTATTCATGGTATCCACCTGCAATCATGAAGTCTTACCCTAATAGCAAATACGCCCTGACTGCAGATGAATTGCCTTGGCAGTAGCATTTCTTGAGCGTAGCAGGATCTTTCCTCAAGGTTTTATTGTTGAGGCTGTTAAAATGCAGAGAGGTTACAATAAAGAAGTGGGAAAAAAAAAAAAAAACCCTGAAGTGGTTATACCCAACCACAAGCTAAACATAAAAGCTTTAAGCCCGTGTCATGCATTTCTGCTATGTAATAGCTTAGTGTCAATATTGGTCCTGGATTGGAAGAGTTGTATTTCACAGTCTGCTCATCGGAGCCCTGGTTTACAAATGCTGAGTTATAAACATTCCTATGACTTCAGTTCTGGGCCTTTCTTCACTAGATACTGCTGGGTTTTGCTCTTTGAGCCATTTTCCCCCAGAAATAGAGGTCTGTGATGCAGAGTGGGCCATGGTCTGCCTCAGCCCCCGGGAGGGCTCCCCTCAGGTTCTCAGCAAACCTCAGGAGCAAGCAGGAGCTGAATCCGACTACTCACCTGGCTCTGGACTACCTTCTTCTGAACCTGGAAGTATTAAAGAAGGGGGAGGGGGGGGGCATAAGCTTGCAGTACCATGCTGTGTGAGAAGCTTACTGTTTTGTTCCTAAAAGTTTAGCAGTTTCTAGATTGCATGCTTGTAGCAATCTTCTGCTCCTGAGTTTTGCACACGTCAACTAAGATGGAGTGGGTGAATTTCTGGCCTGCCTCAGACAGTGGCAAAAGTCCAGTTTATTTCAGTGGATGAGGATTTCCCTTCTTCTCTCCTTAGTCCTGTTAAAGGACTTAATTTAAAGAACTTAATAACTTGATTTAATAATTTAATTTCAACAAAGCCCTATGATATGAATATAGCAGCAGCAGCACTAGCGGAATGATTGCACAGTGGTTTTCAGTTAGTGGTCTTTGCAGCTCCTCAGATCTGTAGACTACTTCTAAACTGCAGCAAGCCTAAATTTGGCTTAAATTTGCTATACAAGGGCTCCCACCATAACTGGAACGATTGTAGGTGTCCACAAATCACAGAAAGGCTGAAAACCGTATGTAGGGCATTCATCTACCAAAGAAGGGCAGCTCTAAGTTACAGCAGCGGGAGCTTACACTGTTTCTACACACCATTGAGAGCAGGTTTATAGTCCTTCTGCCTTTTGAATATCCCAACCTTTCTCTCTATTACACACTATCTCACCAGTGCTGGTAGGACCGAGATGCACAGAAGAAGATTTCCTGAAAAAAACAAACCAGAAATGGGTAGAGCTGCACAACTCAAAAATTCTCCAACAGCTGAAAACCATCAGTTGTTATAAAATATGTGACAAGTCCAGTTGCATGACAGTGTGAGGGGGTCTGAAAGTCCTGCTGGCACTCACTTGAGATAGTCTGCATAACTTCTCAGGGATTCACCTCCTGTGAGTAATGGTAAACATCCCGAAGTTATGATGGCAGAAATTCGGTGCAATGCCACTCTGTATTATTCATCATACCGGAGTGTGCGTCTGTCTGTGTGTGCAAACCTCCAGTGCTGTGTGCCATTCATAGCTTTTCATGTTGTCTGACATTCACATAGTTGTAAAATGCAGGCTCTTATCGTCTCAGGAGCAGTGATACAGGGCTCTTTGGAGAGCGCCACTGTCCTCCAGGCAGAGCTTTGGCACTGCTCTCTCCCATGCAGTCTGTACTTGGGTAACCCTTTAATATCATCCTTGCTTTCACTGCACCAGGAATCTGGCCCAGCAATCCTGGCATCGTGTTTGTTGTTGATTAAGCAGCCCTTCATTACCCGGTATTGGATATGCACTGTGGCTGGATTTTGAATATTATTCCCTTTGCAGATAAGTACTTTGGGCCACATTCATCCCCAGCAGAACAGCAGTGCAGACCATGTTTCTTTATTTGCTGCAGCCAAGCTCTGCTCCGTGTGCACGTCGCTTTGCTGGGAGCTTGGCCCAGAGTCTTTTTCTGTCAGTTTTGCTGACTGCCCGGTCATGCTCTCTCACAGTGCTTTAGTGCAGGGTGTCAGACACATCGGGAGGAATGTGCTGGTTTTTTAGGTGAGCATAACATGCCAAATTATGTAAAACGGACTTATGTTCCTGTCTGCAAGGTAACATGAGTGCGAAAATGTACGAGAGAAGGGTGTGTACTGCCCCCCATAGAGAGGGGACATGCAGTCTCAGTAATTTTGGCAGTATATATGTACATTAAAAAGTCTAATCCTTTTGATATGACTATAAAAAGGAAAAACAATGTAATCACATCTGGTGAACTCTAGAGCTGTACATAATTCTGCGACCCTTTGATGTATTTACATAACTCCAAAAATGCGGGTTGCATGCACGCGTGCACAGAAAGGCAACAGGCTCCGTAGCTTCTCTCTCTCCTCCTGCATGGGGTAGCACAGTCATACCCAAGTCTGGCTGGTTTCATACAATAACGTGGTTTTATCTTGATATTTTAATCTGTCCTGAACATCAGAGGGGAGTTTGCGTCTCCCATCTCATGAGCAATATTGCTACTTTTCACTATTGCTTTTTTTCTTTTACAATGCTTTGGATGTGTCAAGGGGATGGAAACCAGTACCAAAAGCCAGACCCTGTTGTGAGTATTTAATGCTGCCCACAGCCTGATGCCAGCTATCTTTTCCTGGGGACGTGGGCAGGGCATGTGAGCCTGTCCTCTGGTGCCTTCTCTCCCAGGGCCCTTGGGGCATGCTCAGAACATGCTCTGTCCCCCATATATAACTAAAATACAGCTCCTTTTCATTTGGTGGGTCCGCGTTGGTTGTGGGGTGGCACTCCACTGAGAAGCCATTGCTTTCCCATCCATGCTGCGCTGCAGCCCTACGGCAGCTCTGTAGCTCTGGTTGGACAACCAGACGTGCATAGTCCCACTGGTTACACTGATGATGAATGATTATTTGTTTCATGTGGCGGGAAGGCTTCCTGTTATGCGACAGGACCTTTTTCCATTTCAATCGTATGATTGACTTGCGTCTGGCCATGTGCCAGCAGAAGCTGCAGGGTCTGTCCCTTGGGTGCTGCCAGGACTGCTGCCGTCTCTCCGCTCTCTGATGCCCTGCGAGGTGGGGTGCCACGGGGACCTGTACCTGTAAAGCAGGATTACTGAAAGCTAGTCTTGATGCAGGATGCTTGGAACTATAAGAAAACCTGTTCCGTGGGTATGAACATATCCTTCCAGAGTTAAACCCTAAATCAGGAAGGCACTTAAGCAGGCACTTAACTTTCAGTTTGTGTTAGTTAATTGTGGCTCTTCCATTAGAGTCATGCTAGCCAGGGGATGCAGGGCAAAATCTACAGCCACATGCAGACCCTGTGACAGACTGTCAAGCACAAACATGACCAGCATGAAATTTGGGGTGGGGGTGGAGGAGGTTCTGGCAATAAATACCATCTGGTTCAGCAACTTAGTACCAGATGTCTGGAAGCTTCCAATTCCAGCCAGTAAAGGTGGAGCTAAAATAATTAAAATTATATTTCTATTTGGAAAAAGCAAGGAAAACTGTCACAGCTTTTTAAAGAATGATTTCCAGAAGTAAAAAGACAAAAGTCATGCCTTTTGCAAACTAGGACGAGTCCCACTTTAGAGTAGCTCTAAATGAATATCCAGGTGAGAAAGAAGAATACACTGCCAAAGGTTGAGTTTAAAGCAGAATTCCCCCTTTTAGGATCATCACTACACAGCAGTACAGGGGAAAAGTCAAATGGCCAGAGCAGTTGCATATGCATCTTTCCAACTCATATTGGCTAACATTTGCTTGTCTTTGATTCCAATACCATGTGGTGTAGAGTTGGCAACTGGTGTGCAAATGTTCTCCGTCATCTTCTCTTCTATAAAGAATCCATCTTCTTGGGGGAAAGATGTGATATGAATGGGCCTGGCATAGTTCAAACAACTTCTCCTAAACCCCAATAGCTTCAAGCAACTCTGAGCTCTGAAAGAAAAGTCTGTTTTCCACTCCAGAGTGACACGGGGCATTTTTGGAATGGATTCGACACCCCTGAGCTCAACACGTGCTTCCTAAGCGCAAAATCCTGCTTTTGTTGGGCGAACCACCCAGGTGGTGAGAGCTCAGGAGAGGCAGAAATCTCTGCACCGCTGTCAGGCCTTTCCAGCTCAGTGGCTCTCTGAGCTGTAGCAGGCTGGGCGAGCTGGGATCCTGCATGCTCCGTCTCCACCGCAATGCAAGGTGGCACGCAGTCAGTCCTGGGCAGGGGACAGGCTCCAGGGCAGGGAACAAGCAGCATTTCTGGGGGACAAAGGGGGGGGGGGGGGCAGGTACCCAGCTCTGTAAGGAGTGTTGGAGCCCCTTCTCTTTGTCTAGATGTTGTTGGAATTTTTTTCCCAAACTGTATCTAAACTCACCTCTCTTCTGAAACCTGGGTTAACCAAGTAAAATACATGGGTAGGGAGGAGAGACGCAGTGCATACTTGCACACTGAGCAAAGACGTTAGAGAGACAGAAATAAACACTGGTGCAGCACAAGTCTCCTCTTTCCTGGGTAGGCTTCTTTGCTGGGGGTGAAGTACCGTTATAGCAACACAGTGATGAAAGTGTGCAAACTGTGAAAGCATGATCTAACACTGGGTTCAAAATACTTTTCTGTTCTGTTTAAATGAAATTTAGTAGTTTCCAGATCCTGTGTATGATGTTTCAAAAGCTTAAAATACGAATCCCATAAATCCAGTTAATAACGTGGCGGGTGTGGATTTACTAGGGAAGGGAGGAAGGGAACTGAAAGCCATGTCAGTGCTGTTAGTGTTTCTATATGACTTAAATCTGAACAACATCACTGTTGAAAGTTTGCTTTTACCAAAACAAGTGTCTGTTGCTTTTGAAGATATTTAAGTTTAAACCCATGACATCGGTATCCCATTTGATCATCCACAGATAGCTGAGGAAAGTGTACAAAATGGGAATTTGGCTTGTTTTGAGGTTTCTCTAATAGCCCATCAAATTAAGTACATCAGTTTCATGGATTTGAAGAGAGATAAAGCTGACTTCTTTAAGTAGTAAGGGGGAAATGTACCAAGATCTAAATGGTTATACCTTTAATTGCACTGTGTAGTACCACAGTTTATAAATGGCTCCCTTTTACATCATCAGGACTGCTTCTGGGGCAAGCTGCAACTCAGCATTAGTCAGTCTATCAACATTTCTCCTGACTAAATATGTAAAAGCTATCTGCAATTTGATTTGCAAGTTAGTGTAGGTGTGAGAGCAGATAATGAAACAAAAAAAGCCAATGCTGAGGAACAAGATTTTTTTTTTTTTCTGATAGTGCCTTGCTGCTTTAAAAGATGTAAGAAGTTCAAGGTCATGGGCAAAACGAAACCTCTTGGGTGAGAAATGGGAATTTCCAGGCTTTTAGGCAGAATGGAGAAAAAAACAGATTACTTTAAATGACGTTCACATTCCTACATTTTTCCACATTTTTTCTAGTTTCCTGACTTATCGTTCCCAATTTATTATTGGTTATTTGATGTTCTAGTTACTGAGCAGTACTCTACATTATTTACATTATATATTGTTAATATTTTAAGTTGTTTTAATGGTCCCCCACCCTCTGCACATGCAGACAAACACACCTGGCCTCCTCCAACCCCTCTGTACTTTATAACCAGACATGGATAAGGGATCCCAGAAGATCCATGCTCTGAAGAGCTGTTAATTGAGTGGCTGGACCAGATTTGCAGCTATTGTAAATGGGCACAACTTCGGTGAAATGAAACTTATTTATATCAGCTCCAGATCTGTCCCAATCCTGCTATATGTTTGTAAACTGGGAAGAAGGGATTGTGGAAATCCCTGATATCTCAGGTGAATAATTGGGCTGTGCAGGGCAGAGCACATCCCAGAGATCTTACTTCGGGAAAATCATCCATTACAGATGAAGACCAATTTTCCATGAGAATTTCAGGGCTCACTGTTTTCTTCTGTATGACATATATCTTAAACAGACTGTATGGAAACAGAAATGTCTTAGAGCTTCAACTGTACTCATTCTCGAGGAAGTCTGGGGAAGGAAAGATTCTTATCAGTCTATAAAAAGATGAGAGATTTCTACTGAAAATAAACTTTTAAAATATAATTATATGACTTTTGTTTCTTTGGTTATACAGCTGCCTTGGGATCTGAGCTCCTGGTAAACACGTTGGCTTGTTAAAGGACATGATTCAGACTGTCCCAGATCCAGCAGCTCACATCAAGGTTAGTTTCCTGTTTATTGTGAGTCCTCAGATGTTTTGAGAGTCATAAAATTAAAGAATATGTGTACATACTGCAGGTTTTCTTGCATGTTTATAAATTGTGCTACTGCACAACACTGGCTCTTTTATTCCTCGATATTTATGTGCTATTGTCTGAGTCAGTCCTGCAGTCTTTGTTGCTGACACCTGTACTGATGTGCTCTGAAGTATGTGGATATTTTGAGGATAACTTTTTCTAAGATTAAAACCCCTTGATTGTCCTTTAATATTTGGTATGCTTAATAAAATGCACCTACTTGAAAAATACTGAATTCATATGTCCCCAGTTCTGCTCCATGAAAGCCAGTGGCAAACAATAAGTTCAACTGGAGAAGGAAAATGACCATAGTGCAAAAATTCAAAGCCAAAGAAGCGTCCCTTTGAAAAGATTCAGTGCATAGTTTTATGTAAGGCATAGGACTGTAGACACTGAACTGTGCTACTGCCTTAAAAACAGCATATTTTTGCTACATTTCGGAAGGTGTTGTACTGTTTTTACTGTATTGTTATTATTACTATTACTATTACTATTGTTACCGTGGTTTTCTTATCCTTCACTGAAGACTAGGAACCTGCTAGACCTAGCAGCTACTGATGTGTTGCTAAGAACAAGACATTTTAGGGTATTGCACATAAACAACAGCATCTAAGCTTCACAAACTGACTGGTTTGGGGGATACTCTATTTCTGCCTCACTATTTCATCATCTAGAGGTTTTGTTTGGAAATGGTTTCCTGACTGCTTCTAGAGAAGAACAGTAATTATCTTTTCAAAAAAAAAAGACACTCGTATAGCAGTGTCTTAGGTTGGAAAAGCCATCTGATCCTTATATACAAACAATATGATGAAACTGCTTGCTTCTCATTCACATGGATTTTGCCATCTGAAAATACTGCTGGTGTAATAAGATTGCTGTAATCGAATAAATAGATCAGCCATGCTAAGCAGGCTGTAAGTGAAAATTTTCTTTTATTCTTTCTGACTGCCTTTCTGTCTGTCTGTCTTTCTGTCTTTCCTTGAAGTTACATTTTCTACAACTTCCATGAAGTTTCTTCTCAGTCAACTGCTATCTACGAGTCAGTGGCTCTCTATAGAAAAGCTTCATTCTACAACTTATTTTTAGCTGAATAAAAATGAATATTATTTTAAACAACTCACTTTTCCTGTAAAAAGGCAGTGAATGAAAGAAGCTCTCTATATACCTCCCTACAGTATTTTTGGATTGTGTTTAGATACTAGGATGACTGGAAGTAGTGTGAGAGCTTGTCCCTTCCCTCCCTCCAAGTTTTCCAAAACCCAGCACTTTCGCAGTCTTCTGGTCCTCAGTTGTTTTTATGGAAAGAGCAGAAAAACACCTCCCCCATAAGCAGTTTCGCCTCAACGTGTCTCATCACCTGGATTTCAACCAGTAAGACTTCAAAAAATTGAAGAGGATTTAGTACCTCTTCATGCTGTCTTACTGTCCGCAGCGCCAGAAATAACATTAAGAAGAACTCAGTTTCACGCTTTCTGCCAAAACTGGTATCTGAAATAGGGTTTTTTTAACCATGGGAGTTAGAAGAGTTTGAGAGGGCAAGGCTGGGTATGCATGCATCTTATTACAGCAAGTAAAAGAGAGCTGCATAAAAATCTCTGTAATGTGTTCAGGGGAACTTGTAGGATCCTATTTTCAGCAGAACAGCACGCAGAAGTTGCTGTTACATTGGAAAAGGGTGTGAGGAAGGCAATTACTTTAATACTGTGTTTGGGATAGAAAAGCTAGCCAACTAGACATCAAATCCTTCACATTTCTGTTTATGTCATTAGGGTCTGCTTTGGTCTAAACACATTCTTCAGAAAGCTGCCAGGGATGCTCTAGTCATTTAGACTTTAAAAGTGGATGTAACTACATTCTTAAAAATAAGCCATGAGAAAGTATAGTGCATGGGATGTGGGAAAGACTATTTGGTGTGATGGTCTTTTATATCTCTCATTGCTGTGGTGAGGTAAAAGGGACAAATTGGGTTCATTACAGTCATCCTTGATATGGTTTTGTTTAATTAACTGTACTCCATCAGTTGGTCACATGGTATTGTTTCTTTTATTTTCTTGAATAGGCAGACACAGCCTCATTCATGCACATTTAGAGCTGTAGCTTTGAAGATCACTTTCTAGGGAGTGTCTGAATTCTTAAGATTTGACAGATTTTAAGATTTAAGTTTTCTGCCTGAATATGTGCAGAAAATTAATGGGAAAGATAAATGAATATGGCAATATGAATACTCAGAGACATCTTTTTTGCAGAAAGGGTGATTTCATTTGCATTACGTGAGTTTTTATGTGTGCTATTTTAAAATCTGCCTTTGCCGCTACCAGGAGAAAATGTAACCAACCTCGCAGCTCTTGTGCTCCATTTCAGAATGAGAAATGGTAAGAGCTTGATTCCAGCACTCAGGCATATCCTGTCCAATTTTGGGAATGTTTTGAAAGTCTTAATGTGTATGTCCTCATTTTGTTTGGGCAGCTTCATTCCATAGCTACTAAAGATTAAGGTTTACATTTTTCAGCTTGAATGAAGCATCCATAATTGATATGGTGAACCTGTGTTCCGGTTGCTCCCAAATGTGTGGTTTCACCTGAGTCACAGCCTTGTGTTTTGCCCGAGCATAAAGGAAAGAAACATTTGATGTGGACAAGACAAAGGATGTGTATGTTCGGACTTTTAGTTCCAGTTCAGCAAAATATGGGGAATTTTGACACTGATCTTCAAGCAGTTCCACACACATTTAGTGCCTGTGAGAGGGCTGAAATAAGTAAGGGTACTCACATCAATAAAGTTGAGTATGCCCCCAATGGTTTGTGGGATCAGCACCCTAGTTTGATAAGCTTTGCTACTGCTAAAGGCTTAAAATAGTACTATTAGTTTTGATTAGTGGCAAACTGTTAAGAAAATAAGTGTTTATTTGATTTAAAGCAAGACAAATGATTTCTTGCTATCCTGTATCCCTAATTAAAATGAAGACATTGTTTTTGGACAGTCATTTGGGCAGTTTTTGATAGTTGAAAGGGCTTAGGTATAAGGTGCTGATGTTTATACCAAGGTTTGTGTATTCCCTCACTCTTCCAGAATAGGTTTTCTCTAATAAGTCTGCACATTGGAGAGGAGTTTGTAGACAGGATTCTGCAACCAGCTCTGTCCTCACCTCTCACCCTGCCCATGCCACTGAAAAGGGCTGTCATTTTAATTGGGAGCTATAATTTTTTTAATGTTACGCATACTATTAATATATATTATTACATATTATTATACTAAGGAAGATTTTTGTCTTTGGTCTCAGGGGAACAAGGTCCTTTTATCACCAATAGAAGTTTTCAAACACAGCAAAGGTGGATCTCTTATTCTATGTACACTAAGGGTCACTTCTAGAAAAATGAACCATTTTTGCTGTCTTTCCAAATGGGGTGTTGCATGAAAATGCTGAATACAGTTTTCACCAGGAAGCTGAGCCTTTGCTTGTCAGTCTGAACTAGTTTGCTTTGGGTAGTTCGTCATTTGGAAGCTACATAAGGATCTAGCTGCTTAGTTGGTATTAAATAAAACATCTTCACAAGAGTTATATCTCAACAAACTCAAAAGAAAGGTTAGAGGTGTTTTCAAGAAGTCAGTGGCTAGGTTGTGTCTTTGTACAGACAAGAGCAGTTGTCATTTACACACATTTTTTAATATGATTATTTTTCCCCCTGCTATTCATTAAACTCTTGTTCTTACAACACTAGTCACAGAAACACTGTGCAAATGCTACCTGAGTTTTGCATGTTTTGTTTTTAATAATGTATGCTTTGTGTATACTGGCCATTCAATAAAACTTTTTTTTTTTAAGGGTTAAATTCTGCTTTCAGCGCCTCATTTGCAAAGATCAAATGCTTGTTTGGCTTTAGTTAGCTTGTGCCATCACTGTGAAGGGAGTTTGTGGAACCAATTCTCAGGAAAAAATAAGTTACAGCTGTTTCTTTGGCTCTCGCTGGGAGAGGAATAGTCCAGAGTATGGCTTGTAGGTAAAGAAATTACTGCATTTATCAGGAATGGAGTCTAACCTGGGGTAGATGGGTATAGTTTTCATTGAATCAAGGCTGATTTATGCTGGTGGAAGATTTGGTCTGTGCATATTTAGATGGTCCAATTTTTCTGTTCCTTGGTGAATATTTTGAGATCTGGGATGACTGAAGAGACAGGTGAATAGCAGCAGCTGAACAGAGGTGCTTGTGGATTGCTGCCTTTTGTCTTGTAGAAGTTGAAAAACAGGGACACTTCATGTCCCAGATAGCTTAATAAAAGAGGACATTTTTTATAAAAAATTCTCAAAGGGCATCAAAAACTTTGAGCCAAATTCAGCTGGTCTGTATCAATACAACCTCATTTGTTCTGTGGATGTAACTAGAGGTTGTTGCCTCTGAATCTATCAAATTGAGGTTACCAAATCTGAAAACTGTACCTAATGTTACAATGAAGGAAAACCTGGTTTCTCAGAAGAAATGAAAAAATTACTCCATAGCTGTTTCTGAAAATTACTCCTGAATTTAGCACTTATGTGCCTGGGCTATGAATTAGGTGGCGCATATACATTTCCAGCCACAGCATCCCCTATTGTCATTGGAAGTATTACAAAACCTGATCCCAGAGCTCCTTTGTTGGCCAAAGAATATGTTGGATTTCAAATTGTGGCAGTGTAGAGATGCTGCTGGATGTACCTAATCCGTTGTGTTATGGTTAAATTGGATTTTTTTTAACTTGTATTATTCATTAAGGAGCATATTCTGGGTCTGATATAATCTGTTATTTTTCCTGGAATTGTAGAGTCTCTAAATAGGATCTGAGACTTTGTTATGCTGGGAGTTTTGTATGCACAATGCAGTCTTCTGCCTGAATAGGCAAGGGGGACAAGAAGGGAAGAAGGATAGAATTACTATTATCCTTCAGGATGAGGAGGATAAAGCCAGGCTTTTCCTCCTACCTCTTTTTAGGGTCTTGACTAAGCTAGGAGCCTAGTCTTTGTGGATTCTTTGCATTGCTAAAGCACTTCTTTCATTGCTTATAAAATTATATTTGGGCAGCTCAGCTAAGAGTGAGAGCATGGAAATCTGAGCCAAAGATACAAAGAGCTTTGCCCAAAGTCACATGTGAAGTAAGCTAATGGCAGACACATTGCAGCCTGGTTGAGTAGCAGCGATCCATATGGAGTATGTAATACTAGTGTGTCACAGTATGTCACCACTGGAGTCAATTTGATAACATACTGCCATCCCCTCCAGAAAACATGGAATAACTGCTCCTGATAGTTGTTGGCTAATGAGCCAAACCTCCCACAGGTATGAATCAGTGATGACCCCATGGATGTATTGCCTGCAATGGCCTCTAGCTGTGAGACAGTGCCCTTAGTCCCAGCGCACAGAGGTGAATGAGCTACTGTGGGTTATCTGGACTGCAAACTTGCTGTCTGACAGCTGCTCTGGGATAACTGCTGCATGCAGGCACTCATCTCGTGGATTACAAATGTCCCTCAGTGACAGATGTGAAAAAGCGTCGGTATCAGCAGTCCCCAAAGCTGAGTAGCTGTAAGTCCCATCCCCTTTGCTTACCCCTCACTGTGTACTTCATTCATTATTCTGGCAAAACTTTAAAAGCTCTTCCCCTGCTTTTGTACTGACAGGATAACACCACTGTTTCAATTTCACTATGCTTCTTGCTAATTGTGCTAGCTGGATCACAGTTGCTAAACCTTGTATGAACAACAGCCATGGTTTACTCTGGGTTCTCATAAAATAAAGGAACTGAGTTTATCGTGAATGCGGGTGACACTCCTCTCCACCAGCGCTCATTCACTGAGCCCCCAAACTGCCAGGCTTAAAATCTGGTGCGTTATTTCCATCCTCTGTCAGCATACATCAGTTACTTGTAATAATGCCAGAATCACTACTGTATTTGAACGCTAGAATCTCCTTATATGCAGAAATTGTGATTTACTTCTCAGATGAAGTTTAGAATTCTGGATTGTAACCAAATGATAGCCATAGAGTTTACATGAGTAAATTATTCTTTTTTTTTTTCTTTTTTTTTCTTTTCTCTTGAACTCTACCTCTTCTCTCTGCCTGAACAAATGCCTCCTTGCTAAAAGAAAAGAGAGATAATGGCTTCTGTGTACTATAATTGATGAACTTTCAGCAATTCAGAGCAAATTCAAGATTGCTTCCAACAGCCAGATGGAAAACAGTGTTAATGACATGTTCAAAGAAAAGTATGTTATTTTGATAGGGGATGGTCTAGAGACTTTAATCTCTATTGTTCTGGGGACTAATGGCATGGATAATTCCTTAAATGAGGCCATTTTTAAACAAAAATTATCTCTTTCATAAGCAGGAAAGAGCAAACTAAAGAGTACCAAATGCATTTTCAATGCTCTGGCTGATATATATGCTTTACATTAACCCTTTGTTTTGTGGAGTCAGATGTGTTCAAATCTCCTTTCTGCAGTCTGCCAGACAGTTAAAAGTCTGGACATTTCTACTGCTGATGTGTAGAAATCATAAAATGGATAGTCATGGAAACTAGAGCTAGGGTGGCAAAATGAGGGTGGGGAGAAGTTACAAGAAGAAGCTGGGAAGGGGACTGGGACAAGGACAAAAAGGGGACAAAAAGGTTTTGGGGAAACTGGGAAAAAAGGTTCCTCCCCTTCCTCTTCCTCCCTTCTAGAGCCTGGAGTGGGATGGAGGGCTCCCAGATCGCAGGCTTGTTTTGCTGCTTGTAAATCTCTCTCAAGCCCACTGCCAAAGTAGGTGTCTCCTTCTTCTTAGGTCCTGGCCATCCTGGCAGATGGGGCCAGTAACTCCACTGGCCAAAGTGTCCATGCTGTGTTTCATGCCTCTGAGGCCGTGCCTTTTGCATGTGGCTGCAGTGAGAGCACTGAAGGGAAGGGGTGCAATAAAGTCTGCCTTGGGGGGCTCAACCAGCATGGTGCTTGGGCAGCCTTGGGACTCCGAAAGGCTGTAACGACAGTTTCCTCCTTCCTTGACAGGTGGTTACAGAAACCACCTGCCCAGGACTATCCTTGCACAAATACAGGGTGCATATGCTAAAGATGTGCAGAGTTTATCTCCCATTGAGTCAGAGAGTACTGTTTAATGTATACTGGATTTGCATTTTGCCTTGATCTAGCCACAAATATCCCAAACAATGGGCCATCTTTAACCTTTCTTGAGAGGTTATTCCCCATGACTCATTATTGTGAAGCATTTCCTCATATTCAGCCACCCTGATCCCCTCTTTGACTAGCCTTTGTATATCTGCTCTGTACAGATCCAAACTCCTTAATTTCACACTGCTTTTGCTCCTCCTCACCTTCTTAAAGAGGGAGATTTATAGGGAGAGCTCAGGGGAGGTTGCCAAGCATCCCACAGCCTGTCCGCGTTAGTTCTGGTCACAGTCCATTTCAGGTGATGGGGACCAGGCAGCCTTCCCCTTCTTACCACTGCAGCTGCATCCAGCCCTGCTTTCAGCTATACTTGTTGCTTGGTCATGAATCACCACATTGTTATCCTTCTGGTAACACCTCCTAGAGCTGGGAGACATACTCCAAGGGTTGTTGCTCCTGCAGCCCCACAGACAGGGCAAGATGCTTCCCTTGGGCTTGGTGATGTGTCTCTTCTGCACGTGATGCTCAAAAGTTAATCTCTCTCTCCCCTCTCTCTCTTTCCCTCCCCCCTTCATTTTGATCTCATATTGCATACTCATACTGACGACCATTCTCCCTAAATCTGAAATCTTACTTCATTATTTCCTACCCATTTTCTAATCTCCTCAAGACTCTCTTGGACTACTTCAGCAGTCCCATTGGTGTCCCAAAGTTGGCTTTAGGGTGTAATATCTTTTGCTGATGTGCTGTTTAATCTCCTTCTTTAGATTATTAATACAGACGTTACCTCATAAACAGTTACGGCCATTTGATTAGATACCATCCACCAACTTGCTATTTTATCGTTTGCCATAAGTCTTTGCCCATTATTCTGTAGGACATTTTGAGACTCTCAGTGTTCTTTCTCAAGCCAGTTTAAATTCTTGCTGTAAAAAATATTTCTTCTTTCGCTCAAGCCAGTAGCCAGTATTTGGGGTTTTGCAGGCATGTTTCATTAGAAAGAGAAACTGATTCTGTACCATAGGTGTATTCTTGGTGCAGTTTTGTTTTTTTTATTGAAAATGTGCATCCTGTCCTTTTTGCCCTAGAAGAACAGAAAGGATGACAGGACCACTGCTGTCCCCCCAAATTCCTGTGTCTGTCTTGCTAGTGAGCCCTGTATCCAACAGGCTCTACAGCATGCTCCCTTCACTACCAGGTCCTGCTCAGAAATACAGCTTTTTTCTTCCTAGTAATCTGCAACACCCAAATGTTACCCTCCAGATTTACAACACAGTTAAACTCAATTAATGTGGGTGAGTTTTACTGTATTACATCCTCAACATCCCTAAGCCAGTACTTCTGTTGCTTCCAGTGTTGTTTTTGTGACACGAAAGGGATCGATTTCTTCTGCTGCTGAGGCCTGAAAAGAGTGTTTGGCATGTGCATTATATATTTCATATTGTCTGTGATTACCTTGGATCAAAGATAAACTGGCTGGCAGTCATTATCACCTCCTTGCAGAGCAGTAAAAGTTTGGTAGGACACTGTAACCTGCTATTTCAAAGTCAGCAAAGTAGCACTTGAAAAGAGGTAGATAAATCTGCCATGTGCTGTGAGCCTTCCAGGATGAGCTGACATGATTATTTGTCCATACTGCCTTGGTCATATATAGAGATTTTCCAGGGACCCAGAAACCTGGCAGATGTCAGGGCTGTGAATAACGTGGGAGGAATCCTGCAAATATAAGAAATCCTGTGTCCAGCACGGCCAGCCCGCGGGCTGAGCACTGCCTGCACTTCTCGGGTAGGTGTCGGCAGGAGCATAATGCGGTATGTTGGCTTACATCAGTGGTAATCTCACTGCAGCAGAAATCTGAACACGCACCAAATGTTGTTGCCACCAGCCCTAGGGGAACAGCTGGGAATAGGAGAAGGAGCTTTGTTCCCAAATGTGTAACCCTTTTTACCTCTGTGTTTTATGTTTTCTGCTCTGTCATGGGGCCTGGCATTGCAAATGGTAACACTTGCTTTGTGCCCTCTGGGGAGGAAAAATTGAATAAGATGGGATAACTTTAAAATGGCAAATGATCAGGGAGAGCCTGAGGATGTGCTGGACAAGATGTTCACCTAACTGTAACTGCTTTTGGTTGGTATTTAGTTTAAGCAATTTCTGGGTCCCCTCTTTAGAGAATGGGGAGAGATCTATATTAGGAAGGGTTGAATTGTCCTTGGGAAGCGCCTCTGTCTTTCCACTGTTTACACGGAGACTCTAGAGTAGTTACATTAAGCACAGGGGGACTTGCAGGTGGCTCTTCATTAGATGGACTGAATCCCACCTTAGATGGCGTATCCTCAATATGTAACACAGAACTAGGGATACACCCAAGCCTCTTCCAAACAAGCTAGCTCCAAATCCAAAAGCAAGATGACATTTTACACAAGTGTAGTAATCCTTTGGAAAGCAGGGAGTAGATGTCAGGCTGCGCAGGAGCAGCCATGTCCCAAACCTGAGTCTGGATGTTAGGGCCGGGTGGAGATTTGCACAGCAGAACCACAGGTGATGTCTGAAGACGCTTGGAGCACAGTTCTTGCTGCCTTGTCAGCAGGAGACAGGCTAAGCCGCCTTCCTCCCAGCTTCCGAGCTTCCATGCAAAGGAACCTGTGTAGCTGAGCAGGCAGGGACCTGTGGGGCCCTCCTGTAGGACCTGTCCACAGAGATATGGGGACAAGGGCTGCAGAGCACAGTGTGCTGCGTGGCATGGGCCCAGCTGGCACACATGTCCAAGTCTGGGACAGGAGAGCTTCCCTGCCCAACATTTACACTAAGAAGCCCTCAAAATGAACTCAGAATGAACAAAAAAATGTTTAAAACTTGAAGTGGAGGCCAACTGAGAATTCAAATTCATTCAGTTAGTTAGAGAAACTAAAGGGAGCCATCTACTCCTTAGTTACAGCTTCAGAAAATCTTTCCAGTTCTCTCCTAGTTGTCCCAGAACTGTAGCCAGTCGGCTAACGGCACATGAGCCATCTCAGAGACGTTATTAACTCAGACAGAGGAAAATATACTTTCAGTTATTACATGCTAATAAAGCACAAACTAAACAAATTTAGGCAACAGAAGCAATTATATCATTAAACATTTAACTGCAAGATTGATTTTTAAATTGCTAATAATTCAAACCAAAGCATGCCCACAAAGAGGAAGGGGGAGGAAGGTAATTTTAACAATTGAATCTAATCAGTGCCTCAGTTCAAATGCGTGGCTATAAATGTCAAAATACATAAGATCTGATGCAAGAACAGAAGTGGAACCAGAATGGATGAGCATTCCTCACTTGACCAGATTCCTCTAATTGGGAGGAAGTTAAACACATGGAGTGGGGGAACTTTGTGAGCTGGGTTATCTCCAAGAGCTCTCTTTAGATACCAATCTATGTTCCTGAACAGCCTTTCAAAATCGGCAGGAAGCAGTGCACTGAGGCACAAATTGCAGGCTCGGCCTCGTGCTTGCACGAGCCCTTCCACATTCTGCTGCCGTCGCCTGCAAAGGAGGATAAGCTGGATCTTTACCTAATCTAGAGAGTGCTACTGTGAGGGATGGCTCCCCACGAAAGGAATGGAGAAATTCCCATCCTCATCTGAAAAAAACCTGTTTTCTGTTGCTCTTAAAATTGCATTGGAAGGAAGGGAGAGACTGTCCGGGGCTGCAGCAGAAGGTGGGTTTGATGAAGATCAGTGCTGTTGAAGTGCAGCAGGGTGGGACGTTCTCTCGGCTACAGGGTTGTATTTGTTTTCATAGTTTATGGCAGGGCTGCTCCCTTTGAAAAAGTATAAATCTTAATCAAATAAAACTGATGTGCTGCCATATTTACCCATCTCACTGGTTGTCCTACATCATGTTTTAGCATATAAGTTACATGACAGAGTTATCCAGGGGTTGCCAGCTGACACAGAAACAAACCCTCATGTTAAATTGCCTGCAGATGTCCTCTTCCAACTCCTGTAAGGAACTTCTACCAGTTCTCTCTCTCCTTTTTTTTTTTTTTTTGTGTGTGTGTGTGTGTTAAATAAAAGCAGCAGAAGAGGGGGGAAACAATCTCAGTTGAATCTCTGTGCTAGTGCCTCTGTTTGCAGGACAGGAAGCCTTAAGAAGACAATGCAATTAATAGGAAAGCGCAACAAAAACCCCTATAAGGATTTCCATGAACTTTATTGGACCAAATGAGTCGTGGTTATTTTTAAGACTGGAGCTGACTGAATAATGCCAAGTTTAATGCTGCCAAGGTGGGCTTTTCAGAAGATTCAGACCTGAGGAGGTGAGGAGATCTTTATGTTCTGTTGGCTGTAATTTATTTGAGACTAGAATTTATGGCTTAGAGTTTTGACTAGACATCCCTTTTGTTTTGATATTGATCTAAAGAAATCAGGATTTTTATCTGGTGGACTTAACTTCTTGTTCTGTTTGGCAGAAATCTCCAAGTAAGATTGTGACATTCTTGAAAACATTCACTGTTTTCATTTACATAATTAGAAATTTTTGTTTTGTTTTTGTTTTCATTGTATGAATTTACTGAAGTTTGTGAACTTTTTGCCTGGCTGTCCCCCTTGGTTGGGGAAATCACAGAATGTTGTTTCTTTTTCCTGGCTGGAGGAGTATGGGCTATTTATGCATAGTTTTGAAATACGCTTTCTGTGAGTGCTTACATGTTTCTCTTTGCGATGTGATATTTCTGGATGTTCAGTCTCGCCAACAGCAATTGCAAAAGGTTAGTGGAGAGCAGAGATCCCATTTAGACACCTACATAAAATACCGTCCCTTCAAAAGCTGTGAGTGCCAAACTACTCCCACTTGGAACAATGGAAGCTGGTGAGTGCCGACAGCTTCCGAAAATCTGGCCTCACACGGCTTTGAAAGAGGTTGATTAGCGAGTCCAGCAAACTGGGTTTTTTTTCTGTACTTGCTTAGCTCTACATGGAGAATATTATCTGCACTCGAAGTGTGCTCAGCAGTTACAAGTGATGCACCAAGAGGAAGGTTCCGCCTGGGAAGGTGGAGTTCCAGGTGAGTTGGTAGGTAGGTAGGCAGGCAGGTAGCTAGTGTGGGCAGGCAACTTTTTCCCAGGTTTGCTTCAGGAGAGCTTTGGCCAGGAGTGTTGAACTTTACTAGTCAGGTAGAAGGAAAGTCCTGGAGAGCTACCTCTGTAACTCCCCCACGTGGATCTTTTTTCAGTAAGAAAACAAAAGTAGTTTTCCCAGTTGTCTTAAACTGCTTCGGAAGTGACATAAACAAAACCAGAAAAGGCCACTCTGACATTACTGAAATAGGGATGTCCAGATGGGAAATTATAGTAATATAACTCTTGCATTTGAACTGCATGTCCTGTGTAACTTCCATGTGTGGGCAAAGGAGATAAATTTGCTCTCTGGAGCTACACACGCGCTTCTTTCTTTTGATTAAACCTGAAACACTTTTGTCTTCCCTCCTGTGATGATGGAGTGAGGTCCACAGGAAAAGTAAGATTAGAAATTAATGTTTTGGGAGCTTTATTTCTAAACTAAGTTATCTTTGTGGCTTTCTGAAATGTTTTTGTAATTCTATCTATCACAAATCATCAGCTGTTTTTTCAGTAAAGCAGACCTTTAAGACAAGAACAATAGGACTGTGCTAAAATGAGGAAAGATTAATTCTGAAAATCAAATAATGAGTTTCGGTTATTGTTGCTTTTTAAACATGGTAAACAGGTTGGGGACCAATATGCTTGCAAATGACCTAAGTCTTCCTTTCCAGTGGTAATCCGTATTCTTTTGAAAAGCTAATAAAAGTGGTGTATGAAAGAAATTCCTGGGGCACTGCAGAACTCACCCTCCTAGGGAGAGAGCCAGATGTGCCGGTTAATAACCTAGCAAGCATTCAAAGCCAGGGCAGTAACCACTTGGTATCACCTAAGCCAGACGTTCTGTGTTGATGCAAGGCAATATCGCATACTGGTCACATTCACAGCAGAGAGCTGGAAGACATGTGCAGTCTTATTAAAGGAAGGAAAAAAAAAAAAAAGGAAAAGAAAAGGAGGGGACAGGGAGAAGGAGAGGGAGACAATGTGTCTGTCCTGAGAAGCAGCAAAGTAGCAGACACACTCCTCCACATGTGCATTAGTCTCTCAGCCTGGATTCTGTTATCCAGATGTTGGGGTGGATCCTATGGCAGGGACCACGAAGGAAAAGGCTTTTAAAAAAAATCATATTTCAGTGGTGAAATTAATGTTACCAGATTTTTCAAATGCAATCACTAGTGTAATTTTTCAGAATGCTTTAGTAAAATAACAAATTCTAGATTTAATGCTTTTTACAGGCTTATTTGGCAGCGCCTCTTCCAAACACAAGCGTACGTGTGTGAAACTTGCCAAATTGCTCTTAGAACCAAGATGCCTTAGAGTAAAGAGCACGTTAAAATTGTTCTCAAACCAGTCCTACTGAACTGAAAATTGTTTGTGGAGCGGGTCCCAAAGTGTGATGGGCCTTTCTCAAGGCCCCACTTCTCAGCATCAAACCCTTTGAGAGCTTTGGCCATCACATCAAAATGATGCTTATGCATAATAAAAACATATATATTTGCAGTGGCAATCAGAATACATCAGCATCAAATAAGATTTTTAAAAAATCCCAAATTTACTTTCCCAGGCACAGCAGAAAAATAAATTACTTATGGCATTTATGGTATATTTGTAACTTGAAACTGATGGCTTCATGTTACTGGGCATAACGTGTGTGCCGTATAAACAAACACTGCACAAAAAGACAAGTCCCAGCTTTGTCTCTCTGACGCTTTGCCTTTGTGACCGGGATCCCACAACGAATGCCACATGTGTATTTCTGCTGAGCTCATGTTTACGTTGAGCTCGGCTCAGCCCTGTGCTGATCTTGCCCACTCATGGCAGGATCAGGACATGTGAGGGTAGGCCAGGGCGTGGTGATAGGAGATGATGTGCATGCCTGACCAGCTATGGTCATCACAAGGGGAGAGCGTCTGTGAATAAACATTTATTTGAATGTGTTAAACAATGCGGTTGTTGATCTTGCCTGTAAATTTTTCATGAGGCCTCAGGAATGCAACATTTACGTAAAAAGATGGTGATATGTAAATGGATTGGGGCAATCCCAAGCACAAATACAGGCTGGGCAGAAAATGGACTGAGAGCAGCCCTGTGGAGAAGGACTTGGGAGTGTTGGTTGATGAGAAGCTCAGCATGACCCGGCAATGTGCACTTGCAGCCCCGAAAGCCAACCGTGTCCCGGGCTGCATCAAAAGAAGTGTAACCAGCGGGTCAAAGGAGGTGATTTTCCCCCTCTGCTCCGCTCTTGTGAGACCCCATGTGGAGCACTGCGTTCAGCTCTGGGGCCCCCAACATAAGAAGGACATGGACGTGTTGGAGCGAGTCCAGAGGATGGCCACGAAGATGATCAGAGGGCTGGAGCACCTCTCTGACAAGGAGAGGCTGAGAGAGTTGGGGTTGTTCATGCTGGAGACGAGAAGGCTCTGGGGACACCTTATAGCAGCCTTCCAGTACCTGATGGGGGCCCACAAGAAATCTGGAGAGGGACTTTTTACAAGGCCACATAGTGATAGGACAAGGGGTAATGGCTTTAAACTGAAAGAGGGCAGATTTAGATTAGATATAAGGAAGAAATTCTTCACTATGAGGGTGGTGAGGCACTGGAACAGGTTGCCCAGAGAAGCTGTGGATGCCCCATCCCTGGAAGTGTTCAAGGCCAGGTTGGATGGGGCTTTGAGCTACCTGGTCTAGTGGAAGGTGTCCCTAACCATGGCAGGGGAGTTGGAATCAGATGATCTTTAAGGTCCCTTCCAGCCCAAACCATTCTATGATTCTATGATTCTATGATTCTATGAAATGTTACTAAACCTCATATTCATGACTGATAAGGAGTCATTGCGCTTTCAGCTATCGCAGAAAGCAGAAGGTGGATATGTGAAACTTGAAGAGTGGATTTGTGATTATGTTGCAAATAGAAACAAGGCAATTTTATATCAATATTAGTACAGTGCACTTTGGAAGCAATCTGGATGTTTTCATACATACTTATGGCTTCAGTAAAATTGTGAATTTATAGAGACAACTGGTATATTTTTTCACATGTTGGAATAGTATCAGCTGAGTAGGTCTTGTGAGAAATCTCAGTTTGTAGTTTTGGTAACAGCCAGACTCACAGATGTAGATTTCTTTATGGCATTTCACTGCTGGATATCACCTTGACTCTGGTGTGAATCTCAAAAGTTAGTGGACCTCTGCAGTTCATTCTTGCATCTGTCACACAAAGTACATGGGGAGGTGCAGCACCACCTAACTGGGGTGAAAAAAAATAATATTTTCCTTTCTGATACAGCCAGGGTGTAGCTCTGAGTGCCCAGCAGAGATAACCAAGCTAGCTGAGGATGGGCCAGCTTTGGTGCTGCCCACAGCAGAGGCACACTGGCGTAATGCTGACGGCTCGCTAGCTCACCCTGCTTGGCAGCCGCACTGTTTGGATTCAGCATCCCCTCTTCCCCTGGGAGAGGGGAGGAGGGGGTCCGTGGCCGCCTACCCCTTCCCTGCAGGGCCTTGAGGAGCCGAGTGTTATCTCAGACACCCATTAACCTTGCAGTCTGCCGCGGCATTGAGCGCATGCCTCATGGGGCTGGGCTGAGAGCTGCTGGGGCTCCGTGGGCGAGAGCTTTCCAGGCGAAGCAGCCCGTCATCGCACACTGCAGTTTGTCAGAGTGAGAGCCTTGGAGCCGGCAGGGTGTGATTCATCCATCCCGGCAAGGTCTCTGAGGCAATCTGACATTATTTGGACTGATATCATTAATTAATGAGGGTTGAATGTTATTCTTAGACACTGGATTGAGTATTGGGTAGAGAAGCCTATGAAAGGGCTCTTTGATTTTGGAAAATTCCTATGGCACTGTCAAATTTGCTAACAAAATTAAATCATCTGCCAACTTTCCAAGTTAAGGAGCACATCCCTTCTGGAGGCTTGACCGAGTCTCCTCAGTGCCTTCTTGGGATCAAGGGATTATTTGATTTATATTAATGCCAAACAAAAATGATAGATAGCCTCCAAAAACCAGTCATATTAAATCTATCAGGCGGGCTTTGGAGAAAGCGTTTTTGTTTGTTTGCTTTAGTACAGATTTGATCCTCCCCCACCTTTGTTTGGCTGTGTTTGGTTTAATGTGCTCAAGGTGGAAAGGAGCCAAAAAAAAGAGTTTTTCTGTAGCCTGCGGGTTGGTCACTGGGTTGTGCCTGGGCTCTGCCCCTCCACTGGGGTGACCCGCAGCCCCCCACAGCAAGGATCTGTTTGTGCGGCCATGGCTAGCTCAGACAAACCCTAAATTTAATGAGGTTTGGGTCTGGTCTTGAAAAACATCAGGGTTGGCTCCAAAGCAAATGAAGAGAACAGCTCCCCTTGCTCCCAGCACTCGCATCCCAGGGGCTGGCACTGCTCTTCCCTCCTCCTGACCCTTTTCCTCCCCAGAGCCGCCTCTTGCCCCGGTGCCGGCTGGCTGCCTGCTTCACGGACCTTGCAGGTGTCCAGAATTAGCAAAGCATTTGCAGGCCTCTGGCGGCAGATATATAAATATAATGCTGTCATTCCTTTAAAACCTCAGCCCCAGCAGGGCTGGGAGCACGGGAAGCGCAGCGCACATGTGGGCTGGCCGGCGATCACACATGGATCCCATTGTAGCCCTAATAACGCTGGGGCGGGGGGGAGAAGGGCAAGGGGGCTGCGGGCAGGTCAGCCCCTCTCCGCCCCCAGTTCGTCTGTCTCCGGGATGCTCTTGGTCTTCATGTGAACAGAGAAGTTCCCAAGCACGGCCGGTTCCTCGGTTTGCTCTTGCTGCCACATTTTTTGGGCAAGGAGCTGGCATGCGTGGCCAGCTGGTCTGCTCGGGTGGCAGGAGCTTGTCGAGTAATTGCTGCACCGAGCCCAACGCTTTGTGGTTGAATTAATGTGCATGTTATCTGAGGTAGGCACTTTCAGGATGATACCCACATAGTGATGGTAATCATGTCACCAAGCATTCATCTTTCAGCTGTAGCACATTGTCCTCAGGGCAGCCGCTGCAATACGTGTGCACACACACACACACACACAAAGCTGGGAGCAGAGCAGCAGCCACCTTAGCCGAATAAAGCACATGGATGCTTACTATTCGGGGAAAAAAAAAAAAAAATCTGTTATAGATTGTGCTAATTATAAAGAGGTTTGACGTGGGACCATACGTTCAGCAGCAGAAAGACCTGAATTATTTGAATCCCCCGTTTGGTTTGGTGTGGCTTGTGTCCATGAACCAGGCTGTAATCTGTAATTCTGGCTGCTGGAGTGGGGATTTTTTTTAGGGATGTGTGTGTGACTTGCTTTAGATATCTGCTCTAGAGGCGCCCTTAAAGCATTTTGCTTCCATTGCCAGGATCAACAGACGAGGTGCTGGAACAAACTGATAAATTAAATAGCAACAAGTAACCCAGACCCGACAGTATTAATCCAGGAGTCGTGAAGGGCCTGAAGAATGAAGTGCCTGAGCTGCTCACAGCAGAAATGTAGGGACTCAAGGAAAGCGGAGAACTTGGGAGTGACAGTCTTTGTACTTACTTTTAAAAACAAACATGAGAGCGGTGCTGGGAAGCACCTCCAAGCCTTACTGCAGGGCAAAAATAACACCTAACTAGTTGCAATAATAAACAATGGCAAAGTTTTAAATACACCTCCTGCATCAATGATACGAAAGAGATGAAGTGGGATGTATTTTCCAAAGCAACATTGGAAGTCTTTGTTGTACCACAATTTTTAGAACACACAAAAAAGCAGAATTGGGAGAACAGGCTAATTTTTTTTTAAAAAGCTCAAGGAGCTTTCTCGTCAAGGGAAAAAGTGGCATCCAGTCACCCATTAAAAATGGATAGGCAAGAGAAAATAAGAAAATAATAGTAAACATTCAGTTTTCAGCCTGACACCCAAGATCAGCAGTAGGGTGTCTCAAATTGCATCCTAAATCTGGCATTGTTTAATACATTCAGTAATGAGCTGGAAAACAGGAAGTGAGGCCCCAATCAGATTGGAGATGATATGCATGTTCATGTAGCTTTTAGGTTATTCAAGACAAACTGAAGGAAATATGGAATGCTTTACCAAGCCGAGTAGAAAGCACTGTGCTATGACAAATCAATATGAAAATGCATATGAAAAAGTAATGTCGGTAGGAAAAAAAAGTGCCATTGAATAACTATCACTGCGATTAAATATACTGAATACCGCTTTTGAGATGCACTGCATTAATCTTCCTTGCTGAAAACTGGTCTCCTACTCTTTGCTTATCAGTTTCTAATTTATGGCGAAATATGAACTTGCATCCTGTGACAACTGTTCCTCTTTGATAACTTTCTTAAAGTTATTCTGCAGAAAGTCCTGAGCTTCTGGTACACTTGTATTCTGTCCGGACCAACCAGTGATCCACGTGGTGCAGTGGCTGACAAATGGCAGTGATGGTAATTAATACCATAATCAGCTGTCGTAGCTGCTGTGATGGGTCTCTGTGCTTGTGACTGAGCGTGGTGGCTGGAGTGGATACAGCATTAATGTGTGTCCTGGTACTGCTTCTCCACAGAATCATTCTTAGTGCTGCTGCTCTTTGTTTTGGTACAGAGTTTGGTATCTGTATTTTTTTTGAGATACCTGTATAAAATATTTTTAGCTGGCTTACATTTACTGGCTCTTGCAGTGCAAAAATGTTCATTTTTCAACTTGTATTAAGAGAAGTGAGAGAAGTTCAGCGATTTCAGGAACAGAGAAAGGGAATATGAAAAAGAAATACAGACGAGTTGGTGCTCAGTGGCATATTAGAAACCCACTCTATAACTCTCCCCTGGCCAAGGAAATCTCACTTGTTCTGAGACTGTAATGCAAAAGGTCCCTGGCCGTATTGTCAAGTGGTGTCCTTGGAAAAATGCTTTTAGTGAACCTCAAAGTTATCTGTGGCCCCTGCAAGATGCTGTATTATTCTGTGAAGTTTCTACTTGGGCATCACGTCCGCATTTGCATGAGGATTGAGCACTGGGAAGGGACTGTGGGCCCTGATGACTGGCAACTCCTTTTGCCCAGGAGAATGATACAGAGCAGGAGGAAGCCGGGTGAGCATCCTTCCTGTCATGTCAGTGCCTTCAGGCATGGCCTCGAACATCCACTTGCAAGATGAGAGAATAGTTTGGTCTCCATCCCTCTAGGAAGCCTTCTCCTTTCCAGAGGAGACCGCCAAAGTTAATAGCCATGTGTGGGTGTAACCTGAGGTGTGGTCAACGTCTTGTTTTTTGGGACCTGGATTAAAGCCACCACTAAATAACCACCTATCTGCTGGTGACGACTTCTGGTTGTTCCTGAGCTGAGCTGGACTTACAATGGTAATGTGGATGACCCAATTCCTATTTACAGTTTCCTCAGCTCTCCCATGCTCCCAGATATGTCTTCACTTGGGAAACTACATAAAGCAGCTGCCACATATTTCTTTCAGAGTTTCCATTAGTATCAGTTCATGCAGATGGTGCCAAGTCCAGTTCTCACTTATGTCAGTGAGATCTCAGTGCTCTTTGAGTTCCCTCAGATCAGGGAGCTGCCCAGTGCCACCCATTTTGTAGGAAGTGTTTTCTGCCTTACCATCTCCCATTATTTCCGTCTTCCTGATGTCCTGTAGGTAAGGCCTATGAAATCCTCGTCTGACTTACATGCCATTTCTTCATTACTTTATGTCACTAGGGTCAAGATTCATCTCACCTAATTTTACTTGTCTGAAAGCTAAACCTGTCTTCAGAGCTAATGGAAGCAGAGGCATATCCAGAGGATATTTAATCCTGTTTTAAGATAGATTTCAAAGAAGCCTAGGCAACTCTCTCAGCCTAGATGTTGAACTTTGGGCAGCTAAGGTAAGGTAAAGATAATCTTGCTAAAGGATTTGCATACATTGCTGCTTCTTGATTCTGTAGTGGAAAGGTGCATTCACAGGCTTGAAAAGTCTCCTTAAACTTTGAAAAGAAAAATCACATGCCAACTTCCTAACAATGGATAGAGGGAAAAAAAGTTCTACTAAATATGTTTCAAACTGATATCTTGGGTAGTTTTAGTACTCAGTTAAAGGTATCAGAAGTACAGGGATTAGAAATTTGGATTTACAAATTACTAAATTAATTTTTTATCATTTCTCTGTGGGGTAGGGGGGCAAAAGTCATTCATGGCCTCATGGGACTGTGACTTTTTAAAGTTCTGTATGTTAATTTTCCTTTCACCGACACTTGTAGGATTACACATAATTTTAAAAGTGTATTTAATCCTGTCTCTTTAGGAGTTTGGGGAGATATTTTGCTTTAATGCTTTGTGTCTGCTTGGCTCTGCCTAAAAATTAAATACACGCTGATCTTCATTCTTTCCCTGTTCCAGAATTAGGTTCTTTTAAAATGAGTTCAAATGTACAACCCTATAACCCGAGTTGATGGTATCGTTCCTAGCTAGGAGTGCTGTGCTTCTTGCAGATTTTAGCTTTTGCTGACAAGGAGGCACAGCATTCCGGCTATTTGCACCATATGGTGAATAATTGCAGCTTTTATCATGAAGGAATCCCCGAGTGCTTTTCAAACTATTTTTATAGGAGTCACTTCACTCATCACTGAAATGGAGCCAGTGCTGGGGTAAAACATGGCAACCATTCAGTGGTAACTGGAATCTGCAGCACTTCTGAAAAACTGGGACCATTATGCAAAACGTCAATATTTTTGATGACATTGCTCATGGGAGGCCAGGTCCTCAGTATGAATAAATTAATGTTTTGGCTTCGCTGGTGTCTGCAGAGTTGCCGTGATTTCTACCCATGGCAAAACTGGCCCTGTCTGAGTACTTTTCACTCTCTGAAGCCTTGGTTATACAAAAGCCACTTTTGTCTGATTTCCCACTTTGTAAATCTTGAAGGAGCTGTCAGAGGAAGCATCCGGTGTCGTCCGAAGTGGACACCAGCACTGCGCCTCCCCGGTCCTCGCCCCTGCTGCTCGCTGATCTCCCCAAGCGTTTCCCAGAGCCATGAGCCCTGCACCCTTCTCACTTCAGGACAGTGGGAAGAAAAAACAGCCTTACCCTTGGCTTATCCTTACAGCCAACACCAGGTGGAGGTAACGACCCAGGTGGCCTCTGTTGATCTCCAGACAGATTTGGCAGCTCTACTGGTTGCCTGCTCGATCCGGAGCATGGCATGAGGTCTCCCTCTGCTTCAGTCTCTGGCTGTGCAGTGGGGAGCTAGCATCTTGCCAGCAACAAAGGAGGCAGCAGTATTTTCCCACTTCATGCATCTGTTATGAGTGTAAATTAATCAAGTAACACAGGCAAAGAGCTGCAAGGTGGATGCATAAGTTAAAAACAAACACCAGGTGAAATTCCTGAGGTAAACAATACAAGGCCATCTCAGATGCTTAAAGCTAGAAATCATAGCTTTCTGCCATCACTTAAGGCAAAACTGGAGATTATCCCTGTGAAATTTTTTGAAATGAAACTCTCTTCTCATGCAATCAGAAGCCCCTCTTAAAGTCTGTGGGGTGTTTGCTTGAGTTGAAGCCATAGGATCTGGCCTGGCATGCATTGCCCTTGCAAACGTAGTGCTTTTCGTCACAGAGAAATCTCACACTGAAGAAATGAAACAGCAGCTCCAAAATAATGCTTTTTGTCTTTAAGATGTGCAAATTCTCACGTTCTTGTAGGTACATGCCTCAACTAGAGGCTCTCCAAGACAGGTTAATGTGAACCCTGGGATCTGGTAATGCAGGACTTCCCACAGCATCACCTGGGTTTTTCTGAGACCATGTCCTAAAAAAAAAACAATAAAAATGAGGGCCATAATGTTATGGGTGGAGTTGTGTGAAAGAGAGCCTGTGGCTGACAGCATTTTTTCCAGGAAACTGGGCAGTGGGCTTGTGATTTCAGATGCTTTACTAGGTACTGCTGGTGATCTTGATGAGCAAACCGGGCTGCCTTTCTGCTGGGTGAGGTTCAGATAACGCCTAGCCCCACTCTACATACTTTCATGTGGTTTAGATATAGAATATTTATATTGTTTTGAATGAGATAGACTTTAATGAGAAAGCAGGTTTGGAAGTGCTGGTTGTAATAGCAGACTGTTAATATTACTGGTTTTGGCACGGCAGGCACAGGAAAAGTCTTTCTAGAGCCAGAAATCTGACAGGCTTGACAGGGGGTAGCATCTCTTCTATCTGTCTTGCTCTGCATGTGGCTATAACTTAAGACTATTATCTCCTCTGTGACAGGCAAATAATTTTGGCTAAAAATTGACTTGGATGTGGGAGACAAAGATCAGCTTCACATGTGTAGATATAATCTACTGCACATCATCTTCCTCCCTCCTCCAGAGAAAAGTTGCAAGGGAGTGTCCTGAAATATTTCACTCACATGAGCATGAGAAACTTTTCTTTTGTAAGGAGAGGTGCTTAAAAGAAAGGAGTCGGTAATTAGATAACTTTGATTTATGCCAACATCCATTTTTAATGATTTTCATTTTCAGGTAGCAAATCAGCATTCCATTTTCAAATGACTGTTGGCTGCATTACTCTGAAGCATTAAAATGTTTCTGTATCCAACCTGTATATTAACATTTGAAAACAAAACTCTTCAAGAAATATTTTTAGATTTTTTTTAAAGAAGCAAAAAATGGTAAATCATTTAGAAGGGACTGAGCATATGAATATTGCCATTTTTTAGCTATATATCACTGAACACATTGTCAGGAAAGCAATACAAAATGTTATACTTCCCTGCTTTGAGGTGTTCTGCTGTCTAAATGGAATAAAAATTGAAGTAATGTAGAAGAATTACTTTGGAAACCTATCAAGGAAATAAAAAAAGATGTAAAAACTTCACAATTCTTAATTTAAGTATAGTGACATTTCACAAGAAAAGACAGTCATATACCATTTACTGTAATATTTCTAGTCTGCTTTCATGTACACTGGCTAATCTTCGTACTTTCAAGATGCAACCACAAAATGACTAAACCCAGAGGTCCCTGGAGGGGCTGTCAAGCCTGCACCTGCCCTAGGTAAGGAGCAGGGGAGCTGGCCAGGTTGTGACCCACATAAGCATCACCTCCACGCACTCTGAGGGGAGCTCAGCACCAGCGTGGCACGGGACCTGTTGTGTGGCCACAGCCCAGGGGAATCGTCCCAAGGCTGCCTCCAGCTGAACACTTTTACCTCCAAAGGGTGCCTTCTTGGGCGCAAAGAGCTGATGTGAAGTAGTGGAGCTGGGCATGTAATGGTCCCGTTGCAGGAGAACAAGTGGTGGTGGCAGGCGGCTGCCCTGCTCCAGGCAGAGGACCCTGCACCCAGGCTGGTCTAAGCAAAAGTGTGTCTTCTGGGAGAAGTTGCCTAACTTTAAACAGCTCTTCCTCTCATATCATTTAAGGGTGGGGAAAATACTTGCTTGTCCTTCTTTAACATGAGGGCATTTAAACACCTATCTTACCCTCCCCAGGACACTGTTCAAACCACAGGGTCACAGGAAGGTTTAGGATGTGGTGCAGAGCAAGGCAGGGTGGCAAGGGGAATGCTTTCCCTCCCAGTGAGATTGATCCACCCGCTCGTGCAGGGTTTCTGGAGCCAGAAGGTTGGATTTAACCATTCTCAGTGCATCTCGCAGCAATGATCAGCATCAATGACTACTGAGTCTCAAAGATTACATTTTGCAGACAGTTCTACATAGACAGAGATACAGCCATTGTGGATGCGACTCCAAGATCAGGACTTCACCATAAAGCTTCTACCAATAGGAAATGAGGAAAAAATTTCATATTTCATGGTGTAAATTTTTTTCAGAGTAGCATGAGGCTTTTTTTTTTTTTCTACCTGAAACTAGATCTTAAAACAATATATAGGCACATAAATAGAAATAACTTCATTTTCTGAGTGAAGGTTGGTTATGTGGGTTGGTGGCCCTCATCTTTTTTTAAATTTAGGCAGCCTTAACTTAACATCTTAGAAGATGACTCCAGAGGGACTCCACTGTCTTCATAGGGAGCCGGTCTGACTAGCCTAGAGCTTTCCAATAGCTAGCATAAGCAGAAATGTGTCCCCTGCTTAAACTCAGATTTAGTCTGGTAGGCCAAAAATTTCAGAACTGCTAGAAGTTTACTTTCAACACTGAGGCTGTTTTTAAATCTTCCCTCCTCACACACACATGCATTTTGGCTTCTATTTATCACTTTAAATTGTTCCCTATCAAGTATGAAAAGTGTTAGGAGTAGCTAGGATGAAGTGCAGGCTCTAAGGAATACAGTGACAAATCTCCCCTGGCTTCAATGCAGACAGGATTTAACCCTCACCATCTTTTTTTTTTCTGCTATATGTATATACATTTATTGGTTATGAACTGTATCACTTTTTGCCATTTTATTTTGGCACAGTTTAATGCCAGATAATAGTATGTATTTTTAAGTCAAGCTACTAGCTTGGTAAAAGGAAATTAAATACTCACTTTTAAGCACATGTAGTCTGTTGAAAAAAAAAAAAAAAAAAATGGGCTGTATTAAGGTGTTAAAACCAGGAAACAGTAGAGCCATCCAGAGGCAGATCACAAGATAAACTGGTGAGTAGGGTTCTTCATAAAGCAAAGTGTTTGAATTTTTTTTTTAACAAACCAGTCAAGTTCCAAATACCATCTTTTTCTTTCACCAAAGTCAATCTTCAGTACAGAACTTCCATGAATAAAGACATGGTGGAAAGACACCTGTATCTTTAGCTCCCAAAACACCACAGTCTTGTCATAATTTTATGTCTGTGAATTCAAAGTGTGCCACATGGAAAACTAAGAATATGTAAATTTTTACAACTGTAGAATATATGGATTAGCAATAGTTATTTCAGAAGGATGATGTAGCGCGCAGCCTGGTAATTCCTTTTCTGTATTGAGTTACAGTAACTAATGGTGCTACATTTTAAGGGAATTTGTAGAAAATCCGACTGAATTTTTACTAACAGTGGTTACTGAAACTCAAGAATAAGTGATTAAGAATGAGCTTGTGGAGTGTCAAAAATGCCAAACAGTGAACATTTTTTAAAGTATGCAAATATTTGCATCAATGCCTGCATTAATCTAAGTATTTTGACAGATAATGAAACAGCATTAGCATGAGGAATACATTATACAAAACCACAATAATCACTGAGATTCTATAACATCTTGATGACCTTCCAAAATCTAGCCGATGTAAACTTTGTTAAGCTAGTAGCAGCGATGATGTAATTTGCCTTGTAAACAGCTTGAGAGATTTGGATGAAAAACATCAACCTTTGCACTTGAGTTTTTTTTAAACAAGTCACCAAAAAATTGTATACACAGAAAAGTCACATCTCTGCTTTTTTGGTAGGCTTCATCTCACCTAACTTCAGACATCAGTAATGTCTGCATTTAAGCTATTTATCCAAATATCCCTTTCCATGAGCACTCCCTTCCAGTGGGAGGGAACCAGCCATTTTTAAATGCAAAAATAATCTCAGCTGAAAGCAGTAGCTGAAAATTAACCAGAAAAAAAATCATATAGAATACAATCTTCCCGATTCCTCCAAGATGCTTTGGGAATAGCGTCTCAGTGAAAAAAAAAGGAGACGCCTGCAAAAGGTGGGGAGGCCTTTGGGAGGAGGGACGGGTTATCCTCCGGCGGGTGTCCGCGGAGGAGAAGTGGAGCTGTCCAGCAGCGCCGGCACAGCGCACCCAGCCCTCTTCGGGGTACGGCCGCTGCTCTCTCTGGCTGAGAGAAGAGATGCACATGGGGAGAAAGTCCTACCTGTCCTTTCCACCAGCAAGCAAGCACTGCACTTGCATGCTTTACAGCTGCAGCTAGTATCACTTTTGAAGCTTCCTTCTTTGCAGGGGCTAAGAAAGTACCGAATGTGTCTGACATCATCCACAAATGTTAAACACAAGTGGAGCTGGGTCGACGGAAGTTCTCCTTTGAAACATGCTTTTGAAACACTGCAGTCTTCAAAGCTGGCTTACATACCCTGCACTGTGATACACAGTCTTTTGTTTTGCATAAGTGTTTGTTTTAATGAGGTAGTGCAATGCAGCTCATCAAAATCAAAAACATATGATGCACCCTAGGCAAGAGAAAGGCAATAACTATACAGATTTCTGAAGAGGGCTAGTCATACCACAGGCTACCATTATAACAGAAAAAACAACAAGAATTTTAATATAGCTGTCTGGCCAAATATATTAATTTAAATTGAATGGCTTTTTCTGATATTATAGCTGTGAGGCACAATGTTCTACTGGCAAGCATCTTCAAAACCTTTTTTAGAAGATTTGCTTCAAATTATTTCTGTGCACCAGATCTTGATGGTATGTACATTTGGGAGTCTAACCAAAGGAAAAAAGCTTTTGATTAAATCAATGACCTTTCCCAGAGGTTGAATGAAATGGAGATTGTAATACAAAAAGCTACCTCCTCAAAACAGTGTTTTATTCAAAATATTTACTCTAACCTCTCCTCCATTAAGTTTGCCCTAACTTTTTCACAAATGTTCATATCCTTATGCCAGCAGAGAAATATACTTTCCCATTAGCAAATCCTTTTAAATAAATTTTAGCCATTTCCATGAGCACTTCCCCAAATGACTTACTACCACCAATTTCCATTCTTTGCCAGAGAATACTGCTGGGTGCTGTTTACTTTTTGAAACTTGGTCTCTATGGTGCTTCTTCAAAACCTAGTAATATTTGTTTTCCTCAGCTAATTGCATCTCTTCCCACTTGGCAAACTGGAGACATTTTCCTGGTGATATGGAGAGGAATGAGTGCGATCATTTCTTAAAAATTATTTTTTGTATTGATTTCACTTGATAAAAAATGGTGTCATCTTATCCTGGCAAATATCTTTGCACTTTGTTATTATTCCATGAAGCAGAGCTCTGGGAACCCACTGAAGCTGAGAATGACATGTAACATCCTCCCCAGCAGTTGATGCTAATGAAAGTTGAGTCCCTCAAGGAGACCAACAGCTTGTGTGATATTAGGCTGCCTATTACTAGGCTTACTACAAAGCCATCAGAAATTTCACCAAAAGGCACAGGCTCAATAAGAACTACTGTGTAGAGCTGGTGGAGGAAAAAGATGAATTTCCTGCTCACCTGGGTGGCCTCATTTTCAGGTTGGTGTGGGGCAACGTACAGACAGCCGTTACAGAGACTGAAGCGGTCCCTTAGGATTTATTCTGGTGCTGTCTGGGGTGGATACTGATTCTCTGTAACCCAAATTGTCTTCTACAGCAGAAGAAGTCTTCAGTGACCCCTTTAGGGAAGCCTTTTTTTTTTTTTTGCCTCTTTATGTCTCATGCACCATAAATGACCCGATCAGGATTTGACAGCCTAGCTCTATGCTAATAATGCAAACTTTATTTTACAACAGAAAGCAAGTCTTTGCTATATACTTTTTAGAAATACAGTCTACTGTCTTTCATTCCCACAACACCGCTGTTTTTTCCCCCAACATGCTTTCCATAATTTTGGAGCCATAAAAGTGATTTAAAGCAATTCTGAAAGTCAGGTAAGGAAACAACCTTGTAACAACATTTCGCCCACTCCTTTTGCAACACGTTACATTGGTCTGCACTTCTAAAAACTTGGTGGGCAATTCTGAGCCCCTTACAGGAGACAATAAAATTCTTTAAGGTGCAAGGTGTCAGCAATTCACTCTCTCTTACAAGACAACATCCCTTCCTCTATCCACAGAAGGTATGAAAATTGCTAACAGAAATAGTAACTAATATTATTTCTATTACAATAGCTCTGCTGCTCTGAAACACAAAGTACTAGTCAGTCCTTCTGCCAAGCATGCCCTTCTCCCATCCTTCGCCTGTGGTACCTTTTCTGAAACACCACACAATCATCCACTGCAGTTAATAGGAGCACATCAGTGAGGCAGAACCAAGGAGCAGCATCCTCCTTCAGTGAGCTGCAGGGAAATAGTTTTGGCCAGAGAGTTCAGTAGCTGTCTTGGTTTCCAGGTTGCATCAGTTGTCTCCTTGGAAAGACCTGGATGGAAATCTTTCATGTGGAGCACCACACCTGACAGTAGCACATGACCCCAAGGCATGAGGGGAGTGTAGGGATAGCACTGCCAGGCTGAGCATGTGCTGCCACCTCAAGCATATGCTTTCACACTGCTTAATAACAGTGCAGATTCACACTGTTTTGTTTTGGTTTCAGTTACTTCCTTTGCCTTGAGATTGCTCCTTGGAGGCAGGTTGCTGTCCATATTTATTTGTCCTATACCCAGACAAAAATCCAAACTCTATTAGTTACAGCCAAGTTTTGGAACCCATGGGATTGAATGTAGAATTATGGTCAGTCCCCATAAAGACATAAATACCCACTTCAACTTAGTAGACTGAAAAGTCCAAATCTAGAACTAAACTGCAACATTCATGACTAGTCCTGTTAGCTGCTCTCACACATGGGCAGCACAGGGCCCCAGCAGTTACACAGAGTCACACTTAGCTAAAAATGTTTCAAACAGGAACTTCTCAAGAAGTAGTGCTGTGCTTTAGCATGATCAGCATTGTTTCTTTAGCACAACCAGACAAACAGTGATCTCCTAAAATAAGTTTATTTCTTTATGATGCCAAAATAACCTACTGCATGTCTAAAGACTGTTTTTGTATCCAGGTAGTTTTTGGTGAATTTGTCCACTCACCTGAATGCTTCTCTGAGTTTCTGACTCTGCCATTGGTCACCAGATCTGGTACGGTTGGAGTTTAGCAAAGCTGTTTTTCTTCCAACTTACATGCATTTGATTACCTGATTTGCTGTTCTTTAAGTGCTGGGGGATGTCCAAGCCTGTGTCAGATTTGAGCATTTTCCAGCAAAATGTTCTCATTTAAAAGCCTGACTTTTACAAAGCAGAGATGTATTTTTCTTCTGTTAAGGCCCCCAGCTGTAACTCTCCCATAGCCAGACCTGAGAAGGTGCAGGTGCCTCAGGAGACATCCTGATTTCAGAGATGTCAGTCTCAGCACAGCTTGGGACTCAGCCTGCAGCATGACGGCCCTTTTATCTCTCCTCAGAGGTGAAAGGGGCAACAAGCAACAGCTGATTGATGGGTGCGATCAGATACCTCCAATGAATCACCTTATGGCAGCACGGTATGTCTCTGTTCTGCTGTTGTTTTAATGCTATATACAGGGATGATGTTTGTGACTTTGGGTAGGAAACCACTTTCCTTCTGGGCCCGTTCACTTAGGTTTACTTCGTAGTTTTCTAGAAGCTTTCATAGTAATATTTGACATTCTATTAGCTCCCAGTTTGAGTTGTTTTTTCTTCCACTAGTTTCTGCATTTACCAGCAGCAACCTATATTTCTACCTGCATTTGCCTACTGACCTTGGATTCAGGAAAATGCCTAAGTACATGCTTAACTTTGAGGATAAGATTAAATTTCACCAATTTTAATGGGATTTAAGCATGTGCTTAAAGTGAAACATAAAATTAAATGGCCTTCCTGAATAGGATGTTCTCCTGAGTCAGACCCTGCATGCATTGCCTTAGAATAGATCCTGGCTGTCCCTCGAGTATGTTAGACATGCCGGATGCTTTCAGAAGTGGTTAATCTGATGAAAGAATTCATCTCGGAGTCATAAAGAAACCACAAGTTTCCTTCACTTTCAGCCTCCTCAGTCTGCTGCTTTGATATCGTTGGTCAGCTGCTTGTGCTGCAAGAGCTTTTGTGTGGAAAGTTTCATACTCTTACAGTTGTATAGGTGAGAGATCTACTCAGCTGCTCACACATAAGAAGCTGGTGTGACTTTTATTTCTTAACTCCATGCAGAAAACCCTCTTTGTGAATACAGACTGGGCTTGTGTACTAGCATTTCGAAAGTGGAAGTTGTCAGATGAAGACCAAAACCTCCAGGACTCGAGAAATAGGCACAAGATGATAAAACACAAATACTGCAAAACAAAGAGAGGGCAAGAAGTGCAAGGGACACGTACGTTCCCATGACTCTTCTTCCTTGGACAGGCAACACACTGAAAACTTTGAAAAGGGAAGAAATACAGTGTCAATACACAGCACACTACCATATAAATGTAATATGCGAGATACACACCATTATTCCTGCTTGTGGTGTGTTGTAAATGGGACATGGCTTTCTGAGTACCTAGAAACATTTTGTTTTAGAAATGTTGCACAATGTTTTGACATTTCCTAATTTTCTCACTTTTTTTAATAATCCAAAGCAACTCATGGAATTAAACTCAAATTTGCAAATATTTCAGCTGGCTTAGAATTGTATTTTATAAGGGATATATTATTCACTTCTCCCCAAAATGTGGAAACAATATCCCCTATTATGATATGTTTGCAGTTCTCAAAAAACATTCTCCCAGTAAAGTCCTACTCCATAATGATCTGCTTTACTTAGCCAAATTTATCCAGCGCAGAAGGATGTTTGTCACCCTACTGTATCCAAGGGTGTTTGTTACCCAACGGTATCCTTTGCATTTCCTTAGTACATGCTAAATATTTGGGGAAGGGGGTTCTTTCCATGTCTTGTCCAGGGAATCACCATGTAATGAATGAGACTGAAGCCCAAAATAGCATGGTGGTTATAGCATGAATTTATGTACATAATTTCCATAAGGTACTTTAATGCATGAGATTTATTTTAATCTTTGGTGTTCCAGCTTCAAAATGTCAGGGTAACTTAAAAAAAAAATAGGAAAAAAAACCCACAACAAGAAAATTAGCCCGAGGGAGAAAATCCTTCAAATGAAATTTCACCCATAGCAGCTGAATATTTTGCTAAGAGCTAAACACACTGAAGTCTTCATCATAATTGAAGAGTCAACTGTTTTGACTTCTTTTGCACAGTCTTTAAAATTAATAACATAAATTACCATGTATGAATCTGGCTATTCATAATGCACAAAGTTCTGTTGTTTGGTATAAGAAGCTTGCAAAAGCAATCTACTTATTTTCCAACCTTACTTCAACTAACATGTATCATTTTATTTGTTATCCACTTCATTTTTGTTTCAAAGGACGATTTCTAGAATGACAGCTTAGTAACATCAGACTTGCTGTAATTTTTGCATTTTTTATTTTTCTATTAGAAACTCAAGCCAGAAAAATATCCCACTTCTTGGCAGTTGATTAGAACCATTTACTATAATTTTTGATGCTGCAGTTTTATGGTTCTGTGTCAAATAATACATTCCAAATTCTTTCCTCATGGAGAGAGCTGTGTGGCTGGCAATATCTCGATGGACTTGCTTGGATCATACTTGTGATATTGGCAGATACACAGCTTTGGTTCTGCATATGCTTGGCTTGAAAAAAGCCTACACAAATGTAACTTCAAGAGAAATGCATTCTTTTATAACATTATTCTTGTGTGTTATTTGTACTCCAATGGCAAACAAAGCTTCCCCAACCCCCAGATCTGGGGCTGCCATTGTGCAGGACCCAGGAGGAGTTTATGATTGAAGGTCCTGATCTAGGAAAGCATTTGACCAAGCGTTACATCCTAGTTCAGTTGCCTGTAATTCCTTTTGTCCCACTTTGCACAGGACAATTAAAGAGCAAGCGAGAGGCTGAGCTGGTGGGTGAGTGACTGAATGATGAAGCTGCTGTCTTGGCAGGGGGCAAGTCCTGCTGGTGGGGGATGGAGGTGATCTGAGTGCTGTGCCTGGGCACACACTGGGCTACCGTGGAGAAAGGAGGGGGGGCTTTCCGTCCTTGGAAATGTTGAGAGTAGTGCTCTTTCCTTCTTTTGCTTTCATGCTTCAAGGGAATGTCCAATGTTTTCAAAGCCTGCTGTTATTTTTGTTCAGGCCAAAACTACTCAGCAAGTTTGTCCTGAACTAGCAAATGGTTTCAGCTGTCCCCAAACCACACTCTTTGGCAAATAACTGCATTACCCATAAATAAATACAGTTTCACCGAACTGTGATGGAAACATTGCATATGGTGAGAGATCTTTGCAAGACTGGAACTGCCTCGGAGGGGAACAAGCACTGTGCCTGAGTGCTAGGGTGTTAAACCACCTGGTCATCTCAAATACCTGTGGCTAGCTGGCAAAGTATGTTGATTTGGTGAGTAACTCCTTATGAAGTACTGGCCCTAACAGTAGTATCAGCAGCTCAGGGTGGGAAGGTCAATCTATCTATACAGGATTGTTTTTCAAATGGCATTTTTCTATATTTTTGGTAAGCCTATTGTCCACATAATGTCTAAAAAAAAAGGCTGTTGAAGACTATTTTCCACATTAGACATGAAGTCCAGGTTTTCTGAAAATTGCCTGCATTTTTTTTCACCTGCAGTTTAGGTCTCCTGAAACTCTGAATATCTGATTACACTGGTAAATCTCATAGCTGACTGACCTACATTGGACATGCAAACCAGTGGCTTCAAGCATTTGTGCCTACAGCATGCAAAGGTATGAATAGAGGCTCAGTTACAGCTAGAATGAAAATTCCCAGGAAAAACAAAAATTAAAAAAAATAAAGTCCCAAGCCTGCAAAACCACATCCATAAATTCGTTTCTTACATTTTATGTAGTCTTCACTGAAGTCAATGAGAATATAGTGTTCAATTGTGTAAAGATAAGCCCATATATAAGTCTTTGCAGGACTGAAGTTCACATCTGTGGTGTTATTTTCAAAACCAAAATAAGATCATTAAAAAGAAATCAAACAGTTACAGTTGCTAAGTGACAGCAATGCAGGTACCAGTAGTGTCCTTCATTGAACCTAAGAACTGAAAAGCTATGAAATATTAACAGTTAAAGAAAACATAAATGTTGGTTACATTGAAGTCTAAGGAGAATTTCCTGCTTTCCCTTTCCCGTTCCCTTTTCTTTTCCTTTTTCCTTTTCCTTTTTTTTTTAATGCCAGATCATTTAAAAAAAAAAAGATGCTGACATGAATAACATTTCTTCTCCCCTCTCCTTGTAACAAATTTGCCATTTACAAGCCAAACAAAATTTTCACTTTGATTCTCTTGGTTGTTAAAATAGGATTGTGTATGGGATACTGGGTACAACTTTATGGGTGAAAAGAGGATTACCCCTCCATCAAGGCAGCCATTCAGTGTCGAGACAGATTTGACTGGAGGGACAGTCTGGGACAGGTTTGTCCTCAAGTCTCAAGGACTTGTCCATCTCAAGTAGATCCTGTCCAGCTTTCACAAGGAAACAACCCTCCGCCCTTTCAATGGAGGGGTTGAGAGCTCAAGGATAATCAGCTTTCTATAAGGTTGTGTAGCTCAGCAGGGAGGTGAGGGAGACAGGTTGTGTGCCTACCATGGGAAGCTCTGTGCCCACCAAGGGAAAGACAGGAAAAGCGTTAGATAGAAATGTTTTAACAAGGAACTTATTCTGTAGACCAGCCACAGTACATTGTGGGAAATACTGGGCTAATTCTAGAGTGAGTAAGATCAAGTGATTCAAAGTCAGTTCCAACCCAACAGAAGAAGGGATAGTTTAAACATTTATCTTTTAGTTGATACAGTTTTTTGAGAAGATAGACATGAAAAAGTAGACACCCCATGGAGTTGAGTGCCATGAACTGGAAAAGTTTGGCATCTTCTAGGGCCAGGCCCAAAACACAGATCCTTTTAGAATAGGTGCCCCGTTCTACAGGACTAATGCTGCATACAAAACTTCATTTCTGTTTTACTGGATCCCAGCTAATTGCGAATGGTTGTTGAGAAAGTCACAGGCCACCAAGGTAATTCAACACACATGTTTTAGCAAGTTTTTCACACATGTCTGGCAAGCCTTTCATAGTAGGAGAAGGCTTTAAGGATTCTTTCCCGTGCCTTAAATCATGCATTAAATCCTATCAATTATTGGTTCCCTCCCTGTTTCCACCTCTGCTCATTTTTTGTTATTGGACAGTACTTTTTGTGTCTTGTAACATGACTTACCTAGAGCCCTTTGAAACTCAGAATTTCCAGTTTGCAGGAAACTGTGATAATGTGTAATTTTGTTTAATTCTCAGTGGGTTGAAACCTTAGTCCCATTGAGGTGAAAAGAGTTTTGCCATCCATGTCGATGGAAGCAGCACATTGTCTTTATTTTTCTTAAAACACTGTGTAACCTACAAAGTGCTTTAGATATGGGTAAAATGATTATGGTGATGATGACAAATCCCAGGTCTTTAAAAACTCTGAGTTAGAATTATCTTGGCAATTAATTATATTCAGTGCTTTTTTTCAAAGTGATAAGCATTTTTTGCCCACAGTTTTTATCCATTTACGTAACTGAGAACTCGTTTGCTCTCTTTCTTGCGGGTGTATTTAGTCCCCAAGAGAAAATATTTTGGTTTATCGTTGCCAAGTCCTTTGATTTCACTGTAGTGCTTTTAAGACAATAATCTAATTTTCTTGTATGTTGTTGGAAATGTCTTTCTCTAAATGTATTGAGCTTTAGAAATGTGGTCATATGGAAATCAGATCAGGTAGGACTTTATCAACATGGCATTTCTTGGGTGTTGGAAATACTTGGTGTTTGTCATCAGGCTTTACAGATCCACGGTATGCTGTTACTCTTTAGAAGAGTTCACAGTCACATTTTGTTCTGGTAGTAAAAATTTATTTTATGAACTGCTTGAATAATGCCAAAGGTAGAGAGTTGCCGACAGGCAGTTCCTGGGATCACCCAGTTTCCAAACAAAAGTCCTTTCTCCTACCCAGACGATCCTGCATGACCACCACTGCAGATATGGGGTAAAGCTCCCACAGATGGGATATAGCAGAAGAGAGAGGAATGAGGGATTTCATTGCTAGAGAAATGAATAAGTGATTTGTAGCACATCATCGTGCCATGATTTGAGACCTATCCTCTCTGCTCTTCGGAAAGCCACAAGAAAACTGCAGTCTCTACAGGCATTTTTGGTTATTATTTCCTCTCAACATATTTGCTCTGCTCTTCAAAAAGGTGATAAATATTTTTAGTTTAATTGTATAGCTGAGATTCAAGATAGACCACTGTTAGTTAACAGTGATTTTTAAATTTTTTTTCTTCTCACAACACATACGGTATTACTGGGTCTTAGAGAGAGCCAGAAATATCAGACAGTTACGGAAATGTGCGACTCTTACCCTTTTTGGACCACACAGCCTAGCCTCAGGAGTATTCCTAGAAGATGTACTATCACATTTTCCAAGTGCTTAATTTCTATTTATTTTTTGAATCTTATTGCAAAATAATTGTTCAATGGTTGTTGTTTTCATGATTTCAGTATTTAAAAGGGCCAGCTAAATGTATTCTTCCATCCTAGACAGAAACAAGAAAAGAAAATAAAAGAAAAGCAAGTTACCAGTGTAGTGGAAGTAGTTTGCTTTTACTGTATATGTATGCAGCATGCATTTAGTGTTTGGAAACAATGATGGGAATGGCCTCTCCTGCAACCTGAATTTCTCCTTCATATTTTTGACAAAAGAAGAGTGTTCACGCGGGAGTCTAATTAGTGCATTGCTCCATCAGCCCCCACCTCATTGCTCTTCTAACTGTGCCCTGTCACCCCCAGCCAAGGGTGGCACGAGGCAAGGGGTCCCTACTGCAGACAGGGCAATTATTTCAGTTTTAACATAAGATACCATGAGATACATGGCACGGATTGAGACAAACGAAGTAGACCAAAGTTTTGTTTATACATCTATTTTTTCTTTTACATTTCTTCTCTTCCCCACTGGTGAAGAATTCACCTTTGGTGGAAGACAGCTGTCTAAATGGAAGGAGGCTGATCAATACTGGGAAAAAGATAAATGGGGAATCCATTTTTTTGCTATTGTTCAAATCTTGAGCTACATCTGAGTTCATAATTAGCGTGAAGATGTATAAAAGTCCTGAGAGTTTCCATTTGTGTCTATCTGTCTGCTGGGGTGGTGATATTCCTGGGTGTGTGCATGTATCTCAAGGTGGTCAAAGGGTGGCAGATTTCAGTTATTAAGAATGATCTGGATTAGCCCTGTGTCATGGTTTAATCCCAGCCAGCAACTAAGGACTACACAGCCACTCACTCACTCCCCGCACTATGGGATGGGGGAGAGAATCAGAAGGGTAAAAGTGAGAAAACTCGTGGGTTGAGATAAAGACAGTTTAATAGGTAAAGCAAAAGCCACACGCGCAAGCAAAGCAAAGCAAGGAATTCATTCACTACTTCCCATCGGCAGGCAGGTGTTCAGCCATCCCCAGGAAAGCAGGGCTCCATCACGCGTAACGGTTACTTGGGAAGACAAACGCCATCACTCCAAATGTCTCCCCTTCCTTCTTATTTCCCCAGTTTATATACTGAGCGTGACGTCATATGGTATGGAAAAGCCCTTTGGCGAGCCTGGGTCAGCTGTCCTGGCTATGCTTCCTCCCAGCTTCTTGTGCACCTGGCAGAGCATGGGAAGCTGAAAAGTCCTTGATTTAGTGCGAGTGCCACTTAGCAACAACTAAAACATCAATGTGTTATCAACATTATTCTCATCCTAAATCCAAACCACGGCACTATACCAGCTACTAAGAAGAAAATTAACTCTATCCCAGCTGAAACCAGGACACCCTGGTCTTTCTGGGTCACTAAGTTTCAAACACAGATATTTCACATCTGTTTCTTGTTCACAGCCACTAACAAAGAAGTAAAATATCAAAAGAGTCCCAATTTTAGATGCATGTCTGGTCCTTCAAGGAATTTGGCTAGTTACTTAGAGAGAGGGAAAAAAAAGCACAGTTATACCTCCTATTCAAATTTGCAGATTAGGCAAAAGCCTAGAGGTGAAAGGTCAAATAAAACAGTTGAAAGCATTTTCTATAGACTTCCTGGTCGTGGAGAGGAAAAAAGAGCATGCAGTCCTCCAAAGCATGCTATAAAAGCCAGAAGAGTGTGAGAGACACTTTAATAGGTTCCATTCTTGATGAAAATCTTGAAACAGCCTCACTAATACAGTGTAGAAATCCTATATGTCAGACATATTTGCTGTATGCAATGCCCGTCGATCTAGGGATGGTAAGACCTTGAAGGACAGTGGTCTGTAATAACCCGTTGAAACTATTGTGTATTTCAGTTAAAATGATCTAAAACATTTGGAAGAAAGTGATGAAAAATGTTGGCCTTTGCCCTCACAGTTATTTCTCTTTTCCTTGCAGAGAATTTGTTTTTTTGAAGTGTTTTACTTTGGTTTTTTGGTTTTTGTTGTTTGGGTTTTTTTTAATGTCCTGTGGTATCATTGTCACTTAACCAGCTTTAAATTAGCATCAAACATAAAACAAATAGCTTTTGTATCGGTGGTAACTTTCAGCCAAAGGTTTCGGCGCACTACTTACTAATCCATACAGCACTTCTTTGGCATTTGGCAGTACAACTGCTAACATTCTGGAGATAGGAAAATTAAGGAAGAATGAAAGGAAAGTTAGGTGAGATTCATCTCATGTAAGCGGAGTTATCCAAAAGCTGAGTGGCTCAGGTAATCATCCAGGTTCCCTTTGTAGGTAATGGAGAGAGTGAGAGAGAAGTACTTTAAAGGTGCGATTCATCTCTTTTAGGTAGCCGTTGTAGGTGAGACTGAATAACATGATGAAGATAGTTGTATTGGGGACTACAGAAGAAGTCTTGGAAAACTAGCTTAGTCTGGACACCTTCATTTAAAATCATTGAAGCCTGATGAAGTGAATCCCACTTCAGCAACAGCGATTCAATTCCTTGTCTGCAAATGAGTGTGTCAGCACTTCGCTGTTACAAAGTACATGTGTTGACTATTGCAAATAACTCCAGTGTCAATATAATAGTGACTGTGCCAATGTAATTCACGTAAACAGAGCTCCCTTTTCATTTCCCATTTCTGTGGTATTTTTTTTTTTATGTAGAGAGTATAGCTGGTCTCCAGAGATGATCAGAACAGAAAAGGTGGGCTAACAGTGGTGTAGTCACCAAAAATATTTTTGCTGATAGAAGCTTAAATAGCTTGAGTCATAGTTAGGGACTCGGAGTTGGTAAATGAAGTGCGTTTGACTTTCACTTTAAAGACTTCCAGCATTTCATTTCTGTAAAACTTTGTCCATTGGAAAACAATCCATTCTTGATTGCTATTGAAGTAAAGTTAAAAAAAAAACCAAACTTGTTGCCCCCAAATCAGGCTCTCCCCCAGCGTTTCAGCTCTGCCACTGAGTGAAGTGAATTCATCGCTATGAGAGGAAGAAGGGTGGGGATGGGGAAAAGATGTGAAGGGACTAATTGGCCGAACGGGTTGGAGCAGCTGAAGATAGCGCGTGGGGTGATTGAAAAGAAGCAAAGACGGGAGAGTGAGAAGATGTCAAATGGCAGCCAGCCCTGAGGGCCAAACCGACGGTGGGTGCCACCGCAGCAGGGAGAATTCTCTTTTATCGGCTTCTGTTAAAGTGCTCTTTTTATTAAAAGAAGTAATTTCTGTCTTCGGAAAGAGCTGTTCATCGCGTCGTGTTGGAGGAAACAAGGCAGCCGGGGGAGCCAGCGGCTCTGCTTTAGAGGGGCACGGAGCACCCTCTAGTGACCGCCGCTGCCGAGCTGCCCGCGGCTCCCCGGGGCCCCCGGGCGCCCGGCGCCAGCCGGGGAAAGGCCGAAGGGACGAGGATGCGCTCCTCCTCGCTCCGCTGCGGTGCGGGACCTGAGAGTAAGGGAAATAAGAAGCAGGAAAGCTTGGGAACAATGCTGGAGGAAAGGGTGCTTTTCGCGGGATGCCTGCTGTGTTGTGCCAGTGGCTGGGTTGCGATAATTACTATTAATTACACCACTTTACATGGGCTGCTTGCTTTGACGTAGTAATTGGAGTTTGGCGAAAGCAAGTGCCCCGCTTCGCTTCCTCCCAGAGCTGACCTCCCCGTTTCCAGCCGTGGGTCAATGGGCACAAGCCCACCCCAGTACTGGACCCCATTTTTCCCAGGACAGAGTTTGTCTTGTGCCCTCAGACCTGGTGCTGCATCAGACCCATTCAGCTGTGGAAAGAACAGATCCCTTCAGCAGCCCCGGAGGCCCAACAGTCCTGGGGAACGGTGACAAGAGTCCATCATCCCGGAGATCAGCGCCTGAGCTACTGGCGCCGCAGCTGTGAACTCCGTTCCTCTCCTGAGCACCCCTGTTTGTTCCCCTGCTAAAAGCCTGTTTGTGAGAGCTTTCTTTCTGGTGAGGGGAGAATTTCCCCTTCTGTGAGCAGATTTACTGACTTTTTCTTCAGAGCCAGCTGAAAGCTGTGAATTAAAGGGAGGAAGTCCCGCTGAAGGGTGTGCTGAAAACTTGAAAAGAGTGTATTTAGCCCTCACACACCGAGCTCAGTATGGCCAAACTGATGTTTGGAGCTACATTTAAGCAAAATGCTACATCTTTTTGAGAGGATTATGACCTTTACAGGTGTATCTTCATGTGCCATGAAGTAGCATTGATTTGCCTGAATTTCTTAAAAGCTGCTGCCAAAAACTGCAATGCAAAGTCTTTTATTGTACTCAAGTTTTTTGATTTATAGCCTGGTTCTGCCTAGAGGAGAACCTCCTTTTTACCTGTAATGTTGGTAAGAGGAACAGAGCTTAGTTTTTCTTTTATTTTCTCTGTTCTCTTCTTTAATAGCCACATCTGCAGACACTGTATGTATGCATGCTAAGCATAACACCGAGGGGGAATGTGTCTCCAGCTTGCCCAATTATTTACCCAGAGTTATTTATAATGTAAAGAAATCTGTAGTTAAAGAGAAGAAGGCCACATTATTAGCAGTGCTAAAGTAAAAAGTAAAAAGGACAGAAGCTATCTGGGCAGACTGCTGAAGAGGCACTGTGAAAGTAAAAGACATAGCAGCACCAATGAGGATAGCGGAGCACTCCTCTCGTCTCTTGGTCAGCCCAGGCTGACGGCAGCATTCCTCATTTACCTCCCAGGCAGCAAGATGGATTGCAGATCTGTTTAGATAGGGAATATTGCAATATATTTCCTACATCCTAGCACTCTAGTGGATATGATATGAAAAAATCTGAGGACAGAATTGGGTTTTAGAGTTAGTAGTGGTATTTCAAATAGCATGAGAAATGGGTCTCTTTGGAAATATTTTACATGTGTTTAGGTGAGTACACACATATTGAACATATTTCTAGTACATCCTAGAAAGGATGCAACAAGCAAAACAACTTTTTTCTTTGGAAATTAATCTTCTTTGTTCAGGATGTAGTCTAATCACTTCTTTTGCATTGTCAGACCAAATCTTTAGGTCTGTACAGGGCCCTGTTAGTTTAAGTAGGCTTAGGTCAGCACAGGTCAGATCCTTTGTCTCCAGTTTAGAAAGCTTTTCTCTAAAGAGGGAGCTGTTTAGTCCTAAAGGTAGAAGGCACTTTATGCCTGTCTGTATTCAGGAAAGAACTTAAGCACAGCTGTAATTCTAAAGCATGTGCAAAACCCCTGTTTTGATCAAGAAACTTAAGCACGTGTAATGTTAAGCACATGCGGTAGCATTTTGTTGCTCTGTGGTTTCTAGATGCAGGCTTGAATGTAGAAGAAAATTCCAACAGAAAGGAGCCCAGACAAATTAGGGTGACAAGCTTGAGTGAGAAATTAAGGAGGGGAGAGAGTGTTAGGTGACTTATGTGGATTTTTAATACTTTTTTGTGTTTTCATTCTGTTTGTTGACCAAGCCGCATTTTTTCAAACTCACACAGCGTTATTTCAGACAATAGCACATAGTTGCCTAACATAACAAAAACCTATTTTCCTTCTATTTAACCTTAACAAAATGCAGAAAAAGACACAAATAGTAGAAGCGTTTGTACTATTTTTCTTTTGCAGCTGGATGATGATGATTTGATAACCCAGTATTTTCCTTTCCTTACAATACCAAGGCTCTGTCTTGCAATTGGATCGACATAAGCATAAGCACTCAGAAATCTGCCTGTGGATATTAGCTTGAAAGTCAAATAAACTTCACTGAGTTCTTTGGCACAGAATGTGTGCCAGTTTAAAATGGCAAAATCCTTACAGGGCTGTGGGCTCTCTAAAACTTACATAATAATAACAGAGCTCAGCAGAGTCTGATATTGCCTGCCTTATGCTTCCAAAAGCCCTATATAAATCAAGAGGAGGTTTGTCTATATGGAGGTAGGCTGGAGAAGAATCATTGCTAAAACCTCCTTGTGAATGAATTTGTTAGATCCCATCCACTGAAGAGCTGGAACTGATACTTCAAGCCTCTCAATATATTTGAGAAAAAACAAAGTATCATGGACTTAACTGGAGTGGAAGTCACCCAACTGAAACATTATACAATGCTTTGAAATTTCAAGAAAAAGGTTCTAATCTTTTGGCTGTCTTGCTCATTGTTTGGAGATGAAAAGGGAGGAAATCAACATCCCCATGAAATACAATTACTGTAAATTGCTTTCTTTTCATACTGTTCGTAAGGAAAATAGGAAAGTTACCAGAAGTTACCTACTCTGCAGAAGCACAGTAATTCAGTGGATGTAGACTGCAAGAAGACATTCAGCAGTGCATTCAGCACCGGGTTTCTATTTGAATCAACTAATTGAGAATATAAACGATTGCACAGCAGTGCTGGCTCTGGATTGCTCTGAAGTGACCAGAAGTCATCTTTTCAGTGGAAGAAACCAGAGCTCCTTAAAGTAAACTATAAGCTCAAGCTAAACTTGTACAGGGAGTTGATCCTGTGGCACCTGAGGATCCAAAGGGGGGGAAGAAAAGCAGGGTGTCTGCTCTCCCCTTCCCAGTCTCTCTGTCGGGATAGGGAGTCTGCTGGAGGCTTGCTGAGCTCCTTGGACTGGCTGAGGAGGCCCTGAGGCTTGTGAGGCCACTGGAGATGAATTGGGATACAGGCCCAACTGGGAGACACACCGCTAAGCTTGAAACAGGGACTCCCCAGGGGCAGCTCTGCCAGATCCCAATTGCACTGGTCCTGTGTCAGTCTGTTGTGTTCAGAGATTTCCAGCTCTGCAGTCCCAACGGGGCACCTGGAAACGAGGATTTCCCAGGACTTAGTGGGTGGCAGAGCCATTCTCATTAGCAGGGGTGGGTGGACAAGCCTTTTCTCTGCCCTGCCTTGCATGAGATGGAGCAGTGCCTGTAGGATGAATGCCCAAGGGCCAAGCAGGCAGCGTGTCATGTCCTCCGGGTGCATCTCTGGAAAAGTGCATGGCTGTGTTTCACCTTCTTCGGGTCAGGATAGGAGGGGAAGAGTGAACTGGGACTTACCGCTGTCATTGTGTACCATTTGGAAAAAATGCATACCAAATGCCAGCAGTCATCACCAGTTACGGAACAACACTCCGATTTCCTTTTCTTTTCCGAAGGAGCAGGAGGGGAAGGCATTGGGAGAGGGTGAGGTCATCTGCCTCCACTAAATAATGCTATGACAAGCCATCACTATTTCTTGTTCTTTTTTATCATACCAGAGTCCCTGGTCAGAGGGCAGGACCTTATTACAGTGGGAATTATCTACCCAGTGCTGCAGTGTTTTCAAGCAGCATGTCCATGGTTTGAAGTTGTTATAGGAGCACTGAGAAATCATAAACCAGTAGGGCCAGCTTCTAAAATTTTTAAAATCTAAAAAATTACAAGGTTATTAAAAAATTAATACATTCTGACTTCTTTTAATTTTTCCTTTAATTTTTGAGGGTCCTATTTTCAAGCTTTTCTCTTTGAGATGAAAGCTCAGAATCTCTTGACACCAGGAACCATGTCTCATGCAAGACTCATAAGAGCAAGAGGGTTGTGCCAGCACTGGATCCTGAGTCATTCTTTACATATGGACATTTATGCTGGCTGGTACCATGGAAACACCTTGCCTTTCTTATTCCCATCCTTTTTTTTTTTTTTTTTTCTTTCAGTTCAGCACTCCTAAGCAAGGGTCTGGGTCAGGGATGGTATTTTGTTTGCACAGCTGGTAGTTTTGGGGTGCCCTGTGACTGCCAAGTGCTACAAAAGGACAAATAAAAATATAACACTGAATAAAAAATTACTATCACACTCTGACCGGGAAGGGAATTGCCAGTGAAACTATCTCATTTTCATGCATGGATAGAGCCGTGAAGTAAAGGAAGAGTGTGGAAAATTTAAGACTGTTTATGGTATTCAGGCATTTGCTTTTGAAATGTATGTCTTTTTGTGACTTCCTTTCCTCGGTAAGAAAAAGGCATCAAAAAGAAATGATTGTCTTCAATCTACTTGCTTCTTCTCTGAGAAAAAAAAAAGAGTGCTAGATCAGATAGGCTAGAAAGTGTCAACAGCTCAAGAATCCAGGAATGAAGTTAATGGACAAATATAGATGTGGTGTAAATGGGGCTAGACTTCATTAACATATTTGGAGTTACACCCACTTATACCAAGTCTGGCTTTGGCCCTGAATCAGCAATTCCCCAGTGAACAGACTGCATGAAACTGGTGCCGAATTTGGCCCATTTCATCTGACATCTGTATCCTGCCTCAAAGTGGCACGTCACACTTACTGCACATCAGATCACACCTGCCCAGGCAGTCACAGGCAATTGACTTTTTTGTTAAAAAAAAAAAAAAAAAATTAAAAAAATTTAGTCACATATCATCAAGAAAAACAACATTGTTTTAGGACTCTTATCTCTTCACTCCCAAATATCCTGTTTCTTCGAGCTGCAGTGGCCAGGACCAATAGAAACCTCTTCCTGCCATTGGCTGACTTCATTTCCCAGAGTTAGCACAATCTCATCCGCTCTAAACAACCTCATCAAAACTTCTTTCTGGTCAGAGCGAAGCAATAATTATTATTAGCAATTATTAGCGATCAATAATCTTGATCACATTATGGCAAGCACTATTAAGGTAAGAAAGGGGTACCTTTTTTGTTGGAATTATTTTCAGTGGCATGTTCTTTGGTTTCCTTTATCAACCTAGATAAGTTAGAATTGGGCAACACCCCCACTGCCACAATAGAGGACAACAAGATTTCCTTTGTACTGCCTAGTAAATTTCCTTTTTCCTACTCCAACCATCCGCAAGGCTTAAAAACTTCAAACTCGGAAAAAAAATTGGTTTTTTTAAATTCACTGTTCAGTGCTGTGGATTGCATATGCGAAGCCCTTTTATGAGAGCTTCTGAAATTTCTTGTAGGTATCATTCTGACAACTTGGATGTGTTTGCGGACTGCCATAAGGGGAGAGGGTGTGCACTGGAAGGAAAGAAGGGGTTCCTAAGAGCACTAACCTTTTGGATACTTTTAAATGTTTCTCGTGTTGATGGGGACACAAATATTAGCAAGCGGGAGTGACAGGCACCAGCTCTTGTTTCTCTCTCATGCAGGTGTTAATTATGTGCTTTTCTAGAAACTCTTATCCTGATACTCGGGACCTTTCTGAATGTTATTTTAATGGTGGTGGCAAGATCTCACGGGCGTGTTCTTTTTGTTTTAATTTTTTGGACAATAAAATTCTCTTATTGGCTTATAAATTGATCTCGGTGCATGGTTTGTTTTTTTAAGAATGTCTTTGCTTGAGTTTTTCAGGTTGTGTCACTGAGAAAGTTGAATAAATCTATATGTGTATATCTATCTAGTTTTTGCTTCTCTGTATGTTGCAATAGATAGCAGTTACAGATATAGCAATAGCTGTGATTAATTGCAGAAGTATAACTAACTAAACGCTTTGTGATAGTGAAACTAATTTTACGTAAAGCGCAAACCAGCATGTACAGTGAGGACTCTGCGGCGTTGTATTATCAGATTTGGGATCAAGGTATTTGTTTTCTTCATGGTATTGTGTATTTCTGTACTTTTCTAATTATGCCAGAGATTTAGTAAGAGATACGGAATAGCGGCAGTGCCTGGCCATTAGCTAAGTAGAGCTGCAGTTTGATTTCTCAGTAACTTCTGCTTAGATGTTTACATTTTAAAGATCATTTGATGCTTTTTGTTATAGCTTTTGAAATCTGAAAGTCTTGCCTGAAGACAATGTGATTAAAAAAACTAATGAACCTTCTCTTTTTGCTATCACTGATGCTTTTGAGAGATTATCTATGGAGACAAAGATCTGAATCTCCTCTTCATTGCTGGCCAGTGTCTATTATATGCTAAGTAGCTCGTGAAACAGCTGAATTCCCTTTGGTTTTGCTGCGCATTGCAGAGCACACAGGACATGACAGGCACTCTATGAAAATATTGAGGTTCAGGGAGTCAAGTTTTGCATCGCTAAAAGAAGGGCTATGTGCTGAGATAGTAGCGCTGTTTTTTGTGTCTATTAATCAGAATGCACTATCAATGTTGATGGGAAATTTTTTTTCAAAAATGATGGTACAATGGGATTAGATGTTGTATGCATTTTAAGGAGGTCTTATTATTTATTTTTTGATGTTTTGTGTTGGCTGAATTATAATGGGGTAAATGATTGTAAACAATATCTCATTGTTATTATTTTACCTCCATCTTACACTTACAGAGGTGAAAAGAGACTGTATGGAGCTGTGTATTATGCAGCCTGTTAATGCAATGCAGACAGCAAAGCCTCCTGAGTAGAAAAACATACATTTTTGTCTCCTCACCTGGGAGTGTGAAATTTGCAGGGGGAAATAGGCACCCCAAAACATTGAGGATTTTGGTGCCTAGGGTCTGGGAAGGCCTTATATTCTGAAGCAAGGATTTTATTTATATAAGTGCAAAATGTAAAATGACTGGAAAGAAATGACAGGTGCTTTGTACTCTAGATGCAGGAAATGTACTTTGACATGAAGCTAAGCCAGTCCAAAGAGATTCAATTCCTCTTCTATACTGAGTCCATAAAGAAGTCATTTAACTGAGAGGTTTCTGAAATAAAGAAATTCCATTTGAACACCACCAAATGGTGTTTGTGCTTTTGCTAAACAATTATGTTTAGCAAATGGTTTTTGCAATTTCAATATAATGGCCTGTGTTGTCTGCTGGAAATGGGTAGCCCAGCTATCCCAGTGTAGGCAATAAGAGGCTGTGGCCAAGGAAGGTGGAAAGCTTGGTACCTCTGTGCCAGGAATTCACTCTCTTCTTTAGGGAAGCCGTGGAGTCATTACGTGTCAAAATTGGGTTGCGAATGGCTATGTATTTGTTCATAACCGGGTAGAAATTGCTCTAAATGTACACACATGCAAAGGTGGCCTTCCAGTAAAACTTTGATTCATCCTTTTCCTGTCACAAACTTGCAGACAGACCCATGGGACACTTGGGGCTCATGAGAAAGCAGGCTTGCTTAACTGGGGCTAGTCGGTATCGATGAAGGCAAGCATTTGTGTACGTTTTCTGGCACTGGGGTTGACATCACGAGAGTGGCTTTACCGGGGGATATGTCTCATCTCGTCCCCTGCCCTCCTTCTGCTGCCCCCTTCCCCTTCTCCCTGTGCCAGAGAAAGTCACGATGGAAGATTTCTCTTGAGAAGGAGGACACAGCAGTGCCTTTTTCCTAGGCTATGACATGGATGGCTTACTTTAATTCTGACCTTTACGCTGTAAGAGTGGCTGCCCTTGCTCAGGCCAGGGACCTCTCCCTCTGACCGGGAGTGGTGCCGGGTCCCGTGGAGGGCGGCGTAAGAAACTGCAGAGAGGAGAGTGGTGAGGGAAGGTGTGCGCCTCCACAGCCAGGATTTTGGTTTCACTACACAGTCAGGGGGTTGATATTTCTAATGCCTTCACTTCCCTATACCTGGTGTGCACATGGCTAATCTCGCTGTTATGTTTTTTGGCATTTGAAGGATAAAATGTTTTTTTCAAGTTTTTCAAGTTTTTTTCAACAGTCAGGATTTCAGCAATAAGGTAACAGGTTTCTTTCTGGCACAAGTAGTACCTGACAGATATGTGCAGTAGCACAATGGTGCAGGGCGCTGAAGCTGAAGGCTATCAAATCAACACATCGCTGCTAATTATAAGCATCCCACTAGTTACTGTAAATACAATTTTAGAAAATATCAAAGGCTTCTGAATTAGGCATCTGTCCTTTTTGCTGTTTTTTTTAATAGAATGGAGCAAAAATTATCTAAAAGTGTTACCTTGGGATGAAGTAAAAATACTTATCCTGAAGGTCATTTTGTTTTTTTTTTTCCCATTATTCCATAATGGAGGAAAGAATATTAAATAGAAAAATACAACTAGAATTCTACTTCCTTGCCATGTAGCAAGCCTTGTTGTATTTCTCTCTCTCCCTGCCTGCCAATGCAATTATACTTATTCTTAGAAAAGGTATTCAGTAAGTTATCTTGACTTTACAATGACTCATTGATTGCACTTGTGGGTATTTCTTTTACTCTAATTTACTTCTAAATATGCACATGTCTACTTTTTATTATTCATTTCTAATGTGCTGGTCACATGGAAGCTATGATTTCTGGGAGAAAAAAGTCTGTGTATTTGATAAAGGACAGGAGAATCTTTGTGGTTACTAAGGCTTGAAAGAGTACGGATATACTGATCAAAACAGTATATAGTGGCAAGATTTTTTTTTTTTTAATGAGGAATCTTAGTCTGTGCTTCTCTCTATAGTATTACTTTTCTCTCACTTTTAGAAAATATAAGTACTCACTCAAATATTTCTAAATCCTAGGAAATCTGGAGACAGTTAAAAAAAAAATCTGTTCTTGGCATATGGAAATGTTTAAGTCTTTGTTTAGAGGACTGCATCTGCACTGAATCCAACAGAACTAATACAGTAATTTGTACTTCTGTTCCTTGCATTAAAAAAATTATAAAGTTTATTCTCTTTTTGTTCTCATCTCAGCAAATGATCCAATGGTATATTAACTTAAAGCCTCTACATACTTCCATTGGCTTTGGTGATATGACACAACCCTCTTAAACCTAAGCACACACCTGAGTGCTCTGGTGAATCAGAAGCAAGAACATAAAGAGTGCCTTAAACCACTTATAGCCTGATCTTGCACTCCTTAATTCAAAGTTTTCACCAATGTCATGAAGATTTTGTTCCATTAAAGGCAGTAGAATCAGACCTATAATTATTTCCAGGTAAAATTGTATTTCTGACTCAAATACAAATGACAATTTCAAGGAAGAAATAGTCATATAAGAACAGAAGAAAATATTTTGGGGATTTTTGTGTTGTTTTCTGTTTCTTTTAATCAGCAGTCATTTAACTCAATCATCTGGTTTGTGGCTACGTATGCCAAAACGAAGTCAAATATAAGGATTTTGCTTTTCAGAATTAAGTCCCCAGGCAAGGAACAACAGCTGGAAAATGTGTATGTTTGACTGTCTGAGTTAGTTTGTTTGTTTGTTTTTTCTTAACAAGAACTATATTATCTCTTAACAAAATGTTTTTCAGCAAGTTCCATGAGTTACAAAAGGCCTTTCAGAAATAATGTTAAAAGAATCAAGTGCCCTTGGAGAATGACTTGCTGAAAGATAAATACAGAAGTAGTTTTGAGAAATGTGAATGCCAAAAGAAGACATTTGTTTTCCAAGTGACAGTTTATAATCCAGTAAAAATATATAATGCTGTTCACTCAAAAAGAATTAGGCTTCATAATACAAGTCTCTAAATCAAGCCAACAGAATTATTTTGAAAATCAGCAAAGTGGAGAAAAGAGAAAGAAAAATTGGGTTTGTATCATCACTTGTATTATCGAATTTAACAAAGTAAAAGTGATACAGTAGAAAATGCCACATGCAGTGCCAAACCTTGTCAAGTTAAAAAAAATCTTTTCATTGACTGCAATGTGGTTTCTATCAATCAGATTCATCATTAACTGTTTAAAAATTAATTTCTTTTGATAGATAATTATACAGTAGAGAAATACTAGCAGTTTTTTACATTGTCAGTAATGAAAAGCCAATGGTCTCACAAAATGGCATGTGTTCTGCTAGTCATCCTGCTGTCCTTAATATATATTTGTGTATTATAGAAGAAATGTTGACTGTGTTCAAAACACTGACAACAATACAGAAGCTTTGAAGCGCTTATATGAAAAAAGTATCAATCCTTTCCTTAAAGGATGAATGTGTCTTTATGGTTGAAGGGGTTATTTTAAATGTTGTAACCAAGCCTGCCTGAGGTTGGATAGTGCTGTGTCCCTCAATTTATTCCCCACCTCCAACTTCCCATAAAAGAAGGGCTGTATAATCCTGTAAACAACTCATCACAGTGAAGGGAGGGAGAAGTTTCAGGAAATCTGGTGAGAATCAGGTTGCAAACCTGTATCACAAGGAAGTTAACTCTGTCTTTGGCATGCATCCTTAGGTACCGGGTTGCTGATTTTTACTATGCACATAGTCATCCTACTAAAAACATTAAACATTGCTTTCAGGAAAGGGATATTAGTTGGTAATAAACAAGTAATATTAGTAATGTTTTTTAATAACTACTGTGTAGAAACCAGTGATTACCACTTCTGGTAATTATCATGTCATAAATCTAATTTACTTCAAAGTAAAATGAATAAAATTACAATTATTTCCATAAAAATGTCATTGAACATTAAAAGGTAAAAAAGAATCGTGAGTAATAGCAATTTTTGAAGGCTAGACTGAAGGACACAGCAACTGATCATCCATATGCAGTAGACCAGGCAAATGGTCTTTTGGAATGGTGGACTTTGGAAAATAATGAGTGGAAGTAATGCATATAGCATGATGTCTCCCTTCATTTGCAATGTATATTTATTTGTACTGAGTGTATATCTCAACTGATGTCACTAGGCTGGCGTAATCTTTTCACACTAGGAAAAGATCTGACTTGCTTAGTTAAATGTATGGGTTGCCAGGTTAAGCAGTGCCTGATAGTTGGGAAGGAAATACAACAACAAATTACAGGGACTGGGTATATGCAAATACCTGCAGGAAGGGGTGGTGAGTAACTATTTATGGGAAGTGGCAGAACTCTTTAAAATGACCTACCTGACTTAAGAGAGATGAGAGAGTGAGATACAGGGAAACAGTGCTATAACTGGGAAAAAAGCCACAGGAGACTGGAAATGTTTTGTTTGACAAACCCCTAATTACAGTTGTGCTGAGAGAAACAAGTAGCAGCATATTAATTCTACATGGAAGATTTTGCATAACTGCAATGCTAGCCTGTAAGATTTTTTTTAAACCTCATTCTTTAGAGTTGAAAAACATCTTTTTTTAGACGATATGTTTATTACCCTGATAAACAGTAAAATGCTGCCACAGCAATTACCTTGATGATAAAGAGACTGTAGACAGATACTTCCTGCGTTCATTTCCTACCCAGATAAGTCGCCAAAATCAGGGACTACCAATACAGGAAATGCTTTCAATAGGAACTTCCTATCTGTTAATATCTAATTCACTGAAAAGATCTAAGGCCTTCTTGTTTGATATAAAGGTAATGTTCTGCCTGTTACTATTTCAACATTTAAGCCACAGTACAATACATCTGTTTGTGTAAAAATTTAAGACCAATGCTGTTATGTTGGACTATGAAATATCAGAAGTTTTCTCTGCAGTGGTAGGAAAAGTGGCCCTGCATCTTACAATACTGCAAATCAGGATGCTTCAAAATACATTGTCATTCTGTCAGATGAAGAGCAAGCAACCTCCCTCCAGCTCCTTGTTGCCTGCATCCTTTTTGTATGCGTCACCAAATAAAATACACATTTCACTAGCCCTTGAGGTGGACTTCTCCAACAAATAGTTCATAGCATGTTCTTGCAATCACAGTGACATATATATTCAACTGAAATGACTGAAATGGAAATTTTGCCTCACTGTACAGAGAAATAAAACCATGACTAACCTGCATGTTTGAACTTCTGCTAAGAAAAAGAGAAACCTAGAGCAAAAGAAAAGCAAACAAAGATAGAAAACCTCCATTGCTAATTGTAACTTCAGGATAATTGCTTTCAGGCACATGAATAGAATGAATGAGGATTTACGAAACCTGAAGTGAAATTTGCCAAAATGAAGTCAAAAGTATTTGGCCAATGGCTTGACTAGGGCCAGGCTTTCACCAAAGTTATTCAGGAGCTCAGCCCAAATTTTGTGCATTGTTTTGCCAATGATTCCCCTGGAGTCATTCCAGGTTTCTGCCACTGTGACTGAGATTGGTATCTTGGCCTGTCCCCATAGAGTTGAGTAGTCCTTTGCTATTGTGGCTTCATATATATCATGCCTTTTCATCTTTGAAGAATAGACCCACATTCAGTTATCTCCTCAGACTACTGCGGGAAAGGCAGTTGTTTAAGTTCATGTTGTGGTCTAACAGGCTGGGAATCTGAGGTTGGATTTACAGACCCTTCCAGAAACTGCATCGCTTGGAGCTATCCGATGGGAGAGCCGGTCCTGTGGGGGCCTGACCCAAAAGCCCAGTTACTGCAGATGGGTTCTGCAAGTCGAAGTTAGTTTTGACAAGTAATTTCCACAAGGCCACCAGTGAAGAAGCTCTAGGAAGTTGCCCCTTGGCTTTGGGTTCACAGTGGTGTTGGGGAAATAGATGCCCCATCCTGAAAGCAATGTTCCTGGGACGTGGTTAGCCAGCTCTTATCTACGTGCATACATTTTTATTATTGTTAGTCTTTGGCGTATTCACATCAGCTTCCCTCATGCATAAGGTATTCCCTTGGAAGTGCTCAAAATTGTTGCTTTTTACTAATCAGATCAACTCACTGAAGTGGTGGCCAGAGACATTTTTCACATTATTTCCATACAGCCACTACCTTTTAAAAAATTTTCCTGCTATTTGTCATCAAGGCACTGTTACATGTACCGTTTTCATGGAATTCAGAATCTGATTGTTTAGTCTACATAAAGGGGTAAAAAAAAGAGGGATCCTGTGCCTTTAATGTTGTTTATAACGGTTGGACAGAGCTTGTCAGGTGAAGGTTAATTGCTCTCCAGTTAAAGCAGTTCTCTGCACAGATGGGTTATCAGGGCTGAACACTCGTTACAAGATTAATCTCGTTTCCGACAAGACTTCCCTTTCCTTCAACTGATTTTTGCTCAGCCATTGGACCTGTCACCAGCCGTTAAAAGAAGGGTGGGTTACCTCTGGGATATTAATGCTTGTGTGCAGTGAAACAATACAAAGTGTGTGTCATATCGGTAGGGAACATCTTTAGGAGACAGCACATTTCAGTGCTGTTCTGAAGGTCGAGATTCATAAACAACAGAAACAATCAGGAACATTTGTATTAACCCTCTTAATGAACACAAACTCCGGCCGAATCATCCGTAGGCTCCTTTTTCATGTCTGTTCTCTTCTAAATGTGGTATTTTTTTAGTTCCAAAGGTGTATTTTTGTTGAAAATTTTATTCAACAAAATAGCCACTCGTGAGATGTGGAACCCAGGACAACGCTTCTGTCCAGTCAATTAACTGATGGACATGGCCACTTCAGTTAATGCTTGTTTCAGCGAAAGGAAATATAGCATGGTGCCTGCTTGAAGAAATTCAAACTTTGGGAGCTTTGTCTTGGGCTCTACAGTAAACCTGTTCATTTTTCCTCTTTCTCTAAGCTGGAGTAAATTGGAACTGGATCCGCTATATCCAATGGGCTACAGAGATGTAAGGTGGATGTAAAGTGAGAGGAGAACTGGGCACATCATGTTCTCAGCATAATACTACCTTGCTAGCGGAGACTGCAGCAGATCTGCCAGTCCAGGGTGATCCTGAACGGCTGGATGGAGTGAGTTCAGGGAGGTTACAGCACGAACACAAGTGTCTCGCTGGAGTTCTGGGTTTATTTCAGGAGTTCTGAACCAAAATAACACAACTTGGCAAAAGTCTCTGACTGCCAAGTTTCTTCCATGCAGCTTTAGTCAGTAAATTCCAAAACACTAAACAAATATTCAAGGCAACAAAGAAGGTAGCTCTTATGTTTCCTCAGAGTTTCCTGTCCTGGCGTTGGATCAGCGCAATCCTGTCGATGGTGCTGAGTCTCTCCATTGACTTCAGTGAATTTGGAATCAGGCTGGGTTGCCCCAGCCAAAAAAGCAAGCTCTGTGGAGGGTCGCAGGCAGCATGGTATTCATTGAATGGTCGGTGTAGATGCGATCCATCAAACCGTACAGATGCGTGCTGTGAAAGCGTCTGAGCTGTTCCACTGACGTTTTAGATTAAGAGTGTGCAAACTTGCCTCATCATGCTGGGCTCTGCAATGGTGAGGTGATGGCCCCCACTTTCTTTTTATTGAGCTAATAAGACAAACGCAGCACATTTTATACACCTGTAAGGACAGAGGTGTCTGCACATGGCGTATTCATTACAGCATTACAGGTTAAGTAGTGAGGAGACTTATGTCCAGGAAGACATCAGAAAATAGTATTATTTCTTCTGATTTGGAATGAAAATATAGGAAAAGGGTACAGAGAGACAGATCATTGTCATTGTCTGATAGATACACAGCAAAAAAGGTGTCCTTGTTGCCATGCATGGGGTCCTACATAGTGAGAAGAATAAATTTGTATGCATAGTTAGTAATATTGGTCAAGAAACAGTTACTCTCCTGAAAATGTTTCAGTGAAGGTCTTTACTGAAACTGTTTATTTTTAATATATGTTTTATAAACATTTAGCAAAACTAACAAGTTATCTGAAAAATAGTTTTCTTAATCATCAGAGTAGTCTAATAACATTACTGCTGAATTCTTAGGGTTTTTTTAAATACTGGTGAGATTAAAAATAAATTTCCTTTGATTTAGAATCCACAGGTTTTAAGGAAATGTACTCACTACAGTTATAAAGCTGAAATGAAAGGTAGACAGGAATTTAACCTCTGGATGTCATACTCTTCAGCATTCAGAGCCAAAGAAATTCAAGTAAGTGGATTCCATTACTGGTTCTAATAAGATAGGAAAAGTGCATAGTAAATCTTTACAATCCCAACTAAATCATTGGTGCTTTGTGCCAAAAGAGGCAAGTTTAGTAGAAAGTTTTTAAATGGACCAGGTTGAAATTTTCAAAAAAAAAGGGTCCCTCGGGTTAGGTTGTTAAATCTCTGCTTAGAGCACTGAATAAGGATCTTGATTTTCCAAGGTGCTGATCAACCTGAGAGTTTCTACTGTTTCTGCTCAGTGAGACTTTTGGATTTTTGAAGATGGACTGCTTACTCACAATTGGAAAGTGTTGTTATGACACTTACCTGCTTTCACTGATGTGAAGAAAACTCTCCTTAGTCAATACTACCTTTCTAGAAAAAGTAAGAAAAACTGAAAGTGGTTAGATCTTTTTTCCTAGGAAAAGTCTTTGTTTAGTAAAATAATGTAATTGAAAATTGAAGAAAGACAGTCACACAGGAGACGAATTTGGGCAAAGTGGCTTTGCTGTACTCTTCTTTCTTGTACCCTCCTCCCAACCTGTAGTTTTAACCAGCTGAAATGCTAGGAAAGTGTAGTTTTGCAAAACTTCTCCTGTATTTTCCCTCCCACCTTTAATATAGAGAAAGAGAGGCTGGGTTTGTTTTGCAAAGTAGTAACCATTCCCATTTAAACTCTTCAGACCTTTCGTTTGGTGGTGGTGTGTTTGTTAGGTGTTTGTTTGCATGGGTATCATCAATGACATGCTTTCAGACAAAAAATTGCTGCCAACTATTACTACTCATGCACTGCTATTGCATTTTGTTTTCTCACTTAGGATGGGAGGCTTTAGCTCCAAACATTCAAATTGGGATAACAATGAACTATTAATTGCAAAACTGCTTGGCGGGCAAGTGTGTTGCAGATTTGCCAACTACAACACCTTTTTTAAAAAATACATTTAAATAGATGTTAAAAATATTTTGAAGTAAAGCACAATCTATAAAATGTATGTGTAAATTATTGACTTCTAACTCATTCTGCATGAATTCTTTCTCCATAATGGTGCCCCGATCCTTTCCAATTAGCATGAATGTTAAATCTTAGCGGTCTTCAGATTCACCTTTTTTTCCCCCACATCTTCATCACATACTTAATCTAACCTTTTAGAACCCAGACCAGACCAAATTCAATTCCAAGCATGTTTCTCTTCTGAGTTTGGGCCTTCATAGTGCTGTTTTCCTCTTTCATAGAGGTTTTGTTTGGCCTCAATCTCTGTCAGTCTCAGCTGCTTCTTGGAGGATGCAATTCTTGCCAACTCTCACAGTTTTTATCAGGAGTCTTGTGATATTTTGCAGTTTTCTTAAAGGACAGTTTCTTAAATTATATCAACACTTAAAGTTTTCAGTTTTCATTGTCGAAAGACTCTCTAGGACTAAAGAATCTACCCTAAAGGCTTAAAAGCCAGGAGGCAGACCCAAAGTGCATTGCTTTTAAGTACTCTCTATTTCTGAGGCCTGACTTAAAAACCTTGAACACTTCATGTAACAGGGCTGAACTCATCACAGGGCAGAGACCCTGCAGAAGAATTACACACACTGCCTGGACATTGCTTACCTGCTTCTTAAGGGGCTGCATGTGATGTTAGTACCGCTTAGGTCTTGACCTCGTCCTATGTACAGAGATAGATCTCACACAAAACAAATACCTTGTCTAAGGGTCTGATGCAGATGAACACTCAGTAATCTGGAATTTCAGGGTGCACTCTTTAATTAATAAAAATAACGAGTCAAACACATTTCTGGTCAAGTTTCTAGTTTGTAAGCTGGGATCCAGATGGATTCTTGCCATCAGACGTCCAATATTAAGTCTTAATCCTGAAGCTGTAAAGAAATAAAGCTGTCAGTGTAACCTATTGGAGAAATACATTTTCCTGTATAGTAACTGACAAAAACTTCAGCTCATTTTTTAAAATCTGAAAATATCCAAGGTTTGTAACATCACAATTAAAGATAATGCACCTCTATATATCTTAGAAGCAATTTTCTCTCCAAATATTGCAATATAAGGAGCTTGAAGGCTTTTATGACACTGGAGAGGATCAATTAAGGGGGCTGGTAGGTTGCTTGAGAAAGGTCAGCATTAAGTGGGGTATCTGGGAGCCCCAAGGCACTGTTTTCCTTTTTTTTTCCCCCTAGCTTCTCTACTGTTCCTTTTCTTAGCGAAAAGAGGAGGACTCAGAGAAATTCAGAAGATTGAATAAGAAGACAAGGGAAAATGTTGCAAAAGGTTCTATATTAAAGTTTCAAGGTGGAGGTAGAGAGCAGTGGGATGCAATATTGAAATTAAGGTGACAATAAGGAATGTTACAATTTTTGTCAGTAAAAAATATTCAGAATTCCCGAGATGATGACATGGGCTTAAAAATCATGGCATTTCAGGAAATAATATGTTATATTGTTCTTCTTCTTATCTGCCTTTTAAACCTTGAAATTCACAATTTTTTAGCTGAAATGAAAATGAATACTCTTAGGTTTTCAGCTGACTCTAGAATTTAGGTTCAAAGGAACCTAAGGTTCAATAAGATCATGAAAGTTGGCAACTACAGTTGTTAAAAAGGAAGCTTGATAAATCCTCAGAATTAACTCTTTTAGAATCTTAAATAAGATAAAGCAAATAGGATTGGGATGATGCTGAAAATGAAACTTCTAAGTTTGATAATGATACTAAAACGAGATGCTGAGAAGAAGCAGGAACAATGCAATTTGCTTCAAAGTAATTTACAAGCTACTGCATAAGCAACTGAAGCAATAATAATCAGTGCCAGTCAGTGCTGAAAAAAACAAAGTGAAAGGTGGGAAAACAAAATCTGCCAAGGAAGTACTTTGAGTCATGAAGTATCCTAAGGAGGACAAAGTTATAGACTTTTTGAAACTATCAACTTAGTATACAGAGGACACTAGGAGAAAAGAAAAAGTCGTGATACTCCGAACTTTCATGACAGTGAGTACAAACTGTAATCTCCAGTACTTCAGAGACCATTTACAATCACCAGACTTTTACAAATAAACGAGAATGTGGACAAGCAAAGAAGAACAGAGGCCCAAACTTCCAAAACAGTCTAGCTTTGCAAGCAAAGAAGTCCTATGCAAAATACCACCAAAGTTTCTGGATTTTTCCCATGAATTAGGCAAATGCACAGAGAATCCAAAGCCCAAAGTATAGGCTAAAAATTTGTATTTGCTTTTATAGAACAGTGGACAGTTGTAGAAGACTCTTTTTTGTGCAAAGACCCTGAGCTTCTTGTATTAAATATGACTGGGCTCAAGCAGTGAGCTCCATTGCGCCCTTCAGACACAGCCTGGCAGAGGTGCTGTGCAAAGGCCACTGCCATCCTCTGGGATGTCACCACTGCCAGAGGAGTCGATATGCTGCTCTCTGCAATGAAGAAATGCCTTCCTTTCCAGGAAAGTTGTGTCAGGGCAAAGACAAGCACTTCCCTACCTGCCTTGTACTTGGCAAATGGCAGAGCGAGTCATCTCTGTGTCCTAGGGGATGTGATGCCTGTGGTGGTCCCAGCACAACTCTGGAAATAATACACAAGGAGAAGTCCTCAGTTCATACCTGTGAATGCATTCTTCTTATCACACATATCATTTGTGGGGCAGGTCATTTAGCAAAAGGCTTAGCATAACATGTCAGAGATTCATGTAAGACTATTTGTAAACCCAGCTGACTCAGAAAGAAACTGCACTGGGATTCCCTAGTTTGTCCTACTGCTAAAAAGCCCCAACAGAGCTGGCACAAAAAAAATGTATTCAACCAGCCACTCTAAGCTACATCTTCTGTATTTGCTGTAGTATGAACATGTTAATATCCATCTGTTCTATTCCAGCCTGTTACCCAACGTGTCCACTAAATACCAAATGCTGCTTCTGTCTTCTTTTAGGTGACAGGAAGTTTAATGCAGAAGCTTGCAATAGAAGTGTTCAATTCCCTGACCTTCAATATCTTTTTTTTCCCCTTTCTCTTTTAGTATTCCTTTCTGATTTCCTTTCTAAGCTTCATAGAGCCTATGGGTTTGCTGATCAAATGTCAAAACATATCTCTAAATTAAAATGAATATTTTTTAAAGTTAGTTTTGTACACTGATCCAAAAAACCCACCTCATTTGTCTCCTTATATTGAAGTCTTACAATGCTAAGCCGTGGATAGTCTCTGGTATAAATTGTAACGACTGTGGGTATCTTCAGCACACCAAAGGCCTCGTGAACATTACCTCAGTTGACACTGATTTTCTCAGTTTCTCTGGTTGACTTTGTTGTACTCAATGCCTTCCCAATGCTCCAGCCACCAGCAGGATCCTCCAGTCTCAAAGACTTCAGCCTGTTTTTTAATCATCCATATTCTTTCCTTCTCTAGATTTCTTTGATCTCCTTTAGGACTGCTTCATCTCTTCCTCTGTTTTCTTTTTCACTCAGATGATTGCCTTTTCTCTGCTTTATGTAATCCTCAGTTGCCCTCAACTTCTAAACACATGTTTCTGAAGGACAGAGCTGGTTTCACACTGTGTCCTGCATCTTCACGCAAACATCTTACACCCATTTCCACCAGAAACACAGTTCACTTGACTGCAAATTTCAGTACCTTGCTTGTATGGGAAAATATTTCCCTCTGAGTAATGAAAATACAGGAGGAAAAAAAAGTCCAAAACCCTCCTATTTGTATAATCAGTAGCCTGCTGATTACTCCTGTTGTTGCTGGCTAAGTACAGGACATTTTGCCTTTTTTAATTCCCATGTTGTAAGCCCGGTGGGAACAGAGAGTTATGTAGCACCAGTGAGTCAGAGCAGGTTCTGTACATGCATGATCTGATGGCTAATGACTCGGGCAGAGGACTAGATGGGAGGCTTTTCAGTTATATCCACAAATCCACAGTGTGACTTGAAAAAAGCACTATGTATTTTCAAAAACAGCTGCTTTTTTCAGGTTCTCATCCTGAGACACTTTCATTGTGATTTTCAGAGCTTTTCTATTTCCCACAGAATTGGTGTCTTTACTAACCTCTCTGCACTTTTAATCTGGAATTAAGTGGGACATTATACCACTCAGCTGCTAAAATTTCATAGGCTGCCACAAAGCTCAGTTAATGCTGAAGTTTTTCTGGTGCTTTGAGAAACATCGATAAATTAAATGCTCTTAGCTCTTATTTACAAATAGTTCTATTTATGTCAATAGAAGTGCTCATATAAAAGATCAGTGTGGAATGCAAAATTTTTAGCCACCAAGTTTTAAAATGAGTAGTGTGGTTTTCTTTGCAAGAGTTGATGATTTCACTGACACCTGAAAAATATTGTGAGAGTTAGAAAAATATCCTCAGGGATTGTACTAGAAATACAGAGTCAGGAACTCTGGACTTTGAAAACTGCATAAATAGGAACCGAATATTCAAATAACTGATTAAAAAAAATATTTGTGCATGTGACAAAGGTAATATTTAGTGTGCTCAACATACAAAGCCTATTTGTGGAAAAAGTAGAATACAAAAAGATGGGGCAGGAATTTTAAATGTTTCTAGCAAACGTTTTCTCCACAGTCGTGACTGAAGTCTGAAGCTTCAGAGGGTAATAAACAGCTTTAAAACATGCCTGGTCAGTGATGAAATGCTCAACATGAGGAAGCAAAAATCTTCCTGAAGCCTTAGATCTGTTTTCCATATTCTTACAAAAGAGTTGGTTTCTAAAGATCTGTTTTCGATTTCAGTGTTACTGGAAGTATCTTATAAGAAAAGAGTTCAGAAACCTTTTATATATTTAAAAGATGTTCAGAAGAGTCAGTGTTCTCTTAGTAAAACAAGTATGTGTTTCTGTTAACTCTGATGAAGCAAAATTACTTTGCATTGAACAATTTAAAATAATTTTGTTTTGGTAAAAATAGTGTTTGAAATCCTCAGCAATCAGTTTGTATTTGGCTGGCTGCAGAATTACAGTCTTGAGAAATTCATGCTTTGAACAGATGCCTGGTTCAAACATGGATACCTGAGGCTGGGCACCTACATGTATGTGTGCATTGTAATTGTTTGCTTGACTTGCAAATGTATTGAACACCCACAACTACAAAAGCCTCATTAACTGGATGTGTTCCAAGTGAATTGGATGATATATTAAGAAAACTCTATGACTTTCCTTGGTCGAATTCCAGTCTTAAGTCTGTCAGGCTCTCAGAGGGAAAATAAAACATAAAAAGCCCACCTTCCTGCTCTCATGTCAAGTGCTCTTATCGACTTACTGTTGCCTTTGGCTTACCTCAGCTGTTGGCAGCTCCTGACATTATCAAAAGCCAAGCCCCAACGTTGCAATAGGGCAGGAGGATTCTGCACACGAGGGGTGAGAGACATCTTCCCTTTGGTGGGACATCCTGTGTTAGGGAATTTGCCCCAGCAGGAACCTGCAGGCATATTCCCTCCCACCCTGCACAGGTATCTATAGCGGGGAGGGTTCGGGGCTGACGGCGGAGTGCAATGGGGCACTGTCTGTATCACACATTGCATTTGCTCCTGCATGTTCTCCCTACTGTGAGGTCCAGGGATGGTCCTGGGCAGTCAAAGGGCATCCAAAAGTGAAGAAATCCCTCCAGTTTCCCCCTTGCCACGAAGATGTTGACACAGAGAGGGAGATCAGCTAGAGCACAGCTAGAGAAAGCAGCTGCAGAAGGAGCCTGGACAGGGATGAGTTGTTTGTATGGTTTTAGCTGGGCTTGCTCCAGACTGTGCTGAATAGCTCTTTGCTCTTCCTTCCTGCTTCCTCAGTCTTTTTTCTTCACCTCCACTCCAATTCTTGCCTGCCTTGCATAGTAGCCTTTCATTTTTTATTATCTTCTGCATAGTTCATTTGAATTGAATAATAATCTCTGGCACAACTGTGACAGTCACACTAGTCGCACTATGCGCTTAACTTGTGCTTTAGTTCTATTTCCCTCTGCTTGTGTCCCTTCTGTGTTAGCTGCAAGAATTTCGTGACAAGGTCTGTCTACTGCTTTGCCTTAGTTCCGTGCCCAAGATAGCAGAGTCCATTTCTTTCTTGCATCTAGCACTGCATAAGATTCATGGTTAGTAAATACTGTTGGTTGAGGCATTTGAAAGGTCCTTTTTGCTGCAGTACCATGGCAGTTTTGAAGTCCACAGTAGGAAGCCAGCACATCGTGCCATCAATGTTGCCCCATATCTCCTTCTCGGTAGAGATGGTAACGCCAGGTCTTGCTGACACATGGAAGTGTTTTGGACTGTGGGTTTTAATTGCAAGTGATTGCAAAGTCTGTGTTTTTGCATCTTTTATCAACAGAAAAAAGAAAGGAACCACATTTTTACAGTGCAAAAGTAGCGTCTCCCTACCTAAAGATTTCAAAGCTGGTCAGATTCTTGATTTGGGGAAAAGCATTCCAGTTGTTGTGTTGATTTTACTAATGTTTCTTTCTTACTTGAATAATTGTCATTGACAGCAAGGCTAAAATAATTTGTTCCTTATTTACTTTTATTCCTTCTTTCTGTTCTTATATCTTTGACAAGCCAAATGTGGAAATAGGATTTAAAAATGGCACGGTGACATTTATCATTGACTTGTATCCTATGTGTCTCAATGAGTGATACGCATTATAACTATGGGAGTTTAGCGTATGGGTTTTCTTGGTGTACTGAATACCGGGAACTTTGGAGATCACTCAGGTCAGCCAGGAACTAAATCAACATGATCTTCTGGTTTTCCCTTCTTACAGAACAACATGTATCATTTCGCTTTATTTAGTCCATGCTTTCATTTTATTAGATTGCAGAGAAGCATAAATGGTGTCTGTTTACATTCCTTACAGATTCAACTTGAAATTATGACCAAGTATGGCTTGAGTAGTCTATAAAAAGATATGGTAGTTTCTGGCTCTCAGACATATAAAGGTGTTCCTGGAAGCTCAAAACCCAGAGTGCAAATCAGTTAGCCTTCTCGACGATTTTGAAACCTCAAATCCTTTGAAATAGTTGGCAACTTGCCTGTTGCATATTTACAGTTACACAACTCTTCCTCTCTGTGACTTTTAAAAGTTCCTCCTTCCTTTTTTCTTTAAGTCCCTTGGCAGCATCAAAACAGCTTCTCTCCCTCTCAGTCTTTCCCCTCTCCCCAGCCCTCCCCCCTCTAGCTCTCTCTCTCCTTGGCACATTGTTCTGTGGAAATGGGTTGTTTTGAGTTCACACTTTGTTTTCCTGCTGTTTTTCTGGGAAGCTGGACATGGCACAAAAGATATGGGAACAGCTTGTAGGAAATGGGTTTGTTTGGGGAAACAATAAAAGCGAAAGAGCCCACATACCTCTCCTGTATGTTTGAAGGCATAACGTACAGTATATAAAGACATTTCGGGGGTCATTAAAAAATACAGTCAATATCAGAGCTGCAGGGCATGGATTTAGTAAGAGTGATAATGTTGGTAATCACTAGTTCAGAAGAGATACTGCTACAGGGAAAAACTGCAGGATTTTTCTTGTAGCCCCATCAAAGATCTCCACGTCCATTTTCCTTTTCTTCTTCATACCTACAATTAAAAATGGGCCACAACCTGTTTCTGCTGCATACTAGATTCAGCAGAAGACATAGTCGCAGAGCCACAAGTTGCACAGTAAAGGTAAAGGTTGAATTTGTGAGGCAGTTTTCCTAAAACAGGGAAAAAGAATGAAAAAAGTTGAAAATTTTCTAAAATAATCATTTAAATTCTGTAATTTTGGATTGATGATTTTGTTTAGAAAGACATCGCTTAAATAAAGTAATAAGAACTCAATTTAAAAGTAAAACCACAGGTGTAATTGGGATTAAGTTTTTTTGGAGTGTCACAAAGCAAATTTTTTTGTGTACGTGAGGGTTTCTTGTCGTCGTTGTTCTGTTTTGTTTTGTTTGGGGACAAACAAAGAACATTCCCTCCAACCTTTGTCTGTCATAGGTATGAAACAACATTTTTCTTCTGATCCATTGGTTTAGCTACCTCTCCAACTGCAATATATCTAAAACCATACCACTCTCTGACTGATCTCATAGTTAATGTTTGAGCTAAAACAATATCCTTACTTTATACTGATTCAGCAGAGCAGGTTAAATATGCTTAACATGAGCACGCACTGTTGCTATTTTGCTAAGCACTCTCCTGTGTTAATCTTTGCACACACAGAAATTACTTAATACTGTGACATTCAACCCCGTATTAATTTCATTAGTCATGTTTTGTGGCAAATGACTAAAATAACGTATGCTGAAGTATGAATCGAGATATTCATTATAAACAATTATAGGAAAGTATGTTAGGCTATACACTGTAAAGGTTATCGTGACAGGAAGTCATATTTTACATACACAGTGGGCATACTTGGAAAGTTCATTCTGAATTTAGAAAGATTACCCATCTGAGCAATATTCCATATGCTCGTAAAATGAGGAATACCATGAGAAGCATATCATACTATATACGTATATATTCAATGTATACATGGAAGATCCAGAATAAAAGGTGGCTGAGGAAAAGGAAGGGAAACTAATGTAAACAAAGGACTTTCTGTTACAATGTTGTGTGAAAATGGAGAGCACTCTTAATGCAGTGAATTTTTAAAAAGCAATAGCAATTTGCATTTTAATTCCAGTTATCTAATGCAGAGGAATCAGTCAAAGATATCAAGAGAAATACATTTGGAAGTAAATAAAAGCATCCATACAAATAAAGATGGTTTAAGCAGTGTTTGCAAAAGCTATCAAGCAAGGAAATTACTTTAATAAATGTTGGATGTGATCAGTGTTCTCTAAATAGGAAGGTGAGAGTTTTAAATGTGCATGAAGGTGACCATAGGGGAGCATCTGAGACCTTGCCAGCCTGATGCAGCAGGGAAGGGGATCTCCAGCTCCAGGGGGTCCCTGAGGAGGAAGCTGAGCTGCAGGGAAGCAGCTCTGCAGATGCCCAAGAACGGTTTCCCCTCCTTCTCTCCTGGCTGATTGCTGTACCTGGCTGCTGGTTTGAGGGGACCAGCCGGATTTAATGGGTAACACGCCCAGTGGACACCCTTTTTTTTACCCACGATTTCTTTGGGGTAGCTAATATTACATTTGGAGCTAAGATCCCCCATAACTGCAGTCTTTCCAACCAGAAAGTGAGTGACCTGTTCATGGCACATGCATGTGTGCACGTGCACAGACACCATACACAGAGGCACTACAGGGAAGTGATGGGTCACCCAGAAGTTCAGTTCATGGCCATCATCCAAGTGTTATTTCCCTAATGCTGTTAGGCATTCATAAAAACCAAAGGTTCACTGGAAAGGAAATTAATTGGGATGCTTTTTTCAGTTTTACCCCTAATATTTAATTGTTTCATCAATGTAATGGCTGTAAAGGTCTCTTCATTCCTTCCTATACATTTCTCATCACTTTGTGGATGAGTTTGTCTTTGGTACATAGTATGCCTTAGAGAAAAGTATTTTAAAGCCTGAATTATTTTTACTTTAAAATTTGTTCAGATACTGAGGATGGTATTATCTAAAAATGTGTGTATGTATGTATGTATGTATATATATATATAATGGGCATATATTTTTGTTTGTCCAGATTTCATTAAAGCAATCTGGAATATTATTGCCGCCTCCTCTCCTGTTTCTCTCTCCTAAGACACACAGTTCACGTGGACAGGCTATATTCTTTGGGAACAGGTAGAGACGATATATACAAATATATATGTGGTGTTAACAACAGTTAACCACAGTTAACAAATATTAAACTTCATATAAATGTAATGTATAATCTTGTAGTTTTGGCTAAACAGTAGGAAAAAGAGCTGCAAATGTTACCATCTTGTGATAACACTGGACAAGTCTTTTGAATAAGGCAGAAAAAAAAATCATGTGGTATCTTTATGTTAAGAATTTTCTCAATAAAGTTACCAAACCCAAAGTACCAGGCCAGTTACCATGTTCAAGCAAAGCAGTAATTCTTGAAGACATCCCATTCAAACTGCTGGGGCTACCCATGATGCCAAAGATGTTAAGAGGAAACACGGAAAGGATGGGATTGCATGCCTGGAATGGGATTGGTGTCAGGTTTTGGGCAACTGGTTTGGCCCCAAGACTCTTTTCTCAATATCATTTTGATATTTTAGCTGAAGTTCATAGCAGGTGGGGCATGCAGCCTCAGTTCACTTCCGATTGGGCTGCGGGCCACTTTACAAACCTGCCACCTGTTTTGCCAAACAAATCTTTGCTTGAAAGATTGCTGAAAAAAAACCCGGATGTTTGTAATTTTTTAACAAAGTAGAAGGTTGGCTGCTCCTTCAGATTAATAAAGTCCTATACTAGAAAAGCAGGGTAGAAACAACAGGCTAGCCCTGGGCTGAGGCAGAAATGGAAAGGAGTTTTATATCCAAGTTTTCCCAGTTTTCTAGGCATTTTGAAGCCCTAAAAGTTAACAGCCAAGCATGAAGGAGGAAAAAACTTCAAGCTTTCAAAGTTCATAATGGACAATACTATCAAGATGAAAAGGAAGAAAAGTCTATTGTATTGACTGAAAAAATAGTTATTCAAACTTGAGTGTTACACCTCTTTATATGGATGGAAGTGCTAAAATAAGCATACAAAGCTACAGTTTCTTTAAAAATGCATGTACAATATACAATCTGCAGGATATAATTGTATTGTTTTTAGCATTGGTGAATTCAGGTTGACATAATCATTCAGGAATCTGTATTCTGAGCCCAACCGATCATTGTGCTGCTCCAGCCCTGCAGCCACCTAACTCCGTTTGTTCAGCTACTGGTACAGTAAATAAAACCTGGTGTTGCCTCAGCCTTTAAGTAGTTTACCAGCACTCTACTCATGCAGAAGGAAAAACGGAACTGTACTCATCACTGTATAGCACCAGATTGTCTGCTTTAGCCTGGTGCAGTTCTTTGGTGGTTGTGCATGGGCAGAGCTGCTTCCAGGCATACCCCTCTTGCAGTCATTCGGCCATTGAATGTGCATTGAAACAGATGCAGGACAGAGGCTTTCATCATTGCATTTGAACAAGCCCGCTGCGTTGCTTTGATGGTGGCCAGGGCATATGACATGTATGAAAGAGTTTCCTATTTCCATTTATTAATTCTTGGTTTGAGGTTAAATTATTCATTTGCACTTTACTGTCAGATAAAGACTGCAGGTGAAATAATTGATTGTGAAATGGCAGCTCTTTAAATCAGATGCTCATGGACACTTCCTGATCTCTGAAAGTTAGTGGTTCATCAGCTCTACTCGATGTGCTAACTTTAGTGTGTGAGATGCAGGGTAGTCCCAAATATGGCACGGGGCTTGGCATGAGAGAGAAATGTTTTCTAAGCCATGACCCATTTTTAGTCATTCTTACCAAAATTTCCCCATCTGCAATAGTGGAACTGTGATTTTTTATTTTAAGAAGCACTTGGAGACCTGGAATTGAATGCCTCTTGCTGCAAATATTACCCTATGATGAAAGGAGGTGATAAAAATAGCTTCAGCAAAAATAGGGTTTGCTGACATTTCAGGAATGACAGTCTATATGTTAGAAATGATGATAAAGCACCACAGTCTACATTTGAATTTATAACATCTCAGAATTTGTTCAATTAAGACACAAAATGTTAAACCTTATGGCTTAGCCATGAGGCCTCTGTTCACATTACGAGTCCTAGTGAAGCCAAGAGAATGACTTGCACAAAGAGGGCTGCAGGATCAGTCCTTAAACATCTGCTCTTGTTTCCCAGAAATGAAATTTCATAACATCATTTTGATGGATGCTTGATAATTCCTTTTTTCAAGTGGAACTGCGGCAGTGGCTCTCCTTTGCTTCCAAACATCCTTTGTATTTTTCTCAGCAAGAGGTGAAGATATCAAATAAGTGGCAGCACCGGGCCTGTGTTTGGATTAACACAGACTGTCCAAGTGCTCTTTGCAAATAGGTGGAGGATGTTAGCTGAGCTGGCAATAAGATCCTCCTGGGTGGAGGTGAGGACAACATCTGTCTTTCCTATCTTGTACTTGCCAAGGCTTTTTGTTGTTCCTGAACTCTCTCATGAATATAATATGTGGATTTTTGTCTGATCTAATGAATCCAAGACTCAGAGATGTAGAAGGAAAACGTGTTCCAGATGTGTGCTGTAATTCCTGACTCAGGTGACTGCATTTTAAGTAGTAACCTTTCCAGTATGTTCCACACACTATATAGAATATCTTGCGAAACCACCTCTTTTGCAAATAGTCAGAAGAGAGTTGTAAGAGCATCATGATTAATAAGCTATAGCAAGGCTAAAACATCAATCATTTGTCTTTTGTTTCACCGATTATTGCTGGATGCAGTGAATCCAAGGCTCAAAGACTTGGCTTTAAAGGAGGACTGCAAATTTAGCCTAGAAGCTCTTTAAGCAGTTCAACCACATCTTGCTTTATCATGCAGTGATGCCTGCTGCAGACGTGAGCGGAGCGGAGTTTCAGACTGGAAGACTGCCCGCTGCTCTGCAAGGTTCTGGTGTCCAGCCTCGCGCGTGCTCTCTGTTCCAGCATGGAAATGACATTCCTGGCCTGTTTGAAATTAGGCTTTCACTCCAGATAAACAGCTTCCTAGAGCATCAGAAGATGTAGTCTGAGGAAGAATAAAAAAGTAGCAAGCAAGAGGAGCGATTTGATGAAGTCTGGAGCAGCTGTACCAAGGTGCATACTTTGTGCTCTCTTGCACACTTTCACCTGTTCTTTCTTTCAGTTACAATTGTATGTAATTTGATTGCGCACAATTTCAATAACAAATGTTATCGTGTACACAAGGGATACTGAGTGCAAAAAAGCATGGAAACATTTAAAAGACCTAATTGCATGGTCTTAATCAGAACAATCTTTCCTCAAAAAATGCAGGTCGTCTCCAAATGTAACTGTTTATTAGAGTGTTTTAACATCTGCAAAACACACGCCAGTGAGTTACAATTCATCCTTTTAATAAACATTTTGGTGAAAGTTTTCATATAACAGCTTTTTGTCTAATTTAAAATGAAAATACGTCCCAGTGTGTTAGAGTTCTTCATAGAACGGAGAATTAATATTTCTGACCAACTGTAGACATCCAACAAGTGATAGGAAACAGCCTATGTCTGAATGGATTGTGGCTGTGTGGAGCTCTAAGCTTGTGCTTGCATATGTATTATCATGAAATCAGATTAGAGAAGAAGTAAAAGTTGCTTGCATTGATGAGGAGAAATGTCATAAAACCGGTGTCAAAAAATAGATTATATAAATGCAATGACATATGACAAAGCTAATTACAAGTTCTTGATTGCAGTGTTACTGCAGGTCCCTCATAGTTAAGGGTAACAGGTCCATCTTGGAGGGTGGGAGTGCTGACTCCACAAGATGACTCCACAAGCAATAAATGCATTTCACTGTCTGCAGCATCTCTCAATGTACAAAGAGGGTTGTTGCTGTATTTGTGTCTCCTCATGCATCCTCCTCTTTACATGTAGGTCTTGCCCAGTGTCCTACTGGTTTGTGGCCAGTGTTTTTCATCATACCAGTGTGTTATTGCCTGCTAGGATTTTGACAGTGCTGGCCAGTAAGTTCTTGACTTTCAAAGTTCTTGAAGCATTTTTTTGGGCAGCAAATCACTTGATAGTTTTTGGATAGCCAATGGAGATAAAAAAGATCTACTAAACCTTTTCTGTTACAGGGATTAAGCAATAAACCATGGAAATACTTGAAGAAATGAAAAAAACGGAGCTGAATATTTTGAGATATACACATATACACACACATACAATGAGTATGTACCTGGGGACATGATTCAATTTGATTGCCGTACAAATGAATGGACATGGTGTCATGTCTAAAGTGGAAGCTGGGTGGATGACATGGAGGGACAGTGCACCAATGTATTCCATGCATAAGCCGGCATGTTCCCTCATCAGAATTAACTTGAGAAAAAGCATTGCCAGGTTAGAATGGCCTCCAAAGTCTTTTCAAATCCTGCTGCAGTATTTTTTCCCCAATAACCCTCAGCACAAGCAAATTATGCTAGACAACTGCACACCTCATTGTCTTCTTTAATTATTTCTTAAGTTTGATCAAACTTTAGGAAAAAAACTCTTTGTCCTTAGTTCCTGACATTGCATATAAAGGACAAGTCAGCTTGCATATACTTCTCATGATGGGAACTACTTCAATCACATTTCCTGTAACTTCATGTTTCTAGGCCAAGTAATCATGCATTTGATTAAGTAAACACCTTTGTCCTAATGACTTTATGCCTACTTTAAAGGCGTTGCTGTACCTATTGTTCTACAGATTTGTCAGTCTGTTATTATTCTTTTTTTTTTAACTTATCAGTGAAGTGTAAGTCAAAACCAAATAGAGAAGACATTTTGTACTTTTATCATTAGTACGGAAAGTCCAAGTGAGAAGCCAGGTTTTGCATAGTACAAGCGAATAGAAAATAAAAAAATCTTAATGAAGGAACATATTTTTATGTTTTGCTGGTGATGCCGTGAGAGGAAGTATGTGGAGAAAGGAATATGAAATAAAGGAAATCCATGTCCAGTATTGACCTCAGATAATATTAACAACAGCTCTACTTCACGGACTTGCATGAAAGACCTTTCCCACCTGCCACTGTAAGCAGTATGTGTTGCTTTCTTCATGTTACATTACCCCAGACACTGGTTACTAGAAATGAAAGGCTTATTTGTGAGGTGTCATGAGAGTATGTTCTTGTCATGTGAAATCCAGGAAGACGACCCATCCACTACTAAAATTATTACCATAAAGGTACAAAACTTGGCAAGATTGAAAGGAGCCTTATAATGAATCTATTTTATATTATTTATTAATATCGCTTTACTTTATCCAACTTACTGTTTGATGTTGCCAAACTGCTCCAGAAACAGCATTAATATGGATGAGAAAAAAAGATTAACATGTAAATGAGTAATGAAAAGTATTTACTAGAAATAGAACTGGCACCTATATGTAAAAAACCCTTGCCAAGCATTGTCAGTATTAATAATTTTGTCAACGTTTATATGTGGCCAGACCATGCAGCTATTCTTCATGATGGTGAATGCTGACAATTTTTATATTACATTTGGTCCAGGAGCTTGCATTTAGAATTATAGCAGGAAGCACATTTTTAAGTCCCTGTATTTAAGAAGGAAATACCCATACTGCTCTCTGTCAGCCGTTCAGTACAGTAGTTTGCTGTTAGAGCCTTCCTTTCACAGCTTACGTGGGGTTAAGGCTTGAAGGCTTTAATTAGTAAAGAGAAATCAAGGAAAGACAAGATGAAATGGTGCATGCAAGGAGCAGCTGAAGGACTTTTTCTATCTCTTTTTGGAGATACCACATTATGTCAGTCATCAGACATTCTTGTATAGCTGAGAAATGCTTCGTATTTCTTCATCTATTTCTATGCTTTCCTCCCATATGAGTTTCACATGAGATTATAACAGGTTGTATTAGCTCTGATTGATTGTTCAGCATCACTGTGTCTTGCAAGATCAGTGGTTTCAGAAATTCTTCACTTCTTAAGATCACTGAGAGGACGAAAGGCAGCAGTTGCCAACCCTCAACACACAACTCCCACCTATGTGTTAGAGAAAACTTTTCCCTGTGCGGGAGGATATGCAAGGACCACATACATCACCTGTAGCGGTTGCTGGTAAATTGACATCAATGGTCCTGACTGGATTTGAAGGAGAGCACAGTCTGTATGACTGCCTGAGTCCTGGCTGACAGGAGGAGTAGCAGAACAGATGCTAAACATAGTTTCCATGTTTCCCACACTGAAACCTCAATATCACTTATGTGCGAGAAGAGAGGAAAGATGGTTAAAGAGGAAGTAAGGCTAATTCTAGTTTAGACCATGTTCCCTAGTTATGCTGACTCCTCAAAATTATGCAAAAGCTTAGATAGCCAGCTCAGCTTTTGTAGTATGCTCAAGGGAGGCGTGATACATGTCCTACTGTCCTTCAGGACAAGCCAGCAAAGACCAGTGAGGACTTGGAGTAAAATGTCAGAAATACTTGCTATCATAGAGTACACATTAATAAGCCTTCCACATAAGGACCGACCCAACAGCATGCAAAGTTGGCAGAAACTCAGTTATTCCTACAGAGCCTTTACAGACCTGTCAGCATGCACTAACTGATAACTAGCAGGATGGAGTACAGATGAGTGTTTGCTATTAAATCAGAACAAAACTCTAGCTAGCAAATTGAGCTTTTTTTGTCCATGAATAACTAGACATTTTTTCCTGAAATGTGAAGTCTGAGTCTGTCTCTTGGGTTCACTTATGTTTGTCTTGGTTTTGCCATAGTCTTTTAGATATTCACACAACCATTATTAATTGGCCTGACATCTCCAGCATTTGCTGTCCTCTTCAGGAAGTTAAAATGTATGTACTTTCCCTCTTTGTGCAACATAATAGGCATCCATAGCACAAGCCATATTTACTGTCATTAGTAATGCAGAAATAGAAAACCCATGGGTTTTTTTGTTTACATTTATACTTACCCTAAGTATTCATAAATTAGCTTACATTAGGTGGAGTCAAGTTTAATAGCAACCAGAATAAATTTGTTTTGTTTCACTTATGTGGGGGAGGATGAGAAATATATCCATTATATAGTGTTTGATGCATATTTTGAAAAGGTCTATTAGTAAATGGTTTACAGAGTAAAATAATATTCTGCCTATTGTGTTTGCAATCTTGTATCTGCTTTCTCCTGTATAATTCACACTTTCGTGTATTTACTGGAGCTAGCTCTTCCAAAATTAACATTTCATTACATGTTTTTTGGCTCATGTATTAGCTCTACAGTGGGGCAGAAAAGAGGGAACTGTGCAGTAAATACTCTCAGGCGTGGGATGCATTGTGATTGTCTGGCCAGGCTGTGTGTGTGCGTATATATATATATGTATTTTTTTTTTTCCCCAAGAAAAAATGTTATGGACTGCTGAGAAAGAACTTTTTATTTTCCTTCCAGTGTAACATTTTCTTTCTTTAGTTCTTGTGATATGATCCCTGCTACTTTACTATCCAAGCATATCAAGTCCCACTGCTGTCTGTCAGTGCAGTGTACCCAGGGAGCAATCTTTGGGAAGCAAGGGACCAGCAGCCATCTCCCCCCACACCTGCTTGAAAAGCAGGAGCTGTCGGCAGCCTTTCCCAGAAATGGCTCATCAGAAAAGCTTCAGACCACCACCAGCAGTTTTTAGCAGGCCAGAGACCCACAGGAGTCTGAGAGGCATGGCAAAAAGGCGAGGTGTTATTCTGGCATCCCTTCTGTCTCACAGAACCGCCGTCGTACCCCCAGAGACACAAGAGGCAGCAGTTTGGTAGCTGGGCGCTGGTTGGGGGAAGAGCGTGCAAAGCAGGGGTGCTAACTGGGGAGTTAGTATTAATGGTGATAGCCTGCACTCAAATGACATCTGAATAGCAGTAATGAAATGGTGCAGATCGCTGTCTGAATTTTGCGTCCTGGCCTGTGGCGGGAAGCGTTAGTGTTAGAGATTCAATCATGAGTCTCATGGCATTTGGAGGGCTGTTTGAGAACCTGTTCCCCAAGTCCAGAGATTAAGGAGTAATCTCAATTTCCATGACAAGTAATAAGAAGAAAGTGATATTCCAGCCCTTGCGGTTGCAGAGAAAACTATGAATATTAACAGAGTGTACCCCGAGGGCTCACAAACCAGGCAAATAAAAAAAATGATAAATATATACCCCCTTAAAACGAACTAATACAACTGCTGATTTTTAGGGCAGCATGCGACTGCTGGAGCTTGTGCAAAGCCCTCTTGCAGCAGCTGGGGAGGGGAAGAGCCTGCAGGCAGCTGCCTGGCTCTCCGCAGCCGGAGGACTCCCATCGCTCTGGCTCTTTTCTCTCTCCCTGCTCCACCGCGTCCTCCTCTGCTGACAGGGCCATGCGGTTTTATTGTCCTCCCGTCGGCCGTCAGCAGCGGGGCAGCGGGGGCCCACACACGCTGCCTCGCGAGGGTGCGGTTGCGCGCAGAGCACCCTGCCCCGAATCTGGCTCGGGCTCCCCGCCCCGCGCCCCCATCCTTGGCCTCCGCGCCTCCCGCCATCGCCAGCTGGCCGCCTCCACGGCTGCTGTCATCTGGTGCGCTGCACGCCAAGCCTGCTCTGCCGGCCCGGTGCTGGGGCTTGCTCCCTGGCCACCGATGGGGCCGTGCAGGAGGGAGGGAGGTGCTGGGCTGCCCCCTTGCCCTGATTTCGTCATCTCAGGGCAGAGCTGTGGTGCCAGGGCGGGGGGAGCAAGTCACGCTTTGAGTTACTGTCCATTTACACTCTTAGGCCCTGTGTTCACCCTAAGTAGCCCCTGGAGAGGGGGGCTTTCCTTGAAAGGCTGCTTTTGGAGGGGGGTGGCCCCACAAGCCTGTGTGGGGAGCCCAGACCAGTTCCCGTGGCCAGGGAGCCTCAACTCAGGCAGGACGGGTCCCTCCGGGAGCATCAGCCCTTTCTGCAGCTTCCTAATGGGCCCAGTGGCATGCTGCCTGCTGAGACGGGCCCGGGCACTGCCTCGCTCCCATGACTGGGCTCCAGATAACGTGGGGAAGGAGCTGGTGCCAATAGGAAAGCGTGGGAGTGGGGAGAGCGGGTGGCCTTCACTCCCTCTGGTGTCTGTCCGGTCTCCAGCCAGCTGCGGTGCCAGCCACCCCGCCACCGAGGGGCCTGGTGGACCCTGCTGCCCTTGAGGGCCATAACCGCAGCGCTGCCATGGCGAGGGAAGGTGGCCGGGGAAGCCCTTCCCACAGCGCTGGAGCAGGATGCCTGGCCGGGTGGCCTGCCAGCAAGGGTTGCCATGAGAGAGAGGCGACTGGTGGGCATGGTGTCCTCTCGGGGCTGGTGGTGGGCACCTCCACCAAAGCTGGCGGCAGATGCTGGCAGAAAGAGCAGGGTCCCTGGACTGGAGGTTGCTCCCAGCTGTCTCGCCTCCCTGTCCAGAAGGAGCTTGGCCTCGGTCCCAGAGGAAGGAAAAGGAGTTCCCGTGAGTCAGCAAGGCCTGGCTTTCGGTCGCTCCTTGCACTTAAAGCAGCGATGGCAGCTTGCTTACGCCCCCGGCAGATCTGTCCCTCCGCATCCCTACCTGGGACACAAGAGGCGTGAGCTTTGCTGCCTGTCCTGCCTTCTCCTCCCTCCCAGCTCTTGGCCACTATTCCTAAGTGTTTGGTAGTGTGTGTTTGTGCATCTTCTCAGCTGCTGGTGGGAGGGGTCTCCCCAGGGGAGAGGTTGTCCTCCTGCCATATGCTGATGCTGTCTGGCACCATGAGTCCTCACCTCCACTGACAGCAGTGGCATGCCTATAAAGAAATGAGCATTTAAGCAAGTGACTGGCTGTTTGTCTTCTCGTGAGATGCACAAGCCCTTTTTTCCATGGGGTATATTGTAATGTCTGCTCTGAAACATGGTCACGCTGACTTCTCTTCTCCGGTTTGCAGGAAGCGTTATCAGTGGTGAGTGAAGACCAGTCCTTGTTCGAGTGTGCCTACGGATCACCCCACCTTGCAAAGACAGAGATGACGGCCTCCTCCTCCAGTGAATATGGGCAGACGTCAAAGATGAGTCCACGTGTTCCCCAGCAAGACTGGTTATCGCAGCCCCCAGCCAGAGTCACCATCAAGATGGAGTGTAACCCAAACCAGGTTAACGGGTCAAGGTAATAAGGCCAGTGTTACCGTGGCTCAAGTACACTTTTTCTTGTGATGGGTATAGCTCAGTTGTCTAAATCTGTGAATCTAGCACCATTTTAGATGCCCCGAGATATCCCACCTGGTCACCAGCTGCTGTCCCAGAAGCCTACAGGTCTCCCGTACATTGTGGGTCACACCTGCCAGCACTGTTCAGGTGTTACAGAGGGTCTCAAATGGTGCTACAGGCACAGTCTTCTCATGAGCTTGTGCAATACCTTCTTCTGTTTCCTCTGACTGTGGATAATTTTGGATGTGAACTTGCATTGCATGGTAGGTGAAAGAGCATATATTAGTTAGCAAAATCTGAGTTTGCTGTAGTCTGGGGCAGCACCACTGATCCGTCTAAGGGTGTGGCGTATGTGATCTAACACTCAATGGAAGTTCTCAAAATACAGTAATTTGGGCAGCTGCCTTTGCTCTAAGTATAACCAAACAGAGAAGCATAGGTAGTAAATTCTTGTAATGGCAAAGGGAATGAACTATTGATCTTTACTTTTATATTTACCATAAACATAGTGCCAAAAAGCATAACCATGGAGTTGGATTTAAGAAGAGCTCATGCTGAAGAAACAGCACGTTTATGGAGGCAAGCAGGGGAGTAGAAAGGAAGAGGAAAAGAAATTACTCAGCTCAACGGGCAGTAGCCACAGCCTGTCAGTGCATTAATTGTTGTCTTGGTACTTTTTTTATGAATATCACTATGAAGTAGAATTGTATTGATTAAGCTGAAAGAGTAATGCAGTGGATTTGTAGATACTGGCTGGTAGCTCTCCCAAGCGTAGGGGCACTCTATGGGATTTCTTCCATGTGAAAAAGCACAATGAAGTTTGCGGTTTGTTTTTTTTTTTTCCAAGGAAACTATCCAAACAAGTGCTTTCCTGTTTAAAACACCTGACTGTCAAAACAGTTTTCCTTTGGTGTTGCTGAAGGGCAGAGGTCCAGAAAGTCGGTTGCTCACAATTGTTGGTGATGTACCAGTGAAGACGTGCTTCACATCTTTCTGTCGCAAACACCTGCCTACTAATCTCATCTCCCAGCATCAGTTGTTTAGAAAAACCTCAGCTATGGGCACTGTGGTTACTGTTCACACTTGCTGTGCTAATGTGAGGAGCACCACAAGCAGGGCAAAGTGGTTTGACAGCTTATCACACCTACACTTTTCACTGGTAAGGATGGAAATTGTGCTGAAGTCAAATTAGAATTTCCAGTGAATAGTCAAAGATTTGAGGTATGGAGAAATAAACGGTGAACTGAAGTTACAAAGAATTAGGGTAAGTCTTCTTGTAAGCCTACTTATTCAGAAGTTATTCACAATCAGTTTCAGTGAGGGTTTTTTTTTCTTTTCTTGTGCTTAGCAAATGTACAGATACAATCACAAATGGAGTATTGATTCAAAACCAGTTTCACCTGCTTCCTACAATTACCTCTGAGTATTTGTGCTGGCATTTCTGTAAGAGAACTGATCACAGTTTTTCTCAGTGTAAATTCCATGAAGAGCATTAGAGTAGATAATTAGTGTTAATTTTTACTGAGATTAGTGGTAATAATTTGTAATGTTATAGATAACTAAAGTCAGTCATACACAGACTCCTACTTTGACATACTCCCAGATCTTAAGGAAGAATCTAGATGATGATACAGATCCATTTGAAATTGATGGTCAATCACATTTTTAAAATAATCAAGCCAGAATCCTGAAGTTGCTGTCTTGGATTCCTGAAATACATAACTAGCCTGAATATTAGAGCTCAGTTTGTGAATCACAGGTATTTGGCTGTTGCTGTGATGGTTTAAGGACAAAACCATAGGCAGTAATACCATCTTTTATTAGCTGAAACCTTGTCCTGTCAAATCCTTGTTAGCAACCCTCATAAGGATTATACTCCAATTTAGGAGGTCAGGACCCTAACCAAGACCAAAATGTGTGCTCATAGTCAGATCAGCGAAACTGGGTCTCCAGGCAAACCCATATAGCCTGTGGGTGAGAGCACAGTGTAGAAAATGCGCTGTCACACACCAACATGCCCCAAACCAGTAGAGACTGGTAAGATCCCTGATTTGGGAACACAGACAGCTACAGGCACTAAAGCGCTTGGCTCCTGCAGGGGCTGCCTTGGTCCAGAGGGAACTGGGCACCCTGAGGCCCCCCTGCTATTGCTGGGTGCCTGGGGAGGCAGCCGAACCCTGCCTTGCTATCCAGAGAGGCCGGAAAGTGTCGTTGTGGATGGATGTGTGTTTGGGAATGCAGCTGGGAGAGATCCAGTGCTCAGTGCCTTTGCTTCTCTCCTGGGGGCTGTGCCGTTGTTGGATAAAAACAGAAGTAACTCAGGGAGCGGGGAACCGCAGCGCAGCCACCAGAGCAGAGCGTCCCAGCTGCAGAGCTGGAGTTAGGCTCCCCATCTCTTGCCTGAACATGCAGTCCGTGTGTTGCCGCCTGCCTGGCAGCCCGACTTCAGCAGGCAGGACAGGGCGGGCTTGTGTTCAGCATATTTTACAGCCGGGTGGTTGCGGGGGGCTCGCTGTCCGTATCTCCCAAATCTAAGGTCTGTTCACCTTGTATATGTGAACTCAGAATACTTTCCAGGGATGGACAAGCATTCAGAAGCCCTGAATTAAACACGCTGTTTGGACATATCTTCATAACGCTTATCATTTCTCCTTCCTTTATGCTATTTTCTGTCAGTGTGTGCATGCATTGAATCACATAGGGTGATACTTAGGCTACCTGCACAGTCAATAGGCAGGAATTGGCCACTGGAATTTAGAATTTAGGCTGCCCAAGTTGTTCTTTGCAAAAAGAGGTATCTGTCTTTCTTTCAGAGGTATCCTGGTCTCCGCACTAGCTGCATAAAATGTTTGTGCATATGGTCTGCACTGTTACTAGCAGAACAGGCATCTACTTTTGCAAGGATATATAATTTGAGCATCGGGGGAATTGTCTTTCAATCAATCTTTTTTGGTTAGTCACGAGGCATAATTTTTATTCATACTTTTCCAGCAGATCTGTTAATTGTTATAAAGAGGTGGCACCCAGGAGTTGCCAAAGCATCTGGAACCCCATGACACACTTCGGCACCATCCTGACCACCTTTACCACCATTACAGAAGTAAAAAGATGAAAGAAATTTTGTGTACCTCCTATCTAAAAAAATAGCATTAGGTCTACCTACTCCGTCATTAGGACTTGGAGTTTAGTGCAAATCAGCTGAGCAGCACATGAAGACTAAAAGTTCTTCATTTTTCTCTGGACAGCATCACTCAGAGGTGCTTAATGTGGCCATCATTAGAAAGTGAACAGCTCAGCGGTGGCCATTCTTTCCCAGTATGAACCAGCATGTGAACTGGCACACAGGCTACACTGCCAGAAGAGGCTGTACAAATTACTGCTTTGAACTGCAAAACATTTTTGATCACTGGTTTTCTAAAGGGCAGATTCTGGCTGAAAATGTAATGGGAAGAAATGTAATTCTTTCTATATTGAATTAAAAATAACCTGCAGCATTGGATGCAGGGTTTCATTTATTAATCTTGGATTTGACAGCCTCCCCTATTGACAGAGCAATGCAGGGTTGCTAACTGGAGAAAACGAGGAAAATTCATACTTCACTGCAATTCCTAAGACATGACATTATGCTGAAAAATAACAAAGAAAAATCACTTATAGACTACCAAAGCTAAGAATAGATTAACAGTACAAAAAAAATTTCATGCATATATTGTATGCTTGTACTTAACACAAAAATAAAAAAATATTATTGTAATTAACATACACTTTTTATTTCATCAGAAAGCTATTATTTTATAAGGCCTAACACATGCCTGAAAAAATAGATCTTAATATTATAGTTTTAATGGAGAACTAATATTGCCAAGTAACAAATGTAAGTATGTCATGGCATTTCTAAAACTCATATGCAAGTGTGCATGTAATATATATAGTGTTAATACTTTGGGAATTGTAACGCTTCCTATTTTGTGATATTCCTGCCAGTTGTAGAAAAAGTGTGTATCACTCAAGCCTTGCATAAAATTACTTATCAGTAATATATTATTGCTAAATTGTCATAACAAATATTCTGATATATTGATTAGTACTGTCCGTATGGAACTCACTACAGGTCAGTGTGATATATCATAGAATCATAGAATGGTTTGGGTTGGAAGGGACCTTAAAGATCATCTGGTTCCAACCTCCCTGCAATGGGCAGAGACACGTTTCACTAGACCAGGCTGCTCAAAGCCCCATTCAGCCTGGCTGTGAACACTTCCAGAGATGGGGCATCCACAGCTTCTCTGGGCAACCTTTTCCAGTGCCTCACCACCCTCATAGTAAAGAATTTCTTCCTTATATCTGATCTAAATCTACCCTCTTTCAGTTTAAAGCCATTACCCCTTGTCCTATCACTATGTGCCCTTGTAAAAAGTCCATCATCACCTTTCTTGTAGGCCCCCTTCAGGTACTGGAAGGCTGCATTTTCTACAAATCTGAAAAACATTTTTTCTTCCTGAAGTCCTGCTAGGCCTATACCATTTGTATGGTGGTGTTTCACTGGTTTCCTGACAGATTATCTGCTGTTCGTCACATACATAATATTGGCCGCAATTTATATATGCAGATTAGTGGTACACTGCCATTCGGTAGGCTTCTTTGCATTTTCTTTTCTGCAGAAGCCTTCCCCACCCTCCTCATTTCCAGTCCATAAATTTCTTTCCTTAAATGAAATGCTCCATTCTTAAAAATGCTTCATATGTTAAAAATTAACACATGGAGCTTCTTTTCAATTTTAGTAAAAGTGTACCTTCTCTGTTTACACCCATTTTAAAATCCAGGTTATCCGAAAGGAGTCTAAAATACCACAGCCGCACTACAGAGCTGCAGAAATGCTACCTCTAGTATCTCCACAATATCCTCTGTAATCATCTTCCTACAGGGGAGCCTGGGTCTGAATAATACGGTGTAAAGGGGATGCAAAACAGGGTGCCAGACCCCACAAAGTGGTTAACCAGAGAATCGTTAGCTTTTTGATTTTTTGCTGTCCAACTCTCCCTTCTCACTGTGTTAGGCTGCTTCCTGGCCATATATGCTGTCGTCTGGAAGGGGGTATAAAATTTTAGGAGCGTACTAAACCTCTTACACATCAACAATTAAGTACCCACTCAAAGCAGAAATGTACTCACTCTGCTAGGACTCTCCCCAGATATACTTTGGCTGTAATTGCCCTACATTAAATCTCAAAACATAATAGTCTCAAAACTGGCATTCCTGTGAATACCGAAGAAATAACATTAGAATGAAATTAAAGGGTTATTTTCAGTGTGCTGCAGAGGGATTAGCTACACAGTTTTCTTTAACAATAACAGTATTTTTAAAGCTAAACCCTGCTGCACAGCACCAGAAAATATAGCCTAAGGGCCTACCTTAAATTAAATAAAGCAAGGAAAGTTTAAATTAAAGCTGGCATTTACCTTGCAGTTCTTGCATATATAATGCAGATTGTCACAGGTGGTATCAAATTGAGTTTCTTCAAATCCATTATGTTGGTACAGCCGTTATATTTCTTCCGGGTACATAAATCTAATGAGACCTTTTGTGCCACCATATAGTCACTCTTTCACCTGAATGTAATAATATTGTTTCCTGCTATTTATTGCTCTTGAGTCAGACTAAAAGATTCACCCTGTTGTAGTGAAGCACTATAATATAAATCTGGAGATTGCTTATGTCACACTGTTACTTACTTTTCTGTTTATTGTTCTTTACATATTTTATCAAATTAAGTATGAGCAATTCTATTACAATGAATGAATGCAATTCATGTTATGCATTTAGGGTGAAATTCACTCCTGTGGAAATGCTCTCATGAGGCCCTGGGTACTGCTTAAACAACATTTAAATCCATGGATTGCTTAGTGGTCTCTGAATACACTCACCCATGGGTTTCCACCATGCCCATGGGTGGGACTACAGAAAGGTAGCTTGGAAGAACTACATTTACTGGTAGGTAATCAATCTCTTTAAGGGAGGCTGAAGTGCAACATAGAGTCTTATTCAGGCCACAGAGTCTTATTCAGGCCACAGATAAATTTCACTTGCCGTGAGCAGTGTGATGATTTCATTGAAAAAGCATTTTGAGAGTTAGCAGCAGTGAAAGCATAGCAGTTTTCCAACATCAGCTTGGCTGATACAGAAGTTTTAAAGACATGCCAGAAATAATTATTTATCATTAAGATTTAATCATGTGCATAATGTTGTTTTAAATGCTACCAATTGTTGCTCGAAAACCATTTGAGAATGAAATTATCAGTTAATATATCTTTTGTGCTGGCTCTTTTGGGAAATACCATTTTTCTTTGCATGTTACTGTTCTAAATTTTCATCAAAGAGCCTCTGTACTAGCTGGGTTGAGTGCATCTGACACACAGGAGGACTTTTCAGAGTCCAAAGTGACCTCAAGTGTTTGTTTGGGTTTTTTTTTTTCATTTCCCCTTGATGTAAAGTCTCCTAAGTGGTAGCAGTTTTGTGCTATACAAACCAGCAAATTTGAATGGGTAGCACTTGAGGTACCTTGTGCAGGCTAGCTGTGTTCCAGCTGATGTGCCCAGCCACTAAGGAGGGTGCATTCATCCATATGGAGCTCTGTGTTGCCACCATGACAGAACCATCCTGCTCCCAGGATCCAGGCTGACGTGCTTTAAGCTAGATGAGGCACCTCTGCATTATGCACAAGTCTGTGGTATGATACTGGTGGATCTAGTTAGAGCATTTGCACACCTTGCGTGTGTCCAACACGTGGAGAAATAGGGCTGATCTGCAGTAATCACCCTGACATCACTTGTTTTTCAAGGGCATGGCTTTTTCCATCCCTGGAGCACAACCCTGTGGCTGAGGCTCAGTTCCATCCCTTCTACGTCTGGTGGCTTACCACCGGCATGCAGCCCTGGTATTCTTGGTAAACCTCGTCTCAGGGTAAACAGCAAGCATGGTCCAAGCCCCATTGCAGTCAATGGGACTCTCTCCTCTGTCTCCAACAGGGCTTGAGTCAGCCCCTATGTCAGTCCACAGCAAAGCTGGGAGATCTGTCTTAAGAGGATGACTTTCGTAATGCACTTAATGGAGCTGCCTATATAAAGTAACATTAATCCTGGGTAAAAAGATGTGGTGTTAGTTATCTCAGACTGATAATCGTTTTTCCCCACTGACGCGGTGGTTGTGATGGAGTGGCTTCCTACCAAACTGGAAAAACTGCAAATTCAGGATCTTCTCCGTGTAGGGCTTTATGTGTGACTACTTGAAGAAGTTCCTCTTTGCTCTGAAAATCCACCAGCTTAACATTAGTGCGTGCATATGTGTGTGTGTGTGCATGGTTTGGCTCTGTTCTTGAGGCAAACATGTTGCCAAGGAGAAAAACAAACCCAGCTCACCACTACTATAGCTATTTTTTTTGCCACTTTCTGGGGGGTGCTGGGCTGGCAGGTGCTAGCTAAGAAGCTTTCTACTCTGGGATAATGTGTTCATTCATAATTGGCATGGTTACATTTTGGATTGACCACTGATGCTTAAATTGTGTGCTTACCTTCAGGAGTTTAAGAGGGAGATGAGGATAGCCAGAATTTCCAAAGTGCTAAGCAAACAAAAGCTCTCATATGGGCAGTGAAATATAAAATTAGTCTTCAAATAATGACATAGGACCCCAGAAGGGTTATGATCACTGTCATTATTTATGACTATTGCTATCATTACTGCTTTATTTCCAGTAGAGTATTTACTGTGTCTAGGGCGTTTAGAGCTGGTGGTTGTGGTGTTCCCCGGGGCTGGCATGGCACAGGCACTGTCAGTAGGCAGGGTCTCTCTGACCCAGCACATTTGGAGATGAGTCTTCTCCTCTCCCCCTTCATTAGTAGGTGTTTTATTTTGATCAGGGTAGTGTCAGTAGGGGTGTTCAGTATTTAAAGTTTGGGAATAGCATTTTAAGACAAAGCAGAAGGTGAATAAGAAAAAGAAAAGTGGCTAATTATTGACTTCACCGTTTCACACCCGTCAGCCTCACAGCCCAATAGTGCTAATCATGAAAATCAGGAGACATTCCACAGACACAGGGGATTATGGTTTCCATACAAGATGTCATTTCTGTTTATGCCTGGCATGCTCTACTTTGCTAACTTTCTATACAATCCCTGCCCACAAAAGAAGGCATATGTGGTTTGGGAAGGGCCCTGTCTCCCGGTATTTCATATTTTATGAAACCACAAATACAACAGGCTTACAAGCTCTTGAAATGAAATACAATTTGAGAAATGTAATCCATTACCATTATAATAGAATTTCTATAAAAATAATAAAAGGAAAACAAGAGAAAATAGGTCCTGAAAGTTATAGGCCAACTGGGAAGACATTGTGGCTTTGGCCTAGCTATCACCATGTCAGACTTCAGCCTTCTCCCAGGCAGCAATCTAATTGTAAATTATGTATATACAGAACATCATTTCTTAGCTTTGGCTTTTAGTGACCCCTTTCCCTTCTTTCCCTTTCTTCACTCCAACCTCACACATAAGAAATATTGAAGTGTTTGCACTAATGGAGAAATGACAACGTGCAGTCAAACTTAAACCAGCTGTTTCCCCACACTGTGAACACAAAGAGCCAGGCCGGTAATATTTATAGCTTGACTGGCCTCTAGTGAGCCAGACGCTGACTGCCTTCATTTGCCATGATGGCCTTAAGGCTTGAAGCAGCTGTGGACCGCAAGATAGCTGGGGAAAGTTAAGCAAAAAATAAGAAAAGAAAAGATTGTTTCAATTAGCAAAAGTTATTGTTTGATTGAAAATGAATGGCTGCTGCATATACAACTCAATAAACAAGCATCTTTTGTTTTGCTTACAGAAAGCCAACAACGTTGCATGCGTTGGCATGTGATGTTTGCTTTTTGCTTTCACTGGTGGAGGGAGCCAGAAGCACCTCTACGTGCCACGCTGCGACATCTCTGAGTGACCCCTGGGCTGGCCCCATGCAACCCTGAGCACCTGCCGAGCTCGAGGCACTCCACACAGTGGTGGCTGCCCCCATTTTGGACGCTGAGGGAGTGTGTTAGCGTGGGGCTGCCCCAAGCTCAGCCACACTGCAGCCCTGGGCTGTTGGGGCTGTTGAAGACCCGTTTGGTTGCCCCTGCGTATCCCAGCATGGAGCAGTGCACCTCCATGACTGCATGGCCCAGTGAGGACTTCAGTTTTCCTTTTTTTCCTTTTCTTTTGTCTTCTTCGGACTGGTTTTGACAGTCACCTTATAGCAAAGATAAACAGACTGTCACCATGGCTTCAGCATCAGCTTAAGCCAGCTTGAGCTGGCGGCATGGGTCCCAAGGGGCTTCCCTCCCTTCCACAGACCTCAGCAGCTCGCTCCCACCCTGGCTGTCCCCTTTCCTGTGGGCAAGCATCGCCTTCACACAGCTGCCCCATGTGGGTGGGGGAGTGACTCAGGTTATAGCTAAGCACTGAGTTACTTACCCACCCACCCATTTATTTACTTATTTGCGTACTTGCTGGGGAAGCAGCTCCCCAGCCCAGTTCACTAAGCAGTTGTGCGAAAGCCTGTGTGAGCACCCCAGGGATATTTCGACCTACATGCATTTTCTGGCATTCTAATGCCTCTGTTATGCTGGAGTCCTCTGCAGAGAATTTTGCACTGCTTTCTCAAGAAGACTTGGAAGGGAAAATAAAACCTCTGTTTTCCTTTCAGCAGGTTAAGCATGGTGGTGTTCATGCGTCAGATTTAAGGGCAGGTGCCTGCACAGGAGCAGAGCGCTTGGTGCACTTGCAGGGCTTGGCCTGGTGTATGCACAGAAGAAGCCGGGCAGCCGCATCCAGCTGCGGTGCTGGGCGATGAGCGTGCGTGGTGGAAACTGAGCTCTATCAATGCAAGTGCTGAGGCCTTTGATATCAGCACTGAAGGCGCTTTTCAGAGTCTCACTTAGCACCCGTGGGAATCACCGTTGGTGCCAGGGAAGCAGCCCCTGGGGCTCTGCAAAGCTGCTGGTGCAGCCACACTCCTGCTGCGGTGGCTGGGGAGCGCGGGCTTCTTCTCTCCAGGGAGGATCGGGCTGTCCTCAGTGATGGCTACCAATGGGGAACCCAAAGGGGGATCCACAGGACCCCTCTTTGCATGTCACGCCTGTGGCAGGTCTCAGCAGATGTGAATCCCACTGATTCATGAAGAGGAAGAGGGTGTAGAGAGGGGCAGGGAAGAGAGTTTAGGGCTGCAGCTGTGTAACCCTTTGAATTGATATTGTGGACTAAAGTATGTCAGGTGTGCTTTAAGAAACAGCAGTGTACCTCAAAGTAAGAAATCTCAGGGAAGTTTTGTTTTTTTCTTCATGGGCCACTTTTTCAGTGACAAACCGTTTTGGGGGAGAGTGGACACTGATCTAATTCGCTACAACTTGAGTAGTTGCAGTGAATGGAGACAAGCTTGAGCATGCTTTGCAATACACTCAGTATGAGTTGACCTTTAAATTATGTAATTTTGGCTAAATATAAATTTACATATGTTGGCCCGAATTATCTGAGGGAGCTGGCTTTGTGGAGCTCCTTCTTGTACGTAAGGACAGGGTGGGGTCATTGCAGTCCTGCTGGGACCATTCCCCTCTTTCTCAGATCACTGGCATTATGAAATGGGATAGGAGAGGTGAGGAGAGGAATCTGTATCCTGTAGGACAGTGGCATGGTTTGTTCACCAGAGCCTCACAGAAGAAAAATCCCTGGTAGCTCAGTGTGTCCTCTGACCTGACCAGAGACAGGCTGGACGGTGACCATGCCTGGAAAACTCTTCAAAGATGTACTTGCACCACTCTACTCTCCTGAGACCCCTTTTCTATAAGTAGGCTCTGCAAGGAAGTTATTCAAGTTGTGGTTATTAAATAAACTTATAAAGATATATAGATATTTGGAGAATACAATTTTTCTTATTTATTTCCCTCTGAAATTCAGAAATTTTAAATAGAGGGGTTTGTATTATGGGAATGTCACAAAGATCATGTAAAATTTTGCTGTTTCCTAATCTGTGTTTCTCTGACACCTTGCATTTTAACACAACACAGGTGTTTTATGTCACATGGGGAAAACAGTAGCATATTGAAGAGGAAAAATTGTGTTTCATACACTTATTTATGAACTTACATCTGCTTTCATCAGAGTGAATGGTTGGCAAAGCTCCAATCGGCTTCAGTAGGAGTGGGTGCTAAATTTAACCATCAAATCAGCTTGATTCTAAGTAATCCTGAATAAAGACGAGGCTTCCAGGTCCAACGACCCATGGAGAAATGCTTTCTTCAATAGACAGTTATGAGCAGTTGGAGCTGAATCAGCTCAGGACTGGACAAAGTGCTCTTGGGTAGCATGATTGTAGTTGTTCACTTTTTTTTTTTTTTTTTTGGTAAATTCCAGGTGTAACGCAGTATATTTACAAAGGCTAAAAATAACATGCAGCTGTGAAGAAAAACATCTCGGGTTTCATTTCAGACCTGGAGCTTAGGATGAATCACTGCAAAGCTGCACCCTTTACACTGGGCACACTTTCTGAAAGCTGCTTTTCCACTGCCCCTGCTCCCCTGGTGGTTCAGAAATAAAGCAGACTCACAGAAAGTCCTAAAAAAAGCTTTTGCAGACAATCACTCTCTTGTTGTTCTGAGCACTAAAAATACTATTTTCTAGTGTCTGCTTGCATTTTCAGTTTTGCTTTCTATACTGTAGAAGTCCATTCCAGCTATTTGAATTAAACCTTGGTTCAGTGGTATGCATAAGCACACACTCAATTTGAAGTACCTGAGTAGTCCTGTTAGCTCCCATGGAGCTGCTTGCATGCTTGAAGTTAGGCATGGTCTTAGAAGATTTCCTGAACTGGTGATTTGCTTGTCCACCCAGTAAGCTAACGGGACAAAACCCTTGACCATCTGCTTCTGGATTTTAATGAAAAGTTATGACTTATTTATGCTCTTCTTCCCCACCCCTGTCTGTTTATATTCAGATCAGAAAACGAGCTCAGAAGCCCTGTCAGATTGCCAAAAGCTGTGTGCTACTACTGGATCTTTCACATCATTTACTGTTCAGTGTTTACAAGAGTGTTTTTAATGCATGATTGCCCATAGAAGTGGTGTAGGCTAATACTGATGTGATATTTCACGTCAGCAGCAAGACTTTGATGTCCCTATATTCCAAGTTCCTCTTCACAGAAAAACAAAATAAAGTAACTGTGCCAGTTAGGCCAAAGGGTGCTGCTGGCTTTCTGTTTCCCAAAAACATCCCTAAAAAATTAGTGAATGGGCCAAATGGTTCTTTCTTTTGTCTTTGGAACATAACTAACCTTGGGAGTCAGGGTGGGCATCTGCGCAGGTATAAGGGCAGGAGTTGAGTGGTGTTTCCAAATATATGTGATTTGGTATGCAGACTCACTTATGCATATATGCTATTTGTATTTGTTGAACAGAAAAAGCCAACATTTTAGTCACAAGCAATCATCACAAAAGCTCTTTTTCAACATGTTTACGTCTGAAAGAAAAAGTTACTTTGTTTTGCTTAGTTCTCTTTAGACAGAAATAAGCTGCATCCCAGAATTATATTTAGAGGTATGTAGTGGGATATAAAAGTTAAACCTGAAAGAATAATGCCCAAGTATTCTGGTACTGAGAGGAAAGGCTAAATTCATCACCACTCAATGACAGGCAAGACCATGTGCTGACTGTATCTTCCCGTGTGGTTATTATTCAGTCCTGTGGCTGACAAAGCAGTTGTAGGACCTTGACACAAGGCAGATTTCATATATAGTATGCTATGCATCACCCAAGATATTTTACACCTGAAAAAGGTATGTGAAGCCAACATTTCCCAGGCAGCATTCAAGGCCCTGTTCCTTCCCCTAAAGAAGATGACAGTACCCATTGAATTGTTTCTGTGATATATTTTATTTTTAAACTGAAAGCCATCAGCACTTAATTTTTTTTTAATATACACATTAACACAACATGGTAAAATCAGAAGTAACACTGTGTAGAAAAAAACTGCTATACTTAAAATATACTTTTAGTATTTAAGATGTATACTAAATCTTTTCAGCTTTCCAAGTGCTAGTTATTTTTTAAAACACACGTGAGAATTATAACTGCATTAGTTACTGACCCATGGTAGTGCTGAGCAGTCAACTCAACTGAGTCACTTGGGCATCGGATAAAATATCTGCCTCATCCTTTTGATGTATGTTGAGCAGACAGTGGTCCAAACTGAATATTATTTTTCCTCTTTTGACCTCAAACAATGGCAAAACTCTTCTGGGAAAGCACCTGTATTCTGACCACTGGTGGGCTTACAGTGACATTGCTGCCTGACACTTGCAGCAAGAGCTGGGATTTTCGAGCTGGGGAGAGCAAGAGGCTCTGGGTGAAACACATTTTGGGGGGCAGGGGGCAGATACTGAAACATGCTTCCAGGAGTCTGGGTCTTGGAGGGTCTCTCAGTTCTCTGGACTGCAAATTAGTTGGTTTGCAAGGAACCAAAATGAAGCATCGCAACCTGACTTGCTGCTTGTTTAGTAAGACTGTAGTACAGTTTCAGCAGTTAAATGGCAGGACTAAAAGAAAGCTTGTTAGTAATGTAGTATCACTAAAGAAACCAAAACCCAACTAACACCCTCCTTCCCTTGCCAAACAGCCTCTTTACATTTAAAGTTATTCCCTGTGGCTCTGTTCTTTATTTTGATTTTTGTAACAATTTTTCTCTCTCTGATGAAACACATTGTAGACATTAAATTAAGGGACAAATATGTCTGTGTCTGCCAGAAAGAAAACTGTGATGCAATTAAAATGCCATTAGGGAACCCCCTGTGGGATGTTAAACCTAAAGACTCTATTCAGAAAGCAAAGCCAAAATTAAAGAGGTGTCTGGTTGCAGATCCTCTGCAGATTTCCATTTCTTGACTACAGTACCATGGAGACTGTGCTAGTCAGGAACTGAAAGGTTTTTCCAGTCATGCGTGTGGTATTTTGAATCATGACTTTGGCAAATGTTCCTTTTCTGTAAGCCATACGTAGAAGTGTCTCTACATTGCATGACATAAAGTGCAACTGAGCATGGCCCACATGAAACAATGGCAGCAGTGGAGATGGGAAGCTGTCCAGGCCTTGGACAAGCCTTGTCCAAGGCTTGGACAATGAGAACTAATAATAGTTTTCCCTCAGAAAATTTACATTAAGTGCATCTCTATGTTTGCTGAGTCATCTGTGAGAAGTTTGGAGAGAGAAGTGCAGCTATTTGCAGCCATCGGGCTCAGCAAGCTCATGAACAAGCCTCCATTCTAGCCCAGTCTCTGGAAATAAATCGTTAGTGCTTATATGTTTGGAGACATATAAGAGCCTGATCCTTTGAAAATAAAAATAAATATATGGTCCATTGAGGCTGGTCATTTTTTCTGAGGCAACTGAAGGAATCAGCAGAGTCATTGGGTGGTAGGTATTAAGTTTTCCAGTGACAGCCCAACCCTGGTGCTCGAGTCCCATTTTTTTCATTTCATTCAGCGTGATTCTTTGCTGAGGATATTAGTAGGGACTGGAATAATAATAGAAGCACACCTCTCTTCTCTGTCTAGGAATTCTCCTGATGACTGCAGCGTGGCAAAAGGAGGGAAAATGGTTAGCGGCTCAGACAATGTTGGGATGAACTATGGAAACTACATGGAAGAGAAGCACATTCCACCCCCAAATATGACTACCAATGAACGGAGAGTCATTGTGCCAGCAGGTTAGACCCTCTACATGAAAGTTTCAACCATAAAAATGCATTACCCATAAGTCTACTAACATTATTTAAGATTTGGAGAAAAGTGGCAATGTGATACAGGTGATCAGGAAGAAAAGAGCAGTAATTTCCCAGGGTTATTAAGAGAACGAGCTGAGAAATATCATAGTGAAGCCACATCCTCAACCTGGCCTTCCCATTTCAGCAGCAGAACTTGCTGATACAGGCACTCAGATCTTATCTGAGTTCTTAGCTCCTTTTGGAGTATTTCACCCTAAAGTGGGCAAAATGAAGAGCCACTTCCATTTCCTAACACCATGGACTAGCTGGGTGCAGAGCGTGTGGGAGGGAGAAAGGATCATTGTACCACATGATGTCCTTGCAAATATCCAGTGCAGTCCAGCCCTCAGCATGCTAAAACACAATAGCTTCTGTGAAATCGAACAGTTCATGAAAAGCATTTATCTAGGTTATCCTCTGACTTTGGGCGGTGTAAAACATTTTAGTAAGCAAACTGACAATTCTACTGCAATATAAGAGCACAATTGAGAAATTCTTGGTTAGTCTTGGCAAGCTTCGTTGTGGGATTCAACAGTTAATTGAACAAGAAGGCATTCACTCCTGTGTGCCTTGTCCTCCAAAAAAACCTCTTCTGGAAGGTTTGTTGCCTCAGTTTCCAAAATAATTAGCATGCCTATTTCCAAAGTCAAAGCATTAGACCATCATGACATATGTGGGTGTTCATAAACCACTGGATATACACAGCATAGACACAACACCTGCAACCTGCAAAGTGAAGGGAATGTTTTGCTGCCAGTTCCCCTCCAGCAGAGATGTGCCTATCTGAAACATTTCTGCTACTGCTATGTTGCTTAATATTCTTACAGTTTTTCAGTTGCTAAGATATGCAAGAGTACTAACTGTGGCCAATTTTGCAAGCTGTGATTATTTCAGTTATTTGTCAAGATACATGTGGACAAATATGTTGCAGTATCCTCTGCAATGGTATTGACAGTTCTATTCTGAAGCACAGAAGAGTGATGCACTGAATAATGAAGTGTCCTGCCTAACTGGAAGCAGACCACACTGAAATTCATGACATTTGAATGTTCTTCTAAAACATTTGTCTTCTTTGTGGTTGGCACTCTTTTCAGTCTTTTAGTAACCCTTAGCATGGTTAGTTCAGCAAGATCTTTTTTTCTCAGTGTATTCCTAGAGGTGTGTTTTGAGGTGAATTTGAGTGACATTCAAAGAACAAGATGGTCACAGCCACAGCCTTACTATTTTGAGGTCCCTAGAAGAAATGTATGGGTAGAAATCAGCTGTTTTTGTTTGCCTACCGCATAGGCAGTGTGCAGCTCATGTAGCAATGTTTAGGAATAAAAAAAGGAAAATTCATATTTCCAGCTGTGGTAACTTTCTAGTTATCATAAATAAGAAGCATTTAAAAATAGGCATAATCAAACTGTTCTGCTAAACTTCCTGGTGTTTGGTTGTTTACTTCAAACCAAACTGAATGTAGTTGTTTGAGTTCTCTGCTGTAGATGTGGGTAATCGCATCCAGACCCTGGGTTTACCAGCCAGACTTGCATCTCTCTAGATTGCTACGTATTTCGTACCAGATGGAGGGGTTCTTCTAAGTGTTTTTTGGTGCACTTCAGAGAACAGAGGGACTCTCTGAAGCTCCAGAGGATTAAATATTCTGACTTGCAAGGGCTTAAAATGCCAAAAGAAGCACCAGAAAAGGGGAGGCACTAGTGGGTGAAGGATTGGGAGTGAGCAACAGCATGACAGACTCTGAATAGTTCCTAGCCTGTGGCAAGAGATCTCCACCTCTTTCAGACCACCCTGAACAAGTGAAAAGAGAGGGGATGGCACTGAATTAAGCCACAGAAAAGCTATTTAGGCTGTCACTCAAGTCCCAGTCCTTCCACAGAATTTTATGTGACAGAGTACAGCCATTTGACCTCTGCGTGCTCCATTCTCAGTCTTCAGGATATCATAGAGTCACAGAATTGTTTAGGTTGGAAGGCATAAACTGTTGAGTTTTTTTCCCCTTAGCTTTATTCTTTTCTCTTCAAAAAGTATAAATTCTTCACGGTAGGAGGTGTCTTCCGTCATGGGGATGTACACTGCAGGTTGTTAGGGTCCTTCATGTTGATTGATGCTTACTGTAACTCAAGAATAGGAAAAAAGAGAATGGAAGAGAAATAGACAAGGAGGAGTTTAGAGGCAAAAAAGAAGTTTAAGTTAAAATCAAGGATTCATTCAAAAATACAAGGTATTTGGCCTTATGTTTTGCTACAAATCTGGACTAGTTCTTGTTTTTTTCCCCAGATGGTTTTGCCAGTACTTCAGGTAGTAAGTAAAAACCCATGCAGGTGTAGCAATGTACACCAGTACAACACAGCAGTGTAGGAAAGAAAGTGCAGAATATTTTAATATGACCCACTCTAGTTTATGAAATAACTAGCCAAATCTGTGAGTGCTTGCTGAGCCTATGCCCAAGAAACAGTACTTCTGACTTGAGTGGAAGTTTCACTTGAATAAAGATACAAATTCAACAGAGAGCTTTGAAAATTGTTCAGATACAAGTCGCAGTGCTGTTAGTGGGCTCTCTTAAATACTTTTCTGAAGAGTATTCTCTGCATGAGGACAGTAGCTAAGTTAATCTGTGCATAATAATGCATAAAAATAACAAGGCAAAGGAACTAAATGGGAGAAGGAGCTCAACAGCAGAGGGTTTGTTGTTAATAACCAGAGCTCACAGCTCTTCCCTAATAGTTTTCAACAGACAGTTATTCTCCTTTGCACTCAACAGGCCAAATTAATTCCTCATGTACTTCTAGCAGCCAGTAAACAGGGGATTAAGGTCTCTCCAGTTTGACTGTGGTCTACATTTATTTTGTACTGGTCCAGCGCATCATCACTCTCCCCTCTCTGCCTAATTTTATGCTTTGTGATACCACTAGATCCTACATTATGGAGCACAGACCATGTACGCCAGTGGCTGGAATGGGCAGTGAAGGAGTACGGTCTCCCGGATGTGGACATCTTGTTGTTCCAGAACATCGATGGGAAGGAGCTGTGTAAAATGACCAAAGACGACTTCCAGAGACTCACTCCAAGCTATAATGCAGATATCCTCCTGTCACACCTACACTACCTCAGAGAGAGTAAGCTAGTTTTCTGTCATTGTGGTAGTGGTTACAATCAATCTGTCGTTGATACCAGTCTTAGATTTAATGGTGTGGATACACTCAGCTGGGTTTTCAAATGTCTGTTGCAAATGTTGCTGTTCCTAAGAACATAGTAAAGAGCCTGATCCAAAGCCTCTTGAGTTTGATGGAAAGATTCCCATTAATTTCAGTTGGCTTTCACTCATGTTCATTGAAGAAAAGGGTTAGGGAATATTTCTACATGTCCATCTCAGAGAAAAATTAAATTGAAACCCAGCATATTCATCAGCATACTGTAGGAAGAAAATCATATGGGATTCAGTGCTAATGTTTTTTCTGGTCACATACTAATTTCTTTCCATTTTAACGATGAGAACGCTAAACGAGAGTGCAAACATTGATTCATAAAGCGAATTCCAGGCATGATTCTAAGGACTGACAGCAGTTTGCTCTACTCTGAATATGATCAGGAAAATTTCACTTAATTGAATAAAAGTTCTGTAAATTCATGGAAAAAATGAACAGTCCCTGAAGTCCAAATGCAAATTACTTGTAGCGCATGGCTAGCATTTCAAAGGGAAAGAAGGGACTAGTGTATTCCTGGCTTGAGGGCTTTCATCTAAGCTTGAGGAAATTTTGCAGGTTTGCCTCAGTTTAAAGAAGTTAAAGTGAACATGGTTTTTAAAGAAAAACCAACAAGCGTTGCAACACCAGTGCGGTGCAGTCTTCTCCACACGCACACTGTCAATGATCAGTCAGAAATGTTATGCATTCATAATGTTCAATAAATGAATGCCCTAGTTTAAGCTGTAGCACACATGCCTCTCTCCAAACTGCAGACTGAAACTGACTGTCAGTAGACTCACATTCACACAATCCTGTCAGGGGAAAATATGGTTTAAAAAGATAATTCACATTTTTTTTTCATTTTGGTGTTGCTTTTTGTTTTGTTTTGTAGCTCCTCTTCCACATTTGACTTCAGATGATGTTGATAAGGCCTTACAAAACTCTCCACGGTTAATGCATGCTAGAAACACAGGTAATGCTGGCACTGCTCCCATTGCTATAGGTCATCTTCTAAAAGTACAGGATTCCTTTTTACGGGTTGCTTGCTAAAAATGGAAATGGTAAATCAGGAGGGAGAGAAGTGTATCTTCTCCTTGCTGTGTGTGTGAGTTTTATGCACAGACACACAGAAAAAAGGTGAGATAATGTAGGGCCAGATGGTGCAAAAATGGTCTCCTTATTGGTAATTTCTTGTGTCCTATAAGAGAATGGGTTCCCTGTCACATGATAAACTGCAGGCTTGGGGCCTTTGTCTCTGAGGACTTTTTTTCTCATTCTGTCTCATTGTACTGTCAGATCTATTCCATGGACCCCTAGAAGGTTGGTGGAGCTCAAAAGTGCTTCAGCGCTTGCCTAAGTGCTGTGAGCTCTGGTGAATGGGAACTGTTTCCCCTCCCATGCAGTATATATATCGTATAATTCAATAAAATTACTATTTAGGCAGTTAGCTCATCTCATTTTTAGCTATATGGGACTTGAGCTGGCAACTCCACTAAGTTTGATGTTGTAATTTCCACTAAGTCTGATCTGAATATAAAACGATTTTAGTTAATATTCACCCCTTTGTTAATTTGGCCCGGAAAAGTATTGAGTGCAGGTAGGAGAATGATACAATACATGCCTCAAAAGCATCTGTCTTTCAGGATGTGACTTAAAATATTTATGAAAATAATTCAGAATAAATTTTGTCTTGCTCTAGCAGTTGTGCAACAGAGGATGGCATGGAATTGTACATATAGTATGGTATACATACTGATTAAAGATGTTTGGAATATTGCATGATCATGCCTGAGGGTGTTAGTTATCTACGGTGACCAGAAATAACAATTCTTTATGAGAAATGAAAAAGATAATACAAAGGATAATGCAAAAGAAAAAAAAAAAAGAAAACCTTGGATTGTGATACCTTTTTCATATTTCATTTAATTTTTCACTGTGGTAAATAGCAGTGAGTTTCCTAGCAAAATTAACTAGATTAGAAGATCTCTCCCTGAGATTAGATGTTTGCCAGTTGACATAAAGTCCTACTGTGGGCTGTAGGCGTGCTGCAAACCCCACCAAAAGCAACAAAAAATTTTCCATTGAGTTTGATGGGGTTTGGAATAAGCCTTAAGCCCTTTTTAAAAATAGACGGACTTGATGGTCTTTTCCATCTCTGGCTTTCCAGATTCTAATTTGCCAAGCAATTTCCACATACAGTTATCCAAGTGTTGTTCAGCAGTTCTATGTGTTATCTTTTTCTGTATGTGTGCACTGAGAATGATATTTTGAAATTCATTTCACCAAAATGAAATTGTCTGCATTTCTGTCATTGGGACTGTGAATAATATGTTGATCATCAGCATAAGGAAAATTAGTTGTTCTGGTGGCATAAGAACTTTGGAGTGGGATTTTCAAAGGGCCCCAAAAGAGTTAGAAACAAGTTCTTGAAGTCAGCAGTAATTGCATAAATCCTTATGACCCTTTTCATGTTCCTAGAGATGGTCATTAGAAGTCTGTTGATGTAGTTAGAGCAATTTCAATGCCTGAGATAAGTGAGATACCATTTTCTATATCAAGCTCAATATTTTTAATTTTTTTACTCTGTGAAGAGAATAAGATTTCTGAGGGTCTGACCCAAAGCTGACGAAAGTCTGTGAGAAGATTCCCACAGACACCAATAGGTTTCAGCCCAGGTCTATAGTCTCTCTTGAAAATATGAACCTGTTTGGGAAATGCATGCACTAATGAAGAGAAGGCAAAGAAGTTTTATTTCAGAAGATATGAAACCACCTGCCCAGGTGGAGGTGATGGTGGGGAAGGTAGAAGGGATTTCCTGAACTTGACTCTCTCCTCTCTTAACACAGATTTTGCACAGGCTTTTATCCAGTAATTTGAATGGATTTACACAGATGCAAAGGCTATCGGACTTAACTTTTATATATAACAGTCCTAAGATAGATAGAAAATAGTTATTCAAAGTCTTCACTCAGGCACACTACAAGAGGAAAAATATCAGTGGACCTAGGGACTGTGAAAATGAATCTTGAGTTGTTATGTCTTCTTCTTTCTCTTTAGGAGGTGCCACTTTTATTTTTCCAAATACATCAGTTTATCCAGAAGCAACACAAAGAATTACAACCAGGCCAGGTATGAACAATGACCACCTTTTGTATGCTGTGATCTTACTCATTTCATCTCTTGAAATATCTTGTTCTTTTTTTCCTTCAACTCTCTTTTAATAAATATTAGGCTATATTTTGAATACACACACATATTATAGACATATATTTTATATATATGTGTGTGCATATATCATTGTGTAGAGTGAGATGATTAAATAGAGCAGTTTAATGTCTGTTTCTTCCACATCTCTGTCTTTGAAGCAATGCTATCTAGTGTTTAAAGCACCAGAGAATCGGAAGACCAGAGCTGTGTTCCCTGGTTCTGTTGCATTGTCCCAGCGCACTCACTTTTCAATGTGCTTCAGCTCTCTGTCTGTAAAATAAGGCAAGAATATCCTCTTTGATAATGCTATTTGAAGTATATTGGGAAAAAAGTACTCTAAAAATGCAGGATACATGTTTCTCCTGATATCTACTTTTTATTTATGTTTGAGACAAATAAACCCCACAACATCTGATTGTGAGTTTAAGAAACTAAATAAGTAAAATCAAAACATAAGTTCTTACTGCTCGGTAGTTTGAAACCCATGAAAATATTGTGGGTGTGCTGATTTGAAAAAGGCTAAAGGGAACAATTAAAGAAGATGAGGACATTACTATGAAGCTAAAAATTTTCTTTACATCACCCTTCACCGCTAAAGATGCTGGAAAAATTCCTAATCTGGACAGTTGCTTTTCCAGTAATAAGCACAAAGTACTGTGAAACATCAGGAGGAGTTGCAGCAAAATACTAAATTTAAAGGAAATCCATTACTGAGCCAGAGGCATACATCCAAGTGTTCTGAAGGGACATACGCTTGAATTGACGGAGCTCTTGTGAAAAGATACCTTCTCTCATTAAAAACAGAGGGGTTTTTGGATAGCAAATATTTTATCAATCTTTTATCAGTGCTCTAGGGTATAATCCAGGAGAGTATCCACAAGTATCTATTTTATATACACTTGTATACATGTATATATGCAGGTCTGCAGATTTGTTAATTGATAATCAAAAAAGATAGATAGGGAAACAGCTGCCATACCATTACATGATCAAATCCTCCCTGCTCAGCTTCTAGGAAAACAAACTCTTCAGCTAGATTTGTTTGTCTATAATAATACTGTAGTGAAAAGAAAGGAAAACACTGATCCAATGCATACATTTGGCATTTGGCTTTCATAAGACATTTACCAAAGTGCCCCACAACTATTTACAATGATGAAAGTTAAATCAGCATATCATAAGAAACAAAATATTTTAACAGATCAAGAACTGGCTAATTAATCTGTTATTACAAAGACTAAATAATGGACTGCTGAAGTAATGGGTGCTTTAACATTCTCTGCCATGATCTATAGTTATTAATAATTGGAAAAAGGACACAATAAAATTTGGTATAAAACTTAGCGATGACATATGATTTTATTATTACTTAAACCCAGAGATTCCTCGAAAGGATTCCTGTACAGGCACCCAGAGCTTTATTAGAGATCAACGAACTGGCAATACCTTAACAGCTGAAAATACAAGTTGATAAATGCAGTATAAGACACAAGTTATTTGCATATCTTACCGATTTCAAATTAACCCTCTTCACTCATAAAAGAAGAATTTAACATAGGCATCTTTATTTATGGCACAATGAAAGCCACTGCTCTAGTTGTTGGCCAAAGTGAAGAAAAAGTAAACAAATGAAGAAACACAGTGGAAGATCATATGGGAAATTTGACTGTGCCATTAAATACATCAGCAGTGTGGCCTTGTACGGAAAGCTGTGTGAATCATCCCTTATCAAAAAGGCTATTTGCAGAATTAGAAAGCGCTTAGAGTAAGCCATGGGAATATGGAAAATCTTTCGGGCATGTTGAAAGATATAAAAGTTTGAAATTGTTGAACACAGGGAATGGGGATGAGGAAACATGATATAATTATCAAAATAAAGAGTGTCACAGAGTACCTGCTTAATCTCAGTATTAGAAGAAAGGATATTCAAAAAAAAGTTAGACATTGTCATGAAACATTAAAGCAGACTGTGGCCCTCGTGGTCACAGGTTATAGTAGCACCCAGGAGCTTTGAACGGCACAGAGGAATCTGGACATGAATATGGATGAGAAGACAAAGCATAGCTATAGAAACAGGTACGAACTATGCAATGTAAAACTGGATGCCTGAAGCTCACAGTAATTTCCAACGAAAATGAACATGTAACATAAGACCACAGGGGCCTGGGTGTCCTGCAGGAAATAACCATGCCAATTGAGAGGATTTCAGGCAAAGGCTAGAATGATTCTGCTGTGAAAGACTACTGTTTTATGGGTATGTTTCCACTGGACTTGAACAAAAACTGGATATTTTTTTATCTCATGAGAAATTCTATGATTTCAATATTTGTTTCATCCTGACTTGTGATGGAAGAATAAAATACTAGTTTTCTCTGAAGTAAAAAGTTCTGAAATACACATCAGACATGGTGAAGTCCTTCATTTCAGCATTTCTATCCAAATCACATTTACAATGACACTTACAAGACAAAATGCTTTATGTCAACATTAAAAGCATCTTCCAGTGTTGACACAATTCCTTGTGGGAGTTATAGTTTGAATATGGGGTGTCTCTATTCTTCTGTGTAAACTGGTGTATCCTAACTAAACATTTCCTACAACAAACTATCATGTGATTTTGAAAGTATTATTTTATTTTATCTTTTACAGTTGAAAGTTGACAAACATCTTTAAAGTCAGAATTTTTATTCAGAAAGAAAAAAAGATTTTTTTTGCAGAAATTCAGTTTTCTCTCAATAAACTATTTTGTTGGCTTATTCCATAGCTTTCCTTTTTGTTAAATGTCACACTTCAACTAGACTGCAAAGCAGCTTTTCCATAACAAAGCGCCCTTGATGTGAGAGCAATAGCAGACCCTGGGGACAATCACTTGATGACATGAAAAAGGTCAAAAATGAGGAGGGGGGAGTAAATAATGTTAAATGGGAATTAGCCAAATCCTGGGATGCAATTCTGGAGAAAGTAATTAAGCATTGCCATTGTTAAGGCACTACAATAGAAAATAGGAAATGAGCAGAGCTTGTAATGAACTGCAATGACAAAGGCGTATTTCTTCAGTCACCTTTAAAACAGAAACAGAGGTTTAAGGAAGCTGAAAGTAATACAATGAAGCTATCAGGAGCTCAGGAAGACCTAATATGGGTTTGTCTACATGTCCCATCAAACAGGAGCATTCCCATCAAAGATCTGTCCAAGATAAGGACATGTTGTACTAATATCTCACGAATAAGAACAGATCTGCTTATCTAGGATAGCAACATGTTTATCAAGGCACAATACTGAACTAAGAATGAAGTTGGAATTTTGCACTATTTCAAGAAAGACAGATAACTGGATTTTTCTTTTAATGGAGAGGGCGTAGTCAGAAAACCATCTTATGATGTGTTGAGTTAAAAGGCAAAACGGTTTTCTCACAGTACTAAATTTGTGGCAAATATATTTTAAGGCTGCAAGTGCCACCGAGTACAAGCACACAACATCACACAGCCCTCTCAGTGTACAGGTGCCTAATAATTTGGAGACCCATAAATAGATAAGGGGCGAGGCGAGGCGAGGCGAGGCGAGATTGTGGGAGGAGTTGCACAGCCTAATGACAAGCACATACCTTTTCCCCTATTTGTCTGTAGTCTTTCTGGGCAGGGAATGGAAGAACTGGGGGAAAAAAATAGGTTCCTGTGTCACCAGAATCTCCCTGGCAAGGCTGCCATGGACGTAGAGATCTGGCCAGGCAAGGCAGGACTGGACAAGATACAGGCAAGCAGCCCAGGCTGAGCCCTTTCCCCCTCTGGACAGACAGAACTTGGAAACCCCTGGAATCATGAACAGAGTCCTTCTGAATTTTTTGCCAGATGATAAAGTCCTCAGGCCATGAGGTGTCTCTAACTACAATTAATTGCACTGTTGATCTCAACCTGGTCAGGACATCTGCATGTTACAATGATTCACCTGCACACCAGTATTCTGCTCAGAGATGAGCACATGTGCAATTCAGGTTATTTTCTCCGAGTTTCTGAAGGACAAGGCTGTGGAATAGTTCTCAAGAAACCAGAGATAAAAAGGCACTAGTTATTCAAATGTAATACAAAGACAAATTGCATATCTCATCAAAAGCAAAGGTTTTGAAGTGTAAGATTCTGAGAGACAATTGTGCTGGTAGTGCCAGTCTGCTCCTTAAGCCAAACAGACTAAATAAATTAAAGGCAATTTGGTTGTGAATTTCACACTACACTTTATTTCCATTCAATACTTCTGATCATAGTGCTTGGAAATGGGCAGAGATACATCTGTTTTGCACAGAGCCAGTCTATGACTGTTTCTTTACTTCCTAACTGGTTTCATTTCCAAACATCATTTCTAAAATAAAGCACAAGCACTGTTAAGAATCAAATAATCTACACCAGCTTAGTTCTACCAGGTGGGTACTGCTACCCTCCTGAGATCCTGGCCAGGCAACATAAGTCTCTGATTTTGGCAGCAATTTTAGCTAATGTTTTAAAGCCAGCCGTAGAAAAGCACGGGCAACTGCAAAAGATTTCAAAGGGTAAACCAAACATTTTAATTTATCACATGTACTTTATGAAGAAAGCTTTTACATTTTAGTTTCTTCATTTTTATATGCTAAAGCATTTAAATGAAATAGAAGTACTGAGTAAATGAAAGAAAATTTGGATACATAAAGTTAAAAGAGCTTTTCCCAAGAAGCAGAAAGGAATACTTAAATAGATGAAGCAGGAAAAAAGCTATCCACTTTTTGGAAGAAATATAATATGTGTACATATATATGTTTAATATTTAAGCATGTTCACTGTTTCCACATGTTATGTTTCTAAAGATCTGTGAGGATACTGGAGTGTGGAAGGGAAAGTGAAGGAAAAAGAATTAATAATTTGAAATGACTAGTAGAAGAGAAACAAGTGAGATGATTGGCAAAGTGCAGCCACCAGTTATCCCAAAAGGCTGGATTTTGAATGATGAGAGTGAGACCAGATGGTGCATCTGAGGAAGAGAGCACTTGCAAGCATGAGGAGTAACATCACAGGGAGAGCACAATAAAGCGCATGATGGCAATGAGAGCCGGTGCAAACACAAACATACAACAGTGATTTAGAGGAATCTCCAACAGACAATACCAAGACTTTGTTGTCTCGCATATCTCTGCCTGTGACCAGGTGGCAGAAAAGGGAACTCTCAAACTCAGCCTACAAGGTTTGATCAATCTCAAGGGGTGACAGCAACAGACTAACAAATAATAGCACATTAAATCAACTAAAGTCTATCTTCTTAAAATACTGTTACATGCTGAGATTGGGAAGGAATGGTACACAGTTTATGCTTAATCTGAGCTCTGACCTCTTCGGGGACTTTTCCTGCAAGACTCTAGCATAGATTGTCCATGATGTGCAGCACATTTCATTCCTCTGAGCCTTTGGAAATTATGGACTCTGTAGCCTGTTTGTACCACCTATTTCAGTGCAGTTCAGACATCTAACAAGAACACGCACCTCTAAAGAGCAATGCAGAGGGCAATGTGATACTGTTATTTTTAGAGACAATAAAGACGATAAAGGTTTCAACAAGGAGTATCCTTCCTATTTCAGTAATTTTTCCAATCCAATGGGTCCCCTAGAAATGTGCCCCTTACGGATGTAAACACTTTATGCCATATCTGCATGAATCAGTATATTTTTCCTTTCCAGATTTGCCTTATGAGCAAGCCAGGAGATCAGCATGGACGAGTCACACCCACCCCAGTCCTCAGTCAAAAGGTAAAAAACATCTGCATATGTCTAGCCTGTGGGCCTAATGCACATCTGGTGCAACCTGGATAGATTCTGAAGTGAACTGATATGAGCTACCTCAGCATTCAGCTTTGGAAGATTTTTACCTGTGCCTTGGCTGGAAAGCCTGTTAGCTGTGTATAGGCAATACTGGGTGGAGTCATTGGGGCAGCCGCATACTTCCTTGAACTCAAGCTTCATCAGGTCCATGACCATGTAGTCTTATAAAGCTAAGTCCTGTTGTGACCATCATTGAGTGGTGAGCAGCAGGAGTCCCAGGCCTGTGATCTATCATAGGTTTGGTGACCATCTTCCAAACTGGAAAAATAACTACATGGGTTTTTTCATTTTCAGCTACTCAGCCATCATCCTCAACAGTTCCCAAAACAGAAGACCAGCGTCCTCAGTTAGGTGGGTGTCATTTTGTTTGAATTATGCCTGGGTGTGATGGGGTTTGTTGAATATGATAAGAAGGACAGCTCTCACCTACCAACCAGAAGCAAATTGCAATATCTGATTCAGACCACTAATAAGACCTCCAGCTGGTGACCACAAAATCCCCAGATGTGTATGAGTTGGCTCGATATCTGGATCTGAGATGAAGGCTCCCATGGCCATTGAAAATTACTTTTTGTAATGTTTAATGGCAGTGATGACCTTGCAGAGTGAAAAAGCTGTTAAACAAAGTGCCTATGTACAGTTTAGGTACAAAGGTGGAAGGTAAGGATGTCAAAAGACCATATACTCCACAGCAGTTGAAATGTGCATGAGCAAAGAAAAGAAAACGGATTACAGCATACAGAAACCTATTTGAATTGGGCTCCTGAAATTAAACAGGAAAATTAGGAGGGTTCTTAGTCTATTGGGAAACTGAGGAGAAAGCAGAAGTTTATGAGTCTGTAGACTACTGATTTTGCAAAATGGGTGCATTTTTTGTTTTCAAAGCAGCTAATCCATGGGGTAGGACCTAATCCCTTATTGTGAATTAGACTGTGCTTTGGACAGGTAGCTAGAAAGCACTGCAGAGATTCTGAGTCAGTTATGGCTTTTGTTAACAGCAAAAGGGTAGAAATAGGAAATAAAAGAGATTTGGAGGATATTGTTAGCTCAGAAGACTCTGAGCCTGTTTTTATCGCATGGATTTCAAATCATTATTCTGGTTTTTGTTATAGCTAAATAAGACTGTGCGCGTGACTACATCTCATTAACTCATATGCATGCTGCCTGGGAAGTATTATACTGTTTTTTTCCCAAATAGCATTTTATCTAATCTGGCCTTCCAACCATGAGAATCTTTCAAGAAATATACTAATGATTTGTGTAAGTTCTTAGGACCATTTAATGGCTGTGTGTGAGCTGCACAGATTATTTAAATGTATAAGAAATATAACCTGATTATCTTCTTGGCTGTAAAGCTGGCATCCATTTGAGAGCAGCTGGCTGGAGACGAGGCAGCCCAGCAACAGGGTCATTCAGCGAGGGGCGAGGGGCTGTGCTTGCAGCCCATTGCTTTTGCATTTGTACTTCTGTCACAGCCTTCCCTTTTTCCTGTTGTACTTCAATCAGGCCAAAATAAGTTTTCATGTCCAGAGGGAATCCCTTGAGGAAAACATTGAAATGCTACAGGCATTGTGTGGCTGACGCAGGCTCTTCTGAAAACCCTAGTTGCAAGGTTAATACAGAGGATCCCTCACTGGACTCCAGTGACAAAGAAAAATAGACCCAGCCACATTGCCTGGGTTCAGCCATGCACTCTCAGCCCTCTTCTGGAGGCTCTTTTGGCACAGAAGAAGTTAGCAGTGGCACGGGGAAAACAAATGTGGCCTCACAAGAAGAGAGGCCACTGTCCTTTGCCGGGGGCGACTCTCACCCCATTACCTGTCTGTGCCTGTGGGCCCTGGCACGCTGCAAGGGTCAATAGTACCAAAGGGTGCCCGCGTGTATGTGTACTTCATTTAAGTAGGAATCAGAATATTTCTGAGCAAAATTTACAGGGTGCCTGAACATATGCTTGTGCACACTAATACAGTACAAAAAGCAAATGTGTATCCTTGCAATTGTTCACTTGCACACCCAATTTTAAGGGAAAACACACAAATATTGTGATGCAGAGAAAGGAACTGCTTTCCCCAGTGTTGGACCTGCTGTCCCGTCAGGTGGTATACACTGCCCCTTACAAGGTTAAAAAATAACACCTGAAATATTTGACATCATTGTTACATGATTTAAAATCTTTCTTTCAAAATTTTGTAGATCCATATCAGATTCTTGGACCAACCAGCAGCCGACTTGCAAATCCAGGTGAGAAGGGATTTTGCTGATTTAGGAGGATTTCTCTTCACTGCTAGTGTCCCCACTTCAGCTTTAAGGCCAGACCTGGAAGGTGATGTGACCAGTTTTACCGCTCTTCAGTATGACTCAGTGGGAGCTGATGATACCCAACGTGTTGCAGGATTAGGTTTCTAAATTACACAAGGGTGGGACTGAGGTCACAGATTAAGACACATAAACTCATGTATCTTAATGTAGGTGTCTACATATGAGCTAGGTGTTTTATTTCCCATGATACTCATTGGAGGCGCATTGTGACAGGGGCTTGTAGCATATTTCAGCTAAAGATGAGGAACCTTCTCAGTGAGTTAATAACAGTGATTGTGAACTGTGCAGATTTCACTGTTGCTGCTCTGAGTCCGCAGGACACACTGTGGCCATACATTGCCATAATCAACATCATAATCTGCCACAATGGATTGACATTGTATGTGCCACTTACTATTTCTCCTGCTTTAACAGCCACAGGGCACAGTGTTCCTTGTTCCACATTGAGGTCTCCTCAACCCCCAGTAACAATGTTTCTTCTTACAACCATTGTATGGCTTTTCAAGACATGAAATTGCCAAAATACTGATCCATTTCCTTCCACTTTATGCCAAGCGACATCAAGCACAGTTCTAGATTATCTTACTTTCTAAAGAGTTTTGCATGGCATAGGAAAGCAATTAAGTATTAAGAATAAGATTTTCCAAATGGCCTAAGATGGTGGGTTTCCAGATGACACTGATCTTGTCTAGAAGTGGAGGCCTACCTCCCTTTAATTTGTTCGTAAACCCCGGCTTTTACAATTTGTCAAGTGTCCATTTGGTAGCCTTCATTACTGTGGAAGACACTAACATGATCTGGATTGGGATACTTTTTTAACATTTGGATATGGAATTCCTACACACCATCATTCCTGTGCTTTAACATGTTTTGTGTGTTTATAAATTGGTGGAATTACTCTCTCATTAAAAGGAAATTGACAGCAACCATTTATTTTCATAGGATTATATATTACATTTGGAAGGCAAGTGTTTATGTTAGAACATATGTTGGATTGCTTATTCAAAAATTTGTGTTTTGTCCAGTGCTGAACTGTTTATTGATTTTCAAAGGCTAATCCTCTTGTTATGTTTCGTGTATTAAAACTTGCATGCCTTGCTCATACCATGGATTCTTTTGTTTGTTTGTTTGCTTAATGCATGTTAATGGAACAGAAGAAATTCATTAAGGACAGTTTGGATAAATATAATTTGAATGAATATGGGTTTCAGTTGCACTGAAGTATAAACTACTAATGGATTTCAGATGCTACTCTAGCTTGATGTTTTAATTCGCTACTATAAGCTTTCTAAAGAAAAGCTTGTTTATTATACCCCCGTATCTGGTTTGGAAAAAAAAAAAGAAACCCAACCGATTCCTGGTCAGAGATGTACTTAGAAGTTAGCACATACAAGCTGGTTGGCAAATTCTGCTGACATTGTGCTTGTGAAACAGATTGCCTCGCAAGCTGCTTCAGCTGTATTTTGCATCATTTGAGTGCTGCTTTCTTAAGAAATGCTAAACTTTTAACATGAATATCAGTGGCAAGGCCCTTTGAAATCTACTTTCAATTGCCTAACATGGTCAAATTTTGTTCCTATGACTCTGGGCAACACACTTCTGCAAAGTTGACAGCAGACTAATTATTTTCTTTTTAAGATGAAATTGGCAGAGGAGGGAGAAAAAACCAACAACATTTTAAGTCTTAACTTCAATAATCATTTAAACTCGTTTGACACAGAACAATGACAAGACTGTATTTTATGGACCTTTTCACTGTTCTTGCAAATGTTTTGCCCTATGGTTGTATGCAGTGCAACAGCAAGCTAATAAGTTTCCGTTCTGCATTTCCCCAAATGCTGCAAATGGATGATATGGTTTGGCATGAGCCCAGCTTTCTCTAAACTTCTCCATTTTGTGTAGGCTTATTCCATAGCAGAGAACATTTAGTTGCAACATAATGCTGTGAGAACAAGCAAACTGTTACGCAAGTGAAAGCTGTTTGTCCTGAACTTTAGAGATTAGTTTCCTAAATGAGCGCTGCATTATTTCCCCATCAATTGTCTACACTGAATGACATTAGGTAACTATGAAATCTCCATGTAATGGCATTCTGCCACTTCGATGAGGGAAAACATGACACATTACAATTATCTCTGCTCTTTAGGATTTCATGAGATGGGGCTGGGAGAAAGGGGACTAGTTAAGAGTAAGAAGTAGGAACCGACATTGCAACATTTCCTAATAGCGTCCTATGCGAGAGCCTGGAAGAATTGATGTCTTAACATTATTAGTCACTAGTCCTGACATTTCTATTTCGTTTCCCCCCGCAGGGAGTGGGCAGATACAGCTATGGCAGTTCCTGCTGGAGCTTCTCTCGGACAGCTCCAACTCCAACTGCATCACCTGGGAGGGCACCAATGGGGAGTTCAAGATGACCGACCCCGATGAAGTGGCTCGACGCTGGGGGGAGCGGAAAAGCAAACCTAACATGAACTATGACAAACTCAGCCGTGCGCTTCGCTACTACTATGATAAAAATATTATGACTAAGGTTCATGGCAAGCGCTATGCGTACAAATTTGACTTCCACGGAATTGCTCAGGCTCTCCAGCCTCACCCCCCAGAGTCATCCATGTACAAATACCCGTCAGACCTCCCCTACATGAGCTCCTATCATGCGCACCCTCAGAAGATGAACTTTGTAGCTCCCCACCCCCCTGCTTTGCCTGTAACATCGTCCAGCTTTTTTGCTGCCCCTAATCCATACTGGAATTCACCAACTGGAGGTATCTACCCCAATACCAGGCTGCCAGCTGCTCATATGCCTTCTCATCTTGGCACCTACTACTAAGTGGGGAAAAAAAGAAACACCAGAAAAAGCAAAGAAAGACACTTCTCGCTGGGATACAGTCCCTGATGAATTGCAATGAACTCTATTGGAGTACACAAATTAAAAGTGCCTAAAGAGACAAGTGAAGGTTTGGCTGGGAAAAAACACATTAAAAATAGATGTCAAAAAGACTCTTTGTAGTAGGGATTTAAAGGAGATATTCAAGAAGTATTAAGATACTGAAGTGTAATGTATATGGGCATCGACTCTGTGGACCAAACAACAATAGACTATTGTAGGTAAAAGCATGAAATGATAAGGAAAACCTACGAAAGCTAGTGGTCTTAAAAAGTTGATAAGCTTATGTGTAAAGTTTGATGTCTTGCTAGTGCAAAACTGGGACTATACTACAGCAATATAAGGATAAGTCTATAGTGACCTAACATACAATATATGAATCATTACAAATGAGGGGGGAAGAAGGGAAAAAAAAAAAAAAAGAAAAAAAACCTACCTGTATTTAAAAAATCAAAACATATCAAGAAAATAGACTGGTTTAGTGTGGAAGCTGATTTGGAATATAACAGCATTGTTTTGGTTAAAATCAAATGCATTCCATTCATCAGAGTGTTATCAGCTACTCAAACTGTGAAGACAACCCAAACTTTAAGATTCCTTGACAGTATTACAGGAACCCTGAGCCAAACATTGGAAATGAGAATGTGCTGAAGGGCAAGTGTATGATTGTAGATCAGAGGCCTGCACCTGACAGAGGAAGCAGAAAGGAGAAAGAGGAGGACAAAGGTGGTGAGAATGGGAGAAAAGAAACTTCTTTACCAGTAGAGACTGAAAAGACTGAAAACTTAGTAGCATTGGGACTATGAAGAAACACTTGTTTGGACTTGTGAACCATATTGCTCAGTATCATACCATTCCCAGTATTACAGGAGGAACAGACTTGATTTTATAGTAATAAAAAAAAGTGGAAAAAGGGAAAAGCAGAAGAATTCAGAAATCAGAATATGCATCTCTTTAAAAAAAAAAAAGTAAAACTGGAATTGTGTTTGATATTTAAAAGTTACCCGTTAGAACCTCATCATTATTAAGGGAGTTTGTTTTCTATTGGTTAAAGCAAGAGACAACTCCTGACTGCCAAAATCAGAAATCATCTAAGTATTTTTGTTAGGCGGGCGCCAGTTTTTCTTTATCGAGTCGCGAACGCTGTGCGTTTGTCAGAATGAAGTATACAAGTCAATGTTATTTTTTCCTTTTTATATAATTATTATATAACTTATGCATTTATACACTACGAGTTGATCTCGGCCAACCAAAGACACAAAAAAGGGACAATCAAAAATATTGTGGCCTTGAATTTTAACTCTGTATGCTTAATGTTTACATTATGAACATATTAGTACTTAGAATGCAGAATGTATGTAATAAAATAAGCTTGGCCTAGCATGGCAATTCAGATTGACACTGTAGTTTGCATTTGCATTTGCATTTTTAGTGCCTGACACACCTATTGGATCTCCTACTCACCATGTTAAAATATGCTAGGCATTTTGTTTTAAAATTTTGTTTTGTGAAATCTGGCAATCATGAAAATGTAGAACCAAATAGCAATGCTTAGCCTAAGTTCAAAGTGGACAGGTGCTTTGTATCTTCTTTTCCAGACAGTTCTGCTAAAATACTTGCAGCCCTTCTTTAACAGTGCCTTGCCATTCTAGTCCTGAGCTTCTTTTGCCCAGAGATTGCAACCATGCCCAATTCTTTGACAGCTTCATGGCCAAGATTGAAAATGAAGTCTAAAGGAGGCCTCTAAGGAAGAATACTGACACCCAGAAATTATCTTTTGTTGCCGTCAGATTATGCGGCATAATCTCAGCCTGAGATGTATTTTCATACTGAATCATATGTTGAATTACCATGCCCCCTTGCTATTAACACATACTGTATCATTATTAGTAAATAAAGTGAATAATGAATAACTTCCATTATTCCTCACTTTAGAACGGAGTGTACGGTAGCTTGTTAATTTGTCATTGCAGTCTGTCCTGGCTGTTTACAAAGGGCAGGATGTTTTCTTTCTGTTCTAGATTTAGAGGCTTCCCACACCGTACCCTGGGCCCCAAAACTACATCTGGTGCCTAATGGCGTGACTCCATTTTTTTGCAACACCAGCTGAAGAACTGGTCTGGAAAATCAGCACTGACATTTATGAGTGGCTCTCTGCAGCAGGCAGTGTTTACTGCAGAGACCCCAGACAGCTCAGACCTCCAACTGTATCCTTCTTTTTTGCTGTTCTTTTGTCTCTTTTTCAGACAGAATGGGTGTGGGTTTAGGTTTTATAGCAAATGTTCCGCATATCCATTTTGTGGAGCATTAATCAGTGCTGTGCAATGGGAGCCTACTTGCCAGACTCCCATGTTATGGGTGTCTTGGTGGCAGTTTATAAGCACAGGATTATATTAGTAATGTTTGAGACTTGAGCAGTGGTATCATAAGCCTTGTGATCGTTTGGGAAATAAGCACTGTAAGTCTCTGTCTCTCAAAAAATAAAAACTCACGGAAAGGTTAGAACAACTGAACTCCTGGAAAAGGTTAGTCATTCACTGTTTTAGAAAGCTATGGCAGGCACACCTACATGCTGACTATAAGAATAATAGTTTGCCTTTCAGTGAAAATACATCTACAGATGCTTGCTATCTACTTCATGTGTACTTCCAACTCAAAAAACGGTAAGTGTATTGTTGAACCACCTTTTAATTAAACATTTAAAAATCCAGATAAAACAACCGTCTTTGTTTAGATTGGCAAGGACATGCCTGGAGGCCTCCAAAGGATCCCTAGTGCTCACAGAGCTGCCTGCAGGATTTCCAGATTGTGTTGCCTGGCTGCTATCATGTGCAATGGGAACAATATCTTGACATTAAAAGAAAGGGTCCAAATCCTGGGACAGGGATGGAGTCACAGCAGATGGCATGATGGAGACCCCTATGATGAAGAACAAAATCCTACAGTAGGCCATGGGTAAGCTCACTGGTGAACCAGTCCAGGACACCCATCTTAGAGCTACACCTTTCCCCAGGACCAGCTGACAGCTTTCAAGGAGCCTTGGAAAACCTGAATTTTGCAGCCCTGAGGATGAAGAGGAGAGTGAAGGATGGAGAGACCCTACTGCTGCTGCATTGGGACGGGTGGCTCTGCTGCTTGCAGGGCCTCCCTACCCCAGGGGCAGCAGCCACCCCACGGGGTCTTCCTGCTGGAGGGCGAGGACCAGCCCAGTGTCCCAGGGCACTGCCAGAGGCAAAACAGGCAGTGAGCTTATGCTAGTGTCTCTGCTGCTCCCTGCCTGCTACCCAATCTGGCCCTGCTGCTGGGAGCCAGGAAGACCAGAGTGAGGCCAGAGTTTTAGGGGCTGGTTCCCAGTTCAGACCATGACAAGGGATGGGCCCCGTACAGGTGAAATGCAGGGAGGCTGCACAGCTCTGCGTCCATACCATGAAAGACATTCACGCAAGGTTCAGCCAGCCCCCAAGACCTGGGCTGAATGTGCCATCTATTTGCCATTCAAGCACCTGGATGCATGGACAACATGGCCCTGATGAGTCCACATTTGTACAAGTTGGTCATTTTGATAACTTTGGCCCTTTGTTTAAATTAGAACTTCTTTTAAAGTCAGTTATCGGTCAAGTCTCATTCATACCTTATTACAGCACTCTGAGGACTTCTCTGGAAGTAGAAGCTTTATTTTTCCTGAAATTTAGAGATATACATGTGTGCTTATCTTTCACCAAGTAATACACATCTGCCTGAGAAGCTACACTGTAACATGGGAAGTGACGGTGAGAAAAGTTTTAAAAGTAAAACTAGGAAGCTCTAATTTCATCATTCTCGATCAAGATATTTCCCCTAATATTAAATTGGTTTTAGGGAGTATATAAAAAATGCCTTTGAAGGATGTACTTTACAACACTTGTATTGTGAGTTGTAAGGAAAGATTGACAGAGGTTAGGACAGCACAACACCAGCTGTAATGAACTTCTTCATTCCCCACACTTTCCACATTCAGAAGAGTCCACATTGGGTACCTCAAACACCACATGCTTTTTAAACTGCCCACAGAAACACGGAGATCATCAGTGATTTAGACTTTGTTCTGAAAACTCTTCTTGCTCAGACTCTTTCTTACACCAGCTAAGATCTAATTTTAAAATAAATTTTTAATTACAGATGCGTTGAAGAAAGGTAAAAAACCCTTATATTATATGCTTAATGATTCCATGATCTTTTTCTGTGCCATCTTTTCAAGTTTTGGTCACATCAGGGGAATGGCCCTGAGGATATTCTCTGCTTACCTAAATCACTGGTACCTCATCCATCCAAAGGATTCAGTTAGCTCATGCCCGAATTTTAACTGCCTCCTGAAGCGATCCTGATGCAACACAAGTGCTTAGTTCCTTATCTAGTCAGTGGAGGGAGCCCTCGGGTATCTTCACAGCAGATCCTGCCTGCCTTTGGGACCTATGTTGAGGAGATTAGGTGCTACCATGGAGGCCTTGGGCTTGGCTGGGACCTTGTTGACCACATCAGCAGGACAAGCCCTTTCATGACTGACAAATAACCCAGTTATGTGACAGCAAAGTCTGGTGGAAAAAAACAGAGCTCCCTTGTGCTTTCTTGGTAAAGAAATTTCTTCTTTTTTTCCCCTCACTTGAGTTGTCACATCGCTCTCTGTATTGGGCTGTTCAGAGAGCCCTTCCTCATTAGAGCTTGGCTAAGAGCTCACAGCCCTTAGAGTTCAGAGGAGGCCACTGTCCAGCACTTGGCATTACACTGAGGGAGGCAAGGGCTAAGGAATCCATGAAGCCTCCCCCTTGGTCGATTAGCACTATACCCCTCCCTCCATAATGAGCACTGCATACATGCACACCTGGTCAATGCAGGAAGCTCTCAACTATACAATCCCTCATGCCTCTAATGATCTGGTTATGTCTTGACCTCTGTGCAGACCACAAGAGTGGGTCACACCAGGATTTCAGCAAGAGAAAACAGGAAAATGAAGTCTGGGTAAGCCACACCATTTTCAGGAAGCACATGAGGTTGCTCAGAAGGCTGTCCTGGCTCCCTGCTTGTTTTCGGGCTTCAGCTGCAACCACCAAAGTGGCTTGGCTCCAGCACTGCCCCTTGGGCACTGTGACTGCCCCTTCGGAGCACTGGCAGCTGAGACTACATCAGATGCATGACCCAGTGAGAGCCTTGCTTGAACAAGGGGAACCGCTTGGTGAGCTGAGAATATTAAGCCAACTGGAATGTGGAAAACCATTTCAAAATGTAATGGCCATCATTGTTTAAAAAGGCACATATTTTCAAGAACACTAAATAAAACAGCCAGGCTGCTTAGGCTAGGAATAGCCCTGAGATGTACTTTGAAATCACTGGAGCGAGGACTTCTCAAAACCAGGCTCAGAAAATTTCTTGGGTTGTGTACCAGAATCTTGGGCCATATATAGTTCATAAAAGAATAAGGGGCAGAATAATTTTCTATGCACAATCCTAGAAGAAGTAGTGAGAAAGTCTACTTGGGAAACCCCATCCATCCTCCTTACTATTACAGAACTATTTTCTGCTGTATACTTACTGATGTTTCCTTAACCCTCTTCTCATTTGAAAAGGTCCCAACTCCAGGGTATTTCCACTCATTCACTTAACGCAGAGCTAATACATCTCATTATCAAAGAGGGTTTTTTTGGGTTTTGTATTTTGCAATTTCTTCTGATTACTCTCCCCATGCATCACACTCCAGAGTTCCTAGCCTGCCTCAATGTTTACAGCTTTCCAAATACTTGTAATTTATCATGCTCCCTTTGACTGGATGTCAGCCAAGCTTAGATGTATTCCACTTCGCAAACCTATCCCTCTTCTTCTCTGATAATTGTTAATGGGCCCTTCCCCCCCCACGCCGTCTCTGCACATGAGCAGGCCTGAAGTCTCCTGCTGTCTAAACCATTTCCATCTATGACTTCTGACTGCCTCCTCCTTCCTACTGGAGTCTATGCCTCTCTTCCCAGTCAAGCAGTTAATGTGCTTGTAGCGTCACCTGGCTGAAAAGTCTTCCTTGAGCAGCTAAAAGACCCTTCACCCCTTCAGCTATGAATGGACTTCCATGTTCTTCTTTGTTTGGCGCAGTTTCTTTCTTTCTCATGAACTGAAAAAACTCCCTTTCTCAAATCTCTCCATCAGCAGACCACTAGGAAGGTTTTTCCAAATGGTTGTTGTGAACTTGCTGCACTAATTCCACCAGCTCATTTCGCCCAGCTGTGCAGTGTTTATTTTGGCCCTGTTCCGTCTGTGTCCCGACCAGGCTAAAAGCTGCTTCAGGCAGAAAATGCACATACACAGAGCACCCAGCAGTGTGTTGCTGCTTAGTACTAGATAATCATGAGTAACGTTGCCAAAAAAAGTGCCTATACATTTCTAGTTTTCTTCATGATGAAGATGTCATTCTACTCCACTGGAAACTTGAAAGCTGCTCTGTGGAAAATGGATACAGGGTTCTTAAAACAGGCACAGGCACTTGGGCTAAATGATTGACGTGGTCCTTTTAGGCTTCAAAGCAGTCCTAAGAGGATATGAAAGACCAGTTTTAAGTTTTAGACATGTCTTTCACTCAATTCTTTCATATATTTTTTCAAAACTAATTACCAGTTTGTATCAGCAACCAGCCTTGTAGACCCCTTGGCCACCTGAGACGTGAGCGCAGGACTGCCAGGAATGATATAGGGCTTCAAAGACCACCTTCCTGCACCCTCCTGGAGAAGAGCTGGAGGGCCTGTGAAGCTCTCCAGTACACCTGCAGCAGCACTGACCACAGAAACGGTCAATTTTTAAAATAGTGTCCCTTTTCCCTTGTGGGTTGGGGAGGGGTATGTTCACCTGCATTACTGTAGACAAATACAAGGGGAAGAAAAAAAAAGGGGAAAGTTAAAATACTAATTCGTTTTATGGTTGAAAAATCACCCCATGCTGTCTAGTTCCCAGAAACACTGGTCTGGTACATCAATATATTTCAGTTTCCTGGGATGAGAATGGCATTCAGATGACCCAGCCATGAGTCGGATCCTATTGTGCTGGATATGGTAAATACAGATCATGACTAACAGATGTTGCTTTGAAGTGCTCATATCTTTAAATACACAAGACTAATAAATGCTGGAAGAGGCTGTATTTTTTACCAAGACTAGCTGAACATTTTCCATTTCAGGTCTTTCTTCAAGGATGGAGGGTGGGATTGTTTTTTTCTCCTAACATGCTCTGAGGATAAATCCAGGAAACATGTAGAAGGTGCTTGGACATTGCAATGGGCTCGTATCCTAACACAGATAGACAGCTCACAGCCTGGCTCCCCAAGGGACTGTTTCCCTGAATGACTGCTGGTTATGACTATGGAAAAGTTGGAAGTGGCTCTGTATGGTTGTACGCAAGTTGTAAACTTCCCACCATGAGTTTCCAAGAAAAAGACAGAAAATTAGGACTAAAGCAAGTGGCACACAGCCTTTGGGGCACAGCAGGGCTAGATTCTCAAAACAGGTGTGAAAATAAAGGTTGTTACCTTGGCTATTCCTGGAAGATTAAAGTGAAGGAAGTGGCAGGAAAGGCAGCATACAACCAAGGATGCACGGAAATGGCAGATGGACCTATTATCAGTTGGGCTTGGAAAGGGGAAGGAAAAAATAGGACAAGGAGGCCAAAATCAAGAGGGAAAGAAGAAGAAAAAGAGATATGAAGTTCTGTCAGAGGGTGTAGTAAAGTGTCATGACACTGCCCCCTATATTAGCAATTTATGGAAGGGGGTAAAAGTGGACCTTTAAGACATTCTTGCAAGGATTACTCAGTGCTAAGTGTTAGACCTGATTTGATGATGTTGACATGATCAGATCTGAGTCGTCAGTAAACAGAGTCAACCAGTGGATCAAAACGTGGGCTGACAATGTAAAGGCAGCAATAAAGGAGGTTGACTTAGCTCAACCTCCCCTCCCCCTTAGGGAAAGAGGAATTGCATGTGGTCAGGGGATGCCAGGGAGGCCTCAATACCTGGCAAAACCCAAAGAGGTTATTTTCCTATCTAGGCGTGGAAAGTGAAAGATGGATCTAAGGTATGTGGAGAAGGAAACAGAAACTGGATATCGAAAGGTTAACAGAAAGAGAGGTGAAAGTGGAAGAAAAGGAGACGATAGACCCTAGTGAATTTTGAGGTTCAAGAGAACCAAAAAAGGCTTAAAGAGAAGATAAGGTCAGGTTTAATTCAAAGTGCTGAGCCCAAAGGAGATGCTGGAGAGGAACTGTGATGTGTGATTTGGTAAAAGGCAGGTTAGCACATCTGGGCTAATATAGAGGCTGAAGCTGCCTGAGCTGAGGAGACAACAGAGTTTGTAAATGTTATACTTCATTTCTCTTTCTACACTTACCACTTCAGTATATTTTCAGCTAACATTTCATTATAATTTCCACAAACATTTCATGTCACGACTTCATTACAATGTACTGCACACTGAACAGCTGTAAAATAGCCTTGCCAATGCTGGTAATTTACACTAAGAATGTAATATCCAGTTCCAATCACTGACGAGTGTTATGCAAAATGAGCTAACCAGCATTTTTCATTTCTTTAACCACTTACCTCAACAATTAAATGTATTGCAATGCTAAATGTATAGCATATAATAAATCATTCCAGACTGTATAAAAGCATCAGATGATACATCTCTGTTGTTTTGTCATAAGCTGTATAAAATGCTGGCTTAGCACTCTGTAAGTGGCTTTGTTCACTTTTGTTATTTTAATTATATACCAAAAAACAGCAGAGTTTTATGCATACAGTGTGTGTCTCCCACTATGTGCCAGACGCAATATGCTGTCCTTTTCCTACTTGATGCAGATCACAGGTTTTAGCATAGCAGTCTATGAGGTGGGAAACCAGTCACTACTTTAACATTTTTGATGTTCCACTGTAACTACTGGAATAGCTCTTGAGCTGAGACATGGTAGGTGCTCTTAGTTACTGTTGCATTTCCCTTTCCCTATTTTGGCTAAAAGCTGAGACGTTTGGTTTGTGGCTCAGTCATCTATTTCTCAAAAATGTCTGGTGGGCTTTACTGTAGTCATAATTATGTTATAGAGAGTCATTGGGGTCTAACATGCCTTTTTTCTTCAACTTTGGCACAATACAATGTAAAAGTAGAGAAATTGGAAGAGGTAGACCAGCTTTATTTAGTCAGAATATGTGACAAAATGTAGTTAGTTGACTGATAATAAGGTTTCCAAAAGACCCAAAGTAGCTTAGGCTCTCAAATCTGATAGACTTGCGATGGGATTTTTGTCCCTCATGTTCCAGAAGTCCTTCCCTGGTGCTTTGTCATGTAACAAAGTCATGTTAGTTCAGAAGAACTTGAAGCTGAATGCACTTGAACCTGGGGGTGACCCACCCTCCAGCAAAGGCAGCCATCAGGCAGTAAAACACCACCATACAGAATGTTCACTGTTAAAGAAAAAATAGTTCACCAAAGCACTTTTCAAAACTGTGATCAATAGCTTTATGTCCCCATGGTGGAGCTTGGGGTGGTCTTGAAAAGAAAAAGAGCTGGACAGCGATGTAGATTTGGGATTGTGTTTGAGTACCCTTGACTATGAAGTCTACAGTCTTGGTCTGACACCTGCATGTTGATGTGCAAATGTGACCTTCTCTTCCCAAGCAAGCTGTCCCACACAGATGGAAATACAGGCCTTATGGCACTCGGACCTCAACAAAAAATGCCCATGCATTTTCTAACCCATTCTGTGGGGCTGCTGGAGCCTCTTCGGGCCTTCAGGGTAGTAACAGCCAACAAGTGTCTGGGCAGTCCCCTATTTCAAGGCTACCAAGCATCTGTAGGGAGAAGCACTCTCACAGACTGTGAAGGTGCTAACGAGTCTCCTGAACAATAATGTGAGACACTAAGGAAGGTCTGGGTGCTTGTGGCATTGTCTGACCGCTGGGTGATCTGGGCAGGGTTGTGGTTCATGGTGAACCATCCGGAGAATTCACAGGCCTCCAGGGAAGGAGCAATGCTCCCATACACCTGCTGGGCCTTGCATGGTTTATGCAATTAGCCTTACAATTAGGCTCCTGGAGACTTTCAGGCTTAGTCCCCTGCACCTCCTATAGAAAAAGGTGACCTGAACATTTTCTAGGAGTGGTATGGTTTGCTTGACTGTTGAAGTAAGTACAGGAGTGCATGCTGGGCTTAGTCTGCAAATACTTCATGCCTCCACTTTGACCCTCCCTCGTGTTACACAGTGACTGACTGAGTCAGCTCCTGCAACTCCTCCTGTCACTTAGCTCAGGTTTTGAGATCCAGAAACCATGGCTCCAGTGGCAGCTGGACACCCCAACTGATCAGTCCCTAGAGGCAAGGCTGCTCACAGAGCTGTGGGTGTGCAAGGCACTGGGCATTTTTCTCTTCAGCAAGAAAAACAAAAAATCTGTTTTAAAAAATACAGGAACTGGTAAGGGAATTTGAAACCCACATTACTGGTGGCAGCGTGCCCAGGCTGGACTGCTGGGGCAGGGCTCCTCTGCCTGTGCTCCTGCAGAGCAGTGGACAAGGCGGGCTGCCAGGCTGGGACCAAACCCACCAGCCATGCTGGTAGCCCTGGTGTTCAGCATCACTGGGCTGTGGAAAGCTTCATAGGCTGCCAGCGCAACCTATACCAAGGGGCTCTGGGGCAAAGGATTGCCAAGTCAAAACCTCCTGCTTTCTCATTCTGCATGGTCATTGCGCTCCTTCTATGGTAGGGTTCGTCTTGCGGCATGAACCTGTGGGGTTTTGCAGGCAGCGATCTGCCAAACAAACAGCCCTGTGTGCCCCCCGCCTGCCCCTGTGCCCCTTCTCTCCACAGATGCAGAGGGAGGGCTGGGCACCCTCAGGCACAGGTCAGGGCTGGGCACCCTCAGGCACAGGTCAGAGATGCCAGCAGAGGAGTGTGCGCGTGCGTCCATGTGCGCACACGTGTGTGTAGTTTCCATGCCCCTAATGCTGCCTGGTAAAGTCTCCTCATGGTCTCATCATTCCCACACCAGTGCTCTGTAGTACTGAGTGATCTGCAGGGTTTTGCCAAATGGTTTATAACTGGCTTTTTGAGGGCTATATTTTGTGACACAGGTCATGTTCAGTCTCTTTGCCCTCTCCCCTCATTGCTTTCCTCCTGGGCTGGGTGGCCGAGGAGAGCTGAAGGCACAGGACATTTTTGGATGCTCTCTATATTTCAGATGCTCCCTGAAGTTTCTGCTTGAAGGTCTGGGCTATGCCCCTCGCCCCAGTCTGCAGCAGGCTGCACTGCTGAGCCCCAGGGCAGCTGAAGGAGAGATGGAGTTGTGTGAGAGTGGGAGATGAAGGCAGCATGGACTGGGAAGGTACTGCAGACCATGCTGTCCCTGCTCTGCTCCCCCTGCCTGATTTTACACTGCGGCTGTACCGCACCACAGGTGCAATGCTGCTGCTACTTCTGGCAAGATCCTGCACGTTTCCCATCCCCTCAGCAGGTCTCTGTGGCGTGGGTGACAGTGGCCCAGGGACAAGTGGCCCCCAGCCCAGTGCTCACCCCCTGCTGCAGCGCTGGCCGGGGCCCCCCGTAGCCATTGCTGAATGCCACACTGTCCTACTTGGCCTGGGATGCGGTCCTGCTCACGAAAGCCAGCCCTGGTTTGTCTCTTCAAGCTGGTGTAATACCGAGGGACCCAGGAGACCCTGCACCTCCAGCCTTGCCCTGCACACACATCAGCCCCACCGACGTCCCGCTCCCCCGGGAGCCAGGGGTGGACAGCAGAATAAGCGGAGCAGCTCTCCTCAAATGTGTCAGGGAATATTTGCCAGTTAAGGCATATTCCTATTTCCCCCAAAAGATGGCACTAGGATTCATCAAAAGTGAACCACTCGGCGCCCTGAATATTTTTACATCTGTGAAAAATGCCACCGGGGCCCTCCACTGTGGTCCCCACGTCTCACCCTCCCATAACTGAGGGATGGCCCCTCTGTAACATGCAGCCATCACCTTCCCAGGGCAGACCCCAATGGGGCCCTAGGTTACAGGCAACAAAAACAGAGTGAAAAACGATTTGCCACCTGCTGAGAGTACATAGCAGGAGGGGATGTCTTTTGGTAGGATGAAAATACCCCCCCCCATACATCCTGTGTTTTATTTCTAAGGCAATGAGAAAAACAAATATACTATATTGGAATTAATCATGTTCTTGTACGCTGACATTATCTGCTGTAGTAAAATTGACATCATTAGGATTTTTACTGAGAAGTTAATTATTTTTTCATTTGAGCAACACAGCCCATAAACCTATGAATAGAGTCTGCCTGGTAATTTAGGCCATGTTTTAAGGTTTTTTTGAATGCAAATGTTTCTACATAATGACAATTATAGGAATATTTTCATGATTAAAAGAATAAAACTAATGAAAGTAACTTTTAGTGAGATTATTTTTCCTTGCAATTTTTATAACATATTGAAGAAAGCTTTTTATCTGTCAGTGAAGCAAGTTTTTAGCCTGAAAAACAATCCTCATTCCAAGATAATGGACTTTTTGTATTCATTAACATCTCTAATAGAGCTATCACCTGAATAGCTGGGATTTTTCTTTTCATTAAAGAAAATGATAGGATCATAGCTCTATAAATGAAAAGAAGTTCAAGCGTGCAGATGAAGGGTTTCTAAAGACAGCAAAACTCCAAGGCTGAAAGTGCTATCTCAGTACATTTAAAAATGAAGGGAGTACTTTGTCAAAGCGGCTCTCCTTCCTGGGCGGCTCAGCAGCCTCCAAGGACTATTGGGTCCCACAATTGCCCAAGAAAATATTATTCATTAACAAGTTCAGCGGGAACATTTTTTTGCGAGAAGATCTTTTTTCCCAAATGCTGGTGTCTCCTGAAAGATAAACATCTGATTCACATGTGCTTCCAACTTTTTGGACGAGAGGTTGGCATACAGTCATTCCTACTGCTAGCAGCCAGAAAGATGCTTTTTTCCTCTGCATGTTACTGCCACTAAAGCACGATTGAAAACACAAGGGTGAAAGGCAGTCTGAGGACTGTATTTATTCCTGAACTTACCCATGTACTTCCCACATGATAGACCTGGAGAAGGTGAGGTCCTTGCAATGCAGATGTTCTTCTAAGTAGATGAGCTTGGAGGTGTCAGCTGAGCACGTGACTGTCCCTGAGCATTACCCTTCTTTAACTGCGCGAAGTATGATCTCTATGTCCCGCTTATTTCATCGCCCACTCCATTTGTTGTGCTTAGCAATACACTTTTGCTACTCATGTCTTTGGGTAGGAAGCTGGTCTGTTCAGTGGTCTACAAATTCCCATGCACCGTTACAGCACAACTACTAATGAAATAGTAAAGTGGCAACACAGTCTCAGAGGAGAGGACTGCTCTGGGCTGGATTCACCTATAGCCCTTCTGGAGGTCAGCAGTTTGCTGCCATTTGTAAACTCAGGAGAACCCTGGGACAAAAACCAAACAAACAAACAAAAAAAAAACCCAAACAGCAACAAACAACAACAACAACAAAAAAGACTTTACAAAGCAGACCCTGGTTGTAGAAATGTATTGCGTGGAAAGTATATATTTAGGATGCTTTGGAACAAAACGCATCGGCATAGGGGAAGTGAGTGTTTTAAAATGTCCTGACACTAGATGGAGCGGTGGGTTAGAGCAATCCCCTCTTTGCCGGAGACCCTGTTTGGAGCACATTTCAGGCCCATCCTGGGGTTTGGCAGGACCATGCATGTTTGTCAGCCTCCGCTCAAGAGGCACCAGGGTCTGAAGGAGCCGTGTGGTTTTAGGTCAGGACGCAGAGAGGTGCTCAGCTGTTTGCAGCTGTGCCAGTCTGCTCTGACTCCAGCCCCGCTTCTCCTTCGCTTGCTTTCATTAACAGCATTGTTGCCCAGAAATTACAGAAATAGCAAAACTAATTACCAAATTAATCATCCCCAAGAGGACAGGGACTAACCTCTAGTGCCAAAATAGGCACTGGATTGAGTCTAGCTCTGTTGCAGGAACTGTTTCCCCTCAGCCTGTAAGCATGAGTCCAGCTCTTACTGACACTGGTGGGGCCGGCCATGGGTGCAGAAGTCGGCACGTGTGCGTGTGTTACTGTACCAGGGCACTGGCACTTCATCTGGCAAGTGCTGAGCTGCCACGGGGAGCCATGGGCGCCTGCCGCGCTCGCTGATGTCAATGGCAGCAAATAGGATTCGGTGCTTTGAGGATGGCTTGGCACCTCATAGGCAGGAGGCTTTAATGTGGTTTCTTGGGTGTAACTGAAAGTAGCTTTTGGCCCAGGGGAATGAATATTTTTTGCCTTTGTATATGCCCTTATTTTTGTAATCATGCTGTTAAATATGTCTTCTGGAGAGTAGTAATTAAGAGAGCATATTTTTTAGTTACTTCGTCAGAAGCCATTGAGTATGGTTGTTCAAGGTGTGATCTTTTCTTCTTCTGAATAGATGATTTTTTTTCATCAAGACATGTACCGGCAGCATACTGGAGGTCAGAACGATGACTTCTGGAAGGATTTTCTTCGTGACGCTGTGGATTAAGCACATGAAGTCCTACTGACCTGTGCTGAACTCTGTGGTCTTGAGCCACTTCAGCAGTTTTGGTCACTCTCCCACTACCCCAAGAAATATTCTGAGTGCAGTTTAAACCTGTCCTGGTGTTTAATACTTACCTACTTATTAGACCCTTCTTCTGTTGTATGCATTAGTGGTCAAAACTGGGACATCACGAGAGAGCAAAAGCTGCTGCCAGTTGAGGCATTGCTTTATAGCTCATGAAGAACTGAAAAGAAAGGAAATAATAGGAAGCATTATAATAACTGAATAAGGCTTTCAGCACAATCCATCATAACTGTTGTTCCTTAAATGTCTCTTTCTGTGGTCCTCGCTATGTAAACCTGAGTTTAACTTCCCAGAAGAGTAAAGTTTCTTCTAGCAGGTGAAAGAAATTCTAAAAGTTTGAGCTTTTAAAGCCTATAGAAAAATAGACATGAAAATGATGCAGGAAAAAAATAAGCTTGGGGAGGGAAAGAGGTACAAGATAATGATCACAATAAAATTGTTATGAGCATGATTTCACTGTCAGGAATGCTGCAGCAGGAATTCGAGATTTTTTTATCATTCACCAAAAGGGGCAAAACCTAAACAATTATCTCAGGAATATTTTTTATGAACAAACAAGGTAAGTTTAATTTGCTGTGACTCGTGGATTCAGTTTTGAGGTCAGCAGGGACCAGTTGCTTATCTTGCCTGACCTCCTTCATTAGCAGAAGCTACATGATTTCATCCAGCTAACCCTGTAATGAACTTGACACCAGGGAAATAGGTTCTTATTTTTTCATTAATATCCAGGCAGAACTACAAGAATTGTGTCGCTTTCATCAGTTTTAGCACAAAAGTGTATTTCTGCCAAACTTTCAGGCACTACTTTGTTTGTTGCTCTTTAGTTCCTTTGTTTGTTTACTGTCTATAGCAAATATTATGTTCTCCTCTGTATAAGTGCCCACCCATCAGTCAGGGAATAAGAAACAATCCCACATCCCTGAGGTGACTCACACACCTCATGGATACTGAATCACCATTAAGATGAGGTGAACATGTGGTGTGCAAAGCGGAGGCTGGAAGGTTTTCAGCCAAAACATTCAGAAAATACTGGTGCGCATTAAGGAACTCACAGGAGGGAAGAGAAGCAGCTTATGAATGATTATTTACAACTTAAAGGACTAACCTAACAATTCCCAAGTTCCTCTGGCTGGAATCCCCATGACAGACCATTTGTTTTGTGTGACCCCAAAACCAGAGAGAAGTATAGAAAATTCAGCTGACCTTTGTCTAGCTCTAGTCCACAACCCCTCCTCAGCAGGCCCCCCTCCAAGTTTGGGCACTATTGGGGTAAACTATTATTTGTTTAGTACTATGAGTGCTAGCAATACAACAGTACACTGTCATACACCATATACCACACAAAACTCCCTTTGTGCCCTGAAAATGAAGCTCTGCTGTCCCTGCTGTTCCAAGAGAGGGCTGACATCAACGGCACTGGCTCCCCATGGGAAGATGCTGCTGAGTTGTGATGGGGGATCCTGCTTCAGAGTTTCCACCCACATCCAGGTTGAGGAGGAGGAGGAAGAAGGATGATCCTCAATAGCTCTCAGGCAGACTCATCCCATGCCCGGGCATGGGGCAGTGGGAAGCTGCGTGTGCATGATCAGCATGGTACCAAGCAAAGCCGGCTACTTACCAGGGTCTCAGCACGTGAGCTTGGAGGCAGCATCGTGTTGAGACAACCACTGGGCCCCCAGCAGCACAAAGCACGGGCAAAGCTCGCTTGTGGCAGCACGGCACAGCACAACATAGGCACCCCACAGGGGCTTTTGAAACTTCATTCTTGAGTGACCTGGCCAAGGCTATACTGGAAGCACACTGAAATTGTAGGAACTGAGTCACAGATCCCAGCACACGCATTCGCGGTGGATGCTTTTATAGGTTAAAAGTAAATCCTCTTCAAGAGGTCTTTTTTTTTTTTCCCCGTATGAAGGTAATTTGGGGTGATATTGATTGTTTTGTTCAGAGTTGGATGCATGATGTTTTGTTGTTGCTTGAACTGAGAAGTTCATGTGTTAAACACTGTTCCAGAGCTGTACCCAATTGTGTCCAGGTTAATAGACGAGCCTTTGTCAAGGACATTGTGCAAACACATTTCCACAAGACATTATTGTCTGGACACATGAGCAAATATTTGCCTAAAAAGTGTAATTGACTATTGTTCAACAACTGCCACCTGCCCCTTGGTTTTCTGGCACTCTCATAGAAGGGAGTACGCTTTACAGCATTGCCTTCAGCCAACATTTCCACAGGAGCCAACTCTTGACCAACAATTAAGTAAACATTCAGCTTGCTGATTTTTTTTTTTTTTCCCCAAGGCTGCATAGCCCTTTTATAATAAAGGAAGTGTTACAAAGAAAGGGAGAAAAGGCAACCAACCTTGCCTCAGCAATAGCGCTACAGGGAAATGGTATATATGGGAACAGTAGTCTAACATGCTGGAGTAGTCATGGACCAAGCAACAACACAAAGGACAAGCTCATCTGTGTTGTCAAGTTCATTGTGTCAGCTGAAGCTATGAGAAGTGATGACAGTCACGATGCCAGGGGATGGACAGACAAAAGAGAAGACTGTGCAGCTGTCTGGTAATATGCAGTGCGTGACATGCCAGGCAGTTTGAGCAGGAGCTCTGCATCTCCAGTAAAGCTGCCCCAAACTGCAAATAAATTACTTCAGAGATAAACACTTGCCCACCCACCTTAATCTTAAAGAGATATTTATACAGTGATATATTTTGGAAAGCTACACTCAGTTTCAAAGCGGAAAACTAAATATTTCTGTTTGAGAATCTTGAAGTTAAATATTTGGATGGCTAACCGTTGTCTTCTCAGCCCCTTTGTGATTTGATGGGAATTCACTGAAATATTTGGTCAATTAAAATAGATATTTTTCTGATTTAAACCCTTTTGTTAAAAATGGTTTTGTCCAGTTCCATTTATGGAAACTGCATGGTTATCCAAACTGATTTTTTTTGCATATTTATATCATCTCTATTTCAAATTTCTTCTCTCAAAAACAAGTGATGTTAGCAAGGCTAAGCTGTGCCATGGGTTTTGTGGAGGTAGTGACTGGCTAGAAATATGTAATTGCACTAGATGCATTCCATTTTGGTTTGCTCAGTGTAATAAAACATTTTGCTACCAGTTAGCAGAAATTAGTATTTATTTTTATATATCTCAGATTTCCCAACTGACTGGCTCCCGCAACCCTGGCTGTTCCAATTCTGCTGGCCTCAGAGCTCAGCAGACAAGTTTCTTTGAATCCCCTCCTTTGTCTCTTCCTCTCAGACCCCCACTACCTGCTGAAATGGTCCTGTCTTTTCAGAACTTTACCAAAATTGTCCTAATCTTGACCCTTTTATTCCTATTTGTCCTTGTCTCACTGCAGAAAATATGGCCCATGAAATACCTGCTCTGTTAAGACCAGACTGAGCCACTGAAATAGCCTGATTTCACTCTGTACTCTTTCTTCTGCATTGTCACTGGACACCCTCCCACACAGCTATCACAGCTCTCTAGAGGCATAGCCCATGCATGGTATTATATACATGAGGATTTGCGGCATCTCTGTGCTCATCATCTCCATCCTTGCTTAGAAAGCATGATTGTCAGGTGAGGGAGAGCCGGCCCTATCCAAGGACAAGAAGAGTTGAGTGGAGATACCTGTGTTTGCATGGTGGGACACACATACTGACCTGAGGCCCTTAACTACCATCATCTTTTCCCTTTGATCTGTCACTGTACTTGTGTTATGGTAACCATTGATGCTGTTGACAAGAAGAGTAAAATAATGTTACCAAAGCTTCCCCAAAATAGCTTCCTCTCCATCAGTCGAGAAGCCCATTTTCAGCACCAGCTGTCAACTGCCCACAGCAGGAAATGCTTCCTCCGGTGTGTTTTCCTCCTGAGGGACTGTTAGCTCTGAAACATGTCATTGTGCAGAGCATGGATTCAATACACAAAAGGCTAAAAACTGCACAGCATCCTGTCCTTGCTATTCATAAAGTGGAGTCCTTCTCTCACTCTGAGACATGGTGAGAGGCCAAAAAGAAAACCGCAGGTGCCTAACCCAGTAACGCCGTTGTCGTAGCAGAGTCACATTCCTGAAGGCTGAATGCTATACCAAAGGTGAGCACACTGAAAACAGAGCAATGGTTAGAGAGCTGACCTGCCCGTCACCACCTGGAAAGAGAGGGAAATGAGACGCTGAACTAGTTCCTTGCACAAGGATTGCAAGATCTCCTAAGCTGAAGGGAAGAGAGGTTGCTGATGAGTTATAGTGATTTCTACAAGCAGATTGCCACCGATACCTTGTCTAACTTCAGGGAAAAAAATATCACACTTGGCCTTCACTGTGCAAGTGGCTTTACTGATGCTCTACAGCTGGCTTTACAGCGCTCTACGTTTGGTATGGCAAAGGCCTTGGCAATGTCTCTGCTGTCCAACCATTTTGGAGAAGGGAGCAAAGGTGAGTGAAGGTGGGCCACAATGACTTGCCATTGAGCCATCAAGAGTATGACTGGGATAAATAGCAAGAAGTGTCCTGCTGCTTATATTTAGTCGCTGATGAGGCTACACTGGCCCGTAGCATGCTGTGCCCTCTCTTGGGCCAAGGTAAATCCAACAGTGTCTTTCCTGCCAGCTCAGGAGTCAGGGGAGGCTTGTGCAAAGGTTTCGCTGATGAAAGAGGAAATAATTTCTTGATGCATGCCAAGGTTATAATTGGGGGGATTTGCGCAACTGGGAAAAACCTAGACTTTTCTTCATCTCTCATGAGGAAATTGAGAAGCTTGGTCGCCAAATGTCTGTTGGGAGAATCAAGAGGAAGCAGAGGTGTTTATTCGCCGAAGGAAATGGGAGGGCTCAGCGGCTGCAGCAGTGACATTATCCGAGCGTGGGGCATGCACGGGGCCATGCTGGGACTCTCATCCTGTTGCCTTGGCGGAGCAGGAAGCTATCATCCCCAAGTCCTCTGTCCTGCCGGTGCCCATGCTACACTGAGCCTCAGGTGGGGGTCACAGGCCCCATAGGATTTTTTATTTTAACCTCTGCTTCAAAAATCATGTGTTTTTCTGTGTGTATGTGTGAGACTTGCTTCTCATCCATGCCCTCCGCAGCACTCTTATTTATCTTTTCCTGTTGACCGAAGGTTTGATTCCACTCTGGAGAAAAAAAACTCCAGAAATGTCTCTCTGTGCATCTCACCCATCCTCTACTTCAGCTTAATGGAAATGGCTCTGTGAATTTAGTGAACAGTGCTGTTCAGGCTGTTCTACTATCCATAGTTTGGGGGCTTTTTTATTATACTGCTTTAATCTTCCCAGGAACCGCACGTGATTCCAGGAGTACATTAAATCACATGATTAGTATATGGTGCATGTGGTTTGGTTTTCCTTTCCCAGAGGAAAAATTACTTGTGCAATGTTGTGTTTTGATATAGTGCTTTCAGGGTTTTTACGATGCACTATTTTTTTAATATCTTCATTCCTCTGTGTGTGTGTTTTAGGGGGTGGCAAGGGCTGAGATAGCCCACAGTTTCTATGGGCAGATGATTTCATGCTCCAGGACCAGCTTCCAAAACAACCTTTTCTCCTGAACAGAAGAATATTTAATTTATGGGGACAAGTTATTGGCAGCAGTGAAGTCACTCTCCACCTCAAAGCTTGAGGAAGTTTTTCAGAAATGCTGGGCTCAGGCCTGTGGCATGTCTGTGTCAGCCAGTATTGCAAAGCAGAGCTGCCACAGCTTTCTCTTGCAGTTAGTGTTCTCATGGGCTGGTGGCTTTGTGTTTTTGCTGTGGCCTACATGATAAGTGAGGAAGCCAAGAGAGTGCAAGTGCCCATGTCAGAAAAGAATGGCATTTCTTAGACAATGGGAGTTGAATAAAAATGTTGTTTATTGGCACCATCGTGCGTTACTTAGTTCACATGGAGGACCTGGGAGCTCCCCAAAGATGCGAGCTAAATGAATGTGCTGCTGTTCTGCAGATTGAGCCCCAAGCAGCTGCAGTAGAGCTGCAAACTCTTCCAGCTGCTGCCCTTGGCCAAACAGCACCACCTTCACCCTCCACTTTGGCATTGGCTCAGAAATTGTGTTTTTCCCTGGTTATACCTGCCCATCTGGTCTGAAGAACAACAATGCTTATCCATCACTGGGACAACTCAAAGATCTGTTAAATAAAATGTAAATGTTAAAGAAAAAACAGACAGTGATCTGGCATCTTTCATTGGCCTAATGCCCCTCTGGGACATATCAGTGCTCTGTGAGGACAGAAAGGGAGAGGGTGAGTATATGGGGTGTAATTGCCCTCCTGTTGAATGGGGAACTAGAATAACAAAACCTCTGTGATACTGGAAGCCTAGGACACACCATCAAATTGCTGCAGATGCACTTGTTTTTAATTTTTTTCCTGGGCCATCCCAGTCTTTGAAACCCGTGAAACAACATAGAAATGGTGCCCACAGAGCTCAGTCTGGGATCGTGAGTGATCTGCACCAGGTCCTCCAGGCGATTCCTGCCAGCTGAGCAGTGCCACCTCCAGCACAGGAAAAAAGGCCCACAAAAGCAGACTGCTTTTGTGTTTACACCCTTGCATGGGGCTGAACCACTGCCCGGCACAGTCAGTGGGCAGCTCACCTGTGAGCTGTGTGCATTTCGGACAAGTCTCAGGGTGCCCTGGATCAGACACCTTTTTCTTCATGTGTGCATGCAAGACGTGTTGCTCTCCATCAGCTGGCCTATGCACACTCCTACAGAGACTTTCTAGGAGAATCAAAACAGGCTTTTAAAGTATCTGCCCATTTCCACAGTAAAACCAGATTACATTATTGTAGCTCCTATCAAAGTCCAGGGAGTATGTCCATAGAGCAGCATGATTTGGCCTTTAACCAGGAGCCCTCTTACTAAATTGAACAATGCTGCAAAGACAAAGTCTGTTGTAAATAATTTATTTTACTTGGGTAACCATGGAAAAGGAGAGAGCAAAGCAGGAAGGAAAGGGTACCTACATTTGCAGCCAGCAAGATTGGTATCAGCCTTGGAAAAATATCTGAGTAGGGATCAGAGAAAACATGACAAAGATTGTCCTTTGTGTGTGATCTGCAATAACAAAAGGGGGTATAAATGCCTTCCAAAGTAAACAGCAAACCTTCTCTCTTCTTTCAAGACACAGAGCTGTGTGACCAGTGATGGCAGCAGCTTATGCCTGGGATGATGGTGAGGAGAAGGGCAGCAGGTGAAGCCATGCGGCTGCCAAGGCCCAGCTGTAGCCGCCTTGTTGACAGGGAGCTGCCCCAGAGGTACCATGGCATGGGCAGGTCTGTGTCAGGGCACAGGGCAACAGGGAGCATGCTTTGGCCCATGAGATGCACCTGAAAGAGGAATATTTTTCAGTACAGCTCCGTTGTTGCCAGAGTTAGCAAACAAACAACCTCTCTGACCCAGAGAGATCCACACGCTCTCTGAAACCCTCTCCCATGCCCTGACCCCAAGCCCTCCCTGGGCTGGGGGAGGCATGCCCCAGGTCCCCCCAGGTCCCCCAGTTCCCCAGCACTGCCAGCCACAGTTCAAGGCACTTTCTGTGTTGCCCACATCACTCTGACCAGCTGGGCTTGTTTATGTCAACTGCTCTGACTTCACTCCCATCAGGGCAGTGATGTTGCTCTTCAGTAGCAGGCACAGCCTGCAGAGCAAGTGACTTTTAGTTAAACCAAATCCACTTCACAGAAAAGAAAAAACAGAAAACCTGATTCTAGCCCCTTCCTAAGGCTTGACCATTCCCTGCTCCTGGGGAGGCCCATCCCATCGTCTTCCTTTGCAAAAGCAAACCTGTTGTTTGCTTGTGCTTAGCCATCCTCTTACCTTCCACCAGAAAGGGTTTTTAGTTCCATAATCACCTCTTGATATCAAGCTCCACTGATACACACTTTTCAATCCACTGGAGACAAGACCTCTGAACCTAACGGCACTGCTTACTATCTTTTGATATAACCTTAAATTATCTTCTCCAGAAAACTGGTTACTTCCCTGTTTATGTTTTCCACAGACTCCTTTAAATTAAAACGTACAATACCTATTCCTGGACCCTGATACAGTTTATATGGCTTCTCTTAATAACCTTCATAAAGTCATTAAGTTTATTACCTAATAATGTCTAGATGAGAGTCACAAATATTATTTACATTAGATAGTTTTCCAGGTATGTGGAAGGTGATTCCGCACCCCCAGCCTGTGTTCTGATAAGGTCAGATGGATTCCTTAACATACAGGAAGTTTACCAGAAGACCACTTTTTTTTAATCAAAGTAATATTCCTGCCAGCTCTGAGATATTTCTCCGTAATGTGTTGACTTTCAAGAATAGTGTACTTTGTTCCTTTGTTCCCGTCATGCTACAGTAAGCGAAGCTGTTCATGTTTTTCTTTCCTCTTGGATCGAAACGAGCCGCCTGAGAGCCAGCAGCCAGCCATCGCCTTGGAGGGTGCAGGGAGCCCTTGGGAGGATGGAGGTGACCAAGCACTGCAGTTCACACTGCGCATCGGCACCCGGTGGTGCCTCCTTGTGCTGTGTGTCAGGACAAGTCCTGAAGTCACCCTCAGGTCACAGCTTACCTGCCAGGGTTTGTGCTGCAGAAACATGCCCTTTGGCGCCCAGGGACACCCGAATGAGGGCCTCCCCCCCCTTGCCCCAACAGGGACCCAAACTGCCCCAGGTGTCTCCCCTGCACAGGCAGTGGCTGGGGGGAGGCAGAGCAGAGCCTGATGACAGCTCATCTGGTGGCAGGTCGCCTCGGGTTGCTGTCTTGAGTGTTACTGCTTTCATTTCTTTGGCTTTTGGTTGAAAGGAAGGCTTTGCAAATACGGCAGTCGCCTGGAAATCAGCGTCTAGGTTCAGTTTTGAGCTCTGCCACGGACTTCCTGAGATAGCGTGGGAAAGTCACTCCATCTCACCGTGCCGCACAGTGTCTGTCTGTGAAGGGGGAAGGGAGAGATAATCTCTCATTTCTTCCTCCCTTTGTTCACCTTGTCCTTTAAGACTGTAGCTTCTGAGGTTAATGGCTGTTTTTCATAGCGTGTATGAGTATCCCGAGTTTGGCCAGGGCCCATAGGTGTTACTCTAATATAGACAACAGATATTAATAAAAGTAGCCATGAAATTGCTGTCACCAGATATGAACCAAAAAGAAGTTAAATAAATGGCATGCAGCTGAGCTTCCATGCCAGTGGAAACTTTGCTAGTTCTCTCGGTTATGTGGAGCTCCTATGGCAAGTCAATGTGGCAGGTTCTTGTAATGGCACTAGAAGTCTCCCAATATTGAGTTTTTCTGAAAACTTCATGTCCTAGAGCCAGGTGGTTACAGTTGAATCTCAGCTTTCACTGAAAAACAAGTTTCTCTACTTCTAATGGTCCAGAGAAAAGCTTTCAAATATTAATCCTGGAGGAACAGAGAGAGGTGGAGAGTGAGAGAGAAATAGGAGGCAGGGAGAAGGAGAGAGAGACAGAGAGGAAGAGAGAAAGAAAGAGGGAAAGAGATAAATGGTAAGAAAGAAAGAAAGAAAAAAAGAAAGAAAGAGAAAGAAAAAAGAAAAAGAGAGAAAAAGAAAGAAGGAAAGAAAAAAAGAAATAAAGAAAGAAAAAGAAGAAAGAAAGAATGAAGGAAAGAAGGAAAGAAAGAACCCATATTTTCTTGGTTTTTAAGGTCTCATGATGTTTATGCCAGTCTTAAGATCTCTAGTGGCCTGATTCATGGTTTCTGAATGGATATCTTTGGCAGCACAGGAATCTCATTTAAGACTTTAAACAATTATGTTCTCAGAGTCTCCAAATAAAATGCTTGTGCTTTAACAACAGTGGAAAAGTGAAAGGTTTGGCTTCTTTTCCTTTTGGATCAGCAATGGAATGAATGTAAAACTGGTGCTGTGCGCTGCACTGATAAAAGAGCAAACAGATTTGCTTCTACTGATGCTGGAGCATATCAGCTAGGAGGACCTGATGCATATTTCATCTGACTCTGCTGGTCTGTGGACAGGTTGTTTTGTTCCTGCCAAAAGGTGTGTTTCTTCTATAAGAGAGATGCCACCCTCCGTAGTTTTGAAGACCTCATATTCTTTTTGAGAGTGTTGTTGTATGTAGTGTTACAAGATGTTGCGGAAGGAGGTCTCCCAGAAGTGAATTAAAAACTCTGATAATAAGCATCCTTTATTAAGTCCTGCTACTACAGAATCAAGTTCAAAGAGTAAGCAGCAATGCATATTTACGATACAAATCTTCCAGCTGGTACAAGTCCCTTAGCCCAATCCCAGTGCCCTGGCCAGCGCAGCAAGCCTGCTTACCTCCATAAGCCATAGCAGTGGAAGTGCAGTCCCCCCCAGCTAGATTAGGACAAAGCCCAGTCCTAAGCATAGTCTAGGTATCTCATGGAAGCTAGAAGTCACAATATCTTTTAAATATCCAGGGCTTTGATCCCCACAGGCAAACCTGCTTCAGTGGATACTGTTTAGCATAAGAATTAGAAAATCATAAGGCTTACATAGCCTGGTTTTAGGAATTGACTGCAAGCTCTTCTGGTAATACCATGGCAATCAGTGGATGCTGAGGGGATACTCTGTGTCCTGCTCTGCTTCATGTGTGCCTCAAATCCAACAATAGCAGCTGTTTTGGTAAGTATCCTCATCAGATGAATCTACAAGTTTTCCACTCCTCAATTATGAACATGAACTCTAGTCCTGGGTCAGCTTTGAGCCACAAACCAAATCTAAACTTAATCTGGATGCAGCCCCAGCCCCTTCCCCTGTTCAAAACATGCAGGAATTCCAAAGGCAAATTTTGGAATTTTCCATGGTTTGTGATAGTCTCTGTGGAGTAGTGTGTGGGCAAAGCAAGCACGTAACATGGCTATTGAGGGCCAGATGAGTGGAAGCAGTTGTTTGCTTTGTGGGTAATACCTTGGAAGCCAATGAGGCTGCTCTCTAGGGAAAATATGGGAAATCAGTGGCAGAATCTGGCTCTGTGTCTGTAACCTTCTGTAACTACAGGGTTCAGCAAATGTGCGAGAGGCAGAGAGCACTAGGGGGGCTGCTGCTAGCCCACTGCAGACCTGTTTTCTTCAGGTTTGAAACCTTAGGGAGGAAAAAAGAAAGAAAGAGTTAGCAATTTCTGTCTGAGATTCCCATCCTTTGGATTGTCCACCTCTAGGAGAATTTGCCCTGTAAATATCCGCCAAAGTGAAGCAAACTATTCAAAGTGGATAAAAACTCTGTCCTGTTCAGAGGGCTTACACAAAAGGCTTACCCAGCCACTGAAGCTCAGCAAGTCCCCATACTTGAGCCCTACTAGGTGGGCTGTGTGACTGCCCACCTACTAGGTGGGCACAAGGCTGCCTCACTGCCCAGGAATGCCTGTTACCCCATGAATTCTCAGCTGTTTGTAACCTAAATGCCACTTAGAGTGTTTTTTCCCAAACATATTTTGCAAAACTGTCAAACTTCACACATGCAAGTGTGTACGAAACCCAGTGGTGGAGTTGGTTTGGGAAGCACTGGGTGAGTTTGCCTAGCAACTGTTTCAGACATATATTCCAGTTAGACAACACAAATATTCGAATTCCTTGGCTGCTTTCTGGAGTCCCAGGTCTTTACCTTGGCTTCAGATCTGGATCAGACCAGAACTGCTTGGGAGTGATTTTCCTTTATCAGCTACTTTACAGATAATTTACTAGCAGTCCAAGCTGCATATTTACTTTGAAGAGCAGAAACTTCATCTTTCAGATAAGATTACTCTCCTACGAGTAAATATTGGGCAGAACACAAGGAAGGGATGAAAACTGCAGACAAAATGAAAAGGAAATGGCTGATGAGGCTATTAGATAGTTAGTTCAGGTTGAAGTACCTTCAGAGTTGGCCAGAAAGGAGATTAGAGGGGAAAATAGTTCATGGCTTTGTAAGACCAAGTGCAACGCTCTACATTGGCTTGTGATCCTTGCAATGTATTCATCTGGCAAGCTCAGTAGATTTAGACACTGAAAGGTAATTCAGAAAGAGTCTGAAGAGCAGGTATAAATACTATTCAGCTAAATGTGGCTGTTCACTGTAGCATCTGAAGTCTGTTGCATGCTAGACCAAACTCTTGAATAGAAAAATATAAAGCCCTTTCTAAAAGCCTTTTCTCTGTTGAGGGCATGCTGCACTGCAGGGTAGCAGGTGCCAGGCTTGCCCACCGTTCACATGAGGGAGCTTTCGGAGGAGTGAATGTTTGTAACAAGCTCTTTTGGAGTAAACTCCGTGGGAAGCATGCCAGGGTGGGGAACCTGGGAGAGAGACAAAACGATGACGAGCTGCATCAGCTGCAAACCTGGGTGCCGCGTTTCCATGTGGTGCTTGGCTACCCTGGTGACAGACACGTTATAAATACCTCAAGACAGACCCATTTTGGAGGGGTGCCTGCAGCTGTGGGGAAGCTGCAGATTAGAAATTCCAACCGACTTGTCACAGGCACGAAAAATATTTCCCAATGCCGCTCTGTGCTTGAGGGGCATTTCTTAAGCAGATGAGACTTCACTAGTCTCATCAAACTGCTGTTAGAAAGGCTTGTGAGAGCTACATTCAGCCTGAAAACTGATTAGTGCTGTTGTCAAAGCCAGTGTGATGTAATGTTTGCCCTTGGAGCAAAATAACAAGACTAGTGGAGAACTGGTTGTGGTTGAAGAGGCAAAGGCTCGAGCTGGCTCTTTAATGCTACCACTGGGTTGTGAAATGGAGGGGCTAGTAGCAAGAGCCCACATGTGCACCTAGCCACCAGGTCACACAGGCCAAAATGTGCTTGTAGGCCTTACATCACCCATGCGACATCAGCCAGCAGAAGACTGCAGGCAGGATTACTTCACTGCTCCTATCCCAACCTATGTTCAGGGAGATTAGGTGTCCAGTAGCATGCTTTAAATTACATTTGACATTCAGTACAATGTCCAAACCATCCCCACCCACTTGTTCCTCCGCTTTGCGCTCCTGAAGAAGCAACCGTCACACAAAACCTACCTCATGGTACGTTGTCCACGTAGGTGCCTACCTCACGGGTGACAGAAATGTTGACAGCACGGTTCACCACATAGGTGAAAAGTGAGACAGGTTTTATCCTGAATTATGAAACCCTCAGATCTAAAACCTTTCCAGGATAGACTGATATTACTGCAAATGCAATTGTGAAGACTCTTAATAGGCTGAAAGCATTTTCATTTTTGAAAGATAAGCATTTATCACTGACATTCCAGCGAGCTCAGTTCCAGGCAGTACAATACTCAGGATACAGTCGAGGCCTTGCTCCTGTGCAAACAACGGGAAGCAGAGGAAACGATGCAAAGCCATGCTGGAGCGTGCACCTTCCCCTTCATGAAGACATGACTGAGAAATCGCCAGGCTGAATCATTTCTTTCTGATAAACGACTCTGTATTAATTAAACCTAATCACTCTAGCATAGCTCCTTATATGGCTCTCAAATTGTTACCAGCTTACTGATGATCATGTTTACGAAAAGTAATTGGGCTACCTTTTTATTGGCGTTATCAGAGATTTCCACCCATCACTGACTTGTTCCTTCCTCTGCCACAGATCTCTTAGATGTGCCAAATGCCAGATTAACTATTTACAGGGCTGCTGTCTGCCTGAAGGGGAAGAAATCTCCAAACCTGAAGAAGAGGCAGGTGCAATAAGCATTTTTAATAGGGTTTTTCCTCCTCCTTGGTCACTGGTGGTGCTTATAAGGACAAATGAACAGACAAGCATGAAATGGTGCAATATTCCTTTGCTTTCCAGTAAGTGCCATTTTTCTGCACTACCACAAAATTCCTCCTGCCCAGACTGATATTAACATAAAGCTTGTAAGTGCTCTTGGGGCCCTGATTACATTAACTGCCTCCCCTTGCCAATATGTAATGTATATTTTTTTCATATATGTTTTATGTGTTCATAAAAAGCTATACCCCTCTTGACATCTGTTATCTGGATTAAGGCTATTCATTCAGCCAGCCAAAAAGGGATGGAAATCTGTGGAGCATTTCATTTGCCACAATCCACAGATGATGGTCATTTGTCAGGTTGCTAATATGAACAAATCCAATAAAACAAGCAGTCAGCCTATGGACTTAAATAAAACAACAGAAAGGGGAAGAAATACCAGGCCCTCCTCCATAATGCTCTCCTATTTATTATTTTTGTCTGTGTGGTCTTGTGATCATAAATGTTGCCATTACAGTCTACATTACTTTCTTGCATGAATCACTGATCAAGGAATTTATCACCAAGACCTTCTAGTAAAGAGAAGACAAAATGCAATGCTTTGAAGGTCCCCTCTGAATTCAAACACCTGAACTGAAAATGGCCGGTATTGAGCCAGCTCAGAATTACTGCTACATTTACTAGAGCTAGTAATGTCCAGACTTATTTCCGCTCTGCTCTTTTACAAGTCATGTGATTTCATTTCTCCTCTATCAACACTCTAGTAAATGAAAACCAGACTCATAATCATACAATCAATTTTATTACATTGCCACTGTGTGAAAAGGAAGGCTTCAAAGATTAACCAGCATTTTAGATAAGGAGACTGAGCAAACCGTGACTGCTTCAACAACAACTACAAAGAGGGAGCATTTAAATAAATGATTGTGGAAAAGAACTATTTCATAGAGTCAAAATGTAACTGGGTGCATAACATGGCCGATAGCTGAGGGCCGTGAAAATTTAATTACCTTCCAAGCTGCGGTATGAATTATGCAGCCTCTGATCGCTGCAGAACAAAGTTTATAGGCCAGATTCACTGTTGGCACAAGCAAACAGTTACATTGGCTTCCATGGAGTTGTCATCATTTGTTCCAGCGGTGAGCTTGGCTCGCCATCCCTGCAGCGCAGATCCAGAGTCCTTTGAAGTCAATGGAAAGGGCCCATTACTTCAAGAGACTTCGGATCGTGTCTGGTGTACCATGTGTTTTGCCAGCAACTGAATTAGTTATACTGCAGATCACCATGTACATACATATTCGGTGGCGTGACACGTACTGACCTGGGAGTGGGACAGGAAATGCATCCCTAGGAGCAAATACTCTATTTCTGTAACCCAAGCCCGCATTTGGAGCTGATCCCTTCACATTTAGAATATTTCCACATAGTGCCCAGCCCCTCAGTTTGTTTGCAGTTTAATTCCTTCTAGCATGTTATTCCATCACCCCCTCAAATAGCTCAGTAACTGCCTGAAAATTGAAGTTATTTTAGATGAAGCTTCATTGGAAAAGATGTGGTTATAAGCTAACATATTCTTGCCCTGCACCAGCTGTCTGTTCTCTAAACCTAACTGTGAACATAATTTTCCCAAGAAAGTTCTCTGGCAGAAGTTAGGTAGGAGAAAGATGATGGAGAGCAAGATCATGCATTTTAACCACCAGCTTGTAGCATTTAGTTGCAGAGCTTGCTTTTGTCAAATACTGTCCAACCTGGGTTGAAAAGGTACATGTGAGCAATGAAATGACTCCAGTCATCACATGACTAAAGAAATGCAGAGAAAGTCCAATGAAACACAAAGTTCTTCATAGGCTCTTCTTCCCAATGACTTGGTGGGGTGCCTCAGATGGCATCTCTGGACAGGTTCAGGGTGCATCACCTGTGTGGCTCTCAGTCAGACCTGTGTCCTGTCCATCCTGGGCCTGGAGATCGAGCCACAGGTCTCAGCAGCAGCGATCCACCTTTCCTTTTGACAGGCTGAGGGAGTAAATGGATTTTTACTTCTCCATTTCAGCACAAGAAATGTTTGTGAGAGAAGGAGGCCAAGGAGAGAGGGAGACTGAGCAGACATATAGAAAAATAACCAGAGAGGCTGTTCTAACAGGCTGGAATGGCAGCATGGGCTGACCAAGAGAACTGAGGAGGAGAACAAAAATTGTGCCAGTAACAGTGATGTTTATGGACAAACATCAGTGTGAATTTGAACTATTTCCTGGATGATAGGAAGATGAGAGAGAAAATCTGACATATATCACTTCTCAGGTGGCATCAAATGTATTAAAAATGTTTACATGCCTAATGTGACCTAATTGCAACCTCACTGAACTAAAACTCAGGTCTTCAGTTTTGACACCTGGTATTGACACCACCAGCTTTGACCTGGTGGGTTACCCTTTCTGTTTTGCTCTTCTGTGCCACAGTTTCCCAGCTATGAAGAGGAATGACAGTAAATAACATTGACTGCTTTAATAAAGAACCTCCTACTCTAAAGAGGAGCAAAAGAAAAATAGGCAGGGTTACTATTATTTAGCAGCTGTATTCAGGTAATGGGATGGTGATATCAGATTACAGGTTTAAAATAGACATGTTCAGAATATGAAAGTCCACAGACGAACTTGTGAAATACCAGTTCAGTCACTGACCATGGATTAGCAATGAAGTCTAAGTGCAAATTCCAGCTAAAAAGCCAAATTTATGGTTGTAAAATATAATGTTTAAACAAACCTGTATCTGACATCAACTGATCATCATGAAACAGAATTAGAGCTGGCTACAATTCTTCTGGGTTAGCATGAAACTACTGGAAGTTTAAAGCTTTTTCATGTTTTGTCACAATCTTGATAATGGGCTTATTATGGGGGTTGTAAAATTTCATTGCAGCACATTCATTTCTTGAACAAAATGAGGCTCATTTTTCCAGTGGAAATAGCCTGGTCTTGACGATGCTGCTCTCTGCGCCAGAGAAAAGGTTCAGCTGGCTTCTTGGATCAGCTTTACGGCCTCTTTGCAACGCCAGGCTGCTGCAGAAAGGGGAACTGCGGAGCCAAGAATTTGGCCTCTGGATTTCAGTGACATTAACACCCAGAAAGAATTCCTGGGAAGGACCACTTCCATGAGCGAAACTGGAGCCATTCCTCGCAGTCTGGGGCTTGTCTGCACATGTGAATAAATGCATCTGGAATAAGAGAAGCTGTAAATTTTAAGTGGGGGAGTGGTAAAATGGAGTAAGTCATGTGGCAATGTGATTATTTCTTTTTTATTTCTGATGGAATCAGTCATGAAAGTCAGTGAAGTTGATGCAGGGAAAGATACCCGCATTCCAGTCTCACAGCGTCCACGTGTACTATCACACTGGACTGAGTTACTTGGAGTTGTTAGATGGTTGTGCTGGAATAACTCCATGTGCAGACAAGTTCTCATTTTTCTGTAGAACTGGGGAACTGCAGAAGTCTATCAGGGAATAAATTCAGCTTGCTTGTTTCCTCTCAGAACTAAAGATTTGCCCAGGTTTGTGAGGTTAGTATAAATAAAATTGCCAGGATAAAGCAATGAGTGTTTCATTAATAGATGTTTCACAGCTGAGTAAACTTTTTTCAACGTATCAGCTGGAAGTCTCAACCGTTTTCAGAACATAGGTTTTGAGTGTCTGTTCTAGCTTTCAAGCACTTTGATTGAAGGAGAAAAGATCAGCTCTCATATTCACCCAGATATAAGTCAAAATATGGTTTTAGGGCAATTTTCTAGGGAAAAAACCCAACTTGCCTTATACTTAGGTGCAACTTATTTGAAGAGGAAAGCAAGTCTCAGTTCTGAAGTGCTACACACTTAGAGAAGGTATTTATCTGTTCCTCTTTTTCTTGCCTGTCTTTTGGTAAACATTTTCCCTATCTTTTCCCAGCCATAAACTGTCATAATATGCACCCAAGTCTGCAGTTTTAGAGATGCTTCAAGTTCATGCAGAACTTGTAGAGATGCCATTTTTTATTCACTGCTATTTCAGGGCACTTGGTGTACAGAACAGATCCTCTCAAAATGAATTCATGGAAGAGGGCAGAGGAGAGAGGGAGGAAGAAACATGGGGATCTTAATGGGAATTACTCTTAACCTCGATTCTGACCTTCCTCAGATGCCTGATGGTAATGCACTGAGACTGAAGTGAGTGATTCTGTCACATGAATATCAGTTGGACACACTTTGGGAAATGAACATTGCGAAACCTTTGTTTCTCACAGGAAAGCAGTTATATGTCTGCAGCTTTACAATGAAAAACTATGCTGACTTACAACAAGCATCTTTCATAGGTTACTATGGTATATACTATTCTTTCCAAACTTTGTCTACCATCAGGGTGGCATTTACAATACTTTTTTCTGAAAATAACAATCTGTTTTTTTCCGATAACTAACAAGATTGGCCATTTAGCATGAATCACCTAATTCATTCCAGATTTTGGACTTTGATGTTTAGTTTGAGATATTTCTTATTTTGGAGCACAGCAAAGGGTACATTTCACAGACCATTTTACCAATTGCATTGGGTAAAGAATGAATGACAATTCCCTAACTTGAAAATTGTTGTTTAACCGCAGTTAAGTGAAATCTTACTCTGTTTATGATTCAAGTATATATCTTTTTTGCAAAGGAAAAATGAATAAATTATGATCCTAACCAGCATTAGATAATTAGATGCTTAATATGAGCAGTAGAAGGGAAAAGACGTTGAAATAGGTCTATGGGAGGTGAACAATTGGTTCTGCAAAAGCCATTAATGAGTACTGGAGCCATCTGACCTCTGTTAAGTCTTTTCCTCAGCCCTTTTTAATGTATAGCAACTCAGACTCACTGCATTTTAGTTTGAGGCCAGCGTGTTCCCAAGAGAGAGCAGATATACAGTGAGGATGGCTGAAGACAGCTTTATGGTGCTGCCCCCATCGGACGCTTTTGCTCTGCATGAAAGTCAGCAAGAACAGAACACATGCCTTGCTCCTCCACAGTGCAGGATCTTAGCACCAACTTACTTCCATGAGCTGGTTTTGGTTTCATCAGAGCCTGCCACACATTTGAATCTCAGCTGGAGCCTCAGTAGTGCCAGGCAATGCTCTATTCTTCTGTTGGTCCTGAGGATGCTGATCTTGGGCAAAGGAGAGGAGCAGGCAGGTAGAGCAGTACAGTCTTTGCCCACTGTGAAAGATTCATGGCAATGTGTCTGTCAGAGTCATAAATCCTATGTCCTTAAACAGTTTCCTCCTCTCAGTATCACTAATGTCATCATGTCATATTTTGTCTGGATAAACATTTACAGGGGATAGTAAAGAAGGAATGAATTTAACAGTCATGCAATACGGTGAGGTGAACAGTGACCATTGTGGAATTTATTGTTCAGAGGAGATGCAAAGAGCATGTGTATGTTGTGTTACTTGTGGAATTATGTTGTTTTGCTGTGTGTACTATGTGCTAACGCAGGACAGGGCATCTCTGAACAGTCTCTGCTGAGGGAATATATGACATCCTGGAAATGCTCCAAAAGCTATTTCAAGCCATTTAGGTACAGGATGTTCAACCAGTACCTATTGCATTAAAAGGGCTCTGTTCTGGTAATCTAATATTTGCAGAGAGTATCTGCTGAAGGCTGAGCAGGCAAGTCAGGGTAACATTCCTTTATTCATGTAATCCCATCAACATGAGGGTGACAAGGATATGACTGTTTTGCAGCCAAATGGTATATTAGCAATGAATAAGCAAGAGCTAGAGCATACACTATGCTTTTTTAAGTTTCTCTCCATCATGGATTTGATAGAGTCATCACAGAGTCTTACCTGTTCTCTTTTAATATCAGGCTGTCATCAGGCTAATACTGAGCAAACACATTCAGAAATCATCAGGAACATTTGTTCAAATACAGAACTTGTATTCACTTTTCCCAGTCCTTTGAGTCATCTCAGCAAATCTGAGAGAGGTTTTTTTTTTAACCTGGCATCCTATGGAAGTGGCAAATGTTCAGTCATATGGATGAGTGTGAGTGTGCATGACTGTTGGGTTTTTGTTTGTTTTTTTTTTTTCTCTCTGTTTTTCCATTCTGCATCCCTTCCCTCAGTATCTTTTACACCTAACGGCTATTTGCCTTCCTACCTCTATTCAGAAAATTAGAGAACTTGGCTTTCCACAAACACTGTCATCAGTTTGGAAGATGAAGTGAAACATTTGTGAAGGATGGTGGATCTGACTCTGGCACGGTCAGCCTGCAGTCTCTGGGGGTTCATTTCTTCCCATCCTAAGTCATTGCAAGGAAGCAACAGAAGTGAAATTATACTTCTTCAATCACCTACCTCCACAGAAAAAAATAAAAAAAAAAAAAAAAAAAAGAACAATGAAGTATTGAAGCCAAAGCCAAAGCAAATAGTTCAGAAACAGTCCATGAACTGAAATAAGCTCCCATTCAGCTGTGTGCTGTACAAGTCCAAATAATTAAAATTACTCTAAAAATGTTCTGCTCACTGATAACTCATGAAGAAAAGAAAGACAAATATGTCATATTCCTCAGTAAATTTAAAAAAGTAAATTTTAATTTACCATGACTATTTTCTTCTGAATGATCTAGTGACTGGAATGGAGGATTTACTTGACGGATATACTCAGGCACTTAGTGCACAAAGGGACATGGGGCTCCACTGCTTTCTTTAGTCCCTGAAATTTTAGATTTAGATTAAATTTAAATTTATTCATAAAGTTAGTACATTTTAGAGACTAGTATAATCATCCAACTTGGTGGATCCCAAAGCAGTATCTTCCATTTGTGAGGCAGGGAAAGGAGTGAGAAGGTGTGGCTGCTGCCTGCTGTGTAGCAACCTGACCTGCTGGAGCTGTGGATGCTCTGCCCTGACACCCTTGGGACAAGCAGTCGGCAGACAAGAAGGCTATCACACCGTCAATCACCATGTGTACAGGACAGTCCTTATTCATGGATAAGGCAGCTTTCGGATGGCCATGGAAGTTTTGCTTTCTGGTTCTCCATCTTGTCAGTCCTCAGCAGAGGTAAATCACCATAGCTGTGTTTACACAACCAGGAGAGCTTACCACAAGCAGTGAGAGGTTGTGGTTTGCTGGTGATTCATATCAGATCCACATGTCATGACATTTTTCCACTGCAGTTCAGTACTCTGTAGCTAAGCATGCTGCTCCAAGGCTACTTCTGCACTTCTTAACTTGCAGGTAGGGCAATGCAAGTTATGCTTACATGAAAGCAGGAAGGAAAAGTACAGCTTGTTGGAGAGTAAGACTGTGTTCTGGAGCTGGAATGAATGAATAGCAGTGTATTATATATTATATTAATGTATGTATATAATACTACTGTACAGTCTGTCACTACCTGATGAAGGTTTGCTTTGACTTTGCAAAGATTTTTAGTGTTTTTCTTTTCTTTATTGAATGACTGGAATGGCCTAGTGAACACAGTGAGTGAACCTTGGGATTGGCGTACATAGAGACTTCTTGAGTATCTATGTGCTTCCTTAGCTCCGAAAGTGAAGATCCTAAAAAATTACTGCTCAGCAGCTGTCATAGCCCGGAGCAGCCTGATCTCTAGGCTCCGAAATGGCTGCCACAAAAGTCCCCACACAAGTACATTGCTGCAACTGGGTACCCACAAGACTTCCTAGATCTTACACTCAAAAAATATATAGGCCCATTGCGACTTGGGACGTCTGTACCCTACAGGGCTCAATGCACTAGGATTTCTTAAGATACAAGCAAGAAAGTGCAATAACAAACAAGTTTATTGAAATCGGTGGAGAGTTCACCTGAAAGATACAAATTGACACGTCGCTCTTTATTTCTAGGGATGGGAGGGGGATAGGAGTAAGGGGGCCAGTTCATCATCAGGTATTTCTGGAGAAGAACCAGCTCACTTGCTGTTGGCGAAGCTGTTTTACAGTCAATACACAGCTGAGACAATGACTTTAGGAATGATCTGAGTACTTACCCAGATAAGAAAGAATTGGAGTGTATATTTGATTATCAAAACATGGAGGCTAAGGTTTGGCAGAAGAAGCGTTAAGACACCTGCGCACTTTCACCTCAACATCGCAAAGCAGTGTTCTTTGAGTTGTAGCACATTAACTTCAGGCCTACAAAGTGACTGCAAGAATTCATGGAGGACACGCTCTTCCTTGCAATAAAACAAGCAATCAAAGTGAAGGAAAATTGAAAATTGTCAACCAATAATTTAAACATTAACATCCTCTATATGTGGTTACAAATGAAAACCTGTATGGCAACACAGTGTAATACCACCTGGAAATTCTTTCCAAAAATGCTAGGCGGGCCCTGCAATTACAATATTTTGAGAAACCTTGCTCACATTGTAGCGGGTAGGGAACCTTCTTGGATTAAGTTGTCTCTCTCTTCAGACAAGTACTTGGATCTCTGATTTCTCTCACAGGAGAGCCAACCATTTACATAAACGAGCAGTTTTAAGCCTCTAATGCCCTCCCTTACCACCACCACCCCCCAACCGCCCCCCAGTATGTGCTCCCTTCTTCTTGACATCCATTCTTGGTGCCATGGGCATCTCTGTGCTCAACTTGCTTTGTGCCTCTTTAGGCACCAAGTTAGATTCATTTATTGTGTAGAATATTGTATGGCAGACTGCAGGACTGCATTCCACCAGGCCACACAGTGCCGGGAGGCTAAGCACAGTAACAGTAAGTGTAATGATGCCAAAAGTCCTTCCGTCACTGCAGGCCTTGATGGCTCTCAGGCCAAGGTCTGGCCCACAGACCCAAAAATCGTACTTAATACAGCTTTTACTTGCCAAAACTTTAGAGGAGCGAAATCTCTAGAACTCAGAAAGCTGCCAAAGTGATATGAGTCAGCAATAATTTCTAAGTCCCATTAAAAAAGCTGACCTACGTATAACAGGCATGGACATGGACACCACTGCTACCTGGTTTGCTACCCATAATCTGACCGCTTTAGTGATCTGCTGAGTCCCCAGGTTGTATGCTGGATGCAACTGCCTATGCCAAGCACTCGGCTCTTTCAACATCTCTGAGGTACCACACCCTCTCCCCATGCCACAAAGAGATCAGGAGCTGCTCAAATTAAATTCCTTTATTAATGGAATGGTTTTAATAGACCAAAAACGAAATGGATGAAAGGAATGCTTGTCCTTTATGGTTGCCAGAAAAAGTAAATATTGTCTACAGACATTATACAGATTTCTTTTAACCAAAATTAAATACGGTCCATAGCAAAGCAAGCAATCTGTAGAAATGTATTGTTATGCTGCTATTGCAAACTATTTACATTGGATAAAAAACAGGTGTCTCAAAGCCAGCTTTAACCTTAGTTGATTACTGTTATGATTCTGTGTATCTTGCCCTAATCTCCCCGTTTTGCTTTTATATGTAAATCAGGCGTTAACAAGGTTTAAAAAGTGAGTGATCACAAAGCAATTACAAAACAAGCTCTGAGTAGTGGAAACAGAGAATGAGCTCCCTTCCTCACCACCCAGCACGACTACTCTGTCACCCTCCTTCAAGATTTAAGAAGGAGTTTATCACCTCCCCGCAGGCTCTTCCCACATCCAACCATTTGTCTCGCCAATCAACTTACTTTCAGTGCCAGGAATCCCCGCAAAGGCAATACCTGGTATGAGAATATACATTTTAAATATACATATTTTAAAGGAGCATATTTTCTTCTAGCAGTACTGTGTGCTGTCTCTGCGAATGCATGCTCACAGTAAAACCATGTCAAATAAATATTTGAAGGAATCAGCACAGTGCGTCCAGTTTCACTTTCCAAACGGAAAGTGATGTGTCTGCTTTTAGTGGTGGTATAAGGCAGAGACTTAATACAAATCCAACTTTGCTAAGTCACGATCATGAACAAAGAAATCCTGCCTAATTACAAAATACTTGATTAACAACTCAGCCAAACAAAGGGATAGGTTTACTATACACCAGAACTATTTGCTGAAAAGGACTTCACTGCTGGTTTCATAGCAGACATACAGCACAGAGAGTATGTTTTTTCAGTTTGCAAAAAGGATTAATCAGAATAGTTTGTCCATTCAATCAAACATTGCTCTGCTGTAACAACATCGTTCTCAGTTCCCTCTCTCTTTGATCCTCCTGCCTGTATTTCTCCTCTAGTTTTTGTTTTTCAGAGTCCATACTATAAAAAGTGGAATCTGTGCTTCTCCTAATCTTCTCAAACTGACTGAAATCCGCGACGTACTTTCCATTTGGAGAGAGAGAAACCACAGGCACAAACTCGTAGCCCCAGTGGATCTCCTCGGGGATGTAAGAAGTCCTGCTTTGGCAGACAGCACTAGTGGACTCCACTGTGGCGTTCAGGAGAACCACAAGCTCGAAGTCCTTCTCCTTGAGATTTTGAGGTGTGAGATCTCTCAAAGGGCTGCTTTCATCCAAAATATGGTAGAAGGTTAAAGGCAAAATGAGAAATGGACTTTCTGAAGAGGAGTCAACATTGAACTTGACACTGGCTTGATTCAGCAGGATCCGCTCCCCTTCTTTGGTTTCATATGTCTGAAGAAGCTTCCCAGACAGCTGACACTGTATCAGAAGGCTCTTCCTCATATTTGCTACTCTGATCACCAGGCAAAGTTCTCCATTGTGTTTAGTAATGACGGCACAGTGGCTGAATTTAATAGTCTCTGCCCTTTTTTTAGGTCTTGCAATTTTGGCCAGAAAGGTACCTGTGATGAAGATTTCAATCAAGGTGGTAATGACCAGTTGGGCCACAAGTAAGAAAATGGCATGAGGACACTCCTCTGTAATGAAACGAAATCCATAGCCAATGGTTGTCTGTGACTCCAGGGAGAAGAGGAACGCCCCAGTTAGAGAGTCTACATTCTTGACACATGGCTCGTGCTTTGGGGTGAACGTGTTTATTTCTAAATCACCGTGAAGGAATGCAATGGCATAGTAGATAACTCCAAAGAGGAACCAGGTCATAACAAAAGTAGCAGCAAATAAGGTGAGTTTGTACCTCCACTTCATGTCTATAACTGTAGTCCACAAATCTTGAAGGTAGAGTAGGTAAATGCCATCGACTTTGTCTATCCGTACATTGCTGTGACCGCTTTTGGACATCACACGAGGTTTGTGTGCCTTGAGCATGGCAGTGTCGATGCCTCCATTAACCAGTGGGACACGGGACATACTGATCTTTGTGGTTTCCATTCTCACTGCTTCAGTCCTAAGGAGAGAATAAAAGAAGGCAGTTACTTAATGAAATCAAAGAACATAACTGATTCTGAAAAGCATTAGAAAATGTTGATGGAGAGAAGGAACAAACATAACCTAAATACAGCAGCAGTGAATAAAAACAGTTGGAATATAAAGTTGCCATCGTACAGTATCTGACATTACAAATAATTTCATATTCTTTTTTCCAGGAAAAAAAAAAAAAAATCATTCTTTGATTCTGGTGACTGCCAAATATGGAGAAGTAGGTTTCTTTTATGATAGCCTGCAAAAGAAATTTGACCAAGCTGAAATTTTATATTAGTACTTTATTTCTGTAAAATGAATTAATTTTTTTTTCTTACGTTTCTCTAGAGAAGAGGCTCTTTTTGATTACTGAGCAGGTTTTCTTCAATGCCCTGAAGAGAGACATCTGATCAAAATTAAAGTTGCATCAATGCTTGGTTTAGAACGCAGATCCAGCACACCACCTCTGTCTCTTCCTGCGACGGAGGCAAAATGAGCCAGACCAGCTTTCACTGTGAACAATTAACTTCCACAAGTGATTTACTCAGTCGGATCTGGCTCTTTGTCACAAACTTACAACTAACCTAGAGGGAAACAAAGCAGACCTGAAAACATCAAAGTCGAGTCTTGGAAAGGAATATTTACACCTGAAAACACTTCGAAGCTGTTTGCACTCCGATTTTAAGCTGTCTAAGGAAAAAAGGAGGCAATTCACAAAGTCAGCATTCTAGCCGTGGGCCCCGACCTGCGCGAACCCAGCAATCATTGGACCACCCGACTCCTGAAGTTTGTTTACTGTGCATCAGTCCGGATAGAGAGTAAGTGTGCGGACACTCAGGACTGAACAAAGCCCACAGACTGAAGCATAACGGTGCCGGTGCCAGTTTGATGAGACAAGTAACAAGACTCAGCTTGCAGGACCAGACAGTGATTACGTAGAGCAAGGACAGTGCATGTTATAGTCGTTTCCAACAACAAAACTTCCTGCTGACAAAAACAACAAAGAAAGAAAACATCCCATGCATCCTTTGTGCTTTGGCAGGTCATACAAAAAGCATTGTTTTGTTCCATTGTTTTCCTCAAAAAGAGCCTTAAGTAAGTGATTCGTTTTCGTGAACCACTAAAAAAAAAAAAAAAAAAAAGAACGTCTTCCTTATAGCTACTTAAAAGAATTTTGCAGGAAATACAAGATATATTTGTGGTACGCACATGTGCCAGTCCAGGACATCAGCATAATTGCTCACTGAAGTACCTTTCCTGTTATGTCAATTAAGGAGAATTTTTGTTTATGACTATACCCATCACACTGTTGCAGGTTTTCTGGGAAAGGGTAATTAAACTTAACTCCCGTTAACACCTGTAGCTCATTCCAATTTTAGTTTAATCACCAACATTTCTCTTCCACAGGCTGGGAGCCATTGCCATATATATATATATGTATATAAAAGAAAGGAATGCATCAATGATCCCAGTAGGAGATTCCTTATGTGACAGTCAAATCAACACACAGTGCGCAGCATGTCCGGATAATAAACAGGAAAAAACCTTCAAGTGATCTGAAAAAGAACAACGGGAGGAAATGGGGGGGGTGGGAGGGGTAGGGGTGGGAAGGAGCGTACATGCAACTGCTCTTTAGGCAAACTCAAAATCAAGCGCTACTGTCAGTGCACGGTAAATACATGCAACCTCTAATGGGAAACCTTTTAGGAAAATGCATACCGCTTAGTGAAGAGGCTCCATTCCTCACACCGAGCCTCACCCTAGATAAGCCATAGTTATAAAAAGTGTGCAAAAATCTGTCCCAAAATAAGTACACTTCTTCCTCTCAAGCACACTTCCCCTTAGCCATTACTTCCAGGCACAAACATTATGTTGTTAGAACAAATTTCTCTGCCACAAATTGCTAGGCCAGGAGATAGCTGGCCTCTCCAATCCAGTGCCGGGGACACATCCCCATCCCATCCCCCTGCTCAGCCTACCTGGTCGCCTGCTCCTGGGAGCAGCTCCCCAGGGCTGCCGGCTCCTCCTCCTCTGGAGGCCACGAGGATGGAGACGGTCAAAGCTCCACCTTCCCTCCTCGGTGCTCCAGCTGGTGGGCTTGAGCTCGTGGGGCAGGGACAGGACTCGTGGGCTCAACGAAGAGCAGGCTTACCCGGTCAGGGTCACGGGTGGCCCAAGGCAAGGGGCACATGGAAACTTGACAGACCACACTCACCATGGCTCTACCATGCCCAAGAAACACTGTTTTCTGCACAAGTGGTCAGCATATGTGTAATAAATCTGGCATGTTTAGGATGCACTGGGCATGCTGTGCAGAGCAGCTCTGCCCCACATACACCGTGGCTCTGATACTTCCTTCATATGCCAGACTTGGTACGCATACACTGCACCATTCGCCTGCAGCACCAGCTGGGTCCACGGCTTCAACCTGCACAAGGGCCTGTAAGAGTTCTTGCCCCTGCCTCTGCTCTGCCCTGAAATACGTTGTTCCCTGTCTGGAAGCCCTGAACAGAGAAAATCCTGACACTGCAGCCTGCCACATTTCCAGACCTGGTGGAGAACACCTAACATCACAGACGTACCAAAATGCCATAGCAGAAGAGTTCCCCCCACAAGACGGGCGGTAGGAAGGTAGTTGCAAGGCACAATGTCTTCCCTGGGCTATGCCGAGAGAGGGACAGCTGCAAAATTTGCCGTTTCAGGCTGAACCTGAGAAGTAAAGCTTTGCTGCATCCCTAGGCAATGTCTGGCACACTCCAGACTGTATTTCAACTCACAACCAAAGCTGTTTCTCAGTGTGTCTCTCTACTGTCCCCATGTGTAAAGTTGATCTCCACATGTGAGGTCAGTATGGCAGAGCTGTTAGTTTTGGAGTCTGCCATAGATGAAAGAGGCTGTATCAGAGCCCTCCTGTCATCTTTTGTATCCTCCCTTGATTTGTATTTCTGTATGTGAAAAAGTTACTCAGCTTTACAGTGATTTCCTGAAATGGATCCCAGCCAATTTCTGGTGCTTTTTTTGGTGGTAGGGTATTTTTTGTGTTGATTTGCTTCCTATTTTTTTTTTCTCTTACATCACTTTTTCCTGTACAATCCTGAATTCCTCTAGTGCTGTTTTCGTCTCCAGGGAAATTCATCTCAGTTTCCTTTCCCTGAAGAAATACTTCCCTTCTTCTCTGCCACACTGATACGGGAAGAGAGGATCTGTCACGCAGCGTCAGAGCAGCACTGCCTCTGCTCCCCTCCCTTATCACTGACAGCAGCCAGCAGCAGTCATCTAGGGGAAGAAACTCTGATGAAACCAACAGTGGAACAAAACCAGGCTTCAGAGGAGGGTTTTCCCCTACCCTCCACTTCCCCACTGCTTCCTGAGTGAAGTGATCAGTACAATATCCCACAATAAATGATTCATGGATGTCCATATGTGTAAAACCCATGTTATAACACCTGCATTACTATTTCCCATCTTATACCTTATATAGGCACCACAGATACTCTACACCCTGACAACCATCCCCAGCACCTCAGCTGAAAGATTTTGGTGTGTTTGGTTTCTATTCCTTTCCCTCTAAATCAGAAAGCACAGCTACCACAGTAAGTTAATATAAGCAAACAAGCCTGAATAATAATAGTAGTGTACATTTTTAAATTAAAAGAGCATCTACTGTCCATTAGCTAACTGGTTTTACACTGATAAAGTATTTTTTATTACTGTAAAAAAACCCTACTCAAACTGTAGCTGCAAATAAAAGTGAACTGAAGTACAGTTAAGGAAACAGATACTTCAAGAGGGAAAAAAATGAAATCCTCTCAGACTTGTCTAGCACTCTAATGCCCTATGAATTACCTCCTTTCCTCACCAGCCCTTTGGAATAGCCAAAGGAGACTCTCCATCAGAGCACATGCTGGTAAGGAAGGTTAGTGCAGACAAAGTCAATAAAACTTAGAGCTACATACCAAACCACCAACCATGAATACCTTGATATTAAGGTACTTCCAGCAGCCAGGGATATAACAAACACATTAACACTGCTTCCAGAGACCACATTATCAAGAAGTCAAAGCCAGCTTGCATACACACAAAAATGTTCCTGTTGCGTGAAGCCAGATTTGCTTGTGCAACATCTCTTTTGTCAGAGACAACTGATTAAAAGTATACAGGAGCATGACTTGTTCGAATGGCCTCAGCTGTTTGCTTTTTTTCAAATCAGATATGCTTGCCACTTGAGCAAACCCTCACGCACGCTTCACTGCCACTCTGATACAGGGGCAAAACTTGAACTATTTTTTCAACCAGCATAAACCATTATCAGGCCTGGCATTAAAAAAAAGCAGGGGTGAGGAAAGAAAACATTGGAAAGAACTACATAATCTTTAGATCTTTCCTAGGTCTGATGTGGTTCAGTAGGTTATAAAAGTCCCTCCTGAATTCTCAGTGCTCTGCCTAGCATGAACAACCTCCTCCCTTTGGGCTATGCACCAGGTTATGCTGCACAACTGTCAACCAGCAAAATCCTCCTCTGTAGCTGAGCTACGGAGTACAGAAGGAGAGAGCAGAGGTAGACAGAGGGAAGCAGTGGTTGCAAAAGGATGCTTTACCTCCACCACCAGCTGCAGCATGCAGTCATACAGCTGGACACTGCTACCCTGGACTTAATAAAAGAGTCCTTCAGCACTAGGACTGATCAGCGTTGAGGGTGGTGACAGGCAGGCTGGCAGTCAGTCACATTGTGAAAGATGCTGCCTTTAAAAACTAAATTAACACCTTTTTATTTTCTTTCACAAAAGGACTGAGCCAAGAGAACTGTAAATATCCCCTCAAATCAAAGTCAGTTCCCAAAGCTGTGCCTTTATCTCCCCATCCTTCCGCAGAGCAACCCATCAGTGCAGGGCAGCCCTGTGAACAGTGACTCACTCTCCTGGGGCTCAGGCACCCAGGAGCGCGTGAAAGCAGAGGCACGGCCAAGCCTGCGGGCAGGGTAGTGCCCAGGGGCTGCAGAGCTGACTGTGCTGGAGGTGGGGGAAGCAGTGCAGTGGGGGAGCTAGCAGCATGTTTTTCAATGCTCCTGGCAGGGCCGGGACAACCATGTGCAGACCGGTATGAAGAAAGTGAAAACACAAATCCATCTTTGTCTCTCCTAGGCTGCCTGCCTGACATCAGGCCATGGAAGATGAATTAAAGCTGGAGAAGTCTCATGGTGCATTGTTTCTGAGGGAGATTTGTACAGGAATCTTGTTCTTTCCAAGGGCAGGATGTAAGACTTTGCAGTAACTATTGATTTACGTAGATGAGCCTTGGAAACTACACTGATGCAAGCAAATAGGAAAACAACCAAGCAGGCAGAGAGAAGGCAAAAGATGACTCAAAGTTTATTGAGGTTAATGGAGACGCTCCCAGTGATTTCACAGGTCTCTGGATCAGGCCTCCAGTGGAGAAAAAGCACATACCGCTAGCATCTGAACAGCTAACACGCTGCAAGTGAGCTGTCTGTCCTTCCAAAAACCTGCCCTCCAGGTTCTGCCCTGGGCTCTGCAGATGAACAGGGGACTTTGCCATGCAGAGCCTTCATCTGGGAACCCTCACGTACACCGAAGTCTTCTTTCAGAAAGAAGTAAGTAAACTGATCAGTTTCTGAAACTCTCCTTTTTGTGTTCAGTAATATGGTTTATGCAATGCTGCTGGAAAAAAAAAGAAAGGTTCCCCAGAAACCTGTTTTGCTCTTGTATTTTTACGAACGGCTTTTCTTCTGTAGTGGAACATTTAATACTTTTGAATGTCGCCCTTGCTGGAATATTGTTGCTTCAACCTCTTTTCAGTTTCAAACACTTCATTAGCACAGTTAAACATTTAAAACCTGCCTCTGCTGTGATGCTTTTCCCTCCCACTAACCCTTTCCTTGTTCTTGCTGTGCAAATCTTACCTGGCTCTTTCTACACAGGCAAGTCTAAACAGACTCTGCAGAGCCTGTCCTTTCCATTTCTGGGGAGCTGGGTGCTAGAACTACTCTGCAAATCTCAAAGGGACATTATTGTTGCATTATGCTTATCAAGCTCACACCCTGTACTTCCACTTTCATTGCCATCTTCAACCTGCTGTAGGAAAGTTAGTGACCCCTCACAGTAGGCCTCTGGCACAGGCAAGCACATCAGCAACACCACAGAGGAGGAACTGAGCTAAGAGAGGACGGGAGTGATGTCCTATCCCAGTCAACGTTAGCAGTCAATACTAAGGCCCGGACTAGACCCTCAAAGAGCCTTATGCCTACTGTTGTCCTGTTTTGCAGTCACTGATGCTATTTCTTCACTCTTCCCCTCTAGGATGCCTTTGGGGGCTTTCAGTAGCCACATCCTGTCCTTCTTTCTCCCCAAGGTATTTCTCTTTTCCACGAGCATATCTCTCATTATCCTGTTTCCCGCCATTTTGATTAATACAGCATTCCTCTTTTCCAGTCTCTGCGAATCAAAAGATCCAAACTAGTTGTGCTTACACCACCACCAGAGAAGCATGTAGCTATGGCAGCAGAGTTGTTTCTCACAAGACTGCATGCTGGTTTGTGTTCTGCAAATATCTTATCATAGGTTCACAGCACCTATTCCTGACTTCTCCATTATATGACTCTGTTTTCAATGGTTTCAAATTTTGCAAGGCTTCAGACTTTTGGGCTGAGGTTTTCCTCAAGACTGGCCACAAGTGATCACAGTTTTTTATTCATTTGTTTACTTAATGTGTCAGTCAAAACAAAACAGCCATTCCGAAAATCAAAGCCAAGAAAATATGTTTTGGGACGTTTCTGCATCCACGTTAAGACAGTTTTAGTGTCTTTTCCTTCAGGAAGCCAGAGTGTAAACACATAAGCAATTCTTGGTGCAGAGACTGAAGCTCACACTCTCCATGGCCACCTGAGCACCCTAACAGCTTAGCCATAGAGTAACGTCGATGCCTTCTTGCTTTCTGGCCTTATAAATCCTCATCCATACAGTGATGCAGCTTCATTAGGAAGTGCAGTCACCCCTCCCCACCTCCCTAGTTCCTTATCAGTGAACTCCCCCACAGGGGTGGAAATGTGGGAACAAATTGCCTCAGATACGTGGAGGAGTCTCACCTCCACCTCCTTTGGTAGTCAGATTTAGGAACACAAGTGGCAGCAGCCATGCAGTTTGGGGAGCCTTGCTATGCAGAAGGGAGGTGGAAAAGCAGAGAAGGGGGTATGATGGGAGAAGGTTGAAGACAAGCCAAGGAATGCCTCATTTCTGGTTCTTCTCACTTAGACACGAGATAAACTAATCCATTTAGTGTCTTATAGGGTGCTCTGCGGCATGCCTGAACGCAGAGCTGTTGGGCGCCCAGCAAAACGAGGGCTGGAAATAGAGACACCTGTACACGGTGAGCACTTCCAGCACAAACCAGAAGCTGGGCAGGGATTTTCTGCAAAATAGTTTTTCACTTAGTCAACTAAGGCCTACCTAAGTCCTACTTAAGTACTTAATTCCTTTTTTGAGAATGGGCCCTTCGCCAGCCAGTTGCTCTGGCTGCTGTGAGAGCGTGCTTTCATGCAGCTCCTGCTGCCTTCCCTGTCCCGGCACAAGGACAGGCCACCTAGCTGGAGCACAGCTCCCAGGGCAGCACCGGCCAAGAAAAGGCACCCAGAGAGGCTGCGCTGCTCCTTTCTCAGATTTCAGGGCTGAGGCTCAAGACGGTTGAGTTGTTTGCCCCGAGGCATATTTTACCTCTCTTTATGCTTATTTATATACTGCCTGGTATAAATCACCTGGCTATAATCTGACCGCACCAGCTCATGTGCCAAGACAGTTTTATGTTTCTGTACACAACCGAGGGATGACTGTGTTTCGTTCTAGTATTTTAGTCACACGGTGGCAGCTTTTATAATGATATAGAAAATAATGAGTCTGAACCCATCTACTGCTCGGGTTGTTAAGTCCAACAAAGTTCGTAGGGAAGGGAGTCCCCTTCCAGGTCAGTGTGGAGCACAAACATACCAGACTGGGCTGGGAGTTTGCTGGGACTTTCGTTCCCTGCTCACAGTAGATTGGTTGTGTCCTTGTTTTCCCTTCTTTCACAGCAGGTAAAGGACAGCACCTTGTTTTTAACCTCCTCAGTACTCACCCATCACTTCACAAGCGGGCAGATGCCTTCTCAACCACCAAATAATAGTAATAACAACAAAGTTAAATTAAGAGCAACCGACTTGCCAATCTGCAGTTGGTTTGAAATTTGCTGCTTTTGTTTCAAACCTGAAGAAAGGCTAGTGGGACAGAAAGCTTGTCTTGTTTCTTGTGTGTTTGCTTTTTTCCTACAAATTCATTTCTTGGTCTAATAAAAATCTGGTTTTGTTTAAAAACAAACAAGCAAACCAAAACAAAACAAAACACTTACTGTAGATTTTTAATTTAAATTATCAGCAGGTGGCTGAAAATGCGTAGTAATGTGCCTAGTCATGGTTATGCAAGAGGCAGGGAGAAAACTTAGCACTTTGCTGATAATTCACTAAAACTGGCTAAAGCATCTGCAGTCTGCCTTCCCCAGGGCCACTTCTCCCTGTTTCTCAGCTACCATGGCTGGTACATGAAAGATTATTTATCAGGCAGCAGTGGTATACTTTGAATCATTTAGAGTGGTTTGTGCCTCTCTTTCTTTTCTTGGACTATGGATACCCTGAGCCTCAAACCCAACGTTGGACATCAGGTCCCAGCACCAGCCTTGCCTCACTCTGATGAGCAGGGGCATCGGCTCCTACCTGTATGTCAACCGTACAGTATGAATACATCCAGTGGCTGAGCAGCTCTCTTTTTAATTACCATTTGTAATGCCAATTCATTGCATGATGCATGCACTGTATCCCAGTCAAGTTGAGTTTTGTTTTTTAATTAGTCATTGCACACTGGGGCTCTCATAGCTCAGTGTAGGTGTGGCAGTGAGGTGAGGCTCCCTGCAGGGTGTCAGGCTTCTGTTGTGGCAGATTTTTTAATGTGCTCTCTCCGTATGAAAGCTACATTTCCCGTAAATCACAGCACTCCTTTAGCCCATACCACGAGACATTACACCGATGGAGGAATGACCTTAGTACCCCACAAACACGCCACTGTATGTACGCTTTTGCAAACGCTGCCGAAATAAACATGTTTTGCAATTTTCCATCTCTGTACAGTCACCAAATCTCAAAACTGGAATACCAGTCTATGAAAAGCATTTTTCACCAAAAAAATTTCTGTGTCTTATAAATATGTAAAAACCTCAACAGTATTGAAAATCATGGTAGGGCTACAAAAGGCAAGGAAACTGGCAAGAGAAAAGTATTTTATTTAAAGGTCTATATATTGGTAACCTTTTGTTCATCTAGTGTCTAACGTGGACAGAATCAAATCTAACTGGGGAAACAGCACACTTTGACCCAGCAGGAAGATGGACCCTGTTATAGTAGTAGAGCTTTTCCTCTGTGACAGTTTCTGGGTCTCTCTTACCTGTATGGTGTAGCTGCTTTGTGCTGCTTCATCTAGACAGAGTAATAATAAATGCAGAGTAACCTGCCAATTAAAGCAGATTTATGGCTTCTTTGCATGGCCAGGAGATACCAGTGAATTTGGCCTTGTGATTTTTGCAATACTACAAAGCACATTTCCAAGAAAGAAGGATGGGTTTGTCACGGTTTCATCTTAAAACTTGTTACAAGCTGATTTTCTCAGGAAGTTATTTGGTTATGAAGAATTGCCCTACCTGTATGAACAAGTTCATACTGTAGAAAATGTTTTCAAAAAGTGACTCTTCTTTCATGCTAGCAAAATGCAGCCTGTGAGACAAAGTGTCCACTTCCCTCACCCAGACCTAATGATTTTTAAATTGGATGTCTTTCTCTCTTAGGCAAAGCACAGATGATGATACTGGCAAAACAGAGGCATACATAGATTACTTACCTATTTTTTGATGATTAGTTACTTTATTGTGAGTTACAGAGCAAGTGTGGCCAGTATTCTCTTTGAGGGACACAACTTCAAAAATGTTCATTCCTGCTCCATTTTCTCTGCACTACAAAGATTTTAAATTGCACCAAGCACCCATTTCCCTTGATTGTCTAGGTCTGATAAACAGAGAACAAGTTCTACTTGATCTCAGACAAATATTTGGTAGCTACTTAACAAAAACAAAACGTTAAAACTTTTAAATGCTGGAAAGAAAATTCAATAGTGTCCAATAAAATCAGGACACATGATATTTCACAGGCAAACATATATATGCACTTACATAGAAATCATAGGTTCATGTCTGCTATTTAAAATAATACTTCATGGTATGTGTGTTTTCATAAATGATACGTTGCCTATTCTGTAAAGAACAAGCAGTTGCAAATACAGAGTACTGATGTGGGAGATTTTGGTGTATCTAGAGTCAGTTGTGAATGCATCTTCTTTTACATCTGTTTCCCTTTGTGCCATTATTTCCCTTAATAAAGTCTCTAGATCTTGACACAAAAAAAATTTCTCAAATGACAAGTCTCAGACACATCTACAATGACCAGTAACCACAACCTTGGAGGAAAGTCCTCACCCAGCCAAATCTCCCCTTGAGCTTTGCCAAAGCACAGCCCAAATGGTCACAACACAATCCCCAGGAGGCCACTGGTGTTACTCTGGGGCACACGCAGCCTGTCCCCATCCCCAGACCCATCCTTGGCCCCATTCGCATCCCGGTCCTGCTGCTGCACCCAGCCAAGCATTGCTTCCTCACTGGCCTCACGGAGGGTGGCCACAGCTCCCAGAGGGGACAGAAATGGTCACGGGGGTCCTATAAACCATTAAAATGCTGCGTTGGTGTATAAACCGGGGCCTTTCACCAGCCTTTTTGAAACGGTCAGGGTCAAATTAAAAGTATCAATGACACTTTCATATTGGTGTAGGGTTGCTTATTTTCAGTACTTCCCAGGAGTTTTATTTCAGGGCAGCTTTCACTATTTTTTCCCCTGATCAATCCATGGATGTGGTTAATTTAAGCTTTAAAAGGCTTTTTCTCACACATACACACACACCCATATATGTTTTCCACTGAAGTCTGTGCTTTTTCCTAGACCCACCCAAATTCCAGTACATAGCTCACTTGTGTGCCAAGCTTTCATACTCTCTATGCAATGAATGGAAAAATGCCCTTTTTTCCACTTCTGCACATTTTGGGGGAAGGAGGGGGAGAGCATGTAGAGGAGAGGGAGGAAAGGCCTCCAGAGAAATTTAGCTATACCTGTTATTTCAGAGCAGAAACCAGAGAGAGTCCCAGCGTCGTCTATGGGAATACTCTGTTTCTGCCCATGGGTGGAGGTGCATGAGGTCCAAGCCCCACTGCTTGCTTGGGACTCTGAGCTGTATTTGTGGAGTGCTAAGGAGATTTAAAAATTAATAATTATAAAGTAAAATATATGTGGTACGTGTTTCCATTCTGTTTATGAGAAGTACTTTAGTAACACTCTTGAGTACATTGATATTTGATGAGAAGGATGAAAAAAAAAAAATCAAAGCTTAATGGTGAGAAACATTAGGGAGTTTTATATGGAAATGGCAGTTTTCAGCTGTGTCATTCTATGCTCCCTTTAATAGGGTATTTCAGGCCACGAGCATCTTCATGAAAGGTGGTAGACTGAGAGCAAAGGGCTCCTCACCTGCAGGAGCCTGGCAGAGGGAAGGCTGCAGGACTACCACCTTTCCACCCCGCCCATGCCTTCCCTCCTACAAGGGCTGCCATTGCAGCTCACGGGGTGGCAGGAGCCACCAGGCCATGGCAAAAGAGCCAGCAAAGCCCTGTTCCCTCCTGCTATTATATCTCCAGGGTTTACCCCAGGACTCTAACAACATGCAAGCTCCATGCAAAGCCTTTTCCATTGCACTTGCCTCCATGGGGATTCTCTGATGTCTGGTTAAGGCTCGTCCCCCTTGATTTCCTCTTCTCAGTGAAGGTATTAATAAAGTGTCTCTGACTTACAGAGCCACCTAGTTTCATGAAGCTTGTTGGAATGTAATTTCTGAAGCCTCTGTTCACCTGCCAAGTTAAGTTGAAATTAGCCTGTGGATTTAAATACGTGCGCTGTTTTGTATCCCTTCGTTGTGAGGGATGGAAATGAAAATATGCTAAGTTAATTATTTATCCTTTCCATCAACAAAATGTTATCATTGTACAGCACCTTATTGTCACTCTTATATTGCAAAAATTGGAATAAAAACAATACAGATTTTTGTAAAGAAAAAGCTGTTTCCTGAGTTTCTTGACTGAGAGGTTACACAGCCCAGGATTGTACGTCTTCCAGATAAACTCCCAAGGAATCAGAGGGAAAAGAATATTTGTTTTCCTCATTGCTTTCCCAAATTACTTGATCCCTGCCAATTTCCATGACACAGACCCCTCAGTCTGCAGAGACTGTGGCTTCTGAAAGGGAGGAAATAGCATGAATGTACTGGTGCACATCAGTGTTTTTTGATTTTCTCGCCAAACCAAAAATATCAAAACAAACAAAAAAATGCAAAAAAAAAGTTCAACTTTTCTGGCAAAAAAAAAAAAAAAAAAAAGTCATTCTGGACTGAAGATGCTGTTTGTTCAAACCAAAACTAAACCTTTCATTTTGCTTTAACGTTTGTATAGTCTAACTTAAATCAGGTGAGGAACAAAACATTGCTCGAAGTGACACATCACATCTTGCTTCCACAAAGTAAAAATGAAGTTTTTGACTTTGCAAAATTGTTTTCAGGCTTTTTCAATCTAAGCTTCTCTATCTTGCTCACATGGATTCATTATATCTTTCATCTGACCTAAATCTGCATTTTCATCTCATAAGACTTTTGGCTGAAAAATCCCAGCCTTCTGTAACTGTAAAGACCACATGAGTTTCCTGACTGGTTCAGTGACAAGTGAAGCTTGTGCAATGAACTACTGTTCTTCTTAAGAGAACACAGCAGAAGCAATGCCTGTCCCCGTTATTGGGATCTGGGGACATAACCGTGTAATTCACTAGTCATTTTTCTTTGTCCTACAGTTTCTTGGGAACCCCCATAAAAGCTTTGTGGTGCTACACTGCAACATGCTGAAAAAAGCAGCGATCATGTCCAAAGAAGAAAAAAAGCTCATGCTGTTTTTCAAAGTTACTACATTTCCTTATACTCAAAGGAGGTTATTTTGCTTGTTTATTTACTCATACCTTATCTTTATGACTGTTCCTTTATGATCCCATGTCAAAAGCTCAAAAGCTCCGCAATCTTTTACAGTTGGGAACTTGGGAAGGTCTAGCTTTGATCACTGAAGTAATTAGACTGAATAGAACATTGTTCATGTTCTGCTGAGAATAGTTTCCGACTACATTCAGAATACCGCAAACTTATTTTTAAAATTCTACAATATTCAGCAACTTCTACTTTGTTTTTTGTAAGTTTTCCAGATGCTGTGAATTTCAGAAGTCACTTTGATGTTTTCCAAGCAGCCTGATTTATGAGAACAAAAAATACCACCATTCCCCAATTACTTTCTGTCGCCTTGTTATAAGGCTTGATACCTCAATGGAAATATAGTCTGGCTGAGGAGTCCAGGCATAAAGAATAACTGGGGTATGAGAAAATCAACTACATCTCCCACAAGAGATCATTCTTTCAGTGGAAAAATTAACCTTTTTGATCTCTAACCCTCTGTACTTTTCCTGTAATATTTAATTCAATAAAGCCTCCATTTTCATTGAAAAACACACTTCATGGGAAATGTGTAACTAGACCTAGTAGACCTTTATATGTTATTTTAGTGCTGTTTATATGTTATTTTAGTGCTATCAAACAGAATTCATATTTTGTAGACAATTCCTAAAGATAAGTCACTGCAAAAAATAGCTAAGCAGCACTATGAATATATCAAATTGCAGCAGCATATTTCAAATGGGGTTAAGTTAGTGCCATTGCTGGAAAGTCCCAGAGACTGTGACTCCAGCAGGCAGATGACAGCTTAATGGCAATGCAGAGAACCCCTTCATTCACTGCTCTGGTGACATGCTGTCAAACCCAGTCTTTCCCAAAAAGACATCCTGTCTGAAAGCACTTCCTCTGCTCCACCTGCTGTGTGGTTCAGACGTCTTGTCTGTGGGCAGCTTCATGCCACAGCATCTCCAAAATCCATCTTTTCTTCAAGTCCAGAATTTCAGTTCATTAATTAACCATTTCCCAATGCGCCTCTTGTCCACAGTCCTTCTCCTCTGTCCCATGGCCAAATCACTCAGACTTCTAGGGTAAAAATTTTATTTCCTTTCTACTAGTTTGACCATAATTTTCCTCTTCATTAATGCAAACACCTCTTTCATTGCTTCATACCCATAAAGCTCACAGCCTAACCTTTCCACAGCTACTGCCCTGGCCCCCATAGCTCTGCCTTCTTTTGCTCTTGGTTGCTATCTCATTCCTCTTTCTCATCAATGCCTATTCCTTGTGATTTTTTGCTCCCTTCATGTTTTAGACTTCACTTATGCCATTCCACAATAACTTCCCATTTGACATACATGAAATTCCCCTCTTCACCAGCTTCCAACCAAATCTTGAAAATACACCTGTTTTGAGACACATTGCAACCACAAAAAACATCTGCTAGTCATTTTGCTCACCTAGCAAGTTCTTCCTTTATGTTGCATCATGCCTCACTTGCTGTTAGATCTGAAATCATATAGAACAGATGTAAAGTTTTCCTTATCTTTGTTTATCTGACTGCAAAGCATGTTGAGGACCTACAGCACAGTGAGAAATAATGTATTCTGATTATAGGCTATGTTCAGCATCAGCACTGATAACAAGTAATTTCTTTTCTTGGGTGCGCTCCTTTTCCAGGATGGCTCTGCCTTCTACACACCTGGGATACCTTGAATGATGCTTCCTTATCTAACAGTGAGTTTTGTCTGAAAGAAATTTGGAGACATGCTTTTCTTAAAATTTTCCTGGGAATACCAGACATCTGGAAACCTCACTGTGAGACAGTAGTTCTGACTTGGCTGTCAAACATCTACCAGGCAGAGCCATTTCTAAAGGTACATGCACTGCAAGGCCAATTGTTGGATTCTGTAGGTTGAAATTCCTCTCTGTTCACTTTAATTCTCGAAAAGGTTTCTGTCTAGTCTGAGCTAGTCCTCTAAGGCACCAGTCAATGAAGAGAGCTGGACACCTCCACACAGTGAATCTGCCTCTTCTTCCTCTAATGCCTGGAGGTGCCCATCTCCTTGCAGTGCCTGATGAGCTCAGACCAGATCTTTAACTTTTAGACAGCTGAGATTTTTCTTATACTTGCACCTGTATAGCAAGGCCAGTGCTTCTGAGAGGTGGCAAGTTTATTACTCGTATGGAAATCAACTGTTCCAGTGCATGTGAAGGTACCCCCACACTTCCTGAAATCATGAGGCTTACACAAGTAAATTACATAGTACATGTGTGTATTTTAAGTTGAAATATCCTAAATAAATACATGTCAGTCTGACTCGTACTGATGAAGCCTTTCAGGTTAAATCCCATAGAAGATGCTGTGCAGTGTGGAATCCAATGCAAGGTTACAAAACATGATGTACTGTTTCCATCACACATATAGTTTAGTTATTGTAAAAGAATGTAAATTATGCACTGAAGCCGATGAACAAAGTTCTCATGTAAAAGCAAGCTGTCTAGGAATCTACAACAAGATACAGGATATGTCTGTTCTGTTTTACAGGTTCTTGCCTGTGATATTCCCTACCACAGGTCAGCTTGCTTGCCTATGGTATCAACATATACACCACTACCACATCCATTACCAAAGTATGAATTCATCATGCTTGTGCTGTGAAGGGCTTCCTCATCCATGATGGTTTTACCTATGCACCTCCAAAAAATGACATCTGGGCCTGCCTGCGAACAACCTACATCCTACATTTTTTTCACCACTGCATCTTTCAAAGGATCTCTTTTTCACTATGTAGCTCAAATCTCCTCCTGCTTTTCAGCGTGCTTAACCTCCCATTCAGTGAGATGGAACTAGTAATCAGTTGAAAAAGGGAAAATGACTAAACCAGAGCCTATCAGTGGCATGTGTTGTCTTAACGCGGAGCAAAGCCGAAGATCAGAACTAATTTCTGTTAATAGCACCTGGAGTTTTAGGAACTTGGTAAATTCTGAAACTTTGACCATTGTTTTGTTCTGAGGCTGGGGAATGAGGATCTGGTCCTTCTCCCAGCTTCTTTGCGGATTTCAGTGTTAATGTTTGAGCTCATATAGTATGTATTATTAGCAACATGCTTAAATCAGAGTTTCTAGTGAGAACACAAAGGTTATTAACTTCTGTGACACTGTCAGTCTTTATGTGACAGCTTGGGTGGTTAACAAATTTCTTAAGATCATATAAAGCAATCAGAAGCAAAAGCTTTTCCTTGATTATGTAATCATTATTTATAAGATCTAAAGAAGTAATGTAGCATTTAAAGGCATGGTGCCACCCTCTTACATTTTCACTGCTTACAAACTAGAAATACATCTGCAAAGGCAGAACCCCACACCACTGGCATTGCTCCACTGAAATATTTTCTTGGATTTCAGCACATAAACAATAAGAAATTGTCTTAAAATAAGATTTTATGGTCCCTGTCACCTGAGACCTTACATAGGGGAGGGAGATTTACTACCAATAAATATTATTCTGGGTCATGATCGAGTCACAGCTTTGGTCATTTTACACTGACAGGAAAAGAAATCAACATTAAATTTTAGACATTTTTGTTCCAAAAATATATATTTAAGGTTCCCTATATAGTTTTGGGGGCTTTTTTTGTTGGTTTGTTTTTTTGAGTTGTTGGGGTTTTTTTTTAAACTGCAACAATAGAACAAAGTAGGAATGAACTTCAAGGACCACACACTCCTCAAGGCTTGGGCCGAAGCACCAATAATGTTGTTACCTGTACTGAGGACAGGGAGTGAGGTTTGTAGCCTTAAGTGTCTTGGCATAATTAGCTCAAGAAGAACAAGGGTATGAGGAAAAATAAGACACCTTATTATAATTCCTGGCAGTATGACAGACCTTTAGACCTCTGCAAAGCTAGTTGATGTACAGCATGATTTTCTGAATTTTGCTTGTTGAAATCTGTTCTCACAAATGAAACCAGGCAGACCTCAACTTGGAGCTCATGGTATGATGCCACCAGCTGAAGAACCCCTTCTGGCCTCTACATTTCCCATAGCAGTGTAAAAGGGCCACAGCGTGAACAAGAACCAGACCTGAAGCCTTTTATTTTTCCATTATACGTAGATAAAAACAGCATTGTTAGCTTTCCCACACCTGCCTGAATTGTGTTCATTCACCTCTAGTCTTGTGGAAGCATTTTACACTGCAGGCCATCTCAGTGTTTGACTCTTTTTTTGTGCCTTGACAAGAGCTTTCAGCACCTTTTACGTAGCACATTTCGCAACAGGTAACGGACATACTGAAGGCCAGCACCCATGAGCTGACGTTCACTATGTTAATTTATAACTCATAAATGGAATCCCTTGTAACAATTGACTATCTATCTGCCTAATCTTAGGGAAAGAGGAGTTGTGATCTAAAACCAGTAAGCTGGGAACAGTCAAGCGACCAACTACCATGTATCATAGAGGCCACCAAGTGTGCCACTTAGTGAAACTCAATATGGTAATAAAACAAAATGTTGCCTTAAAAGTTTTTCTTTTTTTCATCCTAAGCTTTTGCATTGTTGTAAGAATGTTTTGTCATTTGCCTAAGAAAATGAATCAGAATTGCAAGTGCTCTGTATCACTCAGACACCTCCTCCCATATCCTGATATACCTTTGGTGTGTGAATAAAGCCCAGCCTTGCTCAAATGTTGTGAAAGTCACAGAAAGCACATATTTGCTTGTCTTCCCTCTGTCCTTTTTTCCATTGCTGCAGTACACAGACTTGTGGTTTGTCTGTTTATTGTGGAGAGAGGGGACTGTTGATAGGTTTGGTGTTGAAGTGTTTGAGGAAGGAAACATTCAGGAAACATTATTTCTGGATAAGGCAGCAGGAAACTGAAGCTTCTTTGCTTGGGTGAGAGGCTGGAGGGGGTTCAGAAGAGGACAGCTGGCATGGAAGTTACCAGGAGTAAGGGTAGGAAGCTTTGAGTGGGATCATCACTGAGCAGAAAACAAGGGGGCACTTAGGGGGATCTTTGCAGACAAGATCAGAAAAATTCAGAAACATTTTTTTGGTTGACACTTTCCTTACAAAATGTTAACTGATAATAAAAATCATTTAAGCAGGACAAATTTTTTTATTGGTCAAAATGTTGCAAACATCTATTTTATTATATGTTTTTGTCAGGTTGTGTAATTCTAGCGAGGAAAAGGGGAAATTTTGATCATAATGTGTTTTTCCCTTTTCATCAGTTCATGCTAAGAATATACCTTTTAAGTCATCTAAGTAGGTGTACTGTTTCATATATTGCTTCATTACCGATTACAGTAATTTATGCAACAGATATAAACATTTTTATCATATAGCCTCAATTCAAAAGTGCTAATTGTAGATAAGGAAAAGTTCAAAATGTAAAACTAGAGGGATAGCCTGCAAGCTACAATCTAACCAAGAGTGAATCACCTCAGTTAAAGCAATGGAGATTAAATTAATCTAATCAGGCCATACTATTGTTCCAGTCAAAACTCATTTTGCTTTATCACTTTTGATTTACAAAGGGAAGGTGGCTTACCTAGGCTCTCTAAGCATGGACAAATCTAGCTGACAATCTCCATGAGAAAAACAAACCAGAAAGGAGTCAAGTGTGATTTTAAATGGTACCAAGCTTCAGTTCCCAAGCTTTAGACTTCCCCTTTACCTTAAAAGCTAGCTAAAATGCAGCATGCCCTGAAGGTCAAATTGCAGGGGCTACTTTGAACCAAGTGGAAGACAGACATTTCTTAATCAAGCAGCCCTCCTGGGAGGCAACAGAAAGGCAGCTGGCTCTCATACCCCAGCTGACACAGTGCAGGGAGGGAAGGGGCTTTGCAAGTAATGAAACGCCTGGATAAAAATGATCAAAGATCAAATGCTCACCACCAACACCTGCAAAGTGAGACAGATCTCCTCAGCAAGGAGGCCAAAGGGATTCTCAAGCCTTGGTGACTAAAACCTCGCAAGGCTTCCCAGTATCCCCAAGGGTGTCCTGCAGACATAGGAAAGCTGCATAACACCATAGTACTTCCCTGAAATCCATGCTGGGTCCAACCTATGTCCCAGCAGTTCAGTTTCAACCTTTCACCAAAGGCAGCCCACAGTTTGCAAAGGGCTCTGCTGGAAGGTGAAATTTGCCAAACACCTTTCTCCCCAGCAGGTAAAAATGACTGCAGATGTGTTATCCCAAAACATACGCCTACCCTCTTTATGTCTAAGCATTTATTTTGTCCAGTAAAGGATGATAATACTTAGATCATTCATGTTGTTTCTTGCTCCCTTTCTGCCTGACCATGACCTCTAACTTTCTGTGAACCTCAGAGTATGCTAGTCATACAAAGACAATTTCATATGCTTAGGAGGAGGAAAAGATGCTATGGTTCTTACTTGCCATTTTTCTTCCTTCCTCCAGCCCAATTAGTAATGTATCCACTGTTTTTGGCTGCTCTCCATGTGCATTTCACACCATTGAGGCTAGACTGGTACAGAATGAGCAGGCTTTTCAATTAATGCACAGCCAATACGAGGGAGCTGCTTTTTTCAGCTGTGCCCTGTTTACTCCAAGAGCATGCACATGCTTAACACCAAGCTATTTACCATATTAATGATACAAACACATTGAGTGCTAAAACAGTCTTCAAGCCTGTAGTAACTCATTCAAGTAAACCATGAATGTTGTCTTATTCCAACGGGTGAGGGACAGCTCAGCAGGAAGGTAGCTTTCAAATATTTAACATTTAGTGAATTCGTTTGGATTGAAAATTTTAACTGTTTGATACTCCAGCCAATGTTTTTTTTTCTAATTTTCATATGCACAGTATAGCCAATAAGGTAAAGACTTTTCTCTCCATTAAAAAAACAAAAAAAAGTCATCTCATAATCTGCTTTGTTTTTCCTGGAAGCAAAGTGAATCAAAATTTATTTCAAAATGTTCTGAGGTTCAGCATGCAAAACAGTTAAGTTTCTGTTTTTCTTGGCCCCTTGCAAGAGTACCGCCTGGTACTTCACAGCTTTGGTCTCTACCTGTTCCCAAAGAATACAGCCTGTCCGTGTGAACTGCGTGTCTTAGGAGAGAGAAACAGGAGAGGAGGAGGCAATAATATTCCAGAGTGCTTTAATGAAATCTGGACAAACAAAAATTTCAGCTCCAGTCAGGGCTGTGGGTTGATGGCTTGTTTGTTTCATTGCATGAGGAGCCAGGATAAAAAAGAACTATTTGTTTTCAATTGAAATTCTATAAAAAGTAACAGGACTGAAGTATTGTATGTATGTTGGAAGACTAAAGCCCAAGTCATCTGCTGCTGTTTTTGTCTCTAGGCCATGCCTCATTTAATGGGATGAAATTCTTGGGGAAGTTTTTGGTCTCGTCTACACTCTGCTTTACAGAAGCGATGCCAGTTTGTACTGTACAACCAGCACTACGTTACGTTCCAGGCTTGTTTCCCCCTCCTATAAGCTGATAATTAGTGAGTGCAGAGAGCACAGTGACATTTTACAACCAAGGAAATAAAGAAGACATTTCTATAATAGCAAATGGCCCCCTTTTCCCTTCAATTTTAAAAGAAGAAATCACAGGTAATAATATCACAGGGGAGCACAGATAATGGGCTTGGCAGATAGGTACGCAGGCACTGTGATCAGAAAGACCCTAAAATGCCTCTAAATACAATACAGCCAAAGGCAAGTGAGGAAACAATATTAGTTAAAAAGTAAAGTAGATACTCCTAGTTCACAAAGGAAAGCCAGCTTTGTCTCTTTTTGCAACCACCACGTCATGGAGAAAAAAGGAACTTATCTGTAAATCTCTTTACAGCATGATCACTATGTGAAAACAAAACGGGAGGCAAAAATGAGCTACACTGAAGTAGAAGGGAATTTGCACCACAGGCTTGGGCTCTGATTACTGAGGATAAGCCAAACCTGTTGTAAACAAGTAATATGAAGACACATGCAAAAGTTGGAAGAAAATGCATAATGTTCTTCAGCTCAGACATGTTTACATTCTTTATACCTACCACAGAAAACTTACATACTCTTTTCTTATACAGATAGGTAAGAGGGACTGTATAAAGTTCCAGGCAAGTTTTCCCACTATGTCAACTAAAACTGATTTCTGCATTGAAAAAAGAACAAGAGCTGACTAAAAGATATGCTTCTAAGAGCTTAAAAAGCACTATGTATTTCCGTAAGAAAAAGTCTCTGGCAGGCAAACATTTACAAAGCTAGGTCCAGTATCTGCCCCCCTCCCCAACATATAAAAATATCAGCCACATACATTACAAACTTCACAGTCAGTAGCTTGCATCAGTGGAAAGACCAAACATGACAACTTTTGCTTTATCGTCGCTAAACTACCTGTATCTCAAAGTTCACAAGAAGGCATAATCTTATAAACATTTTTCTTTTACAGACAGTTTCTAAATCCTTAAATTACTAAAATAAGAGAAAAATAAGAAAAGAACCTACTCATTAGCTTTCAGTTCCGCACAGTTTTCAAAGCACTGTTAAGCATGTATGCATTTTTGACAAATACCTCTTACCTGTAAAAGACCAATGTTCAGATTCCTTACTAGATGTTATCGTCATGACAAGTCAAACAATCTTTTTTTATAAAAGGTTGGATGTCTTTTCAATAAAGCATGTGTGCACGGTTAAAAAAAAAAAAACAAAAAAACAAAAAAAACCCACAACCCTCAGAGAGTCTCCCTTCCCTCACTGTCAGTCAAAAACAAGTTGGAATAAGTCTGAGTTGGAATTACCTGAATAAAGAAACTGGAGAGAGAGAGGGAGGAGAGGGAGGGAGGGGGAAAGAGAGAGAGAGGAAAAAAAATAGTCTGAGAGGAGACTCAGTGATGTCAGCAGTATGTCTTAAGGGAATCTACAGCTGAGCCCAGCAAACTTTATAACTACAGAACACTCGACACCCAGTTAGGTGTTAAGTAAATACCTGCTTAAGAGGAAACTGATGTACTTTTAAAGAACGTCAGTTAATCTTTGAAGAAACTTTAGCCAGGCTGATCAAAGTCCCTTAAAGGCCTTATTGCCTAAATAAATAAGGTTACAAGTGGTTGTATAACGCTAAGAAAAGAGTAAGAAGAATAAAAAGTTGACATTATTGATTACCCCTTTGCTGTTGGCAAGAGGGAGGCTGAAACTCATCTGAAATAAATTCATGCACTGGTTGTAACACACTGAGCTATAGCAGCCACGGATGCAGCTGAAATCCCTGACCACCAAAGTTTCCAATCTGTTTAGCCACAACACTCTTTCCCTTTGATGACTTATGCTGGGTTTGCTTCAGTGCCTTTCTGCTCTGATTTCCTAGATGCAGAAAACACAGTGCTGATTTGAATTGGAGAAAGTCGTGTACCTTGAACACAGCAAGGAAGAGGTGTGAATGTTTGCCCTTTGTAAAGCCTGTACTCTGCCATTGGTACCACTCTAGTATCTGATGAGATTCCCAGAACTGATTCTAGTCACTACAGCACTAGAAAGGCTAATGTGATAGCCCTTGGATATCGTTCTTCTGTGTCCATATTCCCAGGGATACTGCTTCCAAGAATTACATATCTCTGCAAGCTAGTCCAATACACCTGTAGCTCAGCATCACCTGCAGGGACATCCCATGGTCCAATCAATGACAGGTTAACTTCATTCGCTTTTGCTTGGGGGAAAGAGGAGATCAACACACGGGGTGAATGGTTTACTAACAAAATTCTGCCCCCCTCAAATTCACAGAGAACACATTAGCAAAAGCAAAATCTCTCCTTTCCTCAGCAGCGTTGGTAAACAGACATTGAAATGCCGTTAACAGACATTAATAATGTCGTGATATGCAACCATAGGAAACTAGAGGCTGGAATTCTGCCGTCAAGTGGTCAAGTATGTAGGCATTCAGGCAGTGCCAGTAGGCAGCAGCTGTTTTACATTTAAAAGGACAACAGTTAGATGTGATTTTTTTTACTTTGCCAGAGACTAAAGAATTTCACACGACTTGGATTGTTCCCCAAATCCATGAACCTGTTGCACTGGTATCTCTTTCTCTATATTTACTATGAAGGAGATGGCAACAGCTCCTATCAGTTTTCATTATATATATATATATATATATATATATATATATATGCTCATGAATGTCTTTTTCTGCTTTCAGATAAGCTCTTCTGTTTGCAGAGCCCTCTGCAATGTCATGGGATGGAGGACCTATACTAGAAATTCTTTTTCACTATCCAATTAAATTATGTTTAGCTGTAACAATTATATATTATTAAAAATCCTCAGTTACACCTTTCCTCTTCTTTCTTCTGCCAAAGTTTGGGAAACTACCCAAATCATAACTGAATATAAATATTCTAATGTGCTAGTCCCACACATCCCCCAAATCAGCATCCATGGCAACACGGTGCCCGCGAAATCAGCTGTAGTGTGAGGGGTCATTGGGAGAGCGTAATATGAGGATATGCTCTGAATGATGCATTTCACACTTTGTGCAAACACTACAGTTCAGTTTTTAATTCCTGTGCTGTTTTGCTAATACCCAGTGGATCCTTATCCCATTCTGGAAGATAGATTGGCAGAGCAGAGGTTAGAATTTAAGTTGCATGGACATTTCCCAGCTTTGCACGCTTGACTTGAAAATATAAATACCTTTCTTTGAACACAGTTTTCCATTCATCTGTTTAGCAGAGAGCACACAGGTGATCAGGGCTCTTAGCAGGAAACGATGACTACAAAACCTCTCTCCCAGGAAGCTATGGAGAGGTTCCAGAAGATGAATGAGTTGACTACACTGCTCATGGCTATGCAAAGCAGTCTTCCAGTTTCTCATCCCCCATTTTCTCTCTGCTTTAACTGTGTTGTCCCTTCCCCACCTTTGCACCATCTCTGGTGCTTGTCCAATCCCCTCAGTGAATCCCATCAGCTTGCTAAATCAGAAAGAAAGTTCCATATGTCTGTTCCTTTCTGCAGGGTTATTTTTCTGCCCGTTTAGTGATCTGAGGCACCTCATCTAGAGGTCACCCAAGTTTGGGAGCTCCTACAAGAGGAGCAAGAGGAGTGCGTGGCCAGCAGAGGAAGAGCAGGACACAGGTTACCACAAGTCAGCTGCCTGCCAATAGCTGTCTGTGCTCAGCTCTTAGTCCTCCTTTATTACAAGCAAACTGTCTTAAACAAGCGTTGTTTCCTGGCGGGTGACCACGTGCTCCTGGACTGTTCCCACACTGCTGCTGAGATGGGCTAAAAGGACAAGCTAATTTGTTAGTTCATGCCCTCCAAAATGCATAAGCTCATGTGTTGTTTCTTCAGCTTTACCTCAGTACTGAAGCTCATAAACCTGTCTCCTTACAGCAACAACAGGTAAGAGTTCAAAAGTTTGGGCTAGATAAGTTGAAATACTTATCCAAACTTCTTCAATCAATAAAGCTGAGTAGGAAATCCCATGATGATAAGAGGCTTGCTCAGGGCATTTTCAGCTCTTATGTTGGCTCTGGATAGATTTAAGTTAGGAAAAAAGACAATAAAACTGGAATCCCTGGCAGAAAAGTTAGTCCTACACATCAGATCTGCACCTTCAACTTATCTTCAATCCAGAAGTCAGTTCTTCTTTTACTGAAAAAGTGTTTTGGGCTTCTCATGTGGACAGTGACCCTCAGCTCTTGAGGATGTGCACAGTGGGAATGGGGAAAAGCCACACTGACACTTCAAGCCTTATCTCTTTGTCTTGGGATTAAGACAAGAAAAAAACTGCTGTCCTTGTGAACCCCAAATTCATGAGTTAAAAATCAGACACAGGATATAAAGAAATTGGGATTGTTATATAAAGACAAACACATGACTAGAAATGGACCTTGCACAAAATAAGTTCAAGATGTCTTGAGCAGACATGTCGCCTCAGAACTGCTAAACACCTATTTGTGGTTTTATGCGCCTAAATATCCGTGTGAAGCTGAGCCTTGTCTACCCTTGCCCAGATCCTCAGAAGTACTGAGGAGTACATCTCCCAGAGAAATCACACTGGTGCCTAAACACTGTTGCATACATGGTCCCTCAGGACTCAGGCTCCCTTTGTAACATTGGGATAATAATACAGCCAAACCTTAGAAGTGTTTCATGACAAATACGATAAAGATGGGAAGGAAAAGCACAAAAATGTATCATCTCTTGTAATAGTGCATTTATTTTTAGTGCACCCTCCAAGTCAAAACAGTTTGGTAAAGCATTCAGTTCTGCTGGCTGCAGGCCAGAACTATTCTGCCATGATTCATGGCACTCTGCATTCTGCAGCCATTTCAGTCCTGCAGCCCAAACGCTGCTTTTATATTTCAGTACTAAACCACTAGAACTTAATGTTTTCTGCATGTACCAGCTGGCTTTCCACCTTAATCTATGCAAGCTATTTTTTCTGTTTTTACTGTAGGCTTTTGAAAAATTTCATCAATAATAGCAAGAGTTTCAGTTAGTAGAAGTGTTAATGAAAAATTGGTAGGAATGCTGCCTAAATTGTCCATGGACTCACTACTTCAAAATGTGTCTTGATTTGAAAGCACGTACTATAAAACCAATGCAACAGAAACTACCCACTTCATACTAACAATAACAAAATTTAACACACAATGCAGAACTAAGCCCAAATACCATTTCATCAAGCATTATTTGAATTATACCTAGTCATTCAGTACGCAACACCTCCAGGATTAAAATTGCATCCGTTAAAAATGGTAAAAACCGCCACATTGCTGTGCACATGAAAGAATTTAATTTTAAAAGTAAGAAACTAACCTATAATTTATTTTCTTATTCATTAACTTACTAGAAGATCCCCTGCAGCTAAGGTTTCACTGACTTTCTCATATGGAAATAGAAATATATACTTTTCAAACCAGAACACTTGAATATGAGATATTCAAAGTATTTAATCCAAAACTGGTTCTTGCTAAACACAGAGAAACCCTCCTGTGACTTTACACTTTCTTTACTGTATGTTTTCTTTAATTGTTTTAAAATGGTCTCCTATTTGGGTTTTTTTTTTCCTCCTGTGCATTAGAGTATTCATCTAAACTGTAAATCAAACCATTCATCTGCTTCTTATTGATGAAGTTCTTGACAAAAACAGAATTGAAAGGGCTAAAATTCATTACACACATTCCCATGAGATTGAGTAAAACATTGGACCTGAAGGTGCTTTAGGAAATGCAATTCTCCAAGCATGTGAATGATAACGGGCACATGAATCTTCATGCTCCAAAGAAATCAGAAACCATGTTCTCACTGCACGTGTGCACTCTTAGGATGGTTGATACACATTTTTACATCTTGTTTCTTCTGTCACCTCTTTGTTGACATTGCAACAGGGACGGCACCAAGGAATTCACAGCACATTACCTAGCCTGCTACAGTTTAGAGTGGTGCTTTGTGTACAAGCCCTCCAACATATGTTCTTTGCATTATGAGAGATTGTGGCTGACATTGTCGTTCCTAAGAGAGATTTGCACACATTAAAAAGCATATAATTGGAATGGGATTCCGCTCCACTTGATGAGCTTCACACGGAAGGATCTGGTTGAAGAGGGCCCAGCTCTGTTCTCAGTGAAGCAGGCAGTGACCATTGTGGAAACTCTGTTACCACAGCAGGTAATGCTTTCAAAAGCTTCAACTTCAGCCCAAATAATTTGGTTTCACAAAGACTGTAGTTGCTGAGATGTGTCTTATCTGTTCACATTAGGGAAGGTGGTTGTTCTGTGTCCAGCTGACTTGGGGTGTCAGAGCCTCAGCAAGGCTGCTGTTCTGCTAGGGTTGGAATGACTTTGATGGCAAACCTCAGCTTCCAAATTTAAGCTTCTGCCCAGAGGTATGGCTTCTTGATGACAGAAGTCCTGACATGTTATTGCCCAAGATGTCAAAAGGATTACCAGGTAGCAGAAAGCTCTGGAGAAAAAAACAGTCCCCTGAGAAAAGCTTCTTATTCCCAGGTGCGTTTGGTTGCCTTCTCCCTGGCTGCAGAAATGAGCATCCTCTGGTTTTGGTTCTATCCCAGAGCTGGGGCAGATTCACAGGCAGGAATTCAAATCCAAGCTGACTTTCCGCACCAGAGTGAACATGACAATGGCCTTCAGATCCAAGAGGGATTTTAATTTCCCCTCCCCCCCAATCTGGTCAAAATATCCAAAGCAGCCAAAATTCACCTCAGATTCCTGGAACTGGGCCACATGGCTTTGCTTTCTGAAACTCTGTAGTGGGTGCATGCTCTGTTTGCCACATCATGAGCCAGCAGGATGCATAAATCTCTCCATAGGGATGATCTGCTCACATTGCTGGTAGCATCCCAGCAGGCAAAGATGCTTCCTGTAGCACTTCCATGCTCATTCTTAGGAAAGCAAGAGCAGACAGCTCTCCAGTTCACTCAGGTCATAGCTCTGACATAACATTGGTTTTGTTGCAATAGGATCAAATCCACAGTCATGGAGAACTGTGCTCTGCAGGACCCAATCCTGAAAATTGCTCTCAGCTACAAGCGCAATATTTGTCCTAAGAAATGGCCAAAAGTTATGGTCCAGAAGAGCTGCTCCAGGGGATGCTGGGAGAAGCAGGACTGAAAGCAGTCAGCTGTGACAACCACTGACCACAAGAAAGGGTGGTAGCTTTCCCTGATCTACCATTTTCCTCCACTTGACCCATGATGGTCAATCCCCCTGGTGTTCCTGCGGCTTCTCCTCAAGTCTGAATTTCCTTAGTTAGAACTGCCATGATGACCAGAAATCCTTCTGGGAAATGCTGGAAAGCCCCAGCTTCTCAGCCATTGGATCCTTCCTTCTATTGATGTGTTTTCTGTGGCACAAAGAACATTCCTCAGTCAAAGAGAAACTTCCATGTTCAATACCTCCTAGTTATGTCCTGTCACATATCTTCAATAGCACTCTTTGCAGGACAGCAAGGGGAAGGGAAATCTCTCCCAGTCAAATTTCAGTTTATTGGGGTCCCTGAATCTGGAGAGTCCACTCTGAATTCTCCCCCATGGGGCCACAATCTTTAATTCTCAAACACATTCCTTAGCAGTCTCCAGCAGGTAGGTTAGTTTTTTCCTTACCTTTAAAACTCAGTGATATTTTAATGGAGCTCTGCTTTGGAGTAATTTGAGAAATAATGGATTATTTTACTTTGAAAATTATTTTTATAAGCAGCAATAAGAGCCCTGTGAAAATACCCATTCTGGACTTTCTTTACTGAATTTCTTTGAGCTGTACAAGCCTGTGACTATTTGGGACAAAAATGTGGCGTTACTATTACCAGCTTCAGATGCCCAGACTAGATGACCTCTCAGGAAGCAGTACTAAAAAGGCAGAACAAATTAAACGAGTACCTTTGCGCATTTTAAATGTGTCTTCCTGGAAAATAACTTCTGGCTTGAATGAAAGGAACTGAAGTGTGTACTTTTGCCAAACTTTATCAAAGAGGATTATGAAGTGAGCCTACAGACAACTATTGAGGTTGACAGAGCGTATGACACTACTGAAAGTGCACAAAAAGAGGGTAATAAAGGGAAGGGTACAGAGTTTGCAGTACAGGGTGTATGTACAAAGACTATCCCCAGGATTACTATTGCCAACATAGATCATGGTATCACTACTACAAAAAGATTAGGAAAGTGATCTTCCAAAAGTAAAGTGCAAACATTTGTCCAGACAGTGATAAAAAGACTCAACTTTAAGATCAAATTTTGTAGAAAGCAGAGTTGTCATCATTTATCTACTGAACTCAACTTTGAGAGGAAGTAAAATATAATCCATGATATTACAGGGGAAGAAAATGATTGTTTCGTGACAAGAAGATGGCACAGGGGTGCTGGCCGCACCCATTGTCACTGTGATTGCACCATAGTTTCCATCGCAACCTCCTATTTTCATACGCCATAAGCATTGCAAAATGCTGACCTTTGGGGCTGCATTTTTCCATGCTTGCTCCCTGCCCCAAAGGTGAATTCTTTCAGAAAGTCTGAGCAAAATCTTTTCAGGGACCATGGCTATTACTTTTCGGCCGTTGCCAGGATGGCTTGCCTGGGGCAGATTGTATAGCAACTGCTTTGTTCCTCTGAGCTATAATAAATCCTACCATCTGTCATGTAAAGCAGAAAATTAAAAGCATGAAAAACAAATCAGAGCTCTCCTGATTTTAATGTTTGCAAGGACTGTTTAGGCTTGCAGATGGCAGCAGGTAAAAAGAAGAGAGATTTAACTGGGAGATACTGAACTGGGCAAGAGTCTCCTTTAATGACAATTGCCAACACTACCGTTTTCATATCAGGAACTCTTGGGTTACAGAGACAACTATTGACAAGTGATGTTAAATACGGTCTTCAAGACACGGCAACATGACAAGCCATGTGACAGGAGACGGGGTCTGTTTTGTCCCTTTGAGTGTCTCTTAGATGGGATACTTGCTTTTCTCAAGTGTGCATTCCCATCCATTGCCATAAGTTAGCTGGTTTCCTAAAAGGCTGGGCAAGTCAGTGTCAAGGGTATTAGATGCTCTGCATTTTTCAAAAGCAGGACACTTGAAGGAGCCTTAAAACATGGATATAGATGCTGAACTACAGGTACCCATGCTTGAAAATGCTCTTGCAGGGCTTTAAATACCACAGACTATACATTAGGACAGAGATGATGAGCAGCACTCAAAGTCAAAAACAACCCCAAAACAGAAATCCATGTCTCTTATTAAGACATAGCACCTAGGTGGCCTCATATACCCCCACACACTCTCCTGATTTTATCATTCACGGAAAATATGTCTGAAAGATACTGTACAGACAGGAAAAGCCAGTCTCCCTACAGGCCACAATAAAGACTAGAGCTGTCCAAAGGTCTCTGGGAGTGCAAATGTATTTGTTTCAGTAGGTCTAGTCTATGAGGATGCACACTCTCCAGATTACAGCTTCATTTGGTGCCAAGTTGCAGGCAGAAAAAATTTCGTTGCAATATGATCTTTAATACTGCTGAACATTGATTAATATTCAGCTCTCAGTTTGCCTCCCATGGTTTGGTCTTACAGGGATTTCAGTCATAAGTATTAAGGCACAAGCTGCATGAATATCTGAGATAGATAGACTATCTAGAAACAGATAGGATGGCTTCAGTAAAACATCACAACTGGTGTACAGGAGACCAAAGACAAGTTACACTGAAGCCTTAATTTATGCATCAAAAATTTTGCAGGCAACCATGAGTGATCTCTTTAAATGCATTCTTTCTCTGCATCTCCCAGGCTTTCAGCAGAAACAGGGAGCAAGCGTTGCTGCTTGTCCCTGCCCAGGGACTTGTTTCTTCACTGAGTCCAGTTTGTCTACACCCCTGTGTAGGGCACCAGCCCGCTTAGCTGAACCCATTCAGACCAACCTGTTCAGTTTGTTTCTTGTTGAACTGACCTTGGCTGCATTTGCATGACTATCTCTGGCATTCTGTTATCTGTGTGATTTCTGCAGTATTCCCACCATCATAATCTTTTCAGGTTCAGTCGTTCCCATGCCTTGATTTCACCTCCTGCCCTCCTTCCAGTTTCCTCATTTGTCTTCAAACGATTGCACTTTACATCTGCTATTGTTCCAACTTCAGCCTTTGAGTGCCTGTTTACCTGCTCTCGTTGACTACATTGTTCAGTCCACGAAAACATACTGTTCGTGCACTGTCTTGATACGTTTGTATTTGACATTAAATATAAGACTTTAATGCAATAGTTTTAATCTCAAACATAACAGAATGCCTAGCAAAGATGGTTTACAAGGTGCACAAAATAATCTGCTTGTTTTGTAACTTCCTTTTCCTAGCTGCAACTAATTAATCTACATGACAATTATTGTTAAATAATTCCTCCAGTTTTGTATGCTCTCTGAGAGTATCTGTCATATATGCAGTTGCACCTGCATATGGACCGTAACATCAGACCATCAGTGGCTTTGTTCTCTAATACATCTAGTATTTGTAATACCTGATTAAAGGCAAAAAGAGTGATGGTGAATTCATACTGTTTTGTCGTTCATTAAATTTTTATATGAAGCAATTTCTTAACCCCCATAAATCCTTATGGCACTGTTGTGTAGAAGTTCAAGCATAGCTTTTATCAGTGCATTTATGTGGAGTTCCCTATGTTTCTTCTGCTTCCCACAACATATCTCAGCTGAATGCTATGATGAATCCAGCAGAAACAGTGACAGGGGAGTCACAGTGGAGTACCTCCACTCTCCATACACTTCCATGTACTGCTGGAGTACTGATACCTTGACCACTGCAACAGACCCTGATTTGAAGTCACACTGTCTCTTCCCCTTACTTTGCAGCTAACTGCAGCCTGTTGACAATTGATTTCATCAGGACAATGAACTTATACCTCTGGATTGCTTGGCATGAAAGGAACTCTTTTCCTCAGGGTTAATTCAGGTATTTTCTTTATTCAGCTACCTTGAACCTCCACTTGCTCCAATATGCCTTTTCAGATTTTTTTTTCTGCTTTGGCAGAATTTGTTTCTCTAGCCCCTAAAAGGCCAGCTGTGCTATTTGTCTCTTCTTGGAGGACATCTGCTTTTAACTCTTTCTGAAAACAGAGTTTCCTGGTGAAGGAACTGAGCCCATTCAAGTGTGTCTACTGTGTTTGCATTGCAGGGTGGACGGAAAGCTTCTAAAGCTGGCTAAGACTGGCTTCAAAATATTTCCTCCATATTTACTTCACCTTTGTGGTATGTGGTTCACCGCTCTTTTTTCCCCCTAATTGTTGGTATTATTGGCCCAGCTGCATTTTCACAGAAATTAACCTTTAGCACACTGGTCTTGTGCCTTGCTCTCTTGATATTTCCTCAGATCTTTCCCTGCTTGTCCAGCCTCAGAGTGATTTGTTCAATTTTCTGCAAGGTACTTTTACTTCTTTTGTTTCCCTTCAGCCTTGGCTTGTTTACATTTTCCCCATATTGCCTTGTTTTATTGCTCGTCTAGACTGCCGTTAACTACGTGTACTTTCCAATAACTTCCTTCACTTTGTTTTGTATCACTTCCTTGAATATATCCCAGCTGATCTGTAGTGAGATTTCTTCATCCTTGCAAGTCAGTGGCCTGAAAAGTCACCAAAAAACACCTTAGAGGGCTGCGTCCAAGAGCTATTCTTTAACACAGTCCTGTACTTGGACACAGGAGGTTTGAGGTGCTTTCCACAGGTGAACAGAAGCAGGAAAACACTCTATATCCCAACTGAAGCCATAAAGTTTCCACTGAATAACATGGATAAGATGCTACTGAGCCATGGACACACACACACACACACACACACACACACACACAAACTGCAGACAGGCAGCTCACAGAGCTACACAGGTGAGTCTGCCTCAGAGGACAGCCCCGTGTTCCCACCTGGATGATGGAGACCAGCTCACTTTGGATAGCAAGAGGGCAACATCTGGTCCTGGCCACACAGTGGGCCCTGATATGGCTCTCATTCCTGCTGAGCAAAATAGGCTGGACTAAAAGGCACCCACTCTGTCCAGAAGAACGCAGTGAGCCACATCATTGATTTTTTTCTGGAGCTTGGCCATCAGGCCTAGGCCATGGAAAGGGCTCTGGATTTCCAATAAGTTGAACCTCCAGGAATCTGGAGCTATCAAAACTGAGCGAGACAATTTAATTCCAGCATTGGCAAGACAGTATTTGGACGCAACACATTACAAGATGTCCTGCCAGTTCTGGTTTTGGGCGCACACTCCGAAGCAGGTGAATCCTTCCTGATTTGTAGCTCCACACCCAATAAAATGTTTCACAGAGCTCTAGCAAAGATTAAACTAGCTGTCTGCTAGAAAGAGAGCACTGAGACAAGTGGTCCACCTCAAAAGAGCTACTGTGCCTGTTGACAGCAATTTCTGAAATGAAAGCCAATTAAAATAAAATAATTGTAGTCTATATCTGTATCTGCATTGAGATTTGTATACACAGACTCATACTAGGTGGCATATGTGTTTTGTGTGCATACCTGCACACAGGAGCAGAGGTGCTTTCTAGAAGTGAGCTTTTCACACTTTCCTTGGCATACACCTTCGCCTCCTGTGATCCAATATACTGTGGTGCTGGAGAAGGAAGGGGTCCTTTGCTGCTCCTGGGTTTCTGGAACTACTTCACTTCAGACTCTTTCTCATTTTTATATGTCTGCTCCTGACACATTTGCCAATCAAAGTACATCTCTATCTCCCTCACTGTGTTACTGTCATGTTAAGAGTAGGCTGAGTTTTGTGGACTTTGGCAACTGAGTCTTAAAAAATTAATCTCAGGAGCTTTGTTATAGAATAAAGAGGGTTGGGCTGGATGGCGTTGCCAAATTTTGCAAAGCTTCTGTAAAAATGTACATTTTCCTATAGTGCTACAAAGCCCATATTTACCTAACAGGCTGTCGAGAGTCCAAAGGAGCTTCTACAAAATTTCTGGTAAATAGTATTTGTTTTAAGAATTGATATGCATGCCAAAAACAATGTACTGCATTTATCAGCTTGGAACTATTACAATCTTTTTGGTAAATAATATCCTGGTTTCTGAAAAAGCCTAAAATATGTATCTAATCCAATTGTGTCACCTCTCATTTCCTTCAAAGAGGGAGGAAAAGGCAAAGCTAAGTCTGAAATTCTGTTTTCAATTAACTGCCACTTTATCTCTAAGTGACCTCTTTGTGCAGAGCTATTACTGCAAATACTGTTTCTGAGATCATTCAGTCATCTCTGACCCCTGCAATGCATAACTACAAGGTAGTTAATACTATCAGCACTATCGTCTTGCATTTGTGCAGGGCTTCTCATCCAAAATGTTCTAGCTCCTTGCAGGGTGATCCTCTCGCTGGGGACCAGGCTGCAGTCTTCAGAGACTGGCTCATACTGTGGGTGTTGTATTAACTATTGCAAACAGTAGGGTAACTGGGAGTAGTGGGGGGAATTATACACTTTAACTCCACTTCAATGTGCCATTGTTAAAGCAAGTGCTCTGCAGTGCCGCACAGCCATTGAGAGAAGGAAATAGAGACTATTCCAGGTATTATTCTAATTCCACTCAGTTCTTTTTACATCTCTCTGGCAGTATGAAGAGACATAAGTGTAAGAAAGGTTCAGACTCTCTAACAGAAAATGCAAGGCTAGAAAGGGTACTTAGATTTGATTATTCAAGCTGTGACAGAGCCCTGATTCTAGTCAGGACAATCTGGTGTGGTAAAAGCTTGGATATTTCAATTGGGATGACTAAAAGCCCAATTAATTTTCTTCATTAGAATAAAGACAATTTAAACTTATTACACTATTCCTTGTTGTCAGTCATTCCAGCTCCTCACTCTCACCACTCAGCCATGCACTCACAAATACCTTTCCACACCAGTCCATTGACACCTGGTCTCGCCTCCTCACCTTCCTCAGCAGACAGGGGCTCCTCTTCTCGATGGCATCTCCAGAGTGTGTCAGCAGTCAGTTGCTGAGGACTGAGAAGCTCATCTCACCTCTATTCTGCCCTGCTGGTTACCAAGGCTCTGTCATTTCTTCTAGTCAGACCTGTTCCCGACTGCTCCTGCAGCTTCCGTGTTCCCAGCTGCTGGAGAAGGTTGAGGTGGTGAGCTGGAGAGCTGGAGAGCAAAGAAGAAAGAAGAGAATTTATACTTTGGTATTTTGGAAGCTGGAATCCAGGGAGAAGCTTAAGAACGTGACTTGAGGCCAAAATGCTTGGCTCTCCAGTTACAGAGCAGAGTGAGGAAGGTTTATTCCTATCGCAATGCTGTGGCCCATGTCTTGTCGGGAGCTGCCAGCATCGGTGATGTGTGGTGGGTTCAGAAGAACCTCTCCTTCAGTCGTCTCCTCTCTGCAGCACTGTGGGAGGAAAGGGATAACAGAAGAATTAACAGCACTGTGAGAAACTTGTCTGAGATAGAGCGCTCTACTGTGGAGCATAATACATACCACATTACGAGATCGTGTGCCTGGGAGTTATTGTCAGGACATCTAGAGGTTACAGTTCCTCCTGTCACTGTCCTCCTCAACTGTCCTCCCTTCCCCTCATTCCAGCAGACTTGTGGCCCTCAAGCTGTTAATTTGGTCTTTGACTACTATTTCATTTATCCCAGCTGCTGAGTTGGAGGGGAAAAAAAAAAAGCAACAACTCACTGAAAACAGATGCTGCCTCTGTACTAAACAGATAAATTAAATACATAAAGCATGGGTTGCATACAATGTTGATTCTTTGTAAAGTTTTAGTGTTTTTATCCTTGATATTAAAATTCCAAGTACATTGTATCACTTTATTTTTGATCCATCTGGATTAGGGAAATATCCCATTGGCATTTCTTGTGAGTACTGTAAATTAAATGGACTAACAATTTACCACAGAAATAATAGCAAGGAGAAAAAAACCCTGAGCCTCGCTTTTACTCCTGTAGAACATACACAGCTTTTCTAGCCTGCATTCCTCCACTGTCATTTACATTTCTATGCAATTTTTCTCTATATCCAACATGTATAACTTTAATTCATTGGAGTAACTCCCAACACAGACTTGCATACACACACGCACACAGGAATACAACTCCACGCAGAGATGCTGGACTAAAGCCATCCCAGCATGCTGTTTTTCTCAGAGCTTACTGGCTCCCCAACAAAACGATGTATTCTGCTATCTAGTTTACAGAACCAAGACAACCACTTACCTTTGCTTTAGTACAGTGCAATAGTCAAAGCTGACCCTACATCTTCTGAGGTAAAAACTGATCTTTTTGTTGGAAACACTTGATCAGTGTTTACAGTTCTATGGAAACACAACAATGTGCATAGTACAATAATCTTGAAAACTCAAATGAGAAATGCCTGTGTTTTCCAGGTGTCAAAGTTAACCAAGGGATGATCTTTGCAACTTCTTAGATCTACTGAAACAGACTACTCTTTGGAAAGACAGGCAGGGAGTTTGAGGTCTGCCAGGGCCAGCAGAATTTGAAATTTCTTTAAGTTTCAAGAGTTTGTGCCTCAAGTTACATTAAACAGAATAGGAATATGAAAGTGTATCAGCGTCTACATTGATGTATGTTGATTTTCATCTCAGTAATATTAAAAAAATAAATTACAACAAAGATGGTTTGGCAGCAAAGCCACTTTCAGAGATGGTTAGGGAGATGTGAGTGGAAGAAAGAGCTAAGGTCAAAGTCAAAGCATGGCAACTGCAGAATTCCACACGCTACATGTTTGTATAGGTTTTCATCTCCTTCTGCCTCCTTTGGCACTTGTGATGCCTACTCCAGGCAGATCCAAGGAATATGCCACAGGCATCCTGGCAATCACTGAGTCTGGGTGTCCAGGTTAGAGTAGTGGTGTGATTAGGGATTAGGGAGTGGTGGCAGATTCTCACACCACAGGGCAGCCCCAGCGACTGATCCTTGTGGTCCTTTTGTTAGCTCTTCTGCATAGGACTTAAGTGGCTTAATCACAGTTTTGCCTGATTTCTGTGAAAACTGTCTGAATGGGCAGAGATGTGAAAAGGAAAGTCTCACACTCTTCTCACAATACAAGATGGGGCAAGATTTACCTTTGCACTGTTCTCCTTGGAAAACAGTTGTAAAAGGGAGCTACATGCTTGAAGCAGGTCATTTGGCTAGTTTTAATTTGCAGATAGGCACCTGGTTTTCTGTGTATAGCCAAAACTGAGATCATGTTGTTACTTATGTTAGGGAGTTCAGGAAAAAAAACTATAAGCACACTCTTGCATGCTCTCTGGTAAAGCAACAAGATAGAGCACAAAGACCTGATCTTTTGGATTCCTCTTGGGCAAGTCACCTAAAATCTGGAAGTCTGGTGCCATCCAAATCCCTTACTGGATTCACACCTGAGTAGCCTCAGAAATTGCTGCAGCCCAATTGGAGATCAGGGCTTCCTACTCTGTCCTGTTGCTTTACTCCTGGTTTACTGGACAGCATGCAAGAGTGTGCTTATGAGGGCATCCAAAATTTAACCCTTGGGAACACAGAGACTGAGAAGTACTCTTTTGCAGACCTCTTCTGAGCACAGTCACATATTCTTTTTATGGGAACTAGGCCAGGCTTTTACAGTGGTTGGAGATGGTGCCTGTGGTTTATAGAGCTATCAGCTGATTTATACTCTCCCCAGAGAAGTGGGATACCTGAATGGCTCTCCTCAGTCATAGAAGGCTCTCCTCAGGAGTAATCCCAGACCACGCAGAAACAGGCTGAGCACTGAACCTCTGTGTTCCTCCCTCCAGCACAAGCTGGCTGTTGAAAAGAAAACTGCCATATACTGAAATAAAGCATCACAGGTGCATCTTGTGAGGGGGTCTGATTCTGCCAGGGTGTTATAAGTGTCCTCAAAACATACTGACCTGAACACTGACCTTGTGGCAGCATAGGTAAAGAAACTGCCTAGTCCCCCGTTAATCTAGGGAAGAACTCAGAATTTAGCTGGTTGCAGCAGGAAAATGCTGACCATGTGCAGAAGCAGAGCTGTGTGTCTAATGAGTTGCTCTAGACTGATTAGAATTACAAGCCTAGTTGAGCATATGGATCACCAGAACAGTGTTTGCATCTCTCTCGCTTCAAAAATAACTTCTCTTGTTCTCTTCTCTTGTTCTCTTCTTCTCTTCTTCTCCCCTGTACTGGGGAAGGGAAACAGATTGCCAGGAAAATTATTTGCTGAAACTTACTTTGTGATGGTCTGACTCATGAGAGGTTAGTGAGGCTCAGTTGATCAATATGGGTTTTACATGTGAAGAAACGAATTCTTTCTTATTTGTATTTGAACAACTGTCATTGCTCTTTCCATAGATCACTTGGATATAAAATCAATTACTCAGTCCACTCATTTATCAAATAAAACTTTTTATTTGCTTGTATTCTCCTTATCGCTGTCACCGGGCAGTTATTTTCAGCTAAAACTGTATTTAATGAGGCTATAGCTATAGTGTAAAGACACGCTTACGAATCCATTAACTGCAGTGGCTGTTATAAAGTCTCTTCCTTCTGCTTCTTGTAAAAGCTAAAACTCAGTGCCAGTGTGACACCCTAGCAGGCAAACTCAAGAATCCACAGGAGGCTTCAGCAGACAACTGAAAACTTGTAGTATTTTTACAGATAAAACTACACTACGTTTTGAAAAGAGCAAAAACTATGCTCATTTTTTGGAAGACATTATGCCAATGGTAAAACTTATGACTGAAAGCCTGTGCCAAATCACTTCTGATACCACAATGACCAGGATTGAGCACTTATTTGTCAGACAACCTGCAATCTGCAAGTACAAAAACTGTCTGGATGCAGCAGGAACCACTGCGGTATTAAATCTTTGGTTCAAGAACATCATCTTCCACAATGTTTAACACATCAGTAAGATTCCTATTATGTATGAACTGTATTCTGGCTACTTTTTAACCATTCCTGGTGAGCAAAATCCTGAAAATGTACACTGAGTCAGTGGTTAAGTAATCATAGGATGAATTCCTACCCTTAAGTAATTGCCCTCACAGTACCTACATCCTTCTTCAGCAATTAGAAGTCCAGAGGTTAACTGAGGATCTAACCAGCTTCTTATAAATGCATGGACACAACTCCTGTTCAGTGGCTCTTTCACTGACATGCCTGCATGAATCAAGCCATCACGATCTGCCCATTATCATAGGGACCAAATGAGTGGCGATTCAATTCAGTGGTGAGCAAGTGCTGCTGTGGCAGAAGGTGCTGAATCAGGCCTTTGTCTCAGAATAAGTTAGCACCAGGCAAGGCAGTTGGAGAATGCAATTGCTAGTTTAAACTGTAGTGTAATTTTTATTTAATTTGACAGCTTTCAAACTATACAACTTGTAACCTTTTGCAAAAAAAAGCAAGACCTGACTGTCATACTGGGGTCCTGGAAATACTTCTCAAATAATACCAGAAATAATTACAAAGTGTAAAATTATAGTTTGCGCTAAGAAAAAATAAATTAGGGTATAGTGATCAGATTTTCTTAGTGTCAACATGAAGATCAAGGTCAGAAAACTGAGCCAAACATCCTCAGCTATCTTTTAACACAAGGGCCTTTTTTCCTTGTAGTGCTGCCATAGCAAAACAGATGCTAGAAATTCTCACTCCAAAACTCTTTGCTTTTCATCCAGTTTTAAAGCCGTGGTGACGTTCCAAGTTAAACTCACAAAGGAGAAAGAAATGTGCTGGTGTTTTCATTGTAATATGAATTTTCCATTGAAGATGTGGTTGAATTAGCAGTTCATTTTTTAACTATTACTTTAATTTGCTCCTTGTGGTCAATCTTTTTTTTTCTTTCTATAAAAGTCATGCCTCAGTCCTATGCCTTTTGAGACACCTCGACGTAAAGTGTGTTAAAGGGAAGGGAACTGTCTAATTATATGTCTGTAAAGTGGCTAGAGAGCTTCATTTGTGTGGAGTAAAACAAATAAGAGAAAATGTGGAGGAATGTGCTGCTGAATGAATGTGGACATACCCATCTTGTTCTCATACATGGACAGTAATATTAAGATGTTGGGAGTGATTCTGAGTCTAGACATCCATTATAGGTTTTGTATTTTCAACCCCTCTTTTAACTTGTGCCTGGAGTAAAACTGGTGTGTTCACACACTGGGACATATAAAACAAGGCAGAAGGAAACATTTTTTTCCCTTTTTTTCCTCCTTAGCATATGGAAAGTAAAGAGAATTTTGTGCTTTTTGATTATAAACTTCCCACAGTTTATTTACCTCCCAGGCGCTATGCTTTAGGAGTACTCCAGTACTGATCAATGGTGGGCTTTCAGAGTCTGGGATGCAGAAACCCCTTAGGACATTTTAAATTGTGGACCGTTTTCCAGGAGGCAACTCCTAAGTAATTCAAGTCTGGTGGGTCCTCTTTAGCTGGACAATCAATGCAGAGTTGTAACCTCAATGCCAGTGTTGGCCACTATGGGTATGTGAGAAGGACAAATGTAGCTCACGATCCTTTTCTTTTATCAAAGGTCACAGAAACTAAGAGAGGGTTAAGCCAATGGCATACTGGAGCAAGAGGAAGATGGCAGTAGGAAACGCAGAGAGGAGGCAGCCAACTGAGACCGCTGTGTTGAAGCTAAATAGGAAAGCAGTGGATTTGGCTCGCTGAAAAGATGGAGAGGCCAGTAAGGCTGTGGACTGTGAAAAGCAGGGAGGAAGGGCTTTGGGGACCAAAGATGACTTTTCCCTCTGTTCACAATAATAGTTGCCTACCTCCAAAGAGGGAAGTGTTGGACAGGAGCTGCTCTTCAGCTCCTTCCAACCTGTCATATCCCAGGATAGAGCTACTATATGCATATTGTATGCCGAGGCAATAGGAAGAAACCTCAGGTGCCCTGTGCAGACCCTGATGAAATAAACATTTCAGCTACATTTAATGAAGCTAAGGCTATTCAGAAACAGCAGCAGTTGGTGGAGACTCAGACTAAAATCACAGGACAGCAAACCTTAAGAGCCCAATGCCTTTCCCCAGGGGACGCTTTCCCCAGGCTGCAGTAATGACACTAGACCATAACTAATGAAACAAGATTTTTAGTGATGGATGAATAAAGTTGCCTGAAGGTTCTGTTTTCTTGCTTAAGGCAGCATCAGAGGGAGCCCTGATAGAGTTTTCTGGGTGGTTTGATTGGGCGTTTTCACAGGTTTGGGTTCTTTTCAGTTCCACTTCTACATTTCACAGAGGTTTAGTTTCCTGCAATCTGAAATACTGCTTCGGGAGCTTTCTTCCCTAAGTATTAGTTGTATACACTCAGTAAGCTTTCCTTAACTTGATTGCACTGGAGTTTTTAAAGTATTCTTAAATTCAGTTTGTGCTTGAAAGTTATTTCGCCTTTCTCAGTGTGCAATTGCCAAAGAGGAGTGTGAAGAAAGAGCCCTGTAAGAGCCTGACTGCCCTTATGCTGTGCCTGAGCACAGAAGTTAACAGACTTCTAGTAATTTTGCTACATAAGGGCACAACACTTTTTCAACCACTCCTGATACAACATTTAATCTGGGAAGTAAAACAGGACAGTGCTCTAACAATATAAGAAAACCCCACACAGTGCAATAATCCATGAAGTGAAAAGCATCATTGCCAGGTTAAAAATAAACTTTGCAATACAGACATCTGCTACCTCTTTTACTATCCATCCCAAGGGGTGAAAGTTCCTGTATGCATAACTGCATATATAAGTATATATGGCCCTAACAAAATACTGTCTCTTTTGCCTTTCAAAACTTAATCCATTTTCCATGCTAATACATTTTAATACTATTCAAGTCAATTACATCTTAATCTAAATTCCGTCAAATACACTTGCTGTATCAAAATATGCCTTGATAAAAAAAAAAGTCAAATAACCTAGACTCCTCAATACTCAGAAGTATTTCAGTACTCAGAAGCCACTGATTCTGCAGCCCCCTTTTAGACTCTGTCAATTCCTTCTTGACAGTTAAGAAGCAGATTTTCAAGAGTTTTTTTCTGAAGGGAATCCCTTATTTCTGGGACTGGAGAAGTGTGTGAAGGCTAGCCACCCTTCTGGCAGTGCCTCTTCAGCTCCTATTTCCTACCCAGGAATCCTCTTCTGGCCCTTGTAGTCTGTAGGTTCAGCTCACAGCCCTCTCTCTCCTTTATTTTTTCCCCAAAGAAGCTGAATTTGAACCAGATTCTGTTCTATTTTAGTGTAACTCTCTGGATATGAATGATCATTTACAACTGTTACTGGTTTAACCAGAAGCAAACTGTGCCCTCATGGCTGGTGATTTTTATATTACTTGACTGCAATAAGCACAATTGTACTCAGGGAGCAATGACTCATCCCACTCCAGCCAAAGGGGTTTCCTGTAGAAAGAAAGGCTCAAGGCTGAGCTGTAGATTTTCAACCAATTAAGATCCTGATTCAGCATCAAATTTGAGCAGGTACTTCATGTGGACTTAACGTATTGCCTTGTTTAACAACGCACAGAAGCTTGTGACCCTCTCCACTGAGACTAATTCCACAGAAATGTATGTTTAAATGCTTTGCTAAATATGTGGACTTCAATATATCCTCATACGTTTATCCATGTCTGGGCTTCCCAAGCTGTAGAAAACAAACTAATTTGAATATATCATCAGAGGTGCATATGGGAATTTCAGAGAAGTCTGTGAGTAGGTAGCTGTGGTACTCAGACCCTGGTGGTAGGAAAGGGAAATAAAATATATAGCTGGAAGGTGGCTGATGACATCTGAGAGCAGACTTTGTAGTAAAGATTTGAGCTCAGTGACCTTGTCTGTGTGTTGCGTCTAAAGAGCTTGAGGCTGCTAAGCACAACCCCTGCGTGCTCTCAGTGATCCTTGTAAGCCAAAAGCTGGAAGCATTTAACAAGAGAGAGGCTACTGAAGCCCTTCTTCTTCTGGTTTCATCAGGCTGTTTCAATAAGCTTCAAAAACCCTTTAATTTCTTCATGTTGAAAGAAACCACCACCTCGACATGTCAGTGAATAACATACCCTGCCTCTTCCCATTGCTGCATGAGAGAAAGAAGATAACTGTGTACCTGCTGCCTTTGCGGAATTTTTCCTTTCCCAGCTTTGAACTTGAATATTGCTGAGCACTTCTAAGAGGCCCTGAGAAAACCTGACTCTTCCTGAACTGTAACCATAAAGTCCTATAATACAGTATTCCCATTGCTAGTCACAGGCCATAAGCTCTGTACTGAGTCTGCAAAGCCTCAGGGCTGAGGCTTCTCGGTCTTGCTCAGCCTAAACTGCAACTTGACCTGCCTGCATCTTTCTTTTACTTGGTTTAACTGTGGCAGCATTTTCTCTAATTGACCAGGTGTTTATGGCTAATTTTTTCTACTTTTGTTTATCTTTGTAGAGTACAATGACAGTTTTAGATAGATAGCAGTAACAAGCAGTTATTCTATGCATAATGAGGTATTTATGACTCAAAAATGATGATGTTCTGTAAAGAAATACAAGCCTGATGTGACAGCAGAGGCCTTGAAAAGTAGAGACACAGGATGCAACATAAAGGAGTACAGGCACGAGGTGACAAGAGATGGGGCACACGCTTGACACGGGGGACACTGTGGCTATAAACAACTCACCCATGATCAGGTAAAGACATACCAGACCTGGAGCTGCACAAATACAATTTGAAGAGTAACAAAGAAATAGTATCATCTAACATATGTAAAAGGCCCTATATATAGTAAACTCAGATGTAACATGGAGCTGCAGACCAACAAAGACAAAAGTGTAATAGCATGTTAGCAAACATAAAAGTGACCCCAAGTGGATCCTAGAGTGAGGAAGAAGAAACCATCAGCATGAACATCACTCTTCTCCCACAGAAGGACTCCACACGCTGACAGCTCTCTAACCCCACTGCTACAGCAATGGAACTGCCAACTTTAGTACCCAGAGGAGCAGTGCAAAATGGGCAGAAACAAAGAATTATATGGATATCAATTTGAATTAAAACATTATAATTTCTTCTTCTGTAACTATTAGATTTGGACTAGTTATGATTAGATTCTTAAGATTTCAATAAATTTGTGACTTTATTGCTACATAAGTTATGCTTTCCCTTTGCCATAAATAAGTTTAAGAGTATACCAGCTTTGCAGGTATAAGTCTTTTGCTCCCAGCACAGACCTCAAGTCAAGAGGAACAGAGCTATGAATTTCCACATGTATTTCAAGTTTCATGGAAACCAAATGGACATATATATATATATATATATATAAATACATATGTTCAGATCAAGCTCGGGGATAAGTGCTTTCCCTAGCAGTGGTCTAAATGCAGCATTAGGTTAGAGACCTGACAGTGCATGCTATAGATAGGAGACAGGGCAGAGTTCAGCTCCAGCACTGCTCAGGTCCTCTGTGCACTGAGCCTGTGCACAGGGACTCGCTTTGATCGAACTTTCCTTCCCACAGCCCATCCGATGCCCTTCTTTCTCACTATAGTTCAGTGTCCATGCAGCTAAAATTGCACCAGAGAGGGCTGTGCAAGCAGAAAGGCCCAACAAGAGCAGATCAATAGCACTAAACAGTCCATGCCAGGGACCTGACTGTCCCTGACTATGCAGTCACTGAGTTTTACGTCAAACTATCCCTAGCCTCGGTCTGTGGAGCAAGCACCATCAGTGACTGCATGCCCAGGGCACACCTCCCAGGCAGGTGCCATTCAGAACCACTCTGGTTTGTTCACTCTGGCCCCTACAAAAGCAGGGTAAGTGGGGGTGCTGGGGAAACCACCCTCAGCAGCATGCTCCTGAGGTGATCTAAAATGCCCATACAGGTGGCAGCACCCTCTAACTAGTCCTTTTCCACTGTGACCATTTTTGTAAGAGAATTACCCTTTTGAACTATTCCTGGGGTGACCTCTGGGCTTTCCACCTCTTGTTAGCCTTTGAGGTTGCAGTCTCATCTGTTCATCCACCTGCCTTCTCTAGCCTCTGACTCCTCAGCTATGTACAAAAGCTCTCAGGGTAGTTATTTTGCTGTTCCAACTGTTCCACTTGAAATGGCTGAATTTTGGTGATTTCTTCTTTATTTAGAAATGGACAGTCAGTGGTTTGATTTATAACAATAAATTACTTCAAAGGGTGAGCAGCATTCCACTTGCTATCAGGAGAGTATGTGCAGCATTTTGGCAAGCAGTAAACATAAAATTCTTATGTTTTGCCAAAATTTAAAATACATCAAGCCATCTCTGAATTAAGTGATTGGAAAGGTGCATGCGTTTTAAAACTCTGTATCAAGTTAATACTTTGTTTTAATCTTAAAGACTGCTTGAGGAAGAGGTGGTATTTAAATTCCAGGAAGGGTAAAATTCAGATCCTATGTTTGAGGAGAAATCAGCATCAAACTTTTTGTATAGAGTGCTTACTGGTAAGTTTTACAAGCAATGGGGAATTTAAAACACAAACAAAAGGAGACTTATGAAGCAAGTGAGTTGAGCTTCATAAGGCGTCATTTCAGACAGAAACACCTAGTCAACAGAAAGGCAGAAAGCCAAAACTAAGTACTTTGTTAATGTTAATAAAAAAATTAGTCTGCTGGTGATTTGTGATTAACTAACTGAGCACTGAAGCATACTAACTCAGCAAAAAAGATGTGGTTATAAAACAGCTATCTGTTGGCACAGTTATTTTCATTTCCACAAAGCTGCTGGATAGCAGGGATAATTATTTGCTGCACAAAGTGCTGTCTAAGCTTCAACAAGTTTACCCTCACAGGTCCAACAGTCAGCGTGGGAATAGGTAATTAATAGTTGGACAAGCAAACCTGCTGGAGCTCCTGGTTAGTGCCATGTCACCTCACATGGCAAGACCACAGAGGGATGTGGGACTGGCCTCAGGATCTCCCGATTCCCTATCTTGTGCTAAATCTCTGTCTCAAAGGATGGTGCGAAAGGGGCTGGCTGGGTTACCTTTTACTTCACTGGAAAATGGGGCCTAGACAGCCAGCTCTCTCTCTGAAATGAATCCCATTGCCTTGTATTTCCATTTATTTCTCTGTGTGTTCTAGTCATTGCAGAAACTGAAAGATTTCAGGTTTTACAGTTCAATGGTAACTGTATTAGTGGTGGTGCTAACATCACTTTGCTGACATTTAGCACTTTGATAACTTCTTTCAGAGGCCATGGAAAAAGTTAGCTTTAAATTTTTCTTCATGACTTCTTTTTCTTATTACTCAACATATCCTCATTCCTTTACTCAAAGGCAGAGCCAGGCAGGTGCAGCCAGATGTAGATTTTGACTTTGCCTTGAATCATAGGTAGTGCTTCATCAAGTTATTTCAAACTGACCTTCTTCAAGCTAACTCAAGTCAGTTGTGCAATTGTCCATGAGGAGTAGAGCAAACATGGTTCTTGTCCTGAAGCTGTTTGAGTCCTACCATGCTCATGTCAGAGCTATTTGAATGGAAGTATTTTGCACATGTGCAATTTATCCATAGGTTTGTTGAAGGCATGATTAAGGAGAACTCTAAAGTGACACTTAATTATGATGAAACTTTAATATAAGTCAATCAACAAACATTAGAGGAAAAAAGCTGTAAAGACAGGAGAGGGAACCATGCTCCTCTCAGTTAATCAAGCAGTAAACACCAAAGTGAACACACAGCAATTGGTCTAAGCCAGAATGTGCCAGGGAATATTATATCTCAGCCCAAGAGTTTTATAAGGCCAGCTACATTTACATGGAAGAAACTATATGATTTGCTGGAACGTAGCCATTAATTAACTTTTATTTCATAGTTATGTCTTTAAACTAACTTATTGGTATTTAGTTTTATGCTAGCTCCAACATAATGAACTGAAGTGTCTTTTATACATAAGAATTCTGGACAAAGCAACAAAAAGCAAGAAGTACAATGTGATCTCAGAATTAGAAGGATTTTTTTTTCATTATTTGTGGTTAATTATCTCTAGAACTGCCAGCTGTATGCCATTTGGACAAAGAAGTGGAAATTTATTTCCTCTTCCATGAAACAAACACTGCATTTATGCCTCCTGAATATAGAAACAGGTTTTACAACCCTAACTATAAACAATTCTTTATTCTCAGCTCAGAATCTATAATCTGTTTAATAACAACAAGTAGCATCACTAACACATAGACTGATACCGTAGTGAAAGTATTAATGATAGAGCAGGACAGAGTAGACTTTGATTTTGGAAGGGGAGTCTGACACTGGTATCCTAGCTTGAAAATTATACTATACTTTTTAGAAGATACTCCTATTGTTGTGCTTTAAGGTGATGCTCGAGTCATCAAGAAGGAAATCATATTTCAGAGCAGGAGGTTTGCTACTAAAAGACAGGAAAAGAAACTGGTCTGTGTACTTTCTTCTTTCTTTTTTATTCTTCACAGGAACTGTGGTTTTCACCTTAAACTAGACTGGCTCCTCTTCCATCAAGCAGTATTTTTAATTATTTACCACAGAAAGTGCTACAGGTCATAACAAAGATTGGGGTCTAAGTGTCTTTGACACCATGTATCAGGAGAGCTGGTTGGTAATTGTCTACTAACATCATATTTCTTTGAGGAATGCCTAATTTTCCCAATGTTTTCTGATTTCCCAGCAGACCATCCCAAATGAAATGTTTCATTGTGGGTGACCTTGAGCTATTGGCTACAAAATAAGCACCTTCCTGGCAGCCAGGTTTTGGCTGGAGCCCAGTCTGAGAGAGGTGTAGCAGGAGGCCTGTCAGATCAAGCAGATCACAGGTGAGATGAGTTTAGATACAGCCCACCTGTGAATGCCAGCAGGGCTTAGCCATGGGATAAGTGCTCAGACTAGTCAAGACTGTGCAGGACCTTTAAGCACCAAGGGAGCATTTTTGCAAGAAATTTCAGCACTTCTAAGAGCAGGCTTCAATGGAGAGAGTCTTTGGGGGCAACTTAGGCTGTGGTACTTGTCCTGCTGTATGACTCCAACCCTAGGTGACTTGTCCCTGCTCCTACACAGTGCTGGCAGCAGAGCAGAAAGCAGTTTTCCAGACATGTGGTCCAGTTTCTTACCACTAAACCATCTCTCGTTCACTTATTTCTCCCATTATTACACAAAGCAAAGAGCTACATTTGCGGTTGTATGTAAAAAGCATGGGAGACAGAAGCCTTTGCTACTTCTTAGAGGAGGGAAAGCCCCATCTTTGCTTTCTTTCAAGCTTTCTGAGTTATGCTGCAACCTGAGGACTACAGAGGTGAGTGTCCAGTCCTGACCCCATACAAAAGAAGATGCAAGACTTGACAAAACACCTCCTTTTCCTGATGATTCGGATTAATTCTTACCACAGTTTGCAAAAGATGGGTTTGCATTCAACCATAATAATAATTGTTGTGACTTTCAATATATCTGCTTCTTGATGTGTCTCCACAGATCTCTTAGTCCAAGATGGCTTTATCAAAGGGATGTTTCTCATGAGTGCAAGAACCACCCAATGGACCATGTTGCAACAAGCAGAATTTCCCTACTGAATTTTGAATTCCACACCCTTCCCACCCGAGTCATAACATCAGTTTCCTTTTGATGTGAGAACAGATATTGTAATGGCAGAAAGCAATATTTTTGTGGGACTTTAGGAAGTCTTAGGATTCAGCAGTATCTTTCACCATTTGTGAGCCTTGGTGTGTGACCAATGTTTTCCTCCATTTTGGACACAATGGCAAAAGAGTGTGTGACAAGTCACAGGCTATAGTATTAAGCTTTCAGTAATATACTGTCTATAACTACATTTTATGCTGAAAGTTCTTTCAGTCAGAGACTATCTTTTCATTCTGCCTCTGTGCTAGTTCTGCATTGATAAAAATATCAGAGGAGTCACTTGGATTATTTTTTCTTACTTTTCTGAATAATGGAGACTAGAAACACTAAAAACATATACCTGTTCCATCTCCTTGTCAATGCAAAAAAGATAATAGCAGCACACTTAATAATATCCAAATTAATTTAATAATACCCTTTATTAACATCTAATAAAAACATTATTACAATAAGCTACATTCATAACATCTTAATAACATCCAAAGAAATGGCCTTCCCTTTCAAAGCCTTTTCCATCAGAAACTATTGACTGGCAAGCAGGCCTCCCTACCACAGTATTTTCCTCACAGGCAACCTAAATTTTGCTTCAGCCCCTTCCGCCGCTTGCAGCTTCTCCCAGCCACCTTGCTGACCCTTGCTATTTGTAGGCTTCAGCCTTTGCAAGAGGCTCCGTCCCCTCCCTGGCACTGCCCATAGCTTCTGCAAGTCAAGGTCCTTACACTTTTCCGCACAAACCGGTTACTCTGTCCCTTTTCTCTGTGTATTGATATTTGCCGGGGTAGCTCTGCCGAGTACATGTGAAGTTATGTGAAGTTTTCCCCTTTTTTTTTTTTTTTTTTTTTTTTTTTTTTGTCCTGTATAATGGCATTTAAAGGCTTCCCCACACCAGGCTTGCTACATCTATGCCATCTTCTGGATGTTCAGTGAATCATATTTATCCCAGAGCATGTCTGGCAGTTGCATGTTCTGACTAATGTGTAAATCTCTTTAACAAATGTTACCACTTCCTGAAGTCAGTAAAGGACAGATTAATGATATTGGGAGGGGGACAAGGTTTTAGGGCCAGGGTCACAGCTTCAGGTGTGTTTCCTTTGTTTACTGTCTGTATACTAGGAAAAACGATTGCTCTGTTGCTCAGTGAACTGTCACTTCTGTGCTAAGAATAGTTACTGAATTTAGCAAAAAATTCTTTAATAGGGAAGCTGCTTTCACTCATTTAAGCATTTATAAAATGCTTTTTTTTTATGCACTGAACACCTGTTTAGAATTTTCTCACTTTTTTGCTGCAAAATGTTTAAGCTATAATTTCCTTTCCAGTATTTTCTCACCTTTTATGTCTGGGTTTCATGTCACTGCTTCATCAAGACCTATAGCTAGTCTTCTTTCAACTCTTTTAGAAACAATTGTATATCTGAATGATGTACAATTTATGATTTCCCTGGGTGAACATCCTCATTTTGGTCATTCTTGTGCTATTATTTATATATAAATTGAAATTAAAATAATACTGTTGTTTTCTTTGATGAAAACTAGCTAGAATTCTTCAATAGTCCCTCTTGTATGGAGCCCAGAATTAGTGAGGACTTCAGTCAATAAACTAATTCTTTCTTGCGTATTTAAACATTAGCAACATGCTTAAATGACTTGCTAAATCACAGCCTGGATAGCAAAGACTCAGGGAGATAATTTCAGCTTTAGACAGAGAGATGATAAATAGTACTCATTACTTAAGGTTTCCACTTAATCTCCTCCATTGTCTAAAGCAGGGCAAATAATTCATTGGAAAACCAGAGAAACAGTAAGCTATTCCATTATTTTAAATGCTGCTTTTAACAAGCAGGAAATTCTAGACTGATCAGTGAGGTTGTGCTGCTGTATAATAATTTCTTGATTTCAAAGTTAAAAACTAAACAGTTTGTTTTTAGAAATTAATATCACAGTTACTACAAAGTGAGACTTCCTATGAAAGCTGGCTGTCTCAGATATTAAAAAATAAACATATAAAGAAATCAAGCTTTCATTGCCAGAAAGCAATTACAGTAACTTACTATTGAATGGTACTTTCACAGACTGATGATTCTTACAATCAGTTGAAAAAAAAACATTTCCATTCAATCACAGATTCAGATTATGGCCAGGAATGAAGGTGTTGAAATTCCTCAATGAGAGTTATGGTTTTTTCTCAGATTATTGGAAGCGGAGAGCATTGAGTTGTTTACATTTCCATCACTTCTTTGTAGATGAAAGATTTCAGCTATATATCAGAGACTGTAGATTTCTAGAATTGCCAAGGACTTACATAGCCAGAACAAACTTTGAAATCTTTTTGACTTCATGAATAGTGGTAAGTGGAAAATACCAGCCTCACACACCAACACAGGGGTTGTGTGATCTCATTTGAATTCTTAAGGAACTCCTGACACAGAGATGGCAGAACCCAGGCAGAGCTCTGGGACCACTGAAATAAGGACCACTGGCACGGTCCTGGCAAGTTGTATGTGCACACCCTGGGTCATTAATTTGATTCCTCTTCTCATTCTATGTTCATGGTGGTTTCTCCCTAAACACGTGTTTCAGTTTCACTTTCATGTCAAACAAATTCCAGAAACAAGAAAGAAAGGTTCATATTCCAGCTCACGTTCACCTGCAAAGACTCAGAATGCTATACCCTACTTATTCTACTCCACAGATGAAGGTAAAGATGTGGACATAAAAATAGTCGTGGCCCAAGTCCTGGATCTCATGTGCAAGGGTGGACAACTACAAGCCTCAAGACACTCAGAATGATCCTGCTGTTGTCAAGCTCGCTGTTATCTCAAGCAAAAGCCCAAACCTTCCCTCCAAGGAGCAGTTCGACAGCAGACTGACCTCCTACACATTGTGCTTTTTCCTTTTAATAAGGAGCTTGGCCAGGGTGAGATAAATCAGGAGTAAAAAATTCAGATATTCTGGCTGCCCCTCCCAACGTGCACAGTTCCAACCATACTAAATCCCTCCTAGACCAACTCCTGATTACATATTGTGGTATTAGGACTAGAACAATGTATTTTGCAAGAGGAACATCACCTGAAAACAAGAGACCTTGCTAGGGTTAGGAATATAACCTAGTTAGTACACTTGGCAGCACAGGGGACAGCAATTTGTAGCTAGCAGACAGGAAGATAATTAATAGAAATCCAAAGATATGTGAGAATGAAGATGAAACTGCTTGGCTGTAGCATGCGTATTCAGGATTTCAAAACACTTTGCAAACTCCAATTTAGCTATCTGACAACTGTAGATGGAGAGAACAGACAGAGGTTAAGGCCAACATTTCTGAAGCGTCTGCTTCTTTTTACGGTCTCATTAATTTTAGAGCTCACCTTTGGGTTCACATGCCAGGAACCTAGACTGAAAAGTAGAATTCAGCACATTATACACCTAGTTTTCAAAGGGGCTGAGCATCAAGTCTTCATTTACAGAGTAGAGCACTATTGCTGACTATCTCTGAAGATCAGACAGCTCCATGGACATTTTGAAAAGGTGAAGCATGGGGATGTATCACCATCCTAGCAAGGTGCAAGCAAGGAGAGCTAGCAATTTCTCCTCACAGTCCATACCAGGGTGGGATTCATCTTACCTAAAATACCCAATTAACTGTGTAAACAGGTGATCTTTGCTCTCTCCAGGGGCAGTGTGGACAGGGAACTCCAAGGGGCAATCCACTCCACCTAATTTAGACATCTACTTCAGTGGGAGTTTACCAGCCTAGTCTAGAAGCTTAACTGGTGGTTGGCAAAAGGTAGGGGGAATGGGACCTACCTTGTACAAGTTGCACCTAGAGATTTTAATGGTTTGAAAAGATTAAATTGAGAAAATAAAAGAATAAATGTCAGTGCAGATCAAGAAAGTTATTACATTTACAAAGCAGTCTGGAGAACTCAAAGATAGACAAAGAGAGAGAATTCCCATCTTCTCCCCTGTGAGAAAGAAATGGGGAAGGGGACGGACATAGCAGAAGATTCATAAAACCAAGATGACTATACCTCTTAAAAGAATGCTAATCCCCCTGCTCTGAAGTATACGATGTCTTTACCTGTGAAACAGTCCCAGGTAGTAATCCACCATTATGATTTGTGTTGCTCTAAGTGTAAGAATAATCCATTTCACTCCAAAATGAGTCATAAACTTCTGGAAGGAGGACTGTAAACAGGACCATTCAATATTCAGCCCTCTGCATTTTTCTGGAAAGAACCATCTCTAATCTAACGATCTGGTCCAGTATATTTATGGTGCTGCTCCCAAATCCACTTTGTATTGCTAACAGATTATTTCTGTCTAAGTAATGGGGCTTTCTCTTGTGTGCTGCTTATTCATTATTTCTCATGTAATTGATGTTAAACCCACAGATTTTTGGATGAAAGCTCTTATAGATTCGCTCTAGGTTTGCAAACAAGTGTTATAATTCCCTGAATACCCTTTTATTTTCAGTCTACATGAAAAAGCTGTGCAGCTAACTCAAGTATGTTATGCAGTAGAGATCCATGTTTTTAAGACCCATGCAGCAGGCATCAGTCTGGTCACAGTTGACTAAACACAGAGAATCAAGTGTCTTGCCCAAGTTCCCACGCTAAGGCCTTGATCCTGTGAGGAGGTAGGCATGCCTTCACATGCACTGCAGTCAAATAAAGCATGAGCTATGCTTAAGTAAAGGCTCAACCCAGTTCAATCTTTTTCATAGCTTAAAATGCCCAGACCACTAGTGGACTATGGGAGAGAGAAAAAGTGAAATATATATGAGTAAGAAGCAGAGATTCCCACTCATAGAAAGGTCTGTATCTGTATCTGGTTAACCAAGGAGATCAAAGTCACATTAAGCGACCAGGTTCCTCATTGCTCTGTTCCTCAGGGAACCATTTCTATTGAGGCATATGGTTTGGTAGGGTCAGATGCCTGCTTTGTGTCAAAACGGACTGGATTAAGCAAATGCACAAGACAGAGAAGCTGACCCAATGCTAACTTCAAGCTACCCTGATTAAGAAAGAAGTCTTCATTTTCACGTGTGGACCCAAAAGGCAAGTGCAGTTCTACACAAAGCAAGTTTGTTAAAAAATTGCCAATATTTGGTAGCAAATGTGGGATTTTAAGTTAACAATCATACTGCCCTTATTTCCAGAAGGTGAACATACGTATATGCAAAACACTTGCTACACCTGTGCTGATAAATTCAAAGTGCCCAGGACCATTCTTTGGTACTGGGGCTAAAGGGCAAGGAACAGCCACATTCATACTAATGGACTCTCAGCCTCTCTGTCAGCTCCGCCATATGCAAACTGTTTATTGGGAACTGCCTCTGGGACATGCTAACTCCCAAACAGGGACTAAGAGATATTTGGGAGAGTCCTATCTGTCTGAGACTAAAACCATATTAGGGATTGCTCTAAAAGTTGTGTTGAACCAGAGACAAATTTACGGCAGCTGAGAATGTTTCCCGGCACCATTTAATTTACTGGTAGAGATGTAGCGTGTATAAAAAGACATGGTTAGTAATCCATATAAAATACACCCCAGAAATTTAATGTTACAGAAGGGTTTGCAAAAAAAGATAAATACAAAGTAGGAGTGACACTCAAACTGGATTCGAAGGGATTGCTTTCTGCCTCTTTTTTAGCTTGAACATCTAGTGTCATTTCCTTTCAATGACTTATTCTTCACATGAAAGATGAGATTCTGGCTAGAAGCCTGTTTTAACTGGAAATGAATTTTACATGCTGCAGCCCACTGAAACTCTTTGACTCTTCAGTACAGATAAAGAGAGATATACTCAGCTCACCTTAGCAGCTTCCAGTGTATTTCCCTCTGAGATTTGCAAACCTGGCTAGCTGGCCATCCATGCTGTAATAGCTACATTGTGTTTAAAATGGCTGTCCAATCATCTGGAGGCTGAAAAACCAGCTATTTCCATAAATGCTCCCTCCTTCTGCATTGAATACTAGCTGGAGGATAAGATTATTTCTTGCATCCATTCTTAAGAATTTATTATGGAAAAAGCACATAGACATACACATACACATAATATACATCTTTTATGCACAAATACACCCTGCAGTGGTCAGAAAGGGTACAGAAGTACCAATAGGACCATTTGCAAGTTTCAGAACAGTTATTTCTCATTGCAGCTTGACTGACGTCAGGATACAGCCCTGAAGTGGCCCTATACATCACCAGCCCATGCTGATGTAGTTCAGTGACTTTGTACACAGCTATATGAAGTAGAGGTATGAAAAGTTGTCAGACCCCAAATGAGGGACTACCACTGGTTCTTTCCACCTTGAATTACACCTGTGCAGTTGCACTGCACTCAGCAAGGGCAGTAAGGGCTAAGCAGAGGCAGAAATTAAAAAGTCAGCAGACTCCATCAGCCACACATCCATATGCAGGCAACAGTGTCCAGGTTTAAAAATGATTTTTATGTCTTAGTGGTAGGAAACAGAACATGGTTTTGAAGCCAATGGCATTTGGTGACAGTGCTCTGATAGTGCTGTTAACAAATCTGAAGCAAGCAAAACTTGCAATTGTTTTCAATAAAGTCTCACATTCCTTTTCCCCCTCAATCCTCCGCTCATTACAAATTGCTTTTCTATCTGATAAATAAAATCAGTTTACCACGTTTTCTTCCCAGCTTATTTATGTACATGAAACAGACTGAGGATGAAAATATTATGCGCACCACCCAGCTGCTGTTTTGCTTGCTAGTCCAGGGCTGGCAAGATCTGAATTGCTGCTGTAACCGCTGACAGAGCTCTTGTCAGACAGGAAAGGTTACTTATATCAAAGCAAAATCCGTAAGGTAAGACAATCTACCAAGAGTGCTTAGATAGCGGTGTTCATCTTTAGGAGAAAGCTTCAAAGGCAAGATATGAGAGCAAGCTGTGAGACTGAGAAAAAGAATTTGGTAATTTTTGAAGTTTATATAAGCCACAGTGACTAGAAAACAAGCCTTAGCTAATCAGCAGTGGCTGTAAAAATGGATGGGGCAGCAGTTGGTGAAGAGCATTAGTCTGTGTCAGCATTATCATGGACTGCAGTGCAATAGGACCAAAGCAGCTGCTGCTGAAAACCTCCAGATTCATGAAAATTTCAGCATCCATGTGCAGCTTCTGGTTCAAAGTAGCCTGTTTTAACAGAGAATTTGCCAGTGTCTTACGGGTATTGTTATTATTGCTACTACTTTGCTTTTGCTAAGGATTCAAAGCAATGGCTCATGGCAGATCTTCCACCCAGTTATTGACCCAGCTGGACATACTGGACAGAATCATACACATGACTTAGGCTGTAGAGCGTTTTGTCTTTGCAGTCATTTTGCAAACTGAGGTCTTTTTTCTTTTTTTTTTCCATCAGCATCAGCTCAGGCTCAACTGCTATATTTTTGGAGTAATAATACTAATACTACTACTACTAATAATAATAATAATTCCTCCCTTATGTTTGTACTGTAAAGTTTCCAGAGAGGAGAAAAAAAGCCAACATCAATTTCTTTTGCCTTGTTATTTTTTTCCCCCTCTGTACGTGAAGTGCTAATGATCAGTTCTTAAACAAATGACCTGAAAAACATCTTGGCAAGTTTATGGCCAGGCCAAGCATTGATCCGCTTTCAGCAGAGAAGGAAGAAGAACGACCAAAAGAAGTAGCCACAGAAGGAATAAAGAAGAGCTGTGCTATTGCAAAAGCAAACAAAGCAGGCTGAGAGAAGCAGTCCTTGCTGTCCAGGCAAAGAGTGAAGTATAAATAATACTTCTCACACAGAAGGAGTCTGCTGCAGAGTCAACTGCAGCAGGCACTGAGCAAAACAAAGCTCTTAACTGAGAACTGGAAAAAAAACATCTAGGTCTACTCTTGGAAAACAACCTTCTACTGACAAGGATGTCAGCATCAGAAACTCCTCCTTTTCCCCCACTTTGAATATCTCCCAACCATTTTCTTTTCAACTGGTGTTGATAGTGACTTGGTTGCGTGAGTCAGTGGGATGGAAATAATTTTCAGCACTATTGCAGGAGACTCACCTAGCAGAATAGTACTTAGTACCCTTAATACTTCTCAGTCTCCCTCATACTAATAGTTAAATATTTCTTCTGTGCCAACTGTGGGGAAGCCAGTTGCTGACAACACGTCAGCCACACGTCATTCTGTGGTGCAGCTGGTTTCTGGAATTTTGCTTGTACCATTGGTAATATAGGCTCAGCTATGGGAGATGACAGAGCAAACAGACCTTTGGCTGTAACCACCATCTTATGCAACGGGGCATCTTATTGACGCTCAGCAGATGTTTGGAGCATCAGCTGAACACCAACACTCTTTACTGCAACCATGGGGGCAGCAGTTCCCTTGCCTTAGGAGCTATGGCTTTACCACAATGGAGAGGTTCTGGTGTGAGCAGCAATGGGTGACTTGCAAAATTTCTTTAACACTGATGGAACTCTGTGCTAAAGTTGAGGAGCTCTTCCATCATCAAAATATATTCAGCTGCAGAGATAATTAGAGACTTGATCAACCTGAGAACATAAGGGCCAAGTTCTACAAGAAACTTCGCCATTCTGAAGACACAAAAACATTTGATGTTTTTAGTTTCTGACTCCCACAGCTGGGATCTATAACCTTAGTTTTGGTATCAAGTCCCTCCCTACAGAGCATCAGGAGGTACAGTCTGGCTGAAATGAACGGTTTCCAGTGTAATGGCCTCACAGAAGAAGTTACATGGGACCCCCAGTCCCACCACAAGGAGCCTGGAAATCTGCCTCTTGTGCAAAACAGAAGAGCCAGGCCCGTTCCCCCACATCCAGGTCTTTCTGCAGCTCAGGTCAGCACATTTAAGCTCTTGGTGGACAAAATGATCAGGCTTTGCTGATAATAAGAGCTGCTCTAGCACTGCTTTGGGACCAGGCATTTGAGTAGCTATTTATAGATGAGAGAAGAGCAGCAACAGGGAAAAGGAAGGAAAAATGGAACTGGCTGAATGTGTGGGCGACACTTTTCATTTTTAAATTATGCATCTGCAAAGTGATCTCAGGAGCTAGCAACTCACATTCTGTTCTCCAAACATCTGATTTCACCAAGAAGTTTTAAGGACATTATAATCCCTTCATTCACACTTGTGGATTAAGAATAAAGACTAAATGTATACATAATGCTCTGGATCTTCAAAGCCCTCAGTGAGACTGCTGGTGCAGTGACCCTTGCTGTAGTCTTTTGATGTAGGAAGCGAACAGTGGTACTGTTTAATGGTCAAGAATCACATGGACACAGTCCTGTCCTCAAGACCAGCTCTCACATCTTGGGTCTCCAGGCACTGGCAAGGTCCCTATGAGTAATTCAGAAAAAAAACTGTGTTGCTCTAAACTGAAGTCGATGCAGCAACCTCCCAGAGACTGATATGGAGTGGGGATTGTTGAGGGAAGAGCTGAACTCCAGGGCACTTTGTCTGAGCTCTAGAGTCACTCAGTGGCTCCTGCTTTTTCACCTCACCCCTCCCACATCTCTGCTACCCATTGGGGTACAGCAGTGTATTCCCTCCTGCACCCTGACCAGTGCAGCACAATGCAGAGCTATATCCCCACCATTTATTGTATTATATGGAGATTAATTTGGTGTTGCGGGCATCACATTGTCAGCTGTTAACATGCTTTGCAAAAAAAAAAAAAAAAAAAAGTGCAATACTGAGATACGATGTATCAGCCCCCCACTCCACCCCCCTCCACTTTAGGATTGGAAGGTGGCTCATTCACAGACAGCCTGAGCACCTCCATATTTAAATCCATCTCATGGTATAGACCTTAACTGTCTATCACCTTTACTGAGAAAATGGGCTACTCTGAGGTGGACACCCTTTCATTTGCTCCTGTTGAACCTCTTTCTCTTGTCATCAGCCCAGAGGGACAAAGCAAGAGAGGGAGGGAGAGAATGACTCCCTGTGTCTGAGGCTGGACTTCCCCAGGACTTTCCACAGCAGGGTTCCCCTTCCCAATTCCAGGTTTCAAGCACCCTGAGTACAAATGGTTTCCAGTACAACCATCAGCAGTTCAGGAATCAAGGAAAGCGCAAATCACTTTTTTTCGCACGCTACTGAAGGCTTTGTCACTTGGGGTGCCAGTCCAGTGTCACTGTATGTCCCCATCCCAGGGATGCGTGTGGGACCGGGGCTCAGCTGTGGGCATCTCCCGAGTGCGGTGCAAGGGGCGGGTGACTGCCCGCAGCGTGTGTGCGGTGCCAGGACCGTCTCCTCCCGCACAGAGATCCAGCAGCTGTTCCCACTAGATGGCATCTCCGTCCTGCAAACATCTCCGGCTCCCGTAGCGTTATCTAACCCTCCCGGAACTACACGGCTCATAGAACATCATTCTAACATTTAGCAATTAAAGATGGGCAAATATTTCATTAGCCTACATCAATTTCTGTTCTAGGATACCACACAAAAGAACCACAGACTAGCGGCATTGGAGCATCTTCCTTTCAAACATCCCTTCCAAAACACTGGTGCTGCTTTAAATGATCTCCCGGTGACAGAAAGTTTGTTCTCTCAGTACTTCAGCACATTTATTTCCAGGTGTGCTTCCTGATTAGGGCAATCCTTTCAATGCTGATAGTGAATTTTTGAGATTTGTCATACTAATCCATCAGGTCAAACAGTAGCAAAACAAGGTATTCACTCACACTGCAAAATTCCACCTGTGAATTGCATTACAACATGTGCAACCTATAGAGTTTGTGCTGTGACTAGTTTCATGAACAAAATACCAGCTGTAACAGACCTCTCTAAGTCTCCTGCACTATGGCCTCGTCAGAATCTGTGTTGTCTGAAACTTGTAATAAATGCCCAAACTGATGTGTCTGGAGCAACGAGAGTAGCTCATTGAAACTGGGTCTGCAACAACTGGTCTGTTTGCTACACCAGGAGGGCTAAGGACCCTTCCTTTGGTTAACTGGGTTTGTCAAAGAACCTGCAGCTCTGCTGTGACTGGTAGACAGCACTATCCTGGAGCCAAAAATATGTTTTGGTGAACTCTCTTAAGAACACCAATGCACCCTGTGCCTGCCCCTCTCTCTCCTCTACCACATTATTTATATACTTTGCGTACCAGTGAAGTACACCTAGACTAACAGAAGAGAAGCTGGTCCAAAGAAACTTGAAACAGATTCATTAAAATTACCTGTCAAGGTAGGATAACACAGGTAGAAACAAAGCCCCAGTGCTACCACACAGAACTACTCTTCCATAGCAGTCCTTCTCAGCAGAATCAAGGGGTTCTGATGTTAAAGTGATTTTTGTGTATATATATATATATACACACATACATGTACGTATCCCATCCTATTAAATATATTTTTGTGCAGGTCCTAAATTACTCACCCTGATTCCCTCCCTGGACACTTCCTATGTGGGAGAACAAATTTTCTTGAACTTTTTTGAGGAAAATGCACCAGAAGAAACACCAGGCATCAGCCCAATAGCTGGTGAAAGACAGACAGATTTGTGCCTAGGGAACTCATCTGTTTCTGCAGCACTTTTCTGGAATCACTGCAGCTGCTGTAATTGGGAAAATGTGTAAGAGATTAGATTAGGTTGGTTTCCAGTGGAAGATACCACTAAGGTGGACATGGTGATAACAAGGCAATATGTCATACCCATTAAGATTCACATTATTTTTACAGTATTTGAGTAAGTTAGACTCAGGCAGAACAATTGGCTCTAATAAACTGAACACAAGGAAGAGTGCAGATGCCATAATAATGTTAATCAAACAAGAGTTTAAGCTGTAAATTTCCTCATGACTATTGCATGGCTAGAAGGGCAAGGAAGCAATATAGATGCAAAAATACAACACTGTGGTCATGGTTGGGTGGGCACAGGTTATAAACTATTGAACTGAAATACTGGATAAATGTCATTTGATATCATAGTATTTCCAATGATTTATGGATTGTGTACTATGCAAGAATCCTGGTGCCCCCAGCCTCCTCGTTCTTGCAGATCTTAATGAGAGTGACAACAAAAATATTGTGCTAAGGAACAAATGCTATCCAAACCTCAGATGCCAGGTGACAGCCTAATGAAGCACCACAGGTGAGTTACTGAAACATCAGGCTGGAAGCCTTGGGGCCCATGTTTAAGTTTCTCATGTGCCTCTGGCAGATCCTATCCCCTCAGATATCTCTTCGTACACCTCCATGCTGTGGTTTCCACCAGCACCTGGGATGTCCAGCACATCTTGAGCCCTAAGTGTGACCCTCACCTGACTGCCACCTCACATACAAGTGAGAGTGTCCTCCTGCAATTTCCTCAGGCATAAGGCACCTATGTTTTCAAGTGCAGAGGGGGCAAAGCTTACACAGCAACAAGTCATTTTCTAATAGCAATCTCAAGGCCACAGCAGGTATGGAGCATGTTACTATTCCTTCTCACACATTCACATCCCTGGGAGGAGGGAAGATTATTCTGCCAGCTTAGTGCTAAAATTTTTCATCACTTTTACTGCCTCCAGCGGGGATCCAATGGATTAGGTATGAAGAGAAAAATACATCCATTGAGTTTACAACCTTGAGGGGCTATCTGAGTTTGAAATCCTGGCAAATCTGCTCTGTGCTAGTATATCACTAACATCATTGCTCAAAGAACATTTACTTCAAAAAAATCACTTTCTTCTATGGGGATCTCTATTGTGATGGTAATGCTGATTTGATACAGTTAAAAGCATAAGCACTTCTTCATTCATATGCATATTTCTTCTAAATAAACAATATGTCAGGAGATTTCAGGTATGTTCTTTTGTGAGAAAAAATTGTGCCCCAAGCCCACTGTAATTGGCTTGACTTTTTTACTTGGGTAGTCAATTCCTTAGAAAAATTAGAAGTATAATGAAGGAAAATGTCACCATCTGTCTGAAACTGGTGTACAGAGTGAAATGCCTAAAAAATGCATATTATTCCCAAAAGTAATTTATCATTTTGACCCAAAGATAAAGAAAAGTTACTATGAACCCAGCATTATCCTAGTCACAAAATCTGTGTGCTCAGAGGCTTTGAACCTTTTTGATTTCTTCTAGACATTTGCCAGCACCTGCTGATGTCAGTGCCAGCAGGAAAGCACTGCAGGTGGAGCAAGAAACAGATAAATCAGAAAAGGCAAACCAGAACACGGGGAGCCTGAAACTCCTAATTCTTAGCACAACACTGCCTCTTCCCCTGGAACACTTTCCCATACAAGCAAGGTCTGTATGCAGCGTGCTGTGCGATGATTTGTGTGGCCTTCTATGCCCAAGCAAGCTGCAAAACTGAGGTGGTAATTTTGCAATGAAATCATGACTGTAGTTAGGGAAGACAAACAAGTTCTGATCAAATAAGAACAAGTGAGAGCACTTCATAACTCTCCTGCCTTATCTTCCTTTTGTGCTTTCCTTTTTTTTCTCTTCTTTTGATTACAGCCTAGCTGAAATAATAAACGTCTGTGTGGGAAAGCATTGGCAGGATTATGTCCTGTCCCTAGTGGCACAACATGTTGCCAAGGTTATAAAACATTACGTGGGAACTTTTGGATTCAGTGAAGTCCAGGGCCGTCTTCCTGTTAATTCTTAGGATCACCCTTGATTTCATCAACATGCCAGAGCTCCATATCTCTGACTCTAGAGGCCATTTCTAAGGATAATGCCTTAGAAAACTGTTTCATTTCAAGATGTGGCTTAATTACGAGGAACAGTCACCATCCCTGGTGCAAGACACGTGGGGAACAGTTGTACCACAAGAAGTCATACTCAGCTTTGCCATGTGTCACCACTGCATGTTGTGACCAGTCCTCTGATTTTGTCAGCTCTGCTGAAGCTATAGACAACAAGCAAGTAACTTCAGAGCTGTCTGGAATGTCTTGACTCCACAGGGGTTCTGCTTGAATTTCTTCCCTCTGTTTACTTCCACATTCTGAAATTAGAGCTAAATACATATACAGAAAGGAAAAAAAAAAGAAGACAAGAAGAAAAATAAATCAGAGATTAATATTTTCATGCTCAAATTCCTGCCCACCCGCAAATCCCATATTGAAATAGAGACAACACTGGGAGTCTCGAGAACTGTAGCACTCACATATGGCATTTGATATTCATAAAATCTCACTGAGCTCTACAAAGGAGGTAAATTCAATCCTCAGTGTTGTATACATGAAGAAAGTCCAGAAAAGAAATAACTTACCCAAGAACACACAGCAAGAAAACAGCAGGACTGAGACTAGGACACAGATACCTTGTGGCAGTTCCCATCAACTCAGTCCTGGCAATGTATTGCACTTCCACAGTGATCCCATTGAGCTCCAACCACCTTCAGAGCCCAAAGATGATTCAGGGCAGTTATTATAAGTTATTACTGCATGAACATTTTCATTCTGACAACAAGTTTTTGGTCACTCATAACTCTTTGTTGCTTCATTGTTTGTATCCATTTCTTCACAGTTCTGTTTCTGATTTCTACCACAGTGGTCATGTTTTGTATCAGTGTACATCTGTCATCCATTGGGAATTTTGCCACAGATTATATAATTCACAATTTGCAAATCAAGTCTTTGGACTCCTTCTAGAAGCAAGGAAGCTGAGAGATTTCCCAGCCAGCAGGTGGGAAGGGTTGTTTGGCACACAAGGTTACTGCAGCCACCTCTAGTCTGCCCTGAGGAGACCCCATCAGATGGACTGAATGGCCCATGGTGATCCCAAGGCATCACTGAAGGACTGACGGTCTGGCCCATATAGCAGAGAATGATGATCAGGTGTATAAGCATTTTTGATGCAGTAGTCTATCTAAATCTGCAGGAAGCTGATCTTTGCCACTGCTCAGAGCTGAAGCTCAGTCTTGACACAAGAGAGAACTGTGCCTTTATGATCAGCTGCTTCCCTTGCACTCTCTTGGTTTGCTGCTTTACTGCCAAGATGCTGAATTGCTTTAATTAGATGTATAACAGAGACTATGGATATCCTCCCAGAGCACTCTGGGCTTGTCCTGCCCTAGAGCAATCACCTACAATCACAGCAGTCAGGCACTTTAGAAGCAGAACTGGGAGTACATGGCTTTTTCTTGGCAGTGTGTTAAGGGAATAAGGGAGCAGGGATGGAGGAGAGAGCAGGACACAGCCCAGAAGGAAGCAGCAGAGGAAGAGAAGATGCACGCCTGTCATTTTCCTGGGCAGAAATTTTAGAGGTTGAGAAGAGCAAAAGAGCGTGAGCTCTGGATTCAAAGCCAGTTCAAGCTGTTTACAACTGCAACATATCTCTGCTAGCAGGCGAGGGAGTGGCAGAAACTCCCAGAGTGTATCTGAACCCAGTATGAATCAGGAGAGTTGTGCTGGCTTCTGTCCAGGCTGCATCACATCGCAACCTGCCTCCGAAATGGGGCCCACAGAACTGGGACTGCACGCTGCACTGGGGGCAATTAGTGTTTCTTCCACCTTTTCACCTTACTGCTGTGCCTGCATGTGGCCACTTAAGGCAGAGTTGAAGCAGGAACGATCATATTAGAAAGCAAGCAGATTTTCCTTCAGGTTTATACTGGGAGGTGTAAAGAAAGCTAGCTCAGGAAGATTATTGCAAGCCTTCACTGCTCACAACATCATTCTCTTTCTCATTTGTTCCTCAGCTCCCAAAATCTCTCTCCTGTCTTCTTTTCTCATCACTCTTTTGAGAAACTCCGTCTCTCCCCTGCAATGAGTTTAATATTACTGGGGACAGATCTATGAATCCTGCAGACAAGCCTGCTGTTTCCCTCCACTTTCACATTTGATCTAAAATCATAGCTGCTCTAAAAGGTGATTCTTAGCTAAACTGTGAGCAATGTTGAGCCTCAGGTTGCCTATCGGGAAACAGAACTGTGCATCCAGATATGTGGTGGGAACAACATAGGGTTCACCATTGCCTTTTCACTGTCATGCAGAGACTTTGCACAGCTCAGGTTCCTGCCTTAAAATCTCACCTCAGCAAATAATAAACAAAAATAACAAAATTAATCAGCAACAGTATCTTTGAAGTTGGCTCCTGGGATGTTGAGATTATTTCTACATTATTTTATTTCAAAAAAGGATTGACAGCAATTAAGTATGGAAGGAAAAAAAAAAATCAAGAGCAGTTTACAGAAGGGAATTCTTTTGTCTCATACACATGACTTTGTTATGAGCACAAAGGATTTTCTCTGTTAAAAATCAGATTTGATCCCTAGATTAATGTAGTAAAAAACATCTTTACGTGCACAGCTCCAGAGGGGTGTAACCATATACAGACTCTGAGAAGGGGACTTGTAGAGGATTAAGTTTCTTCATTGTCTGGCAGGCTGAAATAGGATTGGCAAGAGGAGTCTTACAGACTTTGCATAGCTTCTGGGGATGAAAGAGGGGAAAACATAACAAATAGGAGAGAAGACGAGCCCGAAGTCATCAGTTACACAAGAACATTGGAAAGGTATTTCACAGGCAGAACAATCACCTGTTGTGATGGTTGACCTTGTCCAGCTGCCAGCTGCCCACCCAGCTGCTCACCCACTCCCCCTCCTTCTTCTCTGCCCTTGGTGCTGCAGGATTGCTTCCCACACATTTTTTTTTCCTCACTCCTCTCTCTCACAAATGCCACACAGTGATTTTTTTACCCTTTCTTAAATATGTTTTCACAGAGATGCCACCAGCTTGGCAGATGGGCTCAGCTTTGGCCAGTGGTGGGTCCGTTTTGGAGCCACCTGGAACTGGCTGTGTCTGGCACAGGGCAGCCCTTAGCCTCTTCTCACAGTGGTCACCCCTGCAGCAACTAACCAAGAAACAGGCTCAGTGTTAACTAGATGAATATTTGGATCACTGTGCTTTGCAGAGCCTGTGTGTGTGCTTATGCACATTCACACACTCTCTTCAAGAAAGCCTAGAGTTTCTAAACCCTAGGGGAGATAATTCCTACAACTGGCGGTTACTCTGTGCTATGAACTAGAACAGATTGCTGGAGATGGCAGCAACTCTCCGAGTCCAACCATGTAAGAGATGCTATATTGAAATTCCTGCTCAGATTGCTGATTTACAAGCTCGTCCCATGTTCAAGTGAAATGAATCTAGAGTTCATTTTAAGGCCAACTAGCCTCATCAAGCAAGCAATGTACAATAAAGCAAAAAGAGGAAAGGCAATCAAAAGTCATTTGCCCTCATGCTCAGCAATCTTTTTCTGATCGGCTCAGATGTATTGACCCAACTTGTACACAACCATGGACAAGTCCCAGGGGATAAGTTACCCTGCACGACCTGCTATAGATGGATCATTGATCAGCCAGTCAGGGATGATTAGCTAGATTTCTTATGAGCATGTCACTCTTAGTTCAGATGTTAAAATGAAAACCATGCAACATAAAACAAAAGGCTACAGTCATGTCTGGGGTTTGGCAAAGAATACAGTCAGATGAATATGTTTGGAGAGGGGGAGCTGTCTGTGAAACACATGGGATTTCAGACTCTCCCTGGTGTTTAGCATCCTTTTCCAGTGCAGCAGTCCAAGACCTGCCTCTGCATGAAGACCAAAGTGGGACCAGAACGGTGGAAGAAGACATGACTTGTCCAATGGCCACCCAGCTTCTTGGCTATGTTGGGTCAAGCTTGCAGCCTCTGCCCTTAGATTCTCTCCTGCCAGTCCCTCCTGTGCTCTGATTCCTGTGCTTAGAAAGGGGGAAAGGTGGATGGTGTTACGTTATTATTGAACTCCCATTTCAGTCAAGTGTGACTTTCTGTTAACATCACATAAATTACCAGGATCTAAGCCAGATAGCTCTGAAATAACTCATGAACTAAATTCTCACACTGGACCAGAAGGCTTGGATGTAATGTAAAAGATTTTGGGAGGAAATGAGGTGATTCCCTAGACAACAGATCTGGATTTGAACAGTTTAAGGAAGTTCAGGATTACAATTGTTTTCTTACTTTGTATTTCTGGCAAGTTCCAAGAAAGTGAAGAGACTCATTTGGGGTGCAGGGAGAACTTTGCAGAACTATTTAAAGAAATATGCATAATCATCTGAAAATTAACACAATTAAATTGTATTGCAGGCTTCCATGGCTGTTATCTTTCATTGGCCCCATTTCAAACTTGCCAGTTTTCCCAGTGGAGAGTGTATTTTTTTCTTCTCTCATTCTCTGTACAAAAGAAACCTAAGCCGACAAATCCAAGCAAGGCTTGAGTAAAAGAAAACTCCAAAGTCAAGCTAGGAACATTCTGCCCTTCCACAAGCCCCAGACTAAAACTCCTGCAATTGCTGCTGTGAAAATGAAATGGAGGTTTCTCTAACATAGCTTGTTTTCTGCACAGAGGTAACCCTGTTTTCTAGAAAGGCTGGGCCCACTGTCTCCCGTTACCCTGGAAAACTGTTACTATTCCTGGAAAACTAAAGATAAGACCACAAATGGGAAACTTGACACAGATGCCAGGAAAGAGAATTAAAAATTCAGTATTTTAGCTGACTATAAATACAAGGGGGGGAGGGGGGGGAGAAGTAGCAGAAAACCTTGTCTGTCAACATTTTAAAATAGGATTTTAAACAGCAGCTGAGCAAGGAGGTGTTACAACCAACATTGTCCTAAAATCCCAATGCATCTTCTACCCCTGATGCACACAGAGGGAAAGCCCAAATTTATTTGAAATGAAAACTGAGCCCGTGTCTGAGAGAACCCCCAGGGTAATGTCCCAGCGCTCACAGCCCTGGGCCAACTCGGACCTTGCTCTGGGGTGATCCTTTGCATGGCTGGTGGGACAAAGGGGACCAGAGCTCTTGGGCCAATAAGAAATAGCTCTAGTATCACCTCCAGTTTCAGGGCTAGGAAATACGCCTGCACAAATCACAGCTGAGCACAAACATGTCTCAAAAGATAACCTGTCTTATCCACCCATCCTATAGTATCTCACCTAGCTGTGTCTAAAATCATCTAGATTCCTTCTGTGGTCATTAGACAGGTAGAAATACCTTTAGAGGGAGACACATCTCATCTGTTTTTCATTTAAAGGTGGGAGGAAATCCCACTGGAAATGCCAATGTCTCTCTCACAGAAGAAACTCAGATAATTGCCTTACATGAGACATCTACCTTGCAATTGGGCAAGATAAATCCCACTGACAATTATGATCTTAAGAAGCCTCACAGAAAATCTTCTCCCCTCTTCTGGGATCCCCAGGTGTAATTAAAACCATTCCCTGTAGTTGTGGGAACAAACTCTTTATCCTGCAGAGAAAAGAAAGACACTCAAGAGGCACAGCTTAGGGATGTTTGTAAACCACTCAGATACGATGGCCAAATTAATTAAGTGCATAAGCCCTTGCACTGACAACGAAGATTTTCATTAAGGACTTGTTTAAACAAGGAGACCCCTGTGAAATCAAATATGGGGTGAAGAACAGAAGCTACATACAGAAGCTATTTGCATATAGACAACTCCAGTTTTCCTACATTTTCAAACATTTAAAAGATGGTTATATTTTAAGTCCTAATGTCTTGCATTCCCGGGGACTATGAACACATTTTCTACCAGTTTTTTGGGGAAAAAATATGAAGGCACTTGAGTCAATTTCAAACTTCAGTTGATGTTTACTTGACTCAGTACTCAGTCGCAAAGTCTCAGCTTCTTAGCATAGCTGGAGGGAAAGTTGAAAGTAGTTGAAGACTACGGTTATATTCCTGTTGACCTCAGGGCAGCTGGGCTGTGGGCTGTTTCCATCAGTGTCATAGTTACTTGCCAACCTCCAAGTCGCTTTTGTGAAGGGGCTGGATTTTTTAGCTGCGTCAGTGGTTTTTGTCATCAAAGTGGTGTAAAGAAGCAAGAGGATATCATAGTGCTGGCTCAGAGCTTCTGTGGAAGGTGAGTGCAAAGGCTTATGACTCCCCTAAATCCACAGTCTTCTGGGGGCTGCAGAACAAACATAGCACAGGCTCAGATTTATCCAGGCTCTAGTCTCAGTGCAAATGTATAGATTTTCACAAGATATTCTAGGATGGACAGGCCTTAAACCTGCATGCTACAAACCCAGAAAGCCTTTTTTGTCTTGAGCAGACAGCTAAAATATCAATTTATATTTCTTTCATTTCCTAAACAGAAGGATCACGGCAGGACTGAGTAATTTGCTTAAAAGCAGCCTGAATCGCCCAGAGAAATATGGTACTGTGGAAGAACAGCACAGTACAGAGCACAGCAAGCAGATAACATGCAGAGAAGCAGCTTTTATTGAAAAACTACAACCCACTGCACCAAGCTGCAATGACAGAAAGAGGGAGAGAGATCTCTTACTTTGCTGACAACAAGAGCTGTGTACAGAGGACTGATTTTTTTCCCTTCAAGGCTGAGCACCTTAAGAGGCCAACACTGTTAACCACTTCACAACTGGGAGCACGTTAAGTAAAGATGACTGAAGGCTTCACCAAGGGTGGGACTTGCCTTGGCAGGTAAAGCATCCTGAGGAAACAGCCTAAACTGGCTCCTGCTGCAGTCATTGGGGTGGGATCAACAGCGGAGATGTGTACCGGAGCCACTGGCAGAAAGAAACCTGACTTATTTCCCCTTAACATCAAGTTGTTACACTAGGCAGAGGGTCTGGGGGAGGGGGGATGCCAAGTTCAGTGAATGTGACAGATTTTCTATGAACTCTGTTTAGTCCATTGGAAATTGTGCTCCCTTTTTTTAGCCAAGGGAAGTGGGATGTAGCTTGATTTTTGTATATCAGATAGATAGATAGGTGTATAGATAAATATATGTGTCAAATAAGGAAGACAAGACAAAAATATACTACCTTTTAGGTGCTTGATTTAATCCTGGCACAGGAGCAACCAAGAGGGAGAAAACATCACGCTCTCCTGCAGCAGAGCCTAGCAGAACCAAGCCCCGAGTGCTCTTTTGGACTGAAAGCTAGAGGAAAACGGAACATATTTTCTCTGAAGTATCTGCATTGCCAGCACCGGAAAATTCTCAGGATTTCTAAAAGTTACTATTGTGGACAGTTTGGTCAAAGCTGGCACTTGAAAGACAAATCACCCAGAATAAATAGACACTGTCCTGAACCTTCAGACTAGCTTATCCCAGGAAGCTGATGGATAAGCTGAACATCAGAGCAAAACTAATAAAGGAAGGGTGAAACTCAGTCTTTAACAGAGGGTTTGCACAGGGGCTGTGTGACACAGCCTCAAAACAGAGATTAGGCAGGGCTTAAGAAATCTATGAACTTGATGCTGTGTGTCTACACAACTGTGAATTTCTCCCTAAGCAGACTGGCATTTATAGAGGAGACAGTGTCCCACCTAACAGAGTAGATTCAAGTGCTGCAGTAATTCAGCATTTCATATACACTGTCAAATAATTTTGTATGTCTACTAGCTCTGTTTAAACCAAGGAAACAAAGCAATACACGTATTATCAAGTTGATAACTAAAGTGATCTGATTTCCCTTGTGTGACCCAGTGTTCAGCTTTTGTAGAAGTTTAGTCATACATAAATGGATTTAATGGATATAACATTAGTGCTGACAACCTGTTTAAATCAGTATGGAAGTATACATACCTGTCTAACTACTGCAGTCAGCTACAGCTACACAAGTGTGTTCACTTCCCCAGAGCTGCACCGTTTTCACTGTATTTGTATAAAACATATGTCCATATATAGCAACAAAAAACATTAATGATTTATGAAGAACTATCATTAGGGTGTATCTAAACTTAATAGGCTAAACTAACTCAAGCAAATGTTCAAGAATAACATGTAAATTCAGAAGTGTAAAGGCTACACTACTGTTTCATTTCTACAGCATTCAAATAATCTTTTCTTTCCACTATCTTCAGTACTGAGTCTGTCTTTTCCCTTCTCCAACTTTTGTACAACCTCCTGTGCCATCTGAGTAGCTCCTGGTCTCCCCTGAAATCTCTTTTAGAGTTCCTTCCTTCTTCCTTATGTCTAGGTACTCCAGAAAGCCATGCAAAGTGCTTTTATTCATGAAGAGGGATGGGAAGGTCTAAAAAACAGCAATTAAACCAAATCCAAACCTACAATTTCACAACAGGCAGGAAGCAAAGCCAGAAAAAGAGAGTCTAGAGAGCAGAGGATGCCCCAGTCTTACAGAAGCACTGGTTCAGCCATGTTGACTGCCTGAGACAATCAGTCAAACCCTCAATTATGACATGTAAATATGCAGCTTGATGTGCAGCACTTATGCAGTTGACTTTTGAATTATCAGCCATCAGTTCTAAATGTTAATAACATCTTCCTGCAGATTACTATAGCTTCTTTTGCTAATGTTCTGAAATTTGGTTTGTCTTAAACATCAGAGTGTTTGTTTCCCTGCATATTCCATATTTTTCATGGCTTTCAAACACCCTTCTACTTTCTTCACAGTGTTCTTTCTTTTGGAGAAGTATGTTGCTTTGCTGTACCCCTACATTATACTGTGGCATGCTACTCAATCTTTATTTCAAGGCAAACAGGTATGGATATTGATGCTATTATTTGTCTACCAAGAAGCCATTTAATTAGAGCCAAAACCACAAACAAGATCAGCCGAGAACCGTGATATATCACACAAACTACTTCTTCAGGGATGTTGCCATGTTTGATGTGGTGCCAAGCAACTGGGCAGTTAGACCAGATGGGCAGATGGACTCCTCTGAAAATATACACAGATCTTAAGTGTATCCATGTTCTAAATCCGTGTTCTTCAGTCATCCTCATGGCCTTCATGTTTTCACTCTGACCTTAGTCAAAAGAAAGCCCATGGGTTCTTTAAACCAAGTTGCCCAGCTATGGGGAGGTCTGGGGTTGAACAGGGCTTGCAGCTGAGCCCATAAAAACAGTGTGGTTGTAGATGTCTTGAGTCATAGAGGTCTCAGGAATTAAACCCAAACTTGCCCAAAGACAATTTAAGTGTAGTCCCAATGGACTATATAGGACACACGCCAAAGATCAGTCTGACTCTCAGTGGCAAACACACAGAGCCAGAAACCACTTTGTTCTGGCAAACCGAGTCCCCCTGTCTCTTCCAGCTCCCTCCACACAGCTTTGAACAGCTAGGTGAGAAGGAGGATGGGCAGCACACATGTGTTGGCACTATCCGGAGCAGGCGTGCTCTCCCTGGGGAAGCAGAGCCAGCTGAGCTCAGGTTAGACCAATCCCCAGGCTGCTGCAACCAGACACAAATCCTTCATAATTGGCTTCCTGGCAACCCCAGCCCCAGCAGAGCTCAGCTGCAGCAGAGAGTCTGACCCCAAATGCCTGATAATTCCCAAAGTATTTCTGAATCTGAAAAGTTTCAGGCCTCATTTTCCACCATTAACCCTTTCTCACAGAAGGAATTGCTGTCCAGGACAAAGAGAAATATATTTGCTACCCAAAAGCTGCCATTTCTGTCATATAATACTACAAAGGAAACCTATAATCTGTTGTGATCAATGAAATTCATGCTACCTGTACTGTGATAGAGTCAGCCGTGAGAAAACAACCAAAAAAAATCTGAAGATTGATGGAACCTGTGAACACTGCTTTGTTTTTCTGGTTGTTGTAATACTTGGGACAGAGCTAGCAGCAGAGAATTGCAAGAAAGAGAGTTAAGAGATAAAAATGAACTAGTTCCAGTCTCCATGACAGATAATAGCTATGCTCAGTAAACATTTCAGATAAATGAGGGAATGAAAGCAAACCAAATATTGCAGCAACATGAGCTCTTCTTTCCTCAGTAAGGGATGCCTAGCATTTTTCTGCCAAGCCCACAGCCTCCTCAGCAGCATACAGTGTGGTTCTCCTTGCTCATTCATGTGGACAAGCAACGATTATTGACAATTAGCATCTCTCTTGATGAAGGCAAATTAAGTGCTGTGAAAAACCCAAATGCCATGCTAAAAAAAAAGAGGGAAGAAAGGAAAGAAAGTGCACAGTGGCTAAGCTAGCATGCATGTCATTTAGGCATTTTGTAGTTGGAAAGCTACCTGTGTTTTGCTTTCTGACTTATTCTACAAAACCCTATTAAATGAGGCTCCAGGTGAAATACAGTAGTGATTAACGCAATGTCCCACTGTGACAAAGCACGGTACTGTAGGGAGGTAGGGAATTAGTAGGTAGCAGCCACATTCAGAACACTAATATCAAAGTTCAAAATAGGATTTCTCTGATTCATAGACACTGTACTCCAAAGGAAACCAGTCAGTAGCCCATACCTTTGGCTACTTTACCGTCTTCTAACATTCAAGGAAAACAAAATCACAAAGTAGTACAGATGTATTGCCAGCACTTCTGTACTACACTCATCTGAGCACCTTTCTAATGTTATGTCAAATATTAGGATGACGTGCAGAGAGGAAAGAAGAGCAAAAGGAGCCAGCTGTGCTTGAAAGCAAAGAGAGAACGGTGGCAGCCAGTCTGAGCACTCAACCCTCCTTGGTGGTGTTGCCAGTTGGGCTTCACTTGCAAGGTCACAGAGGCTGAAAGATAGAGGAGACAGCAGCAGAGGGAAGGCACACACACATTTCTCATGCATCACGAGGAGGACACGGTATACATCTGAAGACAGGGGACTGGTACCTTTCAAGGCGGTTTCTTTAAATGCAGGTCCTGCTAGGAGGTGCAAACATGCAGGCACTCAGCAGGGCCATGGCTTCCCCTTCTGCTGGGGGTGGTTGGCCAAGCAGATACCCCTGCTGTACTGGGACCTGCAGAGAAGCCGTAGCTCCTCCCCTAGAAATCTGTGAGCTGGCAGCACCACAGCAGAGAATCAGGAGATGGAGACGATTCCCAACAGATCACAGATCAGTATCTGACAGTACACCCCTGGCCAGAAAGCTGTGATAGATGTTACTCCTGCCCTCAGTTCAGGACTCCATCTGCAGACCTTCTCTAGACCTTTGCTATTTTGTCTTATTTGATCAGAGCTGACCATCTCTGCAGCCCACAGAAGAGAAAGATTAACTAGTCCTTCTGGGTGAACTTATCTCACCCCAATGTGCAGTCTAGGCACCAGGCAGAATGACAAAAGACATACAGAAACTCAGGACATGAAGATTGGAGCTAGGAGCAAAGAAGTGGTGACAAACAGTCCCACATACACAAAGCCAAGTGCACCACACAAGCTGCTTAACTACCTTCAGAACTGGTTCATACTATTCAGGAGTGCTCACACACTCCGCAGCTGGTATCAACTGAAGTAGTAAACTAACAGACAACAGTTTAAAGTGGAGCCTGAGCCTTGCCAGTTGTCATATAGCTGCAATTTCCAGAATTGCCAGCGGAATAAGGTTTTGGAACAAGATTACCAGTCATATACATGCTGGTGACTAAATCTTCCTTCTCCTGCAGGGAACAGCTCACCAACTTCATCTGTGCAAGTCTTGGCTTGGCTGTTCCTTGTGCATGTATATGCATGGTCCAGGCATAACAACAGGTTAGGAGGCTTGCTGGGCTAAGGTTTGCGGCCAAAGTATACAATGTAGACCCACTTGTGAATTCTCACCTCTATCAAATCCTCATTAGGTGCCATCAGAAGGACACTGTGTACACAGAGGAAGTTAAAGCATGAAAGGTCCTACAGAAAGCTATGAAAACCAGAGCACTAGCACTGGTTGAAAGCTCAAGTGGACACACTGGTTAGCTAGGGCATGTTCAATTCATAAGAACACTTAAGAGAAAAAAATCTATGTGCTTCAAAACAGCAGAAGCACTCTTGTGGATGGACTCTGACCTTGGAAGGAAATTTGGCTATGTGTGTGCCCAGCAGTGAGAGGACATAGGTATCAGATTGCTGGCAGTGAAAACCAGTGTCCTGTACCATAAATACCAAGGGAACACAAGCTGCCCAGTTTCCACAGAGCCACTGCACTCTCTGCAGGCTGAATCTGCCTATCAGAATAGCTGCATCCTCTCAATGTGCTAACACAATCAAGAAGATGATGTTGTAGGGTGGTTAGCTTCACAGAGTATGCTTTTTTATGTATGCCTAGAAAAGCGTGGCCCATGCAAATGGAAGAAAGGACAGGCGGCAGGCACCAGTGCCCCCATGTCCCCCTCCGCAGGCAGTGTCTTCTCTGTCATCCTGCTCTCCAAAGGAAGGAGCTCTGATGGATGGGGGACTTCAGCAGTGTGGGCAGAGCTCTGCCGTAGGGCACTGCTGGGCAGATGCCACCAAGATCAAACAGAGGGCAAGAGGAGATGCATCAACCTCCAGTCAAGGTCTCAGTTTCTGGAGGCTCCTGAAACGTATTCATGGGAAACAAGTTGAAAAATAAATTATAAAATGTGCAAATGTTAGCAGAGCAAGAGTTCTTGAATACCAACATCCCTCTCACACCAAATGCCTCTTGCCTCCTGCCCAAGCGTTCCTGTCCCTGCTCCTTCTTTCCTCCATGGGCTCTATCAAGCTTCTTCTGCCCAGTCTGCCCTCAGCTAGTCTGGGCAGCACCTGCACAACTTTCAGAGTTGGCCATATTTGCCCTCTTTTTCTATAGATGAAAGGGTAGGTAGGTGCCCATCTCAATCCCTGCTTCTCCAGATTCTTCAATGCTCATACAGGCTTGCAAGGGCTGAGGTCACCTCCAGCAACCAGAACCCATGCCACCAGCTCACAGTCACAGGCACCAGTGACTACAGACCCTCAATGTGATTCATGTGCTGGGTGACCCATCCAGACCTCCTCCCTCTCTGTATGTCTGGGTGTGCTGGTGTCATGCTAAACAATTTGAGTGATCAAATGGAGAAGGATGAACTCACCATGGGTATCAAGTATGTTTTCTCTTGGGTCCTGGAGCAGGGGTAATGGTGGGTAAAATCATTCCTCTCTCCTACAGATTACTTTATAGAGCTCTCAGCATGAGGAAAGGATCAAGGAAACACCCCAGTACTGCTTGATTATTTGGCATGCAGTCTTTAAATTCATTTCCTGCTTTGTTTTAGCTATATATTCCACAACAAAAATACAAAAAGGCAGAATCAGCATGCAAAATACTATGTTGACTCAGAAAATGGATCCCCATTTTAATTAGGAAAAGAGAACTTACTAGATCTACTAAAATATAGTGATGATCATTATCAATTCAGTGTAACAAAACACTAGTTTCTGCTTAGGAGATAACTAGTGGGTTCATGCCCATATTTAATTCACAGACTAATAATTTCCTCCTTACTTATTCATAATAATTGAGGAACAGTTGCTGCCAAATTCAGAAAAATGCACCCCCAGGAGTTTAGATTTGTTCATTTGGGGTTTTCTGAACACAGAGGATAGTCCTTTTACTAAGAGATAATCTAAGTTCTTGACAAATGGGGGTCCTCACTAACCATGATTCTCATAATTTCTGAGAAAATTAGTGTCAGTCAGGTATCTAGGCAAATGCTTTCAGAACGAAATCATGTTCCTTAGTTAGACTAAGTCCGTGTGGTGTTCATCAACAGCAGAAGCTTATATAAGTTTATATAGCTTAGATCTGATATGCTGGGCCATATGGTACTATCCTTTTATAAAGAGAGGTCTTCACTAAAATGAAGTTCTGTCTCAAAACTGATGGCATGTATTTTGCAGATTTCTGTACAGTAGCTGATGTTGCCAGGAAGCTTAAAATACCACCTTTAGTGCATTGGGAAATAACAACAGGTGTGTTAGGGAGTGTTCATTGTACCTAATTATAGGCACTGAACCTTCCTGTCTAGTCTTCTCGGGCCAGCCTGGAGTTACTGGAGAAAGACAGGCTTCTTTCAGGGTGATCCAGAGTGACTAAGTTAGGTTTTGACTTGGACTCGCTCCCACGAAATAATCTCTCTCACTTTGCAAAAGACAACCAACTTCCAAAACTAAGTCCCATCGCTTCTTTGGTTTGGCTTACTTTCTTCAGGGAAAGCTTTCAAACCTGAGTGTCTAGCAATATCCCGCTACCTATAGTTGGGCATGAAAATATTTGTTCTTCCTTTGAGAAATGTGTGCATGTTCAAGTCTGATTCTGCAGCAGAGTAAAACCAGGCTTTCAGGAAAGAGAAGAGAGAGCAGGTCCTCTGAGAAGGGCCAGATAATCAGTGGCCATGGGATGCAGAATAACCAGGGCTGACCTTCTTCTCTACTGTACATGCTCTGGAGTAGACACTACATTTCCCAGGTGACAGCCTGAGCTTTTCGTTTGGATATTTTGGAAGGAAGAGATGTATCTTGCTCTTGGTATCCCCCCTTTTACCTCTTGTCTTCTATCTCCCAGATTCCTTTCTGTACTGGAGATACGTAGGCTGATGAACACGTGTGATTTCTGAAAGCAGTGCATGCCTGAAAATGTCCCAGTTTTTCACACATTTGACAAAAAACACTCCCAAAACCTGAAATACTCCAACCTGCTCAATTCTTACATCAATATTTAAATATTCAAGCCAGAATGTCCCACTTTTCAGAGGTAGCGAACAACCCAAAATTCAGGCCCAGTAAAGTACCTAATATTTTTCAGTTGAACACACCTAGGAAACTGAAGTCTGCTAGTTCACATAATTGTCTTGGGAGAAAAAAGGATGTTTGAATGTTTTTAAATACAGGAAATCACCAGGTATGGCAAACCATTACAGAGCCTAATTTGCTAAATAAGAGGTCTTTTGGTTTATAAAAACAATCGCTTTAAAAGATAATGCCTGTTTCTATTCAGCTCACATTAAGGTATTTGATACAGTTTTACATCTCAAGATATTTAATACAATTTTTATTATGCCAGTATAGTGTTAATGTCATTAGCTTCATCTATTCCTACTTGCTATTCAAACGCCCTAACTGACAGCTTAAACCCCTGTGAGTGGGAAAATGTATCAGGCATTATGTACAAAATGTCTAATAACCATGTCTACAGAGAGAGACAATAAATAGCATTTTGATGGAGAGTAAAAGAATATTTTGAAGAGACAGGCTTATGAAATGAGTGGGAGTGGAGGCTCATGATCATATTTGATTCTTCTGAGGTTATGACTGTGCATTCATTTTTACTTTTAAAGAGGCAGGAACAGTACTGCAGACTGTAAGTGAATTAACTTCTGTAATCACTAATGGAAAATGCTGAGCAAGTTTGCTGCGATTTTGATCACTAGAATGGAAGTAGTACAACATGTTAATAGGTCATCAGTCCGTCATTTAAAATGAGCAGAACAATCACAAGTGATAAGGCTAAAATGAGGCCACAGCACTGCATTATTTTTCCATAGGGAGTAAGCATAAGCTATTCTGATGTCATAAGAAGATAAACTAAAAACATCTCTCCACCTCATATCCAAGCTGCTCGTTAGATTTATTAATGTGCCAAAACAGTTCCTGGTTGTGAACTGGTAAACAATAATCTTCCATGCATCCCAATTAAAAGGTGAATCAATTAGTCTTCCTTAATGGTGTTCTGCTTTACAACAAAACCTCAGCTGGTTTATTTCAAAATAAGTGAGCGTGGAGCCTGAAAAACACTTTGAGCAGAATGAAACACTGTCTGCCACACGTTTTTTTTAATTTCAGACCTACTTCATGGAATTAGAAAAGCAAAATGTACTGATATGAGAAAATTCTAAGTCCTTGGAATATATGATTATTTGTATCATCAGACAGTGTATTCCTAATACACTAGACCCACTGCACTCTTATAAGACTGCTAATCAAGTTGCTGGGGAGCACTCGCTCATTAAAAATACCAGTTCCAAACCATTAGGATCTGGACCTGTTTTCTCATTATCCAGTGAGGCCTGTTCAGTACATTCGGACAGAAAGGTTCAAATAAACAAGCTGCCTTTCTCTAAGTTTTATGCTGTTGTTCATAGTGGGAGTCATACTTTGCTTGCCTTGCTGTGCTGGTTCTCAGCTTTAGGTCAGTTAAGAGAGCTCCCTTCCTCCCTGTGGTACTACTGCAAGCAATAGCTAGGCTGACCCTTGGTGGTTCTTTTCATCCTCTCACAGTCTGCTTTCCACCAATTAACTCTGTTTTTGTCTCTAGTCTGTGTAAATGCAGTGTACATTTTCCTTAAGTTTTCTGCACACCCAGTTCTGCTGCTGCACAGCAGAAAAGGCCATGCACCCTTTGGGCTGGGCCTTCCCTAATGTAGACATCTACACTATTTCTATCCTACATATACCACATATATGCCTTATAATTACCTGCATCTATAACAAATCCTCTTTCACACAACTTAACTCTTCCATGTGAGGTTATTGACACTGTCTCCAAGACTAAACTTTTTCAGCCTGCACCCCCATACATGTATATACATGTATTTGGTTTCGTATATAGAAGATATTTGTGTTAGAGCTACCATTGAGAGAAGGGAACATAAGAAAGGTTCAATCCATCTTTATACTCACCAACAGATGACTCTAGAGTTGGATGGTTTTCTCTTCACACATTGCCCCTCCACCCACTCTTCTCATTCTCAAAGTTGACTCACTGCCCACTGCTGCAGGACACCAGTTTGATATACACTAGCTTTCCCCTTGGCCTGTGCATTGACAAGGGGTCTCATTGGGCAGGACAAGCCAAAGGAGGGACAGAACGGGAAACAGATGCTATCAATGAGCTCTTTTTAAATGCTTACAAGAGTTTCTCAGAAGCTGACAGGTAGAGACTTCCTGGCTGATAAATTTATTAGTATTAGTGAAATAGTTAGTGTAGTCACAGCTAGCCCACAAACACTTCTTCAGACATTCACCCCCTTTCCCCATGTGTTGGTAAGCTTCATACTAGCAAGTTAAGTCTAGGTAGACCTTTTCCAAAACACTTTGACTTTGAATTCCCTGTGGACTTCTCATGTGAAATTTATGACGTTTTGTGGACTAGAATGTGAAATTTAAAATCATAACTGATTTTAAGATCCATATTCCAGTATTTTGTCTTGTACTTGAACACATACTGAAGAAGTCCAGGTCACTCCACTGGCATTATCTGTGCAGTGATCTGATCTGAATTCTCTCAGTGCCAGGAGGCACACAAGGCGCAAACATCGTTCTTCCACTTCGATCGGTCTGCGGCTGCGTGCTCTGGAGTCCCAAGGGCCACAGCGCAGTCTTCTGTTGTTTTTTTTCCTCAAGACATGACCGATCCAGTTCCATCTCCTCCTCCTCACTTCATTACAGATTTTCTCCATCTCTGAGTTGATGCTCGTCGTTTCTGCAACTTTTTATTTTTTTTCCAGGAGGAGGTAGTTGGCCTCCTGCCCAACCCCCATGACTTGGAGGGCCAGTGGTTTTTCTGTCAGGGTGGCCTTCCCTTAGGCTGGGTTGGTTCGCGGCACCTTCTTCAATTTTATCCGGTGCACCCTCCAGAGAGGGATCCCCTATCCACCACCCAGGGGACGCGCCTTCTAGCCATGCAGCCCCAGCCGAAGGTTATCTGTGCAGTGAGGTACAATCTAATGCCACTTGGTTCCTTATCTTTTTATCTAACTTGTTCAAAGATGTGCACTACTGCACAGAACAAACACTGTGGGTAGCTGTAAACCCACGTATCTATGTGTGCTGCTTTTGATGATGAACACAATTAAAACAGAAAGGAATTAAAATACAAAATTATTTGCTCTTAAAGACAGGGACACCTCCTGATGGAGCACTTCCTAAATAGAAAAAAATAAGTGGGTTAGAAAAGAACATAAAATTAGGGACAACACAGCTTAAATTTTAAGTACCAGGGATAAAATGTCATTACCACATCAATTTTGGAGTGTTACAGCAATAGACCAGAAATGACCCTGGCAGTGGAGGCTGTAGCTGTAGCTACGTATTCATATCAAACAGATACTAGATGCGCACACTGAAACCAAGCTCTCCCCAGCCCAGAGGAAGGCACAGGTCCAAGGCATGCTTTCCTAACTCAACGAGTTGGTTGTTCTCCTTTGCCAAGTAGAATAGCTTCAAACGAAGGAAGAACTCCTTTCTTCTTAACCTGTCTTGTGGCCTGGGATGGCTCCAAGGGAGGAGCTGGAAGTCTGAATCCCTGAGGGTATGGAAAGCACACAAAGCTCCTGCTTCCTGGCTGCGTTCCCTATCCATGAACAGTGGCGTCACACCCATCGCTATCACTTCCAAGGATGGTCATGGCTCTGCTTTGTTCTCCACACAAAAAGCATTTGGACTTACCTTTCAGAGTGAGGAGAGAACCATCTCTTAGTAGTTCTGGTTGAGACATTTATGTTTCAGGTTTGAGACATACCTTTCTACTAAGCTTTTGTTATTGACTACTTTGGGTTGTCAGTGGTCTGTGTTATGACAGCCACAGATGTCGTCCTGCCCAGCTCTCTGTGTTTGCAGTGCAAGGAGCCATGGTGCCTCCCCCAGACTGAGGGATTCTGCAGAAATGGCCAAAAGCATGGGACTTTGACATTCCCTGGAATTGCTCTCCCCCTTTCTCAGGGGTAGTGGCTGGCTGCCAGTGCCTTTTCTCAGTGAGTATGGCAGTTTCCTGATTTCACTGTGCTCTTGCTAGTATAAAAACATTCAATCTGCAATGGGGACAGGGTGAGTCACACATGCCATTGATGAAGAGTAATAGCTATGGTATTTAACGGTGAGAGATGGGCATTCCTCTTCTTCCTGCTCCTTCTAAAATGCCTCCAGGTCCATTTTCTTGGTCTATAAACTGTTTTTTGCACAGTTCCTGTACAGCTGGATCTGGCTTCAGGGCCTGGATACAACCAGCACAGTTGGCATTTCCTGTGCTATACAGTGTGCTCTCATAGAAGAAATGTTTCTACTGTGCATGAATTTTTACAGAAGCCACCTTACATGGTGTATGTCGTAAGTACTGGTTTACTTCATCTCTGGGAGAAATACAACCTTTCTGATATGTGCTTATTAGCTTCATTACACAAACAATATTTCTTGTATACACAAAAGATAAAACTTTGACAGCTGAGTCACAGAGGCTGTGCATGCCATCTTATTCTTCTTTTTGTGACAGCCAGCCCTTTGAGAAAACAATGCCTTTTGTGACAGGTTCTTGCAAACACTGGGCCAGAGAAATCCTAGCACATGCTTTATTCAGACTAGCTGTTAACTTTGATAGTAAATAATTGTCTATTTCTTCTCCTCTGGTGGAGCTGCCATCAACACACCGCATAAGAGAGGGGAGGGAAAGTGCTATATGCTATGAATTAGTTTGAACCTGGTGCAATATAGAACCATGTCAGGGCTATGCAAAATGGCACTTCATACCCCTAAAATGGATTTTCTAACACCGATGGTCACCCTCACCAGAATGTCTGTCCCTTGGAGCTGCTGAAGTCATACAAGGAAGCAGAGGACAGAGTCAAGCCAAGCGATTCTTCTCAGTAAGTTATTTTAGAACAAATGAACTTTGGAGAATAATGTACTTCCATACTCCCACCTCCCAGCAAGCACTCATGAGTCATGGTAGAAATAAAAAACCAAGGAATCAAACCTAGGTTGGAAGGTTACTAGAGCAATTTCTAGCATTTATAAGCTACATAAGATAACGTCATAGATTTCTGAAAAATTTTATTCTCAACAGGTGAAGACTTACCAAAGCACAAGCTAGGAGTCCCTTCCATCATGTACACTTAAATACAATTTAAGAATCTAGCTATGAGGAAATGAGAAAGGTAGCCTAATTGCAAGAAGTGTTGAGGTTGCTTGGCATGGGGTTGGTTCAAAAGGTTTGCTGCAAAAATCACCATAAGGCTGTTTTCAACCCTTGTTTTAATGGCTACTCACACCTCCATTTAAAACTACAATTACAGATGACATGACACCACTGTGCATTTCACTCAGCTTTCTAGACGTGTCACGGAACAAATATTAGCACCAAAATTGCAATGTGACTACAATTTCTTTCACCAGATCTATTAATACATCTCATGAAAATTACAGTCAGTCTTTACAGTTTGGTTTTCACTACCGCTACTTTAACTTCAATGACTGATTAACCTTTCTGGAGAAAAACAGCCCTCTTTAAAGATGTAACACTCTCCCTCTGAAGTGAGATCAAATCCGTTCAACACTCCCACTCACACTGCTCTTGAGAAGAACCAGGAAAGAGAGGAGAAAATATATTTTAAAAACATGCCCAGACATTTCTTAAGCAAGGTAAGGTGACATAAAAAGCCAAATCTTCCAAAATTGCTTTGCATATTACTTTTAATAACAGCTTTCTCCTTTGTATGTGTTCTTCATTCAGATATATTCCTTCCAGAACAGGAGAGGAAACATTGGTCTTCTGTCTTGCTGGATGCCTGCTTGGAAGTTCTAAGGTCCATGATGGGGTGGATATTAGGGTCACTGTGACTAAATCGCCCCAAAACAGGGGTCCAGAGCAAAACAGAGAGGCAGAGTTGAGGTTGAAACAGAAACCAGGGCAGGAGTCCTGAGGCCCAGGTGGAGAAGGGAGTTGGAACAGGAGGCTCACCATGGGGGAATGCCCCATCCTCCAGGAGACCTCCAGGAGGAAGAGCTGGGGAGCACTTCTCCTCATAAGGCACCACTTCTGCACTGTGAGCAGTTAGGCGTGACAACAACACTAGTTACAGCTGCTCTGGGGTCAGGGCACCAGCCATATGGGTTAAAAAGCAGTATATATCTCCTGTATTTCTGATTGGTAACTGGGAAGCTGACTGGTTACTGTGTCTGGGTCTCTTGCTGCCCCTCAGACCAAAGCCCCACACAAGGAGATGGATACAGTGCATAGTATAATTTCTTGCTGATATTGGCATATCAAAACTGCAATGCAATATTACAAAGCTGGCAGTCACAGACTGCCAGATACTGAGCAAAGTAGATCAACAGGTAATACCACCTGGAATGGGACGTCAACGTTTATACAAGTCCACCTTCAAAGGCACAGCATCCACATTGCCATCCACATTACCGTACAACAGCCAAAGGCTGCTTCATGTTTCCATCCCTAGCATAAATGTCATTTCAGTTGTAAGCATTCATTTAAGCCCCTTCTAGTCATGATGAGGCAAATTTCCTGGTCAGCCGGTGGTACTACACTGCTCTGACATGCACAACACCTTATGATGCTGAAGGTGACTTAAGCTTCCCTCATGCAGACCGGGATCCCCAGGGCTGCATGGGCACGGTGCTGAGAAGGGGAGAAGCACTGCCCTGTCTTCTGCTGCCTGCAGCCAGCATGCCTCTGCTCTAGAGATTTTCCTTCTCCTCCTCCCCCTCACACCTCTTCCCCTCTGTTCACAACAGGCAGGACCAAAAGCCCTGGCTTTCCCCTCTATCTCCCACACAGCTGCACTACAATGCCATGGTGTCCGACACCAGGGACTAACAGCTTGGTAGGGATGGCAGTTGGTTTGCCCAGCTCTAGGCCCATAGGAGTGTCTGAAAGAAATGATCTCCAGAGGAAGACTTGCAAAAAGCCTCTTTGATGTTTAGAATGAGATACAGAGTGAAGACAATAAATAATGCAATTTCGCATGCTTACAGTGAAGGGGAGGGAAATAATATACAAAAAAATTTGTAATTTTAATGTCACTTTCCAGATTTTTAGACAATTAAATCAGCAAGATATTTTAAATAGCCCCTGAAAATTAACTTGAGCATCAACTACCCGTTAAAAAGAAGCAAAGCAAGAGTCAGCACGATCCTTTCCTCGGGTATCGCTCAGCGTGCTCTCGCCGTTGCCCTGACAACCAGCCAGCTCTTGGCTCTTCGGCAATTGCTGTGGATGCAACAACTTTTACATTTCTCATTATAATGTTATTATTGTTATAAGGCGCACAAAAAAAAAGCTGAAGGAACAGTCACGTCAAATTTAGTCTATGCGCCCAGGTAAGGAACACTTAGAAAGTCTGACTTTTAAATAGCTCCTAATGACTGGGGCACAGCCTAATTTTAGAGCACTGTCAATCAGCAAAAATGTCTGTGGGTGCTTTGATTCCTCGATGGTGAGAACCCTGTAACTACCTAGACAGTCAGACACTGAAATGTGAACTCCCTGTCTGGTTTTCTGAGCCTGGGACATACCCTTCTCTTCTGAGGTTAATCCCCTTTATTTTCTGTGGAGGCAGGCTGATATTCGTGCTAGTGATCCCAGTGGCTACATTTACTTGTTTTGCAGAGCTTAAAAAATTCTTTGTGATCTAATGTCTTGGCCATAAATATCCCGCCCCAAGAATCCAGAAGAGGAGACTTTTAAAACCGTGAGACTTGAACCAAAATGAAAACCTAGATTCTTCCAAGGTACTAAAATACTTAAATTCAGTCTTCATCCTTTCTTTTCCACATCAACAAGTTTTTCCATTACATTAGAAGTCTGGCCATTGTCATCTTCTGGCCATCTAGGAAAACACAGTTATTTTAAGGTTTATCCCAGGTGGAAATATTTCCAGCAATGTACATAATAATCTAAATATAGTCTGAAAGCAGCCCAAAGCAATGCTGCTTGCATCTCTTTGACTGTCACTCAGCCCCCACTACTGTCTCCCTCTCATCCATGAGAAAGGGTGAGCCAGTAATCGAAATGCTTCGGGGACATGTTATGCTCCCAACTGCTCTGGTGTAAACCTGGAGCTGTTCCATCAATTTCCCATTTTAGATAACTCCACATTTATACCTCTGCACGAGAACATATTTTGGCTTTCTATGTGCTTCTATCCAGCTCTGTCCAAATATACTCGAAAGCACAGTCCCTTCATCAGTTTAACACGTTACCAGATACTGATTTATAATGTGCATTATAGACTCTTGGCCAGAAAAACAGGCATGAATCAGCTGTGACAGCATGTCTTCCGCTAGCACTCAATTATCCACAGACCATTGGCATAGCCAGTGAGCAGCTGCCATTTACATGTTTGCAGGTTTTAAAGTTTAGATGTCATGTGTATGGAGAAGGTTTCACTTCACTCTCACCCTCTCCTAAGTAACCCAGTTACCCACACAGTCCATGTTCACTAGCATGCAAACAAACATATCATCCTGTCATTCTTCTCGCTCCTATTTATATTCATTACATTATTAACAGCTGTACTGTTTATCAAGTAGAGGCTTTCACGGATCATGCAACAGAAAAGACAGATGAAGTGATCAATTGTAACTTTTAAGCTCGATTGTTACACACTTGATTTAGACCTAAAGGGTTTATTAATACAGCAGAACAAACGAGACCAAAAACCTTCTGTCTTTTCAATTTGAAATAAACCTCACAAAACCTGTCCTTTGTATCATGCTCACCAAATGTATTAACCATCAAAACACCATGCTATTGAAAGGCTCTTGGCCAAGAAACACAGAGGATGAAAGGTAATCTTCTGGTAAGTTTTAGTTAGGCAGACATTGCAATGAGAGCACGTTTCAGAGTTCAGTCTGCAATCTGGCTGTCATGAAGTCAATTATTTGGTAGGATCCTAGAAAGAGGTATAGAGGACAGAAATGTACTCAATAGCTATCCAAGTTGTTATACAGCCTGTCTAATATAACCACTGCACTCTGAAGACTGCCAGACTGATTACAGCCTCTTTGCACCTTCTGTGCAAAACAGGTTTGGAGCCACAGGATCCACACACTCGTGGTTCTTAGGGGTGGTCCCCTACCTCTCTGGGGCATGGGATCCCACCATAAAGCCAAAAGAACAACCCAGTCTCAAAGCAATAATTGCAAGGATCATCAGAACAATGTTAGGTTGAAGAAGAAAAGATCACATCTTTGTTCACATGTTTATGAAACGAATACACAGTGCTGCAAATTCTCATGCCTCTGTCCAAAATGATCATGGTCAAGAAGGCACGAGGCACCCAGCTACACAGGCAGAACTGCCTCTCACTGACTTCTAGGCAAGCAAAACCTGAAAATGAAATACTGGACGACCAGTATTTTAGACATATTTTTTAATTAAGTGCTACAAAAATGCTGCCCTAATTGTAAAATAAAGTGATAGAATTACTCCTGTTGGCAGTCTATTTTTGGACTTAGTACAATATGCTAAGAATGAACACATTAAACTTCCTCTAAAGCTTAATTTCCCAGTGCATTATAAAATGATAGACGATAGTATTGCCTGATGATGTGCATATTCACTGCCACAATGAAGTACTAGTGAGAGGTACTTTCCCTCAAAGATAAAAACACTCTAGGGGGCAAAAAAGGGCCCCCAATGCCCTGAGAACAGGGCATTGGAGGTTTTCACTGCACAGAAAGCATGGTGAGAAAACCATGACTACTGTAGCAACTGTTTAAAACACACCCCTCTGGATCATGCAGCCCCGTAAGTGCTCCTTACAGTTTGCAGGAAAAAAAGGATGTGAACAGACCTTGCCTCGCTTGTCTAGATGATGGTGTAACGTGGGCACAGAGGCTTTGTGTCTGTCCATTTGTAGCACTGCCCCATCACCTGAGCAAGAGGCCTTCTGCTTTTGTGCATCCCCAGCTAGCACAGCATACTGCAGATCCTCTCCTGACAGGCTACTTTGGGCACATTCAACATGGCTGGGCTTTCTCCACTGGCATGCCATTGAAATGTTGGTCAAATTAAAAATTTTGGTCCCCTCTATAAAGAGGTACTCAGTCATCTGCATTCAGCATCTCTAAATTAGTCTGTAACGTACAGATGAAGCTTTCGGTAAGCAATTCTGCTCCCCCAACTCAATGGCATTTCCTTCATAAGGATGAAGATGTGGCACGTTTCTTCCACCTTTCATTTACAACCATGTACAGACAGCAACATAGACCTTTAAAAATCATTTGTTTAACAATTTTCTACCAAAGTACTATACAAAGAAGACAGCCAGAATGAACCAAAAAAAGCATCTGAGTACTGTGGTAGTGAGGGATGGCGTAAGGACTTTAACAGAGTAGGCTAATAAAAACAAACAGCTATACTAAAAAAAATGAAGGGATGCTTCAGGTTCAAATAATTCAAATAAAGCTTCTTCTGAGGGACAACCAACCAATTCTGTTGAGCACATGATTTCTTTTAAGTTTATAACTTAAAGCACGACCTTAAAGTTAGACACAAATTTAATTACTTTGCTCAGACAGAACCCTTGAGAGCTGTTCACCCAAATGTGAAGTGTAAAACAGAGCTTAATAGACACATTTTTAGGCTCTCTTAATTGTCACTGCCATAATTCAGTTTTCCCTTAATAATGTGCAATGACATTTTCACATCAACACTGCATCCTACAGCTTTCAAGAAAAGCAGAATCTAGCAACAAAATACCTTAAAAACCACTGCCCTGTTCAAAGCAAGGTGTAGTTTGCAGGGATAGTTATTATCATTATCATTACCGTCATAAACATTATTGTTATTATCTAGACAGCAGATATAATCAGAAAAAAAAACTTTCAGGCATAAATTCTCCTTCCCTCAAACTATCATTTCCAATGCAAGGACAGAGACATTGCAGTTCATTATAGAAGAAACATTGGACAGTGACAGGACTGTCTTGGAGAAACCAAGGCCACCTGCAAAGACAGCACAAAGTAAAATGCCAGCAGAGACGGAGGAGCCGGGCAGCATGCTACCCCTGTCTCCGGCTGTTGAAGAAGCTGCATCTTGCAGCTAACACAAATGCATCAAGTGGGGTGTTCATCAGCTTTGCTCAGTGTTTGGGGGCAAAGTCCTGCCTTGCAGTTCTTTTAGATAGATGACTGAATTACGGTTATTTGTAACCAGGTCTTGCCCTCCATCTCCCTCTGCCCCTCTTCCCCACAGCAGGCACCTGCCCTGGGGGAGACTGGAGACAACCTTGAGCACAAGGTGAGTGAGGGTAAGGCGTTACAGTGAGCGTCCAGAGGCAATGTGCATGGAGCCGGGGGCTGCAGACCCCCAGCATGCACTGGGATGCAGTGTGCTGGGGCACCAACTGCCCCATCCCAGGCAGGCATATCTCCCCAGTGCAGCACAGCCTCCCCACAGCCATGCCAAGCAAGTCAGCACCAGGGCAGTCCCTCACTGGCTTGATTCTGTCCCCCCACACCAGCTAGTCCTACACACATATGATTTTGCAGCTGCAGCTTTTAAGGCCAGTGCAGACTGTGGCGTGCATATTGATTGTTATATGCAAGGCCTCGCTAAGCTCAGTTATCACAGTTTATTGAATATTAGCCTTGTTCTCTATCACCTTCCCCACTTTAGTCCCCAGAAGGAAGAATACTAAGAATATATAATAGAGACAAAAATATAATGTGCAAAAAAATGTCCCTCACACAAATTGATCTCCCTCTGTGCAGTGTCCCTCATTTATCCTTATGCATTTTTGTGCTAGTAATAGTTAATACCCAGCCTGGATTTCCCTTGTGTCCTAAATTTTTCTGTGCTTTTTCAGTTACAGATGCCAAGGTTCATAAAATCAAAGTTCTCTACAATTAACTACTGTATGAGCACAAACCACTATACCGCTTTGGTCATTGCCCAATTCTTCCCATCAAACCAATGATCACTAAGGTAAAGCAAAAGAGAGACTATAAATACTGCACGTGTGCCCATGTACATGTACGTGCACACAAAGTGCTAGGAACGGTGCTCATCATATTCTGTGGAGAAAGACAGAGAAGTTCAGAACAGGACTTCGACAAAGTCATATTCAGTGGTGAGTTCCTAACAGAACCCCAAGGCTATTCGTTGCTTGGCACACCTATCATCAGCTCAGCCTTTTAGCCAACACACTTCTCTGCTATCTCTGAATGCGGTGACTCCTGCTCTGCTTGGCACAACTTCTGTGAGTTGCTCTCAGTCAGCCCAGCTGATACAGCTGAGCCCTTCTTGGACCATTTCTGCCTGAGGATGCTAAGTACACACATGGTTTCAGAGGTTTGGACAAAATCTCTCAGGCACTTTCTGGTACTGCGTTTGTCTCACTGAGGTTATGAACACCGGTGTGGTCTCTTTATTCATGCGAGGAAATAGCTGCCTACAAAAAAAAAATATCTCACACACAGAAGAGCTGTAACCTCCAAGCTTAGAGATTGTTTCCTGCTTCTTTTGTGCATACTTACTTTTCTTTTGGATAGCATATTTGTCACAACGAGCTCTAGTGTTCCCTAGGCAAGGATAAAATAACTCACTTCTACTTCAGAGTTTGCAGTACTCTGGCTGCTTGAAGGGGTAGGGACATGCACTGGATAACTACAGTCCTTATATATATGCACAGGAGTACAATTAAACTGAATGATTAAAACACATGCCGGTGACTTAATTAGATGAAAAAAAACTTCTTCAGCTCCACTGAAGTCAAGGGAGACACCAAGTCATCATTCTTCGTGGGCATCCTAGGGCATATCACGTTATACATTTGCAAGTTTCCACTGTTGTGCAATGACACTGAACATCAGTTGAGGCTCTCTCCCTGGCTGTCCCAGTCCTGCACAGAATAAGATGTAAATGATTGTCATTCAAATCAAGGAGCCACAGAGGGTATTTAGACATCAGGAAGTTCAGATTTAGCCAAGGCTCTATTCGTCTCCTCATACACTTGCTGTAGCACTTGGAAAGATTCTGGCCAGTCTCTACAGTCAAGTCTATGCCTTGCATGATCTTTTGCAAAAAAAGATATTCAAACAAATCCCAAACTGGCATATTTTGCACTACTCTCCTCAGTTGACAAGGATGAAATTTAATTTGCACTAATTAGTCTCAAGTGACGGGAGCCTGAAATTAACGTCAGACTGTAATTTAGAACCTGATAGTGTTTTGTGTCTAACCCACACATTAGATACTGAGAGCTATATTCAGACTTCTCCTTTTAGACACCTAAGTGCAGCATTGCAGCACCTAAAATTTAGGCTTCTCACCCCACCAGGGTGATTCAGACTATCTAAATTAGATGCTTGTGTGATCTTGGAAAAACAGAGTCAGGTGCTTATAAAAGCCTTCAGAGGGCAGTTCAGTAAACCTAGATTGATAGTGCAGAGTCTGCACTATCTTGTAAGATGGTTCAGTAGCCCCACAGGGTAAACCTTGCAATTCAAAATGCTAAGTTCTCTTTTGGCCTGTTGTATGGAGGAAGCAGATGCCCTTTATGAGTTAGATTATGAGACAGTTTAATTGCCAGAAGAGGACACTGGGTCTGCCAGCCCCCCCTCAGCCTGAGTCTAGGATTCCCACTGACATATGAGAGTTTTTTCTCAAAGCAGGGCATTGGCTGCTCATCCTTTTGTTGCTAGTGGTAGGGGCTGCAGTCCTATGTCATGCAATCTGTCAGCCAGGGCATCTAGTGAACATCAATCTTGGCTATGCTGGATATTTGGAGTTGGGTGACCAGGGCATTGCAACTGCAAGAGGCATTTCACCTGCTTTTTGCACTTGCTCATTGAGGGCCAAGTTTGTACTCACCAGCCACCCTGGATTCCCTTCCATTGACTTCAGGGATCACACGCCAGGAGTCTGCCAACACTGCTGAATCCTGGTAGATATACATCCTTTCCTTTCTGTCTTCAGCTTCAATCAGTGTTCCTATTCTTTACACCAGTTTGAGGAAAATACAATTATTTGGCTGTTATACTCAAAGCATAACACTTATCACCAGGCCCTGTCTGCTGCACAGATCCTCAGCTCTGGATTGCCCAGGGCCTCAGTAAGGCTATCCAACTCTTTTTATGAAGACTCATGCTTAGCTTCATAAACAAAGTTCAGTCCCATCAACTCCAGTGCTACAAGTGCTTAACTAACAGGAATGGAGATAAACACATGCTTAAATCCTTTGCTAAATTAGTGTCCCAGAGAGGAAGAGGATTAAGACTCATGTTCATTGATTGCATGTGATTTTAAACTATTGTAGGTTCTACTGAACTTTCTCATTAGAAAGCACAGCAGGCCATTCACTTTGAAGAGCACTGTTTATTTTATTTCATTATATCAGAATGCAGTTTTATTTTTTCAGTTAGTCCATGAAGTTGAGCCTGAACCTTTATACAGGCTCTACTCAGCTTTCTCCATCTATGAAATCAGCAGCTTTCCCTTTACTTCAGGGGTAAATAAACTGCTAAACTCCGACCTGGAGTGAAATTTTGGAAATTAGAAACCTTCCCAGGCCTCAGCTGAGCCAGTTTGTCGTCACGCTGCTGGCCGTGCAGTGGGAAGCAATGTGTGATATCCTGAGCTGTCCAAGGTATTTCAGGACTACAGCACTGAGCGTAATTGCAACAGTTAAAATGCCTATTTAGCCATTCCTAATTGAATATGCAAATTGCAAAACCCACATTAACATCTCAGAAATGTGTGATTCTGTACCCACTAGTGTTTATTTGCAGTTTGAACAGTTTGTTTCTGGAAGAAGAAGAAGAAAAAAAAAGCTTTCAAGCTTGTCCATTAAATTATTCTACCAGCTGTCACCTTATTAAAAAGTCTGCAGTTATTAATAAAACTACTTTAAACCACTCACCAGAAATTGCAAATTTAAGAACAAGCTCCCTTCCCCCAAGGCTTCCTTGGAAAGGTTTTCAGATTCACTGACAACCTCAAATACATATCTCTCATCCTGCCAATATTCCTGTATGCAGTACAGCAGAACCTAACAAGAATACGAATGCAGATTTTCAGATCTGAAGGTGAAGGGAAACAGGATGGATTTGTTCTGTAATAAAACCTGCCAAAACACAGCACAGAAATTCTGACAAAAGCTGAAATTCTAAGTAAACCTTTGTCTTTTTGCATATTTATAAACAAATGGTGTAAATTAAGAAATAAACAAGGAAGAAATAGAGCACGTGATTTATAGGAGATGGGTGGAAAATGAAGGAGAATTGTAAAGCAGAAGATGTAACCTTCTCTTGCGCACCATAGAGCAAAATATCAAGATTTATCTGAAAACGTATTTTTAGGTCAACAGAAGTCAAGAAAGTAAAAATTTATTACCAGCCTCCATCATCACAGTTCCTCAGCTGAAGAAAGAGAGTTCTAATGGAAAAAACAAATAACTGTAGAAATCCTCTCTCACACATAGGCAAACAAAAATAAACTCAGAAATAAATTATTATGTTAAACTCATCAATTCTGTATCACACAAATAAAAATGAATTGTGACATCAGGTTAATAAGTTGATACAATTTAAGGTATTCGGCTGTTGTCAAAGCCCTGCTTGTGTGGATTTTGCTAACTCTGCACCTCTAGCTTATTGGGTTGCTATCTAGAGCTCATCCAACTGGAATTGGCACAGTTTATGTCCATTTGTTCTGAACAGGAAACAAAAAAGAAACTACTGCTGGATTTGAGCCATGACTCTCTCAAGTGTGGGGCAAATGAGGTAAACACCAAACTGAGACCTAGAACATAAGTGCTAGTGAAAGCCTGGAAATGGGGAAAGGAGACAAACTTCCACTTTGTAGCACTGCTATCAGCAAGAAGGATGGGTAAAAGCTGCCATGCTTCTCGTATTTCTTATCTGAGAAAGAAGATCACTGTGATCACAGTCACTGTGATCATCTCCAGTTGTTTGTTTGTTTGTTTGTTTTAAAAAAAAAAAAAAAAAATTCCATGATTTCCATGCAGAGAGAAAGACAGAAAGGAAGGGGAGAGGAAACAGAAGGAGTTAGCCCAGATAAGGTTTTTTGAGATGCCTTTGTGATTTTTGCCAGTGAATAGAAATATTACTTACCTCATCCAAAATGAGCAGTTTGATCCTGTCTGTGTAAAAACACAAGCAGTTAGTAGTTCAACCATCAGCATGCAGGCTAGTCAGACTTCCTGCTCATGTTTTCCACTAGAGAGTGACAAATTGTTATTTGGGTTTTTTTCAGCACCTTGGTCATTCTTCATTTCTTACTAAACGCATCAGAAAGTTCAAATTGTATTCAGCTGGTGCTGAACAGGATAGACTTCCAGTCTTGTAAAAGTTGACAGTATTCTTGTTCCAGCTGATCAGTCCTCTGTGATGGTGCTTCCATCACATTCCGTAAATAAAAGAACACCACCAGACTGGCATCAAAAAGGGGTCTTCCATGTGAATAACCAAAAAGGAACAAAGACATTACATCCCAAAGACATTACATGCCCACAAGGCATGTCTCTGTCTTTCCATTTTGGAACCACCCCCAGACGTGTCATCCATCTATTTGGATGCCCAAGAGAACATCCCACCACCCTTCTTCCAGCCTTATGTCAGTTCAACTTCTTTGCTCTCTATTAAATCAAACCAATTCCCATCAGAACTCACAGTGTAGTGCTCTCAAACTGTAGCCCATCTCATCGCTTGAATTTATTTCAGTGCTTTTAGAAACCATGAGTGTTCTGTGGTATCCTAATTTCAGTATACTTACAAAAGGCCAAGTCTGGCCTTTTCTGAGATTCCTACTGTCACTGGGACATGGACAGGCAGATGGAATAACACTCCTTTTCCTCACACTCAATCCTGAGAATGATAACATTTGCAAGAAGTATTTAAGAGTAACCACAAGGCTTGGAATACAATGAAAATTAATACAAATCTATATTTTTATAGTAATGATGATATTAAAAATGTCTCATTTATATGGTCACCAGCATCTTCAGACTCTACCTGAACCAACAAAGCTTCATTCAGTGGCGTGTTCAGCCCTGTGGAATTTGAAAAATACTCATTGTTTACATCTTTGGATGTTGCAAATTCTTACCTTGATACACTGGAAATGTTTGAGATTAATTAACTCTACTTTCTTTACATGGTAATTCTGCTTATTTGTCTTCAACTGCTTCCTTCAATTTTAAATAGATTTTCTGATAAATGTACAGAGTGATGTCTGACAACCATTAAGCACTAATCGCTCTTTTGATCAACAACATTCAAACAACATTCAAATTTACTCAAATCAGAGGGTGAAAGAGCTGCCAAGAAAATTCAACAGTAAAAGAACAAAGAGCAAAAAAATAAAATTAGCTCACCAGTTATGCAGAGAACCACACTGCGAGATGCCTTCTCCATACAACATTGTCATGGACCTGAGTACCCTAGCAGGCTTGACAGCCAACCTCAGCCAGGTCCCCCACCCACAGGTCCAGGAGCCCCATTTCACCTGGAGAAATCTGTGTTTGCCCCAGAAATGCCATAGTGGGTCCCCCAGTCCCTGCCTCCTGGGTGGACCTCAAGCCTATGCTGTTGTTGTTCATCTCTTGGATGGATCCCTAGGACAGATGTTGTAGTTTATTCCCCCACTCCATCTCTGGCCCTGTCCTCTGGATGAACTTTGGCCTCACATCATCATCTTGTCTCCAGCCCTGGCTCTGGCCCCATCTCCTTACTGGACCCTCAGGATGGACCCTGGCCCTGGTTCATCCCCTCACTGCATTAGGAGTGGTCAATGGACCCTGTTGCCCCTTGGCTCTGCCTGCTGAGCACAGACCCTGCAGGACAGTGCCTTTCAGTGATGGCATGGCTAGCACTAGGGTCACTTTGGCCCTTCAGGATCAGCCAGCCCTTGCTGTGCCCTGACAGACTTTTCTAGACTTGAATGTAATAACTCTGAGCTGCGCACCTTCCTTGAACAGTTGAGATGAGCCATTTAGAAACCATGACATATAACTCTTTTTGTTTCTTCTTCCCAGTTAGGCTTTTATAACATTTTGAAACACAGCAGCACCAAGACGTTTTCCTCGGTTCCTTTTATAATGTTCAGCATCTTGTTTGTAGCAACAAGCTGAAGTTTGGTACAATGTCTGTAGTAACTGATTCCTCCAAGCATGCAGTATATGGACTTGAGGCTCACACAAAAGCTGCAACAATTACAACAAAAATCAAAACTGGAAAGAGGAGAAAGATCCTCTAAAAACTCTTTACAAAATAAGGCATTTGGGGAGTTCCTTCCAAAACCACCTGCACCAAAAGCTGCTGTGTCTCCAGAACTTTCCAGAATAAATTTACCAGCTACCTCTCCTTGTTCTCCAGCCCACTTGCTTTTTCAACCTCTCTCATTGTCTCCAGGACATTCGCATGCCCCTCTCCAGAACAGGCAGCTTGTGGGTCTCTACAGTCCAAGGCCCAGAGCAAGGAGGTGTTGTTCATACTCACAGTGAGTTCCAAAGTAGGATGAGTTGCCACAAAACACTGGAAGATGCAGAAAGGAGACTGTTGTGCTTTGCTTGCTGCCCTGTAGTCCTTCCTTGTAGTCCCTGCTAAGAGCAGCATCTTAAAATGCGAAACAACTTAGGAATTTGTTTACTGTTCTGTTTTCATTACTCACCTAGGTCGTGTAGAGCCTATAGAGGTAAATGGAATATTTGTGTATCTATCTGTTGTGACTTTAGACTAAGATGTTCATGTAAAACACCTACATTTTTATTTTAATGCCACTATCAGCAAGACATTGTCACAGTACTATTAGAGGTAAAACCCAGAATACTACAATTAAGGCTGTTGGCCTGCAAACTCTTAACAGAACATATAGCTTTACTCATGTGCACTACTACTTTACTAGAAGTTAAGATTATAAAGAAATATGTGAATCAAAGAAAAGTATCTATTATTGGCCTACTAAACCTTTTTAGTGACACACAATCTGTCACTGTGAAAAACTGAAATGATTAGGCTTTCAATAGAGTAATAGAGTGACTAGACTTTTTAATACACGAAGACTATCATTTTCAAAAATGACAAATCTAAAATTAAGCTTTTAAGTTTGCATACATGGGATTTTCAAAAATACTGGTGTGATTTAAGAATCTCACTAAATTCAATGTACATTTCCTAATTAAGAAATGCAGTTTGCTTAGCTCTCATGACTTGCCAAAGTTATTAGAAAATGTTACAAGGCAGATATGACATGGACAATGTTTATCAATTTCCTTTTTTTAAGGATGTTTTGTTCTTCACTGTCTTTTCATGGCAAGCAAGAAACTAAGCAGTAAAACAATTTACATTGGAGCTGAAATTCTACTAGTTATTACAAATCTAATAGAACAGGTACAAGACAAAGAACATTTGAAACTTACAATTTTAAAGTATGATTAAAAACCTAGCTGTGTGTATTAAAACTGATTTTTCAAAAGTATACATACAGGTATTGAGGTTCTACCAAATGCCTCACATGAGGCAGTGGAAGAACAATTTACTAAAATGTTTTCCATTGTTCTAGGTACATTTTCTCTTTACTGGCCCAAGGCTAAGTCAGCCTAAATAAAAATATATCCATTATCAAAGCAAGCTCCAATGTGATACATTTTTGTGCATGTAGGTTGTCATAAAAACTATTTCCATTAATTGAAAAAGTGTAACCAGATATCTTCAAAGGATGAACTAGATTCAATGCTAATCACACCACTCTCATTAGCTGTTGTGAAGCAGCAATGCACTCCCTGTGATCCAAGAAATCTTATTCTTCAAAAATGGATGCTGACATGGCAGATATTGAGTCCATGCAAATCCAAATCTCACCTGCTTCTGAAGAACTGCGTAAATGCTCCATGCTGGGACCACCCAGCTGGGATTCAGCTATTTCATGACACATCCAATCTGTGCTGATAAAGGAAACAGTTCTAATTTAAGATGCTTACACAACAAGGGTGGATAGAAAATAGGCTGTAGAGAAGATACATCGTATCTTTGATAGCCTTTCGGTGGCTTCTTTATGAGAAACTTTCCTTTTATGAAAATAGTATATAAAGTATGCAGCCCTTGCAATCACAGAGACCTTATCAGAACAGAAATATTTTCGTTCTGGTAGAAAACATAAACGGTGAGTAATTTCTGGGACTGGTGGGCTCAATTCTTCATTGTTGTCAAATTGAATTAGCCTCAAAGGATCTACCTGAATAAATATACCTCAAAGACAACCACAGGTTTCCCAGTGTATTTGCACAGGGGATAAAGACCCTAATTTTTTTTTTTTTTTTTTTTTCTGTTCATGCCATCTTATTTCTTCAGTCTACACAGCTAACATTTTCCTGCTTCCCAGTGGAATATACTGCAAAAATTTCTAAGCCCACTTTACTGCCTTTAAAGACTGACCAGCTGGGGAAGTCCTCAAGTATATTCCTGTTTGAAAATTACGTATTAAAAACAAAAAGAGTGTTACTACAGAACAGCTTCTCAGTATTTTCTTCTTGATATGACTTTTCACAGGGGAAATTCTCAAATGTTTCCTTGACAGTCTCAAACAAGAGTGCCCTGCCTTGTTCTGTGGCTAAGCCTGGCTAGCTTCTATAAGAGGGTATCATATAACCTGTCTAACATCTAGATGTTAGGCTACTTGTTCACGTTCTCTCCAAAGTTAACAGAAAGCTAGGCACTACCATAAAGCAACTCATTCTATCCTCAAACAAGTGTATCAGACAGATGGACTGGATCGTTACCTGCAGCTGTCTCCACGTGTAGCCTAGACAGAGGGATTCCACCAGGCAACTGCAGCATGAAACACTTGTCTAACCTAGGTCTCCAGTGCCAGGTGAGATTGCCTGTCATGCCCTGTCCGAATGCCTCTCCAGAAGGTCCTTGCCTCTCCTACAGCTCCCGTGTCTTTTCTGCCAGCCTCATGTGGATGCCTCAGATCTCCTACGGTGTCTCAAACCACATTACATGCCTATACTTTGGCAACTGAATCATTCTCTGCTTAGATGCCACATGTTTAATGTTTGGCATAATCTATTACATGTGGATACATGAAAATTATGTCCACTCTGCATCATTCCTATTGACAGAACTACCAGGACACATTTTGTTTTAAAAAGGGGTTGTCATAATATTCTGGCCTGCATGCAGCTGAGCATGCACAAATACACTTTGCAAACAGATCTTGGGGTTTCTGTCCCCTATCCTCTCCTCATTCCCAGTCTTTCTTTAGGCAATCTCATAAGCAAACTCTCAGCCAGGCTGTCTCCTTCTTCATTTCTTCCAGCAACTCTTCACTTCTCTTAAATTTCTTGCCATTAGAAGCAGTGGTAGTGGTACCATCATGGTCGTGACTGACATATTATCACTGCTTTTGTTGCTATAGTAATGAAGTAATCGTTGTTGTCACTGCTTATTTGTACTAATGCCTAGAAACTTCAGTTCAAAACAGTAACCCTGTTCTGCTAGTTTCAAGAAACTACTTGTCTTGGAGAGCCCAAAATCTAAACAGATAAGGAGACAGAAAGTAGGAAAAAAAAAATAATTTGAATGCAGACATCCAGCCTCATAAGCAGCATCTTCATGATAATTTTCATTGAGGTAATTTCTCTTGAAAAGTTAGCAAGGCTGTGAATGGCATTAACTGTGCTAACACATATGTCCTCCAGTATACACCCTTATCGTCAGAGCCCCTGCATGAGATTTCCAGCAGCAGCGAAGACTCTATTGCTAGACCTGCCAGCCAGCTCTGGATCCACCTATCCCTAATGCATCCCAGTTTAAGGCCAAGCTGTGACAGATTCTTTAAAAAATGAACCAACAAACAAAATTCTACATGTATCCTAGGAAATTCTTTACCCATGGCAGGATTTAATACAGTTGACAAGATAAAATAATTGATCAACACTAAAAGACGGTAATAATGTAATACTGAGATAAGCATACCTGTCACCTGAGTATTTTTAATTTAGTGGATTAATTTAATATTCTAGGAAACTAATTTAATATTCTTTGCTTCTGTTTTGTGGATCCATCAGCATGTTTTAATCATTCTGTTTGATTTTCCATTTTCCATTAATTTCTGTCACAATAGCACAGCTCTAAGATTTCAATAATTTAATCAATTTTTTTTCTTGTTGATTTATAATTTAAATTTAGAATTTGGTTTGGCCTTTGCTAATTTAATCTGGTTCTTAAACAAGTAATCTATTGTACTGGAGTCAGATCTCTGTAACAGGAGACAATAATCTTCCTCTCCTTTCAGATATCATCTTTCAGCCTTCTCAAAAACTTTATGAAAATGAATAGGCTGAGGCTAACTTGTTTATTCTGAAATGAGCTCTCTGAACATCCATGTAGGAAAGGAGAGTTCCTCCTGACACATTGCTGACTCCTGCAAGGATTACGGAAGTACTTCACAGTGAATCTTAGAGTCACAAGTCTTCAGCATCCTCATATACAATTGTTAACTTACTCCATGTTTTACCTGACATAAGTAAACACATTTGCAAAAACATCACTTACAAGCACAACAGAATCCCTATGTCAGCTGATGTGAACTAAATAAAAAGGAGACAAATACTTTAACAATCTAACAACATAGGTTCATAGATAAAGATGCTATTACAAAGCAAGAAGCAAATGGTGAACAGGAAAGTTTTGATCTGCTACAATTAAAATGGACTGGACCATTGTAAGAAGACCTAATTTACTAAATTTGTTCATATTTACCTCCATGGGATTCTGCAGCAAGATATAAATTGTTGTAATGACTGAATATATCAGTATTTGGTGAATATAACATTGGAAGAGAGCAGGAAAAGAAGCACTTTCCAAAAGAGTTTGGTGGGCACAGGGAGTTAATGTGTAAAAGCCTTATTGTAATTTTCATTTCACCTATTTGCAGATAAGTGAGTGGACCTCTACTTTCAAGTCAGGGCAAAATCATTGAGTCAAAACCAAAGTTAATCTCTTGGAAAGGCTGTGCAGGACATTTTGACATGCACTATTACAATACGGGAAGACTGAATAACAACATAGAGGCATCTAGTGACCAAGAAACAGTTATTTCCGAGCCGTGTGAGATGATTTAGACATCCAGTGCACTTCAGTAGTAGCTGAGATAATTTAGCTTTCATACAAAGCTTCAGATAGTTCAATGTGTACATCACAACAGTACAATTTTCAGTGTTTTTATTTCCTTTATGTTATAGGAAACTCTATGTCTGGAAAATTTCAGTATTTTTACTATACTGCTAATGGCTTGCATTGCAATCCCATGAGTTGTTCCATCAAGGATCCCTAGTCATCTCCCCTCACTCATTACTTCTCATTCCTGCTTCCAGTCCAAGTACACTTGCCTAGGCAACTTCTGTGGTTGCTGAGTCCTGGTATCATCCACCAAACTCCTTTCCCAGGCTCTTTCTCCAATTTCTGTTGTTCTTCCCACTGTATTTTAATCTGTTTTCAGCAGTGGAAAATAGGGTCTAGGTTCTAGATTCAATACCAGAGCCACTGAGACCATCTTCCTTCTCTCCCCAGAGAATCATGGACCTCGAGCAGCCTGCAGGTTTCTGAAGTTGTAGTTACAGGAAAGATCCTGCTCAGCTTAGCTCTCAGCTGGAGCATGCTCATGAATATGAAATTGCAAAAGGATACCTCTTGCTAAAATCCGTGTTTAAGTTCCAAGCACATGGGGTGAAGATTTACTTCAAGAAAAGATTATCAAATGTTTCACTGGAGGGAAAATCACATGGTTTTCCCTTGAGTCCCTTATTGAAGACAAATTAATTATTTGAGTTAAGGTCTCCTCTCTCTTTCAGAAATATCCACATAAGGCATATCGCTTGTCTGGAAACGTTTCATCCAAGTGAAATTCAAGTTCAGTATGCAGATAAGAATTAAACACATGCTCTTATATGGGAAGTATTAAACAACCTGAATAATATTGAATGGTTCCTCCTCCACTAATAACACCAATTTACTTTCTTTCAGTTGCATGAGCAGCTATACTATCCCCAGCAGTTTGCTGGCGATATCAGGCTTTTATCAATGCCATATTCTTTATTTTTTTCAAACAAAGTAATAGCTGAGAAACAACTGTGAATGTTTCATTTGCTTACGAAAAAGAAAGAGGGTCTGTCTCCATAAACTGGCTGGCCATATTACCTTTGTGAACCAATATTGTTCTGTATACTTGCATCCAAAAATGAAGCATAGTGCCACACTTCCTACCGCATCTACATAGGACAGTCATTATGTGCTACTTTATAATCCTTTAAATGAGAAGAGAAATGTGAATTAATACTCGATGTGTGTTAAGATTAACAGTTTGTTAACTCCTATACTTAAGGTACTTTCTGCTGAAGTGATGAAAAATGCATATGTAACACAAATGCTCTCAGAAGTAATAGCCCCTTTTACAAACTCAGTGAGATTAAATTACAATACAAATTAGCTAATAAAGAACTTACTTACTTAATTAGTAATTCTTTAAACTCAAAAACCTAATAGGAGAAAAAAAGAAAGAACAAAAGTGACTGCTACCTAGCCCTTCTGTAAAAAAAACAACACTGTATAAATAAATACAAAACCAAATCACTGTAGAAAGGCAAGAGATGTTATTCCTTAAAATGCAAAGTACATCCACTGTAAATTTACAGATACCTATGCAGTTTAATCAAAGGTAAAAACACCAATTCCATAAACTGCAAGCAAAACATAATTCTGAATAATATATGATATTCACAGCCCAAGAGATGTATCAGTATAGTTTCTCACTTCTTTGCAGTCAACATGACTTCAGTAGCTCCATGTGGTATATTTTTCTAAGGCATCATTGGATAGATAAATACCTTTCAAGAATCCTGGCCCTTCTCTTTAGGAGTATAACTCACAAAGCTAAATGAAGAACAGTACTACTCAATGAGTACTTAAATTCAGTGTTTGGATCCTTTCGGAAATACCTTTGTGGACTGAAGTAAACCACTCAGCACATAAAGAAATGTATTTACATTTCAGAGGAATGAAGGAAAGTGCAAAATAAGTCTTCTGACCTTAGTCTCAACCAATGCAAACATATGCAGTGTTTACACAGCCACTCGGTTCTAAGGAACTATAAACAAATCTTTTTATGGTCGGTTTGGCTACTGTTCTTCAAGGGCAATTCAAGACAGCTGTGGAGATACTTGCTCTCTTTCACCTCTCCATCACAACGATGCCCATTCAGCCCCTCTTGGCTCCCCAAGCAGAACATAGTCAATGATTTTGGAGACTGCATCTCTGCTCTCCCCCCCAGTGAAAGTAAAGGGCAGGGGGATCTCTCCAGTCATGAAGATCTCTCAGCCCATCAGCAGCTCAGCCCCTATCCTATTCTCCGGTGGTGTCTCCCCTCGGTTTTCAACTTGCTGATGTACATAAATCTCTGCTATTCAGAAAAACATTTCATCATCAGTTCCCTCTTCAAACACAGAAGTTAAGTAGAGGAGGGAAAGGCAGGTTGCTTCTTTGCTCCTCAAGATGTCTACAAAACTAAACAACTTCCAGGGGGTGTTACCATACTTAAATAATAAGTGTGAAACACTATGAATGGGGCTGGAGAGTATAAACACAATTTGTTTGCATTCTCAGATGTCCTTTCCTGAAGACTTTTCAGGTTTAAATGCTACAAATGCCATCTAATGCCACCATTCCCACAGATGCACTTGTTCCTTCTACAGACCCCTCAAGCCAGTGCAATCCCAGACCATGAGATTCACACACGGGCCCACAAGCTGGGAGATGTCCTATCACATAATGGGAGAGCATATATGCTACCTGAGCAAGCCAGCCTGCCAGAGGGGAGCATAGGGATATATGGAGCACAGGGCCACAGCTCCTCCTGCCTTTGTGCACCAGGCATGCTGGCAAACAGACTGCAGTGCTGTCGGTCACGCGTGTGTGGAGGGGAGGCCTGAGGGAAGAAAAGGTAGCAGTACCAGCAGCACTAATATGTGAGACGTGGCATGGCAGTAGGCAACTGTGAGAAGACAGATGCTAAAGGATCTTGCACTCACCACAGACTTAACAGGCCTGTTTGACATCTGCACAGTACAGGGGAATAGCAGAAGGTGCAACAAATCCATCTGGGAGCCTTAGTGGAGTAGGAGTTATAGATCAAGCAAGAAATGCCACAGAAAGGTCCAATTGCTTGAATTCCAACAGACTGAGAATCCACAACTTTCATCATATCAACAGGACAAAACAGGAGTGGAGCGAGAGCCATGCCCAGCTGTCTGCTCCATACACCTCCCACCACCAGACACCACATGCAGTTGTTGGCAGGTAGAGAAGACTACTGCTACAATGAATGGCAGTAATTGCCATTAATCTACAGTGCACTACAGTTTCTGCACAGCTTTATTTCTGTCTGGCTCGAGTAGGTAAAGAAAAGCTCTGCTTTCTTCTGTTTTACAGGGACCTGCAAAGAGACTACAAACTGATTCCAAAAACTATTCTAGGATGTCTCCATTCATCCTATGTGTCCCTTCAGACCCTCCCACAAATCTACGCACTGTCTGGTGGCTTCTAACCATTGCTAATTATCCCATAGGTATTTAATAGTCTCCCCCCAGACTGTTCAGCAAGACTTTGAGTTGTGACAGAGATCCATGTCCTTTTGCTTTGTCTTCCTATTTGACACAATCTGAGAAGTATTGGATTATGGATATAGCTTCTATTTACACATAGCAATGCTGGCTCTGTTCTGGAATCATTATGTTTTTTCCAAAACAGAGAGTTCATTACCGGCATTTCTACAGATGATGCCTGTTGTTTTTGCATAGAATCATAGAATCATAGAATTGTTTAGGTTGGAAAAGACCTTTAAGATCATTGAGTCCAACCGTTAACCTAGCACTGCCAAGTCCACCACTAAACCATGTCCTCAAGCACCACCTCTACCCGTCTTTTAAATACCTCCAGGGATGGAGACTCAACCACTTCCCTGGGCAGCCAGTTCCAATGCCTGACTGCCCTTTCAGTGAAGAAATTTTTCCTAATATCCAATCTAAATCTCCCCTGGCGCAACTTGAGGCCATTTCCTCTTGTTCCATCGCTTGTTACTTGGGAGAAGAGACCGACCCCCACCTCGCTACAGCCTCCTTTCAGGTAGTTGTAGAGAGCAATAAGGTCTCCCCTCAGCCTCTTTTTTTCCAGGCTAAACAACCCCAGCTCCCTCAGCCGCTCCTCATAAGACTTGTGCTCTAGACCCTTCACCAGCTTCGTTGCCCTTCTTTGGATGTGATACATGTGATACACGAGAACCCTCACAAGGATAACTGTGGAATTGTGTACATCCGTAGGTGGGTGTTGGTTGCAAAAGCATTTGAATGAATCTGTTCCCAAGCTTGATGGAAAAATGTCAAGGGCACCTTACATTTAGAGGAAGGCACCTCTGACTTACCCATTTATGGAAAGGTCAGTCGTCTTGTTGCAGAGATACTGAAGTGCAGTTACTTCTAAAATGTGGAATAATTATTGTTCCACAAATGCCCACTATCACATACCTGGCGACAATCCAGACCAATTAAAATAAAATTAAGCTCTACAGGCCCAAGCCATCACTCACTATTAAGTAACTGTGAAAGGCTTTTTAGCATATTGAGCATTTTTATCATATTAAGAATTCCTAAAACTCTAGTATATCTTATAGCTGACAGAAAACACAAGTTATAGAAAACAATAACATATCCTCCTAAGTGAGCATGTGGAGCTTCTTTAGAAGACTATGTTCCTTTACACTTGAGAGGATATTTTTTTGATTACAAAACTATGAAGTAGCAAGGATCAGTAAGAATCAAGAAACCATTTAAAGACTCATTTACTTTCAGCTGGGCACAGGAAAGGAAAAATCATTTTGGCTTGGAGGGGAAGAGAAAATTGAGGAAGGAAATAAAACTAGAAAACAGAAAAACATCATGTCACTGAAGATAAAAGTTTAGTTTCTGGCATCTCATTTATCTTGATAACTTGATAAAGGAATATAACGGATATTTATTTCCAAATTTAATTCATACATATTTGTTGATAAGGATGTGCTCTTTTGACTTTTTCATAACCTACTGGAGATAAACATCCTTAAAACAGACCCTCCAGCACTTTCAGAAGCCAGCCTTCCATCTATAATTAACAGTGTTTTCTTCTTCTCAGAGTTTTGACCTACCTTCTATATGGATTTCAATAATACTGTTTATTAGCCTCTTTATTATGTTTAATATGTCAGACAGTCTGTCATAAACACAGCTTAAAATGCAATAATCAGGAAAAGGAAGTTACTAGCTTTATCAAGCAACTCCCCAGTCACAGCCTGATCTGAGCATACATTATTTCATCATGCAATCCAAAACAACAAGATTGGCAAGGAGAAACATAAGAACTTGTCAAATATTGCCAGAAACAACTTAACAGATATGATAATACAGTACATTAATTAGTGTTTAAAGCTTGCCAAAGACTTAAATGAGTGAGAACTGGTGAGGTTGCCAACTAAAGGTAAGATGGATATGAGGATTACACACCTGAATGCTATTTTTTTCCCTGGTGGAGCAGAAGATAAGGGGAGATGGCTCATTAAGACAATCTGCAATTGGGAACAAACTATATTTCATAAGAGTGGACTCAAAGACCATTTTTGGAGCTTATGGTTAACCCCACTTTCTACATTTTTCCATGTGAAGCAGAACTAATCAAACACATTTCCTAGAGATATGTGTCCTTCTACTGGTCGCTGCCGTAGTCCCTCATTCTGGTACTCCTTGGCTTTTGTATGACACCCCTCTAACATGGGGATGCAAGAAGAAGTGTGGATGGTACAAGTACAAGCCACAGTTCAAAACGTGGTCAGTTAGTTACAAATATTTTGCCTATCATGAACATCTGTTAGCAGCTAATAGATTCTAATAGATTAACAGTGCAGAAATGCTGAGTCGTGCCACACTGGGGCAATACTTTGGGTCTCTCTCACACACACTGAAACTGATTTTCACCAAAGTTACAAAATTTTAGTTATCTTAATGACTTGCAGGTCCATTTGTCCCACAGATTTAGAAGATATGAGAGAGATGGTTTGACTGACAGATGGGTCATACCAGACTCATTTATTTTGGAAAGCAGGCTAAGAAAAATAAAGGCAACTTGCTTCTAATATCTGATTTGTGTATTTGACAGAAGTTCAAGGGAAAGAAGGGGAAAGAGGGGCAACTGGTAAAAATGATTGTTGATCTTTAATATCCTGTCGCAGCAGGTGCTCTCTTCAGCTGGCAATGCTCTAATGCACAAATTTAGGCATGATCTATTGATTTCATACTGGCTGCTGAATTTTGTCTACTCTGGCATTTGTTGCACACAGGATGCTGAGACAGGCTTATACTCCAAAGCCTTACTAGCTAAGACCATAGTTGATGTCACACATCGGTTCCCACAAAGGCCCACCATAACAGCAGTATATGGGATTGCAGGGCCCTTGAGGCTCACACCCTGAGGGCAACAGCATGAGCCTCACAAGGGAAAGGTTGCTGCCATGAAGGCTCTGGAAAAAAACACCAGAGAAGCTTAGCTGAAAGGGTCCAGAGCCACAAGCAGAGGGCAGGCTGCAAGATCACAAGCGGAAAGCCTATAGCACTACAGGGGTTAATTCACCCAAGGAACTGTGCAACACATTGAACTGTTAACATTTAACTTGCCATTTGTGGAGGTTGCTCAGAGCACTTCAGAGTATGAAAGTCAGTAAACAAAACCAAACTCTATTATTGCATTCTGCAGCATTGTCTGCTCCCCAGCAGCATAAATCAGTGTCAGGAAACAGGTAGGCAGTGCACCTGCAGCTATAAGAGCTTAAAAATATAGAACTTTCTCCTTCCTTGAGCACTGATTTCAAGGCACCAAACTCACCAGTTCAAGCGTCTTAAAGAGTATGAGTGCCCCGATAGCACTATAGCTATGGTCAGCTCTATACAATGCCTCTGCAGGCTCACACCCTCTCTCAGCCCCTTCAGTTTTAGCTGTATCCCTGTGATGTGGTCACAGCTGTGTGGCAGCATCTAACTCAGTGTCTGATTGCCAGGTGGCAACAAAGCCCTTTATACCTGAGCCATGAAGAAATATATAGTGTAACTCACAAGAGGCACAGAGTCAGGGAAAAAATTGCTGCCTTTTCTCACAAGTGAACCATCCCACCATTTCGCCGTCCATGAATGTGAACATGAGATGTGGACTGCTGAAGGCACTCCTTGACTGGACATATAAGAGCCTACAATACCAGCCATGTATATGATGAACACGTGACATATGAGAAAGTCTGGTGCCAAAGGTCTGCATGTCTCACCTCCCTTCTCAGATGTATAGGACTTGGTGGGTTTAAGCCCAAGACATGCTGTGGCAAAGTCATTAAAATGCATGTAATGTGAAACCAAGTCGCCAGCACATTTACCACAGGTGGAATTATTCCATTTCAGCGCAGTTGAGGACTTGGCCATGTTGCAGAATAAATGAGAGCAGATGCCTTTATGTTGTCAGCCAAAGGGACTCCTCAGCTCAGTTTGGTCACCTGCTAGGATATATGCTGTTTGGTCCTGGCTATATGAGAGCAGGCAGTCCTGTGGTGCAAATATCTCCTTCATCTATGTGGGTTATGTGACTTCCATGGCCAGAACATGCCCTCAGAGCCTCTGCACCTGAAATCTGGGTAGTTGCAGAGCAGGACACAACCATAATCTCTACCCAGACTAGAAAAATCAGGTGGTCCCAGTGAAGTGCTAGACTACTAATGTGCCTCCTTATTAAATCCACCTGTGTTTATGTCTCAATTAGGCTAGTACTTTCCTCTGCCAGGTCAATAGGACACCTGCAATATTTCACTTATTACAAGGAAAATATCTGGAAATGCTAACAGCCTGGATGATAACTTTCTGATGAGAAAAGATCCTTATGCAGGATAAGGGCGTCATTTTTGATGAACAGGAATATGAAATTCCTGACAGATAGGTTAATCTAAAGGAAAGCTAGAGGAAAAAAAAAAAAGAAGGAAAAGCAGAAATCTTTAGCAATTTGAAAACCTGAAAATGTTAAGAGGAGTGCATTTTTTATATTTGAAGCAGAAGGAAAAACAGACTGATTCTGCATACCTTTCCCACTGGCTAACCTTTCTGTCTCCATTACCCACAGTTTCCACTGTGCAAGAGGCATCTGGCAGATGCCACACACTTCCCTGCCATGCCACCTGGATCTACAAGCCATGCAGTTCCCTGATCCCTCTCCCACTCAGGCTCCCTATATCTTGGGTACGTGATCTGTGACCCACAAGCAGTCTCTTGCCACAAAGCAAAAGAAAGGCTAGAGAACTGAAAGCAGCTGTGGTGCTTGTGCCTCTGACAGCGTCCCTTGCCCAAGGCACCCTTGCTAGAAGATGACTTCTTGCTGTGGCATGGTGCAGTAGTTTCTTGCCCATGATGTGATCCTGCAAGCATGCACATGCCAGTGTACATGCTTCCCTCCCAGGCATTGGGGGAGCAGGAGGCTGCGAGTCTGGCTCAAGCTCTTTAGATCACTGGCTCAAGGTAATATTTCTTATTGAAACAAAATCCTATGAAGGAAGGCAAAGCAAAGTCATTCTCCTAGCCTATGAACCCTGCAATCCTCCATAATCCTCCACGTAACCCCCAAAAGGGACGCAGTTCTCAGTCCCACGTTGCATCAGGTGTTGGGCAGCCTCTTATTTCTAACAGACAATAGTTGGTTGTATACCAGTGGGGCCAGACAGAAAGACTGCTGTCAGTCCTTTTCCTCAAAATGCAGACTGACCTTACCTCACTCCTGATTCCTCCACACACCAGCAGTATAGAGTCATAGAAACATAGAATTGTTTAGGTTGGAAAAGACTTTTAAGATCATCAAGTCCAACCGTTAATCTCGGACTGCCAAGGCCACCACTAAATATGATGCACTACCCTGGAACATGGTTGCCTTGGAAGAAAAAAATGCTGTAAAACATGAATGTCAGCTAAAATTCTTAAAAGGTGGGGGGTGGGAAGCAGCTCCAGGGCCATGTAGGGAAATAGTGGCAAATGCTGGAAGCAGCTGTTGCGGTCCTTTTGGAAGTGGCTTGGTCTGATTCTGTAGAAACCAGAGCTGGTTCCCAAGCTATCCATCAAGAAGTGGCTTGAACCAGCTTCATTCCTCTCTACTATTGTTTCCTCCCACAGCAGCAGATCTGCCTGTGTTTGGTTCAACAGGCAACTCCTCCTCTACCTCTTGCTGTGCCCTGCTTGGGCACGGACTCCAAGTCCTCAACCAATCTGCAGCAGGCAGTCCTTGCTGGGTTCCTAGCCTTACACCTGAGCTGGCAGTCTTGCTCTCTTGTTCCACCTCTCCACTCAGGTGAGAGTGGTTTGCCAGAAACTCTGGTCCAGCTGCGTCATGGAGGGGAGCAAACATGCTCTTCCAGCCAACAGAAATGGGCTGAGGGGCTACAGTCCTCTCAGTCCTCCACCTCTTCTGGTGTTTTGTGCTTGAGACAACAGACTGTTCTGCTTCCCATGGCTGGTATTCTTTACACACCACAGCGACGAAGTACCATTGTAGCTAGGAGTGCCATGCTGGACAGATATCTAACTCTGCACAGTGTATAATGGAAGAAATGGTTACAGAGTGCAGAAGATAAAAACTGTGTCCATGCTGTGTACAGTGGTGTTGTGAAGAGGCACCTAAGTTACTGGTATCATTTATCCCATTGAGGTTCCCCCACACGGAGCTCAGTACAGACCAAATCAGCCTGTTTCTCCTTCTTCAGATTCGTATCTCTGTATTTCTCTCTGGCACTATCTCCTGAATGTGTCAGCATAACACAAGTGGGGCAAAACCAAACTTTTCTTTTCCCCTCAAGCATCTCCATTTGCCAGCTCACCCAGACAGGTGCTGAGGCAATATGATAATGATGTCCTCCATGCTGGCTTGTGCTATGGGCTGTGACTGATTGCAGTGACCTCTGCATCCAGGGGGAGACTTCTGTCACTCCACAGCACATCGCAATTTGTAAACTCTTTCAAGAAAAGTCTCTCCGCAGTTGCCTGCCAAGTTACAGGGAGAATCAGCAATTCATCACTCAGAACAGTCCACTGTATCTATATCCCATCTAACGGTTTCCCATTCTGCTCTGTTTTATTAATCCCTAAGAGTGCATCAAGAATTTGTCTTGGATCCTTTCCCAAAGAAGGATGCTGGCTGCCAAGAGGATCTCCTCACATATGGGCCTCCAGTCCCCTTACACTCACACATGCATGTTCCCACATGTCCGATGAATCAAAAAGCCTAGAAAAGAGTGGGCAGATTCTGTTGAGGTTATTGTACTAGGCTGCACTTGTTGAAGTTAGAATTACAGATTTCTTTAAAAAGCACCTACAGTTGAATTTAAATTTGATTTCCTCTGGCAGCAAAGTTAATGGGGTATTTTTTTTCCTCACAGAGCTGTAGGTTTCTTACCCTTAATACTTAGCAAACATGAGATTGGTTGCCAGGTAAATTGCTTCCTCACTCATCCTCTAGCTCTCCCTCAGCATCACATTCCTGCAGCCCTCAGGCACCAGGATGGGAGAGGGCAGAATTTGTCAGTGCGTCCCTTTTGGGTCACTTTGAACCGCTCAGAAAGAGTAAACCCATGTTAGTGCCCCCAAATCTACTGCAGAGATTATTTAAGGGCATTATCTAAGCTCCTGCTGAATTCCCTCATATAAATATATAACTCCAGCCATGGGCAGTACCCCTTCTGTCACTGCAAGAAGCAACATGCAGAAGAGGACTGCACCGGGCAGGGGAGGACGTGTGCAGTTCACACTATGTGATGCCCACAATGTTTATGGGCTTCTGCCTGCGAGGCTGTGAGGCTGGTTCTAATGCTTAAGCAAGCCTGGGCTTCATATCACAGGATGGGCTTTTAAAGAACAGTTTGCTAATTTTCCTTTTTGTTTTCATAACTAGACCAGCTCCACCTCCAGCCTTGGTTAGTCTTAATTCCTAGTATTGCTTTTATTGTGCAAGGAGATTTTGTGATGATATTTTCACTGTTTTAGTCCAGGACTAACGTTGAACTATTCTACAGTTATTCAAAGACCCACATACACAAGGCTCATAATTAATTCCATTTGCTCTTGATGATCAAAAATTCTGAAGGGGGCAACTGAGGAGCTGAATAAGTTTGAGTGATTTCTTGGGGACATTTTAGTATGAAATATTTTCTAATGAAATTTATCATATTCAAGCTTGGGACCAGGACGAAGTGTTTTCCCCGCACCACAAGAATTTTTGATATTTTAAAAATTCTATCTGCCTTGTGTTAAGACACAGTGAAGAAATACAAAAAACAATTCCAAAAATGAAAAAAAGTCAGCCTGAATCACACTGTGCAATTTCTGAGTTATTAGAATGGGGTTTTTTTTGCTTAATCTTATTCCCTATTTTTTTTGGTTAGTGCTCAAAACTTCTTTGGGAAAAAAAAAAAATCAGAATAGTCACTATGATCCCCAAAACGAAGTTTTCTGGATCAAAATTGTCAAACACAGTGCTGAAAATTTTGAAAGATTTTTCCAAAACATTTACAGCCAGGCTACTCATTACCACCATATCTGCTTTCAAATGGGTTTGAAGTTTTTTGGAAAAAAACAAAAACCCAAAATAAACAAAAATGAAAAAGGAAATGGTTCAAAAGGAGTTGCTGGCAAGCTCTATTCAAGATATCCAAAGCACAACATCTGATTCCATTCTGCATCACATCACATTGATATTCTGCAGCCAAACCTGCCTATTTCTACAGAGTGCTATGAAGACCGTATTTCCGTGAAAGTCGGAAAGTGGGGCATATAGGAACCAGACCAAAAATGCAAAAAATATGGGATACAAACGGCCAAGCCAGTAGAATATAACTATGCAAGTTGAAACTTTTTCAAAAAGATGTCAGGAAAGTATGTTTGTCTCAGCAGTCTTTATACTAGACAAGAAATAATCTGCCCCTCAGACCCAGGCAGAATCTAGCACAAATCCATATCATATGCTCAGTCTAATTTGAGGAAATGCACTTTGTTGCTCATCCCTGATCCAGCTGAAACCGAGGCTGCCAAGTTAATGCACTGTCCAGTATAAAGAGCTTGAATGGCTATTTCAGACTGAGACTGTCAAAATGCGAGGCAATATCACATGCACACTGCCTCATTGCAAAGCATGTGATTTTAATAAAATGCGTCTAGTGTTCCAGCACACTGTCAAATCCCAAGCTGAAAATTTGGAAGTACCTGTCTAATGATTGAACACAGAAATGAATTCACAAGTTCTGTGCCTAACATTGCAGCAAAAAAATACCACCTAGTGTGGATGGCTGACAAAAATATTCCCTTAGCCCCTTCACAACAAACGGGGAGTGAAGGTTGCAAAAATCTTCCTTCCTCTGCTCATTTCTAGAATGTGAAATGACAATGGAAGGTTTTTGCAGCCATGCACCAGGCAGATTTATAAAAGAAAATCTGTATGTTTCCCATGGGAGAGAATACACAATTTCCAGTCAGATTGCATTCGAACAGGCCAGGAGACTCTGGGAGCGGGGGACACAAGCACAAGGTTAGAAAACATAATTCAAGTAAAATGCAAAGTGTGAAAAGACAGAGGAGGCACTTAGAAGGAAAGTCTGTGTAAGTAGAGAATATAGTTTCAAAAACAAGCTGTGCTTTCTGCTTTACGGCTGTGTGGCAGAGTGGCAGCTGCTTTCCTTCCCCTCTTGACTGCAACAGGCTGAAGGTGATGTGGGAGGAATTCTGAATCCCAGGAGCTTACAAGTGTCCCCAGGTCTTTCCAGCACAAAGTGAAAGGAACAGGTCACTAAACATTGTTCAAAATTGCCACCGATGCAAAAGAAAGCATTTTTGTGTTTGGTGTTCTTGCAGGGGTGCAGCTCCAGATCAGAGATAGGGTGCAGGAGGCTAACAAAATCCTGCGACTATGACACTGGTGCCTGATAGGAGAAAATACATAACACCATGACAATGGAAATAAGCAACAGAGTCAGAGCCATTTAAGCATCTCTTGGTAAATCAGTGCCTCGCTAAGATATATCTTCTGGTGTATCCCATGTCTGTAGCACAGTTAAATGTCATCATTTTCTTTGCAATGTATGGACACAGTCTTGATAGGCTCGTATGGTTATTTTGCATGTAAAGTCAATAAATAAATAAATAAATAAATAGACTGATGGACAAAAAATATTTTGCTAACAACTGATAGGGTTTTCCCATAGTTTCCTAGGAAAACAAGTTTTATGCAACTGCCCATCTCCTCCCTCTCTCCAATCGCTTTTGAACCTTTCACGTGAGATAATACATATTTGGTAGCAGTGGGCAATGAAAGAGCGCATCTGTGCTAGTAGGACAACCACCGAATCCCTAGGTGCAGGAGAAACAAATTAGAGGCATCTGTAATACATACCTCTTGGGAAGTGGGTTTCATCAGGTTAGACTTGACTACAGTTTTGCTGCCATCAAAACTCTGAACACCTTCACGTCAAGTGTGCAGTGAGAGAACTTGGTCACCTCCCAACCCATCTATACCTGGACAGTTCTCTACCAGTATGTTGCCAGCATATAACCAGCATAGCATCCGATGACCAGCAACACTATTCTGGAAGGCTGGGAAAAATCCCTGACATTACTTCTGGCACTTTGAGCTGAAAAATTATGAGAAATTTACCTTTGCTTCTTACATGCTCTTCTACGGGTCCCAGAGGAGACCTAGGCCAAGAGGTACACAGTGGCCAATTCACTTCAGAAAGGTCTGCAGCAGTTGGCCTCCAGGTCAGAGATTGATCTCTGGAGCAATGAAGCAGAGACAATTTCAGGAGCGAGGAACTGAATGGACATACTTGAGACCTGTGTTTACAATACAAGAAGAAATACGCCAATGAATATATTAACCACAGAATTGCAACAATCAAATGCTGCAAATGATAATGATGTCGGTAAGAGAGGAAAAGGTGAACGGCAGGTCATTTTCAGGTGCTCTTATGTGACTGACTGAATGAATGATGCCCCCTCCCTGGAAATGTTCAAGACCAGGTTGGATGGGGCTTTGAGCAACCTGGTCTAGTGGAAGGTGTCTCTGCCCATGGCAGGGGGATTGGAACTAGATAATCTTTAAGATCCCTTTCAACCCAAACCATTCTATGATACTATCAATAGCTACTGCAGACTTCATTGCAGGAATTTTGTGGTTAGGGTTTAGCCTTAAGTTTTGCTGTCCTCATACTTTTTATAGACTACATTCACAAACAGAACAAACCATGTCAATCAGCTTTTGCAAGAAAAAATGATCTGTGCAAGAGCTAAATGGGACCATTGTAAGGTCCCAAAATATGCTATTACACAATTTGCCAACAAATAATTAGCTCGGGGGCTACTGAAACAAAGTAACTGATGGACTCTTGCCTTAGTGAAATGAGTTATTATTTCCTATTTGCATCTCCATACTAATTTCTTGAAAGAAGTTTCCAGCAGAGATGTCCCATTGAGCAGGTGTGAGCTAAAGGTTTTGCTTCCAAGAGCCTGTGCTGGAGGGAAGAGGTGGTGGGATTTGACTCATCTGCCTAAGAGAGGGTACAAACTTGCAGCTCCCCAGGGATTTTTTTTCCTGCCAGCCTGCAATCTGTGTTAATTTCTCTAAGTGTGATATAAAAAATACAGCAAATATGTGGTATCTGCTGAAGCAATGGTAGGACTAAGCAGGAGACCTGCTGGAATTTACAAATTGTCTGTGACAAGTGAACACAGCACCATGTTTCATGGAAACAGTGAATTGGACACTTGCCTGATTCAGCAAAGAAGCTGTCTTTATAATTTGTGTTTCACCTAAAATTTATCTGTCCCCTAGTTTTATTTCCAAGAAGTTGGCTTTCAATACTGTTTTTTTTCCACCATCTCCAAACTTTATTTCCCTTGAAATAATTTTTTAAATTAGAATTTTTATTTATCAGTTGTCAAGTAAAAAAACTAATTTGATTTAACGTGAAACATAGTTGTGATACAGAACAAAGCTGAAGGATTGAATCAATAGCAAAAGCTGAACAGCTAGTCTTCAATTCACATTAAAAAAAGATGAAACTTTCCAGTCTATTGAAAGTAGAGCTGGCATTTGGGCAATGAAAGGGATGCAAGTAAGGTCCTATTTTTAAAAGAAATTACCAGGAGTCCAAATCTTAAAAAAAATAAAATAAAATACTGCTTGTTAAAGTCAAATACACAGAAAACAATTCCAAGCCCAAGATGTACTCCATCTGGGGATCCTGAAAAGGAAGAGGGGGTGGTGGGGAGGGGCAAATGTTTTGAACATGCTTCTAACTATTGGCCAAACTCTCTTTATAGAGCTGGCCTCTGTCTCCATGTTTCTCCATGATTAGGGCCAAATGCAATTGTATACAATCACTGGGTTGCATATTCCAGAGGTATTAATCTAATATAAATGTCTGGTAAAGTTTTGTGGCTGCTTTTCATTGCTGGAATGTTGGCAGAACTGATTTGGAGGGCTGATAGACAGATGTTAGGTTTCCTCACAGATTTATCTAACTCTTTTGCTTAGCAATGCAAAAATGCATTGTTTACAATGCACAGACACATCTGAAACCGTGCAGAGCCCTTGTGTGTTCTTGTTCAATAAAACTGCTTAGAGAAAGAGATGAGCCACTGCACCTTAACCTTGTGCAGTACCACTTCCTCTGATGGAAACAGAGCAGCTCTAGCAAGAGTTGTTTGGGAGAGAACAGAACTAGCTATGTGATATCACTTCATAGTGTTTAAAAAGTGGTTGTTATAAAAATTTGAGTGCATGCTTCTGATTTTTCACTGTACAGTAGGGAATACAGTACTTGGCAATGCAGATGGGAGATACAATTGGGACTGATTAGAAGTGGTTGAAAGGTTTCCTATTTGTTCCTAGAAAATCATTGTGGATTAGACCAGCAAATGAGAGAAAAAAAAATAAAACCAAACCCACCCAAAACCCAAACCAACCTCCAGAAAACTGTTAAAATGGCTGTGTTTGATATGAAGAGGGGTTTTAATTAGATAAAAAAGAAAATTCTTGATGGTTGGACTAATCTTTTAGAATTGTATTTTGGGCTTCATGAAATTGCAAAGGAAAATGACAGCAAGTATTTTTACTGCAGTAAGGGGAAAATGTATAGAGAATTGACATACTCCAAAAGCATTGCCTAGTGCAATTTCTGGAATTCACTGAGTCTTAAGGAGAAAACAGGAAAAAACACTGAAAACCAAACAAGAAATTCTAAAACTAGATGGCGGACAAGGCTATTACACTATGTCTAGATGAATCACTGCATGAAAAATACATCTGTGACAGATGAAGCTAAAACTACAAGACTGCTTGGTACAAATCACAAGCACAGCAGAATTAGGAGTAACATGGGCCAGATTTTTTAATCAAATAAATGAAGTGTGCAACAGCCTGTAAAATCCATTCAAAATGAGCCTGATTTAAACCCAGTTTTGATCACTGGAAAGATAACAGTGGACTTTGCATCAGGGCACAGGATGCCAGCATAGTAATTTGAAATACAGGCTGAGACAGTATTTGATATGTATGTTGTGTAAAACCAAGAATGACTGATACCATCTCCATACAGCACAGTCTAAGCTACATTTTCGGAGTAGTGAAGAGGGAGTGCCTGTTCAGCTGCACCACATCGCCAGCATGCCTGCCTGCAGTGATCAGTGGGGACCCAGGGAAGAGAATCAATGATGTCACTGTGAAAGCAAAGTATGCAGCAATGACATCACCACCTGCTGGGCATAGATGAATTTCACTGTTATACACAAAAGAGAAACACTTGGCATATATTTTAAATGAAAAATGATGGCAGGGTTACCTTTTACCTGACACTGAAGACCTTCAATGGAAGAAAGTTTACATAAGCTCCCTCCATGGGCAAGAAGTTAGGACCTCCAGCAGACATGAATTCAGGGGGAGATAATACACTGTGAGAGCTGCTGATATCAAGTAAGGAAAAGACAAGTGAGCTTAGCAGCAATAGTATTAATCCTAGCTTTGGATTACATTCACTTTTCCGATTTGCTGACACTGTAACTCCAACATCCCCTCTTAAAAATACACATTGTGGTATTTGTTATTAATGAAATCCATTTTTCTCTTTTAAGTGGGGAACCTTGTTGAGCAATGGTGGAACTGAGGTTAAAAACCTTCTTAGTGAATAATATTCTCTGGAGTTCATGGGAAGAGAAGCTAACCATCCAATATGCTGGTCCAGTATGTGTGTGCAGTATGTCCAGTGCGTGTGCTTACTCTGTCATGACTGACCCTACCAGTTTGACAGAAGACGCTCAAGCTAGGCTGTATGTACGTCCAGACACTGTAGTAAACTCTGTAAAGACAAACAGGCTCCTTTCTGTCATCACTGAAGGCTCCAGAGGAAAACCCTCATTAATTTTTCTAGGGTATGAAGTAATTCTGCCTTTGTTGCATAAAGCTTAAATTGGTAGCACAGAAAAAACTTAATCCGTACTAGGCTTAATGAGAGAGCTGATTCTTTCCTAATGCCTCTCACATTTTCCAAGTTTGTTGCCTGTCAGCCTTCCAGGTTTACATATCTACTAGCAATTTTTGTCACTTTCTGGTAGAACACTTTATTCCAGGTACTTATGCCTATTTCTTGATCACTCCTTTTTTTTTCTCTGTGTTTACTTCTGCACTCAAAGTATGAAATCAGTTTCAACTTTTTACATGGTTAAATCAGCCACTAAATCAGTTGCTCCAACTCACATACTGCTGCCTGTAACCCTTGATATTAAAGCCTTCCTAGACACATGGACAGTGAAAAAAAAATAACATGTTCACATTAAAAAAAGGGGTGAGGGAAATACTGAGGTTGCAAAATTAGTTCTTATGTGCAAGGAATAACAGAACTGTTGTTTATTGTGTAATTCCAATTAAGCCTTTCTGTGTGCATGCATGATGATAAGTACCTGGTCACGTACTCCTTTCTTCCCCATGGGAGCCCTGTTTCATTTCATGTACAAAAAGAATGACAATTACACAAAAGGTTGTTCTATGATTTCTTTTTACCACTGTAATTCAGTCTGTGGCCCAGCCCATCTTGCAAAATCAGGACTAAAGACTAAATTGTTATCTTTGTTACTGGTTTATGTATGGAGCTCATGAGTGGTGTATGGAAGCCTCTCTCCAGTATGAAAAAAAATAGCCTTCAGAGTGCTCCAGTTCGATTAGGCAAGTATTATTCTTGCTTTACATCTGGACATCTGGAACAAATAATTATCTGGAGGGGTTTTTCTCTCTCCACTGACTAGAGAGGGAGCCTACATGACAAGCTGTTTTAATAGCTTAACATTAGGTAAGATTTATTGATCTGACCAGTATCATTGTGCTAATCCTGTGATGCAGATAGAGAGAAGCAGTAGCTCTCCTGGGCAGCATGCAACTCTTTACAAAAGAGACAAACTTGCCTCTTCAAACTGTCTCCGTCCTCATTCAACATGCAGTTCTCAACTTTAGCAACAAGTGAGACTAGTGTCTCCCTTATAAAGGTCTTCTCTGCCCTTTACAACCCACCAGCATCAATGATCAGGATCACCGGTGGATTAGGAGCTGATTCTCCCGCTGTCTCTGCTCATAGTATTCACTGTCAAACCCTCAGAACTCTAAAATTAGTCAAACATGTTAAGATGTGAAATTTCAGGTCCTAGCAAGCTGCAACACCAGTAATACCTCAGGATGCCAATCACTGGGACAGCCCTACAGATCTGCCAAGGCATTTCCTTTCATCATGGTCCCCAGTAAAGGATTTAAGCCACCTGCTTTAAATCCACTTACTTAATTTTGTAGTTTAGAGGACCATGACACTTAGCTGCTGTCACAAATTCATTTCAAACTCTTGCCAAGGTAGCCCTGGAACAACTGCATGGGGAGGATTAATGGTAGCATTGCCACTAGCAACAGCTGCGGCAGTGCCTACCCACTGCCTGTGCCCCACACAACCAAAGGGCAGCGGAGGGACAAAGAGCAAGAGCAGCTAAATGTGGCATCCTAGATCACATATACAATAACTGTCTCTAAGACAAGGATGACAGATTTCTACCTTTATGTCCATCTCTACAACAAATGATAAGGTTACATCTTTTTTGTCAGAGGCCATGGCTTTGCAAGAGGACAGATTCTTTCAAATCCTGTGACAGCATTTGCAATATTTTGTTGATCAACAAGTCTGGTGTTGGCATTTGTGCAGTAAAAAAGTCATTATCATCACTTATTTGCTCAGGTAGAGCTTTGCAGATGCTGTCTTCAGTTAGTGTCATTTACTTATTGGCTGAAACCCGCTATTGTGCAACTGTCTGTAAAAATCATAGGTACCTCTTAGAGCATGTAAGCCTGGAGGGTAACTGGTGAGCAGACATTGTACTTGTACTTTACACAAGAGCAAATGTCATCCCGTAGGCATTAGCTGATGTGCCTTGAATGTTCAAAGCAGATGTTAACAGAACTCTTTTTCTAACAGCCTTCTCTGTATTTCAGTGAAAGAACACAAATATTATATCCCTTTGGCTCAAAACGCTAATAAACTAACAGCAGAAATACTCCTTATAATAATTCAGCACTCCTGTCCTTGCTATCATAATCCTGATTTTAAATGAGGACCATAGTCAGGTGATGCAGTCCTTTGAGATTACTCTTTTAAAGCAAAAATGAGTCATTTTTTCCTGTTGCCACTCTCATAGCTGGCACTTTCTGGAGCAGACCCACTGCAAAAGATTGGAAAACACTTGAAATGTTAACCTTCATATTTGAATAAAAGTGCTAGGCAGATAATAAGTGGTGTATAGGCTGTATTTGTTTTGCCTGGTTTAGAATCAAGGTAGTCATATAGGCCATGATAGTATAAATGTGTTTACTGAGCAGGAAAGGCCTCAGCAACAAAGGAAGCAAAATGTAACAACTCGGGCTGTAGCTGAGGCCTCTTCAATAACCCACTCAACATCAGAAGAAGAGTGACTTGGTTGATTTAAATGGGAAGAGGATAGGATACAGCAGACAAAGGTCCAGCACACAGAATGAACAAAGAGCCGAAGTTGAATGCAAAGTCTGACAGGTCTGGAAAATCTGACCAAGCTGATCTACATATGCTTTCCATTGTAATTAGATGCCTGCATGTTGGAGAGCTGATTGATCATAAGTACTTGTAGGAGTTGCATGACTGCAGCATCTGTCTTGTTGATCGCTTAAAATATATCACATAACAAGTCCTTGATATTTTTCTATACTTGGCATAGATACATAGATAGATTCGGCAATCTCTGGCCCAACATCTCTGCCTTGTGAAGTAGTCATTTTGCTCATTTTCAGCCACTGCAGACTGCAGCCTGTTAAACTCAGAAGAAGAAAACAGAGAAATGCATGTATATGAAACACTGTTCTCCCTCTCTGACCTTCATGTAATTCAGCCATTGCACTGTGACCATCAGAGCACGCTTATCTTTAAGCACATGAGGAATCATACTCATTTCGATGCATCTATTCATATGTCCTACCTTCCCTGTGCTTATATTGCATTGGTCAGTAGGAGCAACTTTTAAGCTGCAGAGAGAGAGAAGGGCTTAAAATTTTCCCTGTATTCCCACATCCACCCAGCATAAGAGGAACAAAAATGCCTCTCAAAAACTATGATGAAAACATAAAATCTATCCTCCTGATGTGCTGGGCCAGGGGTTACCCACTGAGTCCTGCAGCAGGACAGCTTTATGGCAGACAAGCTGTATTTACAGAACAGAAGAACTTGCCTTTGAAAATCAGAAGAGTACACTGTGTCTTCAAAGTGCATCTTGTACCTGAAGGCGACACGGTACAGTCTTACATACAACTTCTGAGATTCTCTTTCAAGTAATCATGGACATGTTTCAGCAGCCAAATGTGAATTCATTCTTTTTCCTTCTGACATTTGGATTTATGAGTGTTTGCTTAACAGGGTTTGCTTATAAAATAGTGAAAAACCCCAAGGAAACAGGTTAAACCCATGTAACTTGGAGCAAAAGCATTTTGGCAGGAACAGAGCTATATACGTAGGTGTGGACAGGTGCAGTGCAATGGACACAGAGGTAAGTGCTCCTGGTCTGAATGCAGCCATGCCAGAGAGTTGTTGCACAGTGCCTGTGTAATTCTCTTCTTCCTTCAGTGGTTTTCCCTGTAAAACAAGGATGAGACAAGGTCTAAGCCAATGGAAATGGAAAAAGCAATCTTTGTTGCACAGTCCAAGAAACAAGGGAAGCATCTCACATAAATCTGAAAGAGGAGGGGAAAGTTTTCTTGCCCTTTGCAGAGGAAGGGAGGAGAGCTGTTCATTTCCTCCCACTCTCTCCTACCTTCACCTCTGAGGATTATAACATGTTTACTCACAGTACATAGGTTCTGCAAGTGTTAGTTAGCTAATATTTGTACAATATTTTCTCATGGAGGGCACCAGGCAAGTATTATCATTATATGGAAAAGCTTACTGCGAATGTTACCCACAGCAAGTGGGATAAACCAAAAACTTGGGATGGGATGTGACTCATGCCTATAATGATAGCCCTGGAGCTTCTGCTGCTTTCAAATACAAGCATCAGATATCAGATCAAGATTAATAATTTTAGCCCTGTTCTAAGGAAGACAGAAATGCAGAGTGACTTATGTGTGCAAGTACAGAGGAATCAAGTCAGCACTGTTATAGATGTCCCCAAAATAATCCAAAATCATTAAGACTTAGCAATCACTTTCCACCATGCATAAACAATTCACAGAGTTAAAACAAATGTTACATAAACAAACAAATGTTGAGGTTTTGTTTTTTTTTTAAGATATAATGATGGGTTGTTCACAAACACATTCAGACTTTGCTAGAGGATACTGGCTGAGAATATAAAATATGTTGCATATTTACATAAAGAGACATTTTTAGCTTGAATTTTAAAGCCATTCAAGCCAATGACAGCTGCCAATTTTAGAAAAAGTCCAGTCAGACCTACCAGAGAAGGAAACATTGGCTTGCCTGGGATATCAAGTAACAATCAAGAGCTCAAATACACGAGCATTACCATAGAATAGGAATTTAATATGCATCTGCTGATCTCCTGTAATTCTCCACTAACATGCACATTGCAGGCAGAAAAGGAAAGGTAATTTGAGTTAACTCCACCAGCATTCATTGAAGAAGCTATGCTTGCATAAATCACATCCTGTTTTGCAGGGGAAATATAAAGCACACATCAATTGCCATCATGTATCAGCTGTTGTATGAAGATCTGTTACCCTGTGATAACCTGTTTTGCTATTTCCTCTGTGAATATAGCACATCTGAGTTTAATTTGGTGTAAAATCTCTCTTCAGCTCCTTCACCTCTGCTCAAATACACGTATTTTTTATAAACAGAAAACATATTTCTATATAAAACATAAAGGTACGTTTGGAGGAGTTGTGATTAGGTCTGTAAGCAGTAATCACAACCTACCAGCTGTACAGGATATTGTAGCATCTTTTATTTCACAACAATGAAAGAAAGATGACCTTTGTGGTCCTTTATGGAAAACTTGCGCCTGTCTTTCAGTGTCCCCACATCCCCACTAGGAAGCAAAACATTGAAATTAAGAAACAAATTTGTTTATTTTGATCACTGCCATTGTCTACTCCTGCTTTAGGGTAAACGGAGGATTACAAGGAACCCTATAATTTTTCCAGCATGGAGCAATTTGAGTGACTTGTTATACTTCTCTTCAACAATACCAATATATTTTTTTTTAGTTTGTGAGTCTGTCTCACAGCATCTAGCCACCCTCTTGAAAAGTATACAACAAGAAATCTTGTTACTGCAGCTATTTGGCTTGTCCATCAACGCTCTCAGGTCTACTAGGAGCACTTTAGATGCCACAACCAGTTGGCAAGATAGCATATACTGAAATCTGTTTTTTGTATGGTATCCTCTATGAATGAGACTCATCTCACATAGTTTTGGCACCTCTTTAGTGTCAGGCGATTGCCTGGGCTCCATTTTCAGGAAGAAGATCAAGACAAAAGACTCAAAAATGTAATTTAGCTCTCTTCAGTGGTGATAGGGCCAGGAAACCAGCATAGACTAAACATGAACGTGAACTGAGCATGAATGGGTGAGCCAGCTGACAGTAGTGTAATTAAAACTTTCCTGATGCAAAATTATCCAAACAATTGTCTCTGCACAGAAGTGTGAGTTAATATATTGAGACTTGTCTTATCCAACCAGGTCAATTGGCCGTAAAACCACACCCACCCATAAAAAATCCTGAAGACAACATATACATTCAGTAAAGATGCAGACAGTTCTCCCAATAACCAAGAAATCCAGTACAGCATTTTTCAGAAATGCGTAGAGAAGCTGACCCAGCTTTATGTCACCAGGCAGCAATACACCAGGCAGCTTTGAGGTTCTGTTGTACTGGCAGTGATCATATCATAATTTACCAATTACTGTGTAGGACTAGGAGAAGAAAGGATAAACATATGTGTATATGCATGCATACATGTGTAACAGACACATTTGTCCTCTCCCATAATCCTGTCCTCATTTTAACTGCTCTGAGAATCCCTAAACAGGTTGGTTTTTTTTTTTTCCTTTGTAGCATTGGGGGTGGGAAAGTAAATTAGACTCTTTCCAGTCATCTCACAAACACACGTGGTAGATGCCATTTTTTTAAATCCCTAAATTGCTTCTAGAAAAGAATACTTCCAAAGTGCAGTTCTGTAGTATTTGTGGATGCATGTCTAATATGCAATGGTGAGGGTAAAGACCACTTTGCTACTGGGCAAAACATCAGTTGATTGGACATCTCAGTGCTGAGCTAAGCCCCAGATTTAGGATTTAGCCTGCATTTCAAAACAAACATGCAAAATGTAGTCCTTTTATAGCTTTATTTTGATAAGGCTTCATTCTCCTAATCAGTGACATTGTTAGAGTGGCACTTAAAAGAAACTGGAGCTAGCAATCTAACAACAGCAAGATCCATATAGGTCATTGATTCACCAACTTTATATGAGTCACCAACAGTACAGCACACATTATCTAAAGGTAATGTTTGGTAAATTATTTTGTTTTGACAGGGAGACATATGCTTCATTGTTAATTCACTAGGTGATGGTTTAATTGTGAGGTGTTAGCCTAGTGTTTGCACATTGCCTTCTTCCAGCTCAGGCTCTGTTGAATGAGCTAAACAAAGGAAGCAGAGCTTCCAGTGATCAGCTCTCAGCCCATGGGCTGGTTATTTTTGAAAGAAATCCTTTCTCCAGTCTTCTAATCCTATCCACAGACATAGGTCTCCTTGTTTTCCTGGGTACACCCAAAGCTGAGGAATAAAAACTGCTAAATTTAGTTTGAATGATGGTTTTGGACAGAACCTAGACAAAAGGTGCCAGTTTATAAACTAAGCTTTTTGAATATGTTGGATAAAAACCAACCTTGGATTTGAGCTATTTTAACTGTAAACTGGATTTTAAATTAAAATGTTAAGGGCTGGACTCTGGAGGCACAGATGACAACTAAGTGACTATGTCCCACAGAAAATGGGCAGGAGTTGGATGCTTCATTCCCCTATATGACATTAAAGATCTCCCACTAAGCATTTCTATTAAACACCCAATAAAACCTTTTGTTTTCTCAACTTCATTTTCCTATCTGAGTCTTGTCTGATAAAATTAGTTGAAAATGTTGCTCCAAGTGTTGGAGGTTTTCCTCTGTTTCTTCTTGGAAATGGTGAAAGGGAAAAAAAATCTACAAAAGCTTAATACACAGTTGGTGGTTATCAGCCCAAGGTAAAACTTTTGGAGGGATGTATACCATCTGGATAGAAGTCAGCCCTGGTATTTTAGTTTGTCTTTGGGTCAGTTACCTGACACCCAGACTGCAAGGCAGCTGATTCCCAGCCTCTTTGTCTTCTCATGAATGAGCCATGCTGGGACCTCCCTCTGAGCGCGACTTATCATCACCCTCCTGCAACTGGTGCTGTGTGTCCAAGCTACCCTCAAAGGCAAGGGGCATTCAAAACACCTTGTATTTTACACTTTGAGCCCTGCAAGTGTGAGAAAACATACTTTAATCTATAGCCATCCATACCTTTCTTGCCATATGTGTTAGCTCACCTGGTTAGGCTCATGTTCTGGAGCACATTGTAAAGGAGACAGTTTATTTTCCTACACATGGGATATTGATAATGTCCTTGGTAATATTGCAATGAGACTTTCTACTACAGTTGAATCGTCCAGGAATAGAAATAGTCTTCTGCTCTGCTTTACAAGTACACTGTACATTTGTTCCAAATGCACTTTTTACCCCTTGGAAATCACTTTTCCTCAATAAATCTGTGCAGTTCTGGCTTACTTATTCATGGGGGGAGAAAGAGGGGAGGTAAGTTGGCCACCTTGATTTAATTTCCTCTCTGAAGTGGAGTATATTTTGATTAAGGGAGCCACAAGGAGACATTCCCTATAGGGACTCAATATTTGAAATTTAATTTCCTTCTTACTGAGCTGTATGTTGTTGTTGTTGTTGGAATCAAGAGACAGAACAGCTGACCAAGTGATGAAAAGACCTACCTGAAGGTGCTGTGACTGCAATTTTCATTTGAAAATTCCTGCTAATGTTTCATGGATTTTGTGACAAAGATTTGCAGAATTTATTATGCAGTAATTTTAAAATAAAATACATGAAGTCCATTTTGAAATGCATAAGATCAGCTACCTGTGCAGAGCAAATTGTACAGCAGTGTAGGAATAGGAAAATTCCACATCTGGGTGTTTAACTCTCATTTACTGTTACTAAGTAGAGTTTTGGAGCCACAGTTCATATTAATTGTAAATCGTGAAGTATTTTGACTGATCAGTGTGCAATGGGTACATACAACCCCCTTTCCTTTTGATTTATCTCACAAGGCTACATTTTCCTTCTCTCTTTTCCTCTACACTCCCTGGGTGTTCAGCAGGTGTTATGTAGTGAAGTTAATTTAAAATAAAAAAATATTCTAAGTCCACAAGAGCTTCCTCCCACAGGGGAAGGCAGGACTATCTCCATCCAGATAATTTTGTACTCAGAGTACCATGAAATTTCTTCACAGCAAGACTCCATTGTGTGCACCACTGTAGGGGACCAGGCTATACTCTGGAGTACAACATCTCTCCCTCTGCTGTGAGGCTCTGTGAGGTTATGCTTGACAATGACATATAGTGGGAGCTTTTGTGTAAGCTTGAATTAACTAGGAGCAACCATAGCATTTGTTATTTTATACACACACATGCACATAGGATTATTTATAATCAATATGATTACTGTCAATTTGAGAGCATCCTGCTGTACAACATGATGCCATAAAATGTACATGATGCCCAGACTCCAGAAGCAGCTCACACAGTTAGTGGAATAGAAGTTTACTCTTTTAAGTCTTAATCAAATAAAGCATGTAAGATGTGCAAAATTTTTAATTCAATGACATTACTCTTACACTTCAGGATGAGCACTAATTCCAGTGTCATGCCAGACTGGAGTTGTAACACTTATTGTTGCATCCCATTAGTCCCAATGGCATTGAAGGGAAACACAGAAAATACCTTTCAGTAACTTAACAGAAAGTTTGATATCTGTGCTATAATAAATATTCCTCAAGTTTGCCCAAATTTACAAGACTATCGATAAAGCAGATGAAAAAACAATATAAACTATAAAATATGCAACTACGAAAGGAAGTATATTCAGTCAAGTAATGAATACAAAACTTACTTAGTTATTTAAATAAATGAGTGACTAGTTAGAGACAGAGGCTTATGTGGATAGTCATTTTTTCAACACCTATAAAGATTAGTTAAATGGTGTAAAGAAAGGGTAACACAGAACTTTACCAAGTTTTCCCTTTTGACAGCTGGATTGTACAAGAAGAAATTCATCACTTTCTCCATATCTCCTTTCTTCTAGCAGTGAAAGTAAATGTAAAGGCAACTCTTGAACAGATTTTCCCTTAAGGCTCATAAAATAAAAACAATACTCAGGACAGATGCTAAAGTATATCCACGACTTTTATGCTTATCCTTTTTTCTAGTGATGTGCATAGTAGAGGCACATATCAGACAATTGACTGTACAATATTCTCTGTCATATTGCAAGCATGTGCAGTAAACAGATATAATACGTGCAGCAGAATATCACTAATTCACACTAATGGCTGGCAGATGAATTGTGAATTACCATAGATTGCAAACTGATGAATAATGAAGCAAAGAGAAGCAATAAGTAAGCATAAAACTTCACATAATATACGTTGTTCATTAATGCTGACGATAGCCATCCTTAAGTTCTCTTAGTTATGTTAATAATTCAGAGAACTGTCCTGGTAAATGAAGTGTAGTAAATTTTGTACCAAATCCCACAGTCCACATGTCACTCATATATTTTACCAAGACATAACAGAGACTGTCAGATTCTTGCTGAACATCATAAAATGTGCAGATAACAAGGCAGTGTTTCACTTGCATTTTAAAAACTTTTCTCCTTTTTTTTCTCTACCAGAGTTATAGGAAAACCAATTGCTCCAAATCATCTCCTGAATACCGTTGTCCTCTCAAACCTGAACAGAAGTTAAACCTGTTAGGAGCCTTTGCAATTTATAAAAAATAAAACCCAGCCTAAAAAGGTCAAGCAGGTCTATTATACACGTATTTGCAGCAGCATGCTTTGGAAATGTGCAGTGCTACTGATGTTTGAAGGGTTTGAGTTTGCTGTTTTTTAATCACACACTGAAAAATCATTTGGTTTTTCTCTGAGGTTTTGACATTGCCCCACTGCACACAAGCTAGAGTTCTTTCTCTTACTTTCTTAAATATTCATTTTTTAATCTTTCCACCTATCATCTTATAAACTGCATGCTCTGCCTCTTGCTAGGCTGACCTGCCTTTCGGCATTATTAAAAACAGTGAAGACTTAAATTGGTTCTTTGGAAGATACTAGGTTTCAGTTCACATTCATAAAATAGGGCTTCCACCTTTGATCACAAAGATTAAAGAAAAAAAGTTGTTCTAGGTTTTGCAATCTTATTCTTAAGGCAAACAAACACCAGTTGCATCTCAGCACTTTCCACAGTGACCAAGTGTTGAAAATGCCTATGTGCAAACATAGTTATTTTGAGGATGATACAATGTAAATGGAAAACTTTCTTACGGGTCTAAATTCTTACCTTGCTGAGCAAATACTTTATTAAGAGAGTTTTCTAAGTAGTTATATAGGACCAGAGGTTCACCCGGCTTGTTTAGGTTATTTACCTTGCAGTCCTTTTTATTCCTATATTATTCCTTCTCCTTAACTGCTAAAAGAGGATATAACAAACATCATGTTTCAGTGTTTCTGAGGCTTTAGGTCTTGGAGGGCCCTTTTTTGGCTTTTTTTTTTTGCTTTTTATGGATTTTTAGAACACTCAAGTTGCCTTTTTTTCATTCAGAGTCTGTCTTGCCATTTGTTGAGCTACAGCTAGATCCATAGTTTATCCAGAAGCCCATCATTAAAACTGAAACCAGGTGAGAAGCAACTAGCCTAGACCAAGGGTCCACTGTTTCAAAGACTGTTTTCTGGCAAGTGACTGCTTTCCAGTTTGTGTCCTGGTGCATCCCATCCCCAGGTATTTTGTAAAAGGATGGGACATCCAGAGCACATTTCTTCTTCTGTTGTTTCATATCAACTCCTCTACCAGCACCCTGATACTTTGATACTTAGAGCCCCTAAGGTGGCAGAGGAATTAACATATGGGTGTGATGTGAATACGGATTATGTAGAAAGGACAGACGAAAGTGTCTGTCGTCTGTTATCTGTAACTCTGCCCACAAAAGCCAAAAGAAACTGTGCAGGGTATCCTGTGCTTCCAATTTGCTTACATATTGGATTAAGAGGCACAGCAGCTGGCATAATACCTAAACCTGCAGCACACACCATTGGCCCATCGGTTCTGGTCGCCAAACCAAGGAGACCTTAGTTTGACTGGAAGTTCTTTGGTGGAAGAACTTGTGTACAGACAGTATATCTTGTCTTTGCCAGTCTTTCCATGCCAGTAAAAGATCCCCATATAATTACAAGTTCATGTAATTTCTTCCCTGCCTAGAAATAGCCTGATATTACTACCTTCTGCTGGAAGCTTGTGCTGTAAAACTATTCTTTGAATTATGTCTCCAAAGTTTTGAAATGAATAAATTATTGTTATCCACAGCAAACTTTTAGCATATATTTGTTTGCTAGCCTAATTTAATCCCCTTCACTCATTCTCTCCTCCTCTCTTAGCCTTCCACAAACTTGAAGACAGCACAAACAGCTGTGAGAATACTTCTGCCTGAGAGAATAGCGAAGAAATTATCAAGAACAATCCCTGTATCTGAGACTACTAATTTAATGCTTTCACTAAAACAGGAGAAATGACAAATAACAATTATCAATATGCATGAGATACTTAACAGCATGTAGTGAACGGTGTAGGTGGGGTTTAGACAGAAAAGGTCTAGGGCATTGTTCATCTCATCCTAAGGTAGACATTTCAAATAGATTTAAAACAGCAGAATCCCTTCCAGGAAATATGCAGCTGTCTTCACTGAGTACAAAAAGTCCCGGGTGAATAGTACAGACGCAGATGTCTATATTGGATTTGTCTGAAGTTAGGTAAGGGAAACCCCACCCTGAGGGGGTTTCTCATATTTCTCATATTTCCATAATCATTTGGAGCTACAGGTTACAGGAAAACCTTTGAGTGCTTTGGAGTTTTCTGGATTTCAAACTTCTCTGGCACTGCACCGCACCTTACAGCCTTTAAAAAGGAAGGAAAGAAACTTATGTGCCTGGTTAGCTGGTCTCTGCTCCCTCCGTTAGAGTCCATGTTGAGCAACTGTTGTCTAAATATAACAGGACTGCAAACTTCTAAAACGCCAGCCTCTAACCACTGAAGAGAAATCTGAGGCCCAAGATACTTGGTGCCCAACATTTTCTTCTAGTTGGTCACAGTTTGGACAGGGGACCCTCCCGAAAAAAAAAGTGCTTTCTTTTTCTCCATTCATTCACATGCCGTGGGTCATACTGCAGCTATTTTTAACAGCTTCCCCTAGCAAACCCCAAAATATATCTTTGAAAATCTCTTGATTTTTCCATAAATGACGATGTACACTGTGATTGAATATGAAATGGGCCCTAAAACTGATGTTGTGATGAATTCTTTTTCTTGCCTTAGGCCTTGGTACCTGTGGGTACCAAACATTTAAATACCAAGCTGATGAAATCCCTGGTTGGAGTCTTTTCATGTCAGCTCTGCTGTAAATATTAGGCTTTTGCTGATGCTAAATAGTCTAAACCCTGAGTCAGCTATCAAAACTCCACAGCTCATAAGGGATCAGGCTGTGCTTAATATCTCAACATTCATATCTGAATTGACTTACAGCTCACATTAAGTAAATATATTCTTAGCTCTGCCCATCAAACTCTGTTAAGAGGCATGGAAGCACTGATGAAACCTGTGCAGTAACTTTAGCTTTATTCATCATCCGACTTACTTACTGTTGCTAGGTAAAGTAATTTTCTGAAAGACTGAGTGAAAAATCACCCCTCAAAAATTGAAGGCAAAATGCGTGCATGAAAATGCAAAGGGACAGGATGAGTCAGGGTACCAGTGTGAAAATCTTTCACAACTGTGCCAGCAACGTACAACATAGTTCCCAGACCAATGGAGACTTTAAGTTAATACTGGTTCTGCAAATGATGCTATAAAGTTGGCAGTTTTGTTTCACTTGTCATAGAAAAAGGCCTCCACATCACCCAGGTCACCACTCTGACTAAGATTAACAGCCAGGTTTACCTGCACTTAGTAAGAGGGAAAAACGTTGAAACTAAGGTAGTGAATGACTTACCCTTGCAAACACAAATGGTCCCTCCAAGTAATAACTCTCAGGGAAGCACAAAAAGGCTGGATTTTTGCTCGTAATGCTTTACGTGTCCTGACGACCAAAAAAACGGGGGGGGGGGGGGGGTGCAGGAAGGGGTAGATCTGGGACTTATGCACCCAAACAGGCTCACAATTATGACATTCCCAGCTGGAGCTGAAAAACAGACAAGAATTTCCATACCAGCCTTTCATGTATACATTTGCATCAAGCTTGAGGAAAAACACCAAAAAGAGAAAAAGTCTTGTCTGTAGCCAAGATAATGAATTCTATCATGCATCTTTCATTTACATTTGGTGATATGAAGTTTAAAAAATATATCAACTTCCATTATTGTGCAGGCAATATGGACACACAGCAATCCTACTCCCACACAACTCATTTGTGAGGCCAGCAATATTTATGACTAAAAAACCTTAGCAGAATTTAAACAAACATACACTTTTCTGGGTGAAACTTTACATCTATTTTTATTTTCTGATAATTTAACCTCAACAGTAACAAGAACAGATTCAGTGAGCTGAGTCCTCAGTTGTTGAAAATGAAGTCCATGGACATAAGACAATTTGAATGCCCTAAGCATATGGATCAGAGAAGTAATCCCTTCAAATCAAGAGCCACTTTGTACTTGTGAGATACAGCCAGGTAAAGTCTACTCAAATCTTGAAAAATCAAACTCCTTACTAAAGAGAGCATTGCCCTTTCCAGGTCAAGAATTTTATAGTATTGAGTCCAAGTACTTTTTCTTTTGCCACCTTAGTATCTTTTGTGAATCCATTAAAGCAGGAAAAAACTACCACTGCAGTATGAAAAGACCCTGCTTAGGCTTTCACCCTTCTTAGGGAAGAAGAAAATTAGTCACAGATCCAAAGACTTTCTTTACTAGTAGAAGCATTCTATTTTTATTTCTAAGAAAGCTCTCTATACTGTCTGTATACCCTGTCATATGAAGAAAAATCACCACACATTCTTGTTTTTCTCAACATATCCAATGATGCATCGAAATTTCTTAACAAAGGCAGTTATAACTCTCAGGATATATTCAGGTCCACTCTTCCCTACTCATTGCTCTGTGTCCTCTGAAAGAATTGCAGAGGTCTGGTATTTGCAGGTTTTACTACAGAAGAGCCAAAATCAACAGACACTTCTTCCACTCTTGAATTCCTAGTGCAATTGTCATTTACTCTGCTTCAAAGCAGATGTCCCCTATTTGAGGATATGAACTGGATCTGTAGGAAAAGGGCTAACTATGGAAACAAAAGATGACCTGTTCTACTCCAAATAAGGAACTTCAGAAAGGTTGCCAGCAATTATAACCGACCATCATGTCATTAAACTCTTATGCCAGCCATTGTCTGTCTATCTAGTCTAAAAGGACCTTGTACACAAAAACAGAGAAAGCAAGTCACATCTCAACAACTTGCAAAATATCATTAAAATCAAAACAGGTGATCAGCCTAGTATCCAAACTCATAGTGCTCAGCAGATTGAAGGCATGTACCTCTTGTTTCCCCTCCTCCTCACCACTCCACTAATTCTCTTTACACACAGGTATCTACAAATGAACCTTCATTTGATTAAAACTAATTAATTAATTAATAAACCACCAAAAATGTGTTCCCATTATTTATTTTCCAGTTACATCTAATGTTTTTGTTCTCACTAGCAGGCAGGAGCAAGGAAAACAAACCAGATTCTTTGTCAGAATCTCACTTATAAGCATCATACATGAAAGCGTAAACTGACGTGCACTGTTCCAGTGTCTTTTAGTGAGGAAATCTGTTCCCTCACAAATGCAAATGCTGAAACAGATATTAACCGTGACTCCTTCTACTAAATATTTATATTTATCACAGCATAAAATCCCTGCATAGTTAAGGTCTAATTCATAAAACCTAACTTTTCTGTACTTCACATTAGCCTAATAAAATATGTACACTTACGGTAAGAATTTTTTTATATATAGCAGAAATACAATTTACATTACAGGTTTGAATAAATATGGAAAGTGGAGTGTAGGACTTCCCTATTGTATTTATCTGGAGGTAAGCTTGTACAAACATACTTGCATGTATGGAAAAAAATGAGTAAACCCATTAATATGTTGGATGTCCAACTTCTCTATTAATCTTATGTTTACGCAATCTTCATGTGTTTACCTCATACACAGCTCTGCTCAGATCAAATAAATATGTGGAAATACGTAGATGTTCCATATTTTGGTCACTTTGGTGACCCAGTCAGTCACTTTTGCTCTGTTACTAGCAAATATCTGCACACTGTCAGCACAACAGGCAAAATGCTTAGAATGGTTTGCATAATGATGCTGTTGAAGATGCAACTGAGCAACAGTCATTGTGCTTTGCTTGACTTGCAGCCAGTAGTTGCTGATGATAAACACAGGATGTATAGGACAAAACCTAACATAGATGGGTTTTAAGAATAACAGCAGAGTTGCACACCAGAGCTGTGTTTCTTATCAGAATATAGAAAAATACGTAAGTGAAAATTAAGGATATAGCTATTCATAACTGCTCAACACCCTTCTGTCCAACATTCATCTAGTTAAAGAAAATCTTTTGAAAATACAGGTTTCCAGATTCCAATCTGATACACCATGGGAAAATTCTGTTTAGAATAACCACAAAAAATCTCACAAGATATGTTTTAAAGTGTGAAGAGCAAGATAGCAAGTGTACCTAGCATAAACTGTATGAGTATCTGTGCACATTAATTATTTGGTTACTGAAAGACATGAAGTAGAATACAATGCTGCAAATTACAGCACCCGTTGTAAGCACCATGAAGCCCAAGATGTTTTGATCAATACCTTCAAATAATTTCTTTCCAATTGCAAATTTCAAACTTTGTCACTTCCGTATAAAATAATGCCATCCATGTTTTACATAGTGTCATGTATCAGAGATGATACTCAATGGATACATCATTAAAATAAATGGATTAAAATTAAAAAGAGCATAGGAGGAAGGGAGGGAAACAAGGAAGGAGGTTAGGAAGCTATGTTTCAGGAATGATGCTCAAAAAACTTTCTGTTTTGGTCAATCCTTTATGGTTTCAATGAATACTGAATCCCATTCCTACGAGATGTATATACTGTAAAATCTGTAGAGATATTTTTATAGGCATACTGAAAAGTATTATTAGTTTACATTCTAATCTTTACTAGTATTTTAGTAATATAATCTAATGAATAACAGAAACGGCTGTGTTTTCACACCATAATTGCATTATGTGTAATTCACCTCTGTTGTCTCCTTACCAGGTGGTGTACTGGTAGAATTTAGGGGATATATAAATGATGGATTAGAACTGAAATAAAATCAACCTTCGCTTGTGAAATGCATTTTACATTCCATTACTGATTTCAGGACAAAACTCTGAAATGTAAAAGCTGGAAAATCAGCAGAGGGAAATAACAAAGGAGTGTTATAGCACCATACAAATGAATCATTGCAATTCATGCTCTTCATAGACTATACTTTTCTGCATGCTCAGCCCTCACTGATGTACTGAGAGTGGGAGACATAAAATTACTATTTATGAAACTTGTGGAGGACATAACAAATGGTAAATAATATTGAGGACTGATCAGTTATACAAAGCAATCTGAATTGCTTGTTAAGCTGAACATATTGAAGTATTATGCAGGTAAAAAGTGGAAAAAGCAAAGTTATAGGAGCAAAACTTGCAATGTTCAGCTAGCAAAGCTTGTAACACCCGGAGTCTTGACTGGCAGAGTTTGCTCAATCATCTCAAAGTCACAGGAGTCACACAGCTCAACAAAAAACTATGTTAACATGATGTTTGTGTTTCCACAGGGAGAAGTAGCAAGAAGATGATTTTGCAATGGCAGTGGTAAAAGTGATATGGGTTTGTTATGATCAGCTCTATGCTCCACATCCCAGAAAGAATAAATGAAAAATGGGAGAGAGCTACAGGAAAAATAAATATACCCAAAGGCTGGAGAAGCCACTGTACAGTTTGAGAGATGGGGATTTGACCAAATGAGACAGTTATGAAGGAGAAGATGGCACAGTGACCCAACTATTGTTTCTAAGTATCTTGAAGATGAGAAAATAATTGATAATAGAGGAAACTTCAGTCCAATGCAAATGGGTCATATGAATGATGGACAAATAAATTCACACCAGATTTAAGACAATTATTTTTAACAGAAGTGTGATTAATCGTGTGTGAAAAATACCATGATGCCTTCCGTTCACAAGAAGATGAAGCGGTTTATTTGGAATATATGCTTTAATCAAAAATTCAAAACCCGGGCAAAATTCTTTGATAAAATAGATTTTTGGGTGATCTTTCTAAACCTTAGAATCTCAACATGGTATTCATGGACAAAAGGTAGATCACATAATGCTCTTATAGAGACAGAAATCAAGGCAGAGATGCTACTTTTTAAGTGAACTCTGTCAACTTTTGCCACCCCAATAACAGCACAGACAGCAAATGTATGGGGTTTTCCTATTTTATTTTCTGATCTTTATGATCCATTTTTTCAGTAAAAGAAAATATTAGGGACAACGTCTATGGCTTTTTCTCCCTCAGTTATTCAGTTTAATCTTAACTGCAAATGGTAGTCACAACTGAAGCTGAGGTGTTCATGGGAATTAGGATTTTAAGTAGGATGCAGACCCATATTCCCCTTAACTCCTTAAGTGTAACAGAGGACTGGAGGATTTGGCTGTTAATCCCGGAAAAATGACAACCATAAAAAATGTTGACTCATCTCACCAATAGATCTATAAAACCACCATTAGGTTGTTATCACTAGCAACAACACTGTGTGGGTTGTGCATGTGCAAATGAGCACAAAAGCACAGCTGGTATTTCTAATTCTGTCCAACCCAAGAGATATATGTTCTCAGAAGTATCTGAGATAATTACACAAACTAAATCAAACCCAAATACTGAATTCCCAAGTGAAAAGATCTTTAATATGTGTCATATATAACTATTGAACCATTTCGTTTCCATCTGTGTACTCTAATTTTCCTTGTCACATATTCTAATTACAAATAATGCTCATAACCAAACACGTGTTTACACCTCTTCCATCCACCACTCCAAACCCTGCTGAGAGAGTACACAAACTTGTCGCTCTAGCATCCTGTCCAGAGCAATCGCATAATAACTCAACTTGCAACTTCAGCAAGCATTAAAACCAAAACCGATTCTGTATTACAAAGAACATAGCCAAAAAGTATTTTGCATGAGCAGAGTGGATACCACACAAGAAACTGCTTTTTGAATAAATGCTCTTTCTTTCACTGGTTGGCCACCACATGAGGAAAAGCATCACTTTTCTCACATATTACATTTCAAGATGGACTCCATTCAGATAGCATGCAATGGTTGTAATTACAGCTTTAAATCCAGACTGGAGCTAGCCTTGTTATAGTGCATGTAATTCACAGGAATTTTAACAACAGTGACAGTGAGAAAACCTCTTTTCTAATGTAACAACCCCTCTTGCAGCATTTCATCTTTCCACAATGCAGAACACAGAGGCTTTTCAGCACAAGAGGGACTTGGAGAATTCTATAAAGCCTTATGCATGTGAGAAGAGGAATCCAAGGCTGGGGAGATGGAAGGAAAGGGTAAAAAGTTGTGGCAGTGTGTACCAATTCAATTGCTAGAGCTCTGTTTATATTAAATGCAACCCTGCGAGCAATTGACTCATGAGTAGTTCTCATGTTATATGCAAAAAGTAATCAACAGAAAAAGCAGGCTGCGCATAAATTCTTCTATAATTCAAGTTGTGTAAATATCAAGATCAATGCTGAGTAGAATTAATACAGTTTATTTTGCTTACAATTATCATTCAGTTTATTTCTTTAAAACTATTTTTGAAATATTTTAAAATCATGTATCAACCAGCGTATTCTATGAAGTTATATATAGTAGTATGGGGCATAGATTCTGCAAGTACCTTTGAAATACTCTTATCAGCTGCGATATCCGTGATATACACATACTCTACAAATACCACTGTGTATTATACACCTATATTTACATATTTATATTTATTCTACAAGTGGTTGGCTGAAGTCTCACAATCTCTAGCCCTTGTTCTCGTAGGAGACTTCAACTTACCAGATATCTGCTGGGAATACAACACAGCAGAGAGGAAACAGTCTCGGAGGTTCCTGGAGTGTGCGGAAGATAGATAACTTCCTGACGCAGCTGGTAAGCGAGCCAACCAGGGGAGGTGCCTCGCTGGACCTGCTGTTTATGAACAGAGAGGGCCTGGTGGGCGATGTGGTGGTTGGAGGCTGTCTTGGGCTCAGTGGCCATGAAATGATAGAGTTTTCGATTCTTGGAGAAGTAAGGAAGGGGGTCAGCAAAACCGCTACCCTGAACTTTAGAAGGGCAGACTTTGGATTGTTTAGGAATCTGCTTAACAGAGTCCCTTGGGAGGCAGTCCTGAAGGGCAAAGGAGTCCAGGAAGGCTGGATGTTATTCAAGGAGGAAGTCTTAAAGGCACAGGAGCAGGCCGTCCCCATGTGCCCTAAGTCGAGCAGGCAGGGGAGAAGACTGGCCTGGCTGAACAGAGAGCTTTGGCTGGAACTCGAGAAAAAAAGGAGAGCTTACCGCCTTTGGAAGAAGGGGCAGATGACTCAGGAGGACTACAAGGATGTTGTGAGGTTATGTAGGGAGAAGATTAGAAAGGCGAAGGCCCAGCTAGAACTTAAACTGGCCACCACCGTTAAAGATAACAAAAAATGTTTTTACAAATGTATCAGTGACTAAAGGAGGGCCAGGGAGAATCTCCATCCTTTGTTGGATGCAGAGGGAAACATTCCCACGAAGGATGAGGAGAAGGCTGAGGTACTTAATGCCTTCTTTGCCTCAGTCTTTAATAGTCATACTGGTCATCCTTGGGGTTTTCAGGCCCCTGAGCTGGGAGATGGAGATAGGATGCAGAATGAAACCCCAGTTGTTGAAGAGGTGGCAGTCACTGACCTGCTCCTCCACCTCAATGCTCACAAGTCCATGGGGCCAGATGGGATCCACCCGAAGATACTGAGGGAGCTGGCAGAGGAGCTTGCCAAGCCACTCCCAATCATTTATCAGCAGTCCTGGTCAACTGGGGAGGTCCTAGATGACTGGAAGTTAGCAAATGTGACACCCCTCTACAAGAAGGGTCGGGAGGAGGATCCGGGGAATTACAGGCCTATCAGCCTGACCTCGGTGCTAGGAAAGGTCATGGAGCAGATCATCTTGAGTGCTATTATGCGGCACGTGTGGGACAACCAGGGGATCAGGCTCAGCCAGCATGGGTTTATGAAAGGGAGGTCCTGCTTCACTAACCTGGTCTCCTTCTATGACAAGGTGACCTGCTTAGTGGATGAGGGGAAGGCTGTGGATGTTGTCTACTTGGACTTTAGTAAGGCCTTTGACACTCCCACAGCATTCTCCTGGAGAAGCTGGCTGCTCACATCTTGGTTAAGTGCACTCTGCGCTGGGTTAAAAACTGGCTGGATGGCCAAGACCAGAGAGTGGCGGTTAACGGAGTCAAATCCAGTTGGCGGCCGGTCATGAGTGGTGTTCCCCAGGGCTCAGTGTTGGGGCCGGTCCTGTTCAATATCTTCACTGACGATCTGGGTGAGGGGATTGAGTGCACCCTCAGTAAGTTTGCAGATGACACCAAGTTGGGCGGGAGTGTTGATCTGCTGGAGGGCAGGAAGGCCCTACAGAGGGACCTGGACAGGCTGGATCAATGGGCCAGGGCCAACTGTATGAGATTCAACAAGGCTCAGTGCCGGGTCCTGCACTTGGGTCACAACAATGCCATGCAACGCTACAGGCTTGGGGAGGAGTGGCTGGAGAGCTGCCTGGTGGAAAAGGACCTGGGGGTGTTGGTTGACAGGCGCCTTAACATGAGCCAGCAGTGTGCTCAGGTGGCCAAGAAGGCCAATGGCATCCTGGCTGAGATCAGAAACAGAGTGGCCAGCAGGACCAGGAAGGTGATAGTGCCCCTGTACTCAGCACTGGTGAGGCTGCACCTCAAGTACTGTGTTCAGTTTTGGGCCCTTCACTACAAGAAGGACATCGAGGTGCTGGAGCGTGTCCAAAGAAGGGGAACGAAGTTGGTGAAGGGTGTACAGAACAAGTCTTATGAGGAGCAGCTGAGGGAGCTGGGGTTGTTTAGTTTGGAGAAGAGGAGGCTTCAGGGAGACCTTATTGCTCTCTACAACTACCTGAAAGAAGGTTGTGGCGAGGTGGGGGTCGGTCTCTTCTCCCAAGTAACAAGTGATAGGACAAGAGGAAACAGTCTCAAGCTGCGCCAGGGGAGGTTTAGGTTAGATATTAGGAAAAACTTTTTCACCAAAAGGGTAGTCAGGCATTGGAACAGGCTGCCCAGGGAAGTGGTTCAGTCCCCATCCCTGGAGGTATTTAAAAGACGGGTAGAGGTGGTGCTTGAGGACATGGTTTAGTGGTGGACTTGGCAGTGCTAGGTTAACAGTTGGACTCGATGATCTTAAGGGTCTTTTCCAACCTTAATGATTCTATGATTCTATATAGGTTTGTAAAAACAAATGCATCATTTTGTCTTGTTTTCTCCAAGTCATAATCAGAAGATATACTATCACAGAGTGAACTAAAGCCCAACCTCCAAGTGACTCACTCCAGCTGCTGTTGCTTAATCAGTATTAGCCATAGTCAGGGCCCAGTTCTGCCCCGAGATATTCATGTAGGTCGTCTTCTAAAGGCATCAGGACTCACTAAGAATGGGTGACTTTGTTTGTAACTAAGCCTGAGAACTGAAATTATTCCATGGGTTAGATTGCTTACATTTTTCTCTCCGTGTGTGTTCCACTAGGCAGAGAGAAGTCTCTTGTTTAGCACCTCTAAATAAAGATGCTGAATAAGTGACAGTTTATTTATGAAATATTGTATCATTTGGTATAACTACAGCTGGCACAAAAATCCCTTAAACATATGTGATTGTTTGCAAACTTGTCCAGTGAAGGTGAAAACAATAATATGTTTTTTCTTTAACCCTTTGCACCTGAAAATGTTGGATGTAAATCAGAAAGTTTTACAAGTTACATTTTTTCAAATACTCTGCTTAAAATATGCATAGAAAATATATGTTATATTATAAGTACACACATAAGCAGTTTTTATTGTATTGCCTGTTTTGTAAATGGGAGTCATTCATACAAGGGCTTAGGATGCATTTTCATAAAGCAGCAGGGCTCCATCTCTGCAGTTACTTAAAAGTGGCTTCAGGGCTAAGCTGAAAGGCAAATTGGTAAACTGCAAATAAACCATTTGCCCTTAGAAATGTATTCAGGGACAAGTTAAGTGCAAACCAGTCAGGAAGACAGAGGCAAATTCCAATTCTGTCCAGTGCTGGGGCAGGGCACGCAAATGTGCTCTTGCCTGCAGAGCAGACGAGCTCCATTCTGCTTTGCTTAACCCAGCTATCTGCAGTATATCCCATCTGCTGTCCCAACTTTGTCACATACAAGCCTGACACCAGGCAAATAAGAAGGTTGGCGTCCCTCCCGCATGGCTGCTAGAATCACCTGCTGGCAGAGCAGATGGGATTTGTTGACAGCTTGAACGTACGTAGACTACCTGCCTGACAAAGCTGGGTCTGAGGGGGTTCATCGACCATCTGAGCATAAAGCCGCGCTTTAGTCTGCAGCACTGCATACAGAGTCTTTTTTCTGACGGAGCAATTCCTTTGCAAAAGATACAATTTTCCCATGGTCATGTACCAAATGAGTGACAGAGCTGGAAACAGAATCCAGGAGTCCCAGATCAAAGTATCCTAATTTATAACTAATAGAGACAGAAAGCCACAACAAGAGGATAAGGGTGCCTCTGTCAGCCTTCAGGGAAAGAGTCTTGCTGACAAGCAGCAGTATTTCACTATTCAGTGTAAGTAAGAGTTTGATTTCTAAATGAACAGACACTCTGAGAAATGATTACTTCAGACTCCCTCAATATTTGCATGTTTTCTGTCTCCACGTCCCCAGCAGTTCAGCACATCATTGGAGCACTGCTGATTTTAATGACTGGTTGCCAGAAAATGGTACAACTGGAAAAAAATGGGGAGCTGGTGGTGCTGAGTAAGTTACTGTTATTTACTCACAGGGTGGACATGTAGTCGCAAGCACAGACAGTGCACAAGTTCAGACTGTCTTCCTTCCTTCATCTTACAAGTCAGTGCTTCATTTTTAAGATTATTCGGACACCTCAAGACTCAGCAGTAAGTCTGAAATGGAAAACAGTCAGCATTTCCAGGGTGCAAAAGCCGAAATCCATGTAGGAAACAAAGTGTCTTCCACTGAAATAAAAACAATGCTGCGAACTACAGCAGCAGTAAATCAGAGTTGGGAGAACTTAAAGTTGGTATCAAACCCACAAAGTTTCATAGAGAATCAAACATCTAAGTACTTATATAAGCAGGAGGTATGGATTTTATATATCTCTACATCACTATGCAAGCGCATGCTGCAATTATAATTTTATACATATTAACATTTAATAAATTGTGATATTTAGTTTATGTACATAAACCATATTGCACTATAGTACCATATTATCGTGGCATCCCTATATTAAGCAGCTCCTCCTTTCTTTACCATGAATGGAGACACAAAGTACAGATGAACTTCCGAACCCATTTTACTGCAGAGTGCATCACGACTGTTAGGTTAGAGGGGGAAAAAAAACTTATGAACAGTCAAGACCCAGTGGCCCGAGAAGCTACCTCCATCAACAAGAAAGAGAGCACTTCAGAGATGATAAAATACTACATAGATCTTCCAAGAAACAGATAAGAAAATGAGCAAGGTCATAAATCTGTAATATTTAACTCCTCTCAACCCAACTGAAGAAACACTTTTTCAAAGAGAGTTAAATATAGCTGGCCAGTAAAATGAATCAATATAAGCCATAGAAGAGATGAGCACATAGGGCATGAGGGGAAATTCTGACAGTTCAGGAAAAAGAGCCAGAGAAAACTGAGAACTGCAAAGTCCTGCTGATCTCCCCAGGCAGGTGAGATGGTCACTTGTAATACGTGACACAGTTTTTTATCCCCAGATAATTAGGAGAGTGAATATGTTTCTGTCAATAAATGTGGACTGAAAAATAAACTCCATAAATTGACAGTCTTTTTTCCTACTGAGCACAAAGTTGTTTTGTGCGATACAAATGACATCACAGAGCATGTCATGCAATTGTATCCAAACATTCCCTAATTAGTATCAGCCATTAGCCTTCAGTCAGTGGATCACTGAGGTCAGGACTGGGGATTTACAATCTAGCCAATTTACACCTATCTCCCCGCAGACTCAGGACGGCAGAGGGGCCTCTAATCAGAAGTGTTTCCTATGCAACCATAGAACCTTTTACAAAGCCATTAGGCTCTAATTAAAATTCAACTCAAACTGTACAGTTGGCCTGTCCAGAGACCAAGCTAAGTTTCCTAGTCAGCTGGAGGTAAACTAAGGCTACCTGAACATGTTTCAATCAATACTGGTTTTCAGCAGGAAATTTGGGGTTTGGCTAAGCAAAATTTCATTAAAATTATCTGCTACAAACAGAAAAGAATCTGCTTCTGTCAAAAGCTAACTACCACAGAAATTTTCATTTTTCCAGTAAAGGAAAACCACTTGAAAATTTTGTCATGAAAATCCAGTCATTCCGATATGCCCGTGCCCCTATTCCGGACTGTGAGCTGGGCCACTGCAATCTCCCAAGCTGTGCCACAAACCCAGGATGCACAACAGGGGCTCAGCAAAAAACTGTGGTGCACCAGATAATGAGTATTGCAGTCTATTAACCCACCCACAGAACGCTGGTGACAGGGGACATCTAAACCGCAATATGTACTGTGTACAAATACATCTCTTTTCAGCCAAGGTTTTTATACAGAACAAATACCATCTCCTCAAAAAATCTTATGAATGAGTAAAGCAAGATGGTCAAAGACACAAGATGTTGTTGAGGCAGAAGAGTGCAAAATTCCCTTTCAAAAACAGTACTCTCAAAGGACCTGACTCAAACTATTAAGTCAATGAGACTCACTCTGTTAGAACCAACCAGCTTTCCATTTGATCCCACACAGCAAGACAGAAATTTTATTCCTTTAAGAAAAACAATGTGGATTAAAGAGCATTTCCAGTGAAAGTGCTTTCATACTCTCATATTACAGAAGTTGTACTTCTGCTATTCAACCAGAAATCCTGATAGTTTAGCCTAATGTAGTGTATTTCACTCCATGCTAAATTTTTTAAATGTTTTGATGGACAGAGGGGAGCGCAGAAGCCACACAAGTGGTAGTTCCTTCTTTGCTTGAAAATGAACAATTTGCTTTTCAGTGCTTGAGCTGCAGTAGATGGAAAATAATTCAGACCCTGGCAAATCAGGAAGAATCCACCTAATTACTGGCAGCTTAAACCACAGAGTGCTAGAGAAGCCCTGACAGCTTCAGGCCAACTGCCCACCATTCGGCAGGGCTACCAAAGGATTGCAAACTTATAGCTATTTCTTTTTTATAAGACCTTCTTATAGACTTCCCGCTGAAGAGTAAGGATACTGGGAAGGAGAACAAAGCCAGGAAGACATGTGGATTAGAACGAGAGAGAGAACAGCCAACAGAGGCAGGGGCAGGAGTGAAGTTAGGGAGCAAAAGCAGTAAGAAAAGGATACCAAAGAAAAAAATAACCAGCTACCCTGGCAGCGTCTGGATGCCACTCGAGGAGTCCTGCCCAGAGTTTTACGTGAATGCGTGCCCGGGGAAGAGGCCCATGGATACCCAGAGGCAAAGTCCTTTCTGCAGTGCTTCTTCCTGGGTGGGAGGACAGAAGTCTGCACCAGAAACAGGCTGACCAAGCTATGTACAGCAGGAGCTTCCCTGTGCGGGTCATAGCACTGAAAACGGCCCACACGTGACTTCACGAATCTAATTAGATACGGCACAGGGGAATGCGAAGATATTTCCACATCTAAGTTCACTGCAGTCTTTGGCTTCTCTCCGGAGGCTACCAGCAAGGTTACCAGCGACTGCCAAGCGTAGCAATGGTGTCATTATGGAAACACCTGTCTGCGGGACCACAGCGATACAGCTCACCCACAAAGGCCGCCAAACAACAGATGGTAGCAACTTTTGATTGCTACCAACATGGACTGGATTTGAACCAGTGAGTTAGAAGTAAAAATATTTCCAGCTAGTTTCTTATTCCCTTCAGCTATTTTTTCCCCTGCTAACATTATATATTATGTATTACCTTATATTAAGTCCTTGGAAAGGACTTGATTAAAAAAACAACAACAACCTTCTCCTTACTGTGTAATACAAAATAGAACTGGCAAACTTGGATGCCTACTGTTTACATTTTACAGTAAGAGGGCAATTTCACACTGCCTACTACTGATGCTGCAATATTTCCATACCCACTTTTTTTTTGTTTGTTTGTTTTAACTCAGTTCATGCCAGAATTAAAATGAGAAGACTCATCAAAAATGTCATACCTTCTCCATTATAAGGAGTTTGTGTCAGCCCTCTATCTGCATTTTTGTTGTTATAACATTGATCCATTTACAGAACCAGGTCATCTCTGTGGCTGGCCTAGATAAAGCAGCAGGGATCCATCCCTCACCCGGTCCCTGCTGCCCCTCAGCCAACCTGCAACTGTGCCCCTGCCCAGGTGACTTCTTACTCCATATGCGGTTGTAGGTCTGGCCCTACTAACCCAACCGTTTCCACCCAAACCACTCAAGGCATGGCATTTCTTTGTACCTAAAATCATCCAGCCCACTCTCATCCAGACATCTTTCTCCATCCGCAGAAAGTCAATGAATCAAAGGCAAAGCAGAAAGCTAAAAGTTAAAAGCATCCAAGCGGATTGCTGAAAGCATACGTCGTACGGCAGGCGTGCTGCAGCGATGTGTGGGTGGCCGGCTGCTTGTCTGGCTGCCTGCCCGCCGCTCTTCGCACGCCGGCGGTGCACCTCCAGGATGCTGCCATACCATAATCAGCCTCAATGGCACAGGCTGCATCAAGCTTCAGGAGACGTGCACAGACCTCTTGGGTTTGGAAAGCTTTTGGATTTACAGTTATTTAGGCTTCTATTTATGAGCCTGTTGTGTAATAAAAAAAGGTGCTAGGGGAAAGAGAGTGGCTTTTCCGTATCTCAGACATTATTACTTGGACAGAAATTAAATTATAAGCCCTTATCACCACTTAGGAGTGGAAAGCGCTGGAGGTTATAAACCTCCTGGGTGAAATCTTAACCCTGTGGAAAGCAAGGGCAAAATTACTGTTGACATTAATAAAGCCAGGGTCTCATTCTATATATTTCTGCGTGTGCATGTGTGTGGTTTGCATTTTCACAGAGAATCGGGATTACTTATTAACTGACATGCAGAGACTGCGGCAAAGACTGCCCACAGCATCATCAAAGCTTATGGAAATGTTCCGAAGATTCTCGCTTCCTTTGAAACTGCCTGTACAAGCCAAATAAGAATCTCCTAAACCCAGTATGTGTTTTGGTTTAGATATAATTTATTTGTAAAATAGCACGTTTGAGTGATTACACGCTTTTTTGTTGTTTTCTGAGATTAATATTCATTTAGGAAAATGAAAGTAGGAGTGCATTATTCTGTGTTTTATTAAATCACATTAGTTACTGAGCTTTAAGTGGCCTTCTCAGTCGGAAATAAATCTCACTACATTGGCTAGTAAGTTTCAACTGTAGATACCGTATGAAAGCAAACTGGCTGTGAACGCATTATTTCTAATGCAGCATTTATTATTTCGTGTCTGTAATTTCTGACTTTCCCAGAAGCAAGATGTATGTGGTTTTTTGTTGTTTTTCAAGCAAAAAATAAGAATGTAAATTCTGTGCTATAATCATTCCTAACTCATCCATTTGCTTATTCTGACATCTCCATGGAACTAGATCTGTGAATTTTATGAAACTCAGCTGTCTGGGTTTTTTTACCTAAGCCCTTTCTGGCAAAGGCAGATCCTCCATTGACGCTAATGACTACAGATCCTTTGGCATACATGGAAATATAACAAGTAACTCCGCTGGAAATCTGCTCCAGGTAACCAAAATACTGTTTTTCTTAATATCTGCTAAGTTTCACATTAAGTTGCATCTGGGTATGAAACAATTAAAGAGAACTGATAGCTTTTTTTTTTTTTTTTTAATACAAGCTCTGAATTTAGACCTTCACATTTCTCTTTGTCATTTATGTGTGAACAAACACAATATTGCTTTAGAGCAGACATCCCCTGTAATATTTTTTTCTTGTCCTGACCAGAAGCCTCTTCTGCTTTGCCTTAAGATTTCTCATAGCTGAGTGCCATCCCTGCATTGACTTTTCTCAGTTTTTCTCACACAGCCACACTTCTGCTCCCACACAACTCCCTGGTGACCTCCTTCTGACTGAATGGAAATGGATCCCTTTTTCCAGGTTTGCCCCCTCAGCCCTTCTTCCGCTTCTCAAGAAGCTGTGCCACTCAGTCATCTTTCAGTCTTCACAGTTCAGTTCACTGTATCCCAGGACAGGGTTTATTTCAGCTAAGTCCAGCTGTTCCAGCATAGGTATCTAATCTACACTGGTTGTGAAAGCCCCTGGAGAGCCCCCAGAGAGGCAAGTATGAGCAGGGGATAATTCATCTCATTGTTACTGCAACCAGATCCTGAGCTGCCCAGGTTGCTGAGGTTTATGTGCCTGTACCTTTTCCTCGTGTCAAACTCCACAAAAAGGTTGAGATGCTTTTAAACTTCAAAAGGCAAGGATGTAGTTGAATATGAACTAGGGTGATGGACTTTTAGATGGAGAAAGCTGTTACATGGCAAGGGAAGACAGAACAGAAATAGAAAGGATTTAGTCATTGCTTTTACCCCCTGCTCTTCTCCCTGTTTCCATGGAGGGCCTCAACCAACCCCGAGAGCGGTGGCAGACACTGCCTTATTCTGCTGCTCCTGCACTGTTCTTCCTGCTGTCTCTCATCCCCATGGCACATGTCCTTCCTGATCCTCCCAGCAGCTTCTCAAGCTCTCCTGGAACAGCAAGTCCTGAGCACCACGGTGGGAATTTCTCCCTGCTACTTCTGCTACCCCTGCTCAGTGGTTTCTGGCTCCTGCTCCCCTGAGAAGGCTCTGCAGCTTCCCTTGAGTAGGGGCAATATCCCCTCCCTTAAAGGGTTCCTCTTCATCCGCTCTCCTTAGAGGAACACCACATCATTGGGACATTTTTTTTTTTTAAAAGCCCAAGTATCTTCCATCACACTAGGCTATGTCTAAGACATGAATAACAGAATGGCTCTCCTCCACTGCTCACAGAGACTGCCTATGTCATTGTGCACCTAAATTTTAGATGAACATTAACCCAATGGCCAAAGATACCATTGCAAAGCAAGTATATAAAATACCTTACTCATAAGATGACAGGAGGGATAACAGCTTTAGCTGTATCTACTTATTATAGATACAAGTGCTGTTACAATGCACAGAGCACTGCGAAAAAAGAAGGTTTCTGGTTTGTAGAGGACTTTAGAGGATAAACTATTTTACAATATCTGGGCCTGGGTTCTTTAAAAACTATTTGAAAGCACAGATGATTTAGTAACACCTTTAATTTATCAACACTATTGTCACCTTCCATTCGTTGACTATGAAAACCATTGACCATGCAATAGAAATACTAGATAGGCAACAGAAAAACTGCATATTGCACTCTGTCGTTGGTTTATAACATGGCCTGCCACCGAGTAGTTTTTTGAAGTCTTTGATATTTTAGATCTCACTGTTGGATGTTGGAAGTCCAGTGAGCCAGAGAGCAGAGATCTAGCACCTTCACACCGACCCAATCCTGTGCTGTCTCAGAGATTTTAAAGGCCTCTTCAGCATGGATATTGTTTTGTGGATTTGTCAGGTTATGACAGTAACAGCACTGAACTTGATAAGCTTCAGTACTAATCCAAATCTTGCCTAGAAATGACATACCAAGCCTGGTCCTACATGCCCCCCTATTCCAGACCATGAGGGGGTGGGCACAGGAGTGTGTGTCCTTGTGGGCCAGATTTAGGGCAAACCCCTCAGGAGATGTGCCAGGCGAGGAATCCCAGGAGCACATCTGAAACTTTCAATACTGCTTTGCACCATATGAAAGAGCTGAAAGAGGGAAGGATCTCACAATCTGGCCTGCTACTATGAGTAACCAGTTCACCTCTAGTTTTTCAGTAGCATGTGACTGGGACCAGTTCTTTTAGCTGGACTTCAGAAGGGACAATCACCCGATTGCCTGTTCCTGTTTTAGTGCATTATCTATGAACTGTGAATTGCCTCATGAAACAAGCGGTGGTAGCGCTACATGTATTTCCATTACATTTAATTTCTCATGAGGCAAGAGAGAAGAGAGATACCAACACCACAGCTGGTGTGTCTCTAATCTCATAGAGTTGGACAAAAAAAATTGAGAGGTTAATCCAATTCCTTTCTGTGCAAAGTCCATTTCAATTAGTTCAGAATTTACAAATCAAAATCAAAATGCAATTATAATTGTAGGAAGAATGGTATCAGCTTGTAATTAAATTGTCAGGGTTTACAATTGCTAGCACTGAGCAATGCAGCAATGGTTTATGACTGGCATGAAAAAACAAGTTCCTTTTACATTAGCCCAACTTGCCCAATTTTTTAAATTAAACAGAAATCCATCCATATTTGTGCTCTTGCTTTAAAGAGACCATATATTTTAAATAAACCCCCTTTTAGAACCAATAGGTTTCTGTAGCCAGACATAGCACTTCTGTTCAGTTCACCAGACTTGGTGCCCATGCTTATATAAGGACACCCTCCAAAGGGGGATGTGCACACTTTGAGTACAGAGTTCAGCCTCCTTGGGAATTGTCTGTAAATGATGGGTGGATGGAATCCATCCTCCTTAAAAACTCCTCAGCAGAATTGTCCTCTGTGGATGTCATTTCATGTCACGGTATCTATTTGTGATTGATATGATCAGTCTGTAGTAGTTTAACTCACCACCATATTCTACCTTAAAACTAGGGGAGGACCACAAAAAAATAGGGTGGCTGTTTCTTATATGCCTAAATCCAAAGAAATAAGATTTGCTTTCTTTTTTTCCTTTTTATTCCCTTTTCTTTTCTTTTTACCTCAAATGATGACAATATATCTGGTACAATTTATGGGGCCCTTTTTCTAAACTGCCACTAGCTTCTTTAGTTTCTTTCCTATACATGGATTTGCTTTTATTGATACAGATTTTTTATAACCTTAAACTCGATGTCAGTTTACCCATGGTCTTTGGAGAAGATACCTGCAATGACACAAATGGTAGCTGTCTGGCCAAGAATTAACATATTGGTAAGCATCTCAAGCCCCGTTAACACCCTAAGAGGTACAGAACAAATAGAGGCAATATCAGCTTTCAAATCTCTCCATTTAGGGCAAGGGGCTCCTTGCTTGCCGTGCTGAGTCAGCCTGAAATGTACCGTGTTTCAAAATATTATTATTTTGTGGGAGCATAAGGCTTTTAAACTAGTTATTATACACTTTGGAGCCTTACCAAAGACACCAACCCCCAGATAAAATTGTAATAAATAGTGGTAGGGAGAAAAGTAGCTACTGCAAAGCCTAATTAAGTATTTTGATTAGTTCGTACTTGCTGCATTTTGGCTGCTGTTTATAATTAATTTTATTATCTGATGTCTGTCAGTGCAGTTTTTTCAACTACTTCTTTGTTTACTTAATTGGGTGGTTTATAATCATCACTTTGGAAAAACGAGTTTTCCTCTTTGCTTTTATAACTGATCATATTCACTAAGCCTTTTTGCCCTTTCAGTTTCAATACCCTTCATAACACTGGCAGGATTAACCCCAAGCAACAAAAAAACATCTTTCCAGTCTCAATGGTAGGGTGCTGAGCATCGTTTCTTACCCATGGTCAAACACAGACCTTCCTTTACCTTCAGCCATCTTTTCCCACAATGGGCAACCTATTTCCTTCTAACACCAATTTGCTCTTTGAGTCTGTAGTAATGAATGAGTGCACCTATGGAGAGGCCCATGGCAGAGGAGTGTCTTGTGGACACAACCAGTCAGCCCTGCCATGAAATGACTGCAGAATCGGAGCCAGTACCACAAAATCACGCCGATTTTTAGCGGGAAGGAGCCAGCATCATTTTTAATACCCTACTTTAGATTTTGAACAAGGAGACTCGCATTTTTTAGCTTTTGACTTTTGAAGGCAGTTATTTCCTTTCTCCTATTTGGCCAAGGCAGTAATTCAGTAAGAAGAGGAGGGGGTATATAGCCAAAACTATTTTATATTGCAAAGTAGGAAAGTACCAGTGAAATGTGAAATTGAGGCACTACTGTCTCTAAAACAGGAAGACTGGGAATATCACAGTGACTTGCATGACCTTGAAAACTAGAGTAATATGTACGGGATGAGATTTAATAGTACAAAAGTGCAAAGTCATGAATTAAACAGATATTCCTGCCCTCAGTCATGAATATGATTGGACTGACAAGGAAAGAGAAGGAATCGACTGTATCCTCCTCAGTCAGAGATAACAGAGCCATGAGTGCAATATAACTGTAAAGAAGTAAATGTGATCCTACATCCCATCAGCTAGGACGTTTCCTGTAGGGAGAAGGGAATATTGTTTCTGTTGTACATGACACTGATGAGCCCTTTGCAGTAATACTGTCACAATTCTGGTTCCTCCTGCACCAGTGAGATTAATTTAAACTGATATTGTACAGAGGAGGACCAGCAGGCTGATAAGGAGAATGGAGAGCTCATGGTGTAAGGGAAAAATAATAAGAATTGGTCTAGTTCAACTTAGGAAAATAAAGACTAAGAGGGCATTAAGTTATTCACTATGAATACATTAGATCAGAGGAAGGGAAGGGAGAAAAGGAGGTAGGCATGCTTTTAAATTAGTGAAAAATTCACTACCTGAACAAAAAGATTTCAACTAGATAAGCAAAATTTTAAAAAGTACAATGTCAAAGTGAATTTCTAACCATCAGAGGAGTGAGTAGTGCTTCAGGAGTTGTAGAAGGAATGAAAAAAAAAAAAAAAAAAAAAACCAGACTGGTTTTACAGTAACCAGTAATCACTGGAAGGAAGGAACTGTACGGCACAGTGCAGACATGACCCAGTGACATTTTTTCTAGACCTCTAGTCCTAAACCAGAACAGCATAACAGAGCTGAGAAGTTTTTGTGAACCAAATTTCAGGAAATGGGAGGCTGAAGTAGAAATGGGAGGCAGAGGAAACAGAGAGGAAGACTAGATGCAGTGACAGAGAAGCAGTGATGGACTGCTCTATAATATATATAAGGAAGACCACAAATGCAGTATTTAACCTGACTTCTGTAACAAAAATTTACGTCTTGAAAATTAAAATTTATAATTGATTAAGAAATACCAGCCAAACAAAAGAGCTGAAGGGAGTCACTTGAGATTTAGAGTTGAAGTAATTACTCATAAAAGGAGTAGAAGGGGATTAAAACTGAACAAGCCATGATTAATGAAATTTGCTTGGGGGGAGGGGGGAGAAATTTCATATTATTGATATGTGTCCTGCAGTTTACAAAGAAAGAAGAATACTCAGAAAGATATTTGTTGTCCAAACATGAAGCTACATTATCAGGGAAGACAGTTTGCACATCAAATGGGATACTGTGGGAAACATGGGGAGATTTTGCTTCTGCATGCAGCAAAATTCCAAGCTTGCCATTGCGTCTCTGCGATGGTTGCAAAACAGCTTTACATAAGCAGCTTTTATAATGCTCCATGAAGATCAATAGCTTTAGGTTGGCTTATTTGTTTTGTTTTGTTCCTCTGTTACAAAAGTACTTGATCACAGACAGGAAAGTTGCTTTGTTGTGTCAGGTACTATCCAAAACCATCAGGAAAGATAGACTTTACCCTGCAGAAAACAGAAGATAGATAAAGGGCAAAGGGGAGAAGGTTATTGCGAACCTCTCCATAATAAATCTTGGCAACTGTGACACCTAACTCCGTATTTATAGCCATTCCCTATCTTGACATCCAGAAACAGGAAGGCTAGCAACGAAATAGGAGCTTTTGCACAGTAAAGCAATCTTAAATATCAGGCAGGTTTTCAAAACAGCTGTGCTAGGTTTACCAGATTGCAATATGGAAATGTTAGACACCAAAAAATCGTGCATTGATGTGTAAATAAGGAAAAAATGGGGGTGGTAGGTTGGGAAAGAGAATTCCCTCTGGTATTCTTACTGCCAGAAAACAAAATCAGACAGCTTCCACCCACTAGTCTCTCCTTATCTCCCCTTCGGTTTCCAATGGCTTGCTCTGCAAAATTTCCCCGACTCCAACAAGCCATAAAACCTACTGAGGATTTAAAATTACTGTTAGATTAGCAAATTTTGACCCTTTGTCAATATTATCAGGTTGTGTGAACCAAAACTGTTTTAGCTGATCTTTAAGCAGACATTTCTAACCATAGCTTTTCTTACTGTTGTGCAAAAAAGCTCTCAGTGTCACCATATGGTCTGAAGCAATATCTAGATTTACATTTTCTGAGCCAATGAGAAAAAGCGTAATAACAAGAGGAGGAGCAAAGGAGGCTCTAGGCAAGGCGGCTTCTCCAAACTGCTAGATGATTTGTTCCCTTTGTACATCAAAACACCCCCAGGCCTGATCTTCATGTGCTTTTGGTTTGTGATGGTGTCTAAGAGCCATCAGTCAGGATCAGCTAGCCATATGACTGTCAAAGTGTACATCTTAGTCATAAAAGCAGATGCTTTTTGATGCATTCAGGAGTGATTTTGATATCTCCAGGTAAGTGCCCTAATTTTGAGAACAACATTGGACAAACTTTGTCTTACAGCTAAACAGCAATCCTTTAATGAGACAGATTAAAAACTGCTGACTCTTTAAAACAGTTAAAACTCAGAGTTTATGTATGAAACACTATTTTGTGACCAAAATTCTTCTGCAGATACATTTTTGATTCATCTACTCACCCCCTCCAGAGGAAAGGAGGGACATATACCAAGAAAAGTAAACACTTTAGAACTTGAAGGGAAGAACCGATAGCTCTGTCTCAATTTCATCAGACTTCAAACATGTAATGCTGCTTGTCATGCATGGGACAGCATTTGCAGAATCCACACAGCAAGAAAAACCCATACAAGCAGGACTAGCATAGGTGATTCAGCTTATCAGAAACTACAGTGCAGGTAGCAAGCTGATGGCATTGCATACACTTACAGATGTGAATTAAATAATGCTAGCATGAAGTTATTGTCATGAGTTTGCAGGATAAAGTCATGGGAATAACATGCGCATTCACATTTTGTTCTGGGAGCTGTAGCTTCACTGAAATACAAGTATCTCCAGTTGGCAAGCATACATCAAAATCACTCCTAGAGAGGTGCTGGCAAGTGATTTCTCCATGTGTAAATGCCATGTTACATTGGCAAAACGAAAACTGGAGGGGGATAATCATGCGTCAGATCCCAGATTAGGCAGTTAGTCTCCATGTAATCTCTCCACAACCTCTGCACAATCCCTATGCAATTAACAAAAGGCAAGGGAGAAAAAAACCTCCAGAGGGCAATTCAGAACTGATGTTTATTTTGGGTGCACTGAGTAGCCCTCCATGGGCTCCTCTCTCTCTTCAATGGCCTAAGTAGAGCAGACTCCTAATGTAAATCCCTAAGGTTATGCATCTAAAGTAGGATGGTTCTTCTACCACTTATCCTTATCAACCCATGCTTCTACTTTCCCTATTGTTTAAAAAAAGTAGTTTCCAAAACCAATTCCAAAAACGTCAAGCTAATATAAACTTCAGTTCCTGACATAAACTGTTCCCTCAGGCAAAGCACAAGTCTGGTGAAGTCAAGTTGTTTCTGGGACTACCCGTCCAAAGGGAGGCAGGAGGGATCTCTGAGTCAAAGCCCATTAACTGAAATCACCCTGAACAAGCAATACAGATTTAGAGGCTGCCAGTCCAAGTACTGCTTTGGCCTTCAACTAAAATACAAAGGGAAAAGAAATCTCAGCAATGCACTAGTCAGGCATTTGCCTGGGACCTTAAGAAAGCAGCAGACATCTTTTCTGTGTGTGCTAGCATAAGTATTAATAGACCCTGAGAGGTTCTGCAGTGAAATTCATGGAGCTGGCTTAGAGAAAACTGCAACTGAGACAAATAGATTGAAGGGGGACAGCAGGCTAAGTATAAAATAATTATTTGCGCACCTGTTCAAGAGCCATTTTAGTTTGTGTGCCCCAAGAGAAAAAGTGCCATTTGGAAAGCACAAGGGTTTGTGCAATTTAATGATGCTATTATGGTTCCAAGCTCAATGCAACCATCCATATGCTGCTCCTCCTGAAATATTTAACAATTAATAGAGATAAAAGGCCCTACTACACATCACGTTGTGTCAGGATTGTAAAGTCAGGAAGGATAAGCTCATACACACCCTTGTTCCACAGAAACCCTTTCTCCATTTTGAATATGCTCACTTTTCCTGTGGTGTTGGCAAATGAAAGCACAAAAAATGAGTAACAAGTGGAGCAGGCTCTAGAAAAGCAGCTTCGGCTTGGAGAGCAGATACTGTTCCAGTAGATACACTCCTAGCAAAAGGGAAGAAATTTAAAAAACAGTAGTTTGCAGGAAGACATGAATAGTCGTGCAAATCTCCAAGGAAGAAGAGGCCTCATACTGTTCTTTTTAGTGAGGTTCCCTGTCACGGAAACAGCTTAAGAAACTAGAACACGGCCATTTTTTAGACTAGCATGATATAATACATCCACAACACAAACGCATGGACTCAGATGAGATTAGATAGAGAAAAAAAAAGATTCCCAGAAAGTACATTAGGAAATGTAGGAAGGTGTGAAGAGGAAGGGTGAGGTGAGAAAGGAAATGCAAATAAGGAGATTTTACAAGCTAAAGCGGTGCTGGTTTAAAATACTACTTTTGTCTCAGAAGGAGAAAAAAATAGGATCATTGGTGATCCATAGTCACAGAGCACAGATGAGCTGTGGAGCTGGGTTTGCAGCTAATCTCAGGAAAGAAGAAGAAAAAAAAAAGCAAAAACCAGAGAAACTGATATGACTTGCAAAAGTGCAGAGTGTTATTATCTATGTTACCTGAAGAGCTACAGACCCATTCTGCTTCCCACTGAATAGAGGCATTAGTTTGGAATATGAGTAATTTAACACGATGTAGACACAAAAGGTGAAGTGTAAGGTGGAGTAGTCTGGAAAGGATGCATCCTACAAGAAAAATGATCAGGATGACATCTGGCAAATGTCGTCTTAGTTCTACTTTTCAGCTAGGTTTTCTAAGAAACGGAGGCTGAAGTAAGGTGTCTGTTAGTGTCTGAACGTGTGCACCTGCCTGTTCTTCTGGCAGCTGCCCTTCCTTCCCAGGAATGTGGTATCTGGTGGCCAACTTCAACCAAACCTGAGAATGGGAAACTCGTGTCAAAGATACGACCTTCCCAAAGACTAGATCAGTGAGGAGGGTGGGTAACGATGCTGTTAAGTGCCCTAAAGGAGGCGGAGGCTTGTTTGCAGTGTGAGATCAGCCCTTATTATGCACCAGAGAAGTCCTGCAGGACACAAACTCGGGCCTCCGCCGCTCACCTGGATACACCTGTGGTTCGTCCGGACGCCCCGCGGGGAGGGCACACCTGAGGAAGGCGGGACGGTCCCGAGGCAGCCGGCGGGGCGAGAGGCTGCCGGAGCTGGTGCCCGCACGCCCGGGGGAAGAGAGCCGGGGCCTCGCCCCCTCCCACGCCCGCCGTGTCACCCAGCCCCACGGGAGGCGACGGAGCTCCCCCGCAGCGGAGGCGGCTCCCCTCTCCCAGCCGTCGCACCTCCGCTCCCCGCCGCTCCCCGCCTCGGCCTCCCCAGCGGCAGCCTGCCCGCCCCGCTCGGGCCGGGAGGCGGCGCAGGCAGCGGGCAGGGCCGCCCCCGCGGAAGGAGCGCGCCACCCCCGCCGCCCCGCGCTGCCCGCAGGTGGCGCTGCCGCCAGCCGCGCTCCGACCCGCCGCCGCCGCCGCGCCGGCCGGGCTAACGCAGCCCCCCGGCGCCGGCCGCAGCCCCTGGGCCCGCCCGCGGCTGCCTCCGCGGGGCCGCGCCTCCGCCGCCCGCCCGCCTCCGCGGGGCCGCGCCTCCCCCGCCCGCCCGCCCGCCGCGCTCCGCGCCGCGCCGCCTCTCTCGTTTCCACACACACACGCAGACACGCGCGGCGCCGCCGCGGCCGTCCGGTCGCCCCCCGCTCTCGCTGCGAGCGGCGCGAAGCGGCCCGGAGCGGAGCCCCGCAGCCGGTGGGTGCCGCTTGCCCCGGCGTGCCCGTCTGCGCGGCGGCGGAGCGGCGCGGGAAGTGGGCGAGCGACGCGGGGAATGGAGACGCCCGACAGCATCCTCGGGGCCGTGTGACAGCGAGCGGCGCTCACAGACGCGCACGCACCCACCGGCTGGGAGCCGGAGCCGGAGCCGGAGCCGGTGCAGAGCCGGGCAGCGCCGCCCTGCCCCGTCCCGCGGGGAGCCGGCATGGAGTGAGAGCAGCGTGCCGCCGCCGCCAGGTAAGGCGGGGAGGGTTACCTGAAGGGGGGCGGAGGAGGTCCCGGCTCGGGGCTTGCGTTTTGGAGCCTGTGCCCTTACGGCTCGTTGCCGCCGCGTTTCCCCAGCCACCCCCGCCCTCCACCCCCCGCCCCGTAACGCCCTTCCTCAAGCCCCCGGGCAGCCAGAGCGGCGGTGCCGGGAGGTGCGGGGTGCGCTACTTATGTAAGCTGGGGGCGAGCAGCCTCGGCCGCTTTCCGCTGGCCAAGCGGCGAGGTGGCGGTGGGGGGGGCACGGCGGAGGGGGGACACGGCGGGGGGCCGGGCCGGCCCTGGAGAGGGCCCGGTTTCCAGCTGCCGTCGCGGGAGCCTCCCGCTTGGGAGCCCCGGCCCCGCGCCCTCGGGCAGAGCGCTGCCGCGACGGGGCCCGGGCAGTGCCGGCCTCCCCTCTCCTCGGGGCTCGACAGCGGGCACCGGCGGGCGGGGGCGGCTGGAGACGTCCCGCCCGGCCCCCCCCCTCCCCAGCGGCAGAGCCGAAGCCGGGAAGAACTTCAAAGCGGGGGCGTAGGGAGATGATGTTTTGGCTGCTCCCGTCTCACTCCTCCTCTGGGAGGGCAATGGGGGAGCTGGGGGGAGCTGGGGTCGCACTGGGCTGATGCAGGCAGCGGTGAGGGCAGCCGGGACGAGGGTGAGGGGAGCCGAGGCAGCGCTGAGGGCAGCCGGCGCCAGACTGAAAGGAGCCGGAGCCAGGTTGAGGGGGCTGTGCGGTCCCGGCCCCGCTGGGCGGGCAGGGAGGGGAGAGCCTCCGCCGGGGGAGAGGGGCAGCGGGAGCGGAGGGATGCTCACGAAGGGGTGCCCGTCTCCTCTGGATCGGAAGGAGAGCGAGCTCGGTATCACCATGGCGACCTGAGGGAGGAAAATGCTAAATAAATAAATAAGTAGGAGAAAACTCCCCCCTTCCCCTCCCCCGGCCCCTGCCACCGCCCCCCTTCTCGGCTAGGTGCGGTCCCAAAGGTGGGGAGAAAGATATCACATAGAAAACTTTCCTCTCGTGGTAAAAGGGGGCGGCGAAAGGCCGGGGGACCGTGGTGGGGAAGGGGCCGCCCCAGACGGCTCAGCGAGCCGCGGTTGCGGGGAGCCAGGTGCCCCCGATTCGCCGTGCCCGGAGCCTCTTCTCTGGCCGCGGCGGGAGGGAGAAGCTGTTTCGGGGCGAGCTCCGCATCGCTGTTTGTTGCTGTGCCAGCCGTGCCCCCAGCCGCCCTCTCCCCCGCTTCCCGGCCGCTCCGCGCACCGCCGGGCGCCGGGCGCTTTGCCGCCGGCTGCGGGCCCGGCCCGGCCCCGCTTCAGCACCGCGGACAGCGGCGGGGGCGGCGGCGGCAGCACCCGGGTCAGCGCCGGGAGCGCGGCGGGGCGCGGGGCCCTGTGGCGGGCGGGGAGCCGCCCGGGGGCTTTGGGCCGGGCCCCTGCTCTGGGAGGACCGGGGCAACCCCCCGCCGGTGCCCCCGCCCCAGAAACGGCTGCCTTTCTCTGCTAGAGCCAGCACCGAGCGCAGTGCCGCTCCCCGCCGGGTGCCAGGAGCCAGAGGAAGCCTCACCTAGGGCCACTAAACTTTCCTGAGCCAAATGCGTGCAGGAGCTGAGAGCAAACACGTCAACAAATGGCATCTTTTAAACGAACTTGCTCGAGGTTGTTTCTTATGACTCTTTTGCAGTGGTTCTCAGTAACTTGTTATGGCTAACTGATTCCCAAGCAAGGCCGTTCACAAGCATGACATCCCTAAAATGAGTCCTGCAGAAATTGTGAAAAATATGTGTTCTCAACTTGCTTTCCTTAAGAAAAGTTGTTGAGAAATTGCACTTGGAGAAATTGCACTCCCAGCTTAGGGAGCTATCCCACTGCTGAGGTGCACAATTACACAGGTGGAGTTTGTGCCAGTCAGACAGACACAATCAACTAATCAGAAAAACACCTCCTGATCAAGAACTGTTCTCCTCAGACATTTGGTAACCAGTTTAAAGAAATAGAGAAAGTGTGTGTGTGGGGGGGGGGGGGGAAGCATTCAGGTTGGTGATATTTCACTGAAAGCCAAGAGATATTTATTGCACTGATAGGTTGTAAATTATTGGCTCAGTTTTCCTATACATATCTCTTTCTAGTAGTTACATATGCAATTATTGCTTCAGACTAAGAAAAAAATATTCTAGAAAAGCAAACAGCATAATGAATAATATTCACTGGGGAAGACAGAGATGGATTAGTCACTTTTGTGCTGTTCACTGTGTCAGGATGTTCTTTTTTCATTAAGCAAACAAGGTTTATTTAATCTTGCCTCGGTCCTGATAGGCAGTAAACTATAGATACATGTAGAATTATTGGTTTTCAATCCAAATCCCCAGCCTCTTGAGGTTATGCTTTACCTATAATCAAGCTGTCAAATCACACCAGCTACTGGGTTCCTTCTTTGTTATAAATTGTCTGTTCCAAATAAGTCCTAGCTTAGCAGAGAAAATCACATAGGTGAGTCTTATTCCTGCATGGGAGATAGTCGGGCTTTGTACTTATGCAGGGACTCCAAGCAAATTCATCTCTAAGGATAACAAGTTGAAGTAAAGTCTTTTTAACTGTAGATCCACATTTTGCCCTAACTACACTTCTTGACAAGTCAAGTGAACTAATGAGTTAAGCCTTTATGGAAATGGAGACCTAAATTTCTTAATGATGGCCCTCACATTTTCAGACCTATCTCATAGGGAGTATGGAAATAAAGGACTGAACTCTAAGTGTGGGCTTGGGAACTCATTACTTTCCTGTGGGAAAATGAGGAGAAGTAATAGAATACAGCTCTTCAGGGTAGTTACCAGATCACTTATAATACCTCAAGCTATTGATTTTGTTATGTAAGGCAATACTCCTGCAGTGTCAGAATAATTTTATCAGATAATTACAAAATTATTTTGCCTTGTAAGCAATATAAGAAAAAAATTAATTATAGAAACATCAACAGAAAATCCCACAACCACAACCTTAATCAGTTTAGTGGAAGACAATTCTTTGTAAAATTTCTGCCAGTGCATTTATATCACATTCAATATGAGCTTCCCAAGATACATAATTTCACTGCAGAAAATACTTACTTGTTTTTCATAAGCATGTGTTTGCAGCCTTGTTTTATATTCATTTTATTGAAACATGGTATTTTGGAAGGAAGACAAGCTCTCTTCTTCAAACTATGCAAGAGAAATAGAATTTCATTTATATTTTCATAAAATATCCATCACAAGGGATTTATTCAAATATTTCACAAGTATAAGCTCTATGTTGTTCTTCCTTTCACCTATAAAATATCAGGAACTCTGGACACTGTTGGTGTAAGGCTACTGGGTTCATCATGATATTCTCATGGTATTTTCACATATACAAATAAATTTTTATTCAGGAGTTGTTTATATGCTTCTATAAAAGTAAGAAGTGAAAGAATTCATATTAGCATTCTCACAAATAAATTAAACTATGTCTTAAGTAATAGTGGTTGAAGCATTGTAGAGAACATATTTCTATTTTAGTATTTCTTTTATTTTCATTGCTGTTAAAAGCTTGGGAGCTCTGTTCAGTCTTTTCATCATTTACTTGCTACCAAATGCTGCTTTTTAATTGGGACAATTAAACACTGGCAGTCTTTAAAAAGAGATATGGTTTACGTTAATGTGCTTGTTACATTTATGTGGATGTAAAATTTTTACTGGTGGAGGCAGTTTGATACTAGAAAACAATATTCCTAGTATGTTAAGTATCAATATTTAAATATTGATCATGCAGAAAAAGACTGATGCTTCTTAAACAATTAATGCTAGATTTACTGAATGGTAAACCCAAGAGAAAAGTTTTAATCTCATTCCCCCTGGATAGTGACTTCCTGGAAGATTTTTTGTTTTATCCCCCAAAACCGTGCATTGGATGCTTTACTAGAATGCTATTGATATTGGAAACACAGTTTTATTATATGTGTGTTAAGAATAGCTGGAATAGAAGTATTGAACAACAAGAGGTTACTAATTCCACTCTTTCATACACTGCTGCAATTTTTAATTATGCCAGAGGATGCAGCCTGTCATGGAAGCTTGAAGCCTTCTGACAGAGGCTTATGACAGTGTTGTGGAGTCTCTGTCAGAAGGACAGCCCACCCCAGGCTACCCCAAGCCAGCGCATTGCACGAGGTGAATGGGAGCAGTCCTGCCCATGCAGGGGCTGGAGGAGGAAAACCTCTGTGGTCAAAAGTCATGTGCAGAGACTGGAATTTTTTTGGTCATATGCATTTGTATGGCAGCTACAAAGGCACTGTGCTGCAGATATGAATCGTGCCTATAAGGAGGCTCAGAGCACCATCCTCATTTAACTCATCACCCATGGTCTGCCTAGTATGATATCATACAGGGCCAAGAGAGTTTGACAACTAAGGAAAAATATCTTGTTTAAAGGCTCATTAAAATGAATTTTTGCTAGCTAGTAACATGCACTCTATTCACAAGCTTTTACATATGGCCAGCAGAACACCCTGTCTTCAGATACGGGACAAAAAAAGTAAATTTTAATGTTTTTAAAAGATAAGCCATTTCTGCCAGCAGTTCATGTGAATGGACCCTCAGAGTCACACAATGCCCAGTAAAATCAGTGGAGATCTCCATGAGTGCAAGGACTGTACACAGTCCTGATTGCAGAAGCCCCAATTCATGCCAGATGTTGCAGAAGGAGCTCTAACATAAATGAGAAGAACCTCTAATAGAAGTTTGCTTTGGAGTATTAGTCAATAGAGTTTTCAATTAAAAAATAGCTAAAAGGTGAAAGCCCATTGATTCCCTGCTTCTATTTGCCAGTTACAACTCCAGGTCAGCCGTTAGTGGTATCTGGGTATGAGGTACAGCATGATATTCCTGGTATAAGCATCCACAAGAATAGGAGTCATACTATTACTGTAGGTCTAACTGACAATAAGATCAGAAACACCCTCAGAAGACACATTGCCCTATTATGATAGTAAATATCACCTTAATATTAGAAAATAAAAGACTCATTCTATCAATCAGGCTTGCCTTACCTCAAAATGAATGCCAATATATGGCTGGAAGTGTATATTCACGATATACACCATTCTTCAATTTGATATTATTTACTTCCAAGAAGCATTTACTTTCTTGCCTCACTTTGGTAGGAAAATAGTGTGGTATATCCAAGGACAGAGCTACTCTTGCAGTCAGAAAACTCTTAACATTTTCATGCATAGCTTGCAATTCACATGAGTAAATTACAATTCCACAGAGATTTGCATTAATAGCACTGTATGTGTTAGTGTAGACAGTGAAGGCTCATTCAAATATTTAAGCCAGAGAGCCTGCTATTAATCCTTACTGCCAATGACCCACCCTTTCTGTCATCTGCAAAGTGAATGGTTCATGCTGAGGGAGCTCAGCTTCAGACTTTGACATGTATGTGGACATCTGAGCCTTCAGAAAAGCCTCCTAACCAGAGCAAGTATCTGACTTATCCTAACACTGAGATTTCAGGATGCTGGCATGAATGTGAATGTGATCTTTGCCATTTGGTCTTGAGGCAGTGCCACCTGACCCTCATGTGCCCCATGGCTAAAGGTAATGCTTGGAGACAGTATGGATGGGGCAAGAAGCTTCAGCACAAGATTGGATGTGCTCCTACATCCCATCACAGGCCTGCAGAAACAGCCTTACCCTTGACTTTGATTTCACTTCATACCCTTCGACCTGATTGTGTTGGGTCTTTAAGTTCAACTGTGCCTTTAGAAAGAGAAGTCCTAGCTCTGATTGCTACTGTCATAGCAGTGACAGCATTTCATAGGGAAATAAACACTAAAGATCATAGGTTTATACAGCTGTTCTGTATTATTCCGCATTCATTTAATCTACATAGACTGTTGGAGCCTGACCTGAAGAAGCGACCGTGTGCAGGATTTGTTGGGACTCACTGGAGCAGAACGCTGGGGCTTGTTTTCTGATGAAAGCCAAGTACTGACATTTGTGCTGAATTCTCAAAAAAAACTTCTGGACAAGAAAACAATGATGTGCAGATTGAAAGGGTGAAATAGAAGGCTGAAAGAACGAACAAGATGATGAGAGAGAGAGCACACGAGAACATAGTTAATTCAATGTTCTAATCAACTCCGTTCTGCAGTGCTTTATCATAAGCATCCCTGCATTAGGCTCACCAGCTCAGAGCACTTTGCAGCATTGCAGGAAATCCTCTGCTTTTTGCTTCCCATATAAAAAAAAAAAATCTCACTGTGTCTTGTCAATACAGACAACTCTGTCAGTGAAAGCAAAGGAGAAATTATCATATAATTTAGTATTTATCATAATCAAGAGCAGGGGTTCATTAGAACAATGAGCAATTGCCAAATTATTCCTCAAAGTATTAATTTGAAGAATGAGAAAATAATGACATTTCCTACCTTCCTGCTTTTTCTCCCCCCTCCATCTCCTGTTGACAACACAGTCTGCAGTTTCTATCAGCTTGTCAGATCAATTTCCCATTCTTGAAAAGAAGCATTTATGCTAAATGATTGTAATTAAGAACCTTCTTTTTCCAGCCCAATAGCTGTCTGGACATAGAGAGGTAATTCCCTATTGATGTCCATGGGTCCAGATTTTCACAGAAAAAGCTTCAACAGGCAATGTCTGCTTTGGAAGTATGGCCTCCCTGGGCTCCCTATAGCATCAGTTAAAAGAGCTGGGCAACTCTAAAGAGCAACACTAAAGAGCAACTTTAGTCCACCAAAGATCTCAATAGGCCTCTAGAGATGTCACATTTGGTGCCTCAAGTTTCATGGGATGCATCTGATCTGAATCTGAATCTGAATTCTCTCAGTGCCAGGAGGCACACAAGGCGCGAACATCGTTCTTCCACTTCGATCGGTCTGCGGCTGCGTGCCGTGCCGTCAACCTCCACCATCCGACACCAGGTCGTTTTTGGACGACCCCGCTTTCTTCTTCCCTCTGGAGTCCACCCAAGGGCCACAGCGTAGTCTTCTGTCAGTTTTTCCTCAGGACATGACCGATCCAGTTCCATCTCCTCCTCCTCACTTCGTTACTGATTTTCTCCATCACCGCCATTTCTGATGCTCGTCGTTTCTGCAACTTTTTATTTTTTTTCCGGGAGGAGGTAGTTGGCCTGCTGCCCAACCCCCATGACTTGGAGGGCCAGTGGTTTTTCTATCAGGGTGGCCTTCCCTTAGGCTGCGTTGGTTCGCGGCACCTTCTTCAATTTTATCCGGTGCACCCTCCAGAGAGGGATCCCCTATCCACCACCCAGGGGACGCACCTTCTAGCCGTGCAGCCCCAGACGAAGGACATGGGATGCATCTCAAGTAATTAAATAAATGTGGCAATCTACAGTTGCAGATGTGATGAATCCCTGTCTTCAGAGCTCCCATAGAGAATGGTACCCACTAAACCTCTTCATTTGCATGGTCCTACATCACTGTCTTCCTGGCTGGCTTATAAAAATCTCAATATTATGTAGAACACAGGCTTATTTTTTTCTCTCATTGTTTCTGACACTCTCCAGCTGCAGCATGAAGTAGCTCAGTGTTTCCTGGTCTCAGAGGTGGCCTTGGACTATCAGAGCTGGAACCAACAGGAGCAGGGAGAACATAGTTATGCAAGGAAATGGAAGGAAACCTTTTTTAGTAATTAAAACCAGTGGCTGTTTAAGGATATCAAGGCTGTCATCAGTTGCAATGGGCTCTGATTCATGGCCTCTGTGTCAATACGGAGAGGAAAGGAGGTTGAGCTGGAAGGGAAGTAAAGGAAACTGCCAGCTTTGGTACAGCCCTAGTGCTGTACTCTCCTTAGTATGCTGCTGGCTTTCTCTGGTACAAATGCAGGAAAGCATATCAGTTAGATGGGAAATAAATAAAATGCCTCATTTAATTCTTTACTGAATGGGAACTAGGGATTATCAGATCTTCACCCAGCATCATTTTTACAGGGAAGGAGGAGAAAGGAGGCTATTGGATCGCAGCCCATTAGCACTACCCAGTGTGGTGTGTACATCAAACTGGGGCTGTCTCATAAAATGCAGTGTGTCTCCAGTAATCCTGCAATCCATGGCTGTTGTGAATTACTGTATAAGAATTCTGATACTTCAGGTGGTTAATCATGTTAAATAAACTAGATACATGTTTATCTCAGCCAAGTATCCAGCAGGGATATGAACAATCTTTATGAAGCTGCTGTATTTCATCTATTAGGCATAATTACATTAAAGCGTAAAGTGCATCAGAAGTCTTTCAGGATTATGAAAAAAGTAATGTTAATCTACTTTCCAGAAATATACCAAAGTTACCATTAAAATCAGAAAGAGAAACATGCAAACAGAAGATCATAGTTACTAAGAAAATATTCCAACAATATCTGCAATATTCTAGTGATGGTGACTGTAATTATATGTAGGATATTTACAATATGATTTTGTGGTAGTTGTTGGTAAGTGTTGACTTTGCACTTGCAAGTGCTATGTAGTATGTGAGACCACAGCTCTCCTGTAACTGGTCTCCAGACATTCATTACCATAACTTTTTTCTCTACAACTGGCCTTAAACTTTTAAGAGATGACCACAAAATTCTGCTGTATCCCACTGCCAAATTCTGGGTCTGACCAAGTTCTTCATTGCTAGTCAGAGATTGCTAAGCTATGTAAAAATTTAATGTCAAAATTTGGAAGAGGTGGGAAGGAGAAGGACGCAAGAGAGAAGGAATAAAGACATACAAAAAAGGGAAAGGAAAAAATCCCTAGAACTGGGTCATAAACACCCCCATATTTGGAACAGTCCGTTCTACAGTTCTGGGATGGCCCACTGAAAATGTAGGCCTATTTGCAACATTCAGATGTTGCTGATCACTATTTTCCTTCTCTCTACCTCTTGCAACTAGCAAATTTATGGTTTTAGGTCGAATCCACAGTTCTGGGATGGCCCACTGAAAATGGAGGCTTATTTGCAACATCCAGATGTTGCTGATCACTATTTCCCTTCTCTCTACCTCTTGCAACTGGCAAATTTATGGTTTTAAGTCAAATCCCTCTCTTACCAGATGACAGGGCTCAGAAATGCATTTCATAAGAAACTACAGCAGTTAATACACTGACTTAACACTACCAAAGCCTTTGCTTTCCAGATATATAAAAAATAATTACAAATTATAAACTGCTATCCAGAAAAGAAATAGTACCCACTGTGTATAAACAGCAAATGTCTATTATTGTCACACTGCATTCCAGCAGTGTTTGCTGCAGGAAAGAGCTTTGCTTTTTCATGAAGTAAGAGGTAACAATAGCAGATACGAAACCAATATATCTCCAACCAGAATTTAAACTGAAATACTGTATAAAGTCAAAGAAGTTAAAAAATAAGCAGACAGACAGACAGAATTAGGAAGAAGTTCTGGCTTGGACTGTTTGCAAAGAACAGAACTCATGGTTTGTTTCTTGTTCTGTTTTTAATTACAGCTGCATTCAAAAGCCAGACTGGTGGGTTTGGGGAGTCACACACAACTCACATCTTAGAAGAGAATTAAGCTGCTGGCTGGTAGGAAGCTCAGGTAGGCCCTTAGAGATGCTGAAGAGAAAAAGCGTATGGTGTTATCATGAGGGGAAATAATAATAACAAAAGAAACTGGAGGAAGCCTTGCTGGAAATGTATAGGAATAATAAATCCTGCCAAGCTGTTACAGAAATAGAATCACAGAAAATATGTGATCTTGTATATGCATTTTAGTCAAAGAGCATTAAGGTCTTTCCATTAAATTCAATGAGTTTCATATCAGACCTTAAATGTAAATTTATTTTAAATACGCTAGTATATAGGAGAGAGAGGTCTGACATATGGCTTCCTTAGTACATCTCAGGATTACTTCATTACTTAAAACTGTCATCAGAAATCTTCGTATAATCCAGCCTAAACTTTGTTCCTATTTGCACTACATAATTCTAAGTGTGCAGCCAGCAGATAGAGGGAAAACAATCAACTAACATATTCTAGAAATGTCCACAAGTATTCCAAATCCTTTTCCTTTATGATGATTTTAAGATGCAGTTTCTCACATTTTGCCATAGTGCAAGCACATGGTACTCCTATGGGAGTTTTGCAGCTCCCTGGGGTAAACATAGCACATTTTCAACAGAGATGGCAGTGTATCAACCCAAACATTTACCAGGAGTTGGAGCCTGAGTATTTCTGCTTGACCTTTAGTAAAGATCAGCTTGCTTTAGGGCCAAAGCATGGATTTGGGAGTAAATATGAAAATATATTTCAAAGCAGATTATTTTAAAATTAATGACTGTTGCAACTTGCATGGAATGTCAGTCAACGGTGGTCGAGGTGAGCACAGCTGAAATGGTCAAATCAGAGGCATAAAAAATGTCATCTGTTATATTTCCTCACACCAACCAATGAAATACCATAATTCTTTTTAAAAATTCAGAATAAAGTCAGATTTATGCTATTACTACTTTCTTTTAATTAAGTTTTCCATAAACAAGTAGTGCAGGATCAGACCCATATCAATTTATGGCAATAAGTCTAACCATTCCATCAGCTTAAGAGCAAAGCAAAAATAGTTTAGATCAGCTGTTTATACAGACCACTATGATGAAGGAAAAACTGGGAGAGGGGAAACTCTGTTACTCCTGAAAGAGATAACATGGCTCATAATTGTGCAGGACTAGATCCTGTGTAAAGAGGACCTTTACAGTATTAAGCAAGCATTAGACCAAGCCTAATGAAAAATTCTTTTCTTGAACAGTAGGCCCAATAAAATGCCAAGTGACATTGTAGCTCTCATCAAGTGTGTAAGCAGGGCTACCCCATATGGTTCAAGACAAAGACAGGTACAGCGCTGGGCTGTGCAATTGGGAAAGGTGAGAGCAAACACTGGCAACTGAAATGACAAGAGATCTTCATTTTGCTCTTGAAAACAAGGCCTCAGGCACACCCCTTATGAGCAGAAGAGGAGAAAAATCAGGCTTCACTTTTTGCAAATTACACAGAGGCACAACTTCAACTGTCTACAAAAATTAGATTTCTGGCTTCAGGCTAGCTTTTCATTTCAGTGAAATCTAAAGTTGAGTGAGGCTGGACCCAAAGCATATATTCCACAGTTCAGCATAGTCAGTCTAAAGACTGGATTTTGTGGGTTGGCTTCATAGTCAGTTGAGCTTCATTGGTAAAGATGTGCCATCAGAAAAAAAAAAAAAACACCACCACAAACAAAACAAAGCAAAACACAAATAAACCCACACCAAAACAAACAAACAAAAAAACAACCCCAAAACCAGGCAAAAGGCCTGCTTGCTAATTTGTTTGCAATGCATCCCAGTATATATTCAGCCTTCATTGCTGTAAGGGTATATAGCTGATCCACGTACAACTTGCTGTCTGTAGAACCCACAGGTCCTATCCTGTAGCGCTGCTACCTAGCAAGTTGGTCCCCAGCCTGTACTGATGCATGGCTTGCCCTTCCCCAGGTGAAGGACTTTGCATTTGTCCTTGTTCAACTTCATGACGTTCTTGATAGCCCATTCCTCCTGCTTGTCTAGATCCCACTGAGTTACATCCCTACCCTCCCTGTGCATCAACTGCTCCTTCCAGTTCAGTGTCATTTGGAGGCTGGCTGAGATGCTTTCAGTCCTGTTGTCCAGGTCACTGATGAAGGCATTAGCACTGGCCCCAACTGGTATCAACCCCCAAGGAACACCATGAACTGTTAGACCTGAAACTGTAGACCCTTCAAGTTCCAAGGTCCAGCCAATTTTTTACCCCTCCTTACAGTCTGCCCATCCAGTCCAGTTGTCCTTGTTTGGCTAGCAGAAGTTATGGGGTAGTGTTGAAAGTCTTGCTAAAGACTTGCTACTCTCCCCTCATCCACAGATGCAACCATTTCATTGTAGAAGGCTGTCAGAATGGTCAAACATGATTTGCCAGGGGAAAAATCGAAGCTGACTCTTCCTGGTCATGGTCATATCTTTCATGTGTCTGGAAATAACGTTTTTGAGAATTTCCTCCATAGTTTTCCCAAGGACTGAAGAAAGTCTAATCAGCCTGTAGTTCCGTAAATCCACTTACTTGTCTCTCTTAAAAGGAAGGCATATTGTTTTCCTGTTTACAGCCATTGTGGAACTCTTTATGGAATTTGATTTTTAATATTCTCATGTTCATTATTCTAATTTTTAAATGTTTATAATTCCTTCCACTTTGAGTATCCTTATCTCTTGCTGCTAACTTGGCTGATTCTCAGGGTATATCTTGATTTTCTGTGTGAACAGTCTATCATTGAGTGATTACTTGGCAATTGTTTCCAAATTTGTGTCATATTTCTAGAAGGTTTATATTTCAGTTGTAAAGCTTTCTCCTGCAGAAAGTAGGTGTACAGCATCCCAGCCCAGAAGTGGATTTGGAATTTTCCTTTATAAATTGTTACCTTTATAAAATTCCTACCCTCACCAAATACTTTATCTATATTGTTTCTGTGTGCATGTGTACTGGAATAGGAAGCTACATAATTTGGAGAAACGTTTAACTCATTTGCAGCAAAACAAAGGTATATGTTAAAAATGTTTAATCATTCGCTTGGCAAATGTTGTGTGAGTAGCTCTGTATTTTTGATACTAGTCATACATAAAAGGTAGCTGCTGCTTTTGAAGTGAATGAGAGTTTTTCTACTCATTTCAGTGGGAATAAATTGAAACCCTTAATTAAATTTTGTCACTTATATCAATCTTCATGGAAGAACTTGAGCATAGTGATATTTTCCTCATAGATATATCCTTGTGGGATAATAATTGAAAATGTGAATTAACCGCATTAACTATCACATAATCAGGGTATTTTTTCTGATGATAGTCAAATTTCTGATTGACTTGCATTGCTACAGTAGTGACTTGAATTAAATTACTGCCATTTCAGTCCACTAACAAAAGCACAGCAAGAGCATTACAAGGAATTCTGAAACAAATATACCCCTGCTCTGCTTTGCTTTTGATCAAACTGTTTCTCAAGCTTCTTTCTTAGCATCATGAATACAAGTGTCTCTAGACTGTACCACAGCTGTTTCAGGTACTGAAATAAATGAAATACCCATTATTTTCTCCCCCTCAAGTGGCTGATCTTTCCCTCACCTTCTTTTCCCCTTGCTCCTTCTCCTGCTCCTTATGTCTGTAGAAAAAAGCATTTTTTTCTTCATTCAGTTTGTCAAGGCTGCTGAACAAAGCCTTTTATCCCCACTGGGCCTCTGAAAATGTGCCATGGTTACCCTCCACACTTGGAGGGATTTCCCACATCCCTCCTGAAGGTGTTCTTCTCTTTTCCTCAATATATATTAATGAGAAAGCTCAGGGGTGTAACCATGTATTGAAAAGTGGACCGATTATCCTGTCGTGAGGAGTAGGCAAATTCTAATTTGCCCAGATTAGAAGGAGTGAACTCCATCCTCTAGTACATGCCCTCACCTATACTGAAATGGTTTTCATTTCCCCACTGGACTTTTACATATTTTGTTCCCAAGAGCATGCAGGGGTGATGTGCTAAGAAGTGCTAAGAAACCTCCAAAGACAGACAGTAGATGATTGTATAGGTTTTGCAACAGTACCAGTAACAGAATAGGAGGAAGATCAGCGATAAAGTTGGCTACATCCATCTTTGGAGACAGACAGTTTCCAGCTCCTGAGTAATCATCTGCTGAGATCAGGAACAGACACATCGTCCTGGTAGGCAGAAAAAAATCTATTCCAAATCCATTATGAAAGAACTCCTCAAGAATTCAGAGGGCGTGTTACTGCCAAGCAGTCTGAGTCTGAACTAACTGAAATGTTCCTCAGGCTTACCTGTACCACTAACCACACTTCTTACTCTAGACATGGATACTACCTTGAAGGAACAAATCAAATTAATTAGGAAGCTTAGAGAGCTGGAGCAAAGGACTTAGGGAAACACAGGACACATAAGCATCAGGAACATGGTCTTGGCCAGTTCTTTCAGTGAAGGGCCAAGCTCATGAAGGGATAACTAGGGTTCAGACCCTCCTGCTCAGATGGTATAACTGGGATGGAGCGTGGCTTCTTTGACTGCAGAACAGCGTTCCATGAGATAGTGATAGGAGGAGTGCCACCTGCTGACAAAGACAAAGGAAAATCACATTTGCTTATTGTAACTGCCCTTGAAGGGAAGGATGACAGAAACGTTCAGGAAAAATTTCTTCACCAAAAGGGTTGTCAAGCATTGGAACAGGCTGCCCAGGGAAGTCGTTGAGTCACCATCCCTGAAAGTATTTAAAAGACGTGTAGACATGGCGCTTAGGGACATGATTTAGTGGTGGACTTGGCAGTGTTAGGTTAACAGTTGGACTCCATGATCTTAAGACCCTTTTCTGACCTAAATGATTCTATGATTCTAGGTATGTGTCAACACCAGTGACTTTGACAAGGACTTAAAATCAAAGGCATGCATAGGGCCATTCATGAACAGGTCATAAAAGGAGTGAAGTGAATGAGTCAGTCAATCCATTGAACAAGTCCGATTATTTCCCCTTTATTTCCTGTCTTTCTTTCATTAGCACAGACGTCTTACTAGATGATCAAGATAACAAGTTAACTGGTGCAACAGAGGCTTGAAGAGGTGGCTGACACAGCAGATTTGTTCAGTGTCTATCCAGCCATATTATGTATAGGGAGGGACTAGATGCAAGTGTCCAGGTAACGGTAGAAGAGGAAAGGAACAAGGTGCTAATACATTGGGGATTTGAAATAGGTCACTGAACTAGAAGGATCAGCAGATGAACTCTTTTGTGGGTAGTTAGAAGAATCACCCAGATTTCAGGAGCTGTTGATCATAGGGATTTGGGGGATTTTTGTAGAAAACTATAGCAGTTAAGGAAAGCTGTCCTTCAGAGAAAGGGCACACACCCACACACGTGCGCACACACACACACACAGAGGAATCCAGACAAAGTATAAGAAATGTAGTTAGAGATCAGCTGAGCTAACTTGTGAATTTCACATTGACCTTACAAGAAGGACACGTACACAAACTATGTCATAGCATTGAAGATTATTGCTGAAGGAAATAGGGGCTAACTCTGGAAGCCAAGAAACAAAAAGAAATTCAGCTTGCAAGAGGCATCAGTGATCGCAAGAAATTAATCTGTAAGTAGATTAGTAGTAAGAGGAAGCGCTGGGAGAATCTTGGCCCACTTCTTAACAGGAAGGAAAGCTACAGATGATACTTAGTAGGATAAAGAGTATTTTATGCATTTTTTTGCATCAGCTTTCACTGGAAAGGCCTCTGGTGAGCAAGGGGCTAGTGCTGTTCAAACCAAGAAGGAAGATCTCACCCTGTAACTGGGAAAGTACAGGCTACAGTGTACATAAACCTAGATGTTTTCAAATCAATTAAACCTGAAGAATACATTAAAGGACTGTCTAAGACCACATCAAAGCTACCTGAGAATTCATGGAGAATGAGGGAAATTCTACCATATTGGAAAAAGCAAGTGTGGTGCCCGTCTTCAACAAGAAGGATGTTTGGCATAAAGAGGAAGATAAACTGATGAATTATGGACCACTCACCTTAACTTAAGCTCTTTAAAAAATAAAAACTGCTTTAGGCACCAGAAAATATATGCTGAGAGCTGCCAAAATGGTTTTATCAACAGCACATTGCATCAAGCCAGTCTAATTTCATTCTACAGTAGATCTACACAGGGTAAGAAAGAAGCTGAGAAGGTCATATATTTTGATTTTATTAAGACATTACACCATCTGCCACAGTATTCTAATAAGGAAGCAGTGAAACTTGGTCTAGAAAAGTTACCTAGTCATGGTTACAAAACTAGTTGTAAAAGTATGCCAGGGAAGAGTTATCAGTGGTTCACTGCCAGTATGGAAAGATGTGTCAAGTTGGTTCTGTAGAGTGTCCAGTTTTGTCTTACAATATATTGATGCTCTGAATGATGGAATTAACTGCACTTATAAAGTATGCAAGTATTTTAGAGGATAAAATTAGCATTCAAAATGATCTTGACAAAGTGAAGAAAAGGTCTGAAAGACCAAATTCTAATTCAATAGCAACACAGGCTATTCCTGTAAAATAAGAACAATTGGCTGCAAAGACAAAGGACTAGAAACAAGCAGAGAACAAGATACCTTTCCCAAACATGTTAGACCTTGCATATTCCATCTTGAAACATCTGATTCTCTCTTACTCTAGGGAGTTAGGCACAAGATAAGCAGTGCATCCCACTCCTGAGAACAAGCATCTAACAGCTAGACCTGATCGTGCCTGATGACTTTTTACATTCTTTCTTATGTTTTGCTATCACAGAGCCTCTGCTTTAAATGGCTTCAAAGCTGTTTTACCTTGCTTTTAGCCAAATGTTTCTTCAAGGTGTTCAGCACTTCAGAGATGTAGGACAGCTGTTTTATCACGTTGCCTGTAAATTACAACAGACTGGTTGTGTCTGCCAGAAGCATCCTGCCCTGTGAGCGGATGTTGAGAAAGGATTAAGCATGCTTGGCTGCCTCACTGAGACATTTGGTGGAGGAGGAGCTGAGAGGAGGCCTTTACCAAGAAAGGCTCCAGAACACTGACTGAGTCACCCTGGACTTGGGACCCCATGAACAGATATGACTGGGGAGGAGCTTTGATGCCAGTCCTAAAATGTCATTGTCTTGAAGTCCATACAACATGTGGGCTGCATAGGAAAACAGGCTGGGAAAAGTACCAGTGCACAAAAGCATATTCTGATAAAGAGGATGCTAAAAAAAACTATGTCCTTTTCAGTCATGCATATTAAAGTAACTGAATGTTCCTTTTTCATTTTTGGGTGGCAATCACAAAAAACAGATGTTACGCTATGTTAATTTTTGTCACTGGCATCTAGCCCCCTGGCAAGATTAAAACAACTGTTGGCATCTTTGGAGCAGCTGGGCAGCAGAGCTGCTTCCTTTACTTACACAATACCATTCTGAATAACCTTTGAGCCTAAGATTTTGTTGCTTTGTAATCTGTGTTTTGGCAGTCTTCTCTGCCACTCCCCCTGTTCAAGTATGGTATTCCCCAATCCTTACAGAGTCTAGCGTGTATCTTTATTACACCATAAGCTTTGATGAAAAATAGATGTAAAATCCATGACATCTATGACACCCATTTAATTTCCACTGCAGAAGGAAGGACATATTCAGGGTTATCTTTGCAGTTTAACTTCTTAGTGTCTTTTTGAATTCAAACTTCATCAGTAAAGCAGGATAAACAGACTTCAGTACTGCGTCACACATTTCACCTGGCTGGCTAACATAAGTACATAATTTTACATAGAATGTTGAATACTTCTGACATTAGATATATGATTTAAAAATAAAAATGTGAGTCATTGGCAAAAAATCATTTGAAGAATGAGCACTATTCATTCCAGCATTGATAGGTGGAATAAGAAAAATTATTTCTTATAGATCACAGTTCTTTTGCTAGGAGCTATATGTGATGTATTCTGGGGAAAAAATGAAAAAAATCAAACATAAAAATGATCTACCTATTGGTCAAGTGTACAACGTTAGGAATGTGTCACTGATAAAATATAAAGAGGTAGAAATACCATACACCTGGTTAGACATCAGACATAACTTTTCCTCTGTTTTAGTTAATTGTCATTAGGAAAGAGTCCAAAAGTAAACAATCTGCAGCTTATCACTTCTGCAATCTACACTCTAAGTTGTAAGATCACACAATAAAATACTAGATAGTGCTATATAATGTAAATCCTATGGGTGGGTGTTCCAGCAGTAAAATGGGAGATATACTTAGTAACTAGAAAAGAGAATCATGATTCAAGGGAGAAGGGGAAAAGCTAAATGGAACAGTGTTCCAACACTCTTTGAGCATTTTAATGGTTTTTACCATAATGTTTGTAGAAGGAAAGACCATGTTTGTTCAAATATTACCTCTTAAAAGTGTTTTTCTGTGAAGTTGAGAAATAAATTGATACCTTTCTACTAAATGACCCCTTATGTAGCCAGCACTGTAGACATTTTCCCCCATCAAATAAAAAGCTGAGTGAAATAAAAAGTTTAAAAGAATCTTAAATGAACTCAGATACCAATTACATAGATGTAATATTGCTAGCTTGCCAGAACCAATAGGATACCTGTAATATATTGAAAGCCATTTTATATGACTTTGAATCTAAACACCACCTGATCCCCTAGTGCCTATAGGACATGTAGAGCTGCTGTGACAAAGCCCAACCGAAAGACTTTACTAATGCTAAAAGTCTCATAAAGATAAAAGAAGGGGAGCACAGCTAAGTAAGCCACTGTGATCATAACTAATGCCTGAGACTGTCCTCTGACACAGAGGCACTAGTACCAAACCCTTCCAGTCTCCAAAACATATAGTTACGTCCCAATTGCTTGTCAGGAATGGGCTTTGGCCCATACTAACTCCCAAACGATATTTGAGAGTGGGAGACTGCCAGTTGGCCTGGGCCAAAACTGTGCTCATGGGCACTCTAACAGTTCAAAATTACAGACAACTGAGTTCCAGTGGCCACAGCATTCATGCACATTTTTTTACTCACTCATGGAGACAGAGCCTTGGAGGACAGAGGAGATCTAAGCAGCGTCTTGAGTTGTATTATGCCAACTATTCCCCTTTGACTCTGGAAAGGAAAATGCAACTGCTCTGTGCTACCATTCATCAAGAATGCGTAATGCAATGGGCAAAAATTGTCATAATTTCCAGTATATCTTAATAACAATCAGCCATTTCCGTCATGCTTGCTGTCAAAAACTTAGGCATTTAGAGTAAGTTGGACTGTTCCCTCTGCAGTCAGTCAACAAAGAAGAAACAAATATTTCCTATCTCAAACCCTGTTTTCAGTGGGATAAAATGATCTCTGGAAGTGCCTGCTTGTTGCCTGCTTGTCTTTGCCTCCATTGACTACAGAAGGAGCAGAAACTGCATCATCATTTAAGAAGGAAAAAGTAGGTGAAATGAATTCCACAATTGCCACCTAAGATTTCTTTAGCTTCTGCAGGCTTGATGAATATATTATCTATGGGAAACATGGTTGCATGGAAAATTCCACTGGAAGTTTAATTTGATGCATCCTCTTGAAAAGAAAGAGACTTGCTACTAAAGGGACTGAGCAAGTTGCTGCTAGAATTAAGGAGTTCCTGGCTTTTAGCCTTTGTTCAGTACTCTGGATCTTGCCAGCAGACAACCTATATGTTTGGAAGGAGTAGATATTTTAAAGGAAGAATGGTGTGGTAAAATAGTTCTTAAAAAACAGTTTGGGGGAATACATTCAATGCAGCCTCATGAATCATTTGTGAAATATCTGCCTATACTACTCCTAAGGTTTTCCGGTAGCATTGTGCTTTATGGAATGAACTTGTAGTAAAATGGTCCTAATATGAGGATATGCTGTTACTAACTCTTTTCCAAATTTCACTGGACATATGTGGGATGGAGAATAACTACTGAACATAGATATCAAAACTGAATGTTCTTTTAATAAAGATAGAAAAACTCTACTAGATTTATCATATATCTGTATATGCTGTTTATGTCTCTTTGGGAATCATAGACAAAACCCTGCAGGATATATTTTTAGATTACTGCATGATTTCACGTGACTTGAATCTAAATTTAATCCAAAATTAAAATGAGTAACTACATTATTTCAAGCCCCCAGAAGCTGGAGACCAGTCCAATAGATAATTCAATACCAAACCAAAGAACTTGACATGCAGTGGGGAAAAATGTAGAAATACATCTTTACTTAACAAAAGAGGTGATTAACTAGTTGAAGAAACAACAGAGTGTGTCACCCAGGGACACGGAAGGGACTGCTATCTAATGAAGAGAGAGCTGTTATTGTGTTAAGCGTTCCTACAGTTATACATTTTAGAACACTCATTAAAAAAAGGTGACTCAAAGGCAACTTAAGTAATTTATTTAGATTCCCTGTCCCTTCTGGGTTGAATGTGGAGCTATAGAAAGACACTTAACTGTTGGCAGAGAGGACCAAAATCCCTAGGACATCCAATGATACAAGTCCCCTGTTTCCCATGAATATGTGCAGTCAAACCCCACGCATTAATAGCAGCCAGTGCTTTATTCCCAGGTCTGTTAAGCCTTTAGCTAAAATTCTACTTTTGGGGGGGCAGAGCCTGTAAACAAAGGGAAGCACATGACTCACAGGTACTTTTCTCTGTTGTTTTTAAGAGTAGGGGTCACCATCAGTTCATTTGTTCTTACTCCTGTAAAATGCAGACCATACCACATAATCCTAGCCTAGTAGCTTGTCTTTGGCAAAAGCATATTTTTCCAGGCTATGTCCAGGTCTTGTCATGAGAACTCAAGAACTGGTAAATCCACATCATACCTGACAGCTGGACACACAGGTTATTATACAAACATTACTAGCCATTTGTCCCTCTCCTTTTGTTTGTATTTGTCTGGCTTTAACATCCCTCTGTTGTTTCTCATTACACACACCTTCCTCCACTGCATCAGAAATATCTACGGTACTAACTGATCTGTGATTAATTACAGAACTGGAATTAAATTGTCAAATAATCCCATAAAGACAAAATATGGCGGTGACTTCCAGGACACATGGGCTTCAGCTCAATATACACTACAGGCTTAAAAGAAAAACATGTTATCACTTCTTCCAACCTATATGACTTATTAGTCCATACCCAGGCACGTGCCCTTTTTAACAATCTCCCATTCCCTCCAGTGTTTCCTAGCTGACTGTATCCACCTTCAGGTAGGCTGCATCGAAGCCTTTTTAAGCCACAATACATTCAGCTATTAGTAAGTACAGAGAAATGCCAGTTCATAATAAGCCAAGATGAAATATTTAAATATCCACTATTTTTGTCAGGTCTGAAAATGATGAAATCTTCCCAGTTCCATTATATATGCAGTTCCATGCCTCTGCTTCAACACTGCAAATCTACGAGCAACTGTTATTAACTGTTTTTCTATATTAAAGGTTATGTAGTCAGAAGTCTGTGGAGGACTTTGTTTGACTGTAAATAGCAAATTTTCCTCACCAGTTTTCACTGTGAATCACTTGTATATTCTCCACTGGTTCTGTCAGCATAACATCCCTTGCAAGCACACTGGAGGTACCACCCTCATGAGTAAAATGTACAGCATGCATCAGAAATGTACATTGTGGTCTGGAGAGAAGGATTTCCCTCAAATTCTTTTTCCATATATTGTCTTTTCTATTCATTTGTCATGAAAGGAATTCAGAATCAATAAGGAGGGAAGAAAGGAGTCCATTAAGATCACTGGCAGGAATAACAAGGAAAATAAGAAGTGTAGTAAAATCAAAATGCAAATTAAACAATGTGCAGACAGGATGTGTGTTTATGCCCACGTGCTTACGTACATGAGCACATGCGGAGCTATGTCTATACATTTGTGGACTAGTGTGTATAAATTCAAAGGGGCAGCTAATTCAATAGCTTGACTGTAAATGACTTTGCAACAGTCACCTTTCTTGCGACAGTTGCTAGGTATGTCTATGATCTGCCTATGTGAAGAGGTGATAGCACAGCACAGAGGTATGCAAAGGTGCTCAAGCAGGTCCTGGAAACAGCAGTTCAGATACTGGCAGCAGAACAGGTCATCCACCTAGCATTCTTCAAAAGAAAATTAGCCCACGTGTGTCTGGTCATGACAATGGTCATGATACAGTTCTAACATGCATGCTTCATCAAGATGAGTCCATCACCAGCGTGCATCTAGTAGACAGGGCAATAACATGAGATACAGAGCTAAAACAGAGAAAAAATAACCTTAGTGACTCAAAGTCTCACAGGATTCCTCCAGCACAGCAGACTGCAAGATTCAGAATTTCACTGCCCTGACTGATTTCTCACTCCCTGGAGCAATTACAGTAAATTTGGGGAAAGGGAATGCCACCACCAGGTTGCCCTAAACGGATCATCCTCCTACCTCCTCAATTAAAAAGCAAGCAATGCACCTCTGAGGCACAAATATTGCAAAATCTTTGAATTTTCAGAAATCTAACTGGGTTAAAGCAAATTTTAAAAGTCCAGTTGATGACTAAGATTTTTTTCTGCTTTTAAAAAGACGATGTATTTTGTTCTTGTAGGATGTTGAACCTTGTGTGCTGCTGCAATTGAAGGTGCATTATAATGGAAATGTAAAAGATGCCAGGCCCAGCATGTGTTTCCAATTAAGATTCTTCATTTTCTGCTCAGATGTTAGAGTATGACCTGATTAGCTCTTCCAATTATCAGAGCTCAGCTTCTGTGACTTCTTATCTTATTCAACAACTAGTGTCTGACTTTGGAGAGGAAAGAACCATATCCCTCAAAGATCAAGGCAATTTTTTGAAGTCCGTTGACATCATGGAAAATTTAGTGTGGGTCGGGGGAAACACTTCCAGCCTGTTTTCTGTCCTTGAGTCTCCCATGCCTGCTCATACACTGCAATAAGAAGCAATTAGCACAGCGCAAACTGCAACTTGCAACCTAACAGTGCAGGTAGATGTCTATTTTTCAGGTACAAAAATCTCACATAGTAGAATTTATTGCAGTAGAATTACCTGCAAATTGTTAAGGCTTAACACAATAGGAGAAGTTATTTCTTTCTACCTAGGATTCTTCAGTGATGTTATCAAATAAGGAGAAGCAAGAAAGTCCTTTCTTGAGAACTACTGTCCTTTGTCAGCAAGAAAAGAGCAGTGTATTATTTATGGAAAGCAAACAATACAGAATCAGAGTGAAAGCAACTGACATGAAGGATGGTAGATGAAGTGCCAGATTAAGTCTGAGCTTTGAAAATGCATTATATGTCACACATACAAAATACTTCAGTATGTCTGTTGGGTAAATTATATATAATTATCAGAAGATACCTTTTTGTGTAAATTTTACTTTAAGTTTTAATTTCAAGTGGTGGTCACTCATCTTCAGACAGGGTCATAAAAATTCTTTTTAAGGCACTTCTGCATCCTACAAAGGCAGCAGCTGCCTCTCCTCACCTTCCCCGAAGACATATATGTACATATTATGCAGCCGTTTTCAGTGTCTTGTTCTGCACCAGCAACATGAAAGAATAGCTAGAGAGATGGGGAAACCAGGAGCAGGTTCTCCAGCTGAGAAAGGGAATGTTTTTAGAACAGAGCTGCATACGCAAAGACTTAGCCTGGAGGTGGGTGTTAACGTAACTTTTTTAAAAGTGACAGTAAAAATGCAGTGCCCATAAATGGCAGGCCAGATGGATTTCTCTCTGCTTTCACGGGTTATGCCTCAAATACCACGATGCATATGTATTTGGTGTGTGAGGTGATTTTCCTTCTGGGTGAAATACACTCCTAGTCATTGCACCCAAAGCTTTCAGTATTGATAACACCATAGATAGACTGGGAGTTTTCCAGGCATTGAGATGACAGGTTTACACTTTATTGACAAAGGTGTCTGTTATCTCTAGTTTTGTCCTTATGTTTACCCCAGACAGCCTGCAATACACTTGCCCATACTGAAGCGTACCTTCAGTGTGAACATGCCCATGTCAAACAGAACTGAGAAGACTATGTACTCTGTGCTCATGGAGAATATTTACTGCACTCAATGAAAGGAAGGAGGACTTCTCTAACCAAGAAGTTAAACCTCTAGGTTCAGCCCCTTGTCTGGGTACCCTTTCTAACCAATCGAAGGAGACACATACCTCCAGAGGACAATTTGCCATGCCATCTTTAGGAGGGAGCAAAGTGGTGCCTTTTCTTCCCAATTCCCTGTAGTGACAGACAGGACGACCCACAGAAGTAGATGCTTAACTTGCGAGTGGCTGAAGGCAGGAGAGGTGAATGCTGTCCTGAGCATGTTCACACAGTGCATTAGCGCAGGATAGCAAGTCTCCTATAAATGCTCACCCCAGCATACCACACAGTAAATCCCCATAGAGACCAGTCTAGTCTAAGCAAACACAATCTGACCCTCTGGGAGTCCAAGAGATGAGAAGGAAAACAAAAAAAAAAAAAGAGAAAAAAGCCCATCAGCCCATATATTATGATGTATCTGGAATTATTAATGCTTATTTGTTTCAGTGCAGTTTAGGATGTCTTCACCTCTGCCTTTCCAAACCTTTTTCAAAAATATTCTTACTCCTAGCTTTGCAGAGTTGTGTGGGATTGCAGTGATGCAGATTGTACTCTGCTAGAACTTTCTAGCCTGAGTTGCACTCCAAAACTCCCACAGACTTGCACTAGAAATTTTAGGCTTGTAAAGTCTCAGTGTAACTTTTCAAAGTGGGATAACGGAACCTATATCACTCAGATGCTTTTATATATTAAAGTTCTTTTTGCTTAAGTCTAGATCCTGAAGTCTCTCTCGTTACCAGTCCTTTCCAGTAAGGTTACTGTAACTGAAAGAAGAAAGGCTTAAGGAGCAGGTAATTAGTGTGCTTACTGTGGGAGGGAACAAACAAAAGAAAAACAAAAGGAGCTATAGATTTCTGTGTAACCATGAAGGGGGGGAAAAAAACAAAGCCCTTTTTACTGTACCTTAGGGAGGTTCGTCACATCATGTTTCAATAACAGGAGTGTTCTCAAGAAAAAAAGAGACAGGAATATACAAGGTTCTGCCTTCAGACTCCTGCTGAGCAATAATGGAAGTATAACTAATTAAGGGCCTGATCCAGGGCCCATTGAAGCCAAGTGAAAGCCTCCCACTGATTTCAGTGGGCCTTGGATCAGCTCTAAGTGCATAGAGTGTAAATATGACTGCATTAAAAACATGATGAGCCAATGTCTGCTTTCAGTCGCAGATGACTGCATTATGATGTGCCGCATCCAGAGCTGGCTCAAAACTTCTCAGGAGCATCGCGCAGTCAAAGGTTACTACTCTAAAATGGAGAGCTTGAGCAAAGCTACTCTTGATGTGAGAAGGGTAAATGGGCAAAGCTGGTAGAGAGAGGCCTTGGGGAAAGCTGTGGTGAGCCAAACTTGCTGCTTCTCCTGCCACTGGGTGGATGAAAGAGAAGAAATTAGTACTTTTGCAAGAATTTCCCTCTACTCAGCAATCCCTCAGTAGCGATTTTGGAATTCCCAGTGGTCTGTTGTCTACTTTTCCTATGCACAAAGACAATCCTTCTCCCACTGATGACAGAGATCTTTCTACCACACTGTTCAGGTAGCCCTTACTTGTTGATTTGTAAGAACTGAAAGCTAATGACTCTATAAGGGAATGGCACTTATTTTATAATTTCTTTTAACAAAGAGTCCTGACTAGTTTGGTGCTAATTTGTTTGTAGAGAACAGAAAATCTGTAATTGCATTAGTCCTTAGGTTCTACAAATGCTTCTTTTTAATTCTTTGGCCATTTATAGTACATTAGCTTAGTTCTTAGTGAACAAATATTCTCCCCAGTTTCCTAGTGTGGGCTGACCTACAGCACAGTCTTCATATGCCTGTTCCTGAGGTCACTCTCTAAAGGCTATGACACAGCTGACTACAAAAGTTGACACATCAATATCATAGGGAAAAAAAAAACCAACCTAGTTTGAAAGGCTATTTGCAGTCCCCATAGGAGCGTGGAGAACGAAACCTTTGATTTCCAGTGCTCTATGGTGTGTTACTCCTCTTTTTTACATCTTGTTAAAAGTGTAAGTTCAAATTGCCTGGGGGCCTTCCTGCATGCACTGCTTTACAGCAGCCACACCTTTTCTCTACCCCAAAACATAAATAAATAAAAGCCTACCCATGCAACATCTGTTTACTCCCTTGTATTCTGAGTCAGTAGATTAGACTTAGAGAAGAAACATAATATAATATGTTAACACCCAGGGGGAAAAAAAAAAAAAAAAAAAAAAAAGGCTCACTCATCCATAAGCAAAACACACAGAATACAGTTCATTCTGGTCTTAATTCTGCAATCAGCAAGAAGACTGCCACATGAGAAACTATCTAGGCTGAAAAAATGTATCATCTTCTTTCCACTACTGTAGTAATTCTAAGCTGTAAAATGCATGTTCTTTTCCCACAGAAAGGGGACTAGCAGGCAGAGAACAAGAATTTGGCAAAATAATTTATTGAGTCAGGCCTGTTATTACATGAGTTAATTTGAAGTCCTGGACTCTGCCAACTTTTAACACCCTCTTCAGCCTACTAGAAGAAGTTAAATTAGTAGACTCTGGTGCAATGGCAAATACTTTAAACATCTGAAATGCTGGAACTCCACATGCCAAGCAAGACAGATGTAATCCTCTGTTCTCTAGTTCTAATCAAAATAAAAGCATATCTTCTGTTCCAGCCAGAAAAAAAAAAAAAAAAAAACCAACACAGCAACCACACAAGACTACACATTATGCAAGCTGGGGAAAAAATCAGCCTTCCCAATGACCAATAAAAAAGGAGAAACAGAACCAGGAGTCAATCTGTATCCTTTTTTTCCCTATTCTTTAATCTACCAATTTTTTAATGAATGGTATGGCTGAATCCACAACCTGCCTTATAAACATGCAGTGTGTACAGAAAACTAAACTGACCCTGACAGGAAAACAAATATGACCAGTAATAGCTGATCTTTACAGGATGGGTTCTAGGTAGAAGAAATAACTGAGTTCAGATTGTCATTGATTTTGTGGGTGTCTCCTCTAGGTTGACTCATAGCATTGCCTTAAATTTATTCAAATTGACTCCTTAGGTACTATTTTACATGTATTTTCTTTTTAATCAATGATCTATTGATAAATAATTCTGATAATCAATCCTTTTTTCCTGAAAAATAAAGAAGTAAACATGGGGAAAAAAAAGATGCAAAATCAAGAAAAGTCAGAGAGGGTAAAAAATCTTTAAAAAGGAAAAAACAGCAAAAGGCTCTAGAACAAAAAAAGGAGGATTTTCCCCTTTGCAGACAAGAAGCAATTTGTGTTCTGAGGTGATGCATCATAATGTTGACCAAAGAAAAATATGTTTCTTGCTTGAGAAAGTGATTTACTCTCATAGGCTTAAAAAATCTGCACATAAAGCACTCTGAAACATGATGTCACCATTACCATTACCTTGCTACCACCAATGGAAATCAAACCTTGTCTAGTAATGAATGAATCATACTATTGCTTTCCACGAAGGGACAATGCAGTCTGTGTCTTGATATTATTAAGTAGGCATTCATATCACACAAATGAGAGAGAGGGAAAGAGAGACCAACCAACCAACAGATAGACACATTCATATATATATACACATACATATATATCTCTCTCATTGTGAAGAAGCATGTGATAAGAATCTTTACGTTAGACCTGTGCTGCAGATGGTGGTTTTAGATACTACAAGCAAACCACTGCTCTGTGTTAGGTAGATCCATTCAAGCTCAACATGGTCAATGCAAACCTCTCTCCTGAGCTTAGCTTCCATGGGAAAGTAAAAAGAGAACCATAGCAACAAATGAAGAGAAGAGATGCTAGCAAGAAAAGATTCAGAGAGTGAGCTGCATTCTTAAAGTGTTGGTTCCACAGAAAGACACAGAGCAGTTCTTCACAGTAACATGAAAACTCCTCCCTTCAAAGACATGAGAACTTTTCAAAAAATGTTCATAAAGCACCAAGAGTTCTTAAAAACCAGGTTCACTTACAAAAGAGGTCTGCCCAAATAAAAGACAGGAAAACAGGTAGTTTTTCAGATTCTCTTCAGATGCCTGTGCAATCTATTTGTTTAAAACAAAATCAAACAAACTTCTCTAGATGAGTTCCAGGACTATGTTTCTGACTGCATCCAAAAAAGTAAAAGAAATAGTATCTTTCATACCATTGTTTTTCCTTTTTCTGTTTAGAAGACTGATATAAGTTTTTTGGGATAGAAGGCAGGTCTCAGTGAAATTGTGTTTGGACTAGGGTTCATAAAAAAATGAAGATTTGGAAAAGGGAAGGTCCTGATTTTATCCAAATTGAATGATTTGTCCATAATCCAAATCGGTCAATTTTTTTTAGACATAATTGAACACCTTAGGGCACTCATGGAAAAACTGTATAGATTGGTTTCTATTCTAGCCAGTTCAGATATCTGGCCCAGAGCCTAAAGAGATTACTTCTGGCCAAAAATAAAATGGATATTTCAAAGGTCCATTTTACTTCTGAAATCTTTGCTTAGTAGGAAGTATTGCTGACATTTGCTACTATTAAATTTTAATTTGTCCAACTTGAAAAAATCAATGTTTTAACCTAATGATTTTTCAACAAGCAAGAAAAATACAGAGCACGCTGTTGGGCAATTGATAAGGAATGATAAACACAGGAATTCAGGATACAATTTTGCTAATACACACCAAAGAATAACAGCAAACATTTGTCAAGACTATTATCATTTGTACTGGCTACTTTTACACTGGCCAAAGACGTGACAATTTGTTGACATAGCTGTCCTGACAGGATATCCTGGGACAGACACATCTGCTCTAGCAGAATATAGTTCTATAATATCATACCTCATTTCACTTGGGACACATGAAGTTGTCACAGAGATGATACCTCTAACCACAACTCCAGAAGCTATTTTCCACTAAAATGTGCAAGTATTCTCATAGCAGTAGAGAGATCCTCATGTAAATAATAAAGAATAAAATACGTAACACATACAGTGCAACAATACCCTAAAAACCTCTCAAAATATATTTCAAAACCATTTTTCAACACTGCCAGTACACACTTGGTGTTACTTGCAGCATAGGTTACAGCTCCCCTTTTGAAGAATTAGTATTTCTAATACTAGCGAGAGTAACAATGCAACCCTTGCATGTTACTTATACATTATCGTTTGGAGTAGTTGAACCTACATGTCCTTACTGTTGTCCAGGAAAAAAAAAAAAGAGGTCCAGTTTTTTTTAAGGTGTATAGGTGCCAAAATAAGCAGATGTGTCCCACAAAGTACTTTCATAACTGGCTGGACATCTACTCCCATCCATTTCTCAGTGTCAGCACCTGCCTAGATGCTTCTGAAATTTCCACCAGTCTCCATATGTGCTCCGGACAGATCAATGTTCTTCATAATTTGACACAGCCCTGGCAGGGTGTGAAAGAACAGTGAAGAGAGACCACAAATAGAAGGTAATAGGAAGTGCCTTTTCTGATCAGTGCAGCCTGCAAGGTTAAACCAAAGTAATACCTTTCTGAGCAGCCCTGAAGGAGTTAAATAATTCACAAGGACTGGCAGACAGATGAATGAACTCCCTACAGGAAGCTCAGCAATTCAATCTGGGGTACTCCTGAAAGGAGACTGCGTACCTTCATGGGTTACAGTCTATTTGAAGAAAGTGATAAATGGCAATAGAGGCCACAAAATCTCCCCTGTCTCACCTCCTCCTTTCAATTCCACTCCTGATAGACAGTACACATATTAACAGCTTTCTATGTCTTTCAAGGGTATGTATTTCTGGCAAGGACATATACTTTTCTGACAAGGTTTACAGAACATTTTGTTCTGCACCATGTATACACATGCTGCTGGATTCTATTCCTATTATATATTCAAACACCACACATAAGATTGCCATTACACAATCTGTCTTGAGCTGTCCCAATAAGCAGAAAAAGTCCAGACTCCGAGGTAAAAAAATAATCACCCTTTACTTAATTCTTATCTGGAATCAGCTTGCCTGGTCTTTCTGTACTGATAGGCACACAGTGGGAGAAAGCCACTAAGGTATCTGTTCCCCACCTCTCCTTATCTGTTCTTTCATCCATCTGCACCTGCTCTTAATAACTTCATGGAGGCTTGTCATTTCAGGAACATCTACATAATTGTATTCTATCAATACAAGTCCTCATGCCCTTCTCCATTATGCCACCACAAAACAATTTCAGTGGCATTTAACCATCTGCTTAAACAGGTGTGCAACTGCTGTCCTGACTAGAGAGGTTTTGCAGTATTGCTACCTTAATCCACGATGAAGGCTGGCAAGCAGAGGAATAGACTTTGTCAAGGATTCTAGACCACCAACAATTTTCAGCTTAGCCAAAAATACTACAGCAGTAAGTGTACTTTGTACAGCCAGCAGGAGGTCATCTCAGGAAGCACTGGAACGAAGGAACTTATACTATTGCAGAAGAAGAAAGAAAACAGTGTTAAATTAATTTCTAAAAGGGATTAATTAATGCATATTTTACACTAAACTGGTACTCTTATTCTACTATTGAACAACTTTACTTGAGTATGGATAAAATGAAAAATCAAACTCATTTTTCATGGGTGATGTAAAAATCTACGAGATATCCATTTAAAAAAAATAAAATGACAATCCATTCTAGTCAGGAGAGTTACACAGTGAGTTATTGTCCAAGTCCTATCACATCCAGAGTAAGGAGGACATAACTTTATAGTCTTCTCAGAAGATGGAGGGCTGTAGCAAAATGAGGAATAGGAAGAGCTGCACAACAACAGAGAGTTGTGCAAGCAAGGCTTTGTGCAATACATTTAAATATAAATTGTTCCCTGATTAAAATTTTTATCCCATACCTAGAAACTTGTAACTTAACCAAATACACCAAAGACAGCTATTACTCTAGAGCTGAAATTGTGCCCCGAGATAAACATATTGACCGTCGTAGTTTACCAAGGCCTTTGGGGAAGCTACTGTCGCTGTTTGAGGCCCTGAAGGTGCATATTCTGCACCACCTGTGGGTAATACTTTGAGCAGCAGAAGGCACAAATTCCTGTGGAACTGTCCCATGTGAATTCTCCACTGCCTAGCAGTAAGCTCAGTCCAAGCAATGGCTCCTTCTCAGCTCCCAATTTTCGAAAAATTTCTGATAAATTAATGTAATTGAAACCTCTAACCACTCTGAAAAATGTGGTTGAAACTGACCTCAAAACTGTTGAAATGTTGTTAGAAGAGGACAAAAAAAGACACTGTAGTCACAACAGACTTGTTTCAGTAGGAAATCAGAATAAAAAAGAATGATAGCCCTGGGGTCATTTATAAATATATTTTATTTTAAAATGGATGAATTAAAAAAAACAACATAGAAGTTGGCATAGAAAAAGGCATTAACATCAAGGTCTCAGAAGAAATTAGGCATTTTTTTCAGTCACATCAAATACCAATCTTTGCTGCAGCGTCTCCATTAAAGTGCAAATAAGAAGTCACCAGTTTAAATTTTCCTTCAGCACTGCCAGAAAAGACCAGTGATTCACCCATCTAACTGCCATTGTTTTGGCTGGGGAAAAAAAAAAAGGAAAAAAAAAAAGAATGAGTTGGATGCACATGTCCACATAATCTATTTGAAACTGAACATTGTCTCATTTGTGGAGTGATTTTATTCAGCTCTCCACCCTGTTAAGCTGTTTTCATACTCTTCTGTCAAACAAGTGGAAGCATCTTGGACCTTCAACGTCTAAAGCTAAATTCCAAAAGCTCAGTTCTTTCACCTTTTCCTCAAACATCATGTACAGACCCATCAAACAGGGTCCAGTCTCCTGAGATAGATCTGAATAGGCTGGTACCCCTCACACAGCATATCTTCCATGAATAGTTGCTCAGGACCTGAACATAGTACAGCCTTATTAGCACAGCACTATGTCCAAGCTAATAAACTCTGCTTCTCAGCAGGCTGCCTGGCTGCTCTAGGAGATCCTGCCATGCTGACACAGCCATTCTACCTCCAGTCTCCAAACCGGAGCTCTGCTCTACTGTGCAACCCTCCCCTCTTTGCATAACTCATGTGGGTTTCTCCTGCCTTTCCATGCCTTTGAGCTCCCTCAAGCATTTCTACCTCTACATGATATTTCCTCTCCCCTACCTGGCATTATCCCCCCATTGTTCCCCTCTCCTCTACTCATGCAGCATGAGCTGGCTCTGCTGAAGGCAGGTGATTTCCTTAGGATTAAATACAGAAAGCCAAATTCTGATGTTTCTTCCCACAGAAAGCAGTTCTGCTAATCTCTTGAGGAGTAAAGTACCACTCAATGTGGCTATGCTTGGTAGAACAGGCCCTGAAGGAGGAGTTCAAGATTTTAGCTCACTAAACTCAGCAGCAGCAGCAACAACAAGAAGGAAAAGTAGCAAGGGAAAAGCTGTATATTTCAAATACAGCACATTCTGTAGATCAGAGACCTTCAAATTCAGAGAACACCAAGGAAATCAGGTTTAAATCATGATGCATTTCGACAAAATATACAACCAAAACATGGAGAGTGCCATATTTGTCTGTGCATCTACCAAGAAGGAGGCCAGAGGGGAGATGGGGCAGGGAGTGGGTGAACGGTTTGTGGCTTTTTTCAATTTCTCTAATCTAGCTCAGATTGCTATCATGACTTTCACTAAGGGAGATACTGTGTATAACTTCTGTAATAAAGAAGGTACTGTATTGTGCTAGGTAGAATGAAGAAAGGATTTAAAATCATAATAATAAAAGTTGTGCTGCAGGGCTCTCAAACTTGTAAGACAGATTTTATTCACTAAAGAGTTGTAGTGGGGTGTTTCTCTTTTCAAATAAGGAAGTGTAAGATAATTATAAAGTGCTGGGGTTAAATATTCTATACACATTTTCTGGAAGTGGAGCTGTGATGTGGTAAATCTAGTAGTTCTTGACTACTGTTAATTATATGTTTGGGTATGCCGAAGTAATTTTTCTGGACCAGTTTAGTAATATGGTAATAATTTCTTTCTCCCTGAATCTAAAATTCCCCTAAAATCACAAAAAAGGTGATTTTGAAAATGATGTGACTTTGTTGATAAGGTCAAATAAAGCTCATAAAAAAAAAACACACACACAAAGAAAACAAAGAAAACAAGCAAAAGAACCCCTCCTAAGGAGAAAATTAAAAATTATCCAAAGGGGCTAGAGGTCTCATGCCTGTCTGATAATGTGAGAAAAACTTCTCCTTTGGAGACCCAAGTAGCAGAAAACAAAAAAGGTAATTACTATCTGACAGCTTTCTCTAGATACAAAGAATTTGTAGCTCCTAATGGGCAGGTGCCCACATTAGAAAAAATATTAATTAGTACCCTTCTTGGCAGGCTCAGCTGACAAAAACATGACTAAATGAGCATGGAAACTGAAGTGCCTTCTGTGATGATAATTGCATGTACCCACATTTATTGTAATTTGGGATGTGATTTTCCATTTGGATCTGAATCACTGAAAGGGTCTAGTTGTTGTGATAACATACAGGGATAATGACTCTATTAAAACACTCAGGGCCTAATTTCCAAAGGTATTCATCACCCACATCTTTAATAGGATCAGAAAACTTTTGGTAGCTTGGAAAATTTGGATGCTCATCATAATTTCAGTGCAAAAACTGCCAAGTAAGAATTATGAGAAAGTCACAAAGTATCAGTGACTGTTGACACAATGAAAAACAACACCAAACTTTAAAAGAACAGATTTCATAAAAATGAGGAAGACAGAGAAGTGTGAGGGGGAAAATGTTTTGGTTTCTTTCATAGAATCATAGAATCGTTAAGGTTGGAAAAGACCCTTAAGATCATCGAGTCCAACCGTTAACCTAGCACTGCCAAGTCCACCACTAAACCATGTCCTCGAGCACCACGTCTACCCATCTTTTAAGTACCTCCAGGGATGGGGACTGAACCACTTCCCTGGGCAGCCTGTTCCAATGCCTGACCACCCTTTCGGTGAAGAATTTTTTCCTAATATCTAACCTAAACCTCCCCGGCACAGCTTGAGGCCATCTCCTCTCATCCTATCGCTTGTTACTAGGGAGAAGAGACCGACCCCCACCTCGCTACAACCTCCTTTCAGGTAGTTGTAGAGAGCAAAAGCAGCAATAAGTGTTGGTCCTGGGAACGACACATATCAGCAACTTTCTTCAGTAGCAGAAACACAAATTCAAATAGTATATTAAAACTGAATTATAAAGTTTCTAGAAAAGTTGAAGGTAAATTGTATTTTTCACAAGGATAGATTGTAAGCAAGAACAGAATGATATGGAAAAGGCATGTGCAATTTTACCGGATCCTCAGAAGTATTGGATGAAACCTTTCACAAGAGGCTGGTCCTCAAGGCTGTAACACTGAAATGCCATTCTGGGCTCCAACATACTGTGGGCCTGTTTGTGAAAAAGACCGACAGCTGTAACTTGGGAAGATCTGGGTCGTTCTGGTGATGTTCCATAAACCGGATTTATCTGACCAGTTGCAGAAACAATTACACAGCACCTCATAAAGCCCAAACAAGTCATTTTCCCCTCATGTAAGTGTTTGGAGTGTCTGCTTTAAATTTTCCAATAGTTATTATAATCACTATGGTAAACTTGTTCTTTTAACTTGCTTGATATGAAAACCTTTGTAGCCATGATTCATACCAGCTTGCATCGAATTAGTAGTTACATAGCAATCAATTTAGCAAAGTGAAAATCATTCTGACCTGAGGAATTACATCATGAAGGTTGATTTTAGAGGGTGGACAGAAAAATGAAGATATCTTGTTACTACTCTATACTCAGGAAAGGAAAAGGAGAATTGATTTCTCTCCAATAGAATGCAAACCGAGGTAGTCACTTTAATTTTGGTCTTTTCAAACACCACAGAAGATCCTGGAAGGAAGTCAGATCCTTAAGCCCTGACCCTGCACTGAGACATCTCTGCCTAGACTGAGCCTACCTGTGGTCTGTCCATATCCAGCAGAGCTTCATGAAGACGTATAACAGGTCTGCCTGCACTTAATTTCACAATCAGGGCATATATGCCTATATTGGATAGCATTCCTCCAGGCTTTTGCAGCTGAAATTGCTCTGGAAATAAATAGAAAACCAGAAAGAGATGAAAAATAGTCCATAAAGCTGCACATCAAGGCTTTGCAAAGCAGAACAAGTTGTTCCATTGAATGGTTAGGAAAGCCTGGAACTGATCTGTTATAGTACAAATGACTGGAAGTAGAGCTTTATTTTTCTAAAAATAAAAGAAAAAAAAATAATTTTAACTAAAAGATAACAAGAAACAAAAAAACATCTTGCCTAAATCTTGTTCCCATTTTCTGTAAGTAAAGATTAATTTAGCCTTAAATTACCTGGAGTTTTCTGAAGTGTTAAGCATTTAAGAATTATACAGCAGACATCAAAATCAAGTCAAGCTGCAAAACCTTTATGTATCTCATCTATTTTGCACAGTGGTAGAACACTATGTTAATACATGTGCTTATCTTTTTATTAACAAGGTTTCCACATAACTGAATGAATGTTGGGCATAATCTAGAATTTGGGGAGGAGAAAAGACACCATTAAAACAGGAAAAAAGGATGCTTTAAAAATTGGAGAAAAAATATTTGAATACTTCTTCTGACTACATTTATTCTTGATTAAAATTTCACAAAAGAGCTCTTAGGAAATATACTTGCAATTCAGTTTAATAATGAACTTCCTCATAATTGTAACATGCAGGAGAAAACTGAGTTAAAAAAGATACCTGTAATGTTTTTTTCTCAAAAAGGTAACCATTGTTAACCACAAATAAATAAAGAATAAGACCAAGAAAACCCAAAATCGGAATCATATAACCAGATAATTCACAAAACAACGTTAGAGACTTCTGACTTCTATACCATCCAGTACAGCATGGTGCAGCTATATCCAGCTTATCAGAAACTGTCCTACCTCTTAAAGTTGAGACACTACAGTCATGTTAGTGCATCCCTGGGCCAAGCTGATGAGCTCCACCCACAGTGTTACGGTGATGCAGCTTCCCAGTCTAGCCCCTCCATGGGCGTGCGGCTGTATTAGCTCATGTGAGGTCAGGAGGTCTCTGCACTGTGGCTGGTGTACTGAGGAGACTTGTCCTAAGTTTACAGGTAAATGCACTCAAGGTGACAGAAACCTAGAAGGATTCTCAGGTGATAATGAATTTGTGCTTGATGTGCAATAAAGCTCTGATGCTCTTGTGAGTCTTTGCTGCCTGGCATTGCCCTCTCTGAGTGCTGGCCATGCTAGTGCAGCTGTGGGGCACAGTGAGCACCTCACTCTTTCATATGCAGGCTGGGCCTGAGCATAATCCTGCTGTCTGCTCTCTCTGTACCATTGTACAAGATGTTCATCCACACTGGAAGCCTTCAGCCTTCACACAGGACATAGGCACATGGGCAGCTCCAGAGGTTGCTCTCCACCATACTGCTGCTTCTACTTTATGCATGGAGGCATCTCAGGCAGGAGGGAAGAGTGGTTACAACAATCAAAAAACGTGGAAGAAAAGGCAGAGCTTTGTAATGTCAAAGGAGCACAGACTCCTTTGGAGTGATAGTGAGGGAAGGGTGTACAATACAGGAGCCTAGAGGGCTCAGGAAAGAGCAATCGTGTAGGAAAGTGATGGACAGCCTTTTTAGAAACATGAAGGTACAGCAGAGGAACCTAGAAGATATATCTGCTAGTGGTAATATCATTACAATTTGGTATCTTCGTAATGGAATAAAATGCTTTACCCCATCCCATCTCTATTAGAGCACATATTTTCTCCTTTAGAAGCTAACAGCTACTAATATGTTATTACTATTAACACTTAATTAGATTAAAAGCAACAGAAATGGCTAGCTTCATGAGCTGATCTTTTATCACTAGCATCATATATATTATTTTGGGGGTGGTTAAACTTAGAGAGAACTCAAGCTAACACATTTTGAAACCTCTCCATTATATGGCACTTTATGTAAAGTACACTGTATATAAAGTGCAATCAGCTGTACTATCTGAGGAACACATAGATTTGCTGTGTCTGACTTGTAAATCTTTAGTCTGATTCACACAGAATTTGTCCAGATATTCCAGTTAAAACGTATACAAATCCCCAAGACAAAATACAGATATCTACATGGCACAACACAAAACAGTCTAGGTAAAAAGCTAACTCAAGAACTAGCAGCAGAGTTATGTTACTGCAAGGCTCTTGCAGACTAATTTACTTGTTGACAGTTGTTCTTTCAGAGGCTGCTTGGGGATCTCTAGGCAGCATTGCACTGTGCCGAGACAGCATTCCCTTACAGAAAACAGCCTTTGGCTTTAGTTTGAAACAATAAAAGTGAATGCTATCTCTAACCTCAGCCGACAATGAGCACGAGTGTCCTAGAGCAGTCAGAACCCTTTGTCAGCTTGGTCTAAGTACCAGGAGAATGGCAAGAGCAACAGTGCAATGATTTTCCCCATTTTCCATTTGTATTAATGAACATTTTATATTTCTCTGTCAGTTATGATCATGTATAATATAATATATTGTACACATTATTAAAATAAGAATATGTCCACAGAGTCTAAAGACTTGAGGTGATGCTATGATTGAGCCTGCACAGTTCAAGCAGTAGACAGTCCCTACCTCTAAGATGCACAGTCTATTTAGATAAGATAGATAGTACATGTGGGTTTGAGGGGTAGAGAGGGAGGCGTGCACAGTGTGATAGCAACAAACAGCGTGCTAGTTTCACAGCCATTCTTTTTGGAAGTGTGGGAGAGCGTGAAGAGAGGGAGAAGGAAGGTTAGTTATAAAGTTAGATGGAGAGAAAAGGGAAGGGAGAGAGCATTTTAGGAAAGGTGATGGTCTGGATAAGACAAGAGAGAACAAGAAGAAGAAGCAGTATGTGGGGGTGAAAAGAATGGGAGGTGAAGGGTAGGAACAAACCTTTAGCACAGCAGAAAGATGATAGTCAATACCACAGCAATTTCAGAGAGAGAGGGCTTCATACCCCCTGTCTTTAGCCATATAACAAGTAAGTATTTAGTTTGATTTAGTCATGTCTGCTGTATTTCTAATGAGTTGAGCCCCTCCACCAGTGATTCATCGACTTGAGACACCTAACTTGCCTTTGGAGGTGCTGGTTTCTCTCTGTTGATGTTATCAGATGTCTAAATAACTTGCTTAGACTGTATACCCAAATTTTTAGTGGGCTGAACTTAGGTGACATGAACCCCAAGCCACATGTCCGAAGTTGCCCATTTTGACTCTTTCTGCTGCAGCTCCTATTATTATCTTCATTAGCTCTGAAAAGCTGGCAGATTGAAGGCCAGGGTTGTGACTGTGCATTTGGGGAAAGACGGAGTTTCACCCTAAGGTGGGAAAGTCACTGATAACAAAGTAATCATATGGAGAGTGCTACACTCTCATTTTCTGATTTTTCTGTGTGGAAGACACTAACTTCAGAACAAAGTCTCAGTTCTTACATTCAGAAAGACGGATTTACCTCAACATTTCTCTTCTTTAATGCTTTTGCAGTTTCACTGGAAAAGATCTGTGTAAGCCAGCCTGATGATCAGTATAAGCAACCAAAATTTCAATTTTCTCTCGGGGAATAGTAAATGGGAGGTATTTTCAGGTATTTTGCAGTAGGACAGAGGAGGTATTTTCATTATTAGCATTTTTGCATCTTCTGACACATTACTTGGTTTTTTTCAACATATCTGCTTTTGAAGATTTTGTTAAATAGACTTAGCAACAAAAGGCTGCTAAAATTGGAAACTGTGTGAGATACTTTGGTATTATTCAATCGGAGCCAAATCTGACAGGGAAGACAGTTCTTGTTTAAGAACTTCCATTGAATGAACATGATCATAGCACAAAACAAAGAAAAATGTCAGTTTCCCTAGTTGTATGTACATCATTTAAGCCTCACAAGGTACGTGAGGAAACAGGTTCAGGTTTGAAATGGTTGATCTGTTCTATTCAGTTATGAGTTATTTTTATAATGCACCAAGGCAAGTAATAAACAAATCATACTTTGTTAGATCATTATTCTCTTAAATAGTTTAAATAGTGGTTTCTAGATTAGTTCAGGCATGGTTCTACATATAATTTTTCATGTGAAATCCCCAGTCTATAAATATTCTTTAAGTGATTGTTACTGAAATCCGGAATTTAATGCTATAAGAATACAAACCAGTTGAGATTTTCCCTTTGGGGGCCACAGAAGCAATGAGTTCATGAAAAACTAAACATATGCATTATTAACAGCTGAAAAGATTGGATAAGCATTTCTAAGTCTTTTTTCTATAGTGAATCTCCTCTTCTGTGTTTCTACCAACTTTTTTGAATAAGGTAGTTGCTGTTATGTCAAGATAACTTACATTTCTTCTATTACGAATATATTAATGAATTCTACCCTAAAAAGGAAAACAGCGGTTTCTTAAGAGCTTGATCCAAAGGTCTTTGAGTTGGTAAAACCATTTCCACTGATCATAGAGCTTTTCACCATGCATTAATTGTACACAGCCACCCTACCTGCAGTCTGGAGATTTAGATGACAAAGCATATGTAAGATTATCCACTCTGTCTTGAAGACCGTTTGCTGAGACATAATTTATTCTGGTTTGTCCAATGTAGTTTTAACAGCCCTAAGTAAAAAGCTTTCCAACCTTTTTAGTATAGCATCACTACATCACTTTGTTGCCAGGATATTCTTCTCGGTTTTCAGCTTATACTTACACTGGCTTAGTTTCACAATGTAGGCTAGAAATGTTGTATGTAAGACTTAAGTACTCCATTGCAATTATCTTCATCCATAATTTGTTAGAACACCCAAGCTGAGCTTCTCAAAAGCAAGCAGTACATATAGTTTGTTGGCTGCCAAAGTACAGAAGTGAAAGCTCTCCTAGCATTTAGTCAACCCAACTCATTGTCTTAGAAGAGATGTATTTTTACTGGGATCTGAGGGAATCAAATAAATCTTCAGACATTCTGTAGGGACTTTGTAATGGGAGATGAAAATTAAGCTGATACTTCACCATCTTGAGTAAAAAAACTAAGAAAATATACCTGCCTTTAATCATGTAATAATACCACAGCATTACTTAACTCCTACCTTTGGTCTTTTAGATACCCAAAATATTTCTTTGTTAACCTGTCACTGTGTAATGTTCCCATTATTTCCTTAATGGCCATTTCGTATTAATGCTTAAGTGACTCTTCTACAGTTGACAGCAAAAGCAACAAGTATTTAACAGCATAAATATGAGAATTGTTCATAAAATAATCTGCATCTTCTGGCACTGTTACCACAATAAATTAAGGATACTTAAATGCCTGTAGTTCTGAGGTTTGCTGCCAAAGGTAGGATTTTTTAATATTTTTTTATATTCATGTTCTTTGCAATCAATTTTAATAGTTTAAAAATGTGAAGTTCTTTAGGTTATTTAAGAAAAACTGAAAACCTGAGACTTACTACAGCTTAGATCTTACTTAAATGCCAAAAATATAAAGTCTTTCTCTCTCTCCTTTTCTTTTTTGTATTTTGTTTGTTACATAGATATGAGTACTCTCTTTCCTGCAAACTCTCAGATTATTTTTTCTCTTTATCTTGTTCAAACAATTTTTTATTTATTTGTGTTCTGGTAGATGCAAGTACATTAAAAATGTTCATACATACTCAACAGCCATCAGTAACATTTATTTATGCTGCTTCTGTTCCTAGAAAGATTTCCTACCCTCAGAACCACATCCCCACTGTTTAATATGTGAATATTTGTTCCTCCTAGTTAGAGAATGACCATGTATTTGCAATGGATTTAATACACAACTCTGTGAGCTTTGTATCTTGAGTCTGAGGGAAGCTGACAAGCTTCTCTAGAATTGCTGCTTGATTTTCTGCCTGGAAAAAAACTGAGATTTTTCCATACATATTTCACAGACCAAGTGTGAATGATGAGTAAGTAAGTTAACTAAAGACTATGAGAAATGTAAAAACTATATTCTAGAACCCAGAGAAATAAATTCAGTTCTTCCTGCTGTTAATGCAAATTTCCTCCATGTAAGGCATCTTATATCAGAGCTACCAAGAGTGCTTTATGACATCTGAACACATTAATGAGCCATACTCACCCTTAGTGCTCGATAACTCTAGTGAACCCAGCTAAGGTACACCCTCAGTGAACTCTGCTCACTCCATCTATTCAAATACTGTATTTTAAGCTAATTTCAAATGATGCAAATTGAAATCACCTCTTATGCCAAGCACAGGATAGTCCTCTAAAATGCATTCTTAGCCATTCAAATGCTGGGATCACTGCAAGGGAATGCAGATTACTTGCTAGTATTCTCACCTTTAAAGCTGAGGATGAAGCCAATTTGCTTGAGATCACACTGTGCTGGGTCCTGCACACATATAGTCATTACAGTCTCTACCCCAAGAGTTAAATCTAGAAGACAAGACAAAACAGGCAGTTGGGACCAATCACCTTTCTTGGGATGGGCAAGACAGAATAATAAAAATAAACAAGATATACACTATTTTTTAGCTTTGGGACAAGGAGGCATGAAAAGCAACTCACATAAATCTAGGCAGGTCTTACATACAGCTTGAATTCTAATAATAGTAAAATAATGCAATAACACAACACATCTCATTGTTAGAGGTCCTAAAGATGGGCTATTAAGCTATTTTTTCCTTTGTTGGATATGTGTCCAGTTAGAAATGAAAGTTTCTATGGCATTTTTCAAAAGGAAGAGCTCCAAGTCCTTCCAGCAATCCCTCTCCACCTAAAATAAGCTATGCTTTCGAGAGCTGAGTGTAGGCTATTGCTAAAATGAATAACACATAATGACTGCTGCGTTTGCCTACACACCATTGCCTAACAACCAGTATCTAATTCATTACTGTAAAGCATTTGAGGATGTCACAAGTATGAAAGACACTACATTAAAATGAAATTCTATTATTCTCATTTAATAGTGTTTCAAACATAACACCATTTCCATGTAGTTTGAAAAGTAATTTAAGATATCCTAAGATAGATTACTCTAAGCTAAAATTTCAGAAAAGGTTCTTCTTTGCTTCTTGCTCGTTGAATTTGCATGTAGTGATTGAATAGCTATTGCCTTAAAGGATGCATCAATGAAATTACTAGGGATTTGCCACTGAATTACTTTCAAAAGTAACAAAGATTCACAAAAAGTATGTGTAATGGATATAATGAATTTGAGTTCTGATCCATAGCTCAGCCAGTACAGGACTGATGAAATACTATTAGAAATTTTAACCAAAGTTCTAGATTCCTTCAATAGATTCCTAGCATGCCAGTGCACCTCTGCACTTGTGAACTGGCAAAAGTACAAGAGAAGTTTCAGCCGTGCAGTAAACAAACAAAATAAAGATAATGATCTCATCAATTTGTGCCAGCTGAAGCTAACAGCCATTGCAGAGGAAGTCACAGGATGTGTCCATGTCCTTAGATCAGAAAAATTACAGCAAGATCATGTACTCAATTTGCCCAAGAATTTTTCCTTACAAGAACAGTGATCTAGGTACTCCATGTTTTGATTCCCGTCTGGAATTTGATGCAATCCTCACTCTCTGACACTGAAAAGGTTAAGTCTGCACTGCCTTGTTGGCACTACTGACATCTTCGTGTGCACCCTCTGACAGAACCTTTGGCAGACTGTGCAGCATGGGAAGTCAGGCAAGGAGAGCTTTATACAAAGGTGCTTGATTTATATTGGCTGAGAAGTGAAATAGTGATGTGAAGGCCACACTTTCTGTGTTGGCACTTAGAGCATCACATTAAACCCATGAATGTTGCAACAGCATGATAATAATTTGAGGTTAAATTCAGTGCAAGACAGGACACCACAGTCTCGAGATATTATAGGACTGGGCAACTGTTCATTTGCCTTAAGGAAGCTTACATAAAGGAAATATCTTTAAATCTATCTAACTATTCAGTGAGAAAAGGCACTATGAGTTGATAGTAATGTTTAAATTTTACAGCAGTGTCAAACAAACTCTTCAAAATAAACTAAGGCCAGGCACACAGCTAAAAACAAGAAAAAAAAGGAAAATGCCTCCACTAGAAAAGGAGAGTTTGCAGCTCCTTTCTTACACCCTCAGCTGAATGAAAGACCTCACCAACAGTGCAAAAAGTAGAAAAAAGCTTTTTAAATAGCCATTTTTACCAGTTGAAGCTAGCATGCTTCACATACCAATTTACATTTCACACGTCCCTTCTTGCATCACAACAGTATCATCTATCACTTGCATTTTACATGCATATCATTTAAAATACAAAGAGCAGGAATTGCTTTTTATGCACCCAGAAAGATGGTAGCCGTCTCACACAGGTATGCAAGGGTATACGTCTGGTATATGTCCGCACACACTCCAGTCTCTTACAAGAGCAGAGTCTGTCTCTGCTGCTCCCCTGAGGTTGTGGAAGATTTGGGTTCTCAGCCCCAGAACAGGTACACTGTCAGCAACAGCCCATGCATTCAAACCCCTGCAGAAATCACTCCATGCTGACTACATAGCTACAAAAATAGATATGAGCCTCACGGTGTCGGGAGAGATGAAAAATAAGGCCTGTATTTCTTGGAGTGTTTTCTGAAGTGACAATTCATGTTTACCCAGTAATCTCAAGAGGGAATACTACCACAGTCTGCCCTTAAAGAGGAGTTCTATCCTGAAATGAAACACTGTGGTGGTTTTGGTTTTGATTTTAAAAAGAAGGCAAGTCTTACTCTGCTGTCAGTCTGTATTCAAAATCACATCTGCTGAAGTCAGGACCAAAAGTATGTTTTAATTCTTTTGTTTCCCCCAAGTTATGATGTTAGAACTCATTCTGTCAGAAAGGATGGAATTCCTTCTTTATCTGCCATCAAAACCCAAATTTCTTAGAGGTGTTCAAATTTTCTTAAAATATGCCATTTTGATAAAACAGATAAGTGGAAAAATATGCTTAGAGTTTCCAGAAGAACTTCATAGTGTGTATGTGTGCACATACTTGTGATCATTAGAGAAAGGGAAGAATGCAAATCTTGAGAGAATAATTTCACACAGATTCTACACTTCGGTGATAACAGTAAAAAAAATTAATTTTTTCAATAAAATACCTGGAAAATGGGATGTCATTTTTTAACCTGTCCTATTGAGAAAAAACATTCATACAAGAGTACCTTTGTCTTCTAAAGAAGGAAGATCAGAACTTCAGTAGTCCTTGTCATTTCTCTTAGGAAAAGTAAACCAAACTCTTTCAATATTTTCAAATGCAGCAATTAATGGAATCTTGTCTGCCATTTCATGTTGTCTTTCTAATATGGAAATTCACACAGGTGACAGTATCGTAAGTCTGAGAACCTTAGCTTTCTTCTTTAACATGCTATACCCAAACTGCTGCAGTGAAGATATGCAGTCTCTTCAAATGTAAATGTTTCTGTGCTTACCTGTCAGTGGTCTCAGGCCATTACTAGAGGAAAAAGTACATGCTGTTAGCGCTTGCCTTTACCAGCTTCTTCAAAACAAATATTTGATCGTTAGCAGAACTCAGAGGCTCAGAAACTTACAACTTTCTCCTTATATATTATATTTAATACTTCCACTTTAAAAGGAGATGACAATCTAGTCTCCTATGTCCTTATGATAGACCTCATCATTAGTAAAAAATATTTAATAATATGCAAGAGCAAAGTATTAATATTCAAAGTCACAGCTTGTTATTAGTCTAATAAATCCAGCCTTCCATCTTCAGGGCTCAACATTGATCTTCCCCAACTGTTCATGCCTGATAAACTATAAGTTCTCTAGTGGAAGGAGATGTTTTAAGGTCACATTATAAAGCAACATGGACACAAATTACTGATGATTTTCACAGTGCTGTGCTTTCCTTTGATGATTAATACCATGCAAGAAATTGCCATACAAGACCTCTTTTTGTTGTTTAACTGGCACTCTTGCACTATTTCTTTCTTCTTCCTTTTTTTTCTTACTAGTAAAGCATGAATCTGATGGTGAATGCTTCATTGTCAGCATGGCTTAGGGCATTAACCTCACCACAGATTCAGGACACAACCTTAAACGTTTCTCTTAATATGAAACGCTCTAAGGAGTATGCATACAGTTGTGAAGCATTATCTGCTCGTTTCATGCATTCCAATGTTTTCTATTACTATGAAATGTGAGCTTTTTGTTAGCAGAAGTCTAGCTTTCCGAAGTGCAAGTAGTAGCATATTTGGTATAGAAAATACTTCTTTTAGATTTTTTGCATGAGATAGAAGCCATTACTGTGATAAGACAGAGATGGATAGACCTCACCTCCTCTCAAGTCATGAGATGATCTTACTCTTTTGAATAAAGCAGGAGGGGTAGCTCTTCTGACAGCCTGGCACCTCTGCAGCAGGATCTGCTCATGTCATAGCCAAATAGCATTGGAAGACTAAGTCTATACTGTCAAATAACACCCAGCAGGGACCATTCTCACACCATTCTCAGCCCGTGGCTTGCCCCAGTGTGGTTTCCCAGAGCTGAGATAGGGGGCAGGGGGCATCTGTTTGGGGTTGCTGCCCATTAAAGTCATGTTTTGGAGGAAATTCTCTCCTCTGCTGAGGTTTTTGGGAAAAAAAGCTTCTTGGATCAAGAGCTGACATCTGCACACCTGTGGCTCACAAGACCCTCTCTTGCAGCCTCGATAGAGGTGGAGGCAGGCTCCCACACCCATTATTAACAAGTGTTAACACCTGGCCCTTTTCCCTTTGGCTTTTCCAACTGGACTTGTCAGCTGTGGTTAAAACTAGTGAACGTCTGGGCTGTTTACATTTTGAAGACAGCTGTGGGGTAAGGGACAGGTAATCACTAGCTGTGCTTACCCACAGGGCTGGGACTTAATCACCAAAGATACTTGTATAGTTTCAGGGATCATAAGGGTGAGAGCAGCCCTACCACATCTTCTCAAAAGCAGCTAATTAAAGTTTAAAGGGCTTTGAAGGGCTGAATGATTTAATTCAGCCCAAACTCTGGCTCTGAAATCAGGAGATTGGACCCAGACTTCCTTGCTTTGGCTGAGGCATGCTTTGGGGCATTGGTCCCTGTTAAGCTGAATTCCATCAAATTCAAGGGATCTTGATTGACCAAGACTTCTGTCAAAGCAGGCTTAGATACAACAGCTACAACAAGTGTCTGAAATGGGAAAACAAAATTAGATTAAAAAAATTATGCCAAAAAACAGCAGGTTTGATTGGGAGTCCCTCACATATCAAAGAAATAAATGAAGGCAGTACTTCAGTCAGTTTGTTTCAGTGTCAGACCACTCACTCCAGCTTCTGTCTGAAATTTAGTTATTTCTAAATAAGTGTTTTCTTTCCTTCAGTATATCTGTTTTGTGGGATGGTCATTTTCATATCTTTTGTCAGGAAGTCCTAACACACTTGCAAAGTTTAGTGCAGAGCACAAAAGAGAGGAGGATTTCCTCCTCCATTATCACTTTGATTGAGTAACTTCAATTACTCCAACTAGATACACACACAGAGAAATAAATACAAGTTTCACACTTCATAGTTGACACCATCCAGAGACTACAAGAAAAAAGCCCCCAGAGGTGCAGGCTATTTAGGAGTAAAGTTTAATCCCTAAATTCAATAGAAATATACAAAAGATTAATGTCCTTCCCTCACGTTGCCACTGGCACTCAAGTGTATTTATATATATATATATTATATATATATGTTTGTTTTTTATCTTGTCTGTTCCCCCAGGAGAAGCCCAAAAGAGAAAGAGAGATGGCCAAATTGACAGAGTCGATGAGTGAGTACAAATAGGAAGTTCAACTGCTTTCTTTTTCCATCTGTCCCCCTCCCTTACATGATGCCACAAAACCAGAAAATAGTGCTTGCATTCGGGGATCTCATTCAGTCCTGTCTTCACCCCTAACTTCATCATAAATCATTCCACTCCTAAAAAAAAAAAGGAATCCCCAAAACAAGGACAGTTATTTTCTTCATGCACTGTTTAAATCACCTGTATTTGGACCTAAATCCAGCAAAGCAGCTGCTGCGTGTTTGACTTCATGAGCCTGAGTTTTAGTTAAACAGAATGTAACTACTTGTGGATTTAATGAGTGCCTAATTTACTTGATTCAGGTTAGTGCATACATTCTGTCACAAGCTTACAAAAGGTCATGCTAAATCCAGTGCAGTTCTTCAGGATTGTTGCCCGTGCCAGATTCATCCAACAGGAATTATGCCCAGAGAAATATGTGGAAAGCTTTCCATTGATTTCACAAGTTTTTAAGAGCTCTGCGTTGTCTTAAATATGTAACCAACAAGAGGCAGTTTGTACTTCTGCCATAATATGGGATCTACATAATGGATCTACGTAATCCTATAAACACTTGTAGCTGAGAGACTCAGACTGGATAATCTATTTCTGGTCAAAATTTGGAGACAATTTAGGATGAAATCCTGGCAAACCACTGTCTCTCTCCCAAAACTTACCTAGTTCCACAGCCTATGCAACTTAAATAAATTGACTTTAAAAGGGAGAAAACTTTTACTCTGCTTAATCAGAGACTATAGAAAGACAGAAACACAGACATGCATGTGTTTTACAGTTTTCTACTCTTTTACAGTAGAAAGTTGTTTCCAGTTAATTTTTTCTGTTTGTGTACAGAAGCACTGTTCTTGGGGCAGCACTTCCCTGCCTTTTTGCTCTCCCAGTTCACTTCGCTTCCTTTTGAAGTTGTTCTCTGTATCTTCTTACATATGCCATTGCAGGTCAGAGTCACCACTACTAGCTATAAAAAAATATTTCAGTATCAGAAAACAACATATCCCACAGAAAGATTTTGCAGACCTGGGAGGCAACAGAACATCCATGTAGCAAAGGCCCTATTCCTAAAGCTTCATGCACAGATACAGGATGCAGAAGTCAACCTGAGAACTCCTCTCCCCGTGGGGAGAGCATTGCTAATCAGTAGCGGGCTACAGGCAATGGCATAAGATACATGGCAACCTACTGGTGGGTAGTTAAACTCTCATCAAAGCACCTGATGGAGTTCTTGCCATGGAGGTGTGTGTTGTTATCTGAATGCTGTTCTGTCTGCTCCGTTAATCTCTGTGGATGCATAATGTAATTCTTAGAAACATCCTGCAACCCCGTCACTTCTCTGGCATTACTAGATGCTGCATAGCTGTATAGTCATGTCTTGATAGATGGGTGGGAGATGGATGGAACAATGGAGGAACCTGTTATCAAAGGTGGAAGCAGATAAGTAGTATCTGCCCTATGCATTAGGTACTTGCTGGGCCTTGCACAACCTTTCTGAAACAAGGTGAAAGAATCTCACCAAAAAGTGTTAAGGGAAAGCAAGCAGACCTTCTGAATGGTCTGCAGAGTCAGAGGAGCAGCCTCCATAAAACTTTATAACTGATCAGGAACATGAGCTAAAAAAAGCACTGTGCAGCTCCTTTAGGGTTCGTGTTTGTCTTGCAAATTACTTCTATTTGGCTTCTTTAAGATAGCATGTTTCTTAAAAGGATTTACTGCTGCTTTGTATGAGGATTTGTTCATACTTCATGCAAGCCTTTTATGAAATTTTCAGATGATTTCTTGACATTTTTAAATATTTTTAATAAATCATAAACTGCATTGCAAGCTGGAAAGAAAATTCTTAGTGAACATACCACAGCGCTCATTTTAAAGCTAGTGCAGATTAAAAGGAAATAAATGGAACAAGGAAGCAACAAGCTGGCATAGGGTGGGCCTCTGGTTTGGACTGCAGGGCCTTTTTCTTGGAACTGAGAAAACAAAGAAAGGCCTTCGAGGCCTTAGAGGGTTTCAAAGGCCTCAAGAAATGGCTTGATCATGGTGCCATTATAACAAAATTATTATTTGCCTTTCAGTTTCACCCAAGAGCTGTGCTTCTTGGCTTTTTCCTCTGTTCACATCTTTGCACACTTCCAGAAAAAAATCAATCACCTTCCCTCCACTGCTCTATCTTTTTCTCTCCATCAAAGTGCTCTGATGAAGTTACCAAGCACTGCTCTCTGCCCCTTCTTCTCCATAAAGATTCTCTGGATGTTTCTGCAGTAAGCAAATGCCTGGACCTGAGACTCACGTCACATTGCACGCTAAGAGGAAGACTGAGAGAACTCTGATGCAGTAGTTGTTCCAAGTCTGTTATCTTCACCAGCAGGGATGTCTGTATTTTTGTCACATTTTGTATTTCCATTCTCAGAGGATCTGTTGCATTGTAGGGAAGACTGGTAAGGAAAAAAGTGTTTTAATACTTTCTGTCCTGTTTCTGTAGGACCTTTATGATGGTGGAAAGATATGAGGTATCATGACAGACCCCTGTACTTGTATGTGTTGAGAGAGCTGCCTGCCTTGAAAGATAAAAAAAAAATGTAAGAAGGAAAATCATTTTAATACAACAGTTAAAGTGCAAACTAGGAAGAAATGTTGTGCTAAATTTTTTGGGATAGTCCCTTAGAGCTGATATAGAAGCAGAAATGCATACTATATAAGACCATTCTTTGCCCCATGTTATTATTTTACAACACTTGCACAGAATTAATAGCCACCATAATTACATTGAGCCCCAGGGAGCTGTCCAAGAATTCCTTTATAATGCCTTAAAATCCATATGCATTTTGAAATTTCTTTATAGCCTGAGTTGGGCAATTTACCTCATATAATCTCAGAATACTTAAAAGCTGAGCATATAAAAGAAACCAGGAGCCAAATTATTTTCCCTATGGTTTTTGTTTTCTTCTGCCCCTATTTTTCTCATGCTTCCTGTGCACTGGTGGTCATTTTTAACCCAAGTGATGCCATCATCTTGCCTGCAAATAGCTAAAGCACAGCAAGCAAGGTAGGAGAGCAAATATTAAGCAGTACAGGAGGGTATCAGATGTTCAGCCTGATGTATTTGGCCAATATGAAAAATTAGATATTCAGAGAAACATCCTGTACAGAGCTATTCAGTCTTCAGGAATGATAACCATTTTGAATAGTTTGGGGAATGAGAATTATTCCAAGACATTTAGTGAGTAGCCAAATATGGGGATGCCTTGATAGTACCTTAGAAAAGTCCTTTTAGGGTCCAGTGTTATGATATTGAAAGGAATTTCCTCTCTAGTTCCATCAGTTTCTCCTCCCGCTATCCAGCTAGTTAGGGTGTGCAGCATGTTCCCTAGTTGCCTTGGGTGATAGCAAGCTGTTTACATTACAACCCCTAATTGGCATCTGTGGGATGTCTATGTTACGTGAGGGGCTAGCTGGTTGCTTCTTTCACAACATGATGGCTTGCCGGCTTGGATAGCACCTGCAAAGCTCTCCTTAGGGTCCTGATATTTCTAAAAGACCTGCCAGAGATGTGCTCTTTGCCAAAGACCAAGTGAGAATATAAGTGTGTTCCTTCTCTTTCATCCAGACTGATCTCTCAGGTCTCCAGGTCACTGGTGTACAGATGAGTTTGTACAAACTCTTCTCCCTAAGGTAATGAGGAAGTCCAAGGTCTCAGCTTCGAATTATGCAGAAGCATGGATCTAGTGTGCCATATGATGGCTGCAGCATAATCAATGTGTGACATGAGCATTGTGAACTTGCTACAGGCTAGAATCAAAAATGGGCATGGTTGGCTGCCTTAAAGCATTTAAACAGAGAAGTGACATCCAATTAAGATGTTCTCCGGCAGTAGGGGCACAACAGAAAACAGTTATGTTTGTTTTGCTACCCAGTTAAGCCACATGATACACCTGCATGAGGACAGCCAGAGGCAGAAGAGTTGGTTTAAAATAAGGATGTTCCTTCATTTGTTACAAAAATGTGTACTCCAAATGCCTGTAAATGTACTCCCAAAAACAGTGAAATATTGAATACTGAGACCTTAGATGACTCCAGATAAAACCTTCTGAATTATGGATGCCATGAATTTTACTCAGGGGGGTAAAAAAAAAAATCAAGCTAACCTGAAAGAATTTCAGGAGCAGACAAACCCGAGGAGAGGTCTGGTTTGTGATGGAGTGCTTTTCCCAAAAGCTTTCTTTTTCTTGTCTCCATTGTTTGAATCTGAAATGTCCCTATTGCTCTCTCATACTTGTAGAGAGGGTTTATAAAGAGAAAAATGTTTCTGCTTTCAGTCGCAACATTTTCAGATTTACATGTGCCAGAGTAGTCTGGAATATTTTGGACAGTTCTAATTATTTTGAATTATTGTTACAGTAAATACATATCCAATATACTCTCTCTTGCTATAGGACATTGTGACCTTTCTACTTCATCTTTTTTTTTCCCAGTACTACACCTTTTATCTTTGTCTTTTGTTCAGAAACCTAACCTTTTTACTATCACATCAGGAGTTGGTGGTGCATGCATAAAGGCTATCTTGTGTGAACACACCACCAGGTTTGCATATACAGAATCAGGACTTTGAAGAACTGATCCTAAACCCTGAGTTTCCATCTCATCAGTCTAGAATACTGATTATTCAGTCTCAGAAAGCATTTCTAAGTACAAATATCCAGTTCAACATTTTCCACTGATATCAAGTACCATCAATTTGTTAGAAAAAGCAGATTCTTACAAAGCAAAATTCAAGTGAAAAACTCCAAAACATTCAGAAAACTCATTCAAGACAGACATTTGCCCATGCTTGAGGAAGTTAGAGTCATTTCTTTTCAAGATACCCGGTTATCTTTTTATGGTTAGACTGTTTTATGAAGGCATGCCAAGAGTAGATTAGGAAGGCTGGATTTCCCACAATATGTATTTTCATCAGCTCTTACTTTTCCGTAAGAAAAGAGTTCTGTTGTGATAGTTATTTTTGGAGTAGTAGTTTTGTAGCAAATATTAAGCCATAGAGAGAAATGTTTTATTAAGCGGAACATCTAATTACTGTTGATTCGATACTGTATATATAGGTTGATAACATTTATTTCAAAATGAACTCCTTAAATCTTTGGTCAGATTTAAACTACTAGTAACCAGAATGTGTCTTATTTTTTTAATATTATTATTATTAATTAATTAATGTTGTTGTTGTTATTATTTCAGCAGAAATTAGCTGATACATATAATGAACAGAAAGAACAATGCTATTATCATTAAATGAAATTACAGTCGAATCTTCATGGTAAAGGTCAGGTTTTGAGAGGAGAATGAAATTCTAAAACAGGAGTTCATTATGCAAGAAAGCAAGAAGTTCTGTTCTTTCAGTGATGCACTAGCAGGGGCTTAGAAGAACTGTGAACTTATATATGCAATAAGAAACAAAAGAAACTTGTCTTAATCAGGAAGCTGATTGACAGCATTTCCAGTCCTCAGTATCCAACAATGTGAAGAGTATTTGCTTTGCATTCTCTGAGCTTTTAAGTGTCTTGTCTTTAATTTCTCTCTGCAAGTGTGAGGGACAGAAATGGTTTTTCCAAATGAAAACCAAGACTCTCATATAGTCATGTAATTCTAGAAACTTAGATTTTTCAAAAACATATTAAATTTTGATAGCACTGCTAATATTACTTTGCTAAGCTAAAATCTCTGTGAAAATTAAACTCAAAATATCGAGGATGAGATAACCAAGAGCTGAATTATGAATGAAGTAAAAATTTCTGGTTTTCTAGTTAGGAACAGTGATTACATACAGGCTACATGGTACCGCTTCTTATTGAAACACAGTATTTCCTGTTACTTACACATTTAACAACATTTATTCTATTGAGGTTGTCATTTTCCATGGTAGGTGTGTATTCCAATACTTCCCTTACTTTTATTAGCTCAGGATCACCCATTTCTAAAACAGAGGCTACAGTCAGTCTGAAACTATTTAAGAATTCTCAGTGCCTTTCCTTTGCATTGCTTTGGTCCACGGCACAGCGAAGCTGGGTTTCAGTCACATGCTTCCTAGAGCATACACTCATCTTCCATACTAAATGTAAGTGGTCTAGACACAAAACTGTTAGATAAAACACCTTCACATCTTCCCACAGCACTGCTTTCTACAGAACCCGATCCACAGTCATATTGCAATAACATCTTCTGATCAGCGGTAGGGCAAAATTGTGAATCTATATGAGATTTGGTATGAGATACATATAGGTATAAGACAGTCTTTAGAGGGGAAATACATGCCCAGTGTTTTGCATGGGCAGAATTAGTTTAAGCATGAGCAGAAATTTAATATTGAAAGCAGAAGTCTCTTTGGAATTTAAGTACCAGTTTTTGAGGACTTCTGTATGGGACTGAGTTGCCAAAAACGTCAGTTAGGTGGCTAAAGCTTTTTTTGAGACAACATTTTCCCCATCATACCCTGAATAATATGGGTATGTTCACATCTGGGCCAGTTGGCATTGCACCCTTAACTATCTATTTCCAGCTAGTTGGGGCTTGGCTTCACAATTTTAATGCTCTTCTAATGCAGAGTTTTTTCTATATTTATTTAACACGCATTTAAATCTTCCAAAGGTGCTAACCAACAACGGACTTCAGTGAGCAGTGTGCAGTGCTGAAAGAAAAGCCCACACTGTATATGTAAAGAGCAGGAAGTTCATATTCACTCAGGATAAAGCAGTCATTAAAAATGTCTAATCAATTGTCTTCACTGAGAGCAGATGAGTTGAATTAAATGGTGAAAAACAAAATCAATGTTTCTGAAAGCTGTAGAAAACTGTCTGACCTGGATCAGATTTATTGAGCTATCAAGCAGATAAGAGACCATAATGGACTTTAGTTCTAGGAAATAAGCATAGCATGATGAATAGCAAAGAATGCTGGTCAACAGTTAAGGGAAAAAAAAATACAGAAAAAAAAACATATCTGAGATGTACAAGAGCAGCTGTTAAACAGGTAGTACCATAAATGTATTCGATTTTGAAACCCTTAGACTTTGAAAATGTGTTGCAACGGTGTCCAGAATCAGTGAATGGAAAATACCATAGAATATGGTAGGATAAACTATTTGATATGAAGAGAAATACCCCACTTCATTGGAAAAAGGGCCTAGTTGCATTATTCAATATAAACAATGAGAGGGGGGTCTTATCATGGTATTTTTGACAGATATCTTTTAAAAGCATTATAATCTGGTATTAAATTAATCCCTAAAGCTAGACTGTATTCTCCCTGTATTTTTCACCTGCCTCCATTGCTCTTCAGACATTTGACAGGGGATAACAGGTACCATATTAACCATATTACAGGCAAAATAATGCCTACAAGTCAAACTCTCTCTTGTGCACAGAACACACTAATTCAAAGTGTATTATTTCTGAACCACTGCCTGCACTCATAGCTCAGGCTCTTCTAACTTTATTTACTACTATTCCTTTTACCATAAAATAACTTGAACTACGTGGAGGAGAAAACCAAAAAGACTCCAGTGAGAGTCATTGCCAACAGTAAGAGAGCTGTTAAAATATAAATGAAGAAGAAGGAAGAGACTTGTAACATCTGTCCTCCTTTGAGTCAGTGCAGCACTGTTTCCAGACGCAAGGATAGCAGTGATTGTGCAATGGGGCTGTTCTGCACCCCAATATCAGTCTATCCCAGACTTCAGCGTTGGTCCCTTTGCTGTCTCAGCCCAGGCATGTTGCACAGGCATATCTCTCTGCAGGAAAGGCAGGACACATTTGTGTGCACCTGCTGATCCTCACTGTTAGCACTGCACACTGCATTAAATTCTGCTATGTAATAAGAGATTGTCCCTTCTTTCTATTATCATCCCTCCTGTAAATAATTCCTCTATCTCACCTCTTCAAATATTTGCCAGCTTGCAGAACCCCTCTCTAATCACCTCGTAATTGAACTGCAGAGTTAGATTTTATAGTTGACTTCAGCATTCAGGGCCTCTAGTCCTGGTTGTTTTTTGCTGTACTCCCTCCACTTTGTCATCATCATACTTCATAAGCACATTTCTTAGTCCATGTACGTATAAGCAAAATAATGGAAAACAGAAAGGCTTGCACAAAAGAAAAAGAATACTGGTAGCAGCAAAAGCAGGCATGCAGCTTTTACTCATCTAATCGGCAATTAAAAAGGAATGCTCTAAGAAATGTGGTGTTTCTTTCACTCTCAACACAGAAGTAGCAGCAGCAAAGTTACTTTGAGAAGCCTAGCTCTTGCATTGTCATATCGCCTTTCATCTGGAAGTCTTCCACTGGATATTGGAGTTGGAGCCCAAACTTGACTTTCTGTTCTTAGTTTGGCTTAATGACTTACATCTTCACAAAAAAAAAAAAAAAAAAAAAAAAAAAAGGAAAAAAAAAAAAAAAAGCAAGCAGCTATAGCTGACCATTGTTGAGCTAAGTTAATTCATCAAAATCAATATTCATCCAAAATAAAATCCTGTGTTTCCTCAGGACAGAGACAGGTAATTTCAGCCCAACTGAAGGAATAGTACCTTAGATAAAAGCATTTTTCTTTACTCTTCCTGAGAGCACCAACTTGTGAAGAGGGGAGATGGCAAAAGACAGGTATCAGAAAACCTTAATGCCAACACATAGAGGAAATACTTTTCATAGAGCATGCAGCCTATGAAACACTTTGTTTGCCACAAAGTACTGTAGAGTAGAAGAGTTTAAAAGAACCCTGGTAGAGATGGGCTGGTGGGCTACAAACATGCAGTTTAGTAACTCAGACATTAAAATACAAAGAGTTAGAAGGAGATGATCCACTAGGAGGAATGTTAGAAGGAAGTGATCCACTAACCAGTAAAGACTAGGCAAAAAGTTCTTCTATGGATGTTTCCACAGAAGAACATCACATCAGTCTGCTTGAGAGATTGGTTTGTATCTCCCTCTTCATCACCTATTAACACCACCTATTACCATCACCACCACCAGCCACACATTAGGAGTATCACTCTGCAGTTTTAAGATAACTTTCCCTGTCTTCCTGTAGTTTTAAGGCTGGGGACCCTTTTAATCCAGTGTCAGTATGGGCCACCTGTGTCCACCTGAGCAGTAGTAAGAGCTCTAAGCATGGCTACAAAACTATTCCAATTTTGTCCCGAGACCTTAGAGATCCTATCAAATTCCCAAATGCAAGGTAGCAGCTTACAAAGAGACAGAAAACCCATGACATTTCTGAAGCTGAGAAGAGGCACTGGACACAGTTACAAGGGCTTTCACTGAGTCCTGTCCTTCTCCAGCTGGGTTCTTCTTCACCCATCTAGCATGGGAACTGAGAGTGGTGTGGCCGAAGAGACTGGACACAAAACCCAGAATATATTTGACTTGTACAAACACATACTTTCAGCCTCATCTCCACCAAGTCAGTCAAATTTTAGTGGTATGTAAGTGGTTGGGCTCAGTCCTTGGGTGAAATGTAATTGGTTGTTTTATCTAGGAGGTCAGACCTGATGCTCCTGTCTGACTCCAAATCTGTATCCATATGTCTTTACGCAGCTCACACTTTATGCATGGAACCATATCAGGCTCTGTTCTACTACACCTGATTGTGAATGATTGATACAGAGATGATTATGCTTCCAAATCACGACACTTTTAAATAATTACCATTTTTGTTCATTCACGAGAACTAAATTCACAGAATGATTGTCATCGTCTGACATATTTATCATTGTCAAGCTGAGCCTGCTATCTCTACATCGCAGGTTTCCTCTGTTGCTCCTAGGAACTTACACAATGGAGTCACGTCACGTGTCATGAAGCGTTTGCTAACCTAGCTGCAGATCAAAAGGACAACATATAGCATGATTACTTGTCCTTAAAAGTAGCACATTTTTGTTGAGTTTAGAAAACCTATACTTTCACTTGACAGATTTGGGAAGCAGTTTAAATATCTGTTCTGCTCTGTTTTCTAGTATTGTTTGAATAGTTATTTTAATGATAGGCACTGAATAATTTCCTCTGAAACCTACTGAAACATAGGATGGTGTATTGGCGCACATTTTCTTATCTTTTTTTTTTTTTTAATAAGGCAGTAAAGAACTATCTACAGACCTCCTGCTAAGTCAGTTTGTTTCCTATGGCATATTGCTCTTGCATGTGGTTGAGTGTCTTTTTGGTGATAACATTATTATTTAGGGGAGTATTTCTATTTAAGGCACAAGTAACTCATGCTGTTGTACTAATTTGTGGGTGAATGCTGCATATTTTTAGTATCCATTCAATCATATGTGCTGGGCTGTAATGTTTAAAAATGAATTCATGAAAAGCATGATACAAAATCCATTAAAGTGAACAGAAAAACTCCTACTGTTTTTCTGCCTCCCTAATTTTATAAGGTGCCCATGATGTTAACATGAAAAGGAAGGAGAGAGACTCATGAACTCATTTAAATTATTTCTTTATGTCAGTAACTTTGGACAGGTAGACCCCTGCACTAAGGTATGACCCCACTGACTGCTAGTCAGGTAGAACAGTCCACACAGTGGAAAGACTGCCAGTGTCAAGGTCTTAAATATTGTTGTGTTGCCATGTCTTGAGCATGTAATAGGTTTTTAAAATCTGGTGTTGTCTCAGTTCATTCTGTGCCCCTGCTGCAAGAGATTCTACTCTGGGTTTCACCATGCCGTTGACTGACATTTACAGAACTCCCAAAGGCTGCTGGGAAAAAAAAATGCTTTGCAGGTGTAAGGGCAACATTTAAAATGACCACATTTCAAAGCAGCTTGAAATTATCTCATTTTAAAGTATATTTCTTCAAATCAGTACAGTTTACCCTTTCTTCTCTTTTGGGGTAGATCTGAAACAACCACGCAGAAACCTGTTGGCAAATAGGTGGACTGGTAGCAAAGCTTGAGTCAGGCTGTTGGCACAACTCTGTTGTTCGCTATTCAGAAACATCTGTAGAGGTTTGTGCAAATGCCCGTGAAGAACAGTCAGGGGTCCATAAATGAGAGTCCCTCCCTCTGAAGCACGGCGCCACAAGGCGAAGGAGGCGGTGGTCTCTATGGCCGCTTTCACAGCTTGAATGGATAAGTCCAAATAGTAAACCTCCTGGCCATGAGCAGCCTGATTTGAAGCCCTAGAGACACTATGTTGGTGGGAGGGATTAACAGTGGGATTTAGGCTTCATTCTGTGGAATTGATTTAATGAGAGTTGCTGCGTCAAACCATTTACACATGGGCCATTTCCAGTAGGTGTCAGTTCCATCCCCAAACACCCCAGTGTTTGGGAGCAGCTGGTTGACTCCGTCTACCTCGCTACAAGAGTCCAGTTCTCCATTAAACATTTCAGTCCTGCATGTTCCTATTTTGGACACCCAAACTGTAATCAAACCCTTCTCTCTCCCGCCTCCACTTCCAAACCCTTGACAAAAGATCTTGCAGATCTACATCTTCCCACTCAACAGCAGAAGGCCTGGAAATCCTTCTTAAATGCTGTTGAAATTGGTCAGTAGATTAAATTTTTTGTAGTTGTCACATTGAATGAGCAATAAACAGACTCCATAATAGTATATGTCTAAGAAAACAAGGGTAAAAATCCAAGGCCTATCACTAAACTCGATAAAGGCCTTTCCAGTAACCCTTGCAAGTGCTGTTGGTTTAAATGCAGTTATCCTTTTTCCATGGCATTAAACAAACAGTCATAGCAAAAGAATTTAATAATTTAAGAATAAGAGGAGGCCAAAAAGCAATGAAATTATACAAAATTTATAATGTACAAAGAAAATGAGTGCTGCGAATGTGTATTTTTAACTTCAGCAGTGCTGTTAGATGATGGTTTTGAATTTTAAGAAACTCTTTTCAAACCTCCTTTGGAACAGAAGAGAGGTATACCACTGTGGCATAAACCAATTTTTTTTAAAAAAAAGAAAATACACTGAGAAGGGGGCTGGGGGGAATCTCATCTTTATCAAGAGATTATAATTTCAAATTAAGTCTGTATTGTGTGTTACTACAGAAACTCCCATTTTGTGGCATGTTTGCGGGGAAAAAGTCAAAAGTTTCATTTTAATGAAGGCAGATCACACATTAGCTTCCTCAGTAAAGCAAAATAAAACAGAAGTTTCTATCAGAAATTGAACAATTACCCAAAATAAGATGAGCTAATTAAGGTCATGGGGAAGGGATATTAAATCCTGAAGTGACAATATGTCATGTTCATTTTTCAACGCTAGTCCCCACCTTACAGATTATGTATTAGATACTGCAGGAGTCTGATGGATTGAGAGGCTTGTTGCCATGGCAATATTTGCTGCTTTGCTGGTATTCCCTACAGAAAGTAAAGGATTTTTTTTTCTACTCAGTTAGACAAATTGGCTATATATAGCAAGAGCTGTTGGAGAACTGAAACAGCAGAATCTGGTGGGGGAAGGCTAGGGGAAGGACTGACATTTATAAGTCTTAAGGAATCACAATAGACCACATATTGGTGAGGAGTGAGGGGGGCTGCTGAAAGAGGGAAAGAGAGAAAGGGAGAGGGATGGAGGGAGAGAGAGAAGGAAGGGAGGGAGGGAAGAAGGAAGGAAGGAAGGAAGGAGGGAAGGAAGGAAGGAGGGAAGGAAGGAAGGAAGGAAAGAAGGAAGGAAGGAAGGAAGGAAGGAAGGAAGGAAGGAAGGAAGGAAGGAAGGAAGGAAGGAAGGAAGGAAGGAAGGAAGGAAGGGAGGGAGGGAGGGAGGGAGGAATGGAGAGAAGAAAGAAGGAAGGGAGGGAGGGAGGGAAGGAATGAAGAAGGAATGCAGGCAAGAGGGAGGGGAGGAAGGAAGAACAGCAAGAGGAAGGAAGAAAGAAAGGAAGGAGGAAGGAAGGGAGGGAGGGAAGGAAGGAAGGAGGGAAAGATGCTTATAACATACATTCATAGTATATCTTGTTTTTAGGGGTGGGGAGGCCAGCAAAGGAGAACAGGTAGTGTTGCCTAACAGAAAGCTACAGCTGTTGTTGATTTACTACGCTTGAGGTGGTTTATAGCTTCAGGGAGAGCTAAGAGGTAAAAACCTCTAAAATAAAAAAAAAAAAAAACAAACAATGGAATTGCTTACCACTGAAATTGTCAGTGTAAATCACAATTTGAGCTCCAAATATAAGCCGCCTCTTCTGTTCTTTTTCTTTTTTTTTAAATCTTTGCTCACAGCATTTTTAAAGCAAGGTGTTGATACCATTTCCATCCTCCTCTTGGCACAGTGAAAGCAAATGTGCTTCAGTCAGATGTTAGGGACTACTGTCTTTTATGTATAGTTCAGTCTGTTGCTCGGAGATGTGGGTAGAGTGTGACAATGTGCTTTCATTTTAATATTAGCCCATCTCAGCCAAGCATCTATACATTACTGCAGAGGAAAAAAAAAAAGACTGTTTTGCTTCTTCCTCTTTTCCACTCTATCCCTTTTATATGCAGAAACGCACCAAGCAATCTATAGTATTTTCCCTGAGGCTTAGAAAGACACTATTCCAATAAGACTGACCAGGCAGCTCTAACTGTTCTCAGTTTTAATTCACTTGTCATACCCTTATCCACTGTTTCTTCCTCCTTTTCATGCCAATCATCCATTACATTTTTTTAATTTTTAGAGTATCAGACACATACACTGACCTGTACGAAAGACAATCTGTGGCAAATCATTAACACAGCTCTTGCACCAGATCGTTCATACTTACAAGAAAGAAGAGTGCAACAAGGAATATGTACTTCAGTGACCATGACTGCCTGGCAATTTCACATTTATGGGACATCCTGAGGAAAAACACTTTTAAAGGATGCAGGGCCAGTAGGCAGAGGAGAGAAGAGCAGGTCTCTAACCAGGACCTGATTTCTTGTGCTTTCTGAAAGGCAGAAGCAGCTTCAATTTAATAATAGAAAGAAAAAGTACTAGCAAAGAGACAGGAAAAAAATGGGAACACAATTGCAACGATGAACAGCGGAGTGGGGTGTGAGAGTGTATGTGTGCAGAGGGGAGGAAGGAGAAATTTTAGCAGTAGGTTTACAGACTGTGTTTCAGTCTATGTGTATTATACAGAGTGTGTACTACAGCAGTTTTAGTGATATGATTAGATAGAAAAGACATGCAAGATCATTATAAAAACACTTAACCAAGTAGTGAAGAAGTGAGGGAAAACCGGGGGAATTAAAGATGATACTGAAATGATGAAATGCTATGGAGACAGAAATAGCAGAGCCCTCTGTTCACACCAATAACTAGAACTGGCAATGAAGACAAGAGAGGTTTTTTGGAAGGGAGGAAGAGAGTAAGAAATCCTTTCTTAGACATATTAACATTCAGCTGTCAGATAGACCTTAAGAAAATTAAACTAGAAATCAGAGAACTATTACAGTTCAATAGAAACAGAGAAAGGTTGGGAGGCGGGAAGAGAAGAGAAAGGTGAGAATCTTAATATCCTGTTTTCACCTGTATACCCTCATAAAATCCACACCTCTTTGAAAGTACAGGTACTAGAAGACAAGCCCTCACATAACTCACAGTTCAAAACCACCATGCAGAGGGGTGGGGGGCAATGAACAGGGATCAGAAGTAGAGAGACTATTGGGACAGAGGGATCAGGCTAATGGGAATGGGGCTAAGTGAGCAATGATGGCAGGGGTGGAGGTAAGCTTTCACTACTATCACCAGCAGATGTATATAAACCACACAGCTGTTGAATCAGAGATTGGCTTTGGGTTTTTTTGGTTGGTTTTGTTTTGTTTGTGCTGTTTTGTTTTGGTTTTGGTTTTTTCTGAGGGAAAGGCTGTTTCTTTACCAATAACCCCCACAAAATAAATAAAAAATACAGCATGTAATGGAAGAAGGCATAGTAGAATCATCAGGAAAGAATGAGAGTTTGTAAAAAAAGAAGAAAATTAAAGGAACTCAAAATTAGCTGGGATCCAAGGAGAAAGAGCAAGGGACCTGAAATTCAGAAAGAAAAGAGTACAGAAAATTCATTACAGATCTACAAAAGCACAGAAGGGATTGAAGAACTCTTTTACTAGAACAAACAAATGAAAGAGGCTAGTAGCAAACTGAGAAGGAGCACTTTTGGAGGAGTAGCTTGAGTGAATGTTTTATATGTGTGACAGAAGACAGACAGTTAGGGTTGTCTGAGGTGGACTGTATCCCTTTGGAAATCCTTAGCCACAGAGTGTCTCTCCATGATCAACACTTAGCATTTCAGAAGTATTAATTACCTAATCGTCAGTATGTTGCTGAGACTTACCACTGGGGACAAAACCATGTGTCCCACAAAACCGTACTGTCCCTTTCCTGACATCTGGCTATGAAGCCAATGGGACATTGTGCTTAAATAAACACCAGCTGTACACCTCTATATACCAGAAGTTTGATTTGCTTAGGCACAAACAGTGAAGATCTTAAGTTTCCACACAGGGCTGTAGGTTACCCTGCCAAGGTTTTCAATAGAAAATGTAAAAAAAAATTGACCAGAACAAAGATCTGGATGGGATACATAGCATCAGGCATTCCCAAGGTGGCAACAGAACAACAGATGTGATGTTTCAGCTTTTGTCTCCCACCAGCAGTGGGGAAGCTATTAGAGAAGCGTCTGTTATTGATTCACGCTGCTTAGAATCCATTTATACTGGCTGGTTTTGGAGCCATTATAATTTACAGTCTGTCATGTAAATTGTTCTTGGTCTGTGAAATATTGATCTGTTAGATAGACATGCCATGCATGCATGCTGAACACATGGACTCAAAATCCTTGGGGATTTTGCTTTTTAAACAACAGATTATTGCCCACATTCACTAACTACTTCTATAAATAAGTCAGTAATTTCAGGTTTTAATATCCTCCTCAACTCTTTTCCCACATAACTAGAGGTAATATTTCATGTACTAGGGATTAAAGACCTGACTTTTTTTTCCATTTAAAAAAAAGTAATTTTCATATGCACAAAGTATTTCTTAAATATCTTAAATGGATATCTATACACACATATATATGCACGGATTTGTGTGTATATAAATGTATACGTATCTTACATAACCTTTGATTAGACTGGAGGAGGTGGTGATGCACTGACTTCTTGGGTGAGAATTTGTTTTGGCTTTAAACCTTACGCTGACAGTAACATAAAAGAGAAACTATGTACAGCTGATCTGTAAATAACAGTGATGTATGAGAGTAGCAGGGAAAAAGCAGTTGTGTCTATACATATTCTGTGCCCATCAGTCTGCAGTGAAAGGCCTCAAGCAGCTGTGGTTTCAGAGCACTCTCAAGCTCGGAAGCACCGGTACTAACATGCTCAGCTCACACCACTTGCTCACACATTTCCTCCTGGGTTGTCCCGCAGGGCTTTCGACGTGGTGTCCAAGTACTTTGCAGACAATAATGGAAGTTATTTCTGTCTCCACCTTGCAGAAAGGAGCCGAGACAGGAGCTCGGACTTACCTCCCAAAGATTACTAGAGGAACCAGAGATGAGGGCTACAACTAATGATATCCCAAGCCCCAGTCAGTTTGTATCCCAGTAGGCCTTCTGCCAAAGGTGCTAAGCCTCAGCAATGTCAGGTGCAAAGGCTTGGTAACCGAGATTAAAACCAGAATCTCCAGGTCTCAGCTGAGCACCCAGGAAATGAAGAGTGTGTGGTTCTAATGACAGCCAGCCACAACTTTAATTAAATATTTCTGTAAGCTTTCAAAAAGGACAACAAAATAAGAGTTAGGGACCTAGAACTAAATGGCCATCTAATTACAAGGTCATTATTTATAGGCCTGTGAATTTTATGAGTGAAAGAGAAGTTAGATGTATGACCAGCTACCTTTTCACTGCATATCCCTGATTCACATATTAAACATCCCTCCTGCAGATGGAGATTTCCCAAAGAAAAAGCAAAACACAATTAGAGACCATATTATAAGTACTCAAGTCCTAATTTTGCTAACGTTGTGACTTTAAAAAGATCTTTTAATACAGTTATTTTTGAATACTAGCTCTTCTTTTTAAAAGGAAGAGGAAGCTACCTGTCATCATACAATGATGGGATACAGATGGGATACATGTGTATGTTCCATCAGCAGCAGATTAAAATACAGATCCCACACTAGTGCAGCAGACTCCCTCCCCCATCCCATGGCATGGAAATAACTGCTTAAGTGGCAGAAGGCAGCTCTCATACCACCTGAACTAAGCACTAGAGAACTAAAGTACACTGAAAGAGCAGTAGGCGTGTTGTTACCTGTGCACCAGTAGTCGTGCTGTGCAATCAGGATACTCAAGAGGAAAGAGGCACAGTTTGCTCTGAAATAGAGTGCCAGTGGGTTTGATGGGCAGAGATTCTGCTGAACCCATGATCTGATTCTGCTGCCAAGTCTACGCCATCCCATGAAAGACAAAGCCTATCTTTCATTAATTAAGAGCTCTCACTGACAAACAACTAATGCCAGACCCCTGAAGAATGCACTTCCTTCTTTGCCCAATGGTTTCTGGCAGAAGAAAGCACGGTAGTCATGACCAGACATCCCCACTGTGTCTATTTTTCATCAGACTGTTCAGCCTCTGTTTTAAAAGAAGTGAGGTGCTGGAGAAATGTACCCAGTGCTATAAACAACAGATGAATTTAGAGGAACGCTGCCTTTTGCATGGCATAAACCATAGGCAGAAAGTGGTAACCAGAAGTCATTTACTGAGACAATGCTAGGGAGATTAACATCAGGCCAGAACAAGGCACTCCTAGCCTCCAGTCAAACATAAATGCCTTTGTAAAAAAGTTGCAGAGTATAACTTTTCAAAGAAATCCCCAACCCAAAAAAAGAGAGGGGAAAAAAAAAAAAGAAAGGAAGCAATAGAGAGCATTTATCTACCTCAGCATGACAGATACCTGCACCTGCTGCAGGGGTGGATAAGGCTGTCAGAGCCCTCTGCACCTTTATGGTGGTGGATGTTCACTGCACTACAATCATATTCAGAGAAGATCCAGGTTCCCCTCTCTCATTTTTTGGTAAATTTTCTGGGCTACTTCTGCCCATTAGTCCTATAAAAATAAAGAAACTAGTCTTCATAAACAGAAATAAATCTACGTGGCAAGTGGTTGTTTTTAAAATGCCTGTTGGAGATTTAACATCAAAGAAAGGTGAACTGACAATGTATTTGCCTTTGCACATCATATGAAAAGTCATCTGAGAGAATCACTGGGAATATGTTCTCATAGACACAGTGGAGAAGCACTTCAGTTTTTCATCTCTCACTGCCTACAAGGCAGATAATACATCAATCGGTCCTCACGCCAAGGTGAGCAACATCAGTTACAACCATGTGTGACAACAAGCACTAGCACAACACCTGAAATAATCATGTATAGAAGTGGGATGTGGTTTATCAAGCATTTCATATTCACTTCTAAAAAACCTAACAGCAGTAAACCAGTTTACTATTTCATTGAGAGAAACAGAAATAAATTTCATCAAATCAGCTAAACCAGTTTCAAGAAGACCTGAGGATCTGCCCTCTGCATGGGTTCTCCCAAGGGTGGTGAAGCAGAAAGCCCCTGCCTTTAGAATTACACGGTCCCAGTGCTGCCGGTTCCCACAGGGTTCATGGTAAAATACAGCAACTATTCAAAGATTATGACTTTGTACTGTGTTTCCATCTAAAAATCCAGAATATTGATATGTTTTTATCTCGGACTTGAATTAATGGAGCAGACTTCCCTATATATCATGAAAAGAGCAATAAGAATTTCATCTTAAAATGATCTTGAAATATGGTCACACGATGGACTAAGAAAACTATCTGGAAGCTGGATTTCAATGTAAGGAAAGTCTGTTTAACAAAGCCAATAGATGTGGAGTCACTCCAAGCACACATACATATACATGTTTTCAAATAAAAAGGAATCAATTAGTTCTTCCATAGTATCAATTCATATAAAGCAAAATCTTTAATTTTTGTAGTTTCCCCCCCAAATTGAAAGTATTTAAATGGATTACAGTCCTTTAGCACCATCTCGAGAATAAAGTGACAAAGCTAACGTATTATTTCACTGCAGCAGTCATTTCGTCTATAGTCGTGTAGAAGACTGATGGGGTAACTCCTTGTTCTTTCTTCCTGTAATCATTACTTCACATTATTTTATATTCATCTCACAAAATGCATCCCAAGAGCAGAAACGTATGTCACTAAAGATTATTATTTGCCACTAGCTTTATTATATAAGCAATACAGTTCAGAAAATGATAGAAAGCTCTGCAGCTACATTGGCAACACCCTAATGAATTGTCATTTTAAGATATATTCTAACTAGCTTTGATGGAAGGCAGTACAGGGAATTTATCACTCAAGATTTTAAAAGTGATAAATATTATGAAGACTGTAAAAACATGACAAGTAGGAATTGCTACTGTGTGTAGTGTGCAATTATTTATGCCAGCTTTATAATATAAATGAAATGCTCCCTGAAAAATTCCTCTTAAATATTATTTTAAAGCCTGTTCCTATAAATAGCTAGTGAAAACATCCATTTCCATTCCCTTAATGCATTTGGAACAAAAAGTCACCAAGCAGGAACTAAACAGTTAAAAGGAAAAATTGGTACAAATCTTTTTATCTCCAATGTGCATCAAGACCAAATCTTAAGCAGTGCTTATGAAAACCTAGAGTCATATTCATGTGACACACACATGGGTGTGTATACAGGCAAGTACGCACACACACACAAGACAAATTTTCTAGATATTCACGTTCATTACTCTATATATCTGAGGTTGCTAGAGATGTGGCATTACCAAAATTAATAATGTATTAGCTGAAATTCCTTTCATGCATATTTCAGCAAAGTTGTATAGGCAGTACTTCAGATCACTGCTGTCTGAGAGATTCTAAACTTTGGTTCTGATTTAGTGCTTATGCAAACGCAAATGCAATGGATAGAGCCAGGAGCAGTTGAGAAAGATGCCTTGCAAGCTTTCCCTGACAAGTTTGCCAATACACCTCATCCTCATGCTCTCATATGCCTCCTGGTCCTGCAGGTCGCGGTTCTCTCAAACACACAGTAAAGAGCAGTCAATTATTCCAGCTTCGCATCTATGCAGGTCCACTTGCAAGCTCCCCTGCAAGATTCATTTCAGCATTTATGGACTGTCATTATTTGCTAGTAGTGCAACCAAGCAGAACATAAGCGGCATGGCGACAGGCAGAGTTTGTGGTTCTCGGAGCCAACAGCTGTAAATGTGAGAACCACCAAGGAGCTTCATCTTGTCTCAGTGTACATTCATAGGAGTTTACGTGCACTTATTCTTTGCTCAGCCTAAAAAGCCCATCACAACACTTTATGGAGACAAACAAGGTGAACAAGTGCCTTCCTTCCCATCACGCCTCCCTGACTTGTTCTGCTCCCAGGGTAGCATTACTCATATCACAGGGTAGCTGGGAAGTATGGCACCAATGCTCTAACAACTGAGATTCCTAAGGAAAAACAAGCCCCCTCTGATAGCTTTCCATCTGTCTGTGTTCCCCCACTGGCTTCTGCACCAAGGAAGCCCACAGAGTTATATTATGTGCCCACACTATTTTCTAAGGACAAGTGCAGAAATTACAGTTGGCTTATGATGCATTTTGCCCTCGGCTGGGAACATCATACAAACTGAATCATCACCTTTTTCCTCTTTCAGTGCTTTCCACACAGGAGGTGGTCACATCTCCCACCACCACTCAGAACTTGGCATGAATATCTCAGCCTCTGCACAGAGCCACCGCTCTCCTGCATCTTGTCGTTGGTTCACTTGCTGAGATCTCCCTACCATACGACAGGCAAGACTGCAGGTGAACGGGCCAGGAGAATACTCTATTCCCCCATCACAAGGATATCAAGTTTTCCAAAGAAAACAGAATATTCTGGTGACAACACTGCTGACGTCAGTAGTATGCAAAAACCTAGAGTTCTTCCAAAAAAAACCTGCCTGAAAATAAACCCCAGACAAAACCGAAAAAAACTTCAGCTAAAGTTACATAGCAGATAAAAGGTGCTTCTTAAATCAGAGGTTCTTCAGTAGCTGTTGCAAGGTCTATAAATAGAGCTACAGGTCTATCAAAAGCCTCTTTGGTCCCACTGTTCCCACGGGAAAGTTGGTTTTGGAACTCACTGCTATGAAGGCATGAGGGGGTTTCTGGTGCCAGCAGTGGCAGTCAATGATGCTGAAGTCAGTGTAACAGCATGCTAGAATCTGTGATACTTTATATTCCAAGATCAGAGCTATAATCTATGAATGAATTAGAGACAGAAAATTAAATTGTGTATAAATACAAAAAAAATCAGAGCACATTCTCATGTGAATGGTTACCGTGGATCCAGTATCCCTCAGTAGAGCTACATGTCATATGCCTAGATCTAGAAGGCCAAAATTTCTGCTCCAAGGCAAAAATGCTGTACCTTCAACACTGTGCCATCTACAATACTGACAACTATTTGGAGCAGTGATGCTTCCTGGGTGCTACAGAGGTTGATGCACATGGGCATCTTTGCCTATTGACCCTGTCCAGAGACCACTTCAATCTAGCCTACAAACCAAGCAAGTTCAAGGCAAGTGTTATGATTGAACAGTACTTGCACATACTACACACAGTGAGTAGGAAGCACCAAGAAAAGAAAAAAGGGAATGTTTCTAACAATCCATTACATAAACAAGAATAAAGCAAATTGAAATATATCACAATGTTTGTGCAAACAAACAACAGGTACGAACTGAGTACCATAACATTTCATATTACAATTGTAATGGCTCTGGGTAGCCTGAAGTTTTGCTTTGAAAATGCATTTTTATTTTCCCCTAGGCTAAAATAGCCAGCTGCAGGCTCAGTTTTTGTATTCCAGCTTTCATGTCTAAACTCTAATAAACCCTCAGGAAAAAACCATAGCATAAATTCACCTGTTTATGAGATGCTTAATGATATTTCATCGGTCATAATTTTGTTGTTGCTTTAGACTGTGTCAGCAGTTACCTAGTTTAAACTAATTGCTACCTTCTTAATAAAACAGTCTAATACAGAGGTTTAGAACTAATAAGCCTTCCTAACCAAACTGACAAATGTCCACGTTCCTGCTGAAATAGACTCTTGAGCATCTTGTTGCATTGGAGTGTTGAAAACAGAAGCAGAATTGAAAATCTCAACATCATTTTGACATAAAAAATTTTTTACAGTAAGAAGAATTGTTCACTGGAACAACCTCCCCAGGGACGTGGTAGAGTGCCCATTGCTGGAAATTTTCCCGATGCAATTGGACAGGACGCTAGATAATCTTATCATGCTCCCTCCCCCACAAAAGGTTGGACCAGATGATCTTTTAAGGTCCCTTCCAACCTGGGGTATTCTACCATTCTATGAATAATTTGAAACCTGACTCTGCCCTTAGAAATAAAATAAATCATCAGTTGTAGATGTGGATGGAGGGAAGTGAGAGAGATGTTGCCCATGTGAGGGAACACAGCGTCCTATTAAGGCTATCTATTCACCCTCGCCCCTTTTTACCCGTACCGTTATTTACCCTTTCTCTATTTGTAATTGTTCATATAATTACGTTACTTTCATCTGAAATGTAGTCCTCCTGAATAGAAGAGCCTTCTTTCTGGAGAAATGAAGGTCATGTAAGATCATAGCTCTGTTTATCAGAAATTAGCCAAGAAAGCATCAATACATTTTTTATCTTATTAGCCCTTATAGGCATTTACTGTTTCCAGTATTCCAGGACAGACTCTAAGGTCCTAACCATGCAACAAGCTTAAATGGTGTGGGTGGACCATTGTACTTTGTTGCTGAACTGGAGCCTCAGGATATATCTGCAGTGCAGTCCCTGCTGTGGCCATAACTCGTGCAAGCATTCCCCGCTAGTTTAAAACCAGCTGATTTAGACGTGGCTCGCAGTAAAAAAGCAACAGCCTGGAAGTTCACACCAGGCACGGAATCTGCCTGATAAAGTGACAGATCTGGCAGAAGGTAGTAAAGGCTTGTCTTGGGAAAACTAAGGATGCTCCCAGATATTGTTATGGAGGTCATCCTCAGGGGCTCTGCCCAGAGCTCTGAACTGCCCGGCAGGCAGCTCTCCAGTCACTGCAATTCACAGCATGGCATTTTAAGGCAAATAACCAGCAGTCTCCATGACATTTCAGGCTCGGTCATACCCCATCATCAATTAAGAAACTGAATAATTACTCAAGTAGTTAGTCTGGGCTAAGCAGTGTCAGCTCCTTTCCCTTTCAGTGGTAGTAAAGGCAGCTTAGCCTGCGGGGTTTTGTGGATCCTCCTGTGAAGGTACAACGCTCTCTTCACCGACCCATTGGGGCCCTGAGCACCTCTTCCAGATCCTTCAGGTCCCTTTCCTGGGACCATCTGCCTGACTTAACGCTGTACCAGACCAGGGTTAGAGATAACCTCACAGTTGCACCAGAAGGCTTAGGGAAGACATCTCAAATGTGGCTCAAGGAACATACATACATTTTTAAGTGCAGTGTCTTAAGTAAACTCACCATTCTGAGAAGTTCACACTCTCACAGCTTTGACAGAATCACAAGCAGCAATATAACTTGTTTGTAAAGCTGTCTGATAAAAAGCGTGATGTTCTGTATACTCTACAGAAATTGAAAATACAGTCCCTGCCCTGGGGCACAGGATCAGAGAAACTAAAACCGCTTATGCAACTCAGAGAAAGAGATAATTTAGCAGTGAAGTATTGGAACTTTATTTCTTACACTATTTATTGATTATTAGCTCACTTCTTGCAGACATTCCACATTTTCTGCCTATTTTACACTGAAGTTACAGATCCAGGGAAATTATTTCATTCCTAGCAACTGAAAAATCATAAGCAGTACTACAGTAGGAAGACAGTCAGCTAACTTGGTAGAAATTCATATCTGCTTCAAGAACCAGTCAAAGGCATCTAACCTACTTGTTCCACTAACTGATCCTCCAGCTGATCACAAGCCAGTTTCAACAATGAGTAATATAAAATGAAAGGATGGGCAGTGTGACTATGGGCAGCAGCGACTGCCTAAAGCTCTTCCAGCTATTGACCAGCAATTGCAACATTTTATATACCAGCTGCTATCCAGCTTTGGAGAGGTCAGTCAATTAAGCACTGCAGCAGTCCCAGGGCATACATATTATTTTCATCTGTGTTATCAATGCTGAAAAAAAATACAAGATCTCACAGGGAGTCTGAACTTGATATCTGCTTTTTTCTGCCACTTTTCAGTAATCTCATTACCAGTGCCTCCCAGTCTCCCCCAATGACTCCATTTCCACAGGTATAAGGAGGGGTAACAACACTAATTTGTCTTTAAAGAACTTTACTACACACATGGTATATTATATATACATTTTCAAGAAGAATATTTACAAATATTTAAAGAGGAGTTCAATGACCAAATGCCTTCCACGTGTCTGAAAATCAATCCAACTCTATATCAATGTATTGTGTGCATAGTTTCTAGGTATTGCTACATGTGAAAGTTCCCCAAGTCAAGGAATTCAGTGACTAAGGCCAGAAAAAGACATAAATACAGGAAAAAAAAAAGAGTAGAGAGCTACAGTCTGAAGCTTCTGATAACACCTCAAGCTTTACTTGTGTAAAGGGTAGTGTGCAAGGGTAAAATAACCAGTTTGTGTGTTCCATAAGCAACCTGAACTTGAATTTCCATTTATCATTTATACAGCAAAGGTATATCTTGCAATAATCAGATAATAATAATTACATTTGTAAATGTTCTTTTAAAAGCCAACAAGGAGTGCAATGAGAAGTTCAATGCATGTTGCAGTGAAAATGTGCCCTGGCCAGTTTGTTCTGCTATCCAAGGAGGATGTAAGCAGTCTATTAGACTTCTGGCATGACAACCAATGTTACCACAGGGCACTACAAAGTGGATTAAGGACAGAATTATTTCCAGCTTTAACTCTGGGTCTGAGTCAAGCTCTTCATATTACTTAGCATTTGTATTTGCTTAGGTTTAGTAATACTTCTATAGCTGTTTGAGGCTAAAAAGAAAATAAGCAATTTACTAAGAATGTTTGGCAATGAGAATTCAATTTATTTTATTTTTTTGTTATTTAAAGGCACTGCCATGTTATTTGAGCTTTACCTTTCCATAAGACTGCAGGGTAAGGCAGTGTTGCTCCCTGAGGTGCAAACATAGGCTTACATTTTCAAAAAGTCTGAGCTGAGCTGTGGTGCACTGCAGCAGAAATGTGTGTGTCTGAAGGGGGCAACAAAATCCAAAGCCCCCAGTTTCAATTGACATGTGCCAGAAAAAAAAAATCCGCTGATGAGACTTGCTAGAGATCCCAAAGGATGTTTATGGAAATGTGGGGAAAAGATTTCCTGGGTTCCGTGCCATGGGCACAAGTACAGTCTTCTTCTGGGACACATAGCAATATAAATGTAACTAAGGTTGTTAACAGAAATACCTCAGGCCACCTCAAATGCTCATTGCTAGCTCCCCAAATAGTGTAAATATGCCAGTTAGCCTGAGAGGAAGTCTCGTCTCGTATACACACTCTGCACAGGAAACCAATAGAGTATTAATCACTTGAGCCTAATCCTGTTATTCAGCTCACAAGTAAGGAATGTGCTGCTATGTTTTACCTTCATGAACGACTACCTTTCATCCCATTTGGAAAGATGGAGTAGGAACAGGGAGCTGGCAGAACTGAATTATGCCTACAAAAATGGTACCTTCTCCATAGGTATTACCCAGTGGCAAATACATTTTTTCAGGTTGACAAGAAAAACTGCTTTTCTTTGGCAAAGTCGGGTTCATCAGGTGCTATAGTTCACATACTGTTTGGAGTCTGGGTGTAATCACCTCTCCATTGAATTGCAAGCAGCCTGGTGTCCATTTGACCTCTAAGCTGGGAATGAAAAACACCGGTAAACACACAGTTCAGAAGTTTAATTTTACTTTCCGTTATTAGTGCATGCACACCAACTGTTCCCTTGTTTGCATGCATGCTCAGTTCAAAAAAATATTCCAAGCAGGTAAGTTTCTATGCATATTTGCAACAGAGGCACATCTCAAGCGGAAGGGTAAAGGCAAAGAGGAATCACAGTTCTCCAGCATGAAACATGTTAACCAGCTTCCTGACGCAGAGAGAGAGAGAGTCCAAGCCACCTTACAAGCCTAGCAGATCCCCTTGGGCCTGAGATGCAGAATTTTGTATTTGTGCTAGAAAAGGCCCTCAGGGATGTGCCAAACTGCCATTAACTAATCAGTGAGCAGCAAATACAGAGTAGCTGCTCTTACTGCCTTCAGTCGGAAATGCCCCGGAGTGATTCTTCCATTGAATTCCCAAAGACTGCTTAGGTACAGGGAGGATATTTTAGTGTGCTGTGAATTCCTTTGCAGAGAGTAACTATTTTGAAGGCAACTCAGAAATAGCGCTAAGTCTCAGGGTGCAGACAATACAGCTCTATGTCAGCTGGCAGTCACTCTGACAAGTAGATGATATGTCAGGAGGATCCAGAATTTCTCTCTTTCTCCCTCAGGCATGCGCACACAAAAAGCCTAACCACCCTTACTCTACAGTGCTAGAAGAACACAGTATTTTAAGAGCCCACGATTGTCTGTTACCGCCAGCTCATAACAAGAAATATTTCTGAAGGAAAGCAGAGGTTTTTTCTCCTAGATGGAAATGTGTGCTTGGCAGCTGGGTGAAATGTGTCACTCGTACAAGCAGATATATCAGTCTCTTGAAGTACCACACCAGCACTAAGGCATAGACAAGAAGAGATTCAAAGCAAACTTTGCCCTGAAGCACCTTAAGATGTTTGGCAGAGAAGCTCGAGCAGTGGAATTGGTGGCTGTGAAATGCAAATAGAACTGAACTCTAAACTACAGTACCAAATATACCAAAGAATCTGATGATTCCAATAAAGTGGACATAAAATACAGCATATGCTCTTGCTTATCATTAGTAGTAAACATATTGATACATGTTGTTTTATTTTATTTCAGTATTCCAAACTGTTGAATTAACAGCATCTTGTACCTGGTTTTACTAGGAAAAATACTTATATGCACACGAACAAATAGATATAAGTAAAGATATACATGGACAGCTAGTTAGCACAGAGCTAGAAACAGGAGTCAAATGCCTGAAACTCGTTTCCTTCAAAAGAATAGCCAGAAAGAGCCCAGCACTCCCAAATTTGCCCAACAAGAGATATTAAGAGGACCTCAGATCCCTGCGAGTCTTATCTGATGGTTGTTACTGAAGCACTAAGAATGATTCAGCCACTTACAAAAAGGCCTTAGAAACAAAGTGCAACCATCACATTTTGTGAGGGATTTTTTTTGTGTGTCATTTTTGTGACACTTTTCAGCTCTTCGTCTGCTGGTTAAAAAACAAAAACGACTGTGTCATATAATCATTAGATTTCTTTCTTCCTTTGTTCACCTTCCAAAATACAATTATTCCTTTTGGGAGGTAGATTATCTTCATCTGTTTCAGTACCATATGATACCCTTATGCAGATCAGTAATTTGCAGGGTTTTTTGGTGTCTTGTTTTCATAACTATCACTGAAATCATTTCCAAGCCTGCCACATCAAAATACACCATCTTTCATTAAATGTCATTTGGATTGTGTCATCAAGAAGGCACTTTTTTAATATTTTGCATTTTCGAGATAAAGCATGCTTTTGCATACATTTCTTCTTCCTTCCACTTATATTCCTTATGGTCTTGTAGGCTATAGCTTGGTCTGAAATCTTCTCATACTCTCTTACCAACTACTGCACTGGGAACACTGGAGCTCAGACTGGAGATCAGTCATCAGGAATTGCTTCATGAAATTATCTAGCTCTTACCCAACATGATACAGGAGCCAGCAAATGAGAATTGAATCTGTAGTCCCTTAGGCCCATCATTCCTTTACAAGAATCGATTCTTCCCATTTTCCTGCCTCCATAAAATATGCACAAACAGGAAACTTTGCTGTAGCACCATCAAACACTGACTGGTGGGAAAATCCACCTATTTTTCTTACTAAGCAATTTAATTTTATCCTTTTCTTGAAGTTGACAAGCGGTTCCCCTTTACCTGACATAGTCCAGAGGGCATTTTATGAAACATCGGAATGACCAGTGTCACCGCCTAACTTCTAGTGCTCTATCAGAAAGCTTCTCTTCCAAGGCTTCTGCATAGGTTAGTTTAAGTGCCCATTTTAGATACTCTGAATTAGGGAGCTCTGGAGGAGATCCTCTCCCTCCACTGTCTACAGAAAGAATCTGGGGAGATTGGCACCCAAGCTGAAGGACCCCAGGGATACATGTATTCATTTCAACTGTAAGTTTCCATATTCACATTACAAACCCAAGCCAATAACCTTCACCTCAGCATGCATAATTCTTACAAATGAACATACTTCATATGACTATTTGTGAAGGAAAACATGGTTTTACTAAAATAATGACTGGTCATTTCTTTCCTCTAATATCTGACAGAAATTCTTCCTTCTTGAAAACCTGTAGTAAAAGTGCAAGAGGCAGTGGTGTTTCAGACAATGTCCCAAGCAGGTCATCCACTCAAGCCAGCTGCTTCTGTCCTCATACACTGTAGAGGTCAGCTGTAGGTTTGCTTTTGCATCTGTCATCCTTACAGGTAAAAATAAAAGCTTTTAAAAATCATCTTAGCCTTCCAAATCAAAACTAGCGAATTTTGAAAACTGTGGACAAACAAAAAAACCCTATAGTTTACACCTTCCTAGGTAGGACATTCAGAGGTATGTCTGCATGCTGTAGTTGTCCAGTCACTCATTTATTGTGACAGAAAAAGAAGCTGCATGTGAGAAGATAGATAGTAAAGGAAAGAAATCAAGTAGTTACATCTAATGTATTGTTGAGGGCAACTAAGTTCCTTTACTAAATTATATCTCCAAAAACTTTAAATATGAGGTTTGCTTCTGAGGGCAATAGTAAGTATTCAAATTACAGTTTGTCTTTGAAACCCGCCATCTAGGCTTTTAGTTCTTGATAAAGAACTTTTAGACCTTTCCATTGGTCTTTCCCCAGCTTTTATTGCTGCACACAATGTCATATGGTATGAGATATCCCTTTGGTCAGCTGGGGTCAGTTATCCCAGCTGTATCCCCTCCCAAATCCTCATGCAGCCCCAGCCTACATGCTAGTGGGGCTGTGTGCAAAACAGAAAAGGCCTTGATGCTGTGCAAACGCTGCTCAACAATAGCTAAAACATCCCTGTGTTGTCAACACTGTTTTGGTTATAAATCCAACACACAGCACCATACGAGCTGCTATGATGAAAATTAACTCTCTCTCAGTCAAAACCAGTACACAGAGCCATTGGCCTCTACCATCGATGTGATTGGCTGTAGACCAATCAGAGGAGTGAAAGGGAAGCCTGTGAGGGAAATCTCGACTCTTGGAGGAAACTTGTACAAGAAGAAATGTAGTGGTGGAACAAAGAGTGCCTGTTGAGAGTAGCACACTCAGCCCATGGGATCTTCACAATGTGTCATCTTCTAGTGGTACTGAATATGGAATATAATAGGAGAACAGTCTTTAAAAATGTCTGAAACACACTTTTGTTAAAAGCTTTTTGGTTACTTATAATGTTTTGCCAATGCAATGTGCCACATACTATATGCTGGGCCTTCATACCGTAGTGAGATAAGAAGCATTTCTGTTCCAATTAATATACAACGTCTCCCTCCACATAAAGGAAGAGACTCATGAGGAAAGGTTTGTGGTGAGAGCTTACCTAAATAATACAGAGGGAGATATACCAGTTGCTAAGACTCCAACACTATGGAAGACCCATGTGTGTCATTTTCCTAGTAGTCTTTTTCTGATGAGACCTTTAAAATGGCTTTTAAGAGTTTTGCAGCCTACTGGTTGAATCCTTCATCAGTCATTAGGATTGGCTTCTTTCATGTGAAAACACACCAGAACTTCTTTATAATTCTAACTATTTCAGGGAGAAGAATGCAATGTGTCATTCTTCGGGTGACATACACTGAATCAGGACATAGCTGTCTTGACTCGTATAGCTAGGGATTCAATTTTAATAACACAGGTTGCATCACAGCTTGATGTGAAGTTCTCAGGGTGAAGGGAGAAGACACAGAACTAAGGGGCAACACTGATTCCCTAAATTACCTTCCCCTTTTGACACACAAGAAGATAAGTGTATTTTGCAGTTATCATCATATTTCTGTTACACTGTGATTTCAGAACCGAATCCCCTCCTCCATGTTTGTCACCCAGCCACTTTATGCTAAAGCTGTTGCTTCCATGCAAGAGGCACATTTAATGAGTGAAATGTTAAATATCTGATTTCTGTACATGTGAGCTTACCCTGAAGTCCATGTGAGAGCTGGGTAAGTAAGCAGAACGTTAGTTGCAGCAAAGTATTTCCTTTAGTGTCCAAGCCTGAAAGAATTTTGTTCAATAAGGCAAACCAAAGGGCTGGGCAAAAGAAAAAGGTGCTGATTTCTGAGCTAGTCAGCTGTTTGGGAACTGATATTCTTGTTCAAGGAAAGTTAAACCTCTCCATTAGGAAATGACATGGCCTTGATCCTGTGCAATCAGCCATGCTCTCAGGCTGGAGCTACCTTGAGTCTAATAGGCTGCCTCCTCCCTTCACTGATCGCTAATAAAAGATGGAAGTTAAGACCATCCCCTACATCTTCACAACATTTATTATGAGAAGAAAAGCACCCTTTTCTGGATTCTCCAAGTTTAAGATGATCTAGAAGAGGATTCTTAAACTTGGAGAAGATGGCTGGCCTATTCTTTGCATTAGTCCTATCAGTGCCAAACCATGGCAGCTTGCTCAGAGTCTCACAAATCCTTCAGGGAGCGCAAGCAAACCCAAGAGCTAAAGTCAGGAGGATATAATCAGTTTTGCAAGCTGACTGAAAAGGTAAACAGGATTGCCCATTGAATGACACCAGACAAATTTATTTGGCTTACCACCACAGGGAAATAATCTTCTGGCCATCTAAATTACTGCTCTGCTGTCCAAGGGGGAGCTGTGGGAATGGGGACATTTGCAGTCTCTGGAACCAACCAGCTGCTGGACTACCTCAAAGTAGTTCTTTTGGACAGATGCTTCCCCATTTTGAATTACATGTTACAGCCTTGGAGATGTGCAGAGGGAAGAAGACTTACATCTGTTCCCAGGGCTTTTTTTTTTCTTTCTTCTTATTACCTTCGCTCAGTCACATGTGTCCATTCGCATCCATCATATAATTTCTGTGTTCCAAGTAATGGGACCACTGAAGAGCAGAAAGGAATAGTACAGACCAGGAGTTAAACCCCAGGGTCTAGACTCAAGGGAAGGGACAGAGGATCAATTAAAGCATTGCTCCCTCCTTTGCCATCCCTAGTCCCATTACTGGAGAGGAAGTAAATTCTGACCCAAGACTGTGAGTGTGGATGCAAAATCAGTCCAAAGTGGTATGTGCTCTGTCACCACATAGGCGCAGCTCTCTTATGCAGATTCTGGCTTCCTGCAGAAAGAAACCCTTCTTTTCCCGCAAGGGTCCTGAGTCTAAAATGTTTAGTGCAATGAAAGGGCTTCTATTTCTTCTATTTCAGGATTGCTAGTGAATTGAGGCTGTAAATGATTTAAAAGCATAATCTACAGAAAACATTTAACTCAGAGTGCTAAGTGCTGACCTGGGAGAAAATCAGTCATTTTGCTCTTGCATGCTGTTATCTTGTTGGTTCCAAGCTCTGCTCTACAAATAGGAAACTTAGTTAAGTTGCCTTTGAAATTAAACAGCTATATCAGATTTAGCAGTTTGGAACTACAGGAAGGCATCAGTCAAATGGCTTTAATTATTCACATTCTCTCCTTGCTCCCTCCTTTCTCCCTCCTCGTTTTCCTCCAAGTGATCAAAAGCTAAGCGGTTGTTTGTGTCATAGAATATCAAGAAAATTTTCTTATGTTCTGCAGATATCAGTCATGATCTCATACGTCTGAGCAGCATGAAAAGGACTGCTGCAATGTGATCTAAGCTGCTCCAGAGACTCGACTGATTGATAAATAGACCACATGGGTGCATTGAGTGCAACAGTGCACATTTCTGACAGTGCCTTGCAATGGCTGTGAAAATCTTCATAAGAGCAGAGACTACTTTTTCCCAATGTGGAGCTAAAGTCCCCTAGGCTTGACAGATTTCTCCATTCAACACCATCCAGTAAGTCCATCCAGTAAGTCCATCTAGAGCATGTCAAGCTACCTGCACATCACATCTTCACTCTTTTCACTCAACCATCAGAGGAAATAAGTCAAATGTGTCCTAGGTACGTGTGTGAACAATAAACAACTTCACAGGAAACCATGGTACACCAGAGCCTGTTGCTTGTGCAACCAGCAGGGGTTTCCATTACACAGAGAAGCTTAGTTCTCATTATTATTGTTAACAAAAGTGGCTCTTTTTGTTGTTAACCAAAAATATATTTCAACAGTTGTCACTGCAGATGAGAAACTGGTAAGTCACATTGACAAAAAAACTTCTCAAGCAAACCTGAGAACAAAACTCTTTCAATAATATTTCTGCCCTCTGAAACAAACAAAACTAATATCCAAATTCCTATATAATCCAACAAGATGATGACGAATTGTCAAAATAACACGAAACAAAATGTTATTAAAGAAATAGGAACCATCAATGACAATGGCTCATTGGTGGTAGAATCATCAAATGAGCAGAGGGACATTTCTGCCAGGCACGATATGGCACAAGAAGGATCAGGAAGCTTTCTAAGGAAAACATACCATACTTAATATACAGCAAGTGTGAAATCCACAGCAATGCTTCTTCTCTTCCCCAGCACAGTCTTGCTGAGCATATTCCTTTCCATGCAGCTGGGTCCCTATAAAGCCCTGTAAGGAAAATTTAGCAAAAACCTTTAAAATACTCTTGAAAGTATGCAAGATTCATTCTCTTGCTTGGAATGTGCTCATATCCTGTGTTGTTAACTTGTAATGGCAAGGTATCTTCTGCTACAACCATAAACATACTTCAAAAATAGAAAATTCAGATTCATATAGGATGCCTGACCAGGAACATTCACACGTCTATAAAAATTCCAAATACTGTTTCATCAAAAGTGGAGAGTATCAAAATCCCTTTTCCATAACAGCAGGGCATTTTTCAGCCTGACTCTTCTGCCCACCACCTTCTTCCTAAGGTCTTCCAGTCTTTCTTCCTTCATCCTGCCCAATTCTTTAGACAGTCTTCCACCCAGGTACCAGAAAGACCTGCAGGCAAGCAAATTGGTGCTCAACTAAGCTTCATTTCCTCTTGCGGTACCACAGATTTCTGTCAACATGCAGCTGCTAAGCAGGGGGAAAAGGTCTTGCCTTGCCCCTCCTCATACTTTACTGCAGGGTAGCTTGAGAAGGGAAGGGTCCCTGCAGGACATTATGTGATAGTCTTCATTCTGTGCACATTACCTAATACTTGTGCTATACTCCCTTTGAGTAGGATGAATTTAAAAGGGAGAGCAAGAGCTATACCACACTCCGTATTTGGTAATAACTGGCCTAAAACAACCTGGTAGCAAAAAGTCACATGATGCTCTGAGTTGCAGCTTCCCTGAAAAAAAAAGAGGGTACAGACTTCTTTCTCCCTTTTTTTCTTTGTTAAATAGGGAAGAGTTACTTTTTCTAAGAAAAGCAAATCGCTCTACATCTTGGCAGTTTAGATTAACACACTTTCATTTTCATTTTCTGCCACCTACGTTTCATTTGGCCTGTCGGCAACCCCAAAAGCGAACAAGGAGAATGCAAAGATCTCACCAGCAAGCAGTCATGAGACCACGCTCCCTGGCTGACAGCACTGTGGCAAGCCTGGAAGCACAGGAGCAGCCTAGATCCCTTGCACATTTTGAAGAGGTGCTATAATTTGAGCTGCTTCATTATAAAAGGGCAACCATTAGGAGAGCCAAGCGACACTAATGAAGCCTTGGGCATTATCGTGCATTGATTAAATACTGTTTAATGTCTCAAAATGACAGGAAAAAAGGAGCTCAGGGAAGCCCAAAGGAGCAAAGCAAGCCAGCAAGGCAAATAAATCTGCAGTGATTCTTTCATACTAACAGAGTTCTTTTGATAGGAAAATGGCAAGGAGCAATGTGTGGCGCCATTAGGAATTTTCTAGCATCTGCACATTCATCCTAATTAAAAATATTAAATGCATTCAGCACATGTAACAATAGCTTTATTATCTACATTTCCCATTCTTGTAGGAGAAAAGAAAGCTTGCATCTTATGGCAAATTGTATTCTAACTAAATCTCCCACCACATGAAGTTCTTCATCCTTCTTCCTGTGTTTCCTGCATATTAGCTGTATTTACATATCAATCACACCTTGCACATCGAAAAATCATTTTCTTCCTTCAAAATAATTCACATGAGACAAAAGCAATTAATATACAAGCAAATAGAATGAAATGCAAAGCTAACGGCAAACTTACCTATTAATCTGCTAGCTTTGTTTTCGGTAGGCATCTTGAGGATAAATTCAGTGTGACTACTCATTTGAATACTCTTTGTGGGTTATATCTTTGAAGATTTGAATTCTGACTTTCGCACATTGTCTAGATTGAACTCATTATTGTTTAGAACAACAGTTTTTAGAATGGTAATCCTGCTCTGAATAAACTGAATAATAAAACACCCCCGCAAGGGTTTTTAAGAAAGTCAGCTGTACCGACAGTGCCTTTCCTCACTGAAGGAGAGCTCATTGCATTTCCAGAAGGCCTGGTTATAAGAATCCACTCTTAGCTACTCCCTGTCAAAAAGCAGCTCCATGGATCATGAAGGAAAGTTTGGGATCGGTTTATCTCAGAGCACAGTACAGACATGGTGCTTGGATTTTCCACTCTAACCTGGTGATTTGTTCATACTTTGAAATAGTTGAGTTTTAAAATCTATGAAGATACTAGGAGGGATGCTAGGTATTAGCATTGGGGCTTTAATTAATGCTAGAGCATAACGTAGGTGAAATTCCCGTGGAGGAGGACTGAGCCTGAACTGCATCACCCCTCTGAACAGTGCATACTTCAGGATTCTCCACTTTCAGTCAATGTGACATTGCTACTTGTCCAGGGACAAGCAAATATTGGGGTTCCCCGTCCTAAGCCCTAATCTAGCATCTAGGCAGACACAAGGAGTTATGGACATTTATTCAGCTTCACAATGGGTTTAAATGTGGCCAAATTAACCCAATTGAAGTTCCTAGCTGTATCACCTATTGTTAAAACTGCCTTATAATTCCCATTACAGCAACTTTTTCAGCTTGTTTTACCTCCCATCAGAATAACTGCTTGGGCTGAAATTTTCCATGCTGAGGATCAATTTCAGTCAAAGCATTTTACTGGATGTGGCAGGGAGAAAAGAAGAGAAATTAAGAAATGTGCTTATTCAGAAAGTCCAGGAAAACTTCACATTCCCACCCGCTTGAGCACATACATTATGGAAGAGCATTTAATTACACAACACCACCGTCTCTTGTTTCTATGGGTCCTGTCTCATTCAGTGCACAAATATGCATAGTGCTCACTCAACTGGAAGATATTCAGTATTTTGTTTTATTCTTGTTATTCAATGTGGCTTTACACTCTCTTCCTTGCAGACCATTTATCCACAGCTCAGCAGACAGAATTACTGACTTCCTCATGGGCTTTGCTACAGAGCCACAGTAAGACAAAAGAAAACTGACAGAAATTTGCACTGTGTGGCAGAGGCTGACCTTAGTAATAGACTATGTGGAATAACAGATAATTGAGCTAGGCTTGAAAGCATGGCAGCAAAAAGAGAAATGGCAGTAGGTAATTACTTTATATTACCAAAGAATATCCCTCTCTCAGTTAACACCCAGATCCAATTAATGGCTCAATTATATTCTAAAATAATTGGTTACATTACACTAAACCCATGTATTTTTTGCATCCTCTTGCCTCCTCCCTCTTAATATCTTTTTCCTCCCTATATCAAGAATAATTTGTGTTGTAACTCTGCAACTCGTTCTATTCATGTTGGCCCCTGCATCCGTGTCAACCCCTGCTGAATTCAACAAGGCAAGATAGAGTGGAAGGAAGGGAGATCACTCTACTTATGCAGTGTAGATTTAAAAGCAGAGCACTTAGACCTGTTTTCATCATACATAGCTTTAGCTATCTTCCAGAGGGGGCTGCATTACAAGAAGCATGGCCATCTTTCATAGACAAAGGAAAGGAGACAGCACCATGAAAGATTATCCAGACATACGGACCAAATCATCCCCAGATGGTGCTGAAATCTCTCCTTTGACTATACAAACAACCTGTCAACACTAAGCTGTTATCATGGAATCATAGAATCATTTAGGTTGGAAACGACCTTTAAGAACATTGAGTCAAACCGTAAACCTAAGCATGGCCAAGTCCGCCACTAAACCATGTCCCTAAGCACGACATCTACACGTCTTTTAAATACCTCCAGGGATGGAGACTCAACCACTTCCCTGGGCAGCCAGTTCCAGTGCTTGATAATCCTCTCAGTGAAGAATTTCTTCCTAATATCCAATCTAAAGCTCCCCTGGTGCAACGTGAGGCCGTTCCCTCTTGTCCTATCTCTTGTTATTTGGGAGAAGAGACCAACACCCACTTTGATACAACCTCCTTTCAGGTAGATGTAGAAAGCAATACGGCCTCCCCTGAGCCTCCTTTTCTCCAGGCTAGAGAACCCCAGTTCCCTCAGCCACTCCTCATAAGACTTGTGCTCTAGACCCTTTACCAACTTCGTTGCCCTTCTTTGGACACGCTCCAGCACCTCAACATCCTTCTTGTAGTGAAGGGCCTAAAACTGAACATAGTATTCGAAGTGCAGCCTCAGCAGTGCTGAGTACAAGGTGGATGATCACTTCCCTGGTCCTGCTGGCCACACTGATGCAAGCCAGGATGCTATTGGCCTTCTTGGCCACCTGGGCACACTGCCAGTTCATATTCCGCTGGCTGTCGACCAACACCCCCAGGTCCTTTTCCACTAGGCAGCTCTCCAGCCACTCTTCCCCAGGCCTGTAGCGTTGCATGGGGTTGTTGTGACCCAAGTGCAGGACCCAGCGCTTGGCCTTCTTGAACCTCATACAATTGGCCTCAGCCCATCGATCCAGCCTGATTTGACATATTAGCTGTGGTATTCATACTTAGGCAAGATCCAGGCAAGCAGCTGTCAAGAAAATCAAAAAGGCAAAGATATCTTTATGCTGACGTGCATTTCTGCACTGTAGACATGGACAGTCTGAAATCATGTTCCAAACTCAGTCAGGGTGCATTTGACCATGAATCTGCTCTGCACATCCTGGTCCTTCAGCCAGCATGCGTTATCTTCATACCAAGTATGTCACATGAAACATCAGGAGGATGCCACGTGTCATCCTATGGCCGGCAGTTCATATGAGAAAAATCACATGGTAAAACTACACCAAAGTGTAGACAACTCCTTGATCAAGCATATGGTGAAGGAATAAGCCTGAACTAAGACTTGAACAACTGCAGCTCTTTTGCTGAAAGCAAGAGCCATAATACATGAAGAGTCTGCAGAATTCACGCCATCCCTCTCCTCTTTCCCCATAAGACAATTTTCACAGACTGGTTTCTTGTATTTTACAGACCCATGCAGGCTCTTACTTGCACTATAGCACTTTAAGTAGACTACTGAGGACTGGTAAAAAGGACAGCAAAGAAAAGAACAGAGTTAGAAGGCTTCATGTGACTCACACCACACAAGTAAAATAAAACAATTTCAGAGACACCCACCTCCTTCCATTAAAGGAAACTCCCCAACAGTCCTGGGGAAAGCAAAACAAACAAAACCTGGCTACAGAAAAGGGAGACAATCGTGTAATTTTACAGATCTGCATCATTCAGACACAGGTAGGGGCTGGGGGCAGCTCCAGTGGGGTCAGGGGGAAAGAGAGAGGGATCTTCTTGTGCAACAAGACCAGCTAAAAAGCACATGCTGCGCAGGTCATGCTACAGCTCTGCTGTGCTTACCCTTCTCAATAAATCCATACCTTCACATCAGCAAGGAATACAGATTCTTCTTTGCTGGAAAGTGGATTTTTTTCCTACTTTCTCTATTGCTTTTAAGGTCAGCAGAGACCAAAAGTTCTTTATAACACTTGCAAGAATATTTCATCCAGTTACCCCTGTAGAGGGGTTATTACTTTGCTAATGCATTCCTCCTACACTACATTTCCAAAATAAAAAAGAACCCTTCTGCCTAAAAGCATGTTTGTTTGTTTGTTTTTGACCCCAGTTATATGAGTTGATCTATTAGAAGATATAATTACCTTCTATAGGCAATGTGGAGTCACATTACCTCCCATGTGAGAGCAACTTCAGGAGCAATTTCCCATCCTGTTAAAAATAAGTCACTCCTTTCTTGTTTAGGTTTCTATTATGGCTCCCAGCCTTGCCAGTCCCGTAATTCCTTCCTGTTTCTGATTCCGATTTCTATGCAAGCCCAGAAGAAAGTTGCCAGTATTATGAACAAAGAAGAAATACATCTGAGTACTATCTCAGAATGAAGGAGACACAAAAAAGCAACAAAACCCCAGAATAGAAAGCCAGCTATTTTGCTGAACTCTTTCTTTTTGTACCCACGTGTACCACAGCTCCTAAATTGCCCATGCATCTCATCCTTCCTTGCACCTGTCTCAGCTTTCAAACCCGGCACTTCACGCAAAAGATATGCCTAACAGCATATTTGTAAGTACTGGGAGATAAGGGGAAAAGCTGCCTCTGATGTCGGACTTGGAGGCAGAGTGTCTGCAGACTGCATTTTCCCCTATAGGAATCATCCACTGCTTGGCATGCACCACAGGCTTTGTCATCGTTACCACACGCTCCCTACAACCATCCTTGTAAAGCAGTTCAGACAGAGGGCAATGAGCCATTTCCAGGGGGGAGGGAGAGGGATCATGTACAATATCTGTCTAAGGAAACAAATGGGCAGGATGTGGAATAGATCCCAAGAGAATCCTAATCAACTCAATATCAAACAAACCCTCCATATGCTGAAGGAACGTAACACTAAACTCCTTTTGAAGTTAGAAGTAGTACAGTCCTTTTCTATTAATGCACAAGTAATAAGGCTACATCTTAGTGTGGGTTCTGCTGGGTTTTGTTTTTTCCCCCACACTGCAATATTTGAAGTACTTCTTAAAAATCACAAAAGTGGGGAAATTACATTCATGGTTTTCTGTTTCAAATATTTATATGTTTTTACAAAAGTGGGGGGAGGAGTGCTGGGATGTACATATACATGCAAATAAACAGCTGGGAACTGATCAAACCATTGAATGCAGGAAAGTTTTGGCAAGCAAAGAATATGCATGCAGATCTGGGCACAAAAGAAGAGAAGAATATATCTTTCATAGGAAAAGACATGAGGGAAGGCAAGCAGGCAGCCAGCAAGCAAAGGATGGAGTTGTGTTATACATCAAGAAGTTCTCCACGTCAAAGGGAAGCCTGCTTGTCAGGTCAGACAGTTGGCACAAGCAGAAAAACAAGAACAGTAAAACCCAGAAAGGTATTCAGGCACTGGCTTATGGAGGAGGAGTTCACTCCTCACTGCCACACTGTGCAGTACAGCATGCCAGCCCCATATAATGCAACCTTGCTGGGGCAGAGAAGCCCTCCCTCTCTCACCCGCCAAGTGCTGCCGTGGCCCTGCAGGCCAGAGAACCCAAAGCTTGTTTGTAAGAGCCCACAGCCCTCTCTCCACTGGGGTAAAACAGCTAAAAGCCATGAGAGGTGTATCTGCACTAGGTAGACCCATTGAGCAAATGTCTTGGTTTGCAGCTGCTGACATGGCTACCTGGCTGGAAAGCATTTTGCTGGTAGCTACCTGCTACCTGCAGGTTTGTACAGCTGGAGAACGGGGTAGCATTCAGTGGCAAAGAAGCTAAGTGTAGCCATCTTACATCAAATGTGTGCACAAATGCATGTAATTTGAGACGGGTGACTTCCATTGTGGAAACCGTGTGGTGCAGCCCAGACCCAAGGCAAAGAGAGGGATCAGAGGCACGTTACAGAAATCAGGGTATCATCAGGCAGCAAAAAGAGGCTGAGTCAGCACCTCAGCAAGGAAGTCTCAGAACAGCTGGTGAGTGTCACTTTTTACCACAATTCAAAACTTCCCTGATACCACCAAGCAAGCAACATTCAGACTACACCCCAAAGAGGTACCTAGCAATGGCTGACTTTTGCCTCTGGAGACATGCCCTTTGTAACCATCCTTGCTGAAATTAAAGAAAGCGCATTCAAGATGCTTTTGGTCTGTTGTGCTCTTGAGTATCATAATGGCAGTGGCTAATACCTGAAGGCTATAATCATGGAAGATGTGAATTTTACTTTAATTTTCTTTTCAGTCTTGGCACCACCAAGAGGTAAAAAATCTGAGCAATCCATGAAAAAATTTCAAGGGAGTTTCTTCTGGCATACAGATGTTATATCTTTTGCTGAGGTGAGGTACATAAGGATCTGGTCATTTGTGATAAAAAGCAGGTTCTTCTTGTCCATTTCCAAAACACAGACCAGCTTCCAACAAAATCAAGCTACTTCTTCAAACAATGCAACATCCTTTCTCAATTAAACAAACTGCATATTTCATGATAGCATCTGGCAGGTGCAGAATTACAAATTACTACCACATTTGTTTTTGCTAGAAACCTTGTTAATGCCATGAACTGAATTGTTTTGTCAACTTATTTGAAGACAAGGTGATTTCCTTATCATGTTGCCCTTAGGACACTCACAATACCACTTTTGCAGGGAAATCTTGTTTTATCCTCCTTTATCAAACAGAAAAAAAATGATCTATATATATATTTATTTGTTCTAATCCAGCCAATATTTAAAGCTGGTGCTGATAGATTTGGAAAGACAAACAAACAAAGGTGCATGCCAGATAGTACCTAAAAGGAGCCAATTTTCCTATTGGATGTCTATTTTTTACATTGTGATAAAAAGGCACTTTCACCTCAGCAACCTACTGCACAACAAAGGCAGCAAATCTGACAGTGCAGGAACTTGCACACACTTTAGTGGGAAAGAGTGGGACATTTCAGCAAGTTTCTGGTCCCAATGTGAATTGATAGTCAATGGAAATAGCTTCTCATTTTCTGGCACGGGCCTTAATGATTCTGTTATCATTTTATTCTCTGAATTTCTATTATGACCATAGACTTTTTCCCCAGCTTTATTTGGGACTATTATGCTGATGGGCCACAAGGAATTTTGATCTAGCCAACTTTAAGAATCAGAAAAAATAGGATTAGTAAAAGCATATGCAGTTGATCATTTAAATTAAAAGCATGAAGCTCTCTCCTCACTTGAAATCTTATTTTCTTCTTCCCGCAGTACTCTTAGCAACACACTTGCATGAGATCTTTAGCTAACATAAATCAACAGGTGAAGACAGTATCTAGCAGCCAGAGATTCATCCCTTATGCTGTTTCATTTTCTCAGCCCTTTTAAGAATGACAGACTTGGACGCATGCTTACCTCACCTTAACACACTTTATCACCGAGAGGGAATTACTTATATCATTAACTTAGGCCTGATGGTTGAAAGGTTGGTGTGTTACCATCACACTTTCATGACAACGTGGGGGTTTGTGTTCATTGCACTACGTTCTAAGCATGGTGAAGAGGAGGCCTTTAATGCAGCTCATACAACAGGTCTGCATGAGGGGAACCCACACCTGGCAGCTGATACGGTTGGTACCCCCCAGGCTATGGAGCACGCCCTCAGCCACATAGGTCTCACACCACAGCCATGGCCCTCTTGGCCTCAGCAGCAGGGCAGGACGCCTCTAACACTCCCTCAGGTGGTGGTACCCCATATGCACCTTCAGCGACAAGGACAGCCATGAGTTTGCTCTCAGCAGTGTCCATGTGTGGAAGTAAAGGACCTGCAATTAGACCCTTACCACCAGTTCTCCTAAGGGAGCTCCCAGCTGCAGGAGTTTGGTGCCTCCTCTGACATCAGTTTTCCTTTCTCTCAGCTGTCTGTCTGGGACTCCCTGTCCCCCAGAAGTTTGCAAATCCTCATGCAGCAGGAGTGTGCTAAAAGCTGCTTTGTACCACTGGTTACAGAGACATAGGAAATGCACAACTCCAGCAGAGTCATTATAACCCTTTCATTTGCCAAAGGCACTACAGCTGTGCAATGAACTACCAGTGTGCACAAGAGACATTTCCCCTAAAAAACACACAATGGCTGGGAGACCTAAAACTTTAAAATATCTGTCTTGCAATACAGCATGATAGAAGTTCATTTGTGTTTTTGAAAAGGATTTTTTAAAAGCTGAGGAGTCTGTTGGAAACCCCAATAGATTAGGATGCAGGCTGGTTTTGCTACAAATGAAGGAGGTACGTTCTTTTATTTGTATTTCCTTTAGGAAGCCCTAAGATTGGAGCTTCAGGAAGAAAGAAAGCCTCTACTTAATTTCTCTACTCTCCTGACTCTCAGAATAGTTTTCTTTTATTGTCCTACTTTCTTCTGGGGCTTTTTTTCTTGTGTGTTTCTGTGCACCTGTTACTAAGAGCCTGAATGACTGTTACACATAATTTTGGGGATTGTACAGATTCAATCAGAACTTGACTCCACCAGAAATTTGAAATTCTACATTAATAGCCTTAAACCCAGGAAATTTCTGAGGCTTGAGTGAATGTACCTAAAATTCATTGAGTGTTTCAGCCCCTCCAGTTTCTCCCACAGTCCTCTACAGAACACCAACACATGTGCTTATCCAGATTCCAGAAAACACTAGTCTCACTAGAGAAGCCAAAACCTGAAAATCTCTTTCACCAACTGCACCATTGCTATGCATGGTCTTGATCAGAAGGGGAATCTCATTTAGGAGTCTTATTTAGGAGTCTTATTTGCCATCCAGAGGGAAATGGACAAGCTCAAGAAGTGGGTCCATGTGAACCTCATTTGTCTCGTGAGGTTCAAGGTCCCGCACCTGGGTCAGGGGAATCCCTGGTATCAATACAGGCTGCATATATAAATGTGACAATGAACTGAAATAACCTTTAGGTTAATCTTTCATGTGGACCTGTGGAGGATCTTTATTTAGTTTTGCAAATACACTGTGTTAACCATGGATGGCTGGTGAGGTTTGGCAAAGTAACATGTTGTCAAGCAGCATCCAAAAGAAAGGAAAAGAAATCACAGAAAAGTTTGGGTTGGAAGGGACCTTCAAAGATCATCTAGTCCAACCACCCTGTCATGGATAGGGACATGTCTCACTAGATCAGGTTGCTCAAAGCCACCCTAACCTTGAATACTTCCAATGATGGGGCATCCACAACTTCTCTGGGCAACCTGTTCCAGTGTCTCATCACCCTCACAGTAAAAAATTTCTTCCTTATGTCCAATCATCTAAATCTACCCTCTTACAGTTGAAAACCATTGTGCCTTGTCCTGTCACTACAGACCTTGATAAAAAGTCTCTCTCCGTCTTTTCTATAAGCCCCCTTTGTATACTGAAAGGCCACAATAAGGTTTCCCTGGAGCCTTCTCTTCTCCAGGCTAAATGTGAAAGGTAAATCCAGTTTTGGCCTTGGGCAACTGGAGTCAGAGTCAGAACTGGTATTTAGCACAAAAGTTAGAAACAGGAGCTCTGGTCTTTATTTACTTGCTCTTCCCTAAGTAGGAAATGTGTGTTTAAGGGGCTGGGGGAGGGGAGAGTTTAACACGTTCTCCATGAGCCCTGCGGAGTGCAGACAGAATCACAGTCATATCACCATATGTTAATGCATTTACTGAGTACTGCTCTTTAATAATTTTCTGTTGCAGGGAGTGAAAATCTCATTTGGCTGTGATTTGCATTGTGCCAGGATTAGATATTAGTCTGTGTTAGATCAAAATCAATGCTGTCACTGAAGTATCCGTTCCTTCATTACTCTAAATAGCATTTTGTCCTAATACATTGAGTCATTGCAGTACAAGCAATAAAAATCAGTAAATACTTCTGTTTTATTTCAGGGTATAAACAACCCTTAATTCATCCCCTCTTCACAGAAGGGTAGGACCAAACAGAACAAATTTGGATAGGCTTTATTTAGCACAACTGCTATATGTTCCCTAGGAGCAAAGAAAAGGGGATATTTTGGGGAGAGGAAAGGTGAACAGGACTAGGAGACATGGAGGAGGCAGCACAGCACTGTGGGATCACGCCCATTTGGGTATCTGTCAAGAGAGAAGAGGTCAACCCATCTGAATGTTGTCATCAGGGATGTTAGTAGGTCCTGGACTGAACGGATTGAAGGAGAGGATGTGACAAAGGGGCGGTGGTAGTGCGCCAGCTAGAACAGAAAAGAGACTGATCTGTACTTCGCGTGTCATCCAACAGCATAAATTTCCTGCTTTAGATCATGCCTAATGTGCTGCACATGCCATAGTTGTCTGGGTAGCCTCCAGGACAACCAGCTGATCAGGCCCAGTCAGCGTGGGTTTATGAAAGGCAAGTCCTCCTTGACAAACCTGATCTCCTTCTATGACAAGGTGACCTGCTTAGTGGATGAGGGAAAGGCTGTGAATGTTGTCTACCTGGACTTTAATAAAGCCTTTGACACCGTTTCCCACAGCATTCTCCTGGAGAAACTGGCTGCTCATGGCTTGGACGGGCATAGTCTTCGCTGGGTAAAAAAATGGCTGAATGGCCAGGCCCAAAGAGTTCCGGTGAATGGAGTTAAATCCAGACAGAGGCCGGTCACAAGCGGTGTTCCCCAGGGCTCGGTATTGGGGCCAGTTCTGTTTAACATCTTTATCAATGATCTGGATGAGGGGATCGAGTGCACCCTCAGTAAGTTTGCAGATGACACCAAGTTGGGTGGAAGCATTGATCTGCTGGAGGGTAGGAAGGCCCTACAGAGGGACCTGGACAGGCTGGATTGATGGGCCGAGGCCAACTGTATGAGGTTCAACAAGGTTAAAAGTGCCATGTCCTGCACTTGGATCGCAACAACCCCATGCAACGCTACAGGCCTGGGGAAGAGTGGCTGGAGAGCTGCCTGGTGGAAAAGGACCTGGGGGTGTTAGCTGACAGCCAGTGGAATATGAACCGGCAGTGTGCCCAGGTGGCCAAGAAGGCCAATAGCATCCTGGCTTGCATCAGTGTGGCCAGCAGGACCAGGGAAGTGATCATCCACCTTGTACTCAGCACTGCTGAGGCTGCACTTCGAATACTATGTTCAGTTTTGGGCCCCTCACTACAAGAAGGATGTTGAGGTGCTGGAGCGTGTCCAAAGAAGGACAACGAAGTTGGTAAAGGGTCTAGAGCACAAGTCTTATGAGGAGTGGCTGAGGGAGCTGGGGTTGTCTAGCCTGGAGAAAAGGAGGCTCAGGGGAGACCTTATTGCTTTCTACAATACTTGAAAGGAGGTTGTATCAAGGCGGGTGTCGGTCTCTTCTCCCTAGTAACAAGTGATAGGACAAGAGGGAACGGCCTCACGTTGCACCAGGGGAGCTTTAGATTGGATATTAGGAAGAAATTCTTCACTGAGAGGATTATCAAGCACTGGAACTGGCTGCCCAGGGAAGTGGTTGAGTTGCCATCCCTGGAGATATTTAAAATCGGGTAGATGTGGTGCTTAGGGACATGGTTTAGTGGTGGGCTTGGCAGTGCTAGGTTTACAGTTGGACTCGATGATCTTAAAGGTCTTTTCCAACCTAAACAATTCCATGATTCTATGACAGCAAATTAGATTGACAAACACATCTGTTGTCAATAAACTTCCAGGATTTTACAAAGTTCCCAGTCTTTGCTAAGGCAACTATCTTCTGTCCACTTAACAGATTGCAACCAGTCGCGCACCCCTGGAGAAAGCAGATCATCAGACCAGAGTCTGCCCTGTGGATCAAAGAGGAGCAGACGTGCCCTCATTGGGCCAAGAATACTGAATGACTGACTCACAGATCAAAGGCTGCTCAATGCTTAATAGTCACATTAGTGCCTTCTCATATCAGACGTAACCCAGAAAACCTCAACTCTGACTGATTAGCCTGCTTGTCCCAGAAAATTTCTTCCTTCAGTGCCTTGCTCCCCAGTGGTTAGTCTAGTCTCGATGTAGGGCACAACAGCTGGCAGTTCCTGGATGGAATACAATGTTCCAAGCACCGCTCTGGCTCATATAGACCTTGGCTGTTTCTCAAAACTATAGTACAATATGCTACTTTTCACGTAAAAAACAAAACAGCTTGATGTTAGTAACAGCTTGATTAAATACGAGATAGAAAAGGCATAGGAATAGTAAAGCTGTGGAAACATTTTGCACTTCTCTCAATCAAGCATGTGTCTTGCTCCTCCTCATATCCCAGATCTCTCCTTAGGCTCCTAGAGTCCATGCTAGCTCACCAGAGATGTGCAAAACTTCAGCGCTTCCTGCACACTTTGCACAAAATCTTTATCCCACCCAATATTTCCTATGGTGGCTTCATGCTCCAAGTAAATGGGCATGAGTAAATATAGGACAGACGAAAGTCCTACAGCCCATCAGGTCCCTATACCTTACGTTGTTTCCACACATAGCTTGATAGGGGAGAAGTGATCAGGCACCCCAGGAAGTCAAACCTGTTGAAATGGTTCTGAAAAAAAGTTTTATTGAAAAACATTTTTCTTTGAAAGCCAAAATGCTTAGCAGGGTGGGTTCCAGTTTCAGGAAAACCAGCACTGGGAAGGGGTTAGTAAGGCTTTGAACTGGGCTATCAGGTCAGAGGGCCTGCAGAAAGGAAGCCAGGTTGAAAAAATCTGATCCTGCCAAGACAAAAAGGGATGTTTTCCATGGATCCATTTTGTAAAAAGCATTCTTAAGGATTTGGTTTTCCTTCAGTGCACAAGAAAAACTTCGCGACCTCAGAAGCTGTCACAAAAACTGCAGAAGCTGTCATGAAACACAAATTGTTCCCTGGCCAGCTTTACCTGCAAGTGTTTAAACAGCCATGGGTTGAAGTTTTGGTTTGCAAAGGTGCACAAAAGTCAGCAAGTGTCTTGCACATTGAGATTTCATATGATACATCTAATACATCTAGATCTAGACTACTTCTCTTGGGAAATCTGAAATGAAAGCACTTTCTGGGAAAGCCAGGTGGTTTTCAGAGTCTTTCTGACCCACCATTGAAGAGTGCTTAACCCATAACAAATTAGAGCAAGGCATGTAACTCCCACTGCAGCTGTAGTAAATTCCATGTGCAGTGCTGGATTGCAGGACTGTGCCCCTGCGATGAGGAAAAGCAACACATTTAGTGATTCGTGTGTTGGCAGGTAGCAGATGAACAGCTACAAGCCCTACCAATACTATAGTCACAATCAGGGAATCATTTCCGTGTTGGGAGGACAGACACAGAGCTGAAACAAGAGCTTCAACTGTTTTCAGTGTTAAAACTTTTTTTTTTAACTCTCACTTTGTTTCTTAAACTTTGTCAATTGTACCTAATTTGCAGGCTTCCAAAGACAGCAGGTATAACCTCAGGTGCTCAGGCAATTACTTGCAAGGGACAATCAAAATGAAGAAATGTGCATTTGACTTTACATCTCTGTTGACTCAGGTATTTTTCATTTCCATGGAATCTGTGGCTTCTAGCTTTGTTAAGCCTGTTAATTTACGGCTTTGAAAGTAACCAGCTTATTTTAAATGTGCATGTTGACAGCAGTCCTAAGTGAATTACACCTGCCTGCCAAGTTCCAATGCATGATAAAATATACTACAAAAAGGGTTGCCTGGATTTTGTAGGCAACTGGGTAGCAAAACCAAAGATGTGATTAAAAGCATCTAATCTCACTTTTGTAGATTAGCAATTTCAAAGTCCTGTTACCATGTTTTTGTAATGAGCTCACACTAAAATTTAAGGATGCATTTTGGCGGTGACTGGATACCTATTAAGCACTTCTTGTTTCAGATGCAAGCCAACCATGCTTCGAAACAAAACTTTATGAAGCGTCTCTACTAATTTTTGCAATCATCCACCTAATGCATATTACAGAATGAATGAAAATTAAAGTCCAGATGGGGACATCAGGCAGGGATATATTCAGGTTTCTATGACTCAACCCAGACTGGGACCCTGAGCAGGCAGTGAAAGCAGGCAAAATACTCCTGAAAATTTATTTTTACTGTACTGCCTACAGGTCTTTGAACACTATGGGTGTTTTTCACCTTCTGGAACCATGTGTTATGTGAGAATCTCAATACAAAAGTGGAGTTTCTTCTCTGTCATGATTGCAGAGGCAACCTAAAGGTTCAAAAACCAAAATGCAAAGAGGAGAAAAACCTAAATGCAATGGCTTTTTCCTTTAAACTTAATCAAAGTGGAAAATTATGTTGGTGTTTGTCCAGTATTCAGAACAGACACAATTTCATTATTTGCTAAATCATTAACAGAAAAAAAAATATTTAAAAACTTCTTAGAAATCTGTAGTAACAGAGCAAATCAACTTAATTTCTTTTGTCTTTCTAATTTCTGTCCTTCTATGTTTCCAGATTTTTATATGATAGGAAAAAATCCATTGTTAAGATGCTTTGATAAAGTTCTGCAACCAAAAGGTAATATTGTTTGAATTAAGCTTTGAATTCACTTGTTAGATTTCACCTGCAATATTCAGCCCATGGTTTGAGGAGGTAGATGACATGGTCCTCAAGCAGTCCAGAGGTCAATGCAGGTCTACAGAACATAGTCAGGTGCTATTATTCATAAAGCTAATGCATAGCATCCTTCATTTAGTCCCGTAGAATTTGCAACAGCTAGACAAAAATCTTTGATGTAATTTATTTAGCATATTGTATCTTCCCGTGATTAGGAAGCACAGAAATGCAGCAAAGTATGACTGAGCACTGAATAATCCACTTGGAATTGAGTTGTGCAAGCTTTTCTTAATCACTGATTACCATCAGTTAATGGCTAGTTTGTTGTTCCTTTTAATAGCCTGTAAGCATTAGCTTGTGGTATCATTTTGGTAAGATTTTTTTTTCTAAACAGTATCCTGAGGCTAAAGTATGTTAAGAGCAAATGAAATAATTCTTTTAAAAGATTCAACGGACACTTGTCAGAAAGGGCTTCACTAAGTGTCAAGTGACTTGAATATCCCTGCCAGAAAAGCTGTATTTGGTGAGCTGTATTGGCTCACCACAGCTGTGAGAGAGCATTCGCAAAACCCTTCCTAGAGGATGAGAGCTCATCCTTCATAACAAAATGGCAAATAGAATGAGAGTAAGGCTAACCCTACAGTAGCATGAGCATCTTGCAATAACCCAGTCTCTCTCAGAACAATGCCAACAGTCAGAAACAAAGCTTTTTAACAGAAATCCCCCTTTGACTTTCTCCTTCTCACTGTGTTATTTCTCATAGGCACATTCGTGCCAGGAGACTACCTTTCAGGCAGCTCCAAGGCCAGAGGCAGGTTAGCCCCATTGGAGAGCTGCACTCCCATGCACCCTCAGGGGATGCCCAGGCACAGAGGGTCACACAGCTGGAGAGGCACAGGTGTAAGGCAAGGTTTCCATGAGCACGAGGTAGCCTCCCTGGGTTGGGAGTTCAGGCACGGCACTGCACTATTACACTAACAGCTTGTTCAGGAGCCGGGCTGGTGTCCCCACGCAGCAGGGCACTGCCGCAACACTGCATGAATGCACGAGCTCAGGGCTCTCAGCCACACTGATGGCCCCAGTGACAAATTCAGAGCTTCCACATGTTCTCCAACCCATCCAACCAGGGAACAGCAACAATGTCATGAGATTTATTTGACTAGTCCCAGCTGGAGAACCAAGCCCAGATTTCAAATGCAACATTTTGAATATTTGCAGCAAACTCTCTAGGACCAGTTCATCGAGGGAAAGTGGAAAGGGAAGAAAGTCCCAGAAATATTTATCAAACGCTTTCCAGCATGAGTGCCAAGAAATCATGACATGTTTGTGAGTAGAAAATGAAGGGAAAATGATCAAATTCTGCTCCAGAAAGTATCTTCTGCTGTCTCTCTGATGTAGTTTTGGAGGAACTCTAACTCCTTGCTGAACAAAAAGCACCCCATATGATGTATCATTTCTTGCTCAGCTGCATATTCATTTTCCACTTCGGGCTTTCCTTACCAGCTGTAAGAAGTCCACAAATGGGCAAAGAGCCCAAGCAAAGATCCAACATAAGATGTTTACTCCAAAAACTAGAAGAGAAGCATTAAAAACATGGATCACAGATAGGGTGGTTTTTTTCACTGTCCAGCCACTAGAGGGGACAGGAGACACTCAGCCGGAGTAGTACACTAATAAACAAGCAGAAGGCCGTACACCGTGTATATGATCCACGCTAATGAAACTGTTTATGTGAGAGCTCTTAGAAGGGCAGAATGGAAAACACAGGGACCATATAGAAACGCTCTACCTGAAAAGTAAGTACCTGCACACAACCTTCAGACTGTCCTTCTCAGTGATGCAGTTTTAACCTCCAAATGTGCAAGCCAGGGAAGCATGAAGACTCTTGGTTTAAAAAAAAAAAAAAAAAAAAGAGAGAGAGAGAAAGAAAAGGGCCTGCCTTGCTGTTCTGCACACAGAATGCTCCTGGGAGCAGAGTGTGATAATTAAATTCACACTAAAACTCAATTTGCTAGGTGGAGGAAGCTCTGCATTTTCCTCAGACAAGCAAAACCGTAATTGGGCTGCCTCCTTCTCCCAAGTACTTCCCTCCAACTCAAGCAATAAAAGAAACGAATAGAAAGTGATAGGATGGTGTTTTGGTTTAACAACAAAAGCATACATTTATTCCCAAGAATAATCTTACCATTGCCATGAAAATTGTAGTTCACATTCTGTCTTCTGAAGTGTGTGTTTACAGACATCATACACAACTAACTAGGTCTGCTGGAGCTGAAGCTGTAACAGAAGAGCATTCAATGTGTTTGAAAACACAAAACTTTAAGGAAAATTCTGGAAAAAGTAGTAATACAACATTGAAGTACAAATAGTCACAGTTAATAAAACTGTAGAAATACATGAAAACATTTATCTCCTCAATTTCACAATAGGAAAGTTTTAATTTCTTTAGGGTCACCTGAGACAAAGCTCAAAAAATGTAAAATGCTACCTGAGGAGGCGGAAACATCACAGATGTAAAGGAAAAATCAGTAACTCTTGAGTTCACCTTCAGTTTAGGGTGAAAATTTTCAGATCATAAGACTTCCTCCCTTGCCCCCCAAAATGCTTCTCTTGACAAATGCCACTCTTGCCAGATAATGTGCCAATAGCAGCTACATGGCCAAGTGCAATTTTGAATATGCCCTCTGCCCACAGATGAAGCAGCTGAACTCTTACCTTCTGCAAGGCATGAGCCACGTGTTTCCCCTCTTAGCAGCTTCTTTGAAGACAGTTATTTGAGTTTTCCTAAATCCCCTCTTTCTGTGCAGTAGGCTTCACAACTGCAAAACATATCACAAGCATCCTCACTATTGGAGCTTTTGGGGGGAGGGGTCAGTCTAAAAAATATTATTTATGGTGAAAAAAAGAAGATAGATCTTCTATGAGGGAAAGGATAATTTTTATTTTTTTTTACTGAAAAACAATGACTTAGAAGAGTACGACTCGTAGGAGGTGACTGGATTTACAGCATGTGTGCACACTAGGCTAGTGCTCGACATAAAGCTGCCAACTGCCTCATCTGAAATGCCATAAAAGGCTGACAAATTCTACAATAGAAAGTAGAGGTAATATTGATAGTCTTAACAACTACCTTGGCATGAATAATTGCTTTAATGCTAGGTACTGAATGTTGAAAGACATTGTTTAGACAGAGCCTAGGTAGTAAACTGTATTTGAAAAGGCAGACCAACATCTCCGCTGTGGCTTCCCTGGTTTCTCATTGCCTGTTACTCATTTTTCCTCCATGATTAACACAGTCTACAACTCAGAGATTTAAGACTCTTTTAAAGCTCTGCTTTTCTACCCACAAGTATGAAGCTCAATAGTTGCCAGATTATTTAGTGTATTTGGCGAGGAGAGTTTAACATCTGATAATTTGAGGTGTTCAGGGTGCTTGTACTGATAAATTACATTAACCAGACTGGCAATTTGACAACTCCTTTGAAAACATGTGAGAATAGTGCACAATTCAAAAAAGACCATGAGAACACAAGATATTAAGATGGTATTGATTTCCACCATTTTTGTAACCAAAACCTGTGCTACAAAGCTCTAAAAATCAGAAGGAGCTATAAAAATGCAAAGAAAAATAACAAGGGAAAAAGGAAACGGAATATCCAAATTGGCTTTTACATTCAGAGACATCCCAGTGCAACTTGAAAATCAATGGTATTCCTCTTTTATTTTAGACAGAAAAGTTATTGAGGATGAAAAGCCTAGTGAAAAGAAATAAAAAACAAATCCTGACACACAACCTAGTCATCTTTGCTGCTTTATTCCATTGCAACTAACATATCTCCCACATCTATTAAACTCTACTTATGGTTTTCCCCTCTTTGAATCCCTTCATTTATAACAACAGGTTCTCTCCATTTTCAGAGCATCTCACTTTTCCATTCCAAAGAGTTACTATACATCTACCACTTCATACAGAGCAGAAACTATGAAGTGTAAGCAAATGCTAATAATATCCCTTGTCAACAGAGCGATCATCACACTTCTTTCATACTGATGTTTGCAAGGGTCAGGAGAAAAACTGAAATGCTTTCAATACTTCTAATATTTCTTTCCGTAGAAGTTTCTTTAGAATTTGCAACTAGCAGGAAGTCTGATGGTCCTCATCAAAGTGGATCTATTAAAGCTAAATATCAGCATGTCCATTAAAATTAGTGAATAGATTACTTTTATACAATTTTTAGAAATTGTTCAGGATTCTACAAATCCCAAGCTGGAAGATGTGCTCCAACAGTCCAATTCTGCAAAACCTTTCACATGGGAGCAAACACTGCTCATATTGGTTCCTGCTGGAGCACCGCTGCAGGAGGAAACTGAGACCCTGGAGAATCAGGACACAGTGATGGTCCTAGGGGAGTCAGTAATGGGATCTTTTAACTTGTCTCCATGGTAGGAATCGGATGTTGTAAATTTTTATTCTCCTTAGAATATTTACATCAACAAAAGGCTGTCCTTCCTCAATTGCATTTCCCTTTGGTTTTGCACCATGAAACTAATTAGAAGCTTCTTCACAGTCTTTGAAGAGAGACAATGAACAGAAGAGAGAGACATGGATGCTTCTGAGTCTGTATAACAGCAGTTAAGGGGTTCTATAGGGTACACGTGCTACAAATGTCTGAGAGTACAGCCTTTCATATCCAGGTGTGGGAATGTTTGCAGCCAAGCCCCAGCCTAGTGCAGGACTTTCTTACTTGACACCCAGCTTCCTATTAGGCTAATGCTATCAAAGACAGGGAAGGCTAAACCTACCTCTGAACTCCCATCAGACCCCTCCTTCAGAGCCCACTAGCTCCAGGAGGGCTGAAGTACATCAGGCTATCAGGAATCAGCAAGCCCTTCACAATGAAACCAAGCAGATTTGCCAGTAATCTCACAAAGTATATCAGCAAGTGTAAATCCAAAGCAGGCACCCACATCATCTTCTCATATTAAAGCCAAAGGGTAGAGAGATTTCAGGTGCCGAGAGTCCTAGAGGACCCCAGAAAACACATCTCAGGTCCCTTTCCTTCTCTGTTGCCCTCATTTGTAAGCAAGCTAACTGGATACAGGAAAGTTACTCTCATTATTTAACAACAAATTTGCATATGGTTTCCTTCTTTTGTTTTCCTGGATTTGGAGCTATACAACACTTCTAGGCTAAGGCCTGCAAAAATGAAGACTCACCACCCTGAAAGCAGGCTGGGCTGCACTGCCAATGGGAAGAGCTGCGTGAGCTGCCTTTCCTCTCTCCTCCCATCTGTACATATGACTCTGAACAGACTCATAGGGAGAACCAGATAAACCCAAGATCCCTTCACCAAGACAGTTATTTTTTTCCTACTTAACCATTCTCCCCTTGTGCATTATGGGCAGATCTTCCTTCTCAGCATCCAGGTACTAACAGAAAACTGCTTCCCTCTGAGTCCCTCCACTATGCAAACTCCACGCATGCATTACTCCTGTGGGCAAGCAGCTGGCAAAGCAGCTTCCCACACCTCCTCCCTGGCAACCCTCTCTGCCCTGTGCATGCACTGCTTGAAGTTAGCAGGCACAGAGAGCGCAGGAGTCCTCACCAACACCCAGATACCCCCACAGCAGGGAGCTTGGCAGAGCCTCGCTTGTAGGAAATAATCTGTCCCAGAGTTTACTGCATTACAGAGACAGCTTTTACATTCTTTCTCCCCTGATGTTGCATCTTGTAAAAGGGAAGAAAAAAATAATCTCCCAGACCAGGAGTGTTACAGTTCAGAGTTGGCTACCTCTTTCTGACAACTGCTGGCTCCCAGTTGCCAGTGCCAAATCCTGCCGCATTACAGCAGTGCATCTTCTCTGTAGCCCCCTGTGAAAGCACCAGCCCCACCTCAGCAACAGCCACTTGAACAAAAGCATGTAGGTGCCAGGAGTACAAAGTGTCCAGGGAAGGTTCATCCCGTGTTTTGGGATTTGACAAGAATTTGAGCACTTAATCAAGTAAAACAGGATTTGAGGCTAATACTGGGTCCAGTCTTAAGTGCCTTGCCAGGTCAGAGATCCCATGCGGCATAATTGCCAGTCCCCTACTTTATCCACTGGTCCTGGCTTTACACAGGAAAAGAGTGTAGGTGTTCCCTCCTATGGATATGGGCTTGTTCTCCAGCTCAAAGTCACTTGACCAGAGGCCAACAGTTTCATTTTATTTTAAGTAGGAAGAGAACGGAACAGAAGGACTGAAAACAGTGACAGCTTTATGAGGAGGTGGAGGAGAACAAATGCTGGGAGTCTTTTTAATCAAAAGGTCAAAAAGGTCCTTTAAAACCGCTAAATCTGATGCCTAGCATAGTACGGCCCCTAAAATTTCACCCTGCAATTCCTGACTAAGCTATGACTTCTCTTAGAGGAGATTCCAGGCCACCCTTATTTGCAACAACGTTCCTAGGATAACACGACAGAAGATGAAATGTGTTCAGCCTGCCAAAGAAAGGGAGCGTTTTGTGAATACCACTAAGCACTGCTTTTCCCCCACCAATGTGGAGATAACATAATATATTACTGCCTCCTACAAACATACTTACCAGTGCACACAGCTGCATTTTTTAGCTCCTGTTATTAATTTTGTCTGGACCCAATAGCATCAGCACACTTAAACAGTACTGAGAGGATGAGCAGGGTGAGTGAGAAAGCACTGTTCCTTATTGATTTGACAGGGAGGCTTTACCAGAGACAAAGCATACTAATGCTAAATATAAAAACAAATAATCAAGGTAATTGCAAGAGAGGGAAGGTGGAAGCAAGCAAGTCAGGCAATTTGTTAAAATTGATCACAGATGAAAAGCAAAGGGTTGCCCATTTAGCCACAGCATCCCTGCAATAGGAACTTGTACTTAATTTGCATGTGAATAGTATTACGGTCTGATTGCCTAGGCTCAGGTCAGCCATGAAACACTGAAATCGGTTGTAACTAACAGACATTTATCACAGTCAGCTGTTATTAATGGCTTGCCAGATGTTGCTAGCAGAGCTTGCTCTGTATGAGAAGACAGTGATAATAAATATATTAACACAGGGAAAGTGTAGTGCTTGTCATGTTATGCACTGGAGGCAGTCCTGTGGCAGTTCAGGGTATCAGCTCCTTGTACAGATCAGAGCTCAGACTGGAGATTAATTTGGAAATGAGGTTGCAGCTTCTTTGGTACCTGTACAAGTAACACCCAGTGTGGGTCGTTATACGTTTCCTTGCTCTTTCTGAAGGTCCATAAGTGACATTCTCTCTATTTTAAAGGTGATGACTGAGTCCCTGGAAGGCTTAGATGACCGTTCAGCAGCAAGTCTCTTTGTTCCTAATCCCCCATTTACCAAACCTCAAAGAAGCTTGTCTGGGACCCTCAGATAAAGCTCTGTTTAGGGTTCCTATACATACACAAAAATGAGAAATGTGAAGAGACCGATATCTCCTATTACATAACAGTCCACAGGAAGGTACTTATGCCATTACCTTTTTTTTATTCCAACATTAGCAGAGGTGTCAAGAGAGTGAGTGTCTCATTACATTACTATAACACCCTTATCCAGGTCACCTTCCTAGTGTTGTGTATGTGAGCAGGTAAATCATATTTGCTACCTCTGACACCCTCCACCGACAGAGAGGCAGTCTGTGACTAGAGAAAGACGTGATTTTTCTACTTTGCTTTAGTGCTGCTAATCATGTCAAGTTCCTCTGTGAATGCTGATTTACAAACTCACTGCTCTCTTGGGCTTCAGAGGAAAACTGTAGGTCCGGGGCTATCTCCAGCAGTCAAACACATCAGGCAGAAGGAAATGCTTGCTCTGCTACTGCTCCCTGTTGCCTGCTTGAGGAAGCATCAGGTAAAAATGTCTCTGATGCAGCTTCATGTACTGGCCTTCCAGAATGAAACAGCAGTCGCAGAAGCTGGAGGAGGAGTAACAGCCCCAAAATACAGAGTTTAGTCACCATTTCAGAGCTTAATATCCAATGGAAAAAAATTGTTTGCATACAGATAAGAAAGAGGTTCCTGTGCATCTCCCCCACTCTTCCTGAACGCATGTTCATTGTTTTGTATTCTGCGTATCTCAGGTCCTCATTATTCGTTTCACACATGGCTCCCACATATTCTGTGTAGAAAGAAATAAATACGCATTTCTGAACACAAATAAGGTCCGTATTGGGATGTACAGGAGGTGTGAAAGTCAGAGACAAGCTCAAAATCTTAATCCAGTCCTTATAAAAAGTGTAATAATAACTATAAATCTTCCCAAAGTGACAAAGCCAGAGTAAACCGGCAGATTTTCCACTTTTCTACCCACAGATTGTGTCTGGGTAACTCTCAGCCACAGTGCCCCTTTCACAAGTGATATTGCAAAGGACTTCTCTTCTAAAGCTTCTCTTTTAGCATCATCCTAGATGTGCCTGAGTTACATTGAGACACAGGCTGTGAGGCATTTTAATGGCAAATAGTTTATTTATTGAATAAATGATGCTTTAAGTATTCTAGCTTAAAATCTGTACATTTGGGTCAAATTCAGTAAATATTTTTCAAATAATATTTTTTTTGATTTTTCCTGAGAAGGAAAATATAGCTATTATATACAGAAACAGTATTATATTTGTGGGTTAGATCAATAAAGAAATTCAGGTGGCATTCCCAAGAGAGTCACTAAGAGTTAAGACCCTTCTTACCTGAATGAATTGCACCTGCCTTTGCTCATCCCTGCCTTATGACTCTACCATTTATCTGAACACTGAGTTATAAATCCAAACTATTATTATTTATAGGCAGGCAGAATAGTTTGTTGGATCCTATTTTTAATTGCCAGATATTCTGAAAAAAATCCCATCCAAATCAATCCGAGGACATTTTTCATTTTTCTGTTCAACCACCAATCTGAAAGGCGGTTGTTTACAAAACCATACTGTGAAGGCAAATGAGGATGCCTGTTCAAAGTCTGAAAAGAACTGATCGGATTGCTTCTGCATACTAGCCATTAAAAGAAAGAACTGCTTTGAAATTTTGATTTTTGCCAAGAAGTTCTTTGTGTCCATCTTGTTCATTGCTGGCTAATTACCACCTTTGCAGACAATCTACATGGTTAGATCTCCTTGGAAACTAGCAAAGCTAGGAAAAAAAATAAGTCTAAGACTCTATATTTGAATTCAGAAATTGTTTTATAGCAGTGAAGTAAGGCCCAGTCACCTCTGATGTCAACTGATCACAGTATTTACATGAACAACAAAGGTATCCTATCAGAATAGAGATAAAATATCTTTCTTAACATCTGTCCACTTCTTCAAACCCCCCCATTAACCTCAGAGGACATGTCAATGACTTTAAAAAGAGAAATGTGTATTATACAGCTGGGAGAATATAAGAAGTGCTCTACCATGCCATGACAGAGGGAGCACGTAAGCCTGGTGGTCCATTTCCCACCGACTCCCTTGCAACCCTACCTCCTGCGTTAGCCCTCTTGGAGAGAGCATCCCTGCCTCATCCTTTCACTGTCTATTCAAAGACCTCTTGTCTATGCACTTGCCAAACCATTTTCGAACTTCCTGATATTGTCCAACCCCACAGCCTCCCAAGGGCAGCAAGCTTCTGAAGACACTACCTGCTGTTAAAGGAATACTTTCCTGTAAATGTTTTAAAACCAGTCTCCTACTAGTTGTGTGAGATCCACAGTACCATGGGATTCTCCATTCTCCATCTCCATGCCATCCCTCTCTGCCTTCACCCTTTTTAATTTGAAGAGTCCAGGTTTTTCTTACCATCTCTTTGAGTGGCAGGTGCTGGGACTCCTCCACGCCTTTGGCTGCCCATCTCCGTTACCTTCTCCAGTTCTTCCATGGCCTCCTGAGGTCCAGGGACCATGCACACACACAGTACAATACGATGTTACCTGGTTTTAGAAGATGGCTCCTGGCCCTGAAAACAAATGGAGCTGTGACTACCATCTTTTTTTTTTTTTCCTTTATGGAAGCCAAGCAGCCCTTGGGGCCTCATGTCTTAGATGGGAAATAAGGAATATTTACATTCATCTTGGCCATCCATGGGATGCCAGGGGAGCTGTGCAGGTACTCTATCCTCATAGCTGGGACATCCAAGTCCTGAGGCATCCAGCACCAGTTGAGACCCCAGATGAGAGTCAAGGAGTTGAGTAAGATTTTGGGCAAGTCACTGAAAGGAACTGTCACCTGTTTTTCCTTGCCTCGTCATAGTTCATCCCACCACCATTTGTCCTGGACAAAGAAAAGGAAGCTACAGCTCAAGCATAAAGGGGTTGTTTTGCCACCAGAATTGAAAGGAGTGAGACAAAGGTACTCTCTGTAACACCACAAATGAATCTCATCCTATGCACAAGCCCAGACGAGTCTGAATACTGCAAACTCTTTCTTTCCCATCACCCTCTCAAATACAAATCCAGCTCCTTATCTCTGTTACTGTAGTGCCTCCTTCCTCCTTTCTCACCAGCTGCCTGCCTGCATTTTCTGTTTCTGCCTGTTTAAACATACCCACGCTGGTGCCCAGATATTTCACTCTGCCTGCTTACCGTCCCCCCACATCTCAGACATACCATGATCCTTGTTTCTTTCCCACGCACCCATGTCCTCTGATGTTCCCACATACACAGGCACACCAGGATAGCACAATCAAACCTCTAGGGAAGGCCCTTTAAAGCTTTTGTTATTTCATTAAAAATGAATCCATGTACATTTCTGCCACTTCACATGCTCTGATCTGGAAGCCCTCTCTTGCAACTGCTGTCTCTATTGAGAAAGCCTAGGCATCTACAACGCCACTAGTTGCATCCTTTAGAGCAGCCAAGTGGGCCCCCATGGTGCTCGAGCTGTTGGGAGACTCAGGCATCAGGGCAGGCAGCTGAAATCCTGCATCATTCCTGGCAAAGCATTACCCTTCTGCCATTGGCCTCAGCCTCACAAAAGGGGGTTGAGTTAGTTTTAAACAGAAGAAAATCAGAAACCTACCCAATATGCAAGCTAATTTGTTTGCAAATGTTCCACTCGTTTCATGCACAGAAAGCCACTCTGAAGCAGCCAAGCTCTATTTTTACCATCTCGGTTTTCCATTTAATTTTGCTTTTGGATGCACAGGAACTGTGTTCTTGTTACCAGTCTATTCATTTATCAAAAGCTCTCCTCCTTGGGTTCAATACTTTTGTTTACTGCACAGGAGCTGTATTCTCTTTAAAAGGTCAACTCCTTTATCAACTATTTCTTTAAGTGAGTCTGACTACATGTACCTGACTAAAAAAGACATAGAATTCACATTTTATTCCAGCATATTTATTGTTTCATGTAGTAGCTCTAACAAGAGCAATCTGTATTTCTGATGTCTATGAGCAAATCCCTGAAAGATAGCTCGTACATTTCAGAGGTAGATCTTCTCCCCATACAAATCAGGAGATATTTGAAAAGCAGAAATACTCTTTTCTCTCAAGACATCTAAAGGCTACAAAAGCTTTGAATTATTTGTGCTCATGCTGAGCTTTGCTAGCTCCAATAAAGATAGATGGGCTTTGCTAGCTGAAGGCTAATGTGCCATCTAAAATGTCAATTATTTAAAAACCATAATGCCAGTTCAGCCTGTTCTGGTAAGATCCATACATACTGTAGAAAGAAAATTTAAATCCACAGGTATTAAACTCTAAATTCAGCCACACAGAATCAAATACCATCAAGACTCCTTAACAGATCTGCAGAAACTGGATGTTTCAATCTAGCCAGCTGGAATAACATGAGAGCCTGGTACCGCCAAGTCTTTCAGAAAGGTTCCAGTTACCTCTCAAAGTGCCTTATTTTAAGAGAGGAAACTGGTGATCTAGTGACTCATGCATGGGACAATCCTGGTGAATGATGAGTTATTTTCAGTCAGACTAGAAAGAGCTATAGGAAAAATGAAGACCAAATGAAAAAGACTTTTACACACTTTTTAACAAAATAAGAAAAACAAACAGAAAACCCCTACCTCACCCAAAATAGGCATTACAAAGTCTTTCATATAATCCCTCCATTTTGGGGTTACTTAATCCTTTTGAACAACTTTGTTTCCTAAAGCTAGGTAAAATATTACTGTGAAAAAGGAGGGAAAATTTGAATTCTGAAGTTGTTGCTAAAAGTTCCCAGACTTCAGTATTTCACAGACAAAATAACATATTCTTGAAAGTCTGAAATTGAATGTCTTTTTCTTCATAAAATATTTTGGAAAATCCTGTTGGTCAAATTTAATCCAATTTACAAAATGTTTCAGTGCTTACAATTCTTTTTTGCTACCTATTTCCCTATAGAAAAGGATAATAGCAATTATAGAAATTTCACAGCAACTCCTTTGATTCTTTTTTTCAAACAAGTGTGTAGACCTATTTACATTATTATGTAGGTTAAGTGAAACAACATAATAAATGGTAGTTTAGACACAATTGAATTGTTTATTTCAAGACAAAAAGTTGCTATTTGTTGACATGAAAACACTTTTTCATGGTTTTCACTTATGTTTTCAGTCATGTTGGGTCTGACATTGTACCTGCCTGAATACATCTTTTAACAAATTCATATGTAGATGGGTATAAAATCCTGTATACCTGATGCTCATTGCAGAAAGGGTATATGGTTTTTCATTCAAATTAAACGAAGGTAAGAAAAAATTTAGATTGAAACCAAACATATGTTAATTCAATCTTTTGTTCTGATTCAACTAAAAAATTTATTTAAAAAAAAAGCACGAGTTGAGTCAGTTTTATTTTCTTGCACTCAATTTGCTTTGTAGACAAAGCCACAAACTCTGACCTAAACAACCCTCTTGTTGAATGTGGAAGTCCTTCTATCAAAGATGAGCATCACGCAGATCCAGCCTGTGGTTGCACTCCATGCCTGAAAATAAAAGCACACAACCTTTCATGCTCCACACAAAGCAGGAGCAATTTTTTTGAAGATACTTCACAGGGACATTGAGTGGAATAGCTATTTGAAAAAATATTTGACTGTAGCTTTGGGAGCAGCAGCGCTCGTGAAAAAGAAACATTTCTTGTAGCTCCCTTTTATATAGATTCCTTGGCATCTGATAGTGTGGTCAACTCAGTCTGTTTTCATGACACTGGTAGGAATTTAGTACTTCTGAGACCTCCACACACTGTCAAATGCTGCTATGCCTACCTTTCAGAATCTAACTGAAGAGCTGAAAGAAACGTAAAAGCCTAAATATCAGCCAAAATTTCAAAAGTGATTGGGGGGGAAGCCAGACAGAGTGATAGCTAAGGCTCATTTCCTTAGGAAACATGGCTAAAGGACTATTCTGTACTTACCATTTCCAGGTTATCAAAATGCCACAACCTGAAACAAAACATTGACCCAGCTGAAATTATGGCAGTTTTTAAAAATTTCTTTTTCTAAATGTCTTTTTAAATGTCAGTTCCAGCCTTATTTCTCAGTTATTTTTTCTCTGCAGTCTATAAACTGCACAAAGCAGAAATGGGAAGTCAGTAGCAAGAAACTAGGTCTTTGTATTTCACTGTGACTTCTTTCGGCAGGGAAAGGGAATGAAGCTAGCGATGGCCTAATTATTTAGCTTAAAGAAAGCAGCCAGAATTCTGGTATCAACTGCAGTAAGAAATGGAAGAGAAGGGGGATGGAAAGAACATGGCAGCCGTTCAGATAAACTAAGTAATTGTAAGAGGGGTAACTGCCTGGTCTCTGAGGCAATGTTATTTGTGAGGCGATGTTTGGACTCAAGAGTTTGGTTTTGTATGTTAGGCCAAATAGACAATGTCACTCACCTCAACTGCCAGAAAACTGCATACATCCACCAAGTCACCACCACGACAGACAGCAACAATCACAGAAACATCGTTTCCCCAGCATCTATGAGAAAAATTTTAGTAATATTTCTTCTCAAGTGTACAAATAAGTTAAATTGAAATCCTGCATGATTTTTGTAAGCGAGGAACACCTTGTTCGTCTGAAATATGTTGGCTAGAAGCAAAAGCCACCAAAATCCTCCTTTGACTGCAAAGAAGTTATCCAAAAAGAAATCTCCATTACCAGATTTAAAAAAAAAAAAAAAAGTTCTTGGCTGTTTCAATTTTCCCAGTCTTTCCAGCCCCTTCTGTAAATGCATGCAACAGTAATAGCAGAACGAAAACCAATATGCTTAGACAATGTCTGTGACCTAGGGGCAGCCTGTTTGGGGTGCAGCTGGATGCAAACTGAGGGGGAAAAAAAATATAATTTAAGGAAGGAAGTTTGTGATATTTTTTCATTCTTCTTTCGAGAATTGGGGGAGGAGGAATCAAGTATCTGTACTTCAGAGTCACTCTGTTCTCTGTAGTCCATATTTCTTGAAAAAGCAGACGTAGCAAGTGACAGTTCTTTCTAGCTCAAAAACCTCGTCTTTACCAATGGCATTCAAACTGCTCTCCCAAAGTCTTGCTTCACTAGGAAGCTGCTGGTGGGCAAAATCAGCTGCAAAGTAGCAGTCGGTAGCGTGTGTGTGCGCTACTTTACATCATAGCACACACACACACACACACACACTACCCAGAGCACCAATGCCAGGTGGTTTCCCCAGTGAACAATCACCTTGACATAGGGAAAGTTTACTCAGTGTAGGTGATGTTTTGCAGAGAAAAAATAAACACTCTCAAAGTCATCTCAGATCCCCTAACCCTAAGCTGATCAGGTCCAAGATCCATATCACTATATGGCGTCTTCTGCCAATTTCTGCAGGAAAGTACTAGAAGCTCTTCTGCTTGGTCTGCAGGCTTACTTCATTGCATAAGTTATTGGCTTCAGTCAACTGCTACAGCATATTGATTGAATCAAGTCCTTTCTTTCTGACAAAAATATGCTTCACCATTCTTCCTGTGCCTTATATTTATGATAGTTCATTGATCAAAGCAAAGCAAGCTGTCAGAATATGTCTGTGCAGCAGTCAAGACGGTTCCAACACCTGCCCAAGGAGCTCTATGAATATTCAGGCACAAAGTTGTCTCAAGGTTGTTCAGCAATGTTGGCAAAAATTGTATTTGGCTGTCCCAAAGATGAAGATTCAAGTAAAGCCACCCTTACTTCAGGAAAGGGAGGAAAAAAATGACAGGAATAGAGTTGGGATAGAAAACAGCAAAGAGAGAGAAGGGCTGGCTTCTCCTCCCAATATGAAAGTGGGAAAACTGGTGGTATCAACTCCTTCTGTGAAGGTCTATTTCTCTTCTCTTTAGTGACCTAACTTTGACAAGGGCAACAGCTGCCTGCCTTGATTTCTAAACTTTTCACATACTGGAATACGCACCAGGCCCATCACCAGTCTGACTACCTCTACAATACTAAATAAAACCAGGCCAGGAATTGTTCTGCAACCTTGAGAGCAAGTGGTACAGGATGTCCATGCCATGCTGCAGAGCACTTGGCCCTGAGTCTTGTGTGGACTTTGTGTGTCTTCGTTTTAAGGCATAATTAGTATATTGACAGTGATTTTTTTCCACTTCAAATTATTGGAAATAACATGAGGTCTGTGTTGCAGACCAAGGTTATATGTTGCTTGACACAGAGGTGGCATGAGGGCTTGTGAAGATGCCTGAGAGAGCAAAGCCTGCTGGCACAGTGTTGGCAGATGAGAGTGAAAGCAGCCAAACCTGATGCAATCTCATCCATGCTGTCTAATGGGAGCAGTCTCTGGCACATACTGTCTCCCAAACCACGTATTGTCATAGAGCAGTGGTTGGCACGGGCCAAAGCCAAGATGGGTAGCTTGCTAACATTTAGCAGTACAGATAATCAGCATTGGACAGGCCAGCCAAGCTCCTATTTACACTTCGGCTTCCAGAAACAACCAGGAGCACTCCCCAGATATCAGTGACGTTACAGGTGCAGAATTAAATTAGTCAGAATTATCTATATGAAATGTTCAGCTGATCAGCTAATTTTTCTTTCTAGACTTTTCATTTGGGAAAATTTTAATGCGAAAAAATCATGAGAAGAAGGAACTGATTCTCTCCGTCTCTTCTTACAAAACTTGAAAATACTCTTTTTCCATGTAATCAGTAGGGAAAATAGGTGGAGAAACCAGGATTTAACCAGCCCTCACACAACTTCCCTGGAAGGCTGAGCTGTAAATCAACAACTCAGATGCAAAAGAGAAGCTGCAGAGAAGATGAAGTCATACTCTTCTCAGAGGTGCATAGGGAAAAATAAGGAGCAATGGGCACAAGCTGCAGTGAGGTGCAGCACTGGGACAGGGCCCAGAGAGGCTGTGGAAATTCCCATCCTTGGCCCTGAGCAACATAATCTGACTTTGAAGTTCGTCCTGTGTTAAGCAGGGGATTGGTCAAGAGACTTTTAGAGGTCCCTTCTGACCCAAAATATTCTATGATTTTAAGCAGGTTTTAAACTTATTTCATTTTTATTTCTAGCAGTTAGAGCATGTAAACACAAACAGTTTAAAACTGATAAAATTCAGGTCAGTATACTTCCTTCATGCTTTCTCCTTTTCCTGGTACACCCCACAGAGATGAAAAGTTGAGTTCTTAGTAAATCTCTGAAGAAATAGTGCAACTGACAAGTAAAAATTTTGGCATTAGTACACGTGATAGTAACTGGCAGAAATAGCTGGGTTGAGTAACTGCAAAAAAGAAATGTCTCAGGGGGCACATCAGACAATGACACATTACAGCAACTCAGGGGGACATACATCTGATGCAGAGACATCAGAAAGAAAGCATGTGGCCAGTATTTGCAGCTATTAAGGCCTGTCAGCACTGTGAATCATTAATGATCCCTATTATCCCTACTACAGCAGTTGTCAGTAGTTTTGCCACACAGAAATACTATACATGATCCAAGGTCTGATGTTGCCAGCTGGCATGACTTAAGGTGAGACACCTGGCTTGTCTCTGCCACTGATCTTGCTCCACTGCTTGTAGCAGCAGTGACAACAGTATGCATTTTTTTATCTTTCCTTTCTATCTTTCTCACCTTCTCAGAAGAAACACTGCTTCTGAGCAGGCTGTTTTCTGCATTGGTTGTGGATAGGACAAGAACACTATAGCAAAGGAGATCTTGATTTTTTCAAAAGAGATAGAGTACCACTCTGACTTCTTTGTACATTGCTATGAGCAATTGCATGCAAGAGTCTCTGATTTTAATGCCAGCCTTGCTCACTTATTGTGGCCAGGAATCTTCATTCTGCCTTTGTGGTAGTCCTCCATTGTCTAGTCTTCCATTGGTAGGCCATGATTTTCGGAGTAACCACTGCTCCCTCCATCATGTTGAGCTTAGTCTCCATTGTTCAACGTTCTCTGAAATTGCACGGGACACCTATTTGTCTCCCTTTTGTAGCTCTACGGGTTTGTCATTCTCAGACTTTCCTATTTAGTTTCTGCTTAAGGTGAAAACATCTTTGCTTTTGCCTTTCTGATGAGAGCAAAGGAACAAAAGTGGGGCGGTTGAGCATAAAGAGGTAGTGAGCACTAGACAAGGGTGATAGACCATCTGCCATAAAGGATAAGAGGGAGTTGTTAATTTACATATAGCTTGTGGCAGAGATTACTTGTACCATCCAGGGGAATATGATGAATAAGAACACAGCACAAGCCAGAGCACATGTGCGATATCAGCAATAGCTCATACATATGCCGAGTCTGCTCAAAAGAATAGCATATAGACTGCACTGAACTGGACTCCCAAAAACCACTCTGGACATTGGTCCCAGTCACTACATACATAAGGGGGCCAATGGCTAGCATGTATGCTGACACCAAAAACAATAGGTTAATTTATGTAGATTCACAGGCTTTCAGGAGAAGCCTTACCTGCTCTGAACCTCTAGCTCAAGGTTTTCTGGAAGCCAAAAGTCTGGTAAAAATCATGTATAACTAGACTAATCAGGCAGGAGCAGAGATATGTAACAGCAAACTCTCCTTATTCCAGAAATCTGTTTTCGATGCCAGGCATTTGCACTAGACATGGCTCTGAATTAATGCTGACAAGCACTCAGACTTCAGGTAGTAAACAATTTTATAATCCAATTTGGGATCCCCAGCCTCATGAAAGGCAGAAGATGTTGATAATCAACTGTCTCCACACATCTTTGCAGGTTCAGAATGTCTAGCCTGTTTACACTGTCCCATATACATAACAAAGCGGAGGCTGTTTGGCTTCCCCGTGCTTCAAATGAAGCTACATTTAGCAAAGCAGATGTAAAAACAGCATTCTGGAGCCTTTAGTGGTAAATTCTGTAATGAAATTGGTTAGAATCCAAGACAAAAACTACAAGGTCAAATGACTACCAAAAACGGAGTCGTGCTTTTTTCAATTCATGTATCAGCTTCATTTTCTGTCCTCCATAATAAAAGGGCCAAGAATCAGAAATGAATGGAAATGTTTGTACTGCATAGAGGCAAAGCATTACTCAGGCTGATTTTTTGCAGCTGTACAGGCTTAAAAGAAATGAAAATAGTAAAACGTTATTTTTATCAAGTTGGATTAGAAGGCAATGATGAAGCAGGTAGCGTGAAAAAACAAGGTATCATCCTTACAGCCTCTTTTCTAATCATAAATATACTTCAATTTGCATTTCTTTTCTAGTGAAAACTGCTGCTGAAATAAATTTAAATCACATGCATGCTCTCTCTGAAATTATATTTATGTTTCTATGGATGCAAATAAGTAATTTGGTTCTTGAAGAAATTTGCCAAGTCAGTGTTTATTGAACATTTCAAAATGAGGACTAGACAATGTTCCCAGCCCAATGAACAGACAATCTTGCATTGATTTCAACAGCAGAGGACCGGATCATAATTCCTTTCTTTTTCAGAAGAAAATCTGCATTTTGTGATCATGACTGCTTACAATTGTTAGCTGATCATAAAAAGCTCCATTTTTTTCTGTAAACAAGACTCTTTTCTCCTCATATCTAGTGGTAATACACAATGTCTTGCAGTATGGATTATCTGGTCTCGCTGCAAGGGATACAGGCTGAGCTCATCAAACAGGCAAATCCCCCTCTATTCTGAGAATATCTGTTCCTGTGCCCTCAGTGCTCATCAGACCTGAGATTTTACAAAGCTCTGAAACAGTGACTAAAACCAGCCAGAGATCAGGCAAAGCATTTCAAAAGCTCCCCCTCTGCTTCCTCTCTCTGACTTCTTCTTGCATCGCAGGCAAGAAAAGAAACAGAAAGAGCCAGACTTAGAGCAGAGTATTGAACATTGCAGAAAATGCCTTGTGCTGCGCAGTGTTTTGCTGCCTTCTCCTGATGTCAAAGCCTAACAACCTGACAGAAGCAGTGGGGAACAGAAAGAGCCACCTGGTACTGCCAAATATTCCACAGATGAGTTCAGTGTCAGGGAGGTTTGTGATCACAGCAAATGAGAGGTGAATACTGAAAAATGTTCACAAAACGCAAGCTTGGACCTTACAAAAGCAAACACCTACTTACCTTAAAAGTTGCCCTCATCCCATTAGGAAAGTGGGCAATGACGTGCACGCTGACAGAAATCACAGTCAAAAAGACGTCTTCTCAACATTTGTATACGTGCAATAAAGCCCATGAGAACAATTTGTAGATTATAAATGATTTTCTGAAAACAATGAATTTTCAATAAAGTTGCATACAAACCATTCACAACTATGTTACAAGAGATAAAATTAGTCTACTAAATTACAGTGAAACATTCGCTGAACTCTCTATATCAGTTTCTGTTACAAAAAGGTCAGTTATAATTTGTAATATTCTCTGTTGAAACTCCTAATTATTTTGCAGGTCATCCTACAACTCTGCTACAGTATATGATCAAAATGGGATACCAGTATTTAAATTAGACAAGTATGCCCTTTACATACCTCCTTTTGCTTTGTATTTGTACAGTATCATGACAAGATCTCTGAAGCACTACCAAAGTACAAAAAAATCACATTGCTAATAATAAAATGATTCCTTAGGGATTATAGTAATATGTTACATTCACAGCCATGAAGGTGGTGAGAGCGTCTCCTGTACAGCTCATAGTTTGTTGTTGACACTGGATTCATGTTATTCTGCAGACTGTAAATAAAAATATGTGCTTGGAAACACTGGACTGTGCCTTTCCAATGCTATTCTGGAATAGACAAGACCAGGACACCAACACTGGTTGCATCTTTACCTGAAAATAAAATGTTCCCGACCACTGGCACCCAATTCCTTTCATGGTAAAATTCCTAGAAAAGCCCCTGGCATGGTTTTGACCAGCGCAGAACTGAGTACACACAATTCCTGGCTACATTTCAGGTGTTAGCATGGGACACAGACTATTCCTAATAAGCAGATTGCATGAGACTACCCTGCTTTGAAAACAACGGGAGTTCAATAATACAAATGTGGGCTGTACCACTCCATTCAGCCTCCATGCTAAAGAACAGGCCTGGACACATTTAATTTACTAATATAGCCATAACCGGTACATACTGCTATGATGAAACAGAAGTGAACTATTCAGGGGCTTATTTAGGAGAACTCCTTGTCATTTGCTGGAAAATGAAACAAGCCACTGAAATCTCATACATGTGGTATGCATTTGCCTAAGGGACTCACTGAAACAAATACTTTGAACAGAATACTCTAAATTGGCACAGTATTGATACTGGCCATTGTGTCCAAACAAACAATGTTTACTGGGAGAGGGGGAGGCATTCAGAAGAAGTACATATTTTTTTTTGCAGCGCAGATTAATAATATGTATATATTTTTGTCATGAAGAGAAGCGGAGAGAGTAAAAATAGCTCTCAAGTGAGATAGCTGCTATTCACTCCTCTGTTCCTGGAACCATGACAGCCATTATATAACCAAAAGGAAAATTAAATGAAATAAACAGCATAAGCTAATTGGGTTGATATCAAGTAAAAATATAATTAGTCGAAGTGTTTTGTGGCAAAGGCGCTGACAATATGTGGCTGTTCCTCAGCCTTAGTGGTGAACAGGGATCCTGCCATGTGTTTAAAATTTATTCATCAAGCATTTCCATGGAAACACACAGATGCACAATTCTTGGATCACTTATTTCGGGAATTGCTGCTCCCAAGGTTCACTCTGGAGTGAGAACTCAGGCCAGGAGAGGGTGACAGGCTGTGATTCTGATCTAGAAACCTCCCCATACAGGTATTCATTGGGTCTCACAGTAGGAGAATTTGGGTGAGGGAAAGAGTGAAAGGGCATCTTGCATAAAGAGAAAAAGACTAAAAACTTGACCTTAATTTTTCCTCTCAGAGCCTGCCTGAGAGTTGAGAAATGACAGCACTGGAAAGAGCCTGAAGAGTTTACAAAATGGCCAGATGCCCCCAGGGAGATTAAAATGCCCACAAGAGTGTTAGCGAGACGCTATACTAAGAGAGACAGGTTAAATGCAGTCACTGGGTTTGGTATGTCCCTCTTACATATCCGGATGGTAGTCAGCTCTGGTGTGACCTCTCAAGGTTAAAAAAAAATTCTCCCATGTTGGAAGGGGCAGGTCTCTGAAGCCCACTTACAGTGACAGTGACAGCCCACCACCACGTGCTGGGGAGCACAGCGGCTCCTTGCTCCTGCTACAAAAACCTATGGTCACTTGAGAAAATGTGGCCCTTACCTCTCTTTGTGGGTCAGCTCACATCCTGTAAAAGACAGGAAAGGCTGGTTATGATGCACAAGGGCTTACTCAACATAAAGCATTTTGAAAGCATCACTAAATTTTGTTGCATGAATATAAGGTGCTTCAGTGCTAGCAAGTACTTCTATAGGAAACAAACACTGTATGCAAAGCAGCCTAGCTGGGTGCATCATGTGACTGGTAGGCATCCCTGGATGGGGACATGCCTTCAGATTTCTCCTGATGCCACTAATAAAATCAGCACGTATGTGCCCTCCCAGCCCTGTTATGGTTTTTAGTACACTTTTCCGTTTCTGGTAAGAGATGCTCAGGCAGGGAGGTCTAGGACATGGTTGCCTTTAATAGCAACGTCAGAAGTAATGTATATTCTCAAAGGCAATAGGGGACACCTCCACCCTGTCTCTGTGTTCATGCCAGGCTCTAACTGGGAGGGGAAAGCAAAATTTTCATAATGCCTTAAAGATAATGAACCACATTAAACCAGCATTACTAGTCTAACATACATCACATTAAAGCCTCAAAAGCCAGAGCCGTTATAGGCTGTTCATAAGTATTTGAGGGGTCTATTACTGCAGTGATGTGATAGCTCCTGTGGGCTGAAATTTCCTTAGGCACAATAGAGAATTAAGCGTAAAGTGTGAAGCCTTAACTTCAAATTTTCTGGCTTTGGCTGAAGTCTGCCTCACAAAGTTCCTGCAATGCCTTTTTATTGTGTTTATTTCGTCATACATTACATAGCATTAATGATAATGCAAGTAGGCACACTGTCACCAACTGGGGTAAGTTCATTCAGAACTGACTGCCTTGTGACACAACTTCCAGTGCTGTCGCTACCATCAGCCTGAATAATGCTCTCTTTAGACACACCAGCAAACTGAAAAGGTGACACAGGATGGAACACACAGTCTTCAAACACAGAACTGCTATCAGGTTTCCACGCTACTGTTGGCCTTTGAGCCTTTCTTTTAACACAGAAAAGGCTACAGGACTGAACAGAGGCTTGGCTGGCAGTGGAGCCGGCCAGAAGGAGAGACTACCAGTCTCCAACCCATTTTTTTTTTTTCCTGGGTATTTCAGTGACCCCTAAAACTTTACAAGGGTCTTTGATCTTTCTCCACAGGGATGAATCTGCGCATCTTGAAAAAGCTACAGGTTCTGTGAGACTCCACAGATCATCTGCTATGTAGCACATGTTTCTAAAAGTGCAAGACTAAAATGCTCTTCGAGCCGTACTGACCCACCAAGAGCAGCTCCTTGTGCAACCCTCTCTCTGGACAAGAGCCCAGGCTTCCCTGGTAGCTCCTCCACGTGAAAGAGTTTGGGTCTACTGCCCAGGGCAGTGCCAGGCAGAGACACCCAAGCCCCTGGGGTGCCAGAGACAGGACTGCTGTGTCAAGCAGGAGCTTTGATGGGTTTATGCCCCCATTTCCCAGCCAGGCAAGAGGTACTCAGAGGCAACCGAAGCTCAGGGAAATGAAGTGATTCCCAACCCAAGCTGCTTGCTCCCAGCTCTCTGCTTGAAGGTCACCACCTGTAGCAGGACTGGTCAGCCCACACCTGAGCCTGCACAGCAGTTACCACAGCACATCAATGTAAACTGTGGCCATTGCAGGGTGCACTGACAACACGCAGGTCAACACCCTGACTGTCCAGGAAGAGCATCTCCGTAAACCAATGGTCCATCATCGCATCAGTGCTACTATATTCAGAGCCAAGCATCTAGGCAGAGCCAGCAGACGCCTTTTCCCTTCACAGCCTGGCAGCAGAATGATAGCAGTTAGCCAGAAGGGAGAAAATTAGAAGTTCAAGACCTGAAATTCCTGCAGGAACAAGCCCCAGAGTGCAGAATTTTTTCCAGTAAACAGACAACAGTTACCCCAGACTTCACCTTCATGCAAAACCCATTCGATTATACCACTATCCTCCTTAGTAAACTCTTCTTTCTTGCACGTAAACATAATGAAGCTATTTATTTCAAAAGGCTGGTAAGCCCAAAAAAAAAAAAAAAAAAGGCATTTACTGCCATTTCTGGGTTTTAAATTCTTGTAAGACACTTACAAGGGAACATTGTGTAGGCCCATACAGTTAAAGAAAAATGCACACTTGAATTAAAGACCACAGGCATACTGAACTAAAATGAAATCGTGTTCTGAAGACTGTGTGTTTTATGTTACTGGGAGAAGGACAAACAATTCCCTGTCTCAGTATCAGTGAGACATTGATTTTCTATGGAAGTGTGCTTGAATTGCTCTTGGTATATATTACACTAAAGCTCTCCTTTCCTTCAAGAAGAGTAGTATTGGTCCTTTCTAAAAAATGTTGGGTTTTTTTAAACTCCTTATACTTATTTAATACTTTCCCCATAGCAATGCAATTGATTGATAGAAAAAATAGCTCAACAATTGCCCATTTTCTCTGCTCATCTTGTTGACTGAAACCCCCAAGCAAATCCATTTCCTCATTTTTATCTGCTATCTCCCAGAAGATCTTTCCTGGTGCATAAGAAACCTTATTTATTAAACTGCAAAGGGGGGTGGGGGGAAGAAAGATCTGCTTGAACACATCTTGCAGAATTTAAATATGGGTGTAGATAGGAAGACCTGATAGATAGGAAATGAGAAAGAGAGTTTTCCTTCAAAGTATTTCTATTAAGCAATAAATTGAGGGTGCTTGGCATCATTTGACTTTTGTGTTGTACATCTAATAAGTGAGCAAAGAACAAGGATGATAATTTTATTGATTAATAGCAATTTCATGCCAGTAATACAGGAAGAAGTTGTGTGTTGACTTAGAGAAATAATAAGAAAAATAATGCCTGCCTTTTTCTTGTTTGTTTGTTTTTAATGGCAGCTAACGTACTGGAAGAAGACTCAATGGAGCAGGACATAGAGAGCCCTGTCACTATTCATCAGCCAAAGTTGCCCAAACAAGCTAGAGAGGATCTGCCAAAAAATATAAACAAAGAATGTGCCAAGAGAAAAATCCAGAGGTATGTTAGGAAAGATGGGAAATGCAACGTCCACCATGGGAATGTCAGAGAGACTTACCGTTACTTGACTGACATCTTCACTACCTTAGTCGATCTCAAGTGGAGGTTCAACCTGTTGATTTTTGTCATGGTTTACACTGTGACTTGGCTCTTCTTTGGAATGATCTGGTGGCTAATTGCCTACATGCGAGGAGATATGGATCATATAGGGGACAGCACGTGGACCCCATGCGTCAGCAACCTCAATGGGTTTGTCTCAGCCTTTTTATTCTCAATCGAGACAGAAACCACCATTGGGTATGGTTACCGGGTCATCACGGACAAGTGTCCCGAGGGAATTATTCTGCTTTTAGTGCAGTCTGTTTTAGGTTCTATCGTCAATGCTTTCATGGTTGGCTGCATGTTTGTGAAAATATCCCAACCCAAGAAGAGGGCAGAAACCTTGGTTTTTTCTACAAACGCAGTTATTTCCATGCGGGATGGAAAGCTGTGTCTGATGTTCCGAGTAGGAGACCTTAGGAATTCACACATTGTAGAGGCATCAATACGAGCCAAGTTGATCAAATCCAAACAGACAAAGGAGGGGGAATTTATACCACTCAACCAGACAGATATCAACGTAGGTTATTACACAGGGGATGATCGTCTCTTTTTGGTTTCACCACTGATCATCAGCCATGAAATTAACCAGCAGAGTCCTTTCTGGGAGATTTCCAAAGCCCAGTTGCCCAAAGAGGAGCTAGAAATTGTTGTAATCCTAGAAGGAATGGTGGAGGCAACAGGTAACATTTCTTATACTTTGTATAAGGTAAATGCTTTAATTTTAGAAAGGAAAATCAGTGATTTTGCTTCACGTTAAAGGAATCACTTCAACAGTCATTACATTTGAAAAAGGCATCAGTTATCTGGTTAGCTTCAAAATTAAAAGCATGCCCAGTTTAATTGTCTGTTCCATCTTGCCTAATGGAATTAGTGTTGTTTCTGCTCTGTTTGGAAAATGGGATAGCATTTCTCATTTTCTAAATTTTTCACAGCATGTCACCCAGTTATTTGTCATTCTATTGCAGCAGCAACTCAACCACTAGAACCTTGTGGGATAAAATTATTTAGAAAAAAAAATCAATACAAAAATCTGTTTATTATTAACATGGATGCACCATAGTTCCTGCTGCTTCCAGTCACACATGGGTAACTGCAGAATAACTGCCTCACACATGAAATTCCTAGCCTGTTTGGATCCAGTAGGAAGTGATAATGTGTTCAGTTTTCTCTTTTTGCTTGCTTGTTTGCTTGTTTTTGTTTTAACTTGTAACATGGAGCTTGTTCCACTTTAGTTCACAAAAGATCTGTCTGATTTTGTCTTTCACTGAGGCCCCCTACACACTGCACAAGTGTACAGAACACTTAAAGCTGGCATATATAAATAAGTCATGTTATGTCACCAGAGTCTTGTTGAGAGGCTGTTTGGTCATTACCTACAATTATACAGCAGAACATCAGATATCACTTGTGTCGTGGTTTAACTCCAGCTGGCAACCAAGCACCACACAACCGCTCGCTCACCCTCCCCCCCACAGTGGGATGGGGAAGAGAATCAGAAGGGCAAAACTGAGAAAGTTCATGGGTTGAGATGAGAAGAGCTTAATGATTGAAATAAAATAAAATAATAATAATAAATTGTAATGAAAAGGAAAATAACAAAGAGAGAAAAAGAAACAAAACCCAGGAAAAACAAATAATACAACCGCTCACCACCCGCTGACCAATGCCCAGCCCATCCCCAAGCAGCAATTGCTGCCCCCGGGCCAAATCCCCACCAGTTTATATACTGAGCATGAAGTCATATGGTATGGAATAGCCCTTTGGCCAGTTTGGGTCAGCTGTCCCAGCTACGCTCCCTCACAGCTTCTTGTGCACCTCCTCACTGGCAGAGCATGGGAAGCTGAAAAGTCCTTGACTTAATATAAGCATTGCTTGGCAACAACTAAAACATCAGTGTATTATCACATTATTCTCATGCTAAATCCAAAACACAGCACTATACCAGCTACTAGAAAGAAAATTAACTCTATCGCAGCCAAAACCAAGGCAATTTGATGCTGAGAAAATAGTGCTTGGAATTCACAGCAAATAGACTAGTAATGTTTCTTCTTTGCATTAAAGCCAGAATAGTAGGAGATGCTTTCTCTAAAACTGCTGTACCTCCTGCAGTCAGAGTGCTGTTATACTTGTTTTAGGAGAGGGAGGGATTTTTTTCCTGTTGATGACAGCATCAGTCTCTGAAGTGAGTAAATATAATCCATACAAGGGAATGGTGATTATAAAATGAAGAAAAGATATGCTTGGGGAGGAGGAAACAGAGTATAGAAATAGAAGAACCAGATTTGTCATTTTTCCCCACTACTGTAGCAAAAGCTAGGAAAGTTTGAGGATGTGGATTACACATCTCTGACAGAGGTACAACCTTTCTAACCCTGACTCATGTTTTGCAACTGGAGCCAGGAAATAAAGAGCAGTCTCTTACTAGAACATGTGTGTGTGTTTCACACATCTATTATGTGGTGTCAGAAGACAACTGCATTTGTCACCATATAATAAACGTGTGAGACAAAAATGGAGCAAAAAAAAAATTTTGAAAGGAACTTGGCAGAGAATTTGAAGTGGTAAATGCAAGGCTTCCAAATTTTCCAGGAAGTAGGTGGTACTGAAGAGAAATCAAGATGAAATGTTTAGTGTTTCTGATATGTGCAGTAGGCACAGAGGTTTCAAACATCTGCATCACCTTCGGGTGAGACGATGAGGAAATTGCTGTTTGTTAGCTGAAACCATTTTGAAATTTCTGAATTGCAACTAAATTAACTTGACATCCCAAAGAGTGGTGGATATTTTCAGGTTTACTGAACACCATATTTTCCAGAAAAATGATTGGCAAGTAGTAGGTACAAAATACATCTCACTGAAAATACCTATAAGATCAAAAGACAGTATACTTCTGCAGTGCATCAAATGTAGCTTTGTAGTCCTAAGCCTCAGCACTCTTCATTGTTTAACCCTCCCTCCCTTACCTCGTCTTCACCCCTGCACACTCACATGGCTCTCTGGGCTCACCTTTGCTGCTCTGATACTGACCACAGCTGCCACTCAGCCATTATCAGTCTTCACCAGACGGGGCTATTTCTCAGGCTGGCAAATTCTAAGTTAAAATGCTAGAAGAGTCCGTATTAAAAAAGTAACTCGATGCAGTGATTTGAAAACTCACTGAAGCCATCCAGGATTAAGGTGTTACCCTGACATTGGATACGTAGCTACATTTACCATTTTAAGCTGCTCCATTTTGTTCTGTTTGGGTCAGCTCTCTAGCACACAGCTGCATGAGATATGAGGGGAAGGCATCAAGTAACGCCGTTTAACTATGGCATCAGAAATATTAATGTTGTAATTACCAGCACAATTTCTAAAACATGTTTGTGCAGAAGTAACCGCTTGTTCTGTGCTTTGCCCACATGTATTGGGTTATTTTTGTTGAAGGTGCAATCAGGCCAACTTTCTACCAAAACTAGACATTTTCCCTTTTTTAATTTACAAATATTTTCCAGTTACATCCTGGCAAACAGTAAAAGCAAATTTAGGCCATCATATATTCTCTTTTCCTTCTTACACCCAATGTAGAGTGAGAGCAGCAAAAGAAGTTGCTTGTAAGTTGATCTCCAGTCCTGGAGAGCAAGTAACACACTACCCATCATACCTGCCAATATTGGTCAAAGTCATGGGATATAAAAACATTAAAGCTGAAGCTAAGAAACTGTGATCTCACCTATAGCAATATCATCATTCAATATCGTTGCTCATGGGCCAAAACCACACTGAGATCATTAGCTTATGTTATTCATCAGAAAAGCCACTCCCAAGTTTGACCAGTGGAAACAATCCTTTCTCTATTTTCAGAGCTTCCCCACTCTGATAACATTTATCCCTTTAAATGAGAAGTAACACAGTGGAAAATGCTAAGTATAAACACTTGCTATTATTTTTATTAATTATTGATATTATTCTGTTTAAAGTTTTACTGAGCAGGTGATATAATTTTATACATATATAATACTTTCCACCTTAAGGGCTCCAAAAGGATGTCTACCTCTAGTATGAAACACAACTGCTTATGTAGCGTCATGTGAGTTCTGCATTGCATGTTAGAATAGGAAATGAAGAATAACGCATCTTATTAAATGAAATTGAAATAACTAACCAAACTAAAATTCAGCAGAAAGATCAAGTCAAGGACCCCCCAATTCCCCTTGGAAGCATCACCATAACTTTCTGAGATGCAAAAAGAAGTAGGTATGTCGTTACCAAGGCAGATACCAAAATATCAGCTTGGGAAGTATCACTACACCTTGACTATGCACATTCATTCTACCATGAAGATTACTTTGAGGGCAGAATCTTCAACAAGGCATTTTCAACAAGACGTGAAGTCAATCTGACTACTTCATACAGCATCAGCAAAAACTCAAAACAAGACTGTTTTTAAAAATGTTTGTTATGGATCCTTCCAATATGTAATTTTCCTTATTTATTTACAATGATACTGAAAAACATCCCTTTGTGTTCAAAGTCTAACGCTCTTGCAAAGATTTACTCCTATGGTTTTCCTGTTACTGATACACATCTCTCAAGTGTCCAAAAAACCCAATCATGGTGTGAAGTACATTAGGCTGCCATGAAGCAACTGACGAGCCTTCAGGATTGGAGGGGGCAAAGTCCAACCAAGGATCACCATATCTGAAGAATGCATCTGTTACTTCCACCTTTTGCAGCCCCCGTTCCATTTCCCACTATGCTAACAGCTGGTAGGAGTGCCAGTGCAATGCAAGGATCGATCCTAACTCTGAAAAACTAAAGTAGCATCCGCCTTTAACAGGGAAGTGTTTTTTGAGGCACTTATGCTTCTTCTAGTGTCAGACCACAGCTGTAGTTGTACAGCTGTAGAATAGCCCCATACCAGTAAAGGCTCTGCTCCCACACTTACACAGCCCTAAAAAGCAGGCTTCTGGCATCCCTCCACTCCTTATGGGAGAGCTGTAACATTAAATGCAAATGAACTAACTGGAAAGAACATGACTAACACACTGATCTCAGTTCAGCAGTATTTGATATTCGCCACTCAAAATAGTTGGTTTATATTAAAGTGCGACCACTGCTTTCGTATTATTTTCTGGAGACCGCTTAAGAGATTTATTAGAGACCAATTAAGACATCTGTTAGAATATGCACATTTATAGTAATGGAATTTGAGAAAATAATTTTTTTCGTTGGACCAACATAAAAACTTAGGCTCATATATACTGAACCCTGTCTCCCCTAAACAGCAGGCACAAAAACTTGGATTTAAAGAACTTATTTACTTGTTTTGAATTTTTAAAAAAATCTACATTTAAGAATTTTTTATGATAATTTAATAGCTTCTTCCCAACAACAGGCTTGAAATTTTAAAGCTTTTTTTGCCTAGTGAAATCTATTTTTAAGGGAGGCCTTATCATCATAAACAAAGAAATCATTTCAAAAAATTAAACAAGACTACCAAATGTATAATTCTGATATAGGAAATAAATCAAGATCAGTAAAAGGAAAGTCTTTTAAATTTGGAGAGGTGAAGTGGGAAAGTGAGGCATGTTACAATAGAAACTGAGGGAAGAGAAAGAAACTGAGAAACTGAGAGAGGGATTTACAAAAAAATGAGAGAGAGAAAGAGGAGTATCCTGAACAGCCCATAGCCTTGTTGGTAATGTGGTTCCTGAATCATAAGCAGCCTGGTTCAAATCCCTCCTCTAAACCTGCATTAATTTACAGAAAACAGCATTTTGTAAGACAGGAAAGGAATACGAGTTAGCAAGACTCTCAGACTTGGTGAAGTTGTATCTGGCCAGTAGGGTGCACTAGATGACATTCTGGCAATTCCCTCTGCCTAAAAATAAAAACATGAAAATTGAAACAGCACTGAGGAAAGAAAATGATCTACATATTTATAACTGTCAAAAAATAAGCAACAAAGCTAGACGGATAACCTTATGTTCATATCGATAATTTTACAAATAAACTTGTAATAGGGTGCATTTATAATTCTGACACACGGGGAGCTTGAGAGCAGGATTTGCAGAATGGTTTATAGATACGTAAACAAACACACTTGCCAGCTGTGGAAAAAGTGTGTGGAAAGCAATAAAAAGTTCACATAGATGGTTATTTATACAGTAAATGATGCTATCAACTAGACAAACATTGTATAAAGCCGTTCCCACTCTTCACTACAGCCCCTTTGACGGACTGATTTATTGTCTTTTTTATTTCTCCCTGATGAATTACCATAGTTACCCCTTATCCTTGCCCAATCCTAACAAATATCTCCCTTTGATATGTATGTTAGCAGTTCCAACCTTTCAAAACATCTCAGCAGACTTTGCTCTCTCTATAAATAAGCCTTGCTCGGGTTACAGTTTTTCACTAGAAATTTTTACTGCTCTTCAAAGAAGAGATGTTTATGCTATCAAATTGCTTCTTAAGGGGATGTAGATGAAAGGAAGAAAAGAACCAGGATTTCTCACACCCAAGTGTTTCTGCAAGGCAACTGGTGAAAGTAGATTTGATTGTTGTGTTCTGGGATGTGACCAATGGACGTTGACTGAAATACACCTTAAACAGGGTTAAGAATAAATGGCTTCTGCTCTAAGCTGGATCATCATCATTTCAGGAATGGTCAGAATACAATGGCTCTCCAGTCTTTAGTTTTTCTTTCTTTCTATTTTGAGGGTTTTAACATCTCTTGATGCTAGGTGCTAGACTTAGACATCTAGGTTCACCTTCTCATATATCCCCATTTCCCTAGTGCTTGCCAGCAATCCCTTTCACTTATGTTCCTTGCTCTCATTTTAATTTTGTTAACTGTAACAAAACATTTCATTGTTGTTAATTCTAACACAGAAAATTAGGGAGGTTAGCATGGGTGATTGTAGTCATAAACTGGAGTTCTGAACACCGGCAAAGAAAGGCACTCTGATTTCATTGTGATGTTTCTTTCAGGAAGCTTTCTCTACAGGTAGAAGATTAGTCTATTTGTTGAAGACGACTACAAGGCTTAAATGAGGCAATTATAATTTCACAATAGTCAGAACAATACACAAAATGGCAAGAAGTCAGGGAGCAAAGTTTATGAGAAAAGAGATATGCTGATTATGATATTTCAAGCAAAATTCTGGTGGGAGAGTCTATATCACTTTCAGGGAAGGCAGAGAAAAGGGATTACACATTCTGTTTAACAGCTTCATTCTCTGAATAGCACGGTACTATACCAACATGTTCCTGAGTGTTCAATAATAGCCTATTGTCCATCGTTCATACCTTTCTCACCAATTAGTTGCTCAGCTCTTCACAACTACAGCTGCTCCCTCAACCGTAAATGTTCAGATACAATATTCAGATTCAGGCAGTAACTCATGTTAAAAAGTAAGATTCCTAAAAAACAGGTTTGAGACCCCTCTGTATTAAAAAACATTTCCTTATAGCTAATTAGATATCATTAAATAATTCTGGTCTGAACACAAATCAAACTTTCAGGAGAAGAGCTTCGTTTTGCACATCATGTCCTTGCAAACAGTATTAGGTCCCTCTGGGCAGAGAGAAAGGGCAGTTTCCAGTTCTTTGCACACTCCTGTAGACCCCCGTTGTCAGCATTGCTCCTTTCCTAGCACAGTGGCTAGCAGAGAGAGGTGGTCTTTGCTCACCACTCCTCACTCGTGAGCCTACACATTACTCCTTGCAGCACTCATGATCTCCATGGGCAGAGGAATGACTGGATCACAAAGCTGTGCTTTAACACTGGCCCTGCTGCTGTTTCCCTAGCAGAAGGGCACAGTGGGAAGCTCTGCTGGCACTCTCCTCCTTGACCAGCCCAGACCTCACCTGCCACCACCAGCAGACTCCCCCTAAAACCCTGCAGTGCCAGACACCTAACAACCACCACTGCCTCCAGCATAGCTTCAAACAACGGTGTTTTCCAGTAGTTTTAGCACAGAAGCAAGGCACCTGTGAAGGTGATACTGTGGAGTCCTCGGGACACCAGACCCAGCTCAGACACTGAGGAATGACTGTGTATTACTGGATGGACCAAGAAAGTAGAGGCTGAGCTGCACTGAGCAGTGCTTTTGTCCCCTGTGCCCACACAGTGACCATCACAAAGATCTCCGCTTTGCAAAACCAAAGGGATGATTCTCTGCAAAGGGCACAGCAGCGTTATCCACGTCAAAGGGCTCCCCAGGCAGAACTGGCTCAATGAACATGATTTCTGAGCCCTCCTGAGAAGTGCTTCAGGACAATGAAGTGCCTTTTCCATTTCTAAGCACTTTTAAAGAAAATGGCTATTAACCTGAGCATGCTCAGTTTGTCCGTTTGGTCTTGGAACAGTGTAATGAAGGGTCAGCACTGAAACAGCCGATTTGGAAAAAGAAAAATATAGCTATCATTTCTAATTTTAGACTTTCACTTTTGGTTATCCGAGGTGGTTACCAACCTGGAGACGAAGGCTGCTGAGCACCTGCGATGGCATCCCAGGCACACACTGATTTGAGTCAGGGCAGTGTCTCACCCCCGGAACTTTTGGCGAAATGAACTGATTCTTTCATGTTGATTACCTTGTTCACTTGTGTTTGATCTCCAGATATGAAGCATACTTAACTATCTTGCAGTTCAAAACCATTGGAAATATTTTTGGCAAACTCTGTTCTTGCCCGTATTTCTAAAAGATCTTTTCACTTCTCCCCTTGGTGCTTATTTACTTCCAGATATATAACATTGTTTCATCCTGTTCTGTCTCACTGAATTGTAATGAAGGATAAACATGTTACATTACACTCCCTGATAACACTAAGACCTCTCTAAAGTTACAAATATTTACATCAATTTCTAATGAATATAAGCAGAGAGATTATTCACCTTCAGCAGAAAGTTTTCACAAAATTGAGCAGAGCAATAACTGTAAAGTCAAAAGTTACCTGAAAGATTGAAGAACAAGCAAGCAAAGCTATTAAAAAGATTAAAAAGAACAAGGCTATGGACAGCAGCTAACCCCACTGGCTACATAAAGTACATGAGAACAACAGAGAATACTTACAAGTATATGCCTGCTGTCCTACAAAGCTCCTGCCAGCACCAAAAACTCCAGTTATGGCATAGCTTCTGGGTTTCCTGAGGCCACTTCAAGAAAGTCCTCAAGGGGTTCCAGCAAAAACAAATCACAAAGAATTGCAGTGGTCAGTGGCCTCAACCATGGCATTTCAAGGAAAATCAAACACAGGTTCAGACTCGCTGATGTGCTCTGCCTGTTTTTCACCACCCTGACGCTACAAAGCAGCTGAGCTCTAGTTCATCCATGTAGCCAACAAGGTTCAGAGAGCTGCTCATTTGTGTTACTGAAGAGGAGCAAACTAACACCAGGCTGGTGAGTCTGAGCCTGAGTCCAAGCAGCAGCATAGGCACCAATTGCAGCATACACACATGGTCTACTTATACTGAGCAGCCACACATTTCTCAGGACTCCCACCTGCAATTCATAGCAGCATTAAGCTGTGCTGCCCACCTGCAGGGAGGCTGGCCTGCTGCTTTCACTAAGTGAGGAGGACAATCCAGAGCTTCAATGGGAGAATATGCTACCAAATAGCCATATCCAATGAGGCATGCTCTCAGCTTACAAGTCAGACTAATTTAACAAGTCATTTAATGTTAGGCGCTAATGTCCCAGTGAGTGATGCTGAATATCTATAGTTTAGTTTACAAAGTTGATTTTGATATAAAAAACATTTCCTCCTGTAAAAACCTGTATAACTGCCAAGGAACCTCATCTCATTTTTCTGGTTGTACACCACTCCTCACTTCTCCAAACCTGCTGTATTGGCAGAAGAGATGGAAAGAGAAAGGATTTTCTGGGAATGATGAGGCAGCCGCTGTGACAACGAATGTGAAATGCACAAAGAGCTCATATGACCAGCCTCGTGCTTTTGCTTGCTCACTCTCTCACCTTCATTCCTGCCATTCCCAAGAGAATTAGAGAAAAAAATGAGTCACTAAGATTTCCAAGATTTCTGTTCTTCCTGGTTTTGCAATTTTCATTTGTTGGGATGTCTGCGGAATGGAACAAAACTTTTGTTTAAAAAATAGGGTTTTAATAAATATAGGATTGTTGAATTTGAGATATTCCGTTCTTACAAGTTATCCAAATAAAGAAAATCGATTTAAAGAAACATGCAAAACATGAAAACAAAGCAAAAATGAAAGAAATCAACAAAAACAGATTTTCAGTGTTTATCAAAAACCTGTTTGAGCTTTCTGAGGAATGACAAAATTTTGTTTAGAAAATCAATTCAGAAGGAATATTTGGATCAGCTCCACTGACTTCTCAGAAATAAATGGTGGGTAACACACACTCTAGGGGATTTCCCGCCCTGCAAAGGACACCAGGTTGTAGGCTCCCCCCAGCAGTTTAATTTTACAAGCCATGAACTGTACAAATAGCTGCCCCAGACAGAACTGATCAGGAGCTGACCTCACACTCTGAGCACTAGAGGAGGGTAATGTCGTAGTTAGGTCAGTGTGAATGCAGGCCACTATCATAGCAAGGGAAGGGGAAAGGGCAGGCAAGACATCTGCTTCAGGACAGTTCATGGCACTGGCCAAGGCTAATAGGGGAGCCAAAGCCCCAGGGTTTTTTATTGAATTCATAGCTGTTACTAAATGGAGTTGGAAGAGGTCAGCATGTCCCTGATGTCACCAAAGGGACAGTGAGAATAAAAGAGGAAAAAGACAAGATGAGAAGGGAAGCTCTCAAGCACCACTGCCTACCTCTGCCCTTAGGTACAGGCTTTCCAAGAAGAAGAATGGGCTCAGGTTCACACGTACAATGAACATTGCTGCCCACACTACATTCATTACAGTAAAATGACTAGAAGTCTCCGCAAACACAGTCCTAAGCAATTCATTAAACCACAACTCTTAGCACAAGCTATTAAATAAGTGAATGATAGAAATCAAAATAAGTCTTTATGGCAAATAAGGCTGGCTGCATCCTGGGCTGTGTTAGTAAAAGTGTACCCAGCAGCTTGAGGCAAGTGACTGTTCCTCTCTATTTACCACTTGTGAGGCCACCTCCTGTGTGCTGTGTCCAGTTCAAGGCTCCCCAGTACAAGATGGACGTGGGCGTAGTGGAGCAAGTCCAACAGGGCCAACAAATGGTCAGGGGCTGGAGCACAGGACACGCACTAGGAGGGGAGGAGGGAGCTGGGACTGTTCAGCCTGGAGAAGAGACAGTGCAGGGGGATCTCATTGCTATGTGAACCTACCTAATGGGAGATTACAGAGAAGACGGAGGCAGGGTGACAGGACAAGAGGCAACACATGCAAGTCACAACGCAGATAATTCTGATTAGACACTAGGAAAAACTTTTTTTTGTAACCAGAAATCTGGTAAAACCCTGAAACAGGGGCCCAGGGACATAGGGGAATCACCATCCCTAGAGATAACCGTAACTTGACAGCATAAACCCTGAGCAACTCAGTCTATTTGGCTGTGCTTTGTGCAGTGGGTAGGGCCAGATGACTCCACAGATCCCTTCCAGCCTAAATTAGTCTGTGATTATAAAACTCAAAGCCAGCTCCGCCTAGTATTTTATAGCTGTGAAGAACTGAATGGCTTTGAAAAATAAATAGCCCAGCTAACAGCTTGCATTGTTCTCCCATGTTGCCATTTAAGAAATTGTGTTTTACGTACTTGAAAGCTGTTCTGTGGCCACCGCTGAACCATTCAAGACAGCAGTGCCTCAGACAGGGAAAGCAGAACTGGGTAAGGAGCATGAGTTCATTACTGTGGGCAGTCAGGCAGCCTGTGCAACCAAGCTTTGCTCCAGGACGTCTGATGGAAGCGGAAATCTTAAACTTGTATGGCTGCGCTCCATCAGACAACTAGTCTTTGAAGAGTGATCTAAAGATTGCACTAACTCAGAGCATTCCCTACTTGTCCTGGATTTTGTCCCACTACCCTGGCCACAATCACCCTCTTTTGCATCTTTCTGCTCCTCTAGACAGTGAGGGAGGTTGAGATGGGCATCTAACATTGCTGTGATTGACTCCTTCTCTCTCCATTGGACAGGCCTTGTGTGATTCAAGCTGCCAACACAAAATCCAACTAAAGCAGTTGCTCAGTTATCATTATTGTTATTATTGTCATCGTCGTCGTCATCATCACCACTACTGGTAACCTTGTATCTAGCAACAGAGTCAAGATGTTTAAGAGTTGTCTTTGTGGGGAGCTGTAAGGCACATCAGGGTTGACAACTTTTATTCCACATTTCTGACTGATGCAGACTAATGTGAAATGAAGAGGCAGGGGTTTACCACTAAAGGAGAAAAAATCAATCTGACTGTGGCAGAGCTGCCAGGCACCACCATAACAAAAAAGATTTATGACTCAGCCAGTCCAGTTAAATTGTGCTGGCACTTTTTTTAACCAGCCATTAGGTTCAATTTTTTCACCCTTGCATAAGAAGTATTAATTTATTACACTTAGGTCTCCAGGATGGGAAAATCTCCCTTCCCTTTTCATAATTTTCCAATTCTTTTCCCATTAGTATCTTTTTACAGTGAGAAGACAACAAATGAGTTACTTTTTCAGATAATAAGTGCACCAATGAGTTTCTAACTGCCAATAGGGCCATGATGGATGCCATGAAAAAGTGTAGAAGAGTCCAAAGCCAAAGGTTTCGAGTCAGTCAAGGATTCTTGTCTGGCCAAAAATCTGTTTTAAAGGCACTAGCGACATCTACGCAGCTGTGAAGTAGGGGAGGTTTAGGTTTGCAGTCTGCGGAAAATGTCCTTCTCCTACCACGAGTCAAGGGCAGGCTCTCTTGGGAAGACAGAGGCCAGCAGCTGCCTTGACAACACAACTGCCCCACTGTTTGCCAGCACCTAACTAATCAAGTTTGGTGGTTTACAAGTGATTGATCTGGCCTCATGTTATGCAACCTTATTACAGCAACTCAAGCCTTTGCAGAGCATTTTTGCAGAGTATTCATTTTAGAAATACAGGCTGTAAGTACAATTACAGTTGTATGTCAAGACCACAGCAAAGCGGTCACTCATAGCACTTCCACCACAATCTACAGTGTGGGGAAGGGCAGGAAGGGGAGCCAACACCAAGAGAGAGGGGTGAACATCAGCTCAAGGGAGGCATCACAGCAGGTAGTTCAGAATGAGCCCAAGCCCACCCTTCACAACTGGCCTTCTACAACTATTCCCCTGAAGAACAACAATTGGTCTGTCCCCCTTTCCAATTTTACAATGAAATTGTTGGGGTTTTTTTTTCTTTCTTTCTGTAGCAACGAATAATGAGGCAAAGATCTAAGTCCTTTCAAAAGACAAGTCTTTCAGAATAGATCCAGTATGCGTTTTTCAACTTGCAGATGAATTAGAAACAGTTGAGTGAAAGTTGCCAGTCTGTGCTCCAGAACAGCTTATTCTATAACTGTGCTCAAATTCTTCTTTAAGACTCTCCCCTCAGGACTTGAACACAACTACAAGAGGGTTTTAAAACCCTGTTAATTTAGTCAAGATCCAGGGTTTAAGACACAAAACATGAATCTTAATCTTGCTACATCTGCCTTCCTTTACCCTCCAAAGGGATATAAAATACTGTTCAAGTATTCAAAAGCCATCAGTGATAGAAATCCAGTCCAGAAACATCCCTACCAATGTGTATCAGATGTTTAATATACCACTTTGAGTGTGATCCAAAGCTCTCCCAAACCTGTGGAGTAGGTCTCAGTCTCTAGTGGACTTTGAATTAGGACCCAAAAGGAATAAATTGAGCTGTGCAATGCCTGTCAGCTCCCTAATGGCCTCAGAGAACAAATAATTAAGACTCTAATTAAAAGGCAAATGGAAGATTAGAAACAGATAAATGTTTATAATATAGATAAAATATCCATACTGGAAGTTTGGTTTATTAAAAGGGGACTTCATGACATTTGAGGAGACTCCATACCTAAGGGAGGAATGGTGGTATCAGGCAGGGTATCTTTCCCTCAGGCATGCCATATTGCAGCAGTCCTGCAGTTGTTCTGTTCTCCACAGCCACTGTTCCTTCTGCATACGGATGGAACAAGCCGTTCCACAAAGACAGCCCCAACAAATCTTGAATATTTCATCATACAAACTGTTCACAGCAAATACAAACACTGCTATGTACGAAAATGCTCGGTCCATGAAAATACACCTTACTCTATCTCCCTTTCTTATGTACTCAATTCACCGCCTCCTACCACGCTTTCCATCTGTCACATGTGGTTTAGTGCATAATCTGTTACAAAGAAAGGAACTGAGAGCCAAAATTTCACCAGGTATAGCAGGTCCATTACAAATATGTGCTAATGATTTCATTTAAAAGAACAGAACTAGAGCAGAAAGCTAGGGACTCTTGAGGCTGATCCTCTTTATGGCAGCCAAGACAGAGATCAGATGTCTCTTGAAACCCTTTTCATTACACTATGTAAATATCACATCAAGCAGACCAGAAGAACACTGACAGCAAAAAGAAATGAAATATCTCCAGGAGTTCCCCTGGAAATTTTTTTCCAGATTAAGCCTTTCTCCCTTCAGAAGCAAGGAGGTTTCTTGGGCATGAAAACCTGTTTATAATATGGGGTCTGGACATCACTGTTCTAGCATTGCTATGCTCCCCTCCTCCTCATTTTTTTATATTCTTATTTCTTTTTAGGAGGACCCAATAGGCAGGTAATCTTAGTATTTCAAAGTAGTCTTCTGAAGAGCCCAACAGCCCAACCTGTGATGCCAAGATGTGATGTCTACAAAGCAACCAAAATAAAATGCACAGAAAGCAATAAATAATCATAGTAATTTCTATCCAGCAACTCATACGGCATCTTCCACCTGAGGACTGCAGAACAGCCAGGGCATGATAGGTTAGTGCTGTGAGTCTCCCATTCCCACGTTCTTCAACCAGTTTTGGTTGCTGGAAATCCAGCTTCATGCATTGCCCCACTGTGACATAGAAACTCATGTGGAGGGAACAGAAAATGACCACATTCATCTTTTGGGGGCCAAAACAGTAATGTAAATCTCCAATGATGCAATATCAGTAGCCAAGCTACAGGTGAACAGTTATAGGCTGATTTGCACTGAGCTGTGCAATCCCACACACAAAGGGGATTTGTGTGACTGAGGAAGACTGGTATGAGGAATTGCAACAAAGTGAAGAGATGGCTCGTGGCACTTGAGAGGCATTTAGGCATAGGGTAGGAGTGATGTCTTTAACTTACTATGGCAATACCACATCTCATACATTAGTGTGGTAAAGTGTATATATACGTGTGTGTGTGTGTATGTATAAAACAGCCAAATGAAAATATATACAAAATATTTAAGTGAAGTCATGGTGTGAGGATGTGAGAGCTGCTCAGCTAAACTGGCTTCTGATATGAGTTGTTTCTTCTGCCATCTCAGCAATTATTTATGCTAAGCCTACTTCAGAGCCCCCAAACTTTGGAAAAATGAAGACAGAGCAAAAAGTAACATCTGAAAACCAAATTAATAAATACCCAAAGAACTTTGCACCAAATATGAACCACTGCTTTGAGTGTGTGATGGAAATGTGAGAGAGAGAGCTCAGCGCATTGATGCCAAAAAACCCAGCCCACAGGACGGCTGTTTCCTTGCTGCACTGTGGTCACACAAAGGCTGATGGCTTGAGACCTGAGAGGAGGGAGCCTGGGGAGTTGAGAAAGGCAGAATGCAGCAGCCCCAACAGGAGAATAGAAGCTCAAATTGTCATCCTCTCCAAGGCAAGCTTTCTAGGTCTGGTTTGCCTCTCAGCAGTCTATTCAACAGATACTGAGAGTGATGCTACCCAATTTTTATGGATACCTTCTATGTCAGGCAGCCAGGGACTTCTGTCCCTCCTCACAGCCTGGACCCTCGCCAGCACACTGCATTTCCCCCAGGCACGTGGGAGGATGTGAGGACACCAAAAAAATATGCACTGTCCTGCAGGGATGCAGGAGATGTCACACCTGTGGGACCCCATGGAGGTCCAGGCAGTGCTGAGGCAGCTGGAGCCTGCCCTTGAGTAGCACCCTTCAGCCTCATTTCCCAAAAAAAGCTAGCACATAGCTATCACTGGCCACTGGGAGAGCAGTACACTTCAGCCAGATACCTTCCAGGTAAAAACAGCACAACACAGTACAGAATGCCTTATCTCCACTATTCCAGCTATGCAGGACTTGGGAAGATAAGGAAAAATCAATTTTAAAGCAATTTAATATTTAATTTGAGGATGGACATAAGTTACTTAAATGGACACAATACATGACATACCTGTAGGTTGTTTAGACCAAAGGAAAAGAAAGAAAATAGCACTGAGCAGGAACAGGTATACCGGCAGAAGATTAGCACTCAGTGTACAATTGGTGCTGTGAAAGCAAAGAAATGCAGGTTGGCTCATAAATCCATACTGGCATTTATAATATGTGTTATAACGTCTTTATCATGAGACCCTGTAGCATAACACTACAACTAAATGATGAAGCCATGCTGATACAAAGAGGATATTCCAAGCAGGGGGTGATAATATACAGCAACTGTATTTTCCATATACGTCATGTAATTACAGTAAGCACAGTCTAGAAAATTTGTAACAGTAATATTTGTACTGGGGTAGTACCCTTCTGTTCTCCAGTCTGTAAAATCTTGAACTTTCATTATCATGAGTCTGAAGGCCTGATGCTAAAGGGACCCTGAAAACAGTTATAATCTGCCAGGGAAGAAACGTAATTTTCTCAATGAATTTTTAACCACAGATTGTTAAAAAACACTGAGTTTATAAAATTGCAATAAATACCAGGGAAAGTGTTTAGGCAGAGGCCACTCAAACACACATGGTCACTGAAATCCCAGGCAAAGTGACAAACGAGTAACAGGGTCCTCTAACTCATTTTGTGGATATGGTGTTTACATATGTGGGAAGAAAGGCTAGAGAAAAGTAGAGGAACTGATACAAACCAAAATATACTTGCTAACACAGAACATCTTGTGGGCTCAGAGGCTGAGTTACACAGCAGTCGGTTGTCATCCTGGTTATAGTTCAAGGTTAATTAGCTCCTCCACTGCAAACTCAGAGACCAGTAATTGTGCTAAGAAAGAAAATAGCTGCTCTCTACAACCTGGCATAAAATATTTAGAGCACAGACTATGTTCTATCTTATTTTTCTACCAGTTTGAAAGTTGTACAGGTTTGTCAAGGAGGAGAAAAGGAAATTTGCTTGTGGACAAGTTTTGTCTACAGCACAAAACCATTTTGGTAGTAAAATACAGCAGTTTGAACGGTATTGCTATGGGCTGCTACCAAGAGGGCACTTGTTTATATTAAAATGCTGAGACACTAAGATGAAGCTGTCACCAGTCTGTGTGAGAACACCCTGAGTTCACTGAAATCAACAGAAAGATTCCTGTTGCATTGAGTTAGGTCTACTTGCATCGTCACCAGGGCTTATTACATTTGCATAATCACTACACTGAGATTTTATTGCATCCAGATACTAAGATATTACACTAAATCTATCTCAGATGCTGAATTTATTAGATTTTCAGTGCAGGTTTTCTACTTCCTCCCCCCTTTCTCAGGTTAGAGTAATTGAAAGCAAGACCATTTGATTAGGAAAAAAAGGTACCATCTGAGCAATGCTTCAAGCCTAAATATGAATACTTCAAGATCTAAATTTCAACTACCAAATTGTGCACAATGATCGCTGCTTCCACATTGGACTAAGATGTGGGGGGGGGGAAAAAATGTTCAGATCCAAGTCTTTTGGCCTCATTTGGCTTTGGGTTGGTCCCACAGAGAGAAACCAGGAACAGACCCAATGAAGAAGCCATGCTCCAAAAGCAAGACGTCTTCAGTGGGCAGTGAAGAGAGGAGCAGAGGGCCTGAAGCTTCAGAGGTGAAACCTGCTTCAGAACAAGAACAGACCTTTCAGCATCAGCCGGTGCCCAGCTGCTGCAGCTCACGCACGACAGCACGTTGCCCAGTGATGCTGCCTCTGCCCTCTAGCTGTTCTTGCTGCACTGGGCTGCCTGCAGTGGTGCCAGCTTTGGGCACTGCTGCACGTCGAGGCATAAATTAAGGGTCTGTCTGCACACACCAACGCAACAGCCTCTCTAAGGCTGCTGGGCTGCAGCCTCAGAGGCCAATTTGAGACCCCCACATGACTCAAAGCCCGAGAACCCTGGAAGGGGTGAGTTATCCATGCTGGAGCAGTACTGTCCCCCAGAAACATTGGGAACAGCATCATGCAGCCTTGAGCTAGGACTCAGGTCAGGCCAACAAAAATGGAACAGTCCTTATAAATGCATCAGAAAATAGATCCCTGGGTTGCTGCATTACACAGAGACAGGCAGACACTGGCGTGACCTGGATGAGAGAGCAATTCCCTCTCACCTCACCCTCTGCCTCTTTGTTTCTACCTCTGAAAAAGTGAGCACACCGTTCCCCTAGACTTCAACTGTACAGCTCAGTAACAGCTTAGACTCATTTTATAGTCAATTTGCATGCATGTGAACAATTACAGAGAAGGCACGTCAACAGAGCCTTGCATCTAATGTTGGTAATGCACTTAATAATAACAACCCCACTTTCCTGGAAGAGAACATTAAACCTGTTCAAAATACAGTATTTTTTCCAAATGATAGTATTTCTTCCCTCCTACATCATATCTACCTTAATCATCTGACTCCCACATAGCTGGCTCGACTTCAATGACAGTCTCCTCTACTTGTTTAAAAGTCATGTTATTTCCACTGCCATCAAAAAGGCATGATTTTCAAGTGAAGTTATTAAGTTTCCAATACAAGGAACACTGCGTGGGTGCTACTGAAGTAGACTCTCAGGAATGAAAAAGAGATTCCCTTCCTTCTAACAGAGGATTGGTCCTTCCTTCTCTCTGGGGCCAGGAGACACCTTTATTTATTATGATATTTTAGCTCTCTCCAAAGAAGTGAAGCCCATGTCCCACTGTTGACCCAGTGATCTAACCCTGGCTCCATCAGAAAGAAACCAGAACCCTTTCCTTTGTATGTCCTTCATGGTGCTGGATGAATAGAAAAATACTCAGTTACTTTAACTAGCTTGCTTACATCCAAAGTCTTCTAGCCAAAACATTAAAGATGATGGGCATTTTACGAACCGAGCTTTCTCCTGGAGGCTCCATAAGGCCATCGCATCTACCTGTCTGCAAACCAGAGGCCCAGTGAACCTGATCCATTAAAGATAAGAGCAATTAGGTCTGACCCACATATCTGATTCCCACCCCACTGCTAAGGCCATCATACAGATCACAGGAGAACAAATTTGGACTACTTTCTGACAAACTGCAGGTGAAAAAAATCTCCTCAATTCTGACCTACAGCTTTTCACTCCAAGCTTTGTATTTGTGCTGACAACATCATGGACTTCAATCAACTTTACTGAGTTTCAACTAGTTTTATAGCAGCCCCCATACGTAAGTACGGGGTTTGTCAAGTGATGCCAGTTTATTAATTTTATGACACTGATCTGAACTGAGAGATGAGAAATTAATCTCAAACCAGTTCTGCGATTTGTGAGAGTTTCAGCTTCTTTTCCACACAGCTATCTCAGCAGCCGTCAAATCACTGCAGGTCTTCGTTTGCTGAATCCGACCTCCCTGAAGTTTCACTTCATTAGCTGCCCCTTTCACAAGATCTTTCAGCTCTGTTCAGTCCCTCTGAATTCAGCAGGATGAGTAGACGGAGGGATGTTCCAGCTGCTACAGTAAGAAAGGTTTATGAAAACTGTATTATGCAGCACCTACACTATTAATGAATGAAATCCTCCAGGTTCAGTCTTAAAACACTGCCATTGTTTCGAAACCTGTCATAGTTCCTTAATCAAATTACAGCCTTCATTCAGCTCAAGATTATACCTGATGGTGTGTCAGTTTGACATATAGGCATCTGTCATTCTCTGACAAGGAGAGTAAAAGAAAAGAATAGACAAAAGGAAAAAGTAAAGAAACTTTTCTTATCTTTCCCACTGTCCTCCCTTAAGGCAGATCTGCCACACAGAGGCCAGATTTACATTCAACTCAGATTTACCTGAGCTGATCACCTCAAAATGCTGAATTGCACAACTGGTAGCAGGAGGTTTACGAACACCAGGACCACAATGGCTCAGGACACAGAAAATGCATGCACATCCTTGCTGAACATGTAAAACTTGCTCTACTCTTGCAGCTCACATTGATGTCCACAGTTCAAAACTTCTCCAGCTATTATTATTCACATTCTAGGTTGTGTTCTGGTGCTGACAACCTACAGGTGCACCCTGAGAGTTATGCCTCTCCATGTTGCCATAAAACATTGAGATTTAGGACTAATATTTTCTAGAATCAAAATGTCTTTCTCAAGTTCTCCATGACAGGTTGTGAAGCTGTACTAACCTACAAGGCAGAAGGAGCATGTCTCCTTCTATGCCAGCTGCTTCTCTACAGCTTCAGTTTTCCATCACACGGCATTTTTGCTCAGCCTGGATGCTATCTGTGCTGCTCCTGCGTGGCAGTCCTTCAGGGAAGTGCAGCATGGAAGTGGGTTAGCAGCAGTCTTTGGGTTAGCCTAGAGATTTCGCCCCCTCTAGTGTATCAAAGCCTGATGCAAAACAAAGAATCAGCCCTCAACCCCACCTGCTCAGTTGGTCATGACCCCTGAGGGCTTGTCCCACTGAGCCGTCCACTCTGCTCATGGGTGGCCCAGCTGACTGTCTGCTTCCTCACACTTGCCACAACAAGAATAAAAAAAGAAAATTCAGACCTGCCCTTTTGCCTTGTCCCCAGCAGCTCATGTACCCTGGGGTAAAAGAAAAGATGCTCTTGACCACTCAAGTTGCTAGTCTGTACCTCAGATTTCTCAGTGCTGTATCCTTTCCCACAGCCTCCTCTTGACTGCCCCAAGAAACAACACTCCTTTTGTAAATGGTGCTTTTCTCAGGAAGCAGTGTTCCCTGTTGATCTCATTACTGTCTACCCAGGGAGCTCCTTTTTGTCCTGTTCTCAGACAGATCCCTGCTGCTGCAGTGGATCTTTAAGACTTTATGCAGCACAACTGAAATGCATCAGAAGTGGTCCATAGCCTCGCTGCATCAGGAGAAGTGTGTGTCAGATGTGATGGCTGGTTCTCTTTATCTTTGATCCATGCTATTCTGTGTTTGTATTAAAAAGACAAGGTCAAAAATGCCTGTCTGGCACTACAGATGAAAACTACTGAGTTTTAGCTGTCATTGGAGTTTATTTCTCAGTCTCTTGCCTCTGTAAAAACAGAAAAGTTCCATTTTGACCATCCTTACCTAAGATAGAAACAGTTCACAGTTATTCTGGTCTCAGGTAATGAGCATCTTGAAAATAAGCACAGGTTTTTATTCTTACTATAGAGATCAAATGACAGGTAAGATACGTCTCTGGAAGTGCTTCAGCATTCAGCATGGATTGGACCCATGGTTTTATGCACAGCTAAACTGCATTTCATTGCCCAGGTAGCAGATGGTTTAGTGGTGGACTTGGCAGTGATAGGGTAACGGTTGGACTTGATGATCTTAAGGGTCTTTTCCAACCTTAACGATTCTATGATTCTATGAGATGAAGAAGGACTATTTAGGCCCAAAGTCAGTCTGTTGGCCTGAAATGGAGGAGAACCATCAGCTGTGCTAAAACCTGTCCACATCTCTGGTTTTGGACTAATTCCAAAAAGATCATTCATTCAACTAAAAAACAGCAACAATAATCTCAAGCTCTTGTGTGGAAAACAACCAGTCTCAATTGGAAGAGCCGGGAGGCTGTTTAGACTCTTGGATGATGACAGAATTAAGCCACAGAAAGTTTAAACTTTGCTATATGATGGCACCAAGTTGTAACAGTGACCAGTCTGATTGCCTGTTCGCTGCTGTTTCCTTTTTTAGATGCCCTGCTCGTGTTGGTTTACTGTGGGCTTGTATTCACATCAGAAGGCTGAAGCAAACAGAGGGGCTTGGGGCTCTCTCCATACAGTCAGTCCCTCTTTCAGTGTCTCTCCCTGGCTTGGAGTCAGAGTGACTTAAGACAACAGATTAAAACTGGCCAGTTAAAGTTGTTACTGCTCCCTGTCAGCCTCCTCTTCTTTCTGACACATGTTGTCACAGTTGGTGCTGTTTTAATGGACACTATTGCTGCTGCACCCTGTGGTTTTCCAGGGTATCTACAAAAACCTTCCAAAACCCCTGGTTCGGATCATGTAAGTATGGAGTTAGTAAGTAGGTTCATTGCAGGATTTGGGTAGGTGGTGCAACCCACAGCACTAGCCTTTGGTTTAGACTCCCCTTTGATTGCACAGTGGATATGCCAGTGCCCTGCTGGGTCAGCATCCCCTCTCAGGTCCCAGAGCAGCCGGTGCCTAACTCAGCACAGTGTGCACCGACGACAGCCACGTGCCAGTAGGCGTAACTCACACAAAAAAAAGGGAATTGTCTGTTTAGTCAGCACAGCTGAGGAAATGAGTTGCAAGGAATCCTTTATCCCTCACTGTTTTTCACACATTCTTCCAAGTATGCAGTCATAAGTAGCAGGAACCCACATCTACTGATTGGGTGGAGGAGCAGCGGCAATGCAAAACACCACTTGGAGTCTTTCAATGCTCTTCCAGTCTTGGGAATATTTGCTCTATCAGTAGCTTGTAAAATTATTTTTGCTGCCAGCCTACAGCCCTAAAGCAGTAGTCACTCAGAATCGGGGTGTATGTTACACCTCTTATCCCACTTCTTCCTGAGAAGTCTGCTCCAGACATATCAGGGCTCATGAAAGATCCCTTCTGGCTGACCCATATTGCCCGGCAGTTCCCTGGGACAGGAGAAAACCTCCAGTGACAGAAGGAGACTGCTTTAGTGCTCTTTCACACAACTGAAGCAGTACAATGCAGCATTAGCACATTGAAGGATCTAGTCCATTAACTTTTAAAATTAGCTTAGCAAGGGATATGGCAGCACTTGTAGGAAAACAAGATGTTCAAAGCTTCTTGCAAATCCAAACTCTCCTCCTCTAAAGCATCATACCTCATCAGTTATACTTGTAGCTTTCTTTCTTAAATATGACAGTGTAAAAAGGCTGCAAAGTGAATTTTCTTCTGCAGCTGCCATTTTAATCTCCATCTTTCTCCTGTTAGCAACAGAGCCATGAGCTACAGCATTATTCAGGAGTTTTGCAGTGTCAGGGCTCTGATTGTGCCGCTTCTTTTGAGATATTTGTTCACAGCAATTTAGTTCAAGGTACAACAATAACCCAAACAGCAGCAGGCCAGCCTGATTTGGCTTGAACGTGGCACTGTATGTAGTGGAAAGCTGGTATTGTTAGATATTGCAGAGTTCATGAAGCTGAATTATACCTTTTAGATATGAATAACCCAAGTCATGACATCCTCATTACCTTGGGCTGAGTTTGTTTGAATGAGTTCTTTTGTTGTCACTTCGTATGTATTACCACACTTGGATTCAGAAACATTCATGTGATTCAGCAGTCACACAAAAACCTAGAGAAATTCCCCAAAGGTAAGGGATCCTGAAGAACAACCCCGTTCCTATAGAGACTTCTGCAACCCACTCTCATCCAGACTTAAACCCCTCCCTTCCAAAAGCCAAGAAATGCAGCAAGAAGATACTTTTTACTTTCATGAATCTTGGATTGGGCCATCACCTTGTCATTGGCTTTGGCTCCATTAGCTGGCTGGTTGAAAGCCTGTAGGAATGGGATAACTGGTTGGCCCAAAAGGCATGCATCATAGCTACAGCAGTCAGTTCACAAGGGGACCATATAATATTTCTCTTTCTCAATATCAGGAAAGTGAACAAGATATTAATCAGCTTCTCCTTCACTCACAGACACACACACACACACACACACACATTGACACACAAAAGCTGGCCAAGTTCACAAAGGGATTTGTTAAATGAAAGCCTTCATACTTGACCAAACTCTGAGGAATGCTCCCTGAAATAATGGGCTTGAAGCCTGTATTCAATCATGGGAGCAGCATATGATTAGCTGTGCTTTTATCCCTGTGCTGGCATCTGAGAAGATCACAGGTTTTTTTACATTAGTATGCCTGGTGAAATCAGAGCAAACCCTTTGCTCTGTGATTAATAATGTGTTAAGCCACAGTTCCAAATTATTTCAACTTTTCAATGGTTATGGGAACATTTACAAGACTGATGGCTGAAAGAGCTATCATTTATTACAGGGCTTTCTTGCAGCCAAAATGTGTAATACTACCCTGGTAAACTCTGCAGAAAAATAATTATGAGTTTTCGTACAGCATTTTCCCAAATTAGAAATCAAGTGAAGCTTTCTGCACTACAAATGTTTTTGTGTGTGGGGAGAGAGAGGGAGTGTCATTAACTTTCCCAAAAATGTAAAACCCAAACATTTCTGCACCGTGATGGTGCAACAGATCTTCGCTCATTATGTTGGCTGATTTAATCCGACCATACCACAGTATTTTGTGGTGATTTGTTGTTCAGCTTCACCATATGCTTATAATAGCCTGATCTATCCATCATTTCCCAGTTATGTTCTTGTAACAACATCTTAACTGTCCCAGTGCCTCTCTGAAGTCTGTTAATTGTCTTCTCACTGCTGCCAGTTAAATTCTCTTCTCCCCGCCTCATACAACAGAAGTAATTTTCATTTGATGATAATCAACCTATCTCATTAAGCATTTGAAGAGACTGAGGATTTCCAAGGCTGACACATCAAGGATTTGCTATTTTGGGTATAGGAGAACCACAAAATCACTGACCTCGGTATCTCTGTACAGCTCTATGTATCTGTGTGCATGCGTGTGTGTGCGTGTGCTGGTGCACATGCCACAGCCTCGTGTTATCACAGGACCCGCAGGCAAAATCTCTATTATTCTGATAGTAGAAATTTTTCATTTGCAATTAAAAGACAGGGAGAGCTCCACTACACAGACAAGAGGAAAAAGCTGAGGAAGCACAATTGCAACTCCAGGAAAACATGTTCATGTTCCATGACATGATCCATCTCATCTGCCTTCTGTTCCCAAACAAGCTCTCCAGTTTTGTCATCCCACCCTGCTCTGCTTAAATCAAAGGAGAGAAATGGTCTCCTTTCCTAGGAAAGGTTTTGAGATCTGCCGAGACCCTGGTAACAAGCAGAAGCTTGCCTTGTGTTGAAATAACAGGATCTGAAAAAAATGCTGTTCTAAAACATTAGCTCTCCATGAAAACTGCATCAGTGCTTTAGGCCAAAAAACTCTCCTGGCTCACATCAAAGGACAGCAGATAGTCAGCATGCCCCCAAATGACTATCAAAATATATGTATCCTCTCCACAGTAGCATTTATTTGCTACACACCTTCTATGAGGCATCAGGGCAAGTCACCATTCTCTGCCTCAATTTCCCCATTGGTAAAACAAAAATAATAATATTTCCCTTCCTTTGAGACTTTCATATAAAAGATCATGGGAAATAAGAGCAAAACATTACTAGTACTATCCTTTCTGAGCCTCAGTAATTCACTCCCTGCTGGGCTTCTGGATTCTGATGCAAACTTATTGGCATAATACATTCTGCGCTTGTATTGTTGTATTTGCATTGACCTCCATTTCCAGCAAACTCAGAATAAAATGTAATTTAAAAATTGACAGGAAACACAAGAAGCAAAGAATCCAGGTTGTACCTGGATTGCATTGTCCAGTTCTGTAGTTGCTTCTTAAAGCAATGTGTAATGTCAGGGTTTGGGCTTTTTAGGGTACAGCTACGTTTTTCAATTCATTTCCAGTACTCACATCCATGCTGGGAATAAGCAATGGCAGTTTTTTCTCCCTTTTCTCTTTAGAAACGCATGATTAAAAAGAAAAAAGAGTCTTCATTCTTCGAGACAGCTCTGTCTGTGTTGATCTCAGATTAGCCAGGCGGGAGTTCAGCCTCGGGGGGATGATGAACACTTACTCACATCAGGGCCCAGATCCTCAGCTGGGCTGAGAGAAGAAAGAAGGGAAAGAAGCCAAGGTGGCCCTATCGATCTGTCACCTGTCCCAGGAGCATCTCCCAGGTTTAGTTAGATAATAAAGTGCCTTGTGCAGAGTTTTTGCTTCTTTTATCTCTCTGGTTAAAAAAAATTTCTGCCTGGAGTAAATACGAAGTGAAGGCAGTGGCAGTGTATTTCTTTTGGCAGCGAGGGAAAACTTCAGTCATGGTGGGAAGAAAGAGAAGCTTGGCATGGCACAGAGCTGGTGGGATTCGGCATGCTTCCGATGCCTTCTTGAATTCCTCCCAAACTCACATCCCCTTCGTCAGCCTGCCTTGTTTCCAAACTCTTGCATTTTTCCTCACAGGCATGGTGATTTACACTGTTTGAAGGAAGCACAGCTACCTTTAAAGCCATCCCTGAGCTCCCCTACTACCCAAGCCTGGTTCGCTGCAAGCATGAAGGAGAGAAGGGGTCAGCAAACTTTCAAAGAGACCATGCCAAATTTTATTTCGCTTTCCCATCCTGGAGGTTAAGCATGCCTTAGGAACACAGCAGGAGCCAGGGGATGCTGCCTCACAAGCAGACATCTGCTAGATTGCTTGGGACTTAGCAAGGATCCCATGGAGGTGTAAAACTGTGGAGATCTGAGTCAGGTCCACAGTCTGGAATAGTTATATCCTGACAGAAGATGGTCCTGGTTTGAACTGCTGCTGACTGAGATTAGAATCGAGTTGTGCTTTCCATTTGGCATACATTTTTTAAAACCTCATGTTAAACACTCGTATGCAATGTTAGAGACAGATCTCTTTGGCCAGCAATGCCTGAGTTTGTTTTTTTTCCCCCATTTACCTCTGAAACTGGGAGCCTGGTCTAGTTTATTGTTGGAGAGGCAGGATATCATCAGAGTGAAGGATGTCCAGTTTTAGCCAAGTGCTCATTGTACAAACCATATATCAACAAAGTGCTCCAAATTAGCAGTGGTCTGGCAGCAGTAATAAAAGCTGCAAGAAAGAGACTGTGTAATTGTGCTTGTCATGAAGAAGAATATAGTCTGCAGCTGGTGCACAGAAATGCCTCAAATCTGTATGGGAGTCAGAAGAAAATCAAGTAAGCTACTAACCTCTAGCCTAAAGAGAGTTCAGCAAGGTATCTCCTTCAAATACTACATTCCTGCCACAAACACACAGCATCCTGGTGGTGTCTCATCTGCCTGCCTGCCCAGACATTTCGAAAGTAACTTTTGTAATAATCTCTCACCAATATTTTCCTGGCATAGCTTCTTTTTTCTTAGTTTAGATATATGCACACTTCAAAATCTTTGTAAGCTATCTCTTTTGGTAGAAGAGTGCCACCTCACGACTGATACAGAGGAATGGAACAACCCACAGTGGTAAAGCTGGAAACACTCAAGTGCCCACGGCCGGGACTGGAACAGCTCATGCCCTGTGTACCCACCCAGCACCCCAACACCCCGAGACAAATACTCCTTGCCAAACATGTGCTTTGTGAGCATCGTTCCAGGAGAAAAAGCTTAGCATCTTTGCTGAACACCAAGCCCGTCCGCAGTGTTGAACACAAATTCCTCAGGAAAAACAGACAACATTATTCAGGCTTTTATACAGGGTGCTTTTTGCTTCAAAAGCCCAGACATTTTGTTTCAGGACTCCTCTGCACTATCTTAGGTACCTCTCCTTTGGGAACTGTGCAGTTTTGAGTGTGAACACCCTCTTTTCCTTGCTTCCTCAGACAGCTTACAACATACCTTCTCAAGCTCATTATTTTTTCCTTACTAAAACAACTAATTTTTCTCACCAGCTGAGATCAATATTGCTAAACTAAGGAGAATTTTGGGGTGCTAAGAAGTCCTAATGACTCTTTGTTGCTTCCATAAATGAGGTGCATGTGTCAAAGAAACTCAGAATTTCTCTGCTCCATCACCAGCTGGAAATATTTGAGGCAAAATCAGACACATATTCTCATGGATTGATTTGTCTATGCTCCTCCCAGAAACAGGTAGTTTAAATATTTACAACACATGAAGAAGGAATATAGCAAAATAGCTTTTTGCTGGTTTTTTGCTTCTTTTTTTTTCCTTTTAAATGAATTCAGGCATTGAGGAAAGTGCTAGATTGAAAAGCCTAGAGCTTGAAACGTGTTGTTCCTGTTTTTTCCCAGAATAGAAATATCAGGAGAGTAGTACTGAAGCTTTCCTAAATCCCAACTCTACTGCTGCTGCTCTCCTTTATTGGACCCATGGCTAAATGGTAGGCAGTAATTAAAGATCAGAATCAGCTTCTCCTCACCACCTCAAATAAAACCAAAGCCAATTAAAACCAAGTGAAATATTAATTTTCCTAAAATGGTCATTGATCTACTGGCAAGTATATTAATAGCACCTATTATCAGACAGGATGCCAAGCAGCTAAAATATGGATACAAATTTTGACATAACTTGAATATTAAATAATGTTTCAGAAGTGAAAAACTTTGCATCTCATTCCCTGAGGCACCCAGTTTTTGCTCAGTCCTGCATTTCAAAAATATGCTGCTAAAGTTGACAGATAGCCAATATTATTAACCTGAAAGCATCAACTTAATAAATCTCATCCTATGAACTGAAAAAAAAAAAAGAAAAAAATTCAAAACCCACTTGCTATTCAGTGGGAGGATTTTAACGGCACAGATGATTTTCTTTGCATAACTGCTAGAAGGCCTGCAAAAGTTCATCAAAAATCAGAGCTGCATGAAGTCTGGGATTGGCTGATTCTTTTGTTATGATAAAGATAACAATAGCTGAATCAATAAACCTAATTTAAATTTTAATTAAAGATCATTGTTATGACAGATGAATTTTTAAGCTTAGTGTGTTTAAAAGTTCCCTTTAAAAGATTTTTATAAAGGAGTTGACCAATTACACTAAATAATACAATGAACAAATATTTGGTTGCTTAAACTCTCTCCCATTAAAAAAATGAAAGGGTATAAGGTCTACAATCCAAACCCATCATTTGAAATACTAGCAAAATTAGCCCAGATATTCCTCCTCCTCCTCCTCCCAGAGCAGGTAAAGTCTGGGTCATGTACAGCATGGGGGTCCTTCAGACAGGATTGCGGCACTGAGCCCCTTCACCTCTTACACTGAAGACTTGTAAAACCAGGGTCATGCTTCAAAACATCTGACCAAAATTTCTCCACCTCCCAAGGGCTGTACTGCCAACAGGTCATAGGAACAGAAACAGGGCTAGAGGCAGATCCATGCTTAAGCCACCAGAGAGAAGAGAGGAGGAGCTGCCAGCTGAGTTAAGCACAGGTCCAACCACCGTCACCAAAGGGCAACACCTTCAAGGAGCTGAGCTTCGTCCAAAATACCCAGAGAAAGGGGTGGTTGCTTGTTTGCTTGGTTAAAGAACCAGAAAGCAGCTGTGCTGTTATTAGCCAGTGCTACAGAGCTGGACCGATCCAGCTCTCACACATCCCCATGCCCAGCTGCTTTTTGTAGGCTGATGTGATAATAGCTGGCCTTCTCAAATGGTAGCCATGAGGGTTTCAGTGATGCCGTCTCAGGATTTAGATCTTTCTTCTGAAAACCACAGAGCACCTTTACACCACTCCTTTTGGGACTCTTTCAGGTGAAATATAAATCAAAAATATCATCTCTGAAACTAAGATATCTTTAGAAAAACCGATATCTTCAGGTTGTCTCTTCTAAAAGAAAGTACCACCTACCCATGTTTGCTTGTTTTCCAGCCCACCTAAAAGGATGCACCGTTATGAAACTGCCCAGGCAACCCCACTGAAATGTTTTGTTGCTTACCAAAAACCCAAGTGATTTTGGATAGAACATAATTTCTCTTTATTTATGCTTCATTTCCAAACATCACTTCTCACCAACATCTGCCTGGCAGAAACAAGTGCTTTATCCTGAACTCTCTTTCATCTCCTCCTCCGATTTCACAACAGCTAAACCAGGCTTTAGCAATGCCATTAGCCACAAACCTAGAAACAACCACCAGAATACTCTGTGGGTGATTCACAGATTTTGTTGTCAAAAAGCTAGTGATCTTCCTTATTTCCTGAATTTTACAGCATGCCAAGCTGCGTGTTCACACTGTTTTGTCTTTAATCCTGGGTTCACAAACAGTTCCACAGTAAAATGTGACATTTTTATAAAAAGCTCTAAGTCAGTAAAGTTCAGGACAGAGCAAACCTTGGATCTTCTGTTCTCTTTGTAAGTAGTGTTTTAAGAAGAGAAACAAAAGCCATCCAAACATGCAGACTCAAATTACATGTTTAAGAAGTCTGCACAGCAAGAGATGAAACAGATTACATGTATATTTTAATTCACCGTTTATCACACAGTCATGACAGCGCAAGTGTGCAGCAGCTACAAGCCATTACAGAAATGCTTCTTTCACAGCAAACATTATTCCGTCTAAAGGGGTTTTTCTCCCAGCCATTCCTTGGCATTAATGCTAATGTGGGATTTCAGCAATGCCCAAACATGCTTTGTTCTAGTCTCAGTTCCAGTTACTACTGTGTGCTAAATACATGTTCCTCAAGAGGGTTGCATGTGCTATGCGTTATGTAGCATAGAGCCAGTATAGCAGTCCGCCATATATTTCCACAAAAGGTTGGCCATCTTGGAAGACCTCTCACATAAGCAACACTTCTACCCCTTTCCAAGGCCAAATGCATTTAGGGTCTATGATGTTCTCAGCAGGCAACCTGCAGAGCATCCAGCTCTACTAATGCTGTCCCTGGGCATTGCCCTGGGAGGCTTGCTGCAGGTGCATCTGAGCGACTGCGTCTTGCAATGTTAGCCTGAACATTTTGGAGAAGAGGCAGTTCCCATCCAAACTGCCCATCAAAGCTGGAGTTTTCAAAAAGACATAGGGTTTTATCAAACTGTGAAGCTTAGAAATATTAGAGGATGCATTTTTCTTTTCTTCATTTCCTACCTGCGATTTATTTATCTGTCCCTTTCCCATCTTCTGCCTCCCCAGGAGGACTGGAGAGAGAGGAACCTGCTTCTGAGGTGCTGATCTCATTTAGCCTTTGGGTTTATGCAGAACAGAGAAGAACAGGAGCTGTTCTCCTGCTTTCTTCCCCAAGATGAGTAATGCAGCAGCTCAGGCAGTTCCTTCTTCACCCTTCTTTTATCCAAAACTAGATTTTCCTGCAACCCTCCACCCCTTCATAAAAGGTGAGGAAAAAGGCAGGGGAGCCCCTGGAGGAAAAGGGACACCCTTTAGCTTCTCTCAGCCTGAGATCATGCTGCAGGAAGCCAGCTGAGGCACAGCATTGCTGCATACCAGTGTGCAGCTGGGTGCCCCCTGATCCTCTCCTCTCCTGGTGCTTTTATGAGATGTTTTTCCCCAGTAGCAGTGAATCTAGTGACTGGAGAGAGACCATAAAACAGACTAAGCCTGAAGTGCTTTCAAATGTCAAGGTAACTAAACTGGAATACTTGTGTGAACTATGTATTTCCGGAGGTTCTCTTGTATAAGAATTAAAGATGTTACTTATGACTGTGGAAAAGAAATAGGGAGCCAACAGGAACGCATGCAAAGGCTGTGATTTTTGCTGGCTGGTCATCCTCTCTGTTATGGAAGCAACCTAGCAAGACAGCTGGAGAGGTCCAAAACCACAAAGAGGACTGTTAGCCTTAATGTACCGCCAGGGGTTTTCCCCGCACCCCCTGCCACCTAGGATCCTCTCTGCTCCATGCCATATCTCAGCCCTGATGGGTCAGTTTGGGCTGCTTAGCATAAAATCCTGCCAAGACTCTTCTCCGGTGAGGCAGCAGCAGGCGGCTCAGCTGGAGCCGGTGTCTTTGCTGCCTGCTCCCAGCTGTTTGTCAGGGAATTGTGGAGCAGGCTGCCCGTGCACCGCACCGGAGAAGAATGTCCCATCTGCAGTCCTGAATTCAGGAGGAAGCCAACGGATTAATACCAATGTATGTTTAAAAGGTCAGGACAGGTCTTCTGTTTACTCAGCACTTCGCATTTTGAAAGCAGAGCCACCAATGATACAATCATGTACGGCAGCTTCTTTAAAATAAAACTCCCCTATGTCCTCCTGTGCGGGCATCTGCTAGGAGAAATAAAGCACTTGCATGGTGCTGATTCGATGTCTGAGAAACCACCGAGTCTATAAATGTATCCCAACAGTCAAACACAGAGTAGGGTACAAAATCCTGGTACTTCATGTTCCAGTTCCACCAAATTGAGTCTCCTGTTTCCAAGGACTCCGAGTGCCAATTCTGGAACAAGCTTCTCTCTCTGGTCAGATGCTGTGTTATTTGATATATTAAATTTCCACAGATTTAGTCGACAGAAAAATGTAATCATCATCCATTTAAACGAGCACAGCTGAAAAAATGATTAAAATTCATACACATCAGGCAGCTTGATTTGCTGGGCATGGCCTGAATATAAGGCTAAATGAAGGTTAAATATTGGCTGAATAGTAATTGTACCATCTCTTTGAGAACCTGTTTGTTGAGAATGGATATGGTACTGTTAGCTAAATGTGGCAGCACATTTGAGATTGAATCAGACAAGCTTTTCTGCCTTATGCATGTACCATTTCTCGGACTAAGCTACATGCAGCTAGAAAGCAAGAAATTCATACTCAGTGAAGTATATTTAATTCCTGATAGGAGAAATGTTAACCAAGTAAATCAAACATTTCTAACTCAGCATTTTTCCATTGGAAAATATCATTTTGCTGGCATTCAAATCTCCTACTGGGGGAAAAAATGTGCATTTTTTTAATATTTCGAAAAAGACTAAAACATGGCCATCTTTTTCTTATTTAGATGCTGCATTACACAATATATCATATTTGAAGAAGTCAGAATGAAAACAGAATGCTTTGACTGACCCAAGTTAGATATTGTTTAGAATTTAACTTAATATCAATTCCATTTTTTTATACTTGTTATTTGTTTTCATCTTGTTTAGAAAGAAATAGATTTTGGAGTGTCGGAAAATCCCCCTGACTTGAAATTATGGCTTCTCACCAGCTCAATTTCCTATACATATTCACCTCTTGTGCACGTGATCTAATAATATATGCCTTCTTCCACGGGGGATGTGATTTTATTACCACTGGTGGTGGTCAGGCCAGCCACTCCAGGCCACTCCATGGCAACTTGCATTTTCCTATGTGGAGCTTGTCTCTGGTCCTGTCATCAGCTGTGAGATGAAGACAGCAGCTACCACAAAGACCTCTGATCAGAATTCACAGATGGCATTAGATCAAAGCCATAAAATTTCAAATATAGTGATCAGCCTCTTGGTCTGATTAAATAAGAAATATGAAAATAGAAATACCAAATTACTCAAGTAATTTACAGAAAAAAAGCACCAGTTTTACCATTAAAAAGGAAAAAAGAAAACAAACAAAAAAGCCAATGAAAGTTAATTCCTTATATCCTTACAGGAAAAAACATCTGTCCCCCCTCCCTTCCTCTCCCACTCACACACACACTCCTCTCTCCAGTCGCTGCACCAGAGCCAGGAGCGGCCATGCTGCGATGTACCTGCGACGTAGCTGTGACATGGAGAAGACACGCACACCGTTCATAACCCACAACACAAGGATGTCATGCACAGATTCCCAGGCACACTGAGACACAGATACACTAAAATACTCACCAGCACCCTTCCAGTTTTTACTCCTTTCAAGAGCTTTAGACATTGCTCAGGATGAGATAAGCATCCAATTTCCAGGCACGTTCTGAATGAAGTTATCAGAACCCCTGAGAATTTCCCATTGCTAGCTCTTAGTGAGAGGTTATATATATTTAATTTTTTTTTTTACTCAAAATTGAAAAAACACTGATTTCTTGTCAGATGTACACAAATACAAAAAGAAGGGCGAAAATGTCTTACCACAGCATAACATTTGCAACATTTTCCAGCAATGACAACTGATGCTTTGGGCTTTACAAAAAGTGGTGAATTCAGAGTACAGCATGACTTTTTTCTTTTGTTCTTTTTTTTAGCTTGATTAAAGAGAACAAATTAACTAATACGGAATGTTTCTGACAATGACTTGGTGGCACTATGGAAATTTTATTCTAAATCTCTGTTCTTTTTTGAGGTGATGATTTTCGCACAAGGAAGAATTGTTTAGTACAAATTTGACAGTGAAAGTCTAGATGAGGAAGAGAATATACTGCAAGCACATCTACTGCCTTTAAATCTCAGCATGTCCCTTGTGGCACACCAATAAAACAGACCCAGCAAAGCTAAGTAATTTGCCAAAGCCCACACAATATCTGCAGGAGAACCAAGATATCAATTAGGAGTTCTTGACTCCTAGCCTTTTGCTTGTTTTTAATAGCACACATTGCTTTCTCATTCTCCTTAACATCTAAAAATAGCAGACTGACAAATCTTGCACCAAATATATTTGAGACCAAAAGGTCATTCGGGCAGAGACCATCTCTCTGCCTTGTAGGACGCTGCTTGGTGATACTTTATAAACACAGAAGAAACGCTCAGATACAAACCTAGCAAGTCACTGTAGCTTTTTTGAGCACCATACTGGAGTTTCAGACACTAGGTGCACATTCATCTAATTACCTCAGTATTAGTGCCATTATCACAGTGTTTAAGTAAAATTCTCCCATCTTCTCTACCCTTGCCCCAGGCAAGGTGCAAAAGTCAGCTCTAATGCTACAGGTCAGCACCTCTCTTTCTTCGTAATTCCTACAGTAAATTCATAGTTCCTACAGTTTCATCATGAGCACTGACACAGAGGCTGTAGGAATTAATCTCAAGGGGTAGCAAATTTCCTACATGTTTGGGCTTGTTTTTAAAAAATTCTTATCATACAAATGAACTTTTGACAAAAGTAGATCAAAATTGCTACAGTGATACCTCAGCAAAGGAAATTATGAATAAAGACAGGGTGAAAGTAATTTAATAGGAGCATCGCACATGCACATGGAAGTCTCAGCTCCCAGCTGGAGACCCCAGAATAAATTCTGTACTCCTGTACATGAGTGAAACTCCACTCACCCCAGAAATGGAGACACCACTGTTTTCTGTGCACACTTGAATCCTCTGCTGCTGAGGTCTTACTCCAGGCTGAACCGTGAAGCGAACTTCCAATGCAATGATTGAAAATGGATCATTCTTATGGGATAGACCGTTCAATTTTATGCAGCAGAAAGTCTGCCTCATTCTGCTAAGTCCCAGCAGAAAATCGCCGAACCTCGAAATCAGCTTGACATCGTGGTTGTCAGCCAAAAAGATGCAGTCAGTAATGGGCTGTAATCCTTGCCCTCTTCATTTCATTTAGAGTCCTTTTTTTATCACAGAAGTGGAATTTGAAAATAAAAAGTCCTGTTGTAATAAAGACTGCCCCAAGTAAAACAAAAGCTGAATGAGGCAGTCACTATGTGTAATCTGCAGTAGGCTGACCTAGAGCTGAAAATCACTGTATTTTGGCCCAAACATGTATTTGATTCCATGATTCTGAAGTATCCTTTTTCCCCTAACTTTTTTATAGCATTTTATTTTTGATGGCTCCCATCACAAAGCGAAATAATATATGGTGAGAGGGCATGACACAACATATTATTGTGTAAGCTACCATGAAATCTTAAATTAAGTGCACTGTGAGGAAATGCATCAAGTCACTCTGGGTCACCACACCAAACCCTTGTAGCGCTGTAAGACAGTGGAAAGCATAAGCCTAAATAGCAGTAGACAACATGAACAAACCGTAACCTCAAAATAACTGCACAGGGCGACTTTTCAAGAGTAATGAATCTGGAGGTGGCATCAACTTTGTTATTAATTCTAATCAGTCAAAGATGGGGTTGTAACCTTACCCGCATATCAGCAACAGCTTAAAGGAATTATTCTGTCATTTTCATAGACTGCATGGTGCAAATATTAAGCTTGATGAAAACTTCCATTCTTGCTGCAAGAAAAATTGCTGATGGGGTGCACTGAAATAGTGTCCGCCCTCCCAGTCAGGCAGAGGGAGCCACCTCAGCCTGTGCTCTGGATAGGAACAACCCACAAGTACCAGGACCCAGAGCATGGTCCCAGCTTCTTGTTGAAGCAAACAGGAGATGATGTCATGGACGTGACCAAGTCCTCTACAGCCTAACCCATGGGCAGATACCCAGCATCCCCACCCCAGCACAGGTACCTTGCAGCAGGAGCCCAGCTGTGCGTCGAATTCAATGCAGAGAGTGGCTTAGCAGGCTGGCTCCTGCTCCCAAGCCACTCTTCACTCTGCAGTGTTGCTCAAGTTTCTATGCAGTTCAGCTCCTTGCCTGTTGAACAGGAATAATAAGCATTTAGAAGATAAATTAAAGTTTTAATTACACTGGTTGTATGGTAATGGGACTATCCAAAGTAGTGTCTAATTGCTGATTTCAGATATATGGAGCTAATCCCAGCACTGTCAGCAGGACCTTTTTTGTTCCCATTTGAAAGCAAAACAATAAAAATGTTGCCATGTTAGGTTGGCTATCTCAAAAAAAAGAGTCTCCTTCACCTAATCCACATAATTTAGTTTGCCTCCTCCAATATAACAAGGACTAAAATTCAGCTTGCAACTCTGCCTGCACAGTTCTGACCCAGGAACAGGGATGGGGGAGCAATAGGAACGGTATCCACCATGGTGTGCCTTTCTCTGTGGCAACTCTTATGATGCGGGTTACAGCCCACAAAGCTCTAACTGAACATTAAACATAATAAAAAACCCACAGTGAAGTAAGACGGCAATTAATTTTACTTCTTAGGTAACTTGCCCAGCAATCAAGTATTTGCACACCATTCAGTCATGATCCCCTAGCCTGTGCAAACATAAAACAAACAGACCAAAACGCTGTCATTAAGACCTAACAGAAAGCTGCAACATATACGAAGGCTCATTACCACTCATTAAAAATGCTTCGAGTTTAAAGGAGACAGCAGTTAAGGGCAACCATCAGAGGTCTCATCAGCTCACGGCATATTTAAAATACAGTATGCAGCGAGGTGAACAGGTGCAAGCACAAGCCCACTGCAGGGCAAACTAATCCTGCCGCTGCCATCCCCCCGTGCCAGGCAGCAGGGACAGATGGTGCGGGGAGCTGCAGAGCCACCGCGCCGGGACATGCAGGGGCAAGCGGCTGCCCAGCCCAGCGGGAATGCTCCTCCGTCACCACTCGCTGCCCTGGCTTCACTCGATGCCCGTCACAGCAGGGCCTGAGAGTCCAGCCTCGAGGTTTTCATTGGGCTCTGACACTCCTTCTCAAATAGATCATTCCTTCTAGTTATAGTTTTAATTAATTTAGAATGAATTATTTGGGTGTCTTAATTTCCCGGCTTATTTTGAAAAAGTCCAATTAATGCTGAGCTAAGTAGCTCCAAAGGCTCCTCAGCTCTCATCTACCCTGAAGGGATCCAATTAAAATGAGACACTAGTCAAAATGTCAAACCACAATCATTTTTAAAGCCATTGTGCAACAGATCTATGGCTACATATAAACCACACAATTACTGAATAAATCACACAATACTTGGAAACCTAAAGCCTAAAACGCCCTCACTCAAGATGCACCCTCCCCTGTCAACCAAGAACATGTTCAGAACTTACAGCAAATAATAAAAGTCACATTTCCTTTTACAGGACAATTAAAACTATGGAGTATAAGGAAATGTGTAAATTAGACCATAATATATAAGGGCTTAAACACAGAAAAGACAGTCCAGAAGCTCTGCTGACTGTGGAGTTGAAGGACCTCTGAGCCAGCACAGGCAGAGGCTGGTAAAGCTGCACCGTGCAGAACTGCAGAAATCTCTCTATTCTGGTTCCAGAGCCATGCAGGCACACTGGCAATCACTTCAAGGGTCTCTACAACTGTGGCGCATTCTAATCTGGAATCCTTGTGATCCACTTCTTACAAATTTTTTCCATATTAACTTTCTCAAACCTTTAGAGAGCATAATAAAGTCTCTCTCATACACAGTCTCTCACTAGATAAAGTCTCTTGATTTCAACTTACTTGCTTGAAAAATCCTAACTCTTTCATTCTAGCTCTGAAAGTATTTTGTCTAGCTGTGGAAAAAAAACAGGTATTAAATCATTGTTGAATGGGAGACTAAATTAAAAACTGAGACAGGTCAAAATTTCAGATGAAGGTTTGTTTTTAATGAGCTGTAACTCTAACATAACTCAGTTAATCTGCTTGACTTCTGGAGAAATTTGTCCTCCTCTTTCCCACCAGTCAAACGAATTTTTCCAACCAAAGCAGCAGGATCACTGAGTATTTGGTCTGAGCACAGGAAGGTAATACTGTTTCAAAGGGACTTCAACTTTTTTTTTTTTATTTAATCTCATTGCCCTTGTAATGAAAACTCCAAATTTCCCACTCACTTCGAAATTAAATTTCAGTAGCAGAGAAAGGAATTAGAAACACATGCGTCTTAGGAATGGCACACTCCTTTGGGGAAACCCATCCAGGGGTCACTGGTCTCGGTGTGCCACCAAGGAACAGCAAAGGAGCTGGTAGGACACCACCCCAGCCTGAGACAGCAGGAAGAGACCACAACAGCACTGGTTGCTGCTGGCCCTCTCTGCCCCCAGCCTGCCAATGCATCCCTCCCAGGGCAAGGAGATCCTGTCAAATACTACACTCGCGCTTCAGGGTCTGCCCAGAAAAGTACTGCAAAAAAATAAATTACCCTTTGGGGAAGCTGCTTCACAACTAGTACGTTTCTCATATGTATAGTGCTCTGTGAGCAGCCAAGTTCCTCTCCCTCTGTCATTTTGTGGGAAAGATCTCCTTTAGACTGAAAATCGCACAGGAAATCTCACAAGAGATGATTTTGTTGTATGCTTCATGTCCTTCAGCCCTTCCTACCTGTGAAATGAATAAAAAAATGGTAAGATCTTTATATTTCCATTTGCGCGTTACTTGAGAATTGAAACGCAAACATGTCTTGTCCTGCAAAACCGAGAAAAATGAAGGCTTGAGTATTTCTGTCAGGCAAAAGGAAAGAGAAATTAAGATCAGTAAGCACAGTAGAAGTATGGTCCCTTTTCTGCCTGGCTGTAGCTGGTAGGTACAGTGCAGCAGTTTTCATGCTAAAGCTTTCCCTGACAGTCACCCCTCCACAGGGTCTGAGGCACTGCAGTAAGCAGAGGGAAATGATGGACAAGCGATGAAGTACCACAGTGTGGTAACAGCTGGTAAATGTCTTTCCAAACATAATGTTATCAGAAAAGATAGGGTACCAGAAACAGCAGTTTTCACCCATCAGAAGCAAGTTATCTGAGCTTGGAGAGGAGGCTCAAGAGGATGGGGGTAGAATTATCTAGAGCAGTTTGCACAGCCCTGAAAAAGATCAGAGACATTAAACTACCGATGTTTGCTCTTCCTGAGACTCTCCATATAACTTTATATGATGCCAGCAGCACAGAGAAATGATGTGCATTTCTACAGACTGCCATTTGTGCCCCCAAAATTAAACAATTTTAATTGCTTATGATTACCTTCTAAATAACTGATGTGTGGCAGGCTTGTCCAGGGTTTATGTATCATTATTTACTAAGCATTTGACATATACTGTTTAGCTGATGTTTGCTTAGTAATACATAGTTAATAACATGCAAATAATTAAAGGAAAACTATCAATCACACTCTCTCAGTGTACTCCCATTTTGTTGGCAGCATGGTTTTGCCTCTTAAATTAACTTCTCCTAGTCAGCTGGGTTTCCCCTTCCACTACTGAGCATTAATATATTATTGTAGTGTTTCCCTGAGTTGTCTGTCTGAGATGGGGCAGGTTCTCAAGTCTCAGGTCCCTGCCACAGCCAGGGGTTTCTTCACCCAGAGGACACTCTGAACTACACTTTGAGCTTGGAACAGCTGCCTCTCTCTGTGCCTCTTAACAAAATACAGTATTTTACAGATTTTTTTGCCCTACAGCAGCTCCCAGAGTGAGGTTCAGCAGAGCTGTGAAGGAAAGGTAACAAAGAAGTTAGTCCCAGTTATCTGAATTCAACACCACACACTATCACAACGTCCTTCAGGAGTTTTACTGATGTTTGTGCTTTGGCCACCAGCCCAAACCTCAAAGCGACATAACTAAAAGGCAGCCCCAGCCTTTGAGGGAACCAAGTCAATCCGTGGTCACAGGCTCAGGGGTTAGCTCCAGCAGAGAAAAGGTTTTGCATAAGTTCCTCAGTTAGCCTGGGCAACTGCTGGACATGGCAGCATGGGTTTGTTACACGCCAGGGAACCAAAGGGTGGCATCGTGCAAGTCACGTATGCTCTCAATAAGCCATCTGAGACTCGTCAGTGGGTGAGTTACTCGTTGATGAAACACAGGAAGAAGAACTGCATTTAATAAAGAAATGTTAATCTTTGTTCATAGACTCGCCGCTTATTATGTACACACACAGAAGGAAAGGGTGTCAGATAGGTTACGCATGGTAAAATTGCTTTCTACGCTCAACCTCATGTGATGTCAAACCTATTTCTTTTCTGGCATATGTCCTTTTACAAACACTTCTCTGCCTATATGAATAAATAATTTAGGATTTGGGTGTGTCCTTATTACAGCACTTCTTCCTTTTCTGTTACAGGAATGACCTGCCAAGCTCGAAGTTCATACATTACGAGTGAGATCCTGTGGGGTTACCGTTTCACCCCTGTCCTCACTCTGGAGGACGGATTTTATGAAGTTGACTACAACAGTTTTCATGAAACATATGAGACCAACACACCAGTTTACAGTGCCAAAGAGCTGGCAGAGATGGCCAGCCGAGCAGAACTGCCCCTCACATGGTCTGTTTCCAGCAAGCTGGACCAGCATGCTGAGCTGGAAACTGAAGAGGAAGAAAAGAATCAAGAAGACCAAAATGAAAGAAACGGTGATGTGGCCAACTTGGAGAATGAGTCCAAAGTGTAGAACCACTGGAGGCATAAGGGCCACACCACCTCCCTTATCTTCCCCCTCTTTGCTCCCCTTTTCTTTCTCTGACACACCTTCTTTTTTTTTCTTCCTTGTTGTTCTTAAATCTGGGAAAATAAACACTTAAGATGCGAAATATCTACCTGCCCAATTTAAACTCAAGAGATTCACAGACTAAGCAAAGGCATGGGTTAAAGCTGCAATACCCATTATTGATGGTGGTATCTCCATCCCCACCCTGGTAAAGACTGCTGGCTTCCTCAGCACCTCTCTGAGTTCAGACTTCCAAGTTTATTCCCATCAACAACAAAAAAACCCAAAAGCAATGGGAATATATACAAGGGATTTAAAAGGAAAGACTAATTAACGCTCATCAAAGTAATGGGCCTTGGCTCTAGTTTTTATGTATTTCAGAACAGTTTCACGTACTGAGTGCAAGCCTCTATGAAATGGGCCTTGCAGCTTTAAGACGAAGGTGAGCAGAGGGATCTGCAATCCAACACGATACTGTACATATGCCTTATGTAATTACTTTCTCTTTACATTTAGTAATAAATACCGCATGTACAAAAGTACTGTAGTAAAGAACTTCTAAATAATGTACATAGATGTGTAATTAATGTAGGTTAGAAACAGAGCTCTAGAAATATTGGGATGCAAAAACTAACTACCCATCAAGTAGGCATTTCTCTTCTAATATTTGGACTGTAATATTGATTTTTTTTCCCCCTATATCTATGGCTCTTCTAGTGCATGACATTTTCTTCAGTGTACCAGACTGGCAGCTATTTAGAGTACCTCACTGTTTGCCAAACAGATCGTTTTACCGACTCTAAAAAGCCATAAGTCTGGGAGAGGGCAGGGTAGAGAAATTGTAACATAATTACAAATACTGTGAAAATGTTTACAAATAAGGCAAACTGTTCCTGGTTATTTTTTTGGCAGTTCAACCTAAAATTTAGGCTGTGGCAAACTCATGGCAAACCAGAATTTCCTGTATACTCTTAATATAGCGAGCATGTTTCATGTGGAGGCATTATCCTTTATGTGCAATATCTAAGGAAACTTCTTCCTTCTCCCCACCCAAACCACGGGATTTCAGCGGAGTAGTTTGCTACACAAACAACACAAGCCATTGAAAACTGAATGTTGCACCTTAGCGAGTAGATTTTAGCTACTCAGCTGGGAAAGAAACAGCTGAATTTCATCTGAAGCTGTAATCAATGAAATTCATTTGTTGACAGCGCCGGTGCTTGGCCGGTCCTGCAGAGTCATGGATGGTGCGACATCCCTGGGTATATGCTTCAACAGGGTTTCTCAGCTAAACACATGGTTCCTGCCACCCGTGCTCAGGAGAGCGGCTCCCTAACAACTTTCTTCACCTTCGGTTAGCTCCTTGGCTGTTGTAAATCAGTGTAAATCCTGTACATTCTGACTTGACAACTTCAAAACTAGCAGGGCAGTGATAATTTGCATAGCTTACACGGCAACACTCACGCGAGTAGGGGAACTGATGTGTACGGTCACAGTTTCACTGGCATGCTCCACACGGGGCTGCTCACACAGCGCGGCATTGCCCAGTGCTAAGGACCTCTCAGTCAGGCCCAGCGTGCATAAAATACTACCTTTGAAAAGAGATTGAGTTGCTTTCAGTGGGCTTTCCCTCAGGCCCATCAAGAACAGCGTTTCTGTCAGCAAAGGAGAAGAAGCTGCAGCCTTAATTTTGTTTTTTATACCTGCCTACTCCCAAAAGGAAGAATACACTGAAGAGAATCTGAAGCATTTTTGTACAGAAACATTTACGTTAAAATAGAAGAGAAAAAAAAAAAACCTCAGGAGAAACTTAGTGGGCAGGAGGAAATTTTGCACTGTGATATAGCTGTCACATTAATTTCACACCTGTTTTCAATTTTTTTGCTGAAACAACTGCCCCTTGCTAATTTTCACGGTATGTGGCTAGTCAGTGGGGTTTCTGCAGGTCCTCCAGCCGTGCTTCATGCTGAGGTGGGCAGAGTAGGGTGTGGGGAAAGGGTTGCACACCAGGGACTGGCAGGTCAGCCCTGAACGTTTTCCCTAGAAGGCTTTCACAAAGCAGCATGATGTAAGGAACGGTGCAGAATATGGATTTTTGCTCCCTCCACCTGGGATTGGCTGATTCTGCCAACTCAGTAAAGGTTACTTACACTTAACTTTTGTGAAATAACACTCATTTTTCTACAGCCCTTTTAAAGCTCGTTCTTTTGCCCCAGTATCAGCAGCTGCTGAGTGCTCCAGTTCATCCATCACAGCCCACCCATAAGGCTACCCGTGAGAGGTACTGAGTATTTTTAAGGAAGGGTGGCTCCACAGCTCCACTGGACGACAGAAGCCTCATAGCAGAGGAGCCGCAGGGAGTGCGGCATCGGTAGCGATGAGCCGCCTGCATGTGTCAGTCCTAGCGAAAGGTGCACGAGCTGAAAGCAAACCATTCCTCTGAGGATAAACCTGCTTTTTGCTCTTGTAATTTACTGGGCCACTCTATAATTCATTGCTGCAGTTTAACAAAAGTTTGCGTTAATTAGAACAGCAGCTCAGGGCCTTAATTAAACTATTTTTGTGTCCTTTAGCACAAAAAAATAGACTTTTCGCCACTGGGGCATGCGCATGTGTAAGCTATATTTTTGTGAATAGGGCACTTAAAGCTTAAGGTGTGTGTGTTCATCTCTTTCTCCCCCTGTATTTTATTGTCTTTGGTATTAATGTAGTACGGACTGTAAAGTTTATGAAATCTCATTTTTGTAACATAAGCTTAAAAAAAAGAAGCCTCCAAAGCTTTCAACGGGGAAGCTTCACATAAACTTTGTACTAGAATGTCCCTATCAAACACCTCTATTTTTCTACAATGATTGATTAAGCAGTTTAACAATGTATTTTGTGTCAATGATTTCAACTGAACTGTTAAAAAGACAATTAAGAATTGAATGCTGTTAATTAACAATGGATTTTCAAGCCGTATATACTGAGTGGTGTTTTCATTAACAGTAAATAACTTAACCTGAGAACTTCATCTCCCAATCCTAAACATTATACTATGAAATATCAGTGCCCTATGGGAATATTTTTGGCAAATCACATTTAAGGAACATGAATAATGCAACATTTTAATATAATTGACTACATAATTAATCAAGACCCATTACATCTCTATATACTTACTTCACTAATACATTTTGATGTCTTTTTCTCTGAGTATCTTGTGATTTCCAGGAGCAAAAGAATTTACAGAGATAAATGTGAGCTCTCAGTAATCTGCAGCTCTCAATTCCTTCTTCCAATGAACAGAAATGCCACAGAGCTGCTTTGTACAGACTTCATGCACAGTGTTGCACAGTTCTCTCTGACTCCTCACATTTTTTTCTTTTTTTTCTTTTTTAATAACACACTAATAGTTTCTCCCCCCCACAAGTTTCCAAACCAGATCTTTCAGGTGTTGATAATAGACAGACATACTGCTTTTAATGGAGCAACACAAATTTATACTGGGGGAGAATGTGACATCCAGCAAATACTTGAATCTCTGGATTATTATTTAGCAATAAATACCATCCTACCAGCATTAAAAGACATTTCAGAAATTATTTCAAAATAGGCATCAAAAAAAAGCAAACATTCTCTTAGCAGTATATAGCTGTTATGATTTAGAACTTTGCCCTACAAAACCATAGTCATTGGCATTGATGTGAGCCATCCCAACAAATTTAACTTCTGTGATCAAAGTTGAACGTCTGCTTCCATGAAGGGCCTTGCTGCAAGCATGCAGGTAGAGAGAATTGACAGCCCTGAGTCAGAGCTCTGTGCACGCCTTGCAAGGCGGAGGAAGGAGGTAGCATGCCAGAGAAGGGTCCCCAGCAGGCAGCTGCTGAACCAGGTGGGACAAGATGCTGGCAAATGCAAGAGGAAAACGCTTGAAGAGTGGTTTGAAATGAACTTCAAGACAGGCTCTGGATTTAACCCTGCTGCATGGAGGTGCCCAGATCTGGGGCTGGTCATGTTCCTCTGCTGGAGTTAAAGAGAAAACTCAGGCCTTTCAAAATCAGGGAAGAAAACCCTTTCTCTTTCCAGCCACAGGGCAGAAGTTCCCATTTCGCTCAGCTTCATGGTATTCAGCTACTTAGGAGAGTGAAGACCTGGATTCAGTGCTCTCTTCAGCCCATGAGGTTCAAAGCCACATTCCACTTCTCCAAAGAAACTAACCCTGCCGTAACAGAAATGACAGAGCCCCAGCCTCTATGCCAAGGGCTGCTGAATTCTCCCACTAGCCCAAAGAAACTTTAAATCATTGAGTTTTTAATGGAAGAATGGAAAATTCCTCATTCGCTGGGTCCATAACAGTCTCCATCCAGTCTATGAGGGTTCTCCCTGGCTAAATGGCAGACCTCAGTCTGGGGAAGGCACGGTGCTCAGGATTCTCACCCCCTGAGCCAGCACAGCCAGCAGTCAGCTGCTATCTGCAGAGGTGCAGCACCATGGCCTTTGCCTATGTTTCCGAATGCAACCAGCTACCACATCTCCTAGGAGGGCAAAATCTCCCAAGACCTGGGTTTAATGTGCTCTGAACACCACCAACCAGACCAGCCTTGCCAGGAGGTGGAGGTGGAGGGAAGCCAAGTTGCTTTATCTCACTCCAGCTTCACTGTCAGACAGGTACAGCAGCACACAGCCCTGAGAGGATGCATGATGTTATGCCCAGAAACCCTGGCCGGCAGGAGGAAGGGGTATCTGGGACTCCTGTCTTTTGCAGATTTCAATTTAAGCAAGTTTAACCCTAATTTATACCATTTCCTCCAGTTATTTAGTGTGGATGTGAGTTAGAGGCTCAAAGCAGAAAATGTAATTTGTCTATATGGCAATGGGAAGGTTGGGCACCTCAGGTAGGACATTTCTTAGCAGCTACCACCAGAGCTTCTGACTGTGAAACACAAACTTTTTACTATTATGGTACTCTCTGTCCATCAAAATATCTTTCTTTTCAGAATATCAGCCTCCTTAACAGCCATGTTGCCTCACTCGGACATTTTTTAGGCTATAAATCAGACCTAATAAAAAAAGAACAAAAGTTGGCTTCTCTTCCACTCTTGTTCCTTCAGCTCATAAACATGTTGTTTGGAAACAGGCGCTTGAAAAGCAGGCATAAATTTGGACTACGTGCTGTAAATAATTCTTGAAGACAAGACCTGAAAGCTGTTATTTATTATTCATATTAGATGATGCTCTTTTATGCTTCCTGAGTGAATTTTAAACTTCTAGGATTTGGCTTTTTGGAGGGGAGAAGTGGTGTTAGAAATTTCAGGGCACGCTTCATTTTGTGTATTTAGTTCAAGCTTACTTCTACCAATTTCCATTTTTTCAGATCCTCTGGATTTCCAGAAATTATAACCTAGTGGCAACTTTGGTGCCATGGCATACTTATTTTACCACTTGCCATTCTCCCATTTATTGTCTGATGCTCTAAGACAGTTTCACACCAATAGCACACAGACATCGTATCCAAAGACAGTGTTCTAAAGAGACCCGAGTATCTTGCTATTTCATCTCAAGTGTGAAATCTGTTTTCTGTTCTAAGCACATTCACAAGTATAAACCACAGTTCTTCCCTCATCCTCCCTAAATTGTGCGTCATCCACACAGAATAAAAACTTAAGAGTTTCAAATAATACCAGCTGCTTTGAGGATTTTTTTCTCAGAGGTCAGGATGCGGGAGAGCCCTCCCCACTTTTTTTCTTTTTTTTTTAAATCAAAGGCGGCAGCTCCAAACTCACAGCTGCAGCTCACAGGCAGTCCACTGGAAGCTACAGGCACCATCTTGCTACCAGCTTGCTTTGAAATCTGTATCAGCCACTCTTCCAAGCCATAGAGCTGTTTTCACTCAAATGATTATAGGCAGTCACTTCCATTAACTTTTCTGGAAGGTTTAAACTGGAAGAACTGGTGGAGAACTGTTACCCCACCACACTTTCCTCCACATGCTTTTCACAGTCTGTTGGACTGGAGTCCTCTGGACTTCTTCCAGCTCAGGAAAGGAGGATGCCTGGCACACAAGCACGAATCATTGCAGCCACCCTCCCTGGCTGCTTCCCCATCATCGTGACCAGGAGGACCCAAATTCCTCACTGAAATATCCGTGCTAAATGATGTGTGATATGGTGCTGGAGATGGCACCATTCTAGTTCAGAAAGGATGGCAATGCAACACACAGTGTTCACTCCTCCTCACGTGCACAGCATGTCGTATGCAGCCTTCTGCTGAGCTGAGGAAATGGAGCTGGAGCATGGCACTGCTAGCAGAGCTCTTTAAATACCTAAAAAATCTTCCCAAGAATGTAACTCTAATCAAATTAAACTCAAAGTAAAAAGGACCTTTTCTAAAAAAGATTATGATATCTTAATGAGAAATCTCTAATCTGAAAATATCAGTAAGATTGGGGGTGGGGAACGCAAACTGTTGCACTTTGAAGTCATTATAATGAATCGCGTTCAGACGGTGATAGAAGTTATTTCCTTTTCACGGCAACATTTTTGGTTTACATGGATGGGATGCTAGAAGTAACCTCCTAAATCTCTGCTTGTGATTTTCAGAAATGCTGAACATTTACCAGATCTTACCAAGATCAGTAGGAATTAGGAGGCATTTCTGTGAAGAGAGACCATCTGCTCATCTGATGACGTAGGAACTTGGTGCTGCCTTTTGCTCCTGCTTTTAAGCTCCCTGGGACATGATGGAGTCAGGAGGTCTCCACCTCACTGAAATGCCATCTGCATCAAATACATGCCAAAGTCCTAAAGAACCCACACATGTTGCAGCAGGTTTTAGGCACACATTTTTAAGCACCCTAGGGATCACTAAAGGCACTGTCAAATGTGCTAAAGACACTACTGAACAAGAACGAAGAATGACTTGACTCTCTTAAAGGCGTTTTATTGAAATCAGGTTAAGGCATGGCAGTGGGGTAAGAAGCAGAAGCTGCACAGCTTGCACTTGTGCTGTAGCTTCTGTAGGAAAAAATGGAAGCCATCACTTAGCAGAGAAACCAGCAATCCTCAGATTTCTAATAAGCTCAATACTTAAAACACGGGAAAACAAGATAATGCACTTTCCAATCAAAAGGTAAAATAGTTCATAGCAAATAAAAAAGATCCCTGGGGACAGGGAAAGGAAGGAACACAAGTAAGTGCAAAGTCCACAAATGAAACCCAACAAAAGTCTTGGCCAAAGGACAGGGCCACTGGGATTAGGAGTTCAAAGCTAAGCCATGCTACTGCCCATTTTTTACTTTTTATACACAAGTATCATTTCTTTGACATATACACAAAATTACTATGAATAAATATAGTAAAGCATAACCAAAACTATTGCTTAAAAAAATTGGCTAGCCAAATCATCAAAATGAAATCCGTATAATGAGAAGAGACAAGGGAGAGAATTCATCACTTAAACCCCATTCAGCACTTTTTCCCTCCCTGTGAAATGCATTGAAGTAATATCAACAAGAGACGGCATTGTTTTTAAACTTACTGAATTCAAAAGAAGGGGGAAAAATGTTCAATGCACAAAAATCATTGTGCCTCTTCAAGACCCCGTCTTTAGGGTCTGTTGCCACCATCTACATAACAAGGAAGATATTAGTTGTATGCTACTTAGTACCTACAGTACCGATTGTAGAAAAGCTTTTATTCCTTGAGAGGCAGAAATTCAAAATTAACTTGAAGACAAATCACAGCAAGGTCACCTAAAAAGATAAGTAATACATGTAAAAGGAGTTAAACTTCTGCTTAGCCTGATTTCCCAGAGAAAAAACAGTAGAACAGAAACAGAAACAGAAAAAGAAAACTACATAGAAATTTTCCTGAAAAATGGCAGAGAAAGATGTGGCTTTATTTCATAAATTTAAATAACAGTTTCCTTTTTCTTTTTTAATGACAGTGTTTGTTCTCTCTTTGTGTCAACGCTCTGATTGATTTGCTAAAAATCTACATGGCCATAAAAATATGACCTTTCAAAACTAATTCTAGTTTTGTAAAGAAATAATTTATTTGGGGTCTTTAGTTATTAATTATTCAGTAATCTGTGGATTAGTACTGATAATTAGAACAAGATCAATATACTGAACTGCTTCAGAGGAAAAATTCACAAAAATTAAAATGCATCACTTTACAAATCAGAAGGGAATATTCCATTCACAGTTTTTCCCTCTCATATTTCCAAAATACAGTAATGAAGCATTTTGATATTAGAACAAAATGCTTTGTTCAGCTGAAGACTTTCTTGAAATAGGCTGAAAAATCCATTTTTGCTCATCTTGGCAGATAACGAACAAATTCACACCATTGAGTTAATGTCAGTTTACCTGCTGTAAAAATGAATAGATATTAATATTTTTTTTTAATAAAATACACTGCTGGAGATATCTAGCAGTGAAGAAGTCTGCCACCAAGCTCACCTTTAATAATATGAGTCAGTCATTGCCACGACTCTGATTACAGCCAAAATTAAACTATTCCCAATATGATATTTTGTATGTTTTCACAAAAATGGACCTGTGAAGGGTTTGGACCGAAATGTCAAGGACCCACCTGGGATTTGGGAAGTGTAGTCTGAAATTCCTCCTGTAACTGACTCAGAAATTTTTAATCTTAGATCATCTTAAATATGGAGTTGCAGAAGCTCAAGCCAGATATCCTTCCTCCCCTGGCATTTTCTACCCATCAGGTCACAAATTATCAGTCAATTTCTGAAGAGTTAAAAGAAAAAAAAATTGGGGTTAAGTTGAAAAATTCTGAGATCTACCATAAAATTCACAGTAAGATGAGATACAAAGACTTTCTCTAGTCACTGGCTGAAACTAGAGCTGTGCCTCTAAAGGCTGAAAGGCAATACTCTATCCTGGTCCACCTGGAACGAGTGGATAGCCAGTTAAGAAATGAATGATTAAAAAATGATCATAGCTGACAGCTTGTGAGCAGCAGGAGAGACGGGAAAGGTTACACGAGCACAGGGATGGAAATGCCGGCATGTTCCAGCAACAGCCCCTCAAAGTCGCATCCGAAACACCAAGGAAGCACTGACTGCTTTTTTTCTGCATTGTGGCTGTCCCACAATGGAAAATTCCATTGTGGGACAAAAAAGGCAACAAAAAGGAAAAAAAAGGAGGGAAAAAAGTGGGGGCAGGGAAGGGGGGAAAAGAGGGGGAGGAGAAAAGGGAGGAAAGGGAGGAAAGGGAGGAAAGGGAGGAAAGGGAGGAAAGGGGGGAGAAGGGGGGAGAAGGGGGGAGAAGGGGGGAGAAGGGGGGAGAAGGGGGGAGAAGGGCTTGCTCCCACTTCACTAAATGATGCTCTTAATATCTCACTAACATATATTTTGGGTTTTGTTTGTTGGCGCTTTTTTTTTGTTTGGTTTAGGGGGTTTTTTTCCACCTCACCCTGGTAACTGTGTTCTTGATATTGCTTGTGATGAACGCTGTGAGAAGAGAAGCCCACTTTTCCTAAGGAACAAGCACCTGATGGTGAACACTGTGACCCTAGAGTACCTTCAGCAATAATAAATTAGAGCTTGTTATCAAGGTTTTTTCTTGACAATTCAAGTGAACGCTAGCAAATAATCAACACTTTTCCTGGAAGCCCTGGGTAGAGCCCTCAAAACGGGGAACATTTTCCTCTAGGCTTGCTGGCCCTTCAGCAATCTGTCCTGGTAACAAGCCCTCGATGTTGCCTTCCTCTCAACCTCACATGGGTACGGTAAGGACAAAGGCAAACATCTTCAAAATCATGTGCCCAAAAATCTTCATGGTATGGATCAACAACCTCCACTTAACACACAAAACCACCTAAAATCACTTTTCTGTTGTTTAGTATGGTCATTTTACAAAAATTAACTATGATAGTTAATTTTGAATATCAAAATGGTAAGTAATTTAACTGCTGATTGAAGCACCAAATGACAGTATTTTAGAGTCCCATAAGTAACATTGCATTTTAATATCACCAATGGCTAGAGTCAGAGCATGAAAGGCAATTACTACGATCTTTTCTTCCATTTAATCCAGCAAATGGACAAACAGAAACTAAAGCAACTACCTTAGACAAACATGAATAAAGATTTTTACTTTAGTTTAGATACCACTTTATCCGTAGTCACAAATTCCAGATTTTTCAAAGCCTGAAGTCTGCTATATCATTCCCAGTAGAGTAAGAAATAATAATGTAATCAGAACTTCAGTTTTATGGTGTTAGTAGAAATTTCATTCAGTTAAAAGTGAAACCTTTCCCACACCTCTTCATTTTGAGACATGTTTGTAATCTTTAGAAACTTTTTACCGATAAGCAAAACATGCAGGTAAAGACCTTTTTTCTAAACCACTTCAAGGCATAGTCCCCTTTCTTTTTATTCAAATATCAAATATATTTTTTTCTGCAGTTCTGCATAAATCTCAGAAGTTGAATGTTAACACAATTAGGTTAGCAAATTAGGAAATTGTATCTACCCTAAAACACTTACATAGAAGTTTATGAATAAATTAGCTAAACTGCACATGCACAAATCATCTTAGTCAGCAGAACAGGAGGAAGCAGAAAAAAAACTTCTGTGGAAGGTGCAGTTGCCTACTTGCTGTCATAGCAGTGTCTATACCATTATTCTATCAGATAAGAGAAGATATGAGGCAGGTATGCAAAAGTAACAGTTTGGTTATTAACCTACCTTTGCATGTTTTTGTCTTTCCCTAGAAACAATATTGATACACCTGTAAATGGGTAATAATGAAAGCACATTTATTAAGAAAGCACAAGAAGATAATGTATTTAGACAACTAATTAATTTTTTTAACAAAACATATATGACACTACTATGCTAGGAAAATTGTTTACCCACTCTAAAAAAGGGGATACTAATAAATAAATAAATACATAAATTCTTTCCTCTGGAACAAAAAACAGCTTTGGACAATGTCTTGATTTAATTTGCTTGTGTTTAATTTGCTTGTGTTTAATTCACCAGTGTGCAAGTAACAGAAGGGACGGCTGTCAGTGAGAGCTGAGAATGAAGAGCTGCTTTCCCTAATTCATAGCCCAGAGTTCAGGCTCCCTTTTTTGCATCTTTGGTTTTCCTGCATTCACCTGCAGGTGGTGTACCTACAAGGCTCCACATTTTGAGAACCGGTGGATGTCACAGCAGGTGTGGGTGAACAAGGACCTCGTTGCAGCCTCAGGTCTGGAGGTGGGCCATGTCCGGACACTTTCATTGACTCACATTCTACCCACCTCAGCCAAAGGCAAGCTACATTCCTTGTCAGTACATCGCACTTCGCTCTTGGTTGATTTGGCAATCATTTTATCGGAAAATTAGCAAAGAGCTATCGGAGTAAATGCGTCCAGTTGACCTGCAAACTCACTTTCACCTGGCCTGGAAATGCTAGTGGTGCACACAGCTCAAACACAGGCTGCGTGGCTCCAGAGGTCTCCGAGGGTCTGTTCCTGTGGGTACCTCGCTGGGAATTGAACTAGACAGTTCAAAGCCGGTGCAACACACGTAGGCTTACATCAGTCACTGCTTTTATGGCACTACAGGAATATGCACCAACATTAGCCTGAAAATGGAGGATACACAGTCACAGAAATTATTTGTCAGAAATCTATATGTGGTCAAAACTGATGAGGTTTGTGTGTTGTGCTTCCAGACCACATTTCTTCTATAAAAGCAGTTGTTCATCATTAGTCATTGGGGGGTAGTACCGTTTCACATAAACATTGATAATTTGCTGAAAGAAAAGAAGCAAGGGAGAAAGAAAGGAAGGAAAAAAAGTGTCGCTCTCCCTCTAACACTTAAGTAAGCTTCTAGTAGATGAAATACAACCTCTAAAAGGGGTGTGCTTTTTCAATTATTGAACATTATAAACTCCAGTGTTTAAAAAGGTTAAAAGTTACAAGATTATCTTGACAGGCATAGTCTTTAAAATGGTAAGATACTTTTCAATAGGTCTTATGCTCCTAAACTAGTTATGAAAGATCAGCCTCCAAGCACTGTTCTAGTAAGAGCTTCATTATTGCTACTAGGATACTTGAAATTTAACAATGTTTCATTGGATTATAGGACAATAGGATGAAGATCTTTTCTACAGCCCATATGTTTGCCAAGTTCTGCTTTGATTTATGTGGGAAAAACAGTTAATACACTGCAAATACAAAATTTTAAATAATGGGGGTTGGTGGGTAATGGTCTGGGTCTCTGAGACATTTTGAAACTGGTTTTCAACAGTATTCAACAGTTTCAGTTTCGTGTGGCACTTTCTCACATTATATCAAAGTGTATTTTCCTTTATACTTTCTCTAAATGTTACAACACTAGTTATTCACATAACATACTATAATCAGATTCCAAATCAACAGATATTTCTTTGAATGTGCTTTATAGTTAAGCAAATTTTAATTTACCAGAATTCAGTTTTCTCAGTGACAACTCAGCTTTCTATTCCATACCCTGTCCCTTGCCTCATCAGTCATTTTACTACACCGAATTCTGGCCACCCATTGCACCACATCTCAAGACAAATTTCTGCTTCTCATTGCTCAAGTTCTTTATAATTTGCTTTTTCTGAAAAGCCCGTAAGAATCAACTCTAACTCAAACTTATTTGATCATTATTTGGAGAGTGGAATAAACTGAATTAAGTTAAAGCCATTTCAGTTTTGAGTAAGTGCCATAAACTGATTCAGTGCAATCAAACTAATCCACTTCAAATTATACCATTAGCTAATTTAGATTAACTTTCTGGGTAGACAAGTCTCAGTTATAAAACTAGAGATGACAGAGAGATAAATATGAAGAGAAAAGGAAGCAATGCAGCATCATTGTTAGGCTAGGTAAGGCTTCAATATCAGCGAGCATATGGACGAACCAGTATTAAGGTTTTTATAACTGTCACCAAAAAAAACCAGAAGTTACAAGGAGGAAAATTAAAGCTATACATAAAACTATTGTATTACTATTTATGGAGAGTTATTCTCGAACGCAAAAGAGAAACACAAGAAAGATGAGAAGACTTTTGATAATTTACCCTTACATTTATAATATAGAAATTTGCATTTAAATATAAATTTAATTTAAATATTTGGGCCATATATCTGAGTTTTAGCGAAGTTGACCCTAGGGACAGACAAGGCAGGACTGGAGCAGAGAGGTAGATTACAGAGTTTTCCATACAGATACTTGCTGATTTTTTTGTCAAAGGATGGGATGGGATAGAAACGGGGACGGGTAGGGAGAAGAGAAGGGGTCCAAGGACAGAGACCCACTAAACTCCCACAGCAAGTTCTGGAGGGATTGAGGTACACCTCTGTGGAAACTCTGATGAAGCAACTCTAGAGAGCTGATCTCTAGGAGACCTCACAGAAGAAAGCCAGAAGAAAGAAGAATTCAAGATGACAGCAATTTGGTGTTTCCAAGGCCACAACATGCCTCCAGCCTGAAGGCTGGAGGCAGATGGAGCACCCTAAGGCTGGAGGCAGATGGAGCACCCTTCTGAGATTTGCTTACAGAGCACCCTCCCCACATGCCTGCGAGGGTGCTTCTGCCCGAGGGTGAGAGTGGGATGAGGGGCAGCACGGAAAGAGAAAGACACCAGTGACTACAAACTGAGCACTCAGTGAGCCTGAAGATGAACAGGAGGAGGAAGATGGGCAAGAGCACTTATCCTGTGATAAAATGTCAAAAACAAAAATGCAGTTAGGAAGAAAAAGGGGAAGGTGGAATAAAAACTTGTCTGAGAGATCAGACAGGACCCCTTTCAGGAGTAAGGGAAGGAAGAGAACAAAAGCAAAGGTCTTTCTACCTTTCTATAAGCTGTTTCTTCTGTTCCCCAGAGCTCCAGCTGGTTTTCACCTTTTTGCAAATATTTGGTTCATGTTTGCTTTCCATATGACAAGGGGGTGGACTTCAAACTACTTTTTTGTAGTTTGATAGCGTCATATCCCCTCTAAACTGAATATTCAGATTGAATGATTGGATTCACGCTATTTTTTATAAAAATAATGAGAAGTAGATAAGAATTTAAGCCAATTCAATGTACCAAAATGAATGGAGAAGCAAAAAAAAAACCACCAAAAACACCTACCAACAGTCCTGGGAATATGAATCATTAAAATACATACCAACTCCCACACCTGACTTCTAATGCACGTTTTTTCTTAAGTTGGTAAATAACTGAAAATCAGTTTCTGTTATTTTATTTTGTTACGGAAACAAAGAAGAGGAGAAACAGTATTAACTATGATTCAGTTCCCTGCTGGTATTAAAAAACTTAGTATACTCAGATATAGTTTTACAAGATGTTGATTATTACTCCCTTCATGCCACATTTTACTTCACATTAGATAACTTATGTAAAAGGACCAAGGATAGTAAAAAAATTAACTAACTTTTCAGAGAAAATTATGTTGCACAAACCCAAGAAAACAGTTGCTGTTATACAAACTAACCACAAGCCTACACCCTCCAAACAGCATGCATATTTTATTAGCATAACATGCAGCAATAATGCTGTTTGTGTTTTGCTAAAATGTGCTGGAAGAAGAGCAAGATAGTCACATTTTCATCAACATTTTCATTTTAATTGTGTGAATTTTTCAACAAGAATTGAAGGTATTGTGACAACGAATTTAGGAAATTTTGTCTTTAAGCACAGGAATGGAGCTGTGCTCTTAAGGTCATGGGTGTGCACAAATACCTTTCCCAAATTAGAGTCTATGAACGTTACAAGAGCTACTCAGCACATTGCCGGATCATCTTAAAACCATTTGGTTTTGTAAATGACACATCACTGAATTCCATTTAACACGGTGGGCTGCAAAGCTGTTTGTTATATTTACTCCCCACTGAACAATAATAACCAGGGCATGCAAGTTACCCATCTAATTCCAGCAACGTGCTTAACCTGCTGCCTGCGTGTAGCTGTTTGCTATCCAAAAGATCAGCGAGGGGAGTCACATCTCCCTCCAAGGGAGGGATGCTCTTATGCAATGACCAGTAGCCATCAGCAGAGCTGGCTGAAATCTTTCTAGGCAAATTTGCTTCATTTGAAACTGAAAAAAAAAATCTTGCTGGTTTGGTAAGGTTCTCCTGGTTCTCAGTGAATAGAAGCAAATACAAGGAGTATTTATGTGAAATAATCCATTTCATAGGGGGATTTTTTATTTTGTCTTGGTCTTGTTGTGATCCGTGAAAACTGATGCTTTCCTTTAAATTTCTTAAGACTCAGGTTACTTGGAAGCTGAAGGTCCAAGGGACATGCAAGAAGGCCTCTATGCCATTTGGTACTGTATGCCAAATGGTCACACTGTTGCTGGTTAACAATTTACCATAATGACATCCTGTATTTTTATATTAAAACTGAAAAGGAGAGGAATGCTTTTTTTTTTTTTTTTTTTTTTTTGGTAAATGGTTCTCCTCTGAACTGCAAATCAGGTCAGAGCTGCTCAACTGCATGCAAACAGACTTCTTTAACTTTCACTGTGAAGAAAAGAGGGAGCTATCAGCCAGACAGCTGTTTCTTCAGTTGTATTTCATGGGAAAAAAAAATCCTGTTATCACTCAAGCCAGACAGCACAGTACCTTTTCCACTGAGCCTGCACTATTTTATTTTTCCTCCATATTCTTCTCCAGACTCAATGACTGGAAAAAATGGTTCCTGCCCATTGAAAACCATAATTGCATCAGAAGAGTAGATGGATTTCAGAGTTTTTATTTCTTTCTGTTTTTTCTTTCTTTTTTTTTTTTTTTTGGCTAGCTTAAATTCTTTACTTTCTTTGAGCTTTATCCACTCCACTTTCTTCCTGTCACGTTCCACTCTTGACTGACATGTACAAGTGTTTCTGCTTTCCATGCTATATCAAATGTAGTCTCACTGTGGTCATCTGATACAGCAGTTCAGCTATTTCTGTAAGGTTTTTCCTCTGGCGTGGATTTTGGTTAGCTCCAGAAATCTAACTTGCTTATGGACCTCCAATGCGCCAGCTCTAGAAACTTGCATTTTATGTTCCATTACTCCACCGACATGACTGAGAAACATCCCCTGCAAACATATCTTACTATTTTTACAAACCCTTCTAATAGCATTACGTTCTCAGATTTCTTCCATCAACGGCTGTGGGATTTTTTCAATGTCTCATTATTATTAATAGCTGTTCATCCTTCATATCTCTTACCTCAAATTCACTTTCAGTTATTTCTGTGTTGACAGTTGCAGCCTCTGCACTTTATCTAATCTACCACGTATGTCTTCCCTTTCTTGAATTATGCTCTCCTGAAGCATCGTAGACTGAGTTAGCACTTTTGTCTCTCTGCCCCCAGAAATACAGCACAAATTCCACCTTCACTAATTTGTAGCAAATGGCTTTTTTAATTCCTTAATGAACATCAAAATATCCTTTTAGTTTTCCCAAGTTGAGGAATTCAGCCTTGTGAGGTTTTTTGCTTGTGGTATGCCTAGACAAAGTCCAGAACTGCCGGACTCAAGCATACTTTCACTGGTTTTCTCGTTTCCTCAGCAGACGGAGTATTGTAAGCTTTTGCTTTGTCTCTTTACTTGAGACTAGTCACAAACTACACAGTGCTTTTCCTCCATTTCCAGAGTGAATGAACAGAGATACCCATTCAGGAGAAGTACAATATTTTGCCTTATTTGCTCTGTCAGTTTGTGCCCATAAGAAAAATGATTCAAACTTCATGAAGAAATTATAACCAAAAAGTTGCAAGACTGAAACAATCTTTTATAAAAAGCTCCATTATTACAGATTTTTGCAGGGTGCATAACTCAGAGACAGAAGAAGTGAAGTAGCTTGTCTAAAGCTATGCTGAAAATCTGCCACAGAGCTGGATATAGAACTGAATTTTCAAGAATCAGCTTAGTGCTTTAACCCTCGTCCCACGCACACAAAGAATAACCAGAGTTCAAAATTGCTTCAGTGCAAATGGGAAGGGGGCTGCACACGCATGAATTTGCTCTCCGCTGTCACGCCCGGAGGCAGGTACTGCTCCAGCCACTGTTACTGGAAGAATGAAGAGGGTACATGTCTGAAGACATTTCCTTCCCTCCTCTTCAAACCCGTGTTTAAGAAATATTCTCTCCCTTCTGCTAAATTAATACTTGAAGTGAAATCGCTTCAAATGCACAAGAAGTGTACTGGATTAAAAAAAAAAATAGGCCAGTTTAATAAATGCATTTTCAGTGTACCATACCAAAATAGATTTCATTAAAAATTTCCCTTAAAGAGAACATCTTAAAATAAAGTTAAAAAAAAAAAAAAAAAAAAAGAATCAAATGCTGAGGCACTTGTTTTAATTGGCTTTAACTTCTGCAGTCTAAATGCAAAGTATGAGGCCCATTATAATTTGGATGGCTGGTGCTTCTAAACATAGTGTCAGAATTCAGTGAATGAAGAGCGGGGTGGCAGGCCAGCACACACGCTGCCAAACAAAACAGCTACTCCAGCCGCGCTACAAAAATCAAACGCACGCGCAGAGCAGTAGCTATAATTAGACATGAACAAACCATGTCAGATGTGTTAAGAACCCACTTTAAGTCAAATATTTCTTAAGGTTTTTCAAGAATGCCCTTCTACTGAGTTGGCCTGAAATCTATTTCAGATAATGATGGAGAGTTACCTTGTCAGGGTTTTCTTTCCAAACCAGAGGAAAAACAAGTTGGTAGAAACGTGCATGCTTAGATCTACTTTTTCCTGGTTCTCCTATTACCCCTCCTAAATCCTTCTCTCTCTTGTTCGGATTTTAAAACATGCCTTCTTGAACTCACAGCTGTGAGCTTGGCCAACATCCAAAAAAAGGGACAAGGAGCTTTTTATGTAATACAGCTGAAGCTGAAAGTGGATTCGGTGATGAAGGAGAAGGTTGCAGGACAGGCAGGCTTTGATAAAGCCCTTACATGGTCATCGAAAAGATCTTCAGTATCTTCTTCCCAACTACAGCAAGCACCCAAGTTGCAAAGAGAATAGCTACAGTAGAAAGCAGCACGGGCAGGTTTTTGTACCAAGAAGTAGCAAGGAAGTTTTCTCTTAACTTTCAATAATTAGAACTGATTAATGCCTTTAAGATTGAGGGTGCTTGTTCTCTTCAGTGTCTGTTATTCATTTTGATTAAGCATTATCCATACATTCTCTAATGCTTTTTTTTCAGTCCTTGGTTCCAATGAGAGTCACAGGAGTAAGTTACACGGGCTTAGCAGAGCAAAGCATAGAAAAGCTTTGACTTTGTCACTTTCAACTTCAATTCAATTTCAATTTTTCAAGCAAAACAATTTTACAATATTTCACCTCATAAATAAAAAGGTGAGTAGAAGGTTTCACTAAGCTATACCAGGGTATATTTTTAAGTTCCTCTACATGCTTTTTGTCCCTTCCCATTAAATAAAGAGCCTGAGTCTTTTCAGTTTCCCTCCATGAGAGCTTTTCCGTTCCCTTCATCCTTTCTTCTCACTCCTCTCCAAGTCCTTCCCCCTGGACCTTTTCACGGAGCTGCAGATATCCAACTGCAGGCAGCGTGCCGTTCAGTGAATTCCCCAGCTTGGTGAGGTGCCTCTCAAGTTTCTCACAGCTTTCATGAACTTTGCCCAAGTTTACCACCCCGCGTCATTTATGGGATTTGCCATTGTGTTCCTTACCCTCTTTCCAAATGTCTAGTAAGGATACAGGTCCTAATCCAGGACCTTTTGCTTGCAACTTCAAATATTGTTACTGCTTTCATTTGCATTGTGGTAACTTCTACACTATGAAAGAGTCCTGCTCTCCCTCCCTGCCCCAGGCTCCCATAGAGCACCTCCTCAAGAGCAGAAACCATTTATGCAGGTGGCTTCAAGCCTTCTTTACACAGCCAGAGCTACATAGACAGGGTAGGAATCATCCTCTTCCCTTTGCTTTCCAGACAATGGAGCAGAGTAGAAGACCTACACTTCTCTGTCACGAATAATGTTTGCCTGTTTTTCATTTAAATAAAAAAATATGGTGATTACAGCTCAACTTTCTGTTAGTTGGAGAAGTTCAGAGCACTTTTATTATTATTTGTTCTATTATCAGACACTACCATTTGGTTTCATAGAATCATAGAATCATAGAATGTCCTGAGTTGGAAGGGACTCACAAGGATCATCAAGTCCAACTCCTGTCCCTGCATAGGACAAGCCCAAAAATCACACCATATGTCTGAGGGCGTTGTCCAAATGCTTCTTAAATGTTGTCAGGCTTGGCACCTTAATTACTTCCCCGGGGAGCCTGTTCCAGTGCTCCACCACCCTCTGGGTGAAGAACCTTTTCCTAATGTCCAGCCTAAACCTCCCCTGGCATATCTTCCTGCCATTCCCTTGAGTCCTATCATTGGTCGTCAGGGAGAAGATATCAGCACCTGCCCCTCCTCCTTCCCTCTCGAGGAAGCTGTAGACCGTGATGAGGTCTCCCTGCAGTCTCCTCTTCTCCAGGCTGAACAGACCAAGTGACTTCAGCAGCTACTTGTACGGCTTTCCCTCTAAACTCTTCACCATCTTCGTGGCTCTCCTCTGGACACTCTCTGGTAGCTTTGTATCCTTTTTGTACTGTGGGGCCCAGAACTGCACACAGCACTCAAGGTGAGGCCACACCAGTGCAGAGTAGAGCGGGACAATCACCTCCCTCAACCGGCCAGCAATACAGTGCTTGATGCACCCCAGGACACAGTTGGCCCTCCTGGCTGCCAGGGCACACTGTTGGCTCATGTTCAACTTGCCGTCGACCAGAACCCCCAGATCTCTCTCCACGGGGCTGCTCTCCAGCCTTTCATTCCCCAGTCTGTATGTACATCCAGGGTTGCCATGTCCCAGGTGCAAAATCCGGCACTTGCCCTTGTTAAACTTCATACAGTTGGTGATTGCCCAGCTCTCTAATTTGTCCAGATCTCTCTGCAGGGCCTCTCTGCCCTCAAGAGTGTCAACAGTTTGCCAATTATCTCCTCTCCATCACTTTGTGTGTTGTTTTTTTTTAACTTGTACCACACTGGTTTCTTTCCCCAACCAACTGCACCTTTACTAAGGAAGTTGGGAGGACATGTCAAGCTTTTGATAGCTCTTGAAGCAAGCTGACCCAAACAAACAAGGGCTCAGGGTTTCTGGTCTGAATTTACACAGCAATGAAGCAAATGTCTGGTAAAATGATTTACAGTATCAATCTTGCTTTCCTTTTCTATGGTGCACACCGATTGGGCCACATACAAATCTTCAACAAGCATTCGGATCATGTCACAGGGAAGGTACCACCTATTACCTGAAGGCAGGAACAAAGAACGTTTTTGAGCAAGAGGCTCAAAACCTATTTACGCTGCAGGTGAAAATAGGTCAGCTCACAATGGAAATACGTTGGGTTCAAGTCAGTAATTACAAGACCAGTCATCAGCGCTAAGGACATACCATATTCTTTTTGCATTGGACATAAATATATTTCAACTGGGAAGAGTCATAGAAAAATGAGAAAAGTCTGTACTTCAGCACTTCCTAGGTTAGACAATTACAGACAGCTTTACTTTGGACCACAACAGACTGTGTCTCCCAAGTTTTCCCCGGGCAACACTGGCCTTTTGCTCAGGGAAGTTTCACATCAGTTCTTCTCTCAGCTTTTTTCACACCTGTAAAACAAAATGCTATAAAGACAAAACTGAGGAGAAAACAGGGAAATAATTGAAAGAGAACTAAAAAGTATTAATGAAGCATTTACAGCGCTCAGAAATGGACCCAAAATGTGCCTGAATTGGCAAAACTGACAACACATGGAGAACCAGAGCCTCACCCCTCCCAAACACTCAGCAGTAGAATTAGGTTCTTCTCTAGCTAAGACATCTTTACCAGATCTGCTTTCACCTAACACCCTGTCAGACAGGAAAGTGCAACTACCTCCACTTCACAGGGGAAACAAAGGTGTGGAAAGTTTGTTGTAACATAAGCCCAATGCCTTAGACCTTAGGATGCTGCCTGATTGATTAACCATTCCTCCCTCAGGGGAAGGAAACTGGGTCCTTTTGATCTTCCAATACTTACTCTATTAGTTATCCTTGTTCAAATTACAGCCAGCAACAGAAGTCATGAGCTACTTGTTCATACTCTTGAAAATTTTTCTTTTCAGAGCAGAAAATAGACAGACAGGGCCAAGAGGAGGGATGAATTCAGGGCAGCATAAGCACTCACTCACCCACAGAAAAGGATGTTCCCGCCTTCCTCAGAAGAAGTGAGCATTAAGGAAAGGGGTTTGGGATAGATGTCAAAACTTGTTTTCTCCTTACAATTTCCTTAGAAACAAGGTTTTTAGTACAGTTATCTTCAAAGTTTCATGATAAAAGATTAGTATGTAAGCTATTAATAATTATTTTTATTTCTGACCATGGTGAAATGGGGTGATTGTTATCAATCCAAACATTACCTTCTGGAAATTACTTGTGCCTTTGCTTACCTTCTAAGTCTACAGCTTTGAGTGACAGACAACCATTTTTAATAGTAATCTACAGAAATTCTAGAAGCCTTACGGAAATGGCACATGCATACAATGAATAGCGTATGCACAGGGAAGCCAGTGCTCAACTGCAATAACACACGGTGCTTGCAATATAGTCACTCTTTGCTTAAGTCACTCTTTGCCGGTCTGAGGCATTCTGGATGCCCCCAGCTTCACTGTGCATGCAGAAATAACAGCACAACACATGAAAGCAAATCGACCTGTACCAGTGCAGCAAATCTGATGTGCGCAGCATGTGCAACAGGCTGAAGACACATGTTGTAACCTGACTCACTGACTCTTTACAGGCTACTTGGCCAACTTTTTGTGCCATAGTTTTAACATACCATATGTATTTGTACCATATAGTTTTAATATACACCTTCATCCAAACTCCAACCTGGAGGCTTGAGTTTCTTTTTCAGAAGCATTCAGAAGAAACATTCAGAAGAGAAACAACCAGCAAAACATAAGCTGAGCAAGGCAAGGAGACTTCCCAGCCAGACTCCCCTGTGTACTTGCCACATCTGCTTGTGACTATCACGACAAAAAAGGAAATAATGATGTACCTTATAGGACAATTGCCACCATGAATTTTTCTTTACTTAGCAAAATAAAATGTTCCCTCAACAGAAGTGGTAATAAATGATATTTTGAATTACATTCTTGTCTATTTTTCTAACTTTAAACACTGATGAATGATATACTTGCCCATTTTGTTTTCTTATTTCTCATCCTGTCCTCTCCCCCTCTTTTTAAAAGTCTTAAAAAACAGTTCAGTGGTTGTACTTACGCTTAGAGATTATGAATAAGTTTAAAAAGAAACCATTTGTTTTACTTTTCTTTTACAATTTTTCTAAAGACTGATTGGTTGGAAGTATTTTGTACCATTTGTAAAATTCAACATTTATTCCAGAATTCTTATTTTATTAAAGTTGCTAGCAATGATCTTGTCAAAAAGCAAAGTAAGTTGGTGGTGTCATCCATAAGAAAGACCACTTCAAGAAATGTAAATTAATTTCTTGCTTGTAACAAAGATTTTAAAACTTGAAGAGGACTTTTACTCTTCAAGATAAATGGCTTTACAAAGATACTGAATAGCTCCAACTATGACATGTATCTTACAGCACGAGAGAAACTATTTTATTACTCCTTATTTGAGATTCCTATCTAAGTATGGTCACAGATAGCAACACAGTGAGCTGTTCTGGACTTCACAGCTGTAAAGCCAGAAACACTAGCTTAAAAGCTGTTTCTCCATTTACAGTAATTCCTAACATATTTCTAAATAGCTCACTAAAAGTTTGACGGAAAAAAAATGCAAACTATACTATAAAGCTCCTCTGGAAATGCTGCTCCCATATAGACCTATTAGCTTTGATGGATAATCTCTGGAGAATCTCACACCAGCAGCTAAGCAGCTTTGTTGCGGCTGTCTGTCGTAACGCTGCCAAAGCAGGCATGGCAGAAGGGAGTGTGTCCCTACACCTCTGTCACGGTTTACTGCCCAGCATCTTCATTTAAACATGAGTGCATCAGCGGTGAGAGCACAGGTCCAAGGTTCGCTCTGGAAGAAATCTCCCCGTTGCCTAGTTCTGGTCCAGGAGCAACCAACATTTGGCATATGCTGCAGAGGTACCATCTAAAGATAGCATTAACAACTACTACAAGGCTCACTAGCAGACTTTGATCAGAGCTCTTGGGTTTTCACATACTGCCCATCTGCACTCTGTAACATTTATTTCCACAGGCTGAAGAAACCTGTTTACTAATCTGCCAAAGGACTGCTTAGTGCTGTAAGAAATCCAACAGGGAGTCTCAAAAGAGCCTTACCTCGAGATGGACCTTTCACACCAGACTGAAAGTTGCTGAGTGCTCTATATCCACAGAGAAGGGTTTCCCAAAAACAGACCATCCAGACGGGAGCCATGCAAAAGTTTTGTGGAAACCTTTCACAAGATGAATGGGGTGAGTAGGAACCCCTTGGCAATAAAATGGGTACAGTTACAGTCCAGGGGACCGCAGAGATTCTCAGAGGCATTGGCTGGTTTGGAGGGCTCCCTAAATTAAATTAAATTAAATACCTTTTCCCCTTCTGTAATGATCGCCTGCAGGTGCATCAGTCAGTCTCTTCACGATTTCTACCACAGTGAGTTCATAATCTTGGACACAGGAGATGTGACACAAACACAGTATCACGGTAGGCAGGTAGATGGATAAACTTTAACATAATTAATGAATAACTGCTTGGTTTCTTCCTCCTTTCCTCTGCTCCTGCTTTCCTCTTTAGCTCCTCAGAACTTGGGTTCTGTGATGACTGCTCCTTGAAAATGAAAGTGGAGTGCTCCAGTAAGTAGATTTATTGTGTCCCCCCATTTCTTGTCTTCTGCCAGAACTAGAAAATTTTGAGCAGAGGAATCCTTTGGGGAAAGGGAGCAAAGCAGTGGGCAGACAGTGCAGAAAGACTTCTAAGGTTATAGTAATGAGGAAGAAGATGTGAACGCAGAAATATGATCCAAGTAGAGCACAGTTTTTCTGAGGGTGGTCATGATATGGTTAATTACATTTTCTTCTTTATGCTTCTTCTCTTTGTTACCATTCTTAATCCATGAGAAGCATCAGTGATTATAAGCAACTACATGAGGGCATAAGTTTTGCATCACAGTAAAAGCAAAAATATATGAAAATATATGTATTTTCTTGTTTCTTAACCATGTTTTCCATTGTACAGCTCAAAGGTGGCAAGAATCAAATGACTACTTCTGCTCATGGAAATTATTACATTACCTCCTCAAGCTATTTGAGACTCTTCCACCAAAGATGGCACACAGGAAAATATTAGAACAGCTATCAGAAAAGAAAAGCAAGCTTGTTTAAACAAAAATTTCTTTAAGTGTTGAGAGGCATATTGCGAACACACAGTTACAAGTTGCAGTTGTATTATCAATATGTGCTAAAAAACACATCACTCTTGGTTGTGTTCTTCTAAGTCATGACTGCTGTTTAGAGAAACATTTTTGGATCTTTCTCAATTTAATTGTAATGTTTGATCAGAGAAAAAGTGACTAAAGAAAACAGAAAACAAGATGTCATAAAGATTATTTCATTTTATGGCAAGATGGATAATTATAGATAAGGCTACATAAATTACCTCTATCCTGAGTTCCTATTTTCAGTCATTTATTCAAATTATCGATAACTACTACATTTAGCAACTAAACCACTCAAATAATTTCAATTCAGTATGACTAAAATCCCAATGTTTTCCACTATGAGAAAAACATTTTCTTTACACGTATGCTTTGCATTATTTTTAAAACACCCATACAGCCAAAAGGTCTAGAGCCAAAAAACTTTTGAACATTTGAATGGGAAACATTTTGACATTTGAACCAGGAAAAGCCCTTACTGAAATTAAATTGCCCATGCTGTACTTTGTGAAGAAGGCAACGAAGAGCAAGGCATAAAAATCATGACTTCAGCTCTCTTATCAAGCAAAACTCATGTCAAACTGGCAGAGATTTGAGCAAACTGAAGGCGTCTTTACCTTCTATAGGTCAAAACCACAAGCAAAGTCTGCCCAGAAGTGGGGGGTGGTGGTGGTGGCAATGTTAAACTCGCTACAGCCATGGCCCATGCACCTTGTACTTCGATGAGAGTAACATGTCTTCCAGAGGTTAATCTCTAAAACTGGATGATTTCACTACTGGATACTTTGGTTTTACAGCTGATTTTCACGTGGTATAAAGTGGCTAGAGTAAGAACCTTGGCATGACAAGTCTTTCATCATTACAAAGAAAAACTACTAAAACTTTTTATTATTAAAAACATCAACAGGAAGAAATAGTGAACAGGCAGATTCATTTTCAGAAAGACAAAGACTGGATATGTTTACCTGAGGGCACAGAAAGATGAGAGAAAGATAGAACAAAGTGGATTTACCATAGATGCCAAAAGCCCTTGATGAGAGATACAGCACATAAAAATTATCAGAATAATTAGCACTGTGTAAATGCCAAAGAGCCTTTTCAACAATGACTTGTTAGATCAGAGCAGAAAATTTGTTTCAGATGAGTTCGTGTCTGCTCTTCTTGAACATCCAAGCAATCAATCTTTGTTCCAAACGTGCTCCTGGAAAGCAAGTTTTATGGACATATGCTCAACTGTTTGCATAACTGGGGTGAATACTCATCTTATCATGGAAAATATCTCATCTTCTTCAGGGATGAGATACTGTTGCAGAGGCAGGATCGAAGTCTTCAAGCACTTCAAGTAGAGACAAAGACTGAAATTCGGTGCTGCATTGCAGGGGTAGAGAAGAAAGGCATGGGCAGGGGGAGGACTGACCCGTTTTAAATCTCATTAATTCATAGGCTGCCTCAGGTCTTCAAGGTTAAGTAAGTTGTGGTGACTTCTCTGCACTGGTTATGCGCCATAAAATTCTACACAATCTCTGTATCTCCCTTATAACTGCTATATGTTTTACTAGAAGCTACACTTATCATTGAAAGACTGGTACCAAGGGAGGATGCTGGAAGGCAGAGAGTACTAATCAGACGCATAACATAAACCACAATTTGAAAAAATAGCCTTGCATTGTCAAATCATAATATATACATGAAAACTACCTTTAAAATAATCTTACAAATCTAAATACCTAAATAATGGATTTTCTCAGGGTCTTTACACTTCATAGGTAGATATCCTATAAGAAAAAAAAAAAATGCAGGATATTGTTGTAATATAGATAATGTTGACTGGAAATATGACAGGGTCCTCCAGCATAATTTACTGGTAATCCAGATTATAAATCTGAACATCAAGGGCAGAAAGCTAGCATAATAATTCAACCACCACTTAGCAGTGCTCACTTCCAATTAAACCCAATAATGAAACTTAATCAACATACAATTTTATTTCAAGAATTAAAGTTGAAGTTCTCAAATTCATCTCATGTTGCCATCTCACATTCCAAAAATCATGGTGACCAGGCCCTGAATTTAGGTTTTTGTTGTTACTATCTCCTGTCATGCTTTGGTCCAGCTCCCAGTACTTTCTGCAGCCTAGAAAAAGCAAATTTCAACCTACTGACAACAGATTTTCTTCCCATGGTAAACTTTACAAACTTTTATGTAGTTCAGTTTCCAGGCATCCAGAGGTTGAAAATCTTTTATTTTAAACACAGCCTTATTGACAAGCCTCTCACACTCCTTTTGCCTTTCTCTAGGTGACAAAAAAGACAATGAGAAAAATAGTAGAAGGTTGAATAGAGTCAAAACTTTTCTTCCCTTTATTCTTCGCACCTTTTTTTAAAGGCTAAATTAATAAATAAGTAAAAAAAAATCAATGAGCATCAGGAATTAAGGTGGAAACAGATTCTCAGTCATTCTCACTTGTACTTTACCATTAACGTTCCTTTATGCATAATTACTCTCCTTTGAAAGTCTTTGCTTCCTTTTTTGCTGCATCCTGTCTCAAATTTTCGCTTTGTTGTGGTGCTGTGACTTATTCCTTCCCCAATAGTGTTTTCTATTTTTAAAAAACAAATTATGCTATATTTTTTACTCATTTCATGTTGCTTCTTTGCTGCTTTGTACTACCTCTACTTTTTATTCCATCTCTCTCATTTTTCTTCCTTTAACTATATGATTTGTATTCAAGTGTTTGCTTTCAAACTGTAACTAATATCGTTTAAGGCCTATATCATGTTTATATTGATCCTTTGATTCCTAACAAAAATAAATTTTAAAAAATGGAAGCAAATGTGTCTTCTGGCTGTTTCATTGCTGCTAGTTTTTGCAATTTGTTGTAAAATATACCTAGAAGCCTTGGGTTAATTTCTTTCTCCTTCCTTTCCCCCAAAGAAATTAGAAATCCGAGAGCATGATATTAGGTGTACTGTACATATTGTGTGACACTCAAATACTGTCATAACATGGTCCCTACAAAAAGCTAGCAATCAGATAGATTGCGGGGGAAAAGGGGGGGGGGGGGGGGAAAGGGGGGGAAGGCAGAGACCTGAAAGGCAGTGAAAAGAAATCAAAGCAGTGCGTATCTTGGACAAATGTCCAAAAGGTGAGGTAGGCAGCAGAAAGGCTGGAAGAAGTGGGGAGCAGAAGGGAAGGAAAAAACATGAAAGGAAAAGAAGGGGTGAAAGAAGTCAAGGAGCAGTGAAAAGAAGTCAAAGCCATGAAAAGCAGGGGGGAGCAGGAAGAAGCATGGAAGGGAAAATCAGAAGGGGAAAAGACAAGATGTGAGAATTGGCAACATGAAGTCAAAGCAAGGAAAAGCAGTGAAAAACAGGGAGGGAAAGGGGAAGCGGAAGGAGGAGGAAGAGGGAGACGGAGAAAGACTGAGAGGAAGGGGGAAGGGGAACAGGGGAACAGGGAAAAGAAAAAAAAGGGAAGAGAAAAGAAGGGAGGAAGGGGGGAGATAGAAGCTCTGAAAAGCAGTGATAAGAAGCCAAAGTGGGGGAAAAGAGAGCAAGGGAAGGGAAAAGAAGGGTAGGAAAAGGAAGGGAAGAGGGGAAGACCTGAAAAGCAGCAAAAACCATTCAAAATAGTGTAAAGCATGCAAGAAGAAAAAGCAGTCAAAGCAGGGAAAAAACAGAGAAGGGGGGGGGGGGGGGTGGCTCACAAGACACAAAAAGCAAGGACATGCAGTCAAAGCAGTGACAAGCAGGGAAAAACAGAGACCAGAAAAGCAGCCTAAAGAAGTTAAAGCAGTGGAAAGCAGGAAAGGGTAAAGCAGAGAAGGGAAGGGGGAAACCAAACAAAACCCACCTGAAAGGTAGCAAAAAGGACCGCATAAAGTGAAAGCAGGAAAAAGCAGCCAAAGGCAGCCAAAAGCAGGGAGAAGCAGTGAAAAACAGGGAAGGGGCAAGCAGGGAAGGGAGGCAAGGAAAGCGGGGGAAAGAGAAAAGATCCAAAAAGCAGCAAAAAGGTCAAAAAAAGCAAAGAGAATGGAGAAGCAGGTGGGGAAAAAGAAAAAGAAAAAAAAAAAAAAAAAAAGGAAGGGAATGGCCTGAAAAGCAGTGGAAAGAAGTCAAAGCAGTAACAAGTAATGAATAGAAAAGAAAACACCAGACAAGCAGTCGAAAAAAGTCAAAGCAGTGAAGAGGCTGAAAAGCAGGGGAAAGAAGAGGAAGGAAAACGGGGGGGGGGGGGCACCACACAAACTAAAAAGCAGTGGAAAGCAGGGAAAAGAAAGTAAAAAGCAGGGGTTAGACCAGAAAAGCAGGGAAAGGAAGTCAAAGCAGTGATAAACAGGGAAAAGAAGGGGAGGGGGGAGACTTGAAAAGCAATGAAAAGAAATCAAAGCAGTTACTAGCAGGGAAAACAGTCAAAGCAGTGAACAGCAGGGAACAGGAAGGGGGGCAGCGGGGTGGGAAGCAGGAAAAGACCTGAAAAGCGGCCCCAAGAAGTCAAAGCACTGAAAAGCAGTGAAAAAGTGTCAAAGCACTGACAAGCAGTGCAAAACAAGTCAAAGCAGTGACCAGCAGGGAAAGAAGGGAAAAGAAGGAAAAAGACATGAAAAGCAGAGAAGTAAAAGCAGCGTAAAGCTGGGAGAAGGGGAAAAAGTAAAACAGGGAAAAAAGTCAAGCCAGTGAAAAACAGGGAAGAGAAGGAAAAAGTTGGGAAAAGAGTCAAAGCAATGAAAAGCAGGGAAAAGAAGGAGCAAGGAGGGGATAGAAGACCAGAGGAGCAGGGAATAGAAGTCAAAGCAGTTACTAGCAGGGAAAGGAAGGGAAAAGAATTTAAAAGATCTGAAAGGCAGTGAAAAATAGTCAAAATAGTAAAAGGCAGTGAAAAACAATCAAAGCAGTAAAAAGCAGTGAAAAATAGTCAGACAACTGCAGAGAAGGGAAAGACAGGGAAGAGAAGGGGAAGGGAGGGAGGGGGAAGAAGAGACCTGAAAAGCAGGGGAGGAAAAGACCTGTAATGTAGTGAAAATAAGTTGAAACAGTGACAAGCATTGAAAAGAAGGGGAAAGAAGTAAAAACGAGAAAAGCAGAGAAAGTTCAAAAAGCAATAACCAGGGAGAAAAGGAGGGGGAAAAGAAAGAAAAGACCTCAAAATCAGTGAAAAAGAAGTCAAAGCAGTGGCAAGCAGGGGCGCTGGGGAAGGGAGGGAAAAGTATGTAAAAGAGAAGGAAGGAAAAGCAAGGAAGAGACCTGAAAAGCAGAGAAAAGTCTGTAAGTACTGAAAAGCCAGGTGGGAATAAAAGCATGAAAAGGAAGGAAAAGATGAGGATAGAAAAGCAAGGAGAAGGCAAAGAGAAAAAAGCAGAGGAAAAACATCAAGCTAATGAAAAGCAGAGAAAATGAGGGAAAGTATCTGAAAAGCAGGGGAAAGGAGGTCAAAGCAGTGAAAAAAAAATAAAAAAGCAGGGAAAAGCTGTGAGAAAGTATCAAAACAGTGAAGAGAAAGGAAGGGGAGGGGAGATGAAAATCCCTGAAAAGCAGGGAAAAGACAAGGAGGGAAAGGCAAGAAGGGAGAAGTGGGGAAAAGATGAGACCAGAGAAGAAGGAAAAAAAGACAAAGCAGTGCCAAGCAAAGAAGAGACTTGAAAAGCAGGGAAAAGGCAAAAGAAGACCACAAAAGCAGTGAAAACAAGTCAAAAGAGTGAAAAGATGGGAGAGGATGTCAAAACAGGAATAAGTAGGGAAACCAAGAGAAGGTGGAAAAAAAAGAAGAGACATGAAAAGCAGTGAACAGAAGTCAGAGCAGTGAAAAGCAATGAAAATACTATAAGGATGATGGGGCAGGAGGGGCAGTGCGCAGAAACAAATGGGGAAAAGAACTCCAAACAGTCAAAAGCAGGGAACAGAGAAGTGGAAGGGAAATGAAATGATCCAAAAAGCATTGAAGAGATGGGAAAAGAATGGGAAAGAAGAGAAATCAAGGCAGGGAGGGGATGGGAAAAATGAATGAGGGGAAGAAGAAATACACCTGAAAAGCGTTTGAAAGAAAGTGAGAAGGAAGGGGAAAGAAACCTGAAAAGCACTAAAGTGAGGGCAGGAAGCACAGAAAACACCTGAAAAGCATTGAAAAGAATGGGAAAAAAGAAGGGGAAGACACAGAAAGCATTGAAAAGAAGGGGGAAAAGACCTGAAAGGCATTAGAAAGAAGAGAAAAGCAAGGAAAGTCAGTGAAGGGAAAGCAAAGGGGGGAAAGCAATGCAAAGCAACAGTGGAAAAGGAAGCGTGAAAGACAAGCAGGAAAAAACAAGCGGGAAAGATAGGAAGTGAAAAGAAGTCAACATAGCAAAGAGCCATGAAAAGAAGGGGGGTAGGGGGGAGTGGAGAAACAACCTGAAAAACTGGAAAAAAGAATGGAAAAGAACAGAAGTCAAAGCAAGGGGGAAAAGTCAAAGCAGGGAAAAGAACAGAAAGCACCACAAAGAAGAGAAGGGGGAAACCTAAAAGACTTGGGAGGAAGCCAAAAGAGCAACACGCAGGGAGAGGAAGGGAAAAACAGGGGAGGGGGGTGAAAGACCTGAAAAGTATTGAAAAGAAGAGGGCGGGGGGAGCAAGGTCAACAGGGAAAGCATGGCAGGAAGAACAGGCAGGAAAACAAAGGCAGGGAAGACAAGCACGGACAAGACAGGAAAAGCTGTGAAAAGACAGGAAGAGAAGAAGCAGGAAAAGGAAAGCAATACAGTGAAAAGAAAAAGCAGAAGGACTGGAAAAGCAACAGGGAAAAGCAGTGGGAACAGCAGGGAAAAGACAGAAAAAGCAGGGAAAAAATAAAAGGCTGAAAGATGGGAAAAGGAGAGAAAAGCAACGGTTTAAAAGTACAGCCAAGTGGGGAGAAGGGTCAGAGTGGAAAGTAGGAAAGGGGATGGGAGTGAGAAGCAGTGAGGAAGGACGGGAACTTCTGGGGGGAGAAAAGGCCATGCGATGTTATTGTTTCTGAAGAGGGAAATGAACTACAGTTTCTACTGAGAAGAAAATGAAAAGGGTATTAAAATGATTTTAGCCAAAGTTACTATGTTTGACTTTTTCTTCAGACAAAAAGCTCTCATTGTCCTCATGAAAGAACTCTGAATATGATATTTCTGATTTTCAAAGCTCTGGCTCCCAAGATTCCTGGATTTGTCTTCCCAGGTCACTAAGGTTATGTCAGGACACGAACCTTCATACTGTCACTACATCAAAGTCACCTTTACAGACACCTGATTTCAAGGCAGTGCCACTGTAATGTTTCTACTTGTAGCATGTTTTGTTTACAGAACAAACACCCCTTCACACACACAGAGAATAGTATTAGCTCTGTGTACTGAAGTTACCAGACTGATGTGAGATAGCATACATAGAGTACAACAATAAAGTGGGTTATTCCAGTATAGAATAAACTTATGTGCAGCATTTTTCTTGGAAGAAATGCTAACTTAGCTAGTATACAAAAAAGTGATAAAATTTCCTCATACGCAAGGCAAACATTCTATACAGGCAGGAGACCAACTGAGATGAAAATAAAAATGCACGGGAGCTCTAGCACATTGCAGCAAAGAGGAGGAATCCCACTGGTACCAAACTGTGCTAGCCCTGCATTGGGAAAGACAAGTAAGACTGAAGCTTTGAAAACTAAAATTCCCTCAGCTTATTCTTGACTCCAAGATCTCTGAATGGAGTCTCCTCTCTGCAAATTATGAAAGGGTTTGTTGCCCTGAAAATGCAGAATAGCTCAGAACGTATTCCGTTCAGGACTAGCCTTTCTGCCTGCTTTAGGTAAAGACAACTCCTCTTCATCACCATCCTTGCAGTCTCAAAACGATTAACTCCATCTACCAACTGTTGGCGTTTTATGCTGGGAAGGAGTTGTGAACGGAGTCCTGAATGAGCTACAAGTTGGCAGGAAAATCTGAAGGAAGAAAGATCCTGAAGAAGGCAGTCTGGGTGGAGGGGTTTTCTGCTTGACATCTTCCATTAGGTTCTTCGGAACAAACAAGCTCAGCTTTTATTTTTTCATATATCATTTTCCAATCAGTAACCAACTAATTGTCTTTCGACAGTCAACATCTGTCACATTAATCTCCTTTCCTGCCACTTCTCATGGGGAGACCTACAGGAGGTGGATTTGGTTATTAATTTCTATTGGCTTATCTATGCTACTCTTCTTTTTATTACTCAAAACCATATGGAATACCCGTAAGATCTGAAGTTTCAAGAAATCTTAACATCTCAGCAGGACTCATCTCTGTGATGATCACACAAAACTGGATTTGAGGAGCAATGTTTTTAACCCTTTCCTCATCTTGTAGTTATTTTTTTAGGGACCAGTCTGTGCATTGCCTTGTAAATTAAGTCAAATTTCTTTATATACACACTGCAGAAAGTCAGCACAGCAGTAGGAAAGCCAGAGTTCTTTTTGAAAAATCCAAAAGAAAGCTACCAAGCCAAATCTTCAAAATTATAAGCATACCATTGCTTTAAGCAGTGAGAACTGGCTCACACTATGCAGAAAAAATAAATGGAAAAATGCAATGCAAACATGTTAAGACAACAAGCGTATCCTGCAGTCAAACATGCCAACTTTTAACACCCTTTAACAAATAAATGCTTTGAATGAAAATGTTGGTATTGGTACAAATCGTAACCAGCAATGCATACATGATTTAAAAAAAAAAAAAAAAAAAAAAAAAAAAAAAAAAGGGCAATTCTTCAGACTCAAGTTGCTTTTTCTAGAAGGAACAAAACTGCTCATCTATTGCTCCTCTGGCAAAACAATGTCTTCCCAGAGTTTTCATGACAGACTCTACCAGGAGGCTGCAACAACGAAGAATCCAAATGGCTAATGTATTCAAGGGAACATTGCATGTATTATAAAAGCATTCATATTGGAGACCAACATGTTTCTAGGAAATGCTGCAACACTGCCTTACGGTACACAATTCCATGAGATTTGTCCATTTGCATGCAAAACGATGATGGAAGCAAAACGTCAAAACATTTTTGTACTTTGTTAACTGAACAGCTTTAAACTACATTTGACATGCAAGATCCGGTGTTCTAGAAAATATAATGCCCTTATAACCAAAACACATGCCAAGACATCACGACAAATGTATTCCAGGACGCTGGAGTTTGCAGCAGTGGGAAGCAGAAATTCCTGTTGAAGCTGTTCCTACGGAGTACTTGGAAACTAAGAGCTGGACTGCATGACTTACCAGAGATGAGAAACGCCTCTTGCGAAGACGTCAAGGAAAGAGAAATAGAAGAAAATTCCAGTGCACTACGTAAGAAGTTTAATTGCATTGCCTTGTTTACCTAAAGCCACATTACATTCCCTTCTCCAAAAGCCATCATCTATGCGCGGGTCTCTCAGTACTGGATTCTCCTGAAATTCAGACCAACTTGCCCCAGACCAGGATGCATCTGCTCTTTAGCATGATTAGAATTCGGTTTAGAAAGCCAAATCTGGCCAATACACTCGTCCTGAAAGGATTTATGACGTTTTTACAATAATGGTAGTTCTGTCTTACCAATAAGGATGTTATTAGCCTTAATTTTCAAAAAATAGCTGATGCTTTTTCTTATTTAGACAGAAAATACTGGGGCTGTTTTCCTTACCTGCTAGTTTTCTATTTGAGGTTTGCAGCTTTTCACTATGACACTGTTTATCATTATTTAGCTGGGATACTTTTCACTGTTGCTCACTGAGGAAAAATTGCTGGTTGTGAAACAGAGGAGGTCCTGCCTTAGGAATGAGGACCTAAGGCGGATCCACAATAAAACATCTTTTAGGCTATATAGATCCTGTGCCCTTTCTACTCCATGGCAACAATTTTTTTTTAAGGATGTCTTTGGTCAGCCTCACTTCCATTCTCATCCTACTAAAGACATGTACAAGTTTTAATAGATAATCACGCACTCAAAAACATACACTACTTGAAGTTTGGGGTTTTTTATTCCTACAGTTCTAAAACTCCATTTATAACATCTGCTGTGGTTTGCCTCTTTTAAGGTCTCACTAGGCTCTGCTTTCAGCCCATTTTAACCTATACATCTCAGCCCCAGTTAGTAAATGCATTAAAATCCTTTCAGTTGCTTACATGCTGACAATCCACTCTATCCATTACTGCTGCTTCTGCCAGTCTGATCTCTCCAGCATACCCTTGTGTGGTCTGCTGTCAGAAAAAATCCTCCTCCTTCAATTTAGCCTTTCTAAATCACAATAAAATCATCCCAACTTTCGTTTCTGCTCTCTTGCAAACTTCCAAATTTGACCCAAGTCTTGCCACTTGATACACAGTCTGGATTCAAATCCACCTTGAAACAAAACACACAGCTGCATGCTAGACATCTCTCATGTTAATTACTGGAATCCAGCCTTCTATGAAAAATGTATTTTCCACTCAAAATAGATCTGTTAAGTCTCATTCAACGTGGCCATGAAGTTCTTCATTTAGCTTCCCTCACATGCTTTCCTAGGGCCAAGACCACATAAAAATTTCTCGGTCTCGCTTTCAATTAAGGTCTGCACGATTCCACTCCAGCTAAGGGTATTTCTCTCCCCTCCCTATGCTATTCTTCCCATTGGTTAGACTCCCTCCCACACAAAACATCCTTTCAATTCCAACCCTTAGCCTCTTCGAAATCTTCCATCCTCACTTTCCCTCTGGAATCCATGAACATTGCTTAAAGTGAATTAAATTTCCTCTCTGCCATTCAGCAGAGGAGCCTGAAGTTTAAAATTTTAACTAACACCTTTGTCTGGCTCATGAAGTATACCACATTCTCGTATCATTCAGGTCCTCAAGGATAGCCACAGTGACCGTCTTGTGATTGAACTCCGTGATGCTCTGTAACATCTAGCATAGAACATAATAAACAACAGAAACTGCAAATCCTCCCAGGTCTAGGCAGATCATATATATTTGATAGGGCTAGTATGGATAACTGTTGAAATAAAAACGAGGCATCTTAATCAATAAGGAAAAAATAGTTCAGCTATCATTATGAAGTGGAGAAATAAATACCAATTGCAAACTTTTCAACATGAGGTTGCTTCTGTTTAACCCCACAAAACCAGGGATATGTAACAGAAAACTACAATTTGGCAAGGTGACTTTCTTTGCTTGACAGATGCAAGATATTGTGCAGTTCTAATATCCATCCTTCTAAGTAAAACACATCACTTGCCAGTCATGCTGGATCCCATACGAACTATCCTCACGAGATCAACACTCAGCAATAACTCTACTTTGTAGTCAGTTACTTGCATAATTTTGACTAGAAAGATACTTCCATAGTTCCACATAATGATGTTACTGAAATATATTTGTTCTATAAATCAACACAACATATTCACCACTCTGTGTCAGAAGGTTAGAGTTTTAAGATTACTTCCTCATTAAAAAAGGATGCTTCTGATGGGTTTCAACAGGAATTATCTTCCAGGTATTTAAGATTTTTCAGTTATCAAGAATAAAATATAAGCACATTGATGGTTTAATGAAAATAATGATGGTAGAGTGATAAACAATGAAGACAAGTCGCATCTATAGGTGAATCCAACCCTTCTGTAAACCGGTCCCATTCAGACATCATTATACTTACAGGATGGAAGACTACATCCTGGAAGAGCAGCAGTTCTGAAAAGGACTTAGGAATCATGATGGATAATCATCTAAATTTACAATCTTTTAATGCAAATAACTGAGACTGAAAGATTTAAAAATGCAGTCCTTGGAGGTATAAACAAACAAGCAAAGATATAAACTGAAAGGTTCAAGAATGTACCTGCACATACTAGACGCACACAGCAATACTGAAATTACTACCAGCTGCCGTATGCAGTTCTTATGTCCACACTTTAGAATGAATTTTAAAACATCTGAAGTTTCAGAAGAGCCGTAAAAGCTTTAGTTAGAGATTTAAGGAAATCCATCTATATAGGTTATTAAAGTTAACATATTTTTATGTGAATAAAGTGAAATAGTTTAAAACTAGAGTAGTTATCTGTTATTCTAATAGGCAGCTAGCTATCTGATGGCCAGCAGCTGTAACTAAACAGTCCTAAAACTGAAGGAGGACTAAGAGTATGGAAAATAAACTAGCTGAATCACTCAAGAGACACGGAAAAATCCTCACACTTGAAGAATCTATATGAAAATCAGCTATCTTTTTCAAAAGTATGTTCTACTGCACCCAAAAGATACGGACTTCATGATGCAGAAATAACTAGATTGAATTCTAGGGATAATGGCATGCCAGTCAGATTATTTCACTACCATGGTCACTTCTGGCCTTAAAATCAGCTAGTCTGTAATAGGTAGAAAGCTGCAGTGCATATAAGAACATTCAAACTAACAGATGATAATATAAAGAACTCAAACTACAAGCACAGTCCATCAGAATCAAGCAGAGCTGTGTTCATACATCAATGATTTGTATATATACCTTGCTGTTTCAATTAAAAACTCAAAATTATCTGTTATGCCTCCAACTTTTACTTTCATATTTTTAAGTTTGTTTCAATGTATCTGATATTTACATATTATAGTATAATTATACCTACCATACCATGGCTTGGAGTAGGTTAATTGCATAGGAAGATTTACTATGTTTACATTTTTTCTTAAATTACTCTTTTTTTAAAAAGCACAGTAAAGAGTCTGAGGACAAATTATTCAACTGTTTATCATACATAAGACTGCATGACTATAATACAAAGGGCTTGTCTTTTCATTTAACGTTACAATATACACAGCAAGTCCGGACTAGATCTTACAATCTGAACACAGGTATTTAACCTTTTCCATGCTGTTTATGTTTACAATGCACAGAAGTCCTGTAACCAAACTGTGTAGTAAAGCACACAAAACTGGACTGTAACATAACACAGTATGCAGAAGCACTGGATTTTATGATTTCTTCTTTGTGTAGATATTTTTAACTGCTTTATTTTTGGCGCTTGCTAAGGTGTGGCAACCCGCGCACACAAAAATCACCCAGATATTATATTACCCTTATATTCCTAGACAGCAGTAAGTACTGGATTCCTTTTTATATTGCTAAACTCAGCATCCTGTTTCTAAGGTGACAGCCTTCCAAATCCTGTAAACTTCTCCGAATGACTGAGTTTAAAAAAAAAAAAAAAAACAAAAAAACAAAACAAAACAAAAAACCAAAAAAACCCACTTTCATCCACAGGGTTGACGTGTCAATACAAAAGAAATATGGATCATTTGATTAAAAAAAAAAATCATGATTTACAAACAAATGGTAATCCCAAGTATTCATTCCAATTTACATGGTAGTCGGCTGCTGCATTGCCACTGTAAGTATAAAAAATTCCACCTTTTAGTCTGAAAAAAAATGACTTAGCCGCATGGAATTCACCAGTATGAACTCTGAATTTTCTGCTAAATTAACTTTTAAAAGGGCTTACTGGCAGAGGTAGATCACTGCTTCTGTAATATATAACGGGCAAAAAATGCTCATCTGGGACGGGCAATCAATGAATTACCCTTATTCTTTCAAAGGTTTTTCACGGAGCTTTTACTTTTCATATATATAAATCTCTGAATGGGCCCGTAAATTTTGCAACTGCCAAGCTGACTGTGTTATATTAAGGCAGCATTACCCAAAAATTAGGCACCTGTTAAATACAGCCTGCTAACCTCAGGTCTCATGTGAGTGTTTCGCTTTACTCAGACTATTATTTTGGACCTGCTCATGCAATCAAGGTCTTGCCTTCAAGTTTACAATTATGTTAATAAGGAATACAAGAATCAACTGCTGGTTTCATAGCTTCTGGATCTAGTGTCCCTTTTACCTTCAGAAGCCTGAACACATTTATAATGTAACAGATGTTATAGTCTCGAAGTAGATGTCAATCTATTATGTTCAGTACACAGATTGCTGTAAATGTATTGGCTATGAATTCAACAACAGTTCCAGTTTTGTTTAAGCAATAGTACAGCCATAATTTTCAACTGACATTTAAAAATGGTCTAGTTACACCTTGTGTCAAAGTGCAGAACTGCTACATTATTGGTTACAGACATCTATGTGCTATAAAAACAGCTTTGGTACAATAAATTATCAAAAAAGAAAATAAATTTTTGTAAAATTCACAGCATAATTGTGAGGCAAAAAAGCAGTCACATAAAATTCTGCATTTTTAAAAATGTTCAGGATGAACAGAAGACGTCTTTGTGCAGAAGTAATGGTGGAGAAACCACGTGCCGAGAAAAAGCAAAAGAAAAAAGTAAAAAGCAGGAAGGGACACAGTTGTAGCTATTTCCATCAAACGCAAACCACTACTCCTGTGACCTTCAACCAATAAGGAAGTCAACTTTATGACACACGCAAAGTGACCTTGCAATACCTTACAATAAGTGGGTCACAAAAGTCTACTTTAAAAGAAAGGCCTCTTGAATTACCCATTCTCTGTGTTTTCAGCATTAAGGACTGTCTGCAAAAGCATGTCCAAAAGTGATTGCATCTGAAATGGTAGGCTCTTCTAACTTAAGAGTCCAAATCCATAAGGCCAAAGGTTATCCCAAAGACCACCACTTAGACCTCCCCAGGACTGGCCAGGACCGACCCGTTGATTGCTTCTCAGTGCACCTCAGTTATGAAACCAGTCATATTTCAATACTAACTGACTCTGGTCTCCAAAATATGAGACCCACAGAATCCCATTACAATTGCTGCTTTGATCCTCAGTAGATTCAGAAAAGGAGAGTTCTGATCACCGCCACTTAGCATGCTTAATGTGCCTTACAAACTCCATTACAACCGTCCCTTTTTACAGCTGAAGAATATATATTTGTGTAATCTGAAGGTCCCTCTTTCTTACAGTACTGCATTTCTGTGCCCATGTTTGTTTGGGGAACTAAAAAAAATATATATATATATTACTCACACCCCTCCCACCCAAAAACTTCAAAGGGCCTTTTTATAAATCATGTGCAATGCCTTTAAAAAGAAACTAGTTTGCAACTACAACTAACATTTGAACAATAACCCCTGTTGAATGAGACCAAATAAAAACCCTCCCCAAAAAAACCAAACTATGACTAGGTTGTGGCAAGTTAAAACGGGGGAAGCAAAAGGTGAACACCACTAAGCTATCCGTTAAGGTGGGTCCGGACATGGCTCTTAAAAAAAGAAAAAAACAACCAAAAAACCCCCCCAAAAAACAACAAAAAAACTTCATTGTCCCTTTGCAATCTTTTCAAGTTTAAAAAAATAGTCAGCTTTGCCCTCCTGTAGCGGTTCAGTGAGTTTATCTCCTTCTGATTCAAGCAGCTTTGCACTTTGTTTTTGGAAAAACACCACTTCTATAAAAACACACAAGAAACAAACTTAGTTTCAGTTTAGTCACGAGCTAGCCACAGGACTTTGCTGAACACAAACTCCTGTCATGGGAGACTCTTCTCTATCGATCCCTTGCCTCATTGCAAGGTGTCCTTCAGTCATGTAATGAGCAGGACCTGTATTAGCAGAAAACTGGTACGTTGGATGTCCAGCTATGCCAGTTTCTTGGCGCGGATTAGAGTAGACTGTTAAATTCATGTCCATAGCTCCATTTTGTCCAAAGTCCAAGGTATTAGCAGCCACTGGGCGGTTCTGATAGGCCTGATTGCCTTGGTTACCAGTAGAGGAGGAAGATGTAGAGGAAGAAGTAGTTGAGGAAGACAGGGATGTCATGGAGTGGTGACTGTGGCCCACCTCCATAGAATCCTGGGTGGAGGAGCTGTTTGTTGGAGAATTGTAGACCCTCGGCCTGGTCCGGCTACCCAAGGCTTGCTGTCCATGATGATGGTGGTGGTGGTGGTGATGGTGGTGGTGGTGAGAGCTATTTCCATGATGATGATGTAATGCATTCTGTTGTTGAGGGGTTACATGGAAGGTGGTTTCTTGAACTGGATGGTTTTCAACAGTGACCTGTGTAGGAGCTTCAGTGGCTGTCCAACCAATTGGAGGAGGAAACTGTTGTCGAACCTATGTTAATAAGCAAAATAAAAATTAAAATGCTTAATCAAATCTGTCCATTTGCAATACAGGAGAGAGATAAAGTTATTAAGGTCTATGCTAACTTTTAAAAAAATTAACTGAACCTTGCAGTTGCAAAATTATTCGAAAAATGTAAGCATGTAGTTAAGAAGCATTTCTAACACACTAACACACTAAATATACCTTAAGAAAAATGAGTTCACATTCTGGATGTTTTTTCAAACAGTTTAAGTCAGTCCAATATGTGACCTTACTGTCAAAATTATGGAAGCAGCTTTACATAATGGTAGTATTAAACAATATAATATTTGTACACCACCTAGAACAATAAGGCCCTGATCTCTGACTCAGGCCTCTAGATACAATTAGCATACTAAGCTAAATTAATATGTTGTAGTTTATATCTTGAACAGTGTCAACAGCATTAGAGGAGTACTACCCACTTCTCTGGAAGAACACAGCTGATTAAAGATTATTATAATAGCAAGATCTAGCTAAACACCAATTTGTTGCACAAACTAAGTTGTCTACTTGGGAGAAAAAGTTAGTTTTCTGTCAGCTGCAAAGAAGCATGTATGATCTTCTTTTATTTTCTTGTGAGTATAATGCTTGGAGGCTATTGCTTTACACCTGTGAAAGTGATTCTACATCTGTAAAAGCGATGAACAGAAATGATAAATCACTATCACATTTCAGTTTTACTCTTCCAGGAATAAAACAACCTAGCATACACTGATTTATATTTTTATCTGTTCTGTACTAAAAGTATTATTGAATTATTTGTAGTTAATAAATGAGTTGTTGCTTCTTTCCAAGAAGTACTGAATAAACACTAATTCAGCCAATGATAATGTTGGTGAAGTACCTGAACACCATAAAATGGAAGTAAGAACTCCCACAGGAGTCCACTGAAGTACAAGCTAGTTCTTCACTGGGTTGGAAGATGCATAGTTCTGTGAACCCTTACGCTCTGTGTAAGATGAAGCACTGACAGTTCCACCTGACTTATCGCTACTGATTCAAAACCTTCACCTCTGCAGAATCTATGGAAATTTTTACAGCTACCCGCAGTACTTTTGCCTAAATGACTGACCTAACACACACAAGACCATACAAGAGTTGGGGGTAAAAAATAAACCAAATCTGATGGCTAGTTCTATGTCTAAACCACTTCATTCCTGAAATGAAAGTGATAATTAAATTTTAGGGATTTAATATTCTCAGAAAATTTGTATAAATCAAACAGACCAAAGCTCTACTTAAGCATACCTGTGGGCTGTGTGTTTCACAGTCCATAGCTTGAACAGCAGCAGTGAAGTGTCCACCACTATGTCGATGCTGGTGTGTGGGGTCTGACCGTGCCCTTCCACTGTTGCTTGTTCCAGAAGATCCACCTATAAAATTATAACATGCACAATAACTAAAGAGACACAAAATTTACAGTAATCTGTAAAACAATGACAGCATGAAGATATTTAAACTGCTTCAAGGTAAAAATACAAGACCTATGATAATCACACACATTTTTCCTCATCTACTTTTAATTTTTTTCTTGGAGCAGTTACCTGTTCCAGCTGATTAAAATAATTGTTTTGATGAGTATGACTGACATATTTGTTTTTTAACAAAAAAACAAAAAACAAAAAACAAAAAACATTTATCTGGGAAGGAGTCCTTTGACGTGATTAGGAAATATAATTTGTTATCTGTTAATGAGAACTTACCTGAGCTTGAAGATGTACTAGAGGTGGTTCCTGAAGACTGTGACTGCTCCATGGCAGGACTCGTAGACACACTGTTACTTGTGTTTGTACCTTCGTCTGCTGTTTTCTTAAAGAAACTATGCTGTAGGGCATAATAAGGTTGAATTCGTGTCTTAGGGTCATAATCAAGCATCCTTAAGATGAGGTCTTTGAACTTCAAGTAGTCAGCTACAGTATGACCCGATTCCCCAGCACGACGTCCACCTGGTCCTCCTGTTTCAACTCCTAGTATATTGTGAAGTTTACGAGTTCCGGGTGGTTTGTATTCCTGTTGGGAAGTTAGAAATTGTTTGAAATCAAGTTACATATTAAGCCTTGGATGTGCATAGTTTAAACATGCCATAGAAGGAAGTCAGTCAAATAGAAGTAAGAAACTATTCAACACTAAGGAAAGTGTTATTTAATCAACCTGTCTTAAAACATGGAACAATAATAGACAACAATAAACCTACATTTTCAGTAAGGCAAGATGTAAAGCAAAGTAACATCTCACCATTTTTCATACGTATTTTTTTAAAGAGACAGTCCATATTCTCATCCTAGTTATGTAACCTACCCTTTTTCCATCTTTGGTCTTCTTCAAGTTCCAAGTGCCTTCTGGCAACTTCTCAAAGAACTTTCTTGCTTTTGGTGCTTGGTCAAGGATGTGGGTAGGTGGTATCCCCAAAACTTCCACTATTTTATTCATTTGATCCACCTGTTCCAAACAAAGAATATTTGTGAAGAACATGTGACAGCTGAGCAGTGTGACAGAGTGATATTCTATAGTCACATGGGAAGCAAGTGTTAACTACCCAGCCAAGTTTTAAATTAATTGTGAGTTCAAGAAAAATCCAATATGTACAGAACAAATTAGTGAATAAGGAGTAAGGGGGGACCCATAAACAGAAAACTATTAACAGGCAATTTAGAGTTCTGACAAAAGACATTGCTGTCATTGATGTTTATTCATTTTAGAATTACTACACTTCCCTAATTTATGCATTACAATTAAACAGATGAAAGTCATGATGACAATGAACAAAAAAAAAAAAAAAATCAAATTACTTGTACTGTAATATAGCTGCATACCTCGTTTGCCCCACTAAAAAGAGGCTCTCCAGTGTGCATCTCAACTAAAATACACCCAAGGGACCACATATCAATTGCAAGATCATAAGGCATTCCCAGTAGCACCTCTGGTGATCGATAAAAACGACTCTGGATATATTGGTATATCTGAAATAAAAGCATCTAAAGGTAATACACAGCATCCAAAGAGCACTATTATGATTCTGTATTACAAAACAGAACTACCATGAAATACATTTTCAGTGTAGGGAAAGCCAAGGTATCAGTGACACTAAAAAGTGTCTATACATTACGTTTATAAAAACAGGTAAATGTTAATTCTTAAGAAAATAATAGCATTCACACTCTCTCACCAAAAAAAAAAAAAAAAAGAAAAAAGAAAAAAAGTGTAGATTCACTCATGACGACAGTATTTTACACTTTAGGGTTGATAAGTGTAATCTCAAGCAATTACAGGTAATCATACAACAAAATTTTAGTCTGGTATCACCCAAAGAAAAAGTATTCCACAAGCCACATCAGAATCACATAACACTCCAGACAAAATCTATAATAAAAGATCAAAAGCCACAATTATGATATGATGAAATAAGATTAAATTATCAGGTCATTCCAGGAACTACAAAACGCCACACAGGAAAAAGTAACCTCCTTCCACCCCCAGCTATCCTGCTTATTTCACAACACAGATAATTCTATCTCGATTCTAAACCTGGAGACTGGCTTACCTGTAAACAAACAAACAAAAACCCTTTAGAAAAAAAAAACACCTCCAACACCCTTAGCAAAAAATGAACCAAACAAAAAAATACCCAAAACAGAACCATACTTTATATTCTAAGTAACGTGCAATTTTATCCAGCACTTTCCACAAAAATACTAGTATTTTCTTACCGCTATTTAAGTTAATTTTAATAAGGAATTACACTAGGTTTTTGTATTTGTGCTTCTTAACATCTCAAAATTATCTTATTATTGACCTACACAATCGAGATCTCATTTCACCTCCTGGTGTCTTCCTTCACCCCAGGCTGAAAAGTTTCTAGTTTATAGCAAAAAGTCCTTTTATTAATCTAAATGTACATCTTACCACTGCTTTCAATACAACAGTCAATATTCTGACCCACTCTTCCCAAACTTATTATGGGAAAAAGAGATGGGGTGCTACTGTCCAGCCCCAACTCCTCAAAAAAGGATCAGGGGACTTCTGTTAAAGTTAGGCCATGAAGTTTCTTAATTCTTCTCATAGAATGATTCCATCTGCAGTATTACTAGTCAGACTTCTGAAACGTCATCTCTTTTGCAAACGTTGCATATTTTTTGGAGGTTTTTTGGTTGGTTGGTTGGTTGGTTGGTTGGTTTGGTTTTTTTAACACCCAGCTTTGTCAAAGCAAAAACATACCATTCACAAATTTACAGATAAAACTGCCAAAGGTACACAACTGACTGGGGAAGGCTCAAAATCCTTTTTTTCGAAGTAACTGAAGTCTAACTTCTATCTATAGAAGTCTTCCTTACCTCTCTAGCTAACAATTTTTTTCACTGCAAACAACTAAAGCAAAGGCACCCTGAATGGAAGTGGTCACTTGCTCAGCCAAATACAATTCTTTCAACCAGGAAAGAGTCTACTTGTACTACACTATAAGGTGCAAGCTGAACAGTACATTCTGATAAACTTTTCAGTGAGCAAATCGTCAGTACAAATCAAACACTTGAGGAATAGGATTCAAAGCTCTTCCTAAAGAAAACAGGCTTTGGCATCCAAGCAGAATTATTTATGATCTTAATATATTAATAGCTAGGTGTATATATTTTAACATTTCTTAAAGCTAATATAGTTAATTGGCTATGCTGGATAGACTATGCTCAACAGATTCTAACAGCTCAAATAAAAAAACGCACTCATCTTCAAAGTACATGAACAACAGGACACAAATACAAATTTTTGGACAACTATGTAATAGTATAGATCTATCCTAATCTGCAGAACTTTTGACAGAAAGCAATCTGGCCCTTTGTCCTGGAAACGCTTTCCACATATGCATCTTTACTCACAGTAATACCACCACTAAACTCAATTCAGTCTTTCCACAGTTGCTACAGTGTTTCTAAAAATAGGTTAGTTATAACCAGTATCTTTAAGAGCCAGCTACTGCACTGTCTAGACCCTCAAATATCTTCTTATCTCCACGGCACACTAAATAGAGGACATGCTAAAGTGGAAGGAGTAATACATATGGAGTAAGAAAATAATAAAAGAGTATTTTATTTAACAGCACTGCAGGCTTCTACAATCAAGTGCTGATGCATTCTGCACTAACACGGCATAAAAAAGTAACCAAGGAGAAAAGAAAGATGGAAAGTTTATCCCTATGGTGAAAGTTTATCTACTACGGCATTAAAATTCATATTTGAAGCTCCTAAGGACTGTTGCTCTCTAACACCCTATGTAAAAATTAGTTACTATTTCACTTAAGTCATCATTAATAAAGTTTAAATTAGCTATCTAGGTATTATGACCTAAAAATATTAAATTTTTCATATGTATCTAACAGTAGCATAAGTAGAATTTTTACTAATACTCACCCTCTGTCCAAGTTGACACGAACTGCCAAAATCAACAATCTTGATAGCACTTCGTTTGGGGTTACAGAGCAGGATATTCTCAGGTTTTAGGTCACAGTGAATGATACTAAGTTCAGGAGTCGCCAGAAAAAGCAATGCAGTGCACATTTGCTGTGCAAATTTTCGTGTCAGGTTCAATGAGACACCTCTGAAGTTGGTGTTCCGCAACAGATCATACAGATTGTAGGACAGCATTTCAAAGACTAAGCAGAGATGGTTTCGGAACATGAAGTGGCGTTTCAAATGCACTTTAAAAAGGGGAAGAAAATAATTAACACATATCCTGTGTGTAAAGTATTAAATACTAATTACAACACAATGGTTAAATATTTTAACCAGTATGTAGGAAGCTGACCTGTGAGTAAGATAATAGTGTTGCTTTTTTTTCCTAGATCTATGGTTATTTACAGAATATTGCTACCACGCCTAGGGTACAGGCGGACATTTTACACATCTGAAGTGTCCTCAGATGTACCTCAGTAAAGCTATATTAACCAAAAAACAATTTAAAAGATAGAAGAGAGGTTTTTGTGGTTTGTTTTGTTTTTCAAAATAAGCTATCGCTCCCCTATTAGAAAAGGCAAACACATTTGTTGATAAATAAAAATATCAGCAAAAAAGACAAGAAGTGCAAACTGTGTAACACAACCTTTGTCACAACACTCTTGATCTTTTTCAGGGGACAATTCATTTCTCCACGCTCCTAAAGCTAAAATTGTATTCAAGTCCAAGCAGATTGGAAAAAAGTGCGCATACAGCAGCGTTCCCAGCAGTAAAGCAGATATAGCACTTGAGACTGAATTCTTTGTTAGGAAATTCCCTTACATTTACAGAGAAAATATTTGACTGTCAGATTCATTTAAAATATACTAAGACATTACTGCAATTTATAAGCTGTGATTGATTACTTCAATTAACAAAACCGATCAATATCCCAAAGGCACTATATTAATTTCAATCAGGCACAATCTCAATTTATGAAAGCAACCAATCCAGTCCAGATCGAATCAATTTTTTCATTAAATAGGTGAAAAATTAATCACATTAATCTGTTTAGAGGCAAGCAGGGTTTATCAGTCTGCCAATCATTCAGGTTGGTCGCCACAAGTAAAAGAAAATTGAAATAGGAAAAATACTTCAGCCCTCAGATAAAAAGGAACACACTCCCCTTTTTGTCATAATAAAATCTTGAACCAACAGTAGCACAAAGAGAATTCAGACTTTCAGTTAAGGTCATTACTTGGTGTCCTATGGATTTTTTTTTTCTTCCTCCATTATCATAAGCCAGTTCTTCATGTGTCCCTTACAACTTACCTGTAGCAATACCATTTGCTTCCACCCTGATACCAGTTCCTGCAATACATCATTGTCTAGACCTTTCGTATTTTCTCATCTTAGCCATATTTCCACTATCCTCCCACCATGAAAGCACCAGCACCTTTTCATGTCCTTGTGGTCTTCCTACACTTGATTGCAATTCCTCCCCACACCACCTAAGCTTACTGGACCTGCCAACTTGGCAAGAAACACCACTTACTCCAACTGATTTGTAACTACCAGCACGCTACTGGCTAGCTAGTACCACTTGCAAGCACCACAGAGCTCAAATAATTTGGATAAGAGCTGAACTTGCCACATCTTTCCTTCAGTGAAGACATGACATTTGAACATTTCTCCTCCATTCTGCCACCAGTTTTCACAAAACTTGAAGACCTTAATGCATTCTTACACTTTTGTTAGTTCTGAAGGAGGCCAGTCAGAACGTTTAAAGGTACTAGAGGAGATCTGACAGAAGCATAAGCAGTTAAACTTTATGTCCTTAAAAATCAGGCTACAGCGTATTTAACCCATGTTCTCCCTAAGTCTACATTCAACATCATACAGTACATTGTAATACTTGCAATGTTTTAAGCCTTATTCAGTTATTCTCAGCACCATGTATCTGAAAGCCTATGTGAGGGTAAATTGCCCACATGTCCTACAGACAACTTATTTTTTACATTAATATGCTGAATGCTTCAATTAAGTCTTGTTGCAAAAGTATGTTCATAAGCAACTGTCCCTATACTTATAAATATTTTCCAGTGAAGTGCCTAGAGATCTCAGTTTTCCATGGTCAGTTTTTGCCCAGCATGCAATACAAGGTACTATTCAAAACATCATCTGTTTGGGGTTTTTTGATCTTTACTGATGCTGTCATGTTCATTAAATACCGTGTTAAATAAAAAGGGAACTATTCAAATATACCCTAATAGATTTGGAAATCAGCTTGAAACAAGTCTAAAACAAGCCTAAAATCACCTGCCTGAGCAAAGGCAGTATATATTATTTCTCCACTGTTCGAAATTATCAGAACTTTTTTTTGCTTTTTTTGTTTCAGCACTGCTCTCTATATAAAGCAATCCTGCCTTAACTCACAGAGGGAGATTATACGATGTTTTGGTCCATTTCATTTTACCTGATGTTACAAACAGACTCTAAAAATTTAAAATTCCAAGAGCTTATTTGATGATGCCTATAGTGTCTTTATTTGCTGCATATTAATCTGAAACTGCTCATGTCTTCAACGTTCCTGAAACATCTTTTTGACATAGTATGCTGTCGAGTTTAGATTTTGTTTTATGTAAACATGTTACTAATAAATTTAAGTTAAAAATACCTTAGAAACTTTTACACTGAATACATAAAATGTATTCTAAAGATAATATTCTACAAAACAAGTTAAAAAGTAACCCAATGCTCATCAGGTAATTTAATACCAGTGTATATTAACATTATTTCAAAAGTTTCTTTCTAAACTACAGAAAGAAAAATTAGTAATCCAATATATACATGCAAATCAGAAAGCATAGCTGTTAGTATTTCATCTTCTACAAACTAAAGGATGATTAAAATCAGTTTCATATTCCTTAATCCCTCTGTTTCATACTTCTCCATCTCTCTTTACAACACGCTGTTGTTTTCCTTCCATCATCTTTTTGCCCAATTCTCCACTCCAGAGGACAGACGGGATTTAATAAACTTTTTACACGAGCTGACTTAATTTCATCATTATTGTAAAGTTCAAGTAGCATTATAATAAGTCAAGGGAACAGCATTCCAATCTACAGGAACCATCAAAATCATAAGCTCTAAAATATTTTCTGAGCTATAAATGGGCAAGTCTTAACATTTACACAAGTCTTATCTCAGTTTTGTTATACAAAATTTTGCGCTTTTTAAATACACATGATCAAAAACTAATGATTAAGCTAGCCATAAAACTATTGTATAATGCTGGTTTACATTAAATATGCATACTCTTATCCATGACAGTTCTGAGATATTTAAGATATATTCGAAGTAGTGAAAGAGATGCAAACTGCCACAGATCACAGCTTCTGTGGTAAAGCTGGTCCATATCATTACCTTGAAAAAGAAAATTCTACAAAAGATCTCAATGTTACAAAGTAACAAGTCTGTTATCCCAAATAATTTTATATATTCTTCCTCTGGATCTGGTCCTGTTGCAAGGCAAACTGGGAAATTTGCACTAAACAATATTAATATTTTTAAAAGCTGTGTTATTCTTCTCGTTTCTTTAATACCAGAAGCATCCTAAGCTATATAGCAAGATCTAAAATATCCATAATTTGATTAAATAAAAATGAAGAATAACTATTCAAATACCTATATAGTACTTCATCTCAGTGTCATGTTTGTTCATAAGCTCAAGCAGTCGCACTTCAATCTGGGCTTGGTTTAAGAAAGCCTTCTTGTTTTTTATTATTTTGATAGCCACCCACTCCTGTTCCACTCGATCATAAGCCTTTACAACCTGAAAGAGAAACGTCAAACACATCAGAAAAATCACTTGAGTTTTCAAAATAGAGCAAAACTCACTTTCTAAACTTACTTCGCTTTCTGAATTCAGAGAAAACATTATTAGAACTTTTGTTCTTTCCAGTTAAATTTCTGTTCTTAAATTTCTTCTCTTACATGATACTACAATAAAGCCACAATTGATCGTGTGGCGTTTATTGCAATGATGTCACAAAATAGAACTCAGTTCCAGTTCAGAAGCTCCACTGAGCTTCACTAAGGCTTCACTAAGGGAAGCATTATATCCAAATGCAATTCTCAAATAATCAAAAACAATACTGTAAAATGACTGGCAAAATCTGTGAAAAACTAACAAAAACAACAAAAGAAAAGCTCCAGCCTTCTTCCAGCCTTCTTCTCAAGCCTTGGCTACAGCTATGAACAGTCAAAACAAATGTTACTAAGTAACTAGCACTAGACTATTGTTTTAATTTAAAAACCCAAGCCAAACAGCTAAAAATGTGAACTGATAGCAAAAGGCTGAGGATTTGCTCATTGCAAAATGCTTTACCAGACATACATACTGAAGTATATTCAAATGTTATCTGCAGTAACAAGAAACGGCACAAAATATGTGCCTTGAGCAGCCACTCAGTATAATAGGTTTAAGAAAAAAGTTTAATTTGTAAATGAAACAGGAATACCACTTCAAATGAAATGCATATTATGATTCACATGAATGATAGGTTGCTCAGCTGATACACATTACCTGTCCAAAGGATCCTTTGCCTATTAAAGAGTCAATTTCATAACGATCCATCCACTTCTCTCCATTTTTTACAATATAGTCATAGTTGTCATCATCATAGCCATCATTGTAAACTTTTCTCTCCTTTTTGTGACTGGAATCATCTCCTTGGCCCTGCTGATGCCGCCGTTTTTTTTTTGCATAGTAAACCTAAACGTGAAAAGTATATCGCTTAAGAGCACTTTTTAGAACATCAGTTCAATAAAGAATAGAATCAGCTTTTATAATCATGATACCTACTGCTGTGACTTTAAAATGCAACTTCTACTACTGGAAAAAACAAACAATCCTCTCCTGCTATCACTCTATTTGAAGTCAAGTCATTATACCAAAGCAAAGGCTTGATGAATAATTTAAAAACTCCAAAAGCAGATCTAAATAAATGTACTAATAACACTGATCCCTAGAGTTCATAGGTGCAAAAAGAAAAGATACAACACAGTACACTATACACATAGCAAAATTAAAAATGGTAAGTAGCCTGGAAACCAGAGTTATCAGTTGCTCTTTCCACAAGACTGGAAAAGAAGAATTCCAAGGAAGTCAGTAATCACGGCAGAAATCCCTTCACATTCCCTACAATTGCCAGAGTTAGAAACTAACTGATGCTTTCCTATATTAACCACATAATTTTTGTATTTTACATTTGCCAATAACATTTAATTAAATAATTTAGGGAAAACATTTCACTATTTTCCTTAAAAGTCCTTAGACACATTCATAAAGGTTTATAGCATGAGCTAAAAGAGCATTTGTGCCACTCGTACTTCCTTATCATGCAACAGAAAAGCTCACCATTTGCTTATAAAACAACAGAAAATAAATTCCAGGACAAAAAATTTCCTATATGCTGGACAGAAAGCAGGGCGATGGCATCAATGATCTCAAATGAGATGTGAACAACAGAGAGAAAGCTATTACTCGTAGAAAATACACTTAATGATGTACTGTAAACAAAAACTTCACATCGATACACATTACAAAAGATAGCTGAAGCCGTTACCTCATTAATATGCTTGTATGTTTTGATCAAATCTACGGAGAGTTTCCTCAATGGAGCAGTGGCTGGATCACGGAAAGTTTGGGGCATCCGCCTCTGTAATATGACCATATCATAACTTAGAGTAAAAGCTAGGACTTTAATGATATATTTACTACACCTAATCGTGATATTCCTCACAGAAATGAGTAATTTCATTGCAACATTTTTTTCTTTAAGCTGACATTCAAAAAAGAAAAACAAATACAGGAATCAGAAGAAATGAACAGTTTAGTTAAGTTACTTTTTAATATATTGAATTAATTAAAAAAAAGAAAGAAATCCCAAGATTCCTGCCTCTCCTCCCATTATGCCCAACAGGCTTAATCCCAATAAACAGTTTTTCCCTCAGTTAAAAATACAGCTCCTTTGACAACAGAGATTCTTGTTGACATTACTCCTCTACCTCATGACTGATATATGAACTGTAACTGTATTTAATGTATAGCTGCATTAAAACCACAAATGGAAGTTAACAGTAATAACTACTGGAGAACTGCAGCAGTTTGCCACATTTAAACTGTATTAAATTCCAAATAAAAAAAACCCCTCAGGTCTACCATGCTTTGCAATATCCAGGCCTAAATCTAAATCTAAAACCTAAAGAAAATCTAAAGAAATCTAAAGCATGCACATGAACACCATACCTACTTTCAAAGTTTTAAAACAATGCCCCTGGAAAGGTAGTTATGTTCCTCATTTGTGTCTCCTAAAATTGACTACATTTAGAACAAAACCATCTTCAACAGTAGGCCATTTTTTTGTATTGGTTTCCTGAAGGAACAAGACTTATGTGTGATAAAATTATTTGTGTGCCTCTTTTTTTTCTTTGCACACATACGCCATGTAAACTCTGGATCTACCAATCAACTTCTATTTCTCCTTAAGATTTGTTTGAAATCTCAGAAGCTAAAAGTTCCTGAAAAGATAAAGTTCCAAGTGGCCGGCTGGAGGTGAGTAAAAGAGAAGGCAGAAAAAACTAAGTCACAAACCATTTCGCTTGGCTAAAGCTGACTACCTGCTCAGCAGACACTTACTTAACAGCACAACTGTACCACCAGACAAGCTCTGGCAACTTCTCTGTCTCACCCAGTGCGAGTGTCAGATGGGGAGCTAGGAGAGAGAGCGGTGAGGTTAGTGTGACTGGTCCCCTAGCCTGCCTCTCTCTATTCCCTCTCTTCCCAATGACAGAAAACCACAGGGCAAGTTTAAGCAATTCCATTGGAGAAAAGCTTGTTTCATGTATGTAAAAGCTTCTTCTACTTCCTTACTCTTTATTAAGAGGGTTAGGTGACCGAGCACCACCACGCTCAGCCTTACAACTCTCATCTCCCATTATCTCATGTCATGCCATCAAATACACTCACGCTCATAACTCTCTTCGCTTCCAAGTGCTTAATCTCATCTGCTGCCTCCTATTACAGCTAAACTGATAGGCAGCCTCCTGCAGAGCTGAGGAAAAAGCATAAGCTGTCAACAAAAATAGCGAAACTGATTTTTGTATCAGTATTGCTGAACTAATAAATGAACTTGAAAAGTGTAACTGGTCCTCTGTCTTTTATGGCATTACTTAATACTTATAATGGTGACTGTGCAAATAGCTCATTTGTTTTGCTCAATAACCAAATAAAAAAAAAATCAGGTTGAAGTGACCCAAAACAGTTCTCACAAACAGAAGCGATAAAGAGAGTTTGTGCTTCTGAAACTGGACCTGAACTCAGGTACCCAAGCGACCTACTAGAAAGCTAAGCCCATGCTCTCCTCTGGTGGATGTGCAGACAGCGTGGGGGAAAAAAAGAGAGCACGAGCAAGAGAGCAAGACAGCTAAAGACGCAAGAGAGCTAAAGAGAGGGGAGGAAAGCCAAGACACTTCAGTAAGCATACTGCATCTGCATGAGGCTGGGACAGGTACAAAACTCAGTGGAGCTGAAGGCTCCCGAAAATGGCAATTCAAAACTTTGATGCACACCACTCCAAATACGCCCACATAACATTTTTACGCCCCTGCAAGGCTGCTGACTTGTGGTCTTTGTGATTAGGGAATGTTTCTGAGAGACGACGCGATACAGTTAAACTTCCCTCAGGGAATTTTAACCCAAGTCATGCCCTCGGTGTTTGTTCCAGTCAATTAACTTTTGGATATGCCCACTATCATCAATTTCCCTTAAGCAGGTTTACCAAATTAATTCCTTAATTCTCTTTTATTACAAGCACAACCATTTTGTAAACATCAGGAAAGTCTGTTTTAGAGTTTCCTAAACAAACTATTTGACATTTACAAAACATTTTTGTTTCTTCCTTTCATCTGTCAAACAAATGAGAACCATTAAACAAATCACACCTAAGTATGTTCTCTTCTGGTTCTCTCCCACGGCCCTGTTAAACAACTAAACAGCATCTAGTCCTAATCCCAACTGTCACTGTTACAGGCTTTTAAAATGCAAGTATTTCCTTCAAATTTCTTAACCTGACTTAAACAGATTATTGGAACATGGGAACACTGGTAGATTTTGCTGGTAAAAGAAACCATGCTGCGGTGCACGGATAGTGGCAGGGACCAGTCTCTGTCCTAGGCTGACATGACCAGCACAGGGTCTCCGTTACGCAGGTTACAAGGTCGGGGGGGGGGGGGGAAATCTAATTTCTTGCTGTTCCCGAATCATAAACAATTAAAATTCTGCAGGCTACTCCTATGTTGCTTGCAGCCAGTACCTTATTTGAAAATTGTGCTTTTAATTGTGCATTTAGACGATCACACATTTCTGAGGACACACTTTAACCTGTATGAACTTTTTAACAGGTACTATTTTGCTGTCTTGGGTTCATAAAGTTTTGTGTGGGAAAGGAGAAAGAATCAACCTTTTCTTCCTCCCCGTGTTACACTGCAAAATTTGTAACATTCTCTTCTTTTTCCAAGATCCTTTAGGAGACTCTTGTTCCCTTCTTCCTGATGATGGAAGACTATGGAGCAAAGTGGTCATTATCCATTTTAAACAATAACACTCTCAAATTCTTTATCATTGGGGTAATACTCATTTCCCTCTTGGCTTCAAAGAATGCTCAACCACAAAAGAAGAAAAAAAAGGAAAGAAAAAGAAAAAGAAAAAGAAAAATACTATTGCACAAGCTTCAGTCTCTATCTGGTGGCCAGACAGCAACACTGCAACCTCAGATCTTCCTGAAGATAGAACACAAATCAAAAGATACGCTTGTATTTCAAGACTGCGAGACAAGAAACTATTTTCATTACAATTATATATGTCAGTAAATACCCATCACGTTCTGACTGGTCCACACTTAGGCCTCAGTGGAAACAGTACAGCTACCTGGGATGGTACCATGATGAAAATTACATTATAAGTAAGGACCTGAAATTTGATTTTCTTACCTATTAACCAAACACACATGACAGTGCTGACAAGCAACCTGTAACTAGTCTAAACAAAGAAGAATCAAATAAACACGAAAAAAGGCAACCAAGAGCCCCGCTTACACATACTCAGCACATCTGAGACAAAACATGTTTTAAGGAAACTATGACTTTAATTCAGGTATGTTATTTAAACTAGCATTGCCCTTGAGGTTTAATGAATGAAGGAACAGACAACATAGTTCTCTCTCCTTGGACATATGCTTTGTTATCTAAAAAACAGATGGCACTGTTCCTTACTAAATGCATCTTATTTTGATTATGGGAAATTGTGAGCAGATATATATATATTCTGTTAATGGAATGCTTTAATTCAGATTTTTTTAAAAAAGAAAGATCCATCACCATTCACATTCATTAAAAAAAAGGCAAAAAAGAGAAATTCTGTTTGCGTACAGTACATGTTCCACTTTACAGACAGAATAAATAATGAAGATTTTATACTGTAAGGGTAACTTTTAGCAAGAATTCCAATTGTAATGACCTACTTAATAGGTTCCCATACTAAAGAACTGAATGGACCAGTAACTCCTACGCCACTTGCTATTCAAAACCCTTCTTGCATCACAATAATATAGGATGGGAAGTCAACACTAATCCCATGTTGTGGTGGGCAGCCACATAATAGATGGCGTCTCCAGAGGGTCAACAAAACAGGTGTTTAACTGCTATAACAACAAGCCACAGTAACACTTCCTCATAATGTACAGCAAACTCCAGATTTTTAGAAAAATTACCAAAGAGAAAAAAGCATATGTGCCAGAGAACTGAACGAGAGCAATCCAAGACTATTTTTCAAACTCACTGTACTCAGAGCCAGAACTGTATATGCAGGTAGTGACAGAATTTCAGTCCAATTACTTTAATCATTGACTTGTGTTCTGTGAGTATTTCCCTCCTGTCCTTGCTTCCTTCCCCAAATAAATAAGGTTGCTGAATAAAAGTAATACTAAGAAATCGATACGTTTAAAGTTAAATAAATAAAGAAAACCAGCAAAGAAAGAGGGGTCATCTGCCAAGATTTTATCCTGCCTGATTCAGCCCAACCATTTTTAACAAAAAGCAGTGGGGAGCAGGAGGAGTAAGAGAAAGGGAAGGAAAACCCCCCCACTCTGAAATTCTTGTTGCTAGAGCATAAACATCTCTTTCTAAGAAATGTCCAGGATAGACGGAAAGTGAGAGAAATGCTTTTACTGAAATAAATTGCATGCTCACATTCGTGACAGAGTCTGGTGAAGTCTGACCATCACTAATAATGTTGCTGATTAGGTAGCTGAAGTAACTCAACTAAGGATTTGCTACTGCCTGCTAGAACACATTAACTTTGCAATGATCTAGTTGCAATCAGTAACATCTCCGGCCAACATCTGGTCAGTAAAATCTAGAATTTTGCAGGTGATAAGTGATCTTAGATACATATAGAGAGAAAGATGTTTAGCAGTCAAAGCTGAACTGTTGGAATTTGTTACCAAAATCTTCCAAGGAATCCTGAACTTTTTTATCAGGTAAATCAATTTTCTAATCTTTTGTACTGAACTGGAAAATGTTTCAGGCAAACTGAGTACCCATGATGAAGAGAAACATTAGCAGAGCACAGAAGAAATGCTTGTTTGAAGTTGTGAGAAGTTTTAAGCTTTTATCTTATATTCACATCAGGCTATGTTGAACTCTCAAGATGCAACCAGTAGAAACTGGACAAAGAAATATTACTGTTTGCTATTGCTAAAGGAGAAAGGTCCCACAGATCTCATCTTCTCTATTCACTCTAGGCCACATGCTATTACTCCTTTCCTGAAGCTGGCTCTGGCACTCGTCAGAGAGGTAAGACCACACAACCAAGAGCAGGACTCCCATCCTGCCAGCAGGCCCTGCACTTGGTGAATCACAGATTTAAAGTAAACCCTTACAATCCAGCAGTTTTCAGGAAACAAAAGCCTTAAGCCTAACTACTGAAGGAAAAAAAAAAAAAAAAGAAGGATAGAGCTGGAAGTTTTTAACTGTAATTTAAAACCTCATAAATAAGTGAAAAACAAAGCAATGTGGTTGGCTTTGAAGTATCTTCCTGTTATTTGTTCCTTGCCAATGATGAGATGAGTAAGTTTTGGCCACCATAACCGTAAAGCAATAGGCGCAAGGGAAGATTATGTAAATAATATTTTAAGGGTAACGTATAATATAAATACATATAATTTATATAACTTTAATATAAATTGTCATTACTGTTTTCTAACCTTTAATCTGCAACTACAAATGATTCACGAAATACCAGAATATGGTCTGCAAGCCATTCCAAATCAAAAAACAAGCAGGACAGAGCGGGAATAAAAACAATAAATTAACATTCAAGGCCTAGCTTTCCCATTATTTGGTTATGAATGAAAATCATTACAGGAACTTGAACAAGACAATACTCCTCCAAAAAAGGAGTCAGTCCTCAGTAAAAAGAAAGACACAAAAATAACCTGAAAAAAACATAATAAGGCAGATCATCAAAATGACATCGTTTACAGAAAATGCTGCTGTTCTACATGCTGAAACTTAACAGCTGCTCTTAGCAACTGACAAGCAGTATCCTTCAGTATCTTGCTGCAGCCTGAAGAAATTTACTTTTAGAGAGGAACTACTTGCTATCTATTATTTCTATAGAACTTCAGCATCCCAAAAGCTGAGCATTCATCCTGGGTTTTATTTTCAAGCAAGACGATTTTGTCTGGATTCGGACAAAATATTCTGTTTATAAAGTTCAGCAAATGTAGCAATCAAGAAAGTAACCTTTGTAACATTTGTATTCTCAATTCCTTCAATGAAAGATTCACTCAAAGATATGCTAAACTGCTCCGCAAATTATTTAACAGAAGCAAGTTGACTGAAATGATGGAATATTTCGAGAGGAGAGGGCAGACTTCCCTAGCAAAAGGCGGCTTGCCGAGGCAGCGCGCCGCCTTGCAGTCAGGCTGGCAATGCAGTGCGGCGCTCCGGCCAGCAGATGGTGGCTGCAGCTCGGGAAAGGATTTTGCCTGGCGGTCCCGGCACAACCACAGCCGACCTTGGGAGATTCCCGCTGCCTTGACCCATCTGCCTACTCAATCAGCAAGGTGATGGAGCAGTCTTGGGAGGAAAGGGGCTGGCAACTCGCTATTAATCAACTGTTGGACGCTTGCACCCGGATGGGCTGTTTTAGGCTGTTGAAACCAGCAGCACCAAAGCCGACCCAATGGTCTAAGCTGCTGACAGCTACTGGTACATTAGGAAATTCTGGGAAACTGAAGCTCAGAGACCTAACTTCTCATCTGTTTGACCAAATGCAAGACTCTGCATTAAAAGGCTCAAGCCTTTAAGAATTACACTTCCTGTACCTGCCAAAAGTCACCTTCTTCTTCCTCCTATTTTTTATGGCTATTAGATCCATCTATCAAGCCTTCTACAACAGACATGCAGCCTATTCTTTTTGCTGCTCGAGTTAAAAACATGATCTTAACCATATGTACTTGAAAACACAGAGGTATGTCACCTTATGTGACTGAAGAGGGTTTGCCATTACTCAAAGGTTCGTCTGATGTTACAAGCTTTAATAACAGACAAGCACATAACAACAGAACGAACTAGTGGTAGGATTCCAACAAAGGAATGAAACAACCACACAAGGACGGTGCAGAAAATGATCGCTGCAAGAGTTTTTCAGAATTGACATATACAGGACAGAACTGCTCTTATCAAGGACAGAGAGAAACAAGTTGCAGCATATTCAAAGCAATACCTTGAATAAAAAGGATTCCTGTAGAAATGTCGTAAAGAAAGAATCTGTAAGATGTATGTATCATTTAGACATGAAAACCTAGATGGCATGCAGATTACATCTGGAGCGAAAGACAAGACGGTAGTCCACAGCAATGGAGAAATGCAAGACAGCACAAAGCCTTCAACAATAGAGGGTCATGGCTTTTATAAGAAAAGAGTAAGAGTTACTTTCTAATCAAGATGAACTAGAGCTGCCAAAGAAGAAAAAAATTGTTTTGCACAGAGGCAAGGCCTAGAGCAGATAATCTGACTCACTAGCATAAAGATGTTTGCTGGATTTGGTTTTGCAGCTAAGATTAACCAGAAATGCAGGGCAAAGGCAAAAAGCCATTGAGACTCCCCAACAGAGGCTCATATAGAACCTCCATACCAACCTGGAATCTGGTGAGGAGAACTCTTTATGGGACTTGTTGACTGGAGAAGGACAAGAACTCAAAGAAGGAAAGATTCACAAAAGGCAAGTAGTCAGAAGACTTCAAAAAGTTGCCCACCATCAAAGTCAAGGGTGCTGAAAGCAGCTCACAAAGGATAAAGGAGTAACAATTCTGAGCTGCTTAGGCAGAGGACTATAAAGACTTGAATGACACCATTACAGCAACATAGGAAGACAGAAGCTACAATGCAGAAAAAACAAGATGGAACTGGAAAAATAAAAACCTTGATTCTATAAAACAATGTTAGTGGTGCAAAGACAGTTTGATTGCCATTATCAAGGTAGTCAGCTGATCATTTCTTCATATGGATAACTTCCCAGAGCCAACCACAGCTTTTTCCCTACGTTTACATCCTCATCTCCGTGGGCTGCATTCTTTGGTCAACAATTCTTGGCTATTGTCCGAAATTCTTCAGCTTTCTATCATTCAGCTACCATTTTAAACCCATTGTGACCACAAAAAGCAACGGATGGTGATACATTGCAAAGTTCCTTGATTTTGCTTTTTGGTTTGAAAATATGAACAGCTAAGCACTAATGTACACTAAAGCTCACAAATGTGGTGCCAGATTGTAATGCTTAGATAAGTACCTTGAAAGATTTAAGGAACACAGCAACTTTTCTTAATTGGCTGACTGATTCACTAACCTCATTGTGGAGGTTTTCGGGGACCTTTAACCTAAAAAAAGTCACATAAAATACCTTTGTAGATTTCTCAAGCTAAATACTATTATATATGAGCAGATTTATTCTTCCGAGTGGTAAAAACATCCTTTGCCAGCTCCATTCACTTTGCCAATCTTCACAGAGCCCAAGTCATTACAGATCTCCAAATCCTAGTATCAAATATCCTAGCAGTTAGTTTGACCATTGTCATCCTCTCTAATCCTTCCCTCCTTCTGCATAAGTGCCTTCCTACAGAGCAACACCAACAGAGCATCTCTTGATGATACTGTAGATTTTTCTGCCAAAGCCATCTTGAACACAACACACCTGAATCTGGTAGCAGCAAAAGACTTCACTCTCGATCCTCTTTAAGTGAAACACGCCTCAACAGCCTGCACCAAATTCTGAAGCTCTGACTTACAAACTTCTGGATCTTAAGCTTTGAAACCTATTTGTGTTCACGTCTCCACAACTGGGCTGTGCCATTTTTAAGCAAGCAACAGAATTATCTTTTAGATAGTGCAATACTAGCTCTTGTGGCTAGCAACCTAGTCCTATTAGTTAGGAAGCTACTTCAGCAGTTCTAGCAACTCAAAAGCAGTAAGAAAGAAACACTGATCTTGACAGCGCAAAAGCATCCATAATCATCATAATCCCCGTGTTCATTTTACATACTTGCAATAGTAAGTAGTAAATTAGTAATAGTAAACTCTCAATGATAGCATAGCTTTAGATTTTGCTTTGTTTAAAAAAAGGTATATCTTCCTTAATAAAATGTGTCTTTTGTGCAAACCTCTCTATTCCAAATACACTAACCAGTGACTCTGCATTAAAACACTGTCCATTAGAACAAGTAATAAAGCAATCGCATTCTAACATCAAACAGCACTAAAAAAAGAAAAAGTATTATTAAAATCTCTTTCCAACTCTCCACTTGGACAATCTTTCTCCCCTCTCATCTCAAAAAATGTTAGAAGTAGAATAATCACATATGTACCAGATGTTTAAAAACAACTTCCAGAAACTTATTCGACCACCTTGAAGTCAGGAGTTAATTAGGTAAAAAAAACAAAACAAAACAAAACAAAACAAAAACCCCAACAACAAACCAACACACACAAACAAACAAAAAAAACCCACCCAAAACCCAACAACCCCACACCTACAAAAACGTATGCTCTGATCCTGTAATTTATGGGTGTATAATATATTTAGAGAAAGACTTCTTGCATTTAAAATGACTTTTTTATTCTCACTTACCTGGTTTGTTAATGTTAGAGGTTGCTGAATCTGGTCACCATATGGTAAGGCAGAAACCTGTTGGTCATTTATGTTCTGCTGCCGACGATCACTGTACTGCTGATGCGAATGGGACATCTGTCCAGCCATCTGAAGGCCAGCAGCATGGAATGAAAACGATGGTGCAAGCCGAACAGATGAAGGTTTGCATGCTGAAGTCTCTCCTCCTGCAAAGACAATGTGAGTTTTTAATGCAGTTAATGGCTTGAAAATATTTACCTCAGTTAGCCTCTGTCTCCTAGCTTACAGAGCTTATAAACACTAATAGTTTCACCATTCATCCTCATGTAAAGATTACCTAGCTGAAGTACTTCTTCCCATTTCATTCCTCTTCATCCTTAACATCCCTTTTCTAACATCTTCACCTATGTGTTGTAACTCAATCGCAATTTGACAGGGGTTATTTTCAAAGATATGAATTTTGTCTATGGATTCCACGAAAGCCAGAAAAACACGCAAGTTCTGCCTTTCAAGGTTGCTCACAGCAACTTTCTGGGCTGACTGTACCAAAACAAAAGAAAAGCTAGTGCCCAGCCCCAGCAGCTCATCTTCCCTGGCTCATTGTTTATGCCATCCTACAAACTGCTTAGCTCACTAGCCTACATTTTTAACTTCCACCCTTCTTCCAACGCACACCATACTTCAACTCAGCTTCCTGACTCCCACTGCTGAGTTTCATCAAGCTATAGGTAGCAAGCACTGTAACTTGAATTAATTTATTTTTGGGAAGGTGAAATCAGACTGCAAGAAGCAACTGCAAAGCAAGAGACAAACAAAACACTTGGTGTCAAGTTGCAGGAGAATGGCAAACCGTATGGCCGAAGTACTAGATTCCGTAACATCCTGAAAAATGCCAAATGCCACAGGCAGAGAATCTGCCTCTAATCAGGACAGATCCCGCACTTCAACTCTTGTTTCAGACATCCATCAGATGGCATTTAATTGGTTCATAGTCTACTTGTATCTTCACTGTCCTCTCACAGTGGAAGACAGATTAAAGTACAATTCAGTTTTCTTTGTTTGCTAATGAAAGTTTAGCATGTTCCACATGTAACATCTATCCTTTTGCTTTTTGCTGACTATGCCAGAGGGAGGAAATTCTCTAAATGGATGCCATGTTGGCACAACATAAGAGACAGAGCAGGACGGGACAAGCAGCCAGGCACACTGAAGCCAACATTGCCACTGAAGGAATACGTGTGGAATCAGAAGCTGAAATCTGGAAGCACAATTATTGGTAAAGATTAAATTTAGAAGCAAGATGTGAAATAATCAAGCACCTTAACCAGCAAGGGAAATTTCCTTTACAATCAAAACCTTGCAAGAAAATATCATCAGTAGAAAACAGTTGATGAACACCATGCATCAATTCGACTTTCTTAAAAATAACTGACTGCTCAATTCACCACCTATACTAAGTTAAGAAAAAATAAAATATTGAAATTGACACTGCATCATTGACTCAGCACCTATCAGGGCAGTAGAAGAACCGCATGGGATGAAATCAAACACCTTACATTAAGATCATTTTAGAAAAATATATTCAATAAAAAAGTCAAAATAATACTCAAACAGCTATAAATAAGAAAGCCTATGTATAGTATAATCACTATTACTTTCAAAGAGGTAAAGTAAAATGGTACAGTTAAATACCCACTGACAGACCACTGGTATTTTTCTCCAGTGTTACAATTCAGTACTACCAAAAGACTAACGTAACAAACTGCTCCAGCAAATGAACTGGTAGCCCACAAGCACCCACATATTTTCAAAGTGTTTCATTAAATCTTCAAACATTTTACTTTAAAAAAAAAAAAAACCAAAATACCCAAAAAAAACCCCCAAAGAACAAACAAACAAAAAAGGTACCAAAAAACAAACCTTCATGAAATAACTATGATGCATGAAAACTTTTTTTTGTGTGCATTATGGTGTCTCCGGTAACATGATAAAGTATCAAGATGACCTTACAAATGGAAATTAAATAAAGAAATTCCTGACCTAAAACCATTATAAGCTAAGTGAACTTAACATTGCACAGAAAATTACTCTAACTCTTCTGTAAAACATTCATTAAAAACTGCTTTGTGATTTTTGACACAAATACAGATCCTAGTAAGCTCTGAAAGTGAAACTGTCCTCCAACATTTAAGTATACAGTGAAAATATTCGTTAAATACCTGAGTGTAAACTTTTTAAAATACTTGCATCTTTTTCTGTTTTCATTCAAAGTAACATCTTATGTTCACCTATGAGTTGGGCAACAGATTGTCACCTTCTTTTTTAAATTTAAAATTATGTATTATGAACTTCACAAGTTCACATGTAAATATGGGGAGAAATACGTGTGAAGATTCTAATGCATCAGCTGATCTCTCTCAAAGATATCATGGTTCCTTCACATAGTAATGCATCTGTCACTTAGATCATGTAAAAACTGTATATAAATATTTTTTTCCTCACTACTGTATTTTCTTAATATCTAGACTCCATTTTTACTAGAGAATCAGAGTTAATCTTCCATCTATTCAACTTGGTAAATTCAACATACATTTACTTTTCAAGATATACTGAACACTCCTGTAAGAATGGGTGAACACATGTAAGACATTATTTGGTATGTCTACTTTCTGCTCATTTTCCGCTTAACCTGAAAAAAAAAATAATCTCACTTAGCAACATCATGGTGACTGAATTAAAAGTCAAAATAATATTTAAATCAGATAGCAAAAAAATACCATTAATTCTAAATTATAGAGCCAATTACTTTAAAAGTTTTATTTCTTGTATTTTTTTACCCCAGGCCACAATTTCCCAATAGCATACTAGATATCTAGTAATTCAGACAACTTAATAAAAACAAATTTTATTTTAAGAAATTCTGCACTTGCACGTGTCCTTAAAAAAGCATAAAGTTCACATATATACACACAAAAATCCCCGTAGCACGGGGTTCTCATTTACAATCTGACTTCACAGTATCTTCTGACATTCATTCACAAGATCGCAACAAATCTGGGGATAAACTAAATAATGCACTGGACATACTTTTTTAAAAAAAGTAGAAAAGAATTAGAAGTATAATTATCCCACAGAAGAACAGTCGTAATACTGATGTTTCACTTCAGCTTTAAACTTTTGATGCTTGCACGCCCTTTCTCTCCTGAGTCCACTAGCAGGACAACGAGGCTGTAGCTCTCCTCTTCTTCCAAACTGACAATGGTCAGCTGGACCAACTCCATTAATTCAACAGTAACATCCCAGAAAAGAGAGCTTCATAATTTACGACAAGGTGACTAGTCTGCAGAATCACAAAAATAGTTTCTCTAAGAACCACAGTTTGACAAATATTTCATTCATTCAATTTAAAGTTTTTTTAAGATTCAATGTTTGTGGTTAATAAGCATTTACCTATTTGCTTGGAGGTAAGTCATGCTCAACCTACGATGTCAACAGACACAAATAAAAATTGTATCCAACAAGAAACTTTTTATAAACTATTGTTCTTTGGTAGAGATGTAAACTGATTTCACAGAGCGGCACTGAATCTGAGAAAAAGGGACATTATTAAACACAAGAGCCTGACTAGAGTCTCACGACCTGAAGTCTGTTACAAGTAGACAGATGGAAATTGGCTAGCTCACACCACATGTTCTTATACCAACTAGAAAGGCATTTTAATAATCTCTGTGAAGATGGTGGTATCAACCCTTAACCGTGTTAGCAATAGGCAAGAACTACCTGGGCCAAAAGTTTAAGAACTGTAACTACAGGCTCTAAAAGATCAGTAGCCAAGTAATTTTCATCTTTACGATTTCTCACTGTCACTGAAATGGAGACACACAAGTTCATAGGCTTCTCTTGCTGAAAGCAGTCTTAGCTATCAACAAAAACAAGTCATGTTCAGGATATGGTGTCAGATGAAATACCTGCCTTTGCCACCTTTTCCATGATACCTGCAATCCCACCCAGGTACAACTAATCCTGAGAGAACATTCATAGCTTACTATTATGAGCCAAGAAACACCTAATGACATGTTAGGAAGAAATGAGGGGAGAAAGAAGAATTGGCTAGAACAGCAATCTTGACCTCCTTTAGTTTTAGGCCGAGGAGTCAGACAGCTATAGAAATAGGAAAATTTGTGTACATCCGTTAATTGAGGTTCACAAAAACCCTGGTGGCTGAAGTTCATTTGGAGAGCTCTAGACATTCAAAAAAGCGAGTTATCTACTGACCACCATGGGAGTACTAAAATCCACAGGAGCTCATTACCACGCCACATCCATAACTTTCACAGGATAGAAATATCTAAGGAACAACGTCTAGTCAATCATCAATCTTCCTTTCTAACCACTGTAAGGTCAAATGATTACACGTTGTGAAGAACCTTGGGAAGGAAACAAAGTGGCAGAAAACAAAAAGTATGCCAAGATCTCTATGCATGAAGTATATTAAGGGAAGAAATTACAGATTGGGAGTGCGTAGAATTATCTTCCAAATAGGCCTTACCTAATGTGTTAGTTCAGGGAATGGCATAAAAATATACAATTTTATGTATGTTTACGATTTCAGTTTTTACAATTTACAACAAACACTTATTTGCCTGTGATGAGATTAAATCAGAACTTGTCATAAAGAAGGTCCAGCTACAGAAGGCATCCCTTATTTCAGCTTTGAGAGCGTATGTCCTTTTTCTCCTACAGTCATGAATGTAACAGCTCTGTTGAAGTGAAGCTGTTCAGAACACACTATTTCATTAGTGACATTCCATACACCATAATATAAGCAAAATATAAATGATAACAATAGTAACTTCTTGACTTCTGTAAATTTACTGTCTCTGGAAAGCAACAAGTGAGGAAGAAGTGAGCATTAATAAAATGCTACACTATTGTATGAGCAAACCACTGTAACTATAACCGGAAGAAAATGTTTAAAAGGGGACCAATGGCATAAATGTGATGAAAGAGAAAACTTAAATTATAACCTCAAAAGACGTTCATAACTTAGAACTATCTGAAAATACAGATACTGCAAAAATGAATCGTCCTATCATATGGAAGAAGGTAGCGTTTATTTCTTTAAAGCATCATCTCAACACAGTGAAGAGTATAAGTTAAAGAATATATTTCTTTTTTTTTTTTTGTGAGGATAGGAAATACTTCTCTCATTGAAAATAGGTTTGGTTTAAATGACTTTTCCACATATCAAAGAAATTAGCAACTCAAAGTAGAAAAATACTTGAGATGGTAGTTACTGAATAATCTATAAATGTACTACAGTTGGTTTAACACAGGAAAATTTTTGGTACAATTTTGCATAGATTTTTAAAAACATAATGCCGTTTCAAAATTCAATTTCCCACCTCATCCATTTTAGATTCTGTTATTTCCATTTTGACATCAGTCTACATAACTCATTTAAACATTGCCTCCTCCCCAAAAAAGTATCATAAGGTAACCAAGTGGTGCAATGCATTGCTGGCCTTCTTTCAACATAAAGCAAGGCACAAATATTCACTGATTGACTGTAAAGAGTTGCAGGTGACAGCGTGTCACCCCAAGAGTGGATCATTGTTTCTGAAAAAAATTGTGTATTGTGGTCATTTAAATTGGGTACCTAAGAATATGAAAATTTCAAATTAAGTTTTCCCTACAGCTGGGCCATTGTAAAGTCTGTTCTCTGGACAAGAGTGACTGACATCTAATAAAATTGGAAGCCATGCTACAGCCTTTCCCACAGTCACTGACTGAGCACTGGCACAGCTTGCCCAGAGAAGCAAGTTATCACCCTGGGAGATACTCAAAACCCAGTTGGGCACAGTCCTGGGCAACCGGCTGTAGGTGGCCCTGCCTGAGCAGGGGGAGAGTGGACGCGGTGACCTCCAGAGGTCCCTTCCAACCTCGATGGTTCTGTGATTCTGTGCCACAAATGTCAGCACAAAGTAAGTGACAGGATTTCTCTCTCTGAATCAAGGAGTTCTTAGATAGCTCCTCTGTCATGTGGGACTGCATCTGAAAATCCCCATAGCAATTAGTTTCTTTGCATTTCTGTCACCTAACTTATTAAATATATACTCTGCTTCTCAGTGTTGGTATGTGACTCTCTTTGTCCCTCTCTCACAGTTCTACCACAGTATTCTATTTAGATATAGTGAAGGATTAAAAAAGGAGACAAACTCAGACATTAAAATCATTAGAACATTATAAGAAATGACATTTCCTTAATACTTCTTCATACCTAGTTACCTCACAATTAAAAATTAAACCCAAAAAAGGACCATTTTAACACTTCTGACCCTGTGAGTTACACAAGCTTGGCTCTAAGACTGACAAAAGCATCTCCCAGTGCAGCAGCTGATCTTGATTTCATGAGATAGAGAGTTCTCTACTTGATAACATAACCTTTGCAACAGCCTTAAAACTGCTTCACCGTCTATTGACTGTTGTGCAAGATGAAGCAGGTAAAAGCAGTGAAAGTCACAGCAGCCTTCTACTTCGTACTTTTTAAAGTTCAAATGTAGTCATTTTACATGTTTGAGAACTTACCACTAAGCTGCTATCTGGGTAACTGATTTCTTGTAGAATTATAACAACTTCGTAGCCCCTTCATAGTACCTAAGTCCTCTGCATCTGGCTTCCAGGCAGCGATTACAAGTTCCGCAGAACGCTTTGGCCGTTTCTTAATAATGTCACTGTCCCCATTTTCCCACCTCCTTGTTCAACTCAGCTCAAAGAAGAGGCAGAATTTCTTACCAGATCCATTAATTAAAGACCAGTAAAGTATGGCACAACAGCATTTAACTGGCAGAAATAATGCAGAACTAAATTGGAATCAGTGGCAATATTTCTTGGGGCTTTATCCTGGACTATGGGGTCATCTCATTTTGAGGTACGAAACTTTCTCCTCTGCACAATTAATCTTCTTTCATTCTCTTGGCATTGCTAGTACTTTTCTTCCTGTTCTTCAACATTTTGCCTATAAAGATCATTGCTTTGGCCCTAAATGTTTTGAGCGCCCTTTCACCTCCTCTCCTCCCTGCCCCATCCTCCCTTTCTCTATTCCATGTCTGCTGTCTACTATTTAGATCATTCAGCAACGTACAGAGGTGATCCATCTCAGTGATATGTTCGCAGCTGAATGAGAACCCGCCAGAAAACACGACCAGAAAACAAAAGTGTGAACTGTACCATTCACCACAATGGGTATTCTCATTTCCACACTCAGAGTTCAAGAGTTTGTGGCCCTACACCACAGACCAAGTATGGTAGTTCTCAGTACTGCACATGACTGCTTCAGACATCAAACCTTTTTCTTTCTAATCCCTGCTATGCCACCACAGATGAAGGTATCCACCTTCTTGTTTTATTTTTTTTCTGTATTCAAATTACTGAATGTGAAAACAGCCAAATGTCTCCTCAAAGAAAATCCTGTATTAGTTGAGGAACGGTACAGGCCTCTTCCTTCACACGAGATCCGTGTTTTTTTGCAAAGTTAATCATTTTGCAGAGTTCTGGTCAACCTTGTTTTTCAAAATCCATGCTTGGAAAAGTTCTCAGTACCAATAAGCATTATGATACACCTCAGCTATTTTGTTGAGTATACCTCTAAGAAACAAGTCTGGAAAAGTGAGAAGACTGATCTCTGCATTGCTTTAATACCCAACCACCTCTGCACTGTATTAGCACATCCTAAAACAGACAGTGAGCAATTAGCAATAGAGACAAACACTTGTATCTTGAGAACTCTCTGTTCAAATAAACCCACATTTAAGACAAGTTAGACCTACCAGAGCTCTGCCTAAGCATAATAAATGTCAAGCACTTGGGATTTTAATGTTTAGAACAATCATCTTTTAAGCTATAAGCAAATGCCAACCTGAACTCTAAGTGAACTACTGCTCTACTGAAACACTGCTTTGCCTATTGTCCTCATACACTGCATTTAAAATGACTGCATGAGAATGTGAAGGTACACGGACTTCACTCGGCTTGCTCCGGAATGAGGAAAGCTGAGAGAACCCAGGGAACAAAGGGAAATTACCTGCAGCAGCCACTGTAGAACAAACAACTCCGTTATAAATATCCCACACTGGAGGAACTATATTACTGTGGAGGAATTATATTATTAAGAATGGCTACTTCAGAAGCTATTCTACAATAACCATTCAGTCAACTTCCCTGTACAGAAATGCCAAAAGCTAATTTCTCTCAAAGCAAAATTAAGCCCTAAACTTAGAAACAACCACCCTCTCAAGTCCTGTTCACTGGGCCCATACACCGAGCCCACAGAACCCTCCTGCTTGTGCTGTTTCCTAATGGATAGAGCTGCAGAGAACACAAAGTGCTTAGGAGGTGACACAAAATTACTTCTGGGTGCCATCCTTCCCAACAGTTTGCAGACCTTTGACATGACTTTCCTGTCACGTGTCTCGTCATATGGCAGAGACGGCGCAAGAAACCTGGAGAAAGGACAGGCCAAGAGTAGGCTTCATCAACTGTTCTGACACCACTGTGCCTGTTTTGGCTATCCTCTTCCCTGGATGAGCTGTAGCAGGAGGTGGACTTTGGACAGGACTTGCATGCATGTGATTTATTGCTTTTGTGCAGTAAGGCCTGTACTCAGGGGACAAACTAGTTCCCTCTACTGTAGAAATATGGTGGCTAAGACCTGTGACAGGGAGAGACTGTGGTATGTATCTCTTCCTAGCCACTTCAAAAATCTGGTACCAGAAAGTCTAAATGCCACTGCTCACTATAATCCTTCCGTAACAAGAGAAGGAACTTTCTAAAACTCATGAGCAACTTATGATTTAATCCACTGGCAACACTATATAAATCGATATTTCATTAACATATAAATATTACTTTGAATATACTCTGGAGAATCTTAGAACTAAGAAAATTTTGTGAAACTACTTTTTTTATAAATGAAGCCCAAGATTGCCAAAATTCTCAGCTAAAACCTACAGGAAACACAAGCACTCTAACTTGCAAAGTCAAAATCTTAAGCTCTATGAGGACTCTGCTTTCACATTTCTATTCCTGAGAAGCGGGCTGCCTAAGAGGACATCTGGAAAAAAAAACAAAAAACAAACCTACAGCCCCACAAATAAACACTGAGAACTGAACCTATGTACAGGCCTTCACATAGAGCAGAAGCCTCCACGTAGGTATACACTGGACTGAAAGAACATTAAAATTGAAGAGCACTGTGCACAGAAGTTAGGAAACACCAGAATACTTCCACAGTTTTAATTTAGTGCCTCTATGTAAATAAGTCATGATACTATTTAGTTGCATGAATACTCTATTTATTTTAAGGGACAGAATGGAAGTAGTGCTCACTGAATAGGTTGCCATACAATAGATCTTTTTATTTTCATTGTATTTAACATAAATATCCCTTGACACTCCTCAGACTGTGCTCCAAATAAAATTATTACTGTCTGCATATATATTCTATAGAGTAGTCATTGTTTTTGTATCCATGTAATTCACAAACAACAATTTCCTTCCGCAATTTTCTTACAAGACTGGATTTTATCCTGTTCTGAAGAAGAACAGGGAGACCCAGGTTAAACACAAAAGGGTTCCATGATTTTAAATTTCTAATTTTGTATATATAGAATTTGAAAGACTTTACAAAGGAACACATACTAGTAGGTAAACTAGCTCCGCAGAGGAGCAGCTTTACAGGTTAGGTTTCAACAATTTGGGAAAAGTAAACCAAATGAGAGAGGTCTGAAATGGATGTTCATTTCTGCTTGCAAACAAAACCAAACAAGGAGGAGTACTTGATTCATGTTGGACTAAGGACTCAAAAGTAACATAGTTCTTTCAAACAACGGGGCACTAACATAGGAATTACTCATATATCAAACCAAAGATCCATTCAAATCAGCATCCTGTCTCTGACAGTGGCCAAGAGCAGGCATCTTGGAAGAGAACAGGGTAAGCATACAGCAGTAGGTGCCTGGCATATTCATCCAGTCTCCAGTCCAGGAATTACATGAAGCAGAGTCTTTGTGATTAACATGTACATATACATATATATCATGCATCCTTTTCTTCCATGGACTTTCTGAACTGCTTTATGCATTTCAGCTTTTAGCATCCAGAAGATTGCATGGCAAAAGACTCCACAGCTTACTCACAGGCAGCATTAAGCACCACCTCCTTTTGTTTGTTGTGAACTTGCCTTTTTCATCTGATGGCCTCTGCTGAACAGTAACAAAAATTAAGGCTGCCCTCCTGCAAAGAGGCAATGATACTGACATGAAGAAATGAATGAGAGGCTTCACATCAGCAACTTTGTTTATTCTACTGTTGGGTGATTGGCTTATTTTTTTTAAGCTCCCTTTTGACACGCTGACTTCATGTGATCCTCCAGGAGAGGATATTCTAGTATTTAGAGAAGAAGAAACATTCTCAACTCTGCAACTGTATACATGCCAGCATATTTGTTATTGAAGGTTTTATCTTTTTCTAATACACCTTTAATATTCTTCAGGAGTTTTCCTACCACATTGTAACTCTGTCCAACTCTTCATCATAAACCTGTTGCTTGAGAAACACTGGTCCAATTCAAGTAGTTTGGCTGATGATTCAGCCCAACATGGTATTTATATTATGCCAAATGAGTAAGTGAAACCAACCAGCTGAGCAATCAATACTTAACTATTGAATATTTAATAAACCATATTTAAAGCAGAGGACTAACATTTGTTTTAAAACTGAAAAAAATTACAATTTTATTAAAATATTCAAAAGAATAAACCACTCATTTTTCATAGGACACCAATGCTGGTGAAAATGTGCCATGGCTAGGGTTCTGATACTTCTTTTTTCTCTCCCCCTACAAATTTACATTTATTTTATGATTTTATGCAATTATTTTAAGGTTATGCGGTTTATAAGTTCTCTAATTTAATTAAACCCCTGCCATTTAAAAAGAAGGAATATAAAGACAGGGTAAAATGTAGATCTGCTTTTTTTACGATCACGGTGAAAGTTCATAACAGCTCTTGAAATAGCAACAAAGAATGAAGTGTGAATATTATTCCAAACAAAGTTTTAAACACAACTACTTAATTCCAGCTATTTAAGCATATTTCATCTAGATGACAGGCCCACACCTGTCCTTCAGTTCCCAGTGCAACCTGTGAAAAACACAAATACAAATAGAACGCACTGTTTATACAAAAAGTTCTGTCAAATTCAGTAAGTAAAAAAGCATAAAGGAGAAAACTACTTTATAAGTCATGGTAATCTCATAATATAGACAACAGAAATTTAGTGACATAAAGTTTAAACTGACATGATTTTATGAAAGTCGTTCCATTAAACATGCTATAAAAGAACCTCTACGCTCACATTTCAGAAGGCTTCAAGCAAACTCCAAGTACACACAAATTACACTTTATCTTAGTTTTTAGCTTCTAACATGCACTAGAAATCACCAAGTTTCCCTATTAAAGGGAAATGTTTGCTGTATTCAAGAGCAATTATTTACCTCTGCTGTCGGTTTTCTGAAGGGTTTACAAAACAGTTGAAAAATTAAAATTCCACCAAAGTAAAAATCAGATTTAATCATAGGCTGCTTTTTAACAGTAAGCTTTGGTCTTCAAGATGAGCGCAACTTGTAAATGGCTGCAGACTATCACTCATCTGAACTAATGCGCTGCCACGTTTAGTTTAAAAAACAAAACGTGGTTAGTCCTAATTATAAGCATTAAATAATGAAAATGCTGTCTGTTTTCTTGCTATTAAAGTACCCATTAATCCAAATCTGTAAAAATTAAGAAAAAATTATTTTGTGCACAGATGTTTTTCAAGAAATATTTCACAGAAACCAGTTGTGATATGGAACCACTTTTACCAAAATTCCAATTCCAACTGAACACAAAGGATTCCAAATCTGCTGACACCAGGGTTATACCTGGTCAAAAATATGCCAGTGGAAGTAATTTTCACCATTACTAGTAAATGCTAGGTGGTATCAAACCTCAGACATATATTGATACCTATGCTAAGGGGAAGGGGGGGGGGGGGGGGATTTAAAAAAAAAAAAAAAAACATGGAACCTATGTAGATGGATTTACACAGTTAAATAATTCATTAACATTACAGTCAGTTTTACTGGGTTGGACAGAAAGAACGTGAGTAGTTATGCAAAGAAAGCCCACAATTCGGACAGCTAAGGAAGACAGAGGGAGAGACTGGGGAAGAGGACTGAAGAAGGAAAACTAATCCATGATTGAACAGGAGAAAAAGCAGGTTTGGAAAGCAGCAAAAAAAGAAACAGACGCAGATTTAAGCAACAAAAATATTTTAAGATCAGATTTCCCAATATTCTTAGGCAGGAATGATATATAGGACAGAAAAAAATCCAGACTCAACTGTTACAGCTGAGGTGGGGTTTGGTTTTTTGATGTGGGGGGTTTTTTTGGGAGGGGGGAGAGACATGTGAATACACCATTTTTAAAAGGCAAGTGTGTGTTCTAGAAATAGATTATTCTATATTCACACCAGCTACAGATACTTATCTCAGACACAGAGGTTATTGCATTTTAGGAAGTACTGATATTAAGGCTGACTTTATTAATGTTCCACAACTGTGCTTTCTACATAAATCTGGTTATTTTAATACAAGGCACTTAAATCAAAAAAAAAAAAAGAAAAATTACGTGGGGAAAGAGCGAGAACAGCCCTCTTCCATCTACACAGCAGTCTTTCCTGGTTTCAAGCTATTCCAGTGAAGATTTTCTTTTTTTTTTTTTTAATTACCGTGGTGGATGTATACACACACATTTTTTAATACCCACATACGCACCCAGGTGCACGCACGCACACATCCATTCGCGCGGGCAATACGGGGAGAGGGCGAGACTGAACAGCAGTCAGACCCTCCTTGCGCTTCTGCTCCGAAAGCTGTGCCTGCCCGCAGTACGCGGGCGCTGCTGCAGATCATTAACTGCTCATTTATCAACGCCGCTCACCAGGCAACACAATGCAGCAGAACGGCGCGCGGAAACCACCCCGAACCCCAGCAACAGCGGGTAATTAGCATAGCCTACCACTAAAAGCCCGCCGCCTGATTGGGCGAGCTCGTCGGCCGAGCGGCCAATCGAAGGGGGCTATGCAAATCGCAGCCCTCAGTTGCCAGGGTAGAGCTGCTGCCTATTGTCCAATCGGAAAACAAGCAATAAACAAGAAATGCAATTGAGCTTTGTCACATTTTCAAGTTGTTGTTAACACTTTCAAGTTTAAAGCAAAATTAGCTCCATCTACCGAGGATTAGACTCATGTTCTACATTTCACCCCCACAGCAAGGGCAGGGCAATGCAGTAATGAGACACGGGGATTACAGCTAAGCGCTGCATTAGGATTTAAACTTCCCTTCCCGCAAAATAGCTCTGCTCCGGGACGGCCTCAAGAACGCGCTTGGAAGGGCTGAGATGTTAAAACAGCCCAAGAAGATCGTATTCAAACACCCTCAAGCCTAATACCGCTCTCCTAAAATTCTTCAGACGGTTTTACACAACGGTTAAGAGCAGGAAAGTTCCCTTTCACTGGCTCAGTTATATCGCCTGATAAAATTATATGGGCTGCTGTACTGTATCAGATAGTCCATGCCACTTATATCATTCCCTTTTTCCCCAGCACTACATTTTTGTTTGTTTGTTTGTTTGTTTGTTTTTAAGGAAGAGGCTAAAGAAAGAACCTCCTTCATTATTTACCCTACTGACGGATTTCAAGTAAATGAGTTTCAGTTCATTTGACCAAACTGAACCACCAATAAAGACTGAACATAAGAAACTGAAGTATCCCACAAGAAATAAGCAATTTTTGCCTACCGATTTCAAAAATTAAGCTTATCTGAAAGAATATCTGCCATTAAGTGTCTCTGCCTGTGATACAGTGTGAATACATAGGGGAGTACAGCAGCTACTGACCATCACCACCTCCAGCGCTCCCCAGGAGGTTCCCTTCCCACACACGGATGTGTATTTTGAAAACCAGCATTGCTCAGCCCCCTTCCAATGAAGTCTCTAAATGCAAAGACTGACAGACTTACTCTGGAAGCAACTGTCTCTCTCTTCTAAAGCAGAACGCAGCTGCACAGCCTCGCTCTACACCGCGGCGGACGCAAATGATCCTGTGCATGTTCTACTTCACTTTCCACCGCCCGACAGCGATGTGAAAGTGCTACTGCAATTCACTCACCTGGGAGACTGGTGGTTGTGTGTTTCTCGTTCTCGAGTGCCTGCGGAAGGTGCCTGACACTGGCAACCGACATCTCCTGCCCAGGTACACACCAGGTACAGGATGTCAAGCAACGGCAGCAGCCTCTCTGTCTCAGACCCTCAAAGGATCGTGACACGATTCTGCCCGCCGATCAGCTAAAGGAGGGCTAAGACTTTCTGTCAGCCACTAACCTGGCTAAAGAGGAGAGAGGCTCTGTATTTCTTCATCAATCTCTATGACACTCGAAACTTTTCAGATCTGAATCACAGAATCTGCTTTTTAAAAGTGCCCAAAATGTCAGCTCAGCAGTCTGATGCTAACAGAAATTACAAGTTTAGAAAATTGAACAACTTCATTTTGGAAATTTTATCAATAGTAAAACTACTAAAATATTTCCTTGTATGTCCTAAAATACATACAATTATCTTAGTATGTGCAGCAACCCCTCTGACACATACGAAAATCGAGTCCATCTGTTCTTTATCTTATGTTCGCTTTTTAAACTAAATTACTGCTTTTTGATTTATGCTCATCTAGCAAACCCTGTAACAGCACAGCAGCACCAGCAGTAAGCAGCAGCAGGGTGTTATCTGACCATAGGCTTACAAGATTTTCCAAGCAATCCAGCCTGGGCTGGTACCTTGCAGCACTAATCCTTCTCCTAGTCTGCTGAACTGTCCTCTCAAAGTAATACTTTTATCAGCAGTTAAGTAAGAGTTTCTTGTATTGGTGCAGTGCCTTCTCTTTTCCCCACCTCTGAAGAGAATATAAATAACATTACTTACAATTTTCAGCTTACAGTGCAAAACTAATTAAAGACCGAATACAAATTACCTGCTACATGGCAACACGTCAAACCATACGATCCACACAAGAGGTGAAAAACACCAAATATTTTGTACCTAATCAATACCTGTGGCTAACAGCTAGCCTAATGTCGAAACATCACTTTTCAGATCCCACATGCATTTCCAGCTGAACATAATATAAGGTTAGCATAAATATCTGAATAATTTTTAAAGCTCTCCTTTAATCTATTGTCCAAATACATATATATTAAAAAAGGAATCTTTTCCTACGCATAAAAACCACCAAGGGAAATAGAATAATTCAAGTCATTTCCCATTTGTAGTTACTGAGGCACAAGATATATTTAAACAGTTGGTACAGAAAAAATGGAAAGCATCTACCATATCAATGTACAGCTAGCATGCCAAACCATTAATGTAAGAGCTAAACAAGGGATGAATACATCATGTGCAATAGTCTCACATGATATAAATTATTCAATACCTGACCAAAGAAAACAGCTTTCAGGAGAGAGGGGGAGGATCTGAAAGTACTTTTGTAGTTTGAATAAATACAGTATTACGAATTGATGAAAAAATCTTTCTAACTCTACACCACAGTTAAATAATCACATGTATTTTCAAACTATTTCACTATGTAACGTCAATCCTACTTGTATTCTGATGCTTACCATAAAGGTAGATTTCATCTGATACAGTGCTGAAAATTTTAAAATAAAACCAACTGTAAAAATGAAATTATTTGGTACATAGGCAAGCATGTATTTTCAGAATTTCTGCTATGTCCCCTCCTTCCACTTACAGGATCTGGATAATGCATAGCCCTATTGATACTGCAACTCTTTTTGCTTTACTGATTTCAAACTGGCTTATACAACACTCTATTTGGGATTGCTACGCTGGCAAAAAATTAACATATCATACACTTAATTCATGTCAAACAGAAGCCTTTTCTAGACTTAGATACACAGATAGAAGGCTTTTTAAGTAACAAACTGAACAACAAAAAAATATCTACCATTACAAATTACACCTCGATTATGGGGAATCTGCTGGTGTAATGATTCCATGGAATGCCTTCAGTGGCTGATTTCATATATGATCTTAAAATAGTTAATTTCACTCAAACATAAGTTTATAGTACATACTCAGTTTTGGCCACTAACAGAGCAGTTATGTTGCACTTGGAGACAGTTCACTGTTTCTATACTTTGTATTAAAACCAGAAATTCTGGTATAGTTTCTAAAAACCAGAATACTTATGAACTCCTAGGCATGCTGTCCATATTAATCCATATTATAGTTCATAAAAATAACAACATTCGAAAAGGTTTTTTTTCCTAACTCCAAAGTAGACTGGAAGCACCAGAACTATTTTCTTCTATAAAATATTGACAAGCTGCAAATTGTAGCTAAATCATTTTTCTGCTGTGTTCTCAACAATTTGATAACCGATATTCTGACACCTGCATTTTACAATAGCCATCTCAAGCCAGTCCTTACTTCCTGACAAACTGCATTCAGACTTAAGTCATTAAATAACAAATCATTCCCCAGTAAAAACTTCTAAAACTTTTCTGTATCTAGGTACTGCTAATCACAGAGAACTCCAACTAAAATCAGAAATAAACTCAAGCTTTCACACATACAGTGAAACCTCACAATTCCAAAGCACTTACGTGAAAGACCCATTTCCTGCCCTTGTAATAATTTCTGTATTTAGCATACACACTTTTAAGTTTAAGTAATTACTTCTTTTTATTTGTCTCACATTGAAGTAGTAGCTTTCAATGAGAAAAAATTTAAGTATGGTTGAATACGTACTTGCAAGTAGCACCCACCAAAAGACAGTGATGCTGGGTTTCATTAATCCAAACAGCAATATGACCCCAAAGCAGGGCTCACTGTAAATTGCATTCATTTCTCTCAAGTAGCACAAATTTTAAAACAGAAAAATTTAAAACAAAACAAAAAAATAGCAACAAAAAACCCACCCACAAAACAAAACAAACTGTATCGCTATTCCTTTAGGATAATACTATGATCTAAGAAAATTATTTTTTAAGTGTAACTCATACATTTCCTTCAAAGGCTTTACTGTTTCTAGTATAAACTAAGCAGTATGTATTAAAAAATTACAGCTAACAATTAAAATTGTGGGGGTTTTTCCCACCAATAATAATGATGAGAGCAATGCCACTCAAGTACCAGAGTTGTGCAAATTTAAACCTTTAAGTTTTGTCTATTTCTTCAGCCACATCCCTCTATAAATCTTATTCTCAGGTCACAAAAACTCTGTAAGCAGAGATTGGAGTTCATGTTTGCCATGACTGGGCTCCTCCTTTCCAAAGAGTGCCACCTCTCTCTTCTAGGGACATTATGGAAGATGCATAAACCAAAGACAACATGTTCCAATTGCCATGCTTAAACTGTAACATTTAAGCCTCTCTTTCCATCAGTCTCTGGGTTTTACATGCCAATGCTCAGAGCAAACTACTGAAAGCTGCCGGTCACATGCATCTGCAGCATCAATATGGGGACCAATGCAGAGATACAGAGGTATACTCTGGACACCAGAAAAGACAGGTTACTTCAAAGGGGATGCAGAAATGGGGCAGGGAGGGAAGAAATCATTCCACCATTCCCTGAAGGATATATATAACTATGCCAAGGAAAATCTGACCAGATGGCTAGGCATGGTTTTGGATTTGGTTGGGGTTTTCTTGCCTCCACAGAGGTGCAGAGGGAGAAAAACATTCCACCTAAGGAAAGAGACTTGTATGTTTTTAAGGAAAGGGGATTATGTAAAAATATTAATGGGATCCAAACACTAAACAAACAAGCAATTCTTCAAGGTTCAGCTAACAACTGTGTTCTGTGAAAAGATCATCACAAGTTCAGTTCATAGCATAAATGCTAACGAAGTTCTAAGCCCTGCAGGCTTTTAATTCTTACAGAGTTTCAAACACAACTGTGCCAGTGGTCTGGTCAGAGTATACTTCCAGTTCATAAGCACATACTGAACATTACATTTATAGGCACCAGACACAACTGCACTGTAATGCAAAAGAACCACGATCTCCTAAAATGCCATGTTACCAAGGGTCTGGGCATTGCAAGTCAAGAAAAGTGAAACAATTAACACATGATCTCTTTATCTTAAAAAGTTAGGTACCAATGCATTTCAAAGCTTCAGCATTACGGTAAATTTATTTAAAAGTGCGTTCTCAGTGAAGTAAGAGAATGAAACATAGTTTTACCTGATTTAGAAACAACAAAATCTCTCCTTATTTATTTTTTTTAAAGAAAAAAAAAACAGAACAGGAAACTTTCTAATTCAAGCATTATTGTAATAAGGCACATTATCTCTTCAGCTCTATAGAATGAATGGGCATATATAGCCAAGGCTTATGAAACACCCTGCTTCATGTATGGCAGGCAGCTACCACAGTGAGGACTCTGGCAAACATATGCTTGAAGATGCACATTTTAACAGCATGATTCTTCTCTAGCAAGTAGATGCTAAGATAAGAGGGAAGAAATTTGAAGTGCCCTCCTCCCCATGACTGAAAAAGCAGATTTATTAGATTGAGGCCTATGTTAAGCTATTGTGGGAAAAGATGCTTGAAAAGGGGTATAGAAGGGATGTTACCAACAGCAGGGCATAAACTAGAGCGGTTATAAAACAATCTTCAAAGTAATAGGACTTTCTGTTACTACAGTGATTAATTTTGGGGGGAAAGTATAAAACAAGCATAGTATCTGTCACCTATAAGATGTCTGTAAAAGAAAATGAGAGCTGGGTAACTTAGTATCCTCATCCGGTAGACTGCCATTGAGCCCAACTTTTTACTAAGTGCATCTAAGAGTTTAAAATCCTTTCCAGAAAAAAAAGAGCAATATTGTTTATCATGCTCCAAAGCCACTGCAAAAACAAAAAATAGGGACTTGGTGCAGAATGAGCAGAAAAAAATCCAAACCACCTGCTACTGCTTTGTAACATCAGTCATTATGCCAAGCAGTGGCAACACATGAAGCTGCTATTTGCCAAAGCATCTGGGTTGAAAGCAATACGGTGTTGTTCGCTGGCATTTCTGTACAAGCTAGCACAAAACTGTTTCAAAATGTCAGTCAATCTCAGACAGGCTCTTCAAGACTCCTATAGGAATTTGCAGAAGTGCTACAATTCTTAGCAACTTCAGAGAGCCCTATCACGTACAAACAGAAGGCACCACAGGGGACCTTCCCTTCTTTTTCTCTTCTTCTGCCCCACAAAGGGGTAACGGGAGACTTCCTAACATCTCTAGAAACAAAAGGGAGTGGACAGAAATGGAAAAATTGCCTTTGCCATTATTTGCGAGAAGGAAACGTGGTAGACTCTTGAGAGTACCATGGTACCGGCCACCTTTAGCCAATAATCCAATGTTTCAAAATGTCAGCAATGATTAAACGTTATGCTACAAAAGGGGAATCATATGGTAAGGTAGAGCTGCACAGAGACTAATGATGAAGAGACAGTATTAAAAGGACTCAAGTCAGAGATAGCCTTCTTCATGTGCTGATAATTATTTCATTGTGTGTTCCACAACTGTAGAAACAATGGAGAATAACGTAACCTGATCTGTCTTCCTACATAAGCATGTCCCAAAGGCCACGGAGGGATTTCTCTGAAACGCTCATGGTACCAAATAGAGAAAGCAAGCCAAATCATCTTCTTGGGCATGAGAAACAAGTTTGTAGTAGCAATGAAGTCCCCAATCAGCTCCACTTCAACCTCCATAGATTTTCAAGGGAAGCAAAGTCCTCAGTAGTGAACCACTAAGCACGTTCATACTTGGTCATAGCACTGTGTTTTCTATAGATGCGGAAACTGTCATAAGGTTGGCCCAGAGTTTAACTGCAGAGACTTTGGTTTTGGTTGCATATGCTCTGTTTTTCTAACAACTTTTCTAAATGGTCTGTCTCTACCACACTCATGGGTACGACATTACAGTGAACGTCTCTTGAATTCTCAGTAGGCCTGAAAAACTTGGGAAACACCTCACAGGAGAAAGGGAGATTAGTCTTCTGACCACGAAGCAAATCAGAGGTCTGCACCTGGGCACACTGCAGACTAATGGTCAGGAGCCAACTACCCCTTCCCAAAAGGCAGAAGATTCAAGACACTTATCTGTCTGCTTGATTCTGAGGCTGAAAAAAGCTATCTGTGGAGAGAATCTTGAAACTTGCTGGTGCTCCTGTCTTGCCTAGGGTTTAAAGCTCCAATGAATAGAAGACTGAGCTAGATTGTGCTCATCATCAAAAAAGAGGCAGCATATCTTCCTGTCATAGGGAGAACCCATGAGAACACAAGAATATGACCTGATAGGTTCCTACAGCCTTGTTTAGTCTATATTGAAGCATTTCTCTTCACATTTTCTCTTCAAAGTTTCCAATATCCTATTTGAAGAGGGAATAGGAAAGAACTCTGCTGTGGGAAGCTACAATTCTTTTATTTACAGAAATGCAGGATCACAAAATTTCAGTATACTGGCTTAGTGATGACAAAGGAAAAACACTGAACTATCTAACCTTGACATGTTAAAGAAATAACAAAGTAAGTGAATATGTCTAGGCTAACGTGTGCCAAGTAAGAACGTAAACTTTGTATTAAATAGTATTATGGGGAAGTAACAGAAAACCCACAAACTCCCAAACAAACAAACAAACAAACAAAAACAACCCCCAAAAAATCATAGGCCAACTAAAGTCCCCCAAATGAAAAGAAACGGTTACACTTCCACTTTTCCCTTTGCACTTCTCTCTCTCACTGGACATTCTCCCGTCTTTCTTTATCAAGGACAATACAGCTATCATCATTTTTAAAGAAACCATGCATACATGTTTCTGCATATGGAACAGAATTTTTAGTTCTCAACACTGACCAAAATTCCTACTGAGATAATGTGGAGCTTTATCATTTGGTTATCACAGACACATAGCTGTGCAAACAAAGCTTTTGAAAAGCTCTTAAATAAGAATACAAATTTATGCATGTATGTCCCAATCTGTTTCTACTTGCCTTTGGTGTAACTGAATCTGCTGCCAAGAGTTAATCTATTTACTACTACCAAATATTTTTAATAGCTATCTATGTATATCATCTATAAAGTTTGCAGAGCTACTCTAAAAACTAGACTCAATTCCAAAACTGGGGAAAGACAGACACCTCCCCACTTTCTCTCTTTTTTTATGTTAGCTTGAGTTTCCCCAGCAAAATTCAGCTAGTTTTTGACAAATCTGATAAAAGCAGCTAATATTCCTTAATGGTGGTGCTTCATACTCCACTCTGCTCTACTCTGTTCAAACAAATAAGGAAAAACTTTATAAGAAACACTAGAAGACTTTCCATCTTTCTTCAGTTTATGTGTACCCAAAATGGCAGATAACTGAGTTCAGCTCATCCATTGGGAACAATTCATCCAAACTATTTTCTCTATGTTCATCAGCAGAAGGGGCAATTCGCCTGGAAGAAACGTGTGTGCATGTGCACGCGCACGCCTACTACTTTATTTCTGAGTTCTGAAGGAATGATCAGAGTCGCAAAGAATAAGGTTAGAATCAAGGAATGTAACTTGAAGAAAGATCAATAGTCCGTGGACCCATGCATACAACCCCCTTCTGTAATCAAGTAGATTAGATACTACAGCCATTCTGTCTACTCAGATGAGGAACTAGACAGACAGGATTTAATTACTGAAGGCCAGAAGCATGTGAGGCATACACATTCATCCTTAGAAGTTAACATGCTTGTCCTTTGCCCTCTAACTGTTCTGAGAGCCCCAGAATGAGCTGAATAAAAGAGACTCCCGACTCTTCAAAATTGAGCATATTGATGCTTCTCCATGGAGCACCTTATACAGACACTTCTAATAACTTTCTAAGGTATTTCTTACTTTCAAAACCTGATCAACCCTTGCAGATAGTTCCTATCTTTGAACAAGGAAAGACAGAAAGGACAGACAGACCTCTGTCAGAGGTCCCATTTATCCAAAAGGTGCAATACCTCTCTAATTACCTGGTCTTTAATGAAATTCAGCTGATTCATTAGATAAATAACCAAGAAGCTAATCTTGAAAGGAGACCAAATCACTTTAAGTAGCCTTCTACATAGACTTGCTCATAAGACACCAATTCACTCTTCTTTAAATTGATCAAAAGGCTTATCTAAGAGGGAGATTAACCATCTTCCTAATGGTTTACTGCAGCTTCTTGGAAAGATGAAGCTACTGCTAATCTGTTATCGAGGATAATGTGGATTTTTGATGGCAAAAAGATACTGCTAATAAACTCAGATCTCTGGGGAAAAAAAAAAGTGTGATACAAAGTAAAACAATAAAATACTGTTTTAAAATATTCTTAAACTATAACCAAGCTGTAAATCATGAGCAGGTGTATTTGCGCAAAGCAAGAATTCCATTCTCTTCTCTATCAGCCCCTTCCCCGAAAAAAATGGTAAAGTAGATTTTTCATTCACATTATACAGGCTATAGATCATGGAGTTACAGGACAGATTATTCGTGAGCTGTCAAGTGTTTACATGCATCTGAGTCAAATACCTGTAGCCAGAGTGGAAGACTTCAAGTAAAAAGACGTCACTATAGATCTGGCAGTGTTTTTAACCCAAATCATTGCTCTAGACGAAGTTAGCTCCCAAATTCTATTTAAGGAAACTGCCTTCTATTGCAAAAGTGGAGTATTCAGCTAGCTACGTTTTGGTGGCACTTTTTCTCAACAGATAGTGTCAGAATTTTTGCATTTGGATGGCAGCCTATAGAGTCTGGATTTCTCCCAAGAAAAAAAAATGAAGTTTTGCTTCTTGCCTTCCCCTGGAGCTCCACATGCCTCCAGACATAGAAGAAAACACCAAACAAACAAAAAACACAACAACTACTTTTTGCCTTTCTCAAGATTCGAACAGTTGTTGCCTGGGGCCTTTTGCTACCAGTATCATTGTAGGAATACAAAGCTGAACACAGCATTCTAAAATGAAGTTTCAGAATCCTCACTTGAAAATTGACCAATTGATTTGGGTGTGAAACAGCCTCTTTTTTCTGAGGAAAATCTCTTTTATTCAGAAGAGAAGTCACAAAGACCCATAAAGGCCATAAACTCAGCCTAAGCCAGACAACAAGAACAACTTTACAGATACAATTTGTCAGAAGATGGAAGAAAAGAGAACTTCCAAAGAAATCCTACAGGAAAACAACACAAAATTCTCTCAGGCTTTGTAAGTGAGAAGGAAGCAAAGCAATATTCCTGCAGCTCCAGGTCAGGAAAAATAAGTTATATACACACATATATATTTACATATATTATGTATACATAACAAAAGGTAAAACTACAGTGTTTTCTTTGTTTTGACCAGGAAGATAAAAAGCAATTTTCTTCTGAGACAACAGTAAGTCCAAAGGGAAAAGGATTCTACCCGTCCTCCTTTAAGGACTAGTAGACAACAACAGACTTAATAGTTCAGTAAACATGGAACTAGCAGCTGTGTGCATCTATACCAACAGATTCAGCTGGGCCGAGGAAGGTTCTATGATCCACTGTGTTCGTAAAACGTTAGAGCATTCATAGCATCCGTTCCAACTAGCACTCTTCCCCAGTAACTCCTGGGAATGTGTGGCAGTCAGCATGTTCCAGGAATCCTTCCCAATAGGCAGTTTTCAGGCAGCCACCCAGTTTTACAGGCTAGGACAGTTAACTAGCACAGATGTGTGCTGTTCCATGTGATCGGCTTCAGTGGCTGGGAACATTAAATTTACTAACAGAGAAGTGGGCCTTTTTGTCTGTGAAATTTTATTCTTAAATCTCTTCAGACTACATCTGCTCTTGCAGCTCTCTTTTGGAGTACTTTACAAATAGTGTCTTCTACCTATCTTGAGAAAATCTCCTTCCAAATAGTGAAAATGGCAAAACAGAAAAGGTGCAGTTGTGAATGCATTTTTTATAAAATACTGGGGTGCAAAGAAAGAGAAAGGAACACATGCCAAAAGGTGTTGTCTAAAAACTGCACTGCTTGCTTCAAGATTTTGTCCTGGTGAATCTGTTTCTTTGCAAGGTGTTTGGTTTAAAAGAAGCTAGTGCTCCAACCAGACAACTGGACACTGAGATCAAAGGACAGGAACAGCTAGTTGATAGTGAGGATCACCAAGTACAAAACACATACATGCAAAGATCTTCACAAACTAGTCTAAATTGAAGTACGCAAAACTACCTTTTATTTTTTCAGTTAGTTATTTATCAGAATCATCTTAATGCTAGAATCAAAGTTTTCCTTCAACATCTCAACATCCCAATTTTGAAAAACTGAATTTTGGAGAAAACTCCAGAGATGTGAAGGTTTAGCTTAGAAGAAACACTAACTTTTGTACACCACCTTCTGAGACGAAGCACCAGAAATAAATTATACGCTATGGATACATCGTTTTACTCAGGTAAGTCTCCAAGAATTACTCAGCCCTGTAAAATGATTACTTAATTTTACGGCAGAAAGTTTTAGAAATGTATAACTTATTATGAAGAAACAAGAGTAAGTAAATTAATAGATTACTGCTCCTTTACAGTCTTTAAGGAGTTAACACATAGCCCACTTAAAGCATCTCCTTAACATAAAAATATGGACCACTACCTAAAACGAAGTTGTAAATGAAAGTATGATGGATATCTGTTGCTTTTCACAGATACTTTGATAAACTTTAGTAAGGGAAATATTTCAAAGGGCAAACTCATCCTTTCATTCCAAGCTAGCACAAAGCCTCTGTATCACTGGAAGGTACAAAACATGGTAAACATATTTGTTTGGTTTTGTTGGTTGTTTTTTTTTTTTATTATTATTATTTTTTAATAAGCTGATCTATACATGTAAGCCAATATTCCACACTTACATGAAGATATCACTTACCAGTTTTATATTCAATCCAACTCACAGAGAAGGATCTGATCTACTTCTGAGGGACATTACTAGCAAGTCAGTACTCATACTAACGACAGGTGAAACCATACATAGTTTTACTAACATATAAAAACTTGCAGTCTCAGTTCAAGCCATCTAGGCATATTCAGTGACCTTGGAGGATCATGAAGATGGATGAAAGTCCTACTACAGATAAGCTATCATATAAAAAAGAATCCATCAAAATATGGTTGTATTCATCCCACTTCTTGGGCTTCTATAATCGCTGCTGTCTGTACAGGGCTCTTCATGTATTGCCAGAAACAGTTATTTATTCCTCTGGAATGGTGAGACAGCCCTGAGGAACTGTGGACTATAATCACAGTACTACAATACTACTTCTCTATTCAAATGCCTTACTGCCTACATAACCAGGTAAAACATCGCTTGTGTCCACAAACCAGGTAAGAATGAAATCAACTTCACCCACCTTTGCAAACACAATCCTTCTACTTTATTTCCTGGCAGAGTGCATCTATCGATCCTTCTACATTATATTTCAGAGGTAGTGTGAAAAAGTGGCAACTTCACTCCAAGATATTGGCCTCAAACAGGCCAGATGCACAAATATGAAAATTCTCTGTGATGCTAGTAAAGACACTGTGAGACAAGGCAACAATGCTGGGTGGTGTACCAAATTTTAGGTTGGATTCTCTGTTAACACATAAAGTGGATTCAATAAGACAAAGAAATAGAAGTCAGGAGTATGCAAAAAAGAAACCAGTTAGCAGAACCAGAACTAACCAGTACAAGTAGAACTTAATACTATGTTTGTATCCTCAGTTTTTAAGGGACCCTTAAGAACCAATTTGTTAGGAAAATGCAGGCACCAATAGCTTTCCATGGGGGAGGAGGAAAACAAGAACAAATCTCTCTTCTATGTCTGGAACAAAACTGCTGCCACCTGTTCCACCTTTACAGCAAATATGTTCAACAGCTGTCTCTATCTGCAATATACTAAAATCTAGATCTTCAAAGATATTTAGGTACTTAACTCAGCAAAATGTCAACAGGAGTTAGATGTAAGCATCAATGAAGTGCTGGGCCTCAGAAGCAAGCCTTCAGAATGACACTTTGGTTGATCAATCTATGTTGTGCTCCTTATTACCCATTGTTGCCAGGATAACTGAAAGGTCAAAACTGCAAATTTGATGTCTCACTACCACTCATAAAAACAAATGATTGTTTCTTGCTCTCTAATCTAATCATTGTCCGTAACAGCTTATCAACAAATATGTATTTTTGAGAATAGAGTGTCAAGATGAAAATCTGAGAACTGAAACATTCTCAGTTTTACGACATTTTCCAAGCTTTATTATGTTCCTTAGTACAGAAGGTTTTAACGAGACCCACTTAGATTATGTCTGAACTGCATCTAGTGACATAAAATGGCTGACAAGTATGTCCTTAAGTTGTCTTACGGAAATATCCAAGCTAATAAGCATGGATAGTTGATTGCATACTAAGACATGGAAACTATCATAAAACCTGGTAAGAGGGACACTTACTCCCCTACATACGATTAGGCAAAAAACTCCATCATCAAGTCTTAGTGTATCGTATGTTGCTTTGACAAGCTGGTAATATACCAGCTTGGCATACTAGTTAGGCATCAAGCTAACAGAACTTGTGGTCACCACTGTCTGGAACAGCATTTAATATAAACATGTTAAAAACCATATATGAAGCGATGAATTGAACTGAATAGGAAACAGCAGGCTGACTAGAAACAGAGAAATAACCTTTTTTAAGAAGTTATAATGTCCAATTTCATCAAGATTTATGAACAATATTTGCATAGTTCTTGCACTCCCCCCACCTGATAAAGTATTATCAACAGAATTCCTACCAAGAACTATCAAGTACTCAGGACTGGCTGTTAAGAGAGCCATCCTATGGCCTCTCTCTCTGTATCTTGAAACCTAACCCCAAAAGAATATAACTCTTCAGGGATGGAGGGAGAGGTCATTTACATCTGACTGCGTCATTTTTAAAATAGGATGCCTCCTACAAACATTTATTCCCCTGCTTATGGATTCTACACAGGATATGCTAAGGAACTACAGTGGTGCATGTTGAAGTTAAGCCACTATTAAGCTTGTTTAGTGCTAGGGCTGGTAAAAACTGATGAATTTAGGGTATTCTGTCTCCACAGATAGCAAATCCAAATAAAGCTATTGCTGTGTGCAATGAAAGATTTGCACCCTAGGATGTACTTTAGGAACGCAAGACTTCAGATGTGATTCTTAGAAAGCTCTAACAGGCAAGCTCCTGAACTAGTGTTACTGAGTTCAAGGGAAGAAGCTTCCTCTAGGTATAAACCAATGGCCTTCCCCCAAGAAGCACAGGGCTAAGATTCACTTTAAAGCCCATCTCCTCTCCTAACTTCACTCAAAAACCTCCCAACCCAGGCAAACAGTATCACTCCGTGAACACAGTTTGCTACTAAAAGCACACAAAACAGGACAAAAAAAAAGCTGTCTGCTGTACCGTATGATGCCTAAGACAGGAACACTCACACTAGCAAACACCTGAGCCAGTAAGTCAACATGATATAGCACAATGCCGAGACTATATTAGCAGCTCTAAATGCAGTCTAGCCATCCTATTACTGCATTACCCAAGAGAACCTTTACTTTTCGTTCACAGACTGAACACTGACACCACAGGGGCTTTTTCATTACAGCTGCTCATTTGATGACTTTAAGGGCTATAAGAAAGATTCTATATTTGTAGTGTTATGTTCATTGTAGACCTTGGGCATTCTCAGTGGACTGACCAATAATTCTGGAAATGTACACTATTTTTTATAATAGTTAAGACTGTAATTCTTAATCTGAATTTGAATTTTTTGTTAAAAATCAAATTTTTCTCAAGTCTAAGTGAGTCTTTGCTCTTAGAAATAGGTAGCAGAAACAAATTTCAGCCTCGCAATGTAGCTGCTGGAGCTCTACTGTTCATTAAAAAGAAACGTCCTCGTCACTTAATACTTTGTTGAAGGTTACCTCAAAAAAAAGTTTTTAAAAGAGGACCACATAAATCAGGACACAAAATGAATAGAAATTACTTTTCCAAAATAGTAAAACTATAGATGTGTATCTTTAAGATACTTTTATTTCAAGCATTATGCAGCCACATAATGCTTTTGAAATTGCAACGCTCCTCTGAATCTCCTATCTTGATGGTCCACTGAGCTGTCAACATCTCAACTCCACCAACACAGGAGAGGGAAACTCGGCTGCAGTGGCTGGAGCCCGGTGTCCCCCCCGCTCCCTGTCCTCCTGAAGAAACAAGCTGCTGTTGACTACTGCCACCCAATGCCTCTGTGAGCCCCACTGAGCGCTCTTATGAACAGGCTAAGAAAGAATATTTCAATTACTTTTGCTGCAAAATACAAATGAAACTTCCAGACGTGAAAAAAAACTAGACAACTACTAACAGGGCTTTCTACAGGAATTCACACCTCTCTCTCTTAAGAGGAAGAGAGCTGCTCTCTCTTAGGAGGAAGCAAATTAAATAAAAACAGAGGCCTCTAAAGATTTTCTGGTTTAGATGCTTCAGCCTGTTCCTGAATAACCAAAGTAGCATTCTCCACCAGGCTATACTTCCATGCCAAAACTCTGGAACAGGATTTTTGTCATTTGTTTCCTCTTAGATGAGGACTGAGGCTGAAAACTTGTATCTTCAATATCACGGGTACTAAGCAACTTTGGAGGAGGGGAAAAAAAAATCCCTTTTCTTTTAAATAGGCAACTTCTTTTTAAATATGGATGCATTAATCTAACTTTAGCTGTCCAGGTTTTCACATTTCTGATCTCAAATACAGAAAGTAGAGCATTAATCTAGTCTCTTGACTTCAAGGTTATCATTCATTGAGGTCAATGACTCCATCTCTGAAAAGCAGAACTTCCACTTTCAATATGATAACTGTTGCCCTTCAGTAAGCAACTGTGTTCAACTCGTTCCAGACTGCTTTCTCACAACTGCTGACAAAAAACTAACAGCCAGAAAGACAGCACGAACAACTCCTGCAAAGGGAGTTATCTATGTAAAAACAGTGGTTAACCCTAAAAGCATTCTTATTCATGCGAAGTGCTCATTAGCTATCTATATTTAAAACTTCCACTACTAATGAGCAACCCTGTCTCTTATGTTACTTTCTTGGTATCTTCTGTTTATGTTAAACTTCTGTTTATCTGCCCAGCCAAGACCTGAATATGCAACAAAAACTGCCTGTAACGATACAGTCAAATATGTGAACAAGTTACTGATGGACAGAATCAGTCTAATTGGAATAAAAATCAGAACCAGCCCATGCCATGCTTCAGCATGGAATTAGCACACAGGCCAAACGTTTGCCCCTCTACAACCCAGTTCTGGTTTTATGCCAACAGCATACCTCTCACAAAAGACACTCCAGGCATGCAATCACTTAAGTGGAAGCATAGATAGTACAGTCGTCATTTCCACAAGAAGATACAGGTAAGTGATAAAAAGGTGATGCTCCAGTAAGTTTCTGGAATTCCCTAGTAAAACCTAAAGTAGCTCTCAACAAACTAGTTCAAAGGCATATCAGCAGATCTGGTATAACGTAACACAGATGAACTTCCAAATACAGAGCAGCAATATTGAACACAGTTTTTTCTGACTACAGAATAACAGTGGGGGGTTTTTTGCTTTGGTTTGTTTTTTTACTACTGACACATATAAAAACATTCTTCAAAATAGCTACAGGCTCAATGAAATCAGTAGCTAAAATATTAGGAATATGAGATGAGAGGAACATGGCCCAATTTTAAATTTTCATTTTTCACTCTTACATAAAACTAAAACCTGAACACTTGCAAGACTATAAACTCAACCCAATCCAAGACCTTCCCAGAAGTCTTTACTCTGCATTTGTTATATTTTAATAAGCAATGCAGCTGGGATGGGGGGGAGGAAGGCAAGTATTTATGCAAGTATTTACTGTTCCATTGTTCTTGCACTATTCTTATTGAGTAGTATTGGAATGGCTTTTTTTTCTTTTCCAAACATGAACAATATTTTTTTGAAGTTAAGAGCAATATGATCCCTTCCAATGTTTTATCAAACTTCAATATACCATTTTCACATTTTATATCACTTGCTTGGTTCTCAACATCTCTGGTGCATTCAACATACTTTCATGATGAGAAGATTTTGATGTAACTATTATTTTGATCTGTTTTCTACATTCAAATCTACTCATAAAAATGTGAATATGTTAAAAAAATAAAGTTAATACATGATAAATTCTACCACACAATTAAAGAGAAAATAACTACTCTACACTTCTTTTTAATGATTTTACATGATCAAACCTCTGGATCAGTTTATACAGGCATAAGAATTGGACAAAAATACTATAACATTTACATATTATTTTAAGACACAACTGATAGCAGTTACCCTGTTTCCATGCTGCCCTTAGAATGCAGAAATGTCCCAAGCAACATTGTTCAATGGTCTTGTGGGAGATCTAAATCAGGAAGAGATATCTGTTGTGTTTTAATATAAAGTGCATCATCATCAAAAAGCAGTTCAGAACACGCAGGCTCTTTTTCCTTCCCTTCTGCTTTCAAGAACAATACCCCAACGATAACTGTTACCAGTTAATCTGCTCTGAGAGGATCAGCATGTGGTGTTAAGGAATGGATCCTTCTGGAACTTGTACTTTTGGTTTAGTAGATCTATACCGGTCCCTTATACTCTCAACTGAGATATGAGTCCTCTTCTTACAAAGGTTAAGAAAAGACAAGAAGCTTTAAGCTCTTCAAAAGCTTAAAGATCAGACAACTAATTATTTTTCGTTACATATTCCTAGGCTGCAGCTGACTAGAGAAATCAAAGCCAATACCAGAAAGTTCTTTGTTATAAAACCAATCCATTTTTATAAGGCAGCCTCCACAAAGAGAAGGAAAAAAACCTAAGAACCAAACCACAGTTACACTCTGCTTAACAGGTGCAGGACAAGATGTAGCAATCACTTCGAAAACATGAACTTTGAAACACAAGATGAATCCTTGCTTGCAAGTACACAGCACAATCCCACATGTGATGGTACTACACCATAAAAAGTGAACACTTGCTGGTATGATTATCAGCATAACTACAACCGTAACGGTAGTAACAGCATTGGCACTTATGGTTCCTTCCTTTCACAAAATGTCCTGGAGAGACTGACTTTCAAAGTACAAAGAAGTAAAAAAGAAAAATTCACATTCTGAAAATATTTTTTTATTACAAACCACATTCTAAGGCATGAACTTGTTATCACAACATGCATTTGTAATGCACAAGCATGTCTGAAATATACATTTAGCTTTTCCTATAATGCGCTGAACCCCCAGCTTTGCTTTTGCAGCGTTTCACAGAAAAGCAGTCTAGATCCTATAAAATCTACAAGTTAACAAGATTGACAAAAAGCAATTATTGAAAATCTTTCAGTCCTTGAAACAGTATCTTAAAGTGCCCTTCTCTATATGTGTCCTACATATCATAGATGCTAAGAACGGGGCAAAAAGAGAAGTCAGACATGCTGCAAATATGTTTTCCTGGTTAGTCAAATTGGAAAATAAGATTCAGTATCACCATTTTTTCATATTTTCACTTTTTTTTTCTAAGCAGTGGACCTTAATACATTTCTCTCTTTTCAGGGTAAGAGGTGATCTAAAATTCAAGTATTCCAAGATATAAAAAGTGAAAAAAATCCTCTTCCTCAAGAGGATTGTTTTCCCCCAGTTATGCTGTGGATAATTTTAGGGTTTTAGAGTAGGTCAGTTTCCAGTGAAATGAAGTGATGCCCATTATAACAAAGAATTTATTTACCCTATAGAAGCTTTCATCCTTTAGCCAAAGGTAGCTCAGACATTACCATGCATCTCTGATCAGCCACCCAGACCAGTCACCCTCAGAAGCCAAGCCTTGTTGAAAATGCAAAAGAACCATCCTCAACCACAAAACCTTTCAGTGCCTGGCCTGAGCTCTCACCAGCTACTTTGAACTTGAGAAAGATATCAGCAGAGTCATCATATGACTGTCACTGTTAGTGCATTACAAAATAATTACAGTACATTTTTTCATTTTAAGGCATGCAAATCATGTTTATTCTCAGAACCTCAGCATACTAATATTGGCTCTCCTAATAAACAGAAAACTGCAAATAAATCTTACTTGTCTAATTTCCAACTTATATGACACGTCAGAAGCCTGAAAGTGTTTGTCAAGGTACCACTGTTTATCACTCTGTATTTATCATGGGACTTACAAATAAAGAATTTGGGCTTTAGAAGATAGAATTACTACTTAAAATTCAAAATCTTGTATACATTTCTATTCTTCAAGCTCATAATTCTACAAGCTCACCATCATCAGAAAACCTGACCAAAACTGAAAGGGCTTAAGTTTTAAGTTTTAAATCAGATTAATGTATTACAACATGAAACTTAATTCTGTCAGTGTAAGATACCTAAGGTACTATTTCATAATATTCTCTCTCCTTTCAGTTGTGGGATGAATACTTTTAAAGCTTTCAAACCATTTTCTCAATATTTAAGTTGGGTTATATTTTAATCTGCACTGCAACAAGCAAATGACCTACAATGTTACCAATTGCAATGACTGCCTACTAGACAGAGCTCCACAAATTTGATGGGACATTGAAAGATTCAATTTTGAGACTTCAAATGCTATTCCTCTGGATTTATATATTTAAAACAAATGAAATATCCCTTCAGAATATTTTTTCTTACTCCTCTTCCTTGCCCCACCTAATTTTAGAATTCTTTAGACCCAGTTTTACTTGAGCTATCAACATACAACTTACAAACATTCAACTGAAATGAACGAATGTTTAGTTTTCACAGAATGAAATATCCACTTACAGCATCTTGGCCTTAATCCAACATAGTCCATGTAAATATACCCCTCTAAAGCTGTTTATGCATGAACAGCTGATGCAACTGAAAACTGTCAATCAGGAGATGATCTGCATGCATTTGTAAATCTATCTAGCTTTTTTCCCAGCCCCAAGGATTCATGGGTTTTAAAGCCGAACAAGCAAATGAAAGATCTGTCTTATGTGTACTTCACTGTTACAGGCCTCAAAATGTAAGTCACAGAACTGTTCATTGCTTAAATAAGGGCATTTGGGTATAAAGAACTACACCAATTTTCCTGTACAACCTAAATTTTATTCTACTTCTGCTGATCATGATTTTCGATGTCAAAATATTAACCATATTTCCAGCAAAACAGTATCACTAAAAATAAGCTATTTAATCTGCAAATATACTTGGCACTTACAGTATTTTGATTAGCAAAAAATGGAAGAATTTCCTAAACCATCAATTTTAAGAATGGCTAGTGACTTTCAAAGATGTTCAAAGATCCTATCCTCAGTTCTCGAGAAATCTCAGTAACTTGACATAAACATGTGATAAGGCATAACGAACTCTTGGCTATTAATTTTTTACGCTCTTTTTCAGATGGATCCATAACATTTCTTTAAAAGAAAGTTAATGAATGATTGAAATAGTCTGTCACTAAACAGGTGACATACATCTGTTGGCAAGTGGGGAGCATTAGAAGGGGGAAATAACAAACAAGACAAGACTAAAAGCAGTACATTTAGTTAGCATCTTTAAAAGCAACCCCCTTTTTTTGCATAGAACTTCTGAAACAATATTTCCATTCAGGGAAACCATTTTCTTCCTTGACAGTTGCAAGAGAGTTTGAAAGGGCAAAGAAAGACTTCAAAATTCCACAGGTTCTTAAATATTCTACTAAGGTTGGAACAACATAATTTTGGGGGTACAGAGAATGGAATAGAAACAAAAAGTAGATCAAGAACAAAGATTTTCCATTCTAAAAGCCCTTGAAAATAAGATCACCTGTATGCATCGTCTTCTTTCAAGTCTCATATCATCCTGCGGGGGTGTGGGGGACAGGGGGAGTCCAGCAGGAAACAACACTGCAAAATGAAGAAAAAAGAAGTAAGTGTAAATACAAATTAATAAGATAGCTAAAAAACTGTAAACCTCCATTCCACTAGATCCACATGGCGCTTAGTTCAACTCTAGCTCTCAAGTATAACCACAGAGCTAAACCAAGGAAGTTCCAACAGACAATGTAGGTTTCCAACAGTAAAAGTAGAGACAGACATTACAAAGACTGTCTTCCACTGACATCTATTGTTAGAAAAAAAAATTATCTAAATGTCAAAATTTCAGAGATTAACTTAAATTTCAACTGGTCATTGAATAGTTCTGAAAATTAAGGTCATCCAAAAAAAGCTCTTCTCAAACCTGCAAAAGTGAAATTACTGATAGTCACCCATCTTTGCAAAGCCCTTAGATATGTGGATTTTTACAGGACCTCAGAACAATATTTATAAAACACAACTTAACTTCTGTGCAATTTTACCAAATCAACAAACTATAGAACTGTAAGTGCACATAAATCCATAAATGTACAAGTCCATTTTTTCCTCATATCTCACATGAAATTGAGTTAGGTTCACCTTACACCAAATTGAAATATGCTCAGAAAAATAAAATTATAACTTTCTACAAGACAAAGAAATATAAAGACATGAGTTTCTAGGAAGAAATCTCTAACAGAAGTTAAAAAGAATGGTGGGATTACCAAAAAAAAAAACCAAAAAACAACACCCACACACACACAAGAACAAACCCTCACCCAAAACACAACACCCCACAACTAACCAACCCCTGGTCGAAGTATTTTTCAAGTATTTGCTTTTCACTTGTTCTCCAACAAAATATCATTAGTACTCTACAACCTATGAAAATATCAAAACCACTTACAAATTACTGAGAATTTTAGAGAACCTCTGCAAATTACCTAACAGCTCAAATTGTAGAGTCTAGATTATTACTGTTTAAACACCTCCTGATACATGTAACTCCAAAAAAAGGTGTCTAGCCTAAAATGCACTTAGATACTGCAATTTGAGCAGAAAATGTTGCAGTTCACTCCATTTCTTCATCAACAATGACTCTTTAAGCACTGCATATAGCCTAAGCCCAGACAGCTTTTCTGCCACCACACTGGCTTCTTCCTTGTGCCATGGAAATGTGACAGGCACACACAGACAGACACAGACACACACACACACAAAGGGGTGGCGGGAAGACAAGGAAGAATTACTTACGTGATACATGTAGGAGTATGTATTGCAGCGGTTCTATTGCTATTTTATGAGCAGGTGAATTCTTGCTGTCATGCCTCCAGAAGATGGAGGGGGCAAACAAAAACTGGCCATCCCACATCATGAATCAACAGCCTTAGATTTTCACTACTTAAGTTCCAGAGGGACCTAGAATGTCACTGCCATATCCACAGTAGCCATGAACTTGGCAAGGCTGATGAGTACTGCCTAAGGCTACACAAGATCCTACAAAGTAGGCACTCTCACGCCTAAATCGCTTCAGTTTGGATAAAAGATTCAGTCTGGTATGTATTCTAGGTGTATACATCGCACAGACAGACACTGTATCTTGCACTGAGCTTAGTCCCACTAAATTCAGCAGAAGCAGTCACTTGTGTTCAAGAACAAGAAAAAAAGGAAGGAAGAATAAACTCTTCTCTACACTAAATAGTCCCTGCATTTAAACAAACAAAAAACAGAAGTCCTGGAGCATCGGATATGTCCAGCCTACATGGGTATCTTAAGGCTACTGACCTACAGTCCCATTTTTGAAAGCTCTCTCTGGCCAAGATACTACAATTTTTAAAAAAAAAAAAAAAAAAAAAGTACCTATGGACACTAAGATTATAGAAAGCCTTTTTCAGTAGTAGCTGTAGTAGCTGCAAGGACTGAAGGCATCACTCTTTTGTCTTTACCACCTTGTACCTCAAATACAGCAAGGATCAAGGCCGGTTTCAATACTAAGCCAGATTAGTTCAAACTATCAACAAACACAGTTTGAGCAAAGCTAGCTGATATTCAGCCAAAATAGATTGTAGAGCATTCATACATTGTCTTCTGCCAGTTCTCCAATGGGAATGGTAAGCTCCAAAAGCAGCACATTAGTGCATCTCCGGCGCTTTACAACAGCCTAATGTTGTATCAAACTGACCGCAATGCTAGCAACGTACAGCACTGTCATGGGCAACAGACTACCAACTCTATTCCAAACCATGAGAAGAGGTAATCAGTTGATAAGGACATACTATCCAATAAACACAGAGACTACCAAGTTACAGCTACAAAACTTGAAATCACACAGCTGATTTTGTAAAAGCAGTAAAGCAACTTCATACATATGGGAACCTATGCTTTTTGCTGATTGGAAAGTAATTTAGAATATTTTAAGATCACTTATAATACTAATTCTGAAAAAGTATTTATCTTGCAAAGAATTCACAAAGGTGTAAGAAAGGAGAAAACAAACTGGAAAGGTAACACACATAGACCTGAATTATTTTAGAATTTAGAAGATGACCTTAAAGCTACCGGCAATAAGGAAGAGTTGCTGATGTAACTATAAAGTCATTAACAGTTTATTAACAGGGAATCAATACATCCACCCGCTTCATAGCTAAGCAGCAAAACATATCTATCACAAACCAATGTGTTTCTTCAGTCTCCTTACAACTCTCCAACTAGGGTGGAATTAAGATCCTGAGTAGAAAGGCAGATGTCTATTGTAGCACCATATTCTAACAAGGGCTCCACAACATACAAAGTAATTTTAAAACATTAGCAGAGGACAAAGACAATGAGTTACTGTGATGGTAACAGTATCACAGACACACAACATAAAAAGGCAACATTTTAAACTTGGTTGGTTTTTTTTTTTTTTAAATAGATACAACCAAATCGCATATAATAGCTGCAGGGCAACACATTAAACTCAGTAACTGAGTGTCTTCTGTTGTGCCTGTGCATTGCCAAGTTCTTAAAACCAAAAGGCCTTTTACATAGCCTGCACATGGGCTTGCTGGTTTAGATAATAAATTGATGATAAGAGGAGGCAAGAACAAATCCCACTCATCACAGTCTGTGAGATCATGACTAGGAGAATCCCCTTCGTAATAACATTTACTGGGCTTCAAGAACCCAGTTTCATCTACTTACTGGCATAGAACAGAAGTGAATTTGAAATAAAGGAGTAGAGGGAGGAGGAGACGACAAGAAAGGTGTTGAAAAGCAAATTATTGAAAGTGGTATAGCAAACAAAAGAATAAAAGCTTAAGTCTTTCATTTAAACAAAGAGAGCAGTTCTTAGAAATCAACTGTCTACAAAGCTACCATGCTAAAACTTTACTTCATGCTTTTATTTCCTATTTTAATTACTGTTGCTTTCTACTCTTCATCTTTCCTACCCACACAATGCTCCTCTGATCTCCTCAAAATACAGATAATGGGATTACCTATCCAAAGCCACTCCACATTCATGAATAATTTCAAGTGTAGAGTTCAGCTTTACTACAAAATGTTTAGTTAAATAAGCCAAAGATGCTGAGCACATTTTATCCCAGGTTATACTCCACTGTATTATAAAGATGGTGACTGTGAAAAACATAAAGCTTTCACGTATCTCTGACTTTTCCTTGCACCATAAGCCTAATTCACCTGTTAGCCTCTTTGAGGACCAGTGTTTTATTCCACTGTATTCCTTAAGAGCATCCACTCCTTCCTTCAAAACACTCAGTACCCAACTTATGTCAATAGGTTCACTGTAAATCAAAGTTGGTTTCAGAGCAATCATATTTGTAAAAACCAAAAAGTTAAAGTGCAAAAACCATTACTAACATCTCTCTGAAGAAGTTTCATCATCCTCCCCCATTTCTCTTCTTTGTGTTTGCCTGGATATCAATCAGATCATGAGTTTTTGCAAATGGGGACAATTTTATTATATATGAGCACAGTAGGAAGCCAGTTCAGCTGAATCTAGATGCAACAGAGCAGGAAGACTGATTTTTTAAACTATATTATTTCAGAAACTTAAGAATGTTTGTAAGTCTCATAATACGTTGCATATTTAGTTTATATAATAGATATTCATTTAAAGCATCTGGAGTTAAAAGATTCTATCCAATTCTATCCAACACAAGTTTGCGAAGTGTTAAAGGCAACTATCATAAACACCTTTAAAGAAAAGTCACATTTTCACTACAATTTTGCTTTAATTTTTAGCATATATGAGGAATTCTTTCCATGACAGTTTTCAGAATATCAACAATAGCACACCCAGGAGCTTGAATTAAAAGAAAAGGCTGCTGGGGAGGGTTTTACTTTTTACGTTTTACTAATTAAAACACTTTGCATATAGATCTATTTTCCTTATTCAGTATCACTATATTATAAGATTCAATATAGCACCTTTAGTAAAAAATTGAAAGATTTTGCAAACTAATCACAACAAAGTTCTGGAAGTTTTTCCTCTGTGACAAGGTTATTTTGTAATTTCTAAAGTCATACTCATGAAGTACCAGAAAAATCTCTGCATATCTCATGACTACACACACTGTTGTCAGAGATGAACATAATTCAGGTCACTGACCTTTGGTAAATGCAGGCAGGCCTGTTGCTAGCAACATAAAATATAAATACTTACTCAGAAGCAAAAATATTTATTTATTTACTAGGAAAATTATCCTGAAATATAAACCATTAAATTGAGATTATTAACATACTGGAATATAATGGATCTAGACATATATAAATCTATAGAATAGCAATTTCTTAAGCTCTTGTTATTCTGCATCTCAACAGCCTACTCTTGCAACTATGCACGACCAGCCAATGGTGTTGCTTGACATAAGACATACAGGGCAAAAGATTCACCAAATACATCAGATTTGGTGTATTATTTAAAATACTGCATAATAAAATGTGAAGTACAACCAATACTACTGGAATTTAAAACACATAAATAATCTCATGGGGTGCTAGGGATTGTCAGCTTCCAGGACTGGTTCCCAGAGAGACACAATTGAAGAATTCCAAAATCATTGTTCTTACAGCACCTAGCACATACAGCATCTTTTGTTACTAGATAAAATCCTGTGTGTTTAGATGTACAAATTAACATACATCTGAAAACCACACACACACACACACACGTATTTACTGCTTCTGTTCTACTTAGGACCAACAGATTTGATGTTATATATAAGAAATAATTCATGAGAATGAAAAGAAAAAAAAATCAGACTATTTCTTATACCCAATGTACAAAGTAGAACTCAGTACAACATCTCAGGTCCACCCACGAAATCACATACATAGAATTAAAAGCAGATACGGTTTCAGCATGAAAACCCAATATATCCCTCCACTGTCATGGACACCTGCATGTTTCTATACCTGATATCCAATATACTGAGTACTAAGCAAAATACAAGTAATTCGTGACCAGCATCACATTTAGCATGTTCCCAAAGAAGTCCGAGATCCCTGTCTCCAGGTTTAAGTGCTTCGGTATTATGGAAAACCCATTAGCTGAATGTTTTCACTGAAATAGTCAGCAACTACATTAAGACTATCTTTAGGTTTTAAAATTCATAATTCAGTAAGAAAAAATAATACACCTCTCTTCAGTTTAGTTTGCGTATTCAACAGAACTATGAGCACAGTCACCTTTGTATGTCAGTTTACCCCATGCTTAAAAAAAGGAATGGTAAAATTTTGGGAAGAGGGCATTTTTTTTACATGACTGGTTTTCAAGTTAGGGCGAAAAGACAACAACTATCAAAACTGAGTTTATACTAGACTTCACCAATACACCATTCATCCTAAGGGCTTGTATTATACTTTGTACTCCCAATGACTTTTAAATGCACACTGCTAAACTAGAAGACTATGCTAGTTTCTACATCAATATTTGTGAGATGCTTATGAAACAATTGCATCTAAAACAAAACACACTATCATGTTTCTTCTATACTGTAAAATTATTTTCAGTGTTCCAAAAAGCACTACTTCCTCTAAAAAGAATATACTGTGAATGACTAGCTTCACTCTTATGCTAAATTTACAACATGTGATGCAAGAACCCATCCTTTAAGCGTGAAAGCATATACAAGCAGCTTTACTGAAATCACAAAGTTTCTCATGCAAATTCAAACCTGGCAAAGGCAGAACCACAGTTGCAGTTGAGCAAGAATTTCTTTTCAGCAGCAGTAGCACTTAAGCAGCCTGTATCCTTTCCACCACTACCTGCTTGGCTGAGACAGTGCTACTATTACAGGGTCACACTCAGCAAATTGCACTGGGGAACTGACCCAGGTGGAAAAACAGGGAGCAGAACAGAAAAAAAGACCGCTACTTTTTATCCCGTATCGGTTCTCTAATCTGGTCCACTTCAGATGCACAGCAGCCTGGCAGCAGGAACAAACAGCTGGGACAAAAAGGGGCTTCTTGGGCCAGTATTGGTGTCAGAACACTAAACACTGAAGTGCACCTAATTTTATCATAGAAGGACCTACAATGGCGTCACACCAGTATTAACTCAGTAAGACTTCAGAGTGTCATCTCAATCTCTGAAATGTCTGATTTATAACATAAAATTTTTTAAACCTACACTTTTTATGAAAAGAAACGCATACCTTCTAAAAAATGTACTGCTTTCCTTGTATATGAAGGAACTGACCATTGTAAAACTTATCTTTGACCCTTACAGCCAGATAACTTGGGATTTGTTTTTTAAATATTTATTTGCTCATGTGAACCCCAGAATAAAGCCTATAGTTTTAGGAAGAATTAAACTGACACAATGGGAGGGGGGGGGGGGGAAGAGGAAAAAAACCCCACCACACACTAATATAAAAGTTCAAATACTTCAGATTTTTTAGATAATTTGCATATGCTTCTTTTCTTACTCATTGACTAAAAATACTGATTTTAGAAGCACAAACTTAAAATATTTTTCAGTATAGTGACCATATTAGGAATGACAAATTAGAGGGGGGAGTGGTTATTTTTTTCCACCCACTTAATAGTGTCAAGGAAAACAGGTGTGGTTACATTTTAACTGTTTTGGAACAGCAAAGTCATGCTACTGTATTTACATTCCCCTCCCTCATCGAAAAGAAGCAAAGAGATGCTACAGCAGGATTTGCCCATCTCCTGCAATATCAGCTAAAACATTCACAACTGCTGGATAGCACTGAACTCTTATAACCAAGCCCTTCCTTCTATACCGTTTAATGGCCTCACTAAGCATAAATGTGGTTCCTACAGAGTCCCATTTACATCATCCTTGAAAATAATTCCACCTAAGCATGAAGACAACAGAATTCCAGGAAAGGGAAGGATATTTATGAAATCCAGATATTTTTTTAATTATTTCTATGTCGTCTTACAAAAAGAGATGTATGTAACAATCTAATTCTTTTTCATGTTAACACATGCACCCTACCTATGACTTCCTTAAAAGGTGACATCTGATAAGCAACTACTTATTTATTTTTTTTTTAAGAAATAGGGCCATTTCAGTTAATACATTAAACATGAACTAAACAGTAGCATGCAAATAAAGTCATATTTCAAAGTAGAATATCCATGAGGGCTGTAAACTAGTTTATCCAGAATAATGTGCTCTCACAGTTGTGAAATGCTTTTCAGAGCTGAGATTTTTCTATAGATGTCCTCAAAAAGATTGATCATTTCATTTACAGAAAACTGTTTCTGTTCCTTGTGGTTGGGAAAAGAACTTTAAAAATGCAAAGCAAAACATATGCCACTATATATTTGCATTCATCAGTTTAGAACTTTAGACCTAAGAAGTCTCAAGAGAGTATAACCTTCCTACTTCTCCCTCATTTTTTTCAGCCATAAAGCAAGCAAGCAAACAAAGAATTAAAGGAACGCCTAAAATTTCCACAGAATGTGGCCAAACATCGCTCAATTTACAGGTCTTTACTACAATCTTGATACTACTACAGCTTACTGTTCTTCCAATTTAGTGGTCACTAACTACAACTTCCATTCTTTGTTGTACCCTTTATTTACAAAACAGACTTTCTACTTCTCAGAGACCTGGCAATAGAGGGTACTCAGATGCAGCTACTTCAACTTTTTAATCCTAGACTAGAGTTGGGACAGCACTACAGGGAGAGCACTACGAGCGCTCTCCAGACAAGCAATGCATACTGGAACGCTTTTACCTCTCAAAAACTGTAACAGCTCAGACCCACATTATACATACATATAGATAAACACACACATGCATGCTACACATATATGCGAGGTAAGAGCGGTTGCTCTTCCCTGCAAACACAGACTATTTTAACTGCAATGCCTTTATACTGGTGAAAACATGAAATCTTATTTTTCAACAGGTGAAGACAACCATTTCTGTCCAAAAGTTTGCAAAACTAGCTATTTAAAAAGAAGAAAAAAAAAAAAAAAGGGAAAGAAAGAGGAATTCCAAGAAATGGAAAAACATAAAATGGGCATCTGAATGGTAACAGTATTTTCACAGCTACCAGAGTTTAAAAAAAAAATATTATGACGCATTCAAGAGACTTCAGCTTTCTAAGTGACCAATCCTTATCAAATTCAGGTGCTACTGGGTTTTGACATCATGACTGTTTCCTTAAGTGTTTCCTTTTTCTTTTCCCCTTTTAATTCTGCCCTGAAGCATGACAAATTCCATATCATGCTGCAATGTACGTGTAACAGGAACCAGAAATTAATAAACTCATAGGTTATCATCATGTTTCTGTAAACATTACTGTAACAGAATTGATCAAAAACAGAGAGAATGTAAAATCTTACTCAGACCACAACAAACTCGGTTACAAAAATACTTCATATACAGATTTCTGGGAAACAATCTGTAGAGCTGCTATCATACGTCTAAATGAAATAAGACTACTTCTCCATTTCAACTTCGGCAGAAAATAGTTCCGATGCTACTTTCAAAGACAATCTAAAGTTACATATTTCAAGTACATTTATAACAACCTAGATGTTCATTGCCCTGATACAGTAGTACCTTTAATCTTGAAGGTTTCCAAAATATTTTAATACATGGAGATATGCACACCTATAGTCTTCCAAATTAAAAACAAAACAACCAACCATACACAACTGTAAACTGCTGGCTAGCTCTGTAAACAGATGGTGCTTATTTATAAGACTTGTAAGTGGCTTGTTTCAGCCATACTTTGGTTTGTGTGTCTTTTTAACCTTTTCAAACACACCATGAACTAACTGCTGTTTAATTGATTCCCATATGACAGCTCCCATTGACAACTGCAATGCCACAATCTACCTTTCCCTTTCATTACTCAGGAGATTCAGACCAGATGGGCGTACACATAGCTAGGTACTCTCTGGTCATATGCTAACCATATGCCTGGGTCTTAAACCAGACTTCACCACATAAATCCCCATACATTCTGCCAAAGCAGGTGTACTTGTGACATGAAAAGTGATAATGCAGAAGTACTGCTGATATCCTTTCCACTTTAACATGATAAACCAGACTTAACTGCCCCAGCTTCAGTGTAGGCTGAAAAACTGAAGCTTGTCTACTTCCACCTTGTATCCAAAGAAACGAAATGAAAATATTTAGTTCTCAAACTTCAGAATTTTCCTTAATGCATCTATCAGACTTCACCCACTTAGATGGGTTTTTCTGGGGACACTTGTTCAGAGATGTTTCTGAGCCACTGCATCTAAAAGGAGCAGAAAAAGGAAGACATTTCTTCAGTTACAAATACATACTTTTATCATCCTAGAAATCCTGCAGAACTCAATGTAAATCTTCTCTAAACAAAAAAAAAAAAAATCTCTAGCCCTTAAAAAAATCAATCGACAAGCTAGCCAAATCATAAGTCTTTCCAACAAGACTTCAGCCACAACATCATTCTGATGGGAAACTCACCACTCACTAGGAAAAAATACTAAAATTACTCTATCTAGAGTGCAATCATTTAAGAAGTCTGCAATGGAGGACGGCCTCAGCTCTAAGCTTTCGCCTTTTTTTGATCCTCTCGGGGAAATAGACAAGACACAGTCTGTCCTATCATTAGGTGATGATTTTTATGCAGGACAAGTTCAGAGGCTTCACATTTATATTAAAATAGTCAAACTCAGTACTTCAGAAATAGGGTATACGCTGCCTCTCCAGAAAGGCAAGGGGAAGAGACTGATTTAGCATGTTGACAGCAACAACCAAAGCAGTTTTGGCTCACAAATGGCTATTCCTAAAAGTAACTCTAAACACACTCTTCCAAGTGGAGGGATATCCTTTTTCTGTATTTGCACAACTCAAAGTCCCAGCGCATTATTTCTCTTTTTCTACATATCCCAAGCATAATACTAAAATAGAACATGGCATAGCCATGCAAGTGTAGTAAATGGGGACATAACCACAACTTAAGTTTGCTTACAGAACTCAGATTTGCCTTTTAATTAGATCTATCAATGTTAACAGGCACTTGAAGGGAATTTTAGGACTACTTCTAGGATTTTAGGATACTGACAAAGTAACCGGGACCCTCAGCTCACCGACAGGAAAGAGAAGTTAAAACTTGTTTAAAGAAAAAGAGGAGGAACCCCTTATTTCCAAAACTACGTATACCACAACTGCTCTTCCAGCTCTTTTTAACTTGGAAACCAAAAACCAAGCTCCAGCTTTCGCCAGACATGTCAGTACAGAAATACCATGTTTAAAAATCTTGTTCAACATGCTTTCAAATAGCAGTTCATGTGAAGTTCAATAGCTTTGAAAATTGACAGTGGTCAAGTTCAGGCTCCATGACAACCAGATGCATTCAAAATTGATGGTGAATAAACTGAGTTATTTCATTAAAATAAGAATTCCCAGGCTGCAGTTCCCCAAAAGCCAAAGCTGATTTAGATTTGGCTGCTGTGTTCCCGCCCACACCCTTTCTTGCCCTTAACCACTCAGTGCAGGCCCATCTCTTGCACCACATCTGGCACCTGCCCCAGTCTCGCTCAGTCAGTTCTGCAATTTAGCATGATGTCAAATATTCACCTTTTTTGATCAGTTTTCTGCTGACTCTGCACAGCTCCAGAGCTCGAGTCTGACTTTCAGCTTAAAAATCTACAGAGTATGTAAGGACCTAATTGTTCTTTTTAGCCTGTGCATACAGCTAACACATTTATATTCTGCATAATACTACTCAATCACAGAGAACTTTATTTGCATTTTTGTGAAGTCTTTGATATTTTGGATCTTTGAAACTGTCAGTTCCTAGGTCAGGGCCAGGAGTCCAAATACTTACTGATACTGGAAGTGAGGCAGCCATGCTCTAGGACTGTGCTGGGGTAATAAACAGGGCATTCTGCTTGTAGGAGGAAGAACCTCATTGCATTCGGCGTTGTGTCACACAATAAAATAGTGATCCTCACCTAAAAAGCTCACTATCCAAACAGAATACATTTGTCCACAGAAAGACAAAAGTAGAGAGCTCACAAACTTTAGCTATCTATAATAAGGTTTCCTGTACAGGCTAAGAATACAGTACCAGAGAAGTAAAGAGCAACCTAGCTAAAGTATTTCCAATAGTTCTTGCCAAACTGCCACAGAGCACCTTGAAGGCCACAGCTAACATCTGGTTTGATATCGATAGTAATAGACCCCACCTCTACTTCAAGAACACAAGTGAAATATTTACAGGCTTTTCTATATATAGTTTGTGTCTGTCATAATAGTCTACATAAATAAATGTGAAGAAATAAATTTAACCAGGCATGACAACTACAAACTCCTCTGATGCTGGAAAGCAAAATGAACAAAAAAAGACTTTTCACCACAGTAAAATCCAGCATCCTTACCATTCAGCTCTCAATGTCCCAGCGTAAGTATACAGAGAGACTTCCACAATATGCTTTAAGTCCTAATTCAGGCTCAGGTTGACCAACGTAACCATAGGAGAGAAATCTGAACTCTTGAAGCAAAAATAATTCCATTTTGGATTACTGCAGCGATCACATAGGGAACATTATTTCTATTATCTTAGGAGATCCCAATTTAGAGGAGCTAAGGAAATGCGCTGTTTTCAAAATTCAAGACACCTCTAGCATAAGCACAATACCATCTATTTCTTATGAGTTGCACTTAGTACATACATTCAAATACATTTCAGAAAATGTCATGGAGTATTTGTATTTCAACATATGAATTAATAAATGCAAAGACACACAATTTATCAGATTAAGTCCTTCAGAAAATTAACTTAATTTCGCTATAAAAAAAGTTAGCGTTAAAGCCCCTTGACAAATAACCGACAAGCAAGTAGAATATAATCCACTGATACAAAGTATTCTATGTTCCATCTATACTCTCCCACACTCGCTCCACTTCATTTGCATATCATTCCTAACTTGGTGGTTGTGCTACATTTCCATAATTCACATAATATCTTTCAACTGAGAAAATAAAACATTATCCAGGAGCCATTTCCTGTAAAAAGCGTAAGGACTGATTAAATCCCAGAAAGTTTCTTCTTCCTCTTCCCTTCAGGTAAGCACACTAATCACTGGTTTGGAGAGTCACGTTTCCTTTTCTCTCCTTCTGTCCCATGTTTCTTTGGTTCTTTTTTGTACAATAGTACAGATTACATGGGACTCAAGGACAGTTGCAAAGAACACCTGAAAAGTCAGGTGATCTAGGTATTCTCACTGGAATTAAACAACTGAGTTTGGATTCTCTCTGTCTAAGGAACACACTAAACTGCCAGGAAGTGCAGCACTCCCACTCTGTTTTTCCCAACTCTCAGGTGCACAGTTGTGCCCCCTTTCTTGGAAAGCTTCAGCGTTCACACTGAATATAGGGTAAAACAAATCAACTCAACGACCCAATTAAAAGCTGTTCACACCTTTATCAGGTTCATTTCCTGCCAGTTTAGTAAACTGAACTGGCTCACCAAATGATAAGAAAAACTTAAAGCTAGAAGAAAAAGGCTAACAGGCCTTTTTGTGCCTAAAAAGATGCTAGCTCAGTTTATGCCACATTACGTAACTTCCCACCAAGCGCATGCCTTCACAAGCTGACCAAACTCAGGGTTACTACTTATAAGAAAAGAGCAAGTCACAGATGAGACTCATCTTCCTGGCACTCCTCCACCTTATGACGAAACAGTTTCGGTAGCTAAATTGGCAGTAAAGTTTTTACCTTTACTTACATCATTAGGTTTTTGTGTTTAGCTTCTTAAGCTGGCTCAACATGGAAAAGTAAAGCAAAAATGCCAACAAAGAGAACTTGCAAGTATGCTTAACCAAGAGAGAAAATAGACAGTCTCTTGCGATCCAGTTTAGGGTGCTATCAAACAGCCATGTGATATTCCCCTGCAACATCCAGGCACCAAAGAGGCAGGGGTTGCAATGCTGAGGGCTACAAGCCCATCTGCAGCCCTAGCTTAATTCCTCTCTGTCTCGTAAACCATCTTCGAAGGAGGAAACTACTGTAACTCTTGTATCATGCTCATGAGGTAATCTCCAACGCATGTAACATCACAAGGCACTCCAAAACTATGGTAAAGAAGTGTCTCCAAAGTAGATCAACAAAAAATGCACAAATGGGTTTTCCCCTTCTTCATTCCTTCAATGTAGTAAATAAATACACGAATCAAGAAAGATTCCACATTTTCCTCACATCATTCACTCCAGAACTACAGCCCTAACATTTCTCAGAATATAGATCACTGTCAGCTCCAAAAAATTTTAACAAAATATGAATCATCCTAACATAATATTTTTTAACTTAACATAATTCAACATGGTTTTAAGTTCCATCTGTAGTTCATTTACCATGGCCTTATTCCCCAGTTAAGGAACCACTGACCTAGAAAACTCTCATTGAAGGAGGTGATAAATTAACAAACCTCAGTAAATTTTCATATAATCTAGTGATGAAGTCAAAATATCTTCTTTTTCAGATTTAAAGCTCTGAGGTCTTGTTCTATTATCTTGTTAGCCTCCATCCCTGCTGTCAAGCATAATATTGTAGTAAATCTTGGTATATCCCAAGATATACCAAGATACTCCTGCAAAGGTAGTAGGCTGCAAAATTTTGCTGAGTTTTAAATGGTATTATAATCCATTAAGAAGAATTCAAACACCCTATTCAAGTCATGTATGCATGTACACATAGGGGGAAGAGCCAGTAGAGACAGTGGGTACACATCAACCAACAAAAGCTTTACTGGGGTACATTTATTATCATGTTGCATAGAGATTTCATCAAAGACTCATGGCAGCTCTATACCTCTACAAAATATGGTTACAGGTAGCTCATTGGAGACTCTAGAACACTAGTTCTGCCAGGTAAAAATCATTGCCTTTTCTGCTATAAGTTAAAAAAACAAACAAACAAACAAAACCACCAGCAACAACAAACCTGGACAAATAACCACACCATTAAGCCCAGAACATACTCATCATAATCTAATATGACCTTCTATACAACTTTTTTAGAATTTCATCCAGTAATTCCTCATCAAGCCTTCATCAATGTGTGGAATACTCCACAAAAAGATTTGCTCATTTAAAAGCCTTCGAAGACCAAGAAACCATGACATGCTTTCATCAAGTGGAATGGATTGCCAAGCACCATTATAACTGTACGATACCCTGCTTATCAATATAGAACACAAGGACTTTCTAGTGTGGAAAAGCTTTTATGAATGTAACAAGAGGTTGCAGATACCCTGCCATAAGGTAACTCAATCTCAATTTGACAGCCGAGAGTTCAAATTCACAATCATGTTTACAACAAGTTACCTTCTGTCAGTTTATCCTCAGTAACTGACCACATACCTACCTACCCACCTACACACACACCCCCCCCTTTAGCCCACAACAAATGTGAGAGACTTTACTTTCACTCACACAACAGAAAAAGAAGGTTAAAGGCTCAGGATGAAGTAGCACATGATTGCTAAGGCAATCTAATCATTTGCTGCTACCAAAAAAAAAAAAAGGGGGGGGGGGGGAGGGGGGCTGTTTCACCCACATTCCTCCCTTTCCCAGTCCTCACTGCTCTAGCACTAATTGACCCAAAAGAAAACAAACTTTTTTCAGGTTTGCTTACTGGCTTTCTCACACACACAGACAATGCCAAATTATTTTGTCATTTTTTTGATGTATTAAAGGTTTTAAAGAACTCAGGACAATTTTTTTTTTTTTAATAACTGTGTTATATTATGGTCCTGAATGTGTAGTTCAAGCTTAGTCTGTCAACTTGGGGTAATGTTGTTTTGAATCCCTTTTTGAGTACAGTCACTATGGAGATGTATGGAATTAATTTTTCAAAATATTCTCTGATGGCAGTCATAAGACAAAAGTCTAAAAGACATCTCTCAACGAGATAAAAGCCCAGTAAAAATCCCTCTAACAGACACCTTTCAGATTAATTTTCTCCAACTAGACTTTTATGAGGCCAAATAGAAAAAGTTGAACCTTTGGAACAGTTTATATGAACTTCACCAATTCCAGCATCCAAATACTGGGTATAAACTGATCAATCTAATGCTCTCTGAGTTATCTGTCATTTGTTCAAGAAGCAGACATTGCACTAAAACTTTGACAAAATTATCCATTTAAGTAATTCTACGACATACTAAGATTATACAATTTTCTGATTCTTTAATAGTATCTCTGCCAGCATAGGAAGTTGCTAGGGTTCTGACCAGAAGAGTTTGGTTTCCTCTAAGTTTTTTTTTTTTCCTGATAAAAGTTCCTAAAATGATTTTAATAAGGCAGGTTGCAGGAAGGAAATGAGGACAAATAAATTTAAAAAAAAAAAAAAAAAAAAAAAAAAAAAGGCTTTTAAATCCTGACCTTACAGACCTCCAAACAGTACTCAAGATCACCATGTCTGAGGTATCCAGGAAATAAAAAGGCAAGAAAATATTTAGTGTCGCACTGAAGTCCTCGCAGACTACCAAGAATAGCTTGCTAGATGGAAAAGACTCCCAAACAAAGCCACTTTTCCAGCAGATTTTTTCTTTAATTTTCTACTAATGTTACTGAACTGATGTACTTCATAGAATGATGTGCTGTGCTTTTTAAGAAAGATTGCTGTAAAATGGTAATTTTTGATAGAGACCTGCTCTTTTTCCTATTTTGTAAAGAAGGTCATGAGTATGATCTGACACACTCCGTGGACGATGCCAACAGAGGTATCCTTAAGAACACCACAATTTTTCTAGACACATCTGAAACAGCAGAGCAACATATAAAATTGCAGGGGCATAGCAAAAGGGATAAGAAAAGCAAGATTCAGAGCTCATACCAGGTGCACCAAATGGACCAATTGCACTCTAATAGACTCATCTATATAGCCCTTCATACGACCAGTTTCCAGTGAAAGGCAAAAAGTAAACACTGAACATGACAATGTAGTCACCAAGATGGTCACAACAGAGAACTCTGTCCCAATTCATAACACCATATACTACACTGACATCTTTCTTTCCAACGTTAGAAGAAGCAAAGCCACATTTAACGGCTTCAAAACTGAAACTTCTCTCTTCCCAACACTTTTTTTTTTTTTTAAAAAACAAGAAAGAACCACCATTGGAAATAAGCCAGAACTCCACACTGCTAATTCGAAACTTTACTGGAACTGAAAGCAAAGGACACTTAATAGCTTCAGAGCTCAAGAAAAAAAGATGTCTGTGGAGTTCAGTGGTGCTACACTGAATCTATCTGAGGAAAGATGGATCCCCACATGGATCAAGGAGCCAAAGCCTACTCTCCCTTTTTTGCTCAGAGAGATTTTTATTCAACATATTTCAAGTTAGCTTCATACTGGATTTACAGGAATTACTAGCAAAGCATGGAGATGCTCTTCACGGTGCCTTTATGTTTAGGAAAGAGCAAGAGACATGCTAACCTGTAGAGATTATATCTGCCACAGACACTGCCTGAAAACACTGAGCAGTCTTCCTCCCTTTCCTGAAGGGGTCAAGGAGATGGATGACATTCTGAAGGGCAGCTAAGACAGTCAAAGTGGGAAGTTCTGAAATGTAGAATAGTCAACCCAAAGCAAGTTAGGGAAAAAGAGAAATAGCACTTTATGAAAAGTGCAATGGATTGCTGAAGAAGGGGATGGGAGGAGGGAAAGACAGGCACTAAACATCAAAGTAGCTAAACCATTATTTGACTAAGGAACCTTAACTGCTTCCAGAAACTGAGCAATACCATGTTGTTTATCACAAGCCAAAAGCCTTTAGCCATGGAAAAAAAAAAATGCATAAAACAAGCACGATGGACAAAGTTTACTGTAGACTGGAAGAAGACTCAAAGCAGAAGAAAAGATGGGTGGGATAGAAAAAAAAAAAAAAAAAAAAAGGAGATGGGCAGAAAAATTACGTTGCTTTTTTCCTGCTATAAAGAGCAAGTGTATTGTCCAATCTTCCACGTTTTTACTTGAAGTCACTTTGGATTATTAAAATATGTATGGATATTAAAATATGGATGGATTCAAATATTAAGGAATCAGCACTCCTGTCTACTTTCCCAACTAACAGATAAATAGCTACCAACAAAATTTATGTAACTTGAACAAAAATATCAGATATCTGAATACATGGAAGTGAAACAACAGCATAATCCTAGCAGCTCTGGTCATTTATTTAAGAGGACAAGCAGGCATGGGATTTCCAAACGAGTTGTTTGTTTGTTTGTTTGTTTTTTAACATAACCGGTCCAGCTGGTGGTTATGTTAAAACTGGACTATCAAGAGAAACATTTTTTCATGCCTCCTTTGTATAGCAGGAACAAGAAAACTAAGCATCTTTACTCTGCAATTTAGCTTCCGGTATCAATAAGCTATGCTTACCTCTTACAAAAAGACAGCTGAAAAATACATTTTATTAGGACGTTAACTTTAGAAACGTCAATTCATCTTTCAGTTTGTCCAAACAAGAAAAATACGCATTTTGTTTGCACATATCTATCTAAAGGCAATATAGAATTCAAGTAAGAATTTCAGAAGTGCATGAGATTGAGAAGAAATCTACATACTGTATTGTTCTGTGGTAATATTTGGGGGAAGAAAAAAAAAAACAGAAAATTAAAAACTTTGGGTTTCTTAACAGGTTTTAGTCTTTAAAATGTGGATATTTTTTCCCCTCAAAAGCACTGTTCTTACAGGGGGGAAGAGAAAGAAAGAACAAGTGAGAAAGAACAAGCAGGAGAAAACTGAGCAAGCAAGAGACTGAGCAAGTGACAAAAAAAGAGACATTTGAGAGACTGAGCACTGGAAAGGACATGGAAGAAAGGGCATGAGCAGAAGTTAGAAGATTGTAAAGAAGAGCAAGTGAGAGCGAGAAAGAACTAGAGGAAGAGCACAAGTGAAAAGAGCACAAGAAAACATGCATCAAGAGTAAGCAGGACAGAAAGCAAGCAGGAGAGTTGGAGAGAGAACTTGTTATCAAGTAAGACTGTGGTAGCGCATGTTAAGAGTGCACACAAGCAGGACAGAATCAGAGTAGAAACATTAGAGAGGGAATAAGCATGGAAGTTTGAGATAGCAAGCAGAAGTCAGGGAGAGGTGGGAAGGGAGATAGACAGAGAGAGAGAGAAACTGACAGGGGAGTGATTTACTACAGGAGGGGTGGCAAAATTCCTCAGAATGATGTTCTCCATTAAGTAACAGTGCTATCAGAGCCAGTTAACCAACCCCTGCCTCTTCTAGGCACCCTGTTCCTGTCCACCCACACAACCCATTCCATTATCTTGTCAAATGTCTGAGCAGCAGCACAGTGTACCGGGTCTGGGAACCGATCTGACTGAAAAGTAACCTGATTCTCCACCCACACACACACCCAAATGTTATATATATAAAATTATATATTTCAGCCAACTCAGTTTCCAAGTCTGATTCACTGGTTGGTCTTACAAACAGCTGTGCCAACACAAAGCAGGTGGGAACAAGCAGCCAGAATCTGGAAAGAAGGGGAGCTGCTTAAGCTGTAACTGCCTTCAAAGAAGTCCTTGTTGCACACTTTGCCTTAGAACGACTCTTTCAACAATTTCCCTCAAAGTGCTTCAGTGGCTCTACATCTTGCAGCATGAACTTCACATCAGTTTGCTAATACTTACGCTGTAAAACAAACACATATAACGTCATCAGATTAAATACTGCGCATGTCCCACACCCCTCACAGATCAGATATGAAAACAAAGAGTTGTTGCCTTTCATTTTTTGCTTCTTTTTTATCAATTACTTCAAATTTCGCATAGGTACAGTTTTGGGGAGAGCAAGGTAATTTTCACTAGCCCCAGGAAAACATATACAGATTTGGGTGGGTGGAAGGATAAAATGGTTTAGGGTAGAAGCAAAGGGGTGAGAAAAATCAATGTTGCTTGTGTTTTTCTCTGAATATACTGTTCTTTGCTGTGCTGCCCTTCAGCATTCTCTCAGCACTGAAACTATGTACCAGCCTACAGTCTTATCTCATGCTAGAAGATGTAATTCATCTGGATGAAAAAGAGATAATGAAGTCTTCGCAAATTTCCCCAAAATTTAAGAAGGTATAGTAGCAGAAGACCAATAGTTTCAATCTTCACTCATCACCTTCTGTCAGTTTTCTTCCCTTCACTGCCACTGCTACCAAGCAATGTCTCAAGACTCTCTGACAAGTTTGATCAGCTGAAACTAGAACACAGATTATTATTGTAGAAGTGTAATATGTAAGACATATAGCCAATTTTCCCTCATGAAAGCCAACCAAACCCAAGCATACAAAAGTGTGGTTTACACAACTGGTATACACTTGCACAGGTAACCCACTGTTCCCTGAACCATTCAGTCTCAAGTGGTTGACCCATAAGAGGTCAGGAGCGTCTGTACTAATAAAATGGAGAAATTTCCATCATACAAACTAGGCAACTACCATATATGCCTCTTTCTCCTTCCATGTGAAAAAGTGTTTTATAAATGTCATACAATCACAGACTAAGTTAAAAAAATGTTTAAAGCAGGCCTGATACACAATTCTGTCTCTTTTACATCTTTTGCAACACAATCTATACTCACACAGTCAAATGCTATTTTATTCATTGAACAGATGCTTATCATTAGGAGGATAGCACATGGAAAACAAAGCTATACAGTAAAAATGCCAGCTATACCATAAATGATACTATTTACTGAAATACTCCATCAGTTCTTTCTGAAATTGAGGTATGTGTATGAAATGGGGCAAGAGAGTGGAAGTAAAACATGAATTTTTTTCAAGACAAGCAAACTCCCTTTGGGAAAAATGAGTTCGAAGTCTAATACCCTCAAATTTCCAAACAAATCCTAAGTTCCTTGAGCAGACCTCTATCTGGATATGCTGAGTCACTCTCCAACCTTAAGAGACTGCTTCTCTGAGTTACAAGGCACTCAGAATATAAACTCAAGTCAAATGCAACTGCAAATACATAGCATCCTGCTATTAAGACATAAGACGCCTAAACCCTTAACCTCGGCTCCACCCGTTGTGTCACTGTGTAACTTTGGGCAAGTCACTTTACCTTTTTTGCTTTCATTCCCCCTGCTAAAAAGCTGCTCAGTAACATGTATTTATCTCCTGTTAGCAAGGCAAAAACTACATTGTGTATGGAAAGCAACATGAACTTAGGTGCTATGCAAAATGCATCAAATCTCTGAAACCCCTCTCCCCACCCCAAAAAAACAGGAACTCAGTGCCTTAGGTTAGGCTTCCAATAAGCAAGATACATAAGCATTTCTACGTTTGGTGAGGTTTTTTTCTGCACATTAGATCCCAGTCACTGAAACACATTTCTCTTCCACAAGATGCTAAAAGAATCTGTTACCATTTGCTAGACTCAGATACTAAAACGTTGTATCTGTGCACAAGCCTATGAGAAAGTCACAAACCTGAGACTAAGTGCAAGGTCTGGACAGTGCAATTATTAACAACTTGTACCTAAAAAAAAAAAAAAAAAAAAAAAAAATTTACTGCATGATGAAAGACAGTTCAGACCACCAAAAGCAAGAGATAATTTTCCCATTTTTGGCACTGTTTAAATGCTTCACTTAGTTTGGGAATTTTTATGGAAATAACTAACAAAGTCAAATGCAACTCCACAAAGGTATTCAAGATTAAAATATAAGGAGAACGACCATGCTTACAACATATGGAATATAATGCATACCTGTTTCCTCAAACACATAAATAAACTGGCACTGTCAATCTGGGAGCTCACAGGTTTCAGAATATACATAATGACTAACACAGAAATTGTATTCTGGGCCACTGTATGCTTGCTAAAAATGTATCTTGAGCTTCTGCCTCACCTCAAACCACAGATCTCAGATTGTTTTGTTTTATGCAAACAAAACTTTGCTTTAACATACAATGATTAAAATTAAGATTTTATTTTTTTTTTTAAAGAAGCAGTAGTCCAGGGAAACAGAATGAACACATGCTATCTAAAATACACAGGTGAAAATACCCCCAAACAAATTCTACAAAGACAGGAGATAAACTCTCTTGTAAGGACCACATCAGATATCATTAATGATTTCCATTCACACCTCCAGATTATTAGGTTTTAGATCTTCTATCATTAAGCTTCTGTACAGCAGACTATCAAATTACAATAACTCACAACCCTTTTATTTACCAGAAAAAAATAAACCACAAACACATACGCATTTACACAATGCCGTAACAAAAATGCTACATAGGAGAACATTAGCAACAAATGGGTATGCATCTCAAAGTCATGAAAACCTGATTAAATGGAGAAAGAAATAATATTTACTTCATGTTGTACAGTACAAAACAAAATGGAAATCAGATCCCAGCTAAGGTCTCTAAGTAGTAGAACAATGCAAAACCAAACAATTTTTAACTATGCCCTTATAATACAACCTCCAAGTATAGTTTATAACACAGTATCATATATACTCTTTCCACTCAGCCTTCAACATAAATGAATCATTTATGATGCTGTCTCTAGTAGACTTAGTTCACAGAAGACATTAATTCACTGAGAAACGAAGCTTGTAAAATGCAGCATGTATTAAAAATAATAAACCATCAGGAAATGTTTCAGAAGATATACAGGTCATTCAAAATGAAGCTGTAGTAACTACATAGTTAACTGACCCCTCTCCAGAACTGCACCTACTAGTGCTTCTGATTTTGGGGGAAAGTGTGACATAAGTTTGTAGCCTTAGCATACATAGAACTTTACTTCAGCAAAAATCTGATTTCAGCAGGAAGACATAGACAGGTATGTGGAATCATGAACATGGTCAGCATCTGCAGTAATGCTCATTTTCCTGCATAGGGCCTGCCATAAAAATCTCTACTTCTGAAGGCACACTATGACATTGACAGGAAGTCACCCTAAATAGAATAACACAGAATTCTAAGCTTATGAACATCTGATCATAGTGAAAAATGTACATTCAGCTGTGTTATTCCACAACTATGACCCAGTATTTGTAGTATTTATGAGTAACTTCTACAGAAAGGGAAACCGCCAAGATCTTCATGCAATAATCACTTCTTGTAACGTTGACAAAGACATCAACATATTTCAAACACTAACTTGCAATTTTTGGCATACCATTAAATTAATGCCTACTTATCCACAAGTTAGAAAGAATAACAACACAGAAGCCAGAATCAGACATGATCCAGGAAAGTTACTGAGCTTCCAATATCAATCGTATTTTGTACAAGTGTATTAGAAACTAATTTGTCTGTCATCAAACACATACCCTGTATGTATTTCATGTATGAGTCCTGGTAAAACTGTATTTAAAAACCAAGAATATATATGGGTATATATTTATAAGTAGGAAAAAAAGCTGTAGTTACAACTGGACAGACCAAATAGAGATCAGTCTAAGAAAATTCATAGTGTTCAGGAAAATATAGAACTGAGTAAGTACTAATACATTAACTTCCCTACCTGACAATATTTTTTCCTCTTTTTACCCCTTCCTTCAGTTTAAGCAGTGAACTGACAGCGTGGACACAAAACCATTTCCTCTACAAAGGAAGTGGATGCGCTATGCTCCAACTGGCTCCTCAGCAACAGGTCCACTGGCAAAGTAAATGAGAAGTTATTAACAATTTACATAGTTCACAGGAACACAAATTAAGATTCCAGCACATGCAGGTAAATAGGATTTTGCATGAACCAAAGTGTTAGCTACGCGCGTTTGAAGACAGGAAGCCAAAAACCAATGAGCGATAGGTTTTCGGGACACTAGGATTTAAAGTTTCACTGGCAAGTTCCATTTAATCACTAAAATGTATTTAACTATGATTGTGCCAACTAGTCACTCTACTAGTTTGATTTTTTTCAGTAACTCATCAAAATTCACTCTAAATTATCTCAACTACATTTTGAAAGAATAACCCTGCCATCAGAAATCAATTTGTACGTTTCCATTCCTCTCTTATTTCACCATCCAAACAGTTATTAAAAAGAAACAGGAAACTTTTCAACAGATAGATGTACTAATATATTAAACACGGGGGGGGGGGGGGGGGGAAATAGAAGGTTTTGGAACTTTATGTAACACCTAAATTGAAAGTTTGGTTTCTCACAGCTGGAACAAAATTGACAATGGAGTTAACTTCACTTTCATTTACTCAGTTTCACTTTCAGGTATTTAGTGCTACTAAGACCCTGGAAACTTTGCAAGCAGTATGTTTACAAATAAGTGCTAGCTTATGTTATTTTAATTACAGAAACATTTTCACTGCTTTTAAGAAATGCTATATTCAGAGCTGAAATTAAACTCATTATGTCTTCATACAGGGTAACTGAAATAGCTACTATCTAGACTTCAGGGGCTCCAGAGTATTCACACTGTACGGACATAAGCAGAGCTGACTGGGAATGATCTTCCATATTTTCCTAGCCCTTCAGTGGGTACTCTCCCTGTAAATCATATGGACAGGACATTTAGGAATGAATGAGGATATGATAACATCAGTACCTTTCACACTGACCCACCCCACCTCTGTCATTTTCAACTGTGGAAAGACTCGCCTATCCTTTAGAGATTGGGGAGGGGAAGGGAAAAAAAATGGGAGGGGAGCAACAGAGGGGAAAGGAGACCTTATGGAAACAATGGGACTTGGTCTGTCTCATCATGATGTGCTTTCCAGTCAAAGAGGAGCTTCTTTTTTGGTCTGTGCCATAAGCAAGCTATAATTAAGCACCCACAGATACTGGACAAGACTCATATATATAAATATTAGGGGAAATGGAGCTAAACTCAAATAAAGCTGGAGCAAGTATGAACTACAAACCTATTCTAAAGTAATGAAATACATTTGTACTAGCAAAAGCAGTTATTTTTTCAGTCATGCTTGCATAAAACGGAAGCAAATCCAGAATTTGACCTTCCTTCCACATAAGGGAAAAAGATGACCAATGGATATCAATCTGTCATTAATTGTTACATGCAACTACTGATTAGGTCACTGCAATTCTATTGGTATATTGTGTCACCTCAAAAAGAGAGTACTAGATAACTGTACATCTAGAATATGTCTTTCTGGGAGTAACAACTGTTTGTAATTATCAAAAGTTTCTCCAGTGTTTTTAAATCATCAATAGACTACAGTTCCCATAACTCTCCTCTTGAAGGACCCATGGAGGTGAGGAAGGAAAAAGTGAGTATGCCCCTTCTCAGAATGTCTTGTTTACTTCCCCCCCCCCCCCCCCCCGACTCGTAAGCTTACAAGAAAGGCATGGTTGCTCAGAAAGGTTTTTTCATAGAATCATAGAGTGGTTCGGGTTGGAAGGGACCTTAAAGATCATCTGGTTCCAAGCCCGCTGCCATGGGCAGGGACACCTTCCACTAGACCAGGTTGCTCAAAGCCCCATCCAACCTGGCTATGAACACTTCCAGGGACGGGGCATCCACAACTTCACTGGGCAACCTGTTCCAGTGCCTCACCACCATCATAGCAAAAAACTTCTTCCTTTTATCTATATTTTTGTATTATTTCAAATAGTTTTAGAGCAAAAAAGAAGTCTCACTGCATAAACATATCAAGTCTTAGACTTCTTAAAGTCTGATTCGCAAAAAAGTTATTACATAAATTAAAAAAAAAGATGTTTCTTACCAAACTCTTACTGAAAAAGAGATGAAACTGTAAACTTAAATAATCTATTGTACTCAGTTATAAAACCAAAAGCAGCAGTTCTCTGTAAATAATCCTATTCTACAACAACAGATCTATTTACAAAAGGATTTCAGAAGTTATACAAGTCTCCCGTGCTCCCATAAAACAGAGATATCAGAAAGTCTTTGACTTCACTTTGGAGAACAATTCTCCAAATGGCATTAAAAATTACCATAGAAAGAATAAACATACACCAGTCTTCAATTCTTACTCAAAAACATAAGCTGTAACAACAACTTTCAACCTAAAGTCCCGTAGCCAGAGTTAAAAACACCTGAAATAAAGAGGTTTTAAGAGGAATGCTGAAAAGAGAATCTAATTATAGTAACAAAATTGCTTCTTTGGTAAGAGTACGTTTTAGTCTTCAAATCACCACCCATTTCAGTTCAGATGAAACTGTAAAATGCTATCGTAGCAAATAAAGGTACAGTTTTTCATGCATTTTATTAACTAGTCTTTTCGCATACTACCATATGACCAGGTGGTACAGTTTCAAATATGTCAGCATAACCTAAAAGGGACTTTTTCACTTTAAGGTGTTGACTAACTAATTTGAACTAAAATGACAAAAATCTCACAGTAAGTCCATTAAGGCAAAGCCTAATAATACAGTTAACCCAGACGCATGTTTCTGTGCAAGGCCCTATCAGAATTAAGATTTTAAAATGTGGTATACATGTTAGCAAGTATGTCCTAATTAAATGTAACTATAAAAGCTTAGACAAGGTACACAGTTTTTACTAGATACCAGTCATGTTTTTCTACTTTGTGTAAACTATCAACCAGTTTGTTAAAAGTCATTTATGGTCATCACATGTAAATTCCCAGTCTACGCAAAACCCACGTACTTTAAAAATTGATAAATTCCTGATGACTACCTCATTATTTTACAGAAGTAAGACAATACTACCCATAAATCGACACTGAAATAGAGAACTCTTGGCTGCTATTAGGTAAAATTATCCTTGTTGCAGCTTCTCCGTCACTGTCCAATGTGGGGGAGGGGATTCCAATGACAAGTTCTAAATCCACCCAAGTATTGATTCAGGAACTGTAACACTGCTGCTCCTGTAACAAACTGTCTTTCTTCCCTATTGCCTGGAAACAATATTAAACTATTGTCATATGTAAATGCGTATACAATAATTTAACAAAAGGAATTGCCCTCTTTTCTTGATTTAAGAAGACGGTGCTCTTTATTCAATTTTGAACAAGATACACTTGCTTTACTCAAAGAATATTCGAAAACCATGAATTAACTCGATAAGCTTCATAAACTTTGTCAGAATTTTTAATTCACAGCAGAAAATGTAAATTTAACACATCACACACGTATTCTACTTCAGACTGCAAATAAAAACACTCTAGTTCTAAATAATTCATAGAAGCCAAAAAAATGAAGCGTAGCCTACAAAAGTAGTCTAAATATATACACACACCGAGTTCACCAAATATATATAGATAATAGTTAACAAATACTAGCTCATACTCAAGAGTTATTTTCAGTGTTATTATTCTAATTCTATAAAGTATAATTAATTTTCCAAAAATACCCAACCTACAGAGGTTGGGGGGAGGGGAGCGGGGAGAAAAAAAGAGAAACAAGTTTACCAAAACTTTTTAGGGCTACAGACTATTCCAATGAGATAAGTTAAATCCTGCTTGGTTGCAGGCAGATAAATAAATACTACTACAAACAAAATGTTTGCTTATTTATCACCAGACATCATCGACGTATTCTTCAGCTTTACACTCCTTTTCTTAAGGAACGGAGAACGAAATACCAACACGATAATAAAACAAGTTGTTAACTTCTACTTATCTAGACCCCCCCTATGACACTCTTTCCATGTAAGTGTGACTATATATACCTGCTGGCAGAAGTTAACAGCACGCTCTCATTCGGATTAAAACAGTAGGTTGTCAAAAACATGCTTGTTGATTTATTTTGTAGCCAGATATTCTGTCTTTGTTAATTTTAAAGAACAATGAATGTTTATTTCCCCCAATGACTGTGGAGTAATAGGAGAACTAAGTAACAGCAGCAATCTAGACACATGATCAAAGAACCCCTACATAGTCTTTGGACAGACTAAACCGAAAACTTCAAAGCTGACTGAGATTCAAAAATGCACCAATTTCGAAATTTCAAATTACAGTACTTTTAATTGCGTTTTCTGATTTTGTGGCGGCGGGAGGGAACGCCACTCCAGAGAAGGAGCACCCGACGTATCAGATGAGGTCTCCAATTTCTTCAGCAACACAAAGCTAAATTCCTAAAAGACTGCAGCCAGCTATTAAAATACAGAAGTGCCTGTGTGTCCCTGTGCCTATTCCCAACTGCTTCTCCCTCCTCTTCCCCACCCCCCGCCCAGATGACAGTCATCTCACACAGGTACTCCTTCGACATCGGCTTCCAACTTCCCCACCTACCACACGAGTCCCTCACACGGCTGCGGGCAGGGGCACCTAAAGCCTCCGCCACAACAGGTGCCTCCGCTCAGCTGATGGTTCAACTCCTGACGCCCTCCTCGCCTCCCTCTCCCAGCTCCCAGACCGGGGCGAGACCTCGCACCCGCCCACCGCAGGGCGTTGCGCATAAGAGCGAGAGGAGCCAGGCGAGCTCCCTTCCTCCATTGCCGGTCCCGCGGCCCTGCTCGCCGCTCTGCTTCCCAACCCGGCAGCGACAGCCTCTCCCGGACGCCGAGGGGAAAAGGGCCGCAGAGGCCGCGGCCGCCGCTGCCCCCCGGCCATGCCCAGCCTGCCCCAGAAGGGGGCGGCGGTAGGGAGGGCGGGGAAGAAGGCCAGGTCCGAAGCCCGGTACGGGTCCCGGCCCTGCCAGCTCCGGCCCGGGGCTCGGCGGGCCCCTGCGCTCTCCCCACCTCCTCTCTCTAAGATGGCAGCGGAGCTGCCCCCTGCGCTGCGCCCCCCTCGACCGCGCCGGGCCGGGAGGTGGCACCAGCTCGTCCCGCTGCGCAGCTTCCCCGCCACCGGCTGAGGCGTCTCACTTACCCGTGTGGGGGGCGGCGGGCCCTGCGCTCCGGCCCGGCTTCTCCCGGTTGAGGCCTCTCCCCTCGGGCGGCGGGCGCAGGCAGGGCGAGGAGCGAGCGCTTCCCCCGGCCTCGGCCAGGGGCCCCGGCGCGGCAGCGCCTCCCTCTTGTGCGCTCCGCAGTCCGGCCGCCCCGTCGCGCTTGGGCCCGCACGGCTGGCGGCGGTGCCGGTGCCGCTCGGGGCGCAGGGGGCACCGGCCGCGGGGTCTGTCCGCTGCGCGCCTTCCTCTCTGGGCGGCGAAGAGGCGGGGGGGGCCCGGCCCGGCGGGCGGATCCGCGGCGCTTCCTGGCCGGGCTGGATTTTCTATCGCTCACAAAATGGCGCGCGTTCCAAACCTGCGCAGCGCCCGGCGGCGGCAACGGCAGGGCCCGGCCTCACCTCGGCTCGGCGCGGCGGCGGCGGCCTGAGCCCCGGCCAGGCAGCGCGGGGACAGCGGCGGGCGGGCGGGCGGGCGAGCGGGCGGGGGGAGGAGGAGGAGGAGGAGGGGGTGGGGGGGAAGCGCAGCGCCGTACCGAGCCCCCGGGAACTCCTCGCTCCCTCCCTCCTTCCCTCCCCCGCCTGCCAGCCTCTACCTCCTCCCCCTCCCTCCCTCCCCGCCCGCTCCTCCTTCCCCCTCCCTGCGAACCGGCTTCGCCAGGGCGCTGCGCTGCGCCGCCCCGCTCCCTTCCCGCGCCGGGCCGCGCCGCTGCTGTTGCCGCCGCCGCCTCGAGCCTCTCCGCGCCCACCCGTGCGGGACGAACTTGTCGCGTGCCCCCGCCGGACCCTCCGGGGACAGTTGTTTTTTGTTTGTGGTTTTTTTTTTTTTTTGCGGGTGTTCTTTCGTTTTCTTGTGCGATAACGGCTTTCGGGGTGGGGGTGGGAAGCGGGGGGGGAAATAAAACCCACGATTCAGGCGGGAAGAGGTTTTTTTTTTTAAAAAAAAAAAAAAAGCCAACTGACAAAATGGCGACGGGGCGAGCCTGTTTCTATGGCAACTGTCAATCACGCGGCCCCGGCTGCCCCACCCCGGCCGGGCGGGAGACGGCGCTGACGTGGGGAGGGCGGGGAGGAAACCGAGGGGTGAAGGGCGGGCGCTGGTCGCCTGGGCAACCGTTGCCCCCCCCCGCACCCCCGCCCCGGACGCCCCCGCCCTCCGGCGTGTGACGGTGCCCGTGCGGCCGCGCCGCCGCCGGCGGGATGGTCCCGGGGCCGGGGGCAGCGGCGGGGGGCGCCCGCCCTTGCCCCCGCCGCACGGTGAGCGCCCGGGAGGGAGCGGCCCGCCTTCACCGCCGCGGCCCGCCTTCAGAGGCGCCCCACGGGGCTGCGGCGGCGCCTTCCCCGGCCCGCAGGGGGCGCCGGCACAGCGGCGGCGGGGCCGGGCGGCGCTGGAGGCGGGCGGGGGGAGCGGGGCCCGCCGGCCGCCCGAGGCGAGGCCGAGCGGGCCGGGCTTCCCGCCCCGCCGGCGCTGTGGGGAGGCCCACAGGAGGGCCGCGGGGGTGGTGAAGGCCGCCCTCGGAGCGCTGTGGTGTGTCCGGGGGACTCGGGCGGGCAGGGGTCCTCCTCATCCCCCCCTCTAAAAATAAATATATTCCCCAGAAAAGGGGGGGGGAGGAATCCACTCAGGAGTTGCCTCGTCTGGCAGGCGCGGTGTGGGTGTGCTCTGTGAAGGGAGCCTCGGGTTGCTGAGGGAAGGCTCCTTTCCGCCCGTAATTGCGGAGCGGAGTGGAGTTGCGGCGTCGGTGCAGCTAGCCTAAATCTGTGGCAGGGATTTTTTAATTTTTCTTTTCTGGAATGCCCACAAAGATCAAAAAGTAGAGTATGGCCTTTATCTAATACTTTAATTCAAACGTGTGATACTTTAATCTAGTCATTTTAGTTCACAGCCAGCCTCCTTGAAGAAATTGGGACATATTACTAACACTTGTTCCATTTGCTTTTCTTTCTATTTTAATATTTTTTATCTCGGCTTAAAAGGTGGAAATAAGCAGCCAAGGAGAGGGAGACAAGTGCAGCAACAGCCAAAGTCATAGGTCCCCCAAATAATCTAAGCATTGCTTTACAAATGCAGTATCACACACAGTTCAACCAAGCTAAAATTTTGTTGCAGCTGAAGATAGCAGTCCAGAGTCTCTCTGTCTTCAGCCACGCAGTCCCTCTGCCTCTTTTTTCTACATCAGCAGGAATGCTAGCACGATCAAACTAACCGAAATACCCATCCAAAATAAAAAGTTTTCTGTATGGCTAGGAGAAATACTGATGCACAGGAGACAGCAGGAACATGTGGTGGGGGAATTGTGGGACCACCCCACCGAGTAACAGCACGATGTTAGGTTAGATTAAATCACGCATGAAATTGCACCTTAAAGTCGTGGTAGGTGTCTGGGAGCACCATGATTTAAGCAGTCATTTCTCATTCCCCTCAGCCCCAGAAACATTTGAGAGGTCACTTTGAGCTGCTTTTGACACTTCTCTCTTTGCCTTCAAGTATGACCAGAATGCAGCTCTTGCCTCAGGATGAGGAAAGCCAACACACGTGTTCTGCAGTGTAACAACGGCACACAGGATCGCCTGCTTCTAGCCAAGGACTCCCAAGTTAGTATCATCATATTTTGGCCTAGGGTACCTGCATGCACGGTGTATTGTAGAGGAAATCCAGAACATACAGAATAGCATTGGCTATCTTACATATGCTCTGCCCAATTCATCAGTAAGGAAGGGCAGCTCTTCTGTTGGGGCCAGTGGGGTCCATCCCTATGAGGATTTTGAAAACCTTGCTAAATTCTCTTTGCCATTCTGTGTGAATGGTGATGTGCAGTGGCGGAATAATTTCTCTGTTGTTCGATGTAGGTAGCTACAAAGCTCATAGAAAGTTGTCACACCGTTTACTGTATTAGAGTATGTTACAGCATATAATTTGTTGGGGTCTGGGGTTCTTTTTATAGGGCTTTTTTTGCTAACACTTAAAAATACTACAGAATTTTCATGAGTTTGTGCACTTTCTCAGTAGTCCTCTACTTTTATTTTGCTGTCTATACTCAAGCTTATGGTATGTGGCAACTTGGGCTGAGATAAAATGTCCTTTAAAAGGTGATGGCCTTTTTTTTAATTTTTTTTTCCAGCACAAACAACTAAATATATTTTTAACTTGTTAATATTATCTTGATAATGAATAACCTTTGTAGTTCTTTTCTTGTACAACAGTATTCTCTTAAATATCCATTTCATTAAAAGCATGTGTACACACTACAGATGGTCTACAACATTTTCTGTTCAGGTCCTCAACAGTTGTGAAGCTGGTAATTATTAAAATTAAGGAACAAGGCTGTTGTGAACTGCAGTTCTACCAGAGTCCTGTTCCAGCCACAGAATCTCGGATTAGAGCTGGTCTTCCAGGCTGGGACTCTACCAGAATCCTGCCTCACCTGGAAACCTAGCACGCAGGGTGGGAGCAGGACAGAGCTTTTTAGCACTAGGAGTTAGGAGTCCTCTTCTGTGCTGCAGATACAGGCAGGGTAAAGGTTGGGTGTAGCATTTGGGAAGTGAGGGTCTTCCAAGCTGGGGCTCCGCCAGAATCTTGCTCCATCCAGAGAAGTTTTGTTTTGATTTTAAAACCAGGCCAGCTTCCTGCTCTGTTGTGTAACACATCCCGTAAATGGTTGTACTGGAGCAACCAAGAAGTCGGTATTGCATAGATGTGGGGTGGGAGTAAGGGGTAGAAGATGAAGGTACACTTTCACTGGTTTTGCTAGTGAACTCCATACAACAGGCCAAAAATAAATATGACAGCAAGAGACAGCTTTGGAGAGAAGTAGCTGAGATAATACAGACTGAAGATGGAGCAATGAGAAGTAGTTTGTGATCTAGAAGAAGGGGATCCAAATACTTGCTAATTTCTTCTACTTTGTTCAACATAATAATGAGTTATCATATCTCACTTTTTTTTCTTTAGGAAGGAAGGAACTGTCAAGACAGGAAAGACTGAGTCTCCTTTTTTTTTTAACTCTTCATCAAAAACCCCCTAGAGTAGGTTGACAGTATTTCAGTATCACACTTGAAAACAGGAGTTTGCATACATTCTTTATGAATTAGTAGACAGGCGCCTAAGAAATACTTGGTTTTCTCTTCCTAAGAGACAAACTCCTCAGAAAGCTGAATATTTTGGGCCAAAAAGAACAACAATAAGGAGAAAACTTGAGAAAAAATAAGGGGGAAAGTACATAAAAATGAGGAAAGAATACAGTATGGAGAAATAAGATCTAAGAGGGAAAATAATATACAACAGTCTAGAGAAACAGAACATGTAAAACAAACAACAAAACAGTATAAAAGTTTTCTTAGTTCAGTAGGTACAAGGTGAGGTGAGACACAACATTCAAAACATTAAATTACAGTAACTTAATGGGACAGAAATTTACATTACAGTCAACCTTGGTTGCCTATTCTGCCTCTCCTGTCTTTCAGTATGATTATGCTGAGAAATGTAATCCTTCTTGTTTTCCTCTATTTTTTGGTGTGCATTTACATCAGTGCTGTCAACAAAGTAGATGTAGGACCTGTGCAGAAATGGTTGTAATTGGGATTTAAAAGAATCCAAGAGTTCCCAAAGCTGCAGGACTACCACAGAAAGTATGCTATAGAAACAAAGGGTTTTCCAGACTGATGGCTTTTAATTATTAGTAGCAGTATTAGAAAAAACACAGACTTTGTCATCTAAGTGAAGAATAAAAGAATATGGCATGGCAGATGAATATAAAGTAATAAATAAATATTTGTGTGTTCCTATTTGCCTTCTGTTTTACCAAAGAAATAGATTAGAGAGATCAATAAATCAGAGGGAAAAGCTGAAAATTACATAACATTACTCTCACCCTTTGAGTCTTCTACCCAGTAAAGATTAAAAAGGAATTAGTCGTTAGGTCTGCTTTGTTTGTAATTGTTTTCTTTAAAATTTCTGGTAGTGAAAGCTACTGTGCAAGAGACACTACTGAAGTGGATGGACTGGTGGTGTGCTAAATGTGGCACTTCTTGCATCCACAGTGGCCAGTTCTGCTCATTTGTTTGTTGGTTCATTTGTTTGCCTCTGATTATGGGCGTAGTCTACAAGTCTGCAGATGATGCCAGATTTACTTACCTGGGTTCCCAGATGTTGGAAGCAGTAGATAATTTCAGAATTATATCAGTAACACTAGAATCTCTACCATTTTGGGGATGAAGATGTTTTCCTAATTAAGGGGCTAAATACTTCTCAAGTCTATGGAAGCTGTTCAGTATCTTATCAGCGTAGTTCCATCTCCACCTGCTTCAGACTACAGATAATCATTTTGTTGTTTCAGCCACACTGTTGCCTGATAGTGGAGTGTGACCATGGGTAATACGTCCCAGTTTTTTCCTTTTCAACCTTTCTGCATTGCGTAGAGGCGACCATACATTCTGGATGTCTTCATTCTGTGATCCAAACCCTAAAAAGCCCTTGTAGCCAAGCAGTTTTTCCTTTGGAATGTGTGCATTTCTGTCTGAACTCCAGACCTCTTTCGCACCAGTCATGGGCACTCTGGGCTTAATCCAGGGCTTAATGTTGAATAGATGTTTCAAACTAGAAGATTTGTTGTGCCAGTAGCAATTCAAATTATCCTTGGTATCCTGCACATCCTCTGCAAGAGTGGCGTTCTTAGGCTAGCAGACCCAGCTTAGAAGATCCTCAGAAAGGATTTCTTCATAATATAGAAAAAAGATTATGATGTCAACTGTTCTGTTAACTTGTGTTTCTCAGGCAAAGCCACCATACAGCTCAGTCCCTTTGGTACTAGGCCACGTTCTGAAGTTAAGTCCCAGAAGAAGTTCTTCTCTCTGGGTTACATCATTAACACTTCCGAGAACGCCATGGCAGCTCTCAGACAGACTTAATTCTAAATCAAACCATCATCTGGAGTGAGCAGCTTGTGTTTCGCCTGTCAAAAAGGTGCTGCTAAGTAACTAATGTGGTCCATCTCTTTTTAGGCCAGAGATGTTGCCATGGTAACCTATTCGAATGTAGATAGATATGCTTTTGAGTCATCATCAGAGCCCAGCTTTGATAGTACAGCGTTTGGATTGACAGCCAGTACTGCATATTGTGTAGGTTGGCACGCCTCTGGACCAGAAGGTCCTGGAATTGCTGCTGTTGCTGCCGGATGAGGCTTGCCACGAAAAAAATTGAGCGACTCCCTGAATTTTCTCTGATATTCTCTTGAATGGCAGTCATGTATTCCTTGGTGTTCTCACTCTATAAAGAGGCAGGCTGAAGATCACACTCCTAAGTATGACAAATTCCTCACTCCAATTTCAAAGTCCTTCCCTAAAACACTGGAGTTTTTTGGGGAAGAAACCTCTGGGAAAGAGGCTGTGTTACTTATTTTAGGGAAACGTGTACTTCAAAGTTGTATCACAGAAGTTCTCCTGAAATCACATTCCATGATAAATACATTGTAGGAGTGCAGAACAGTTTTCTGTTAAAATCAGGCATCCTGAAGAATTGTGGTTCTTTAAAAATTGTGCAAATCAAGTGCTACAATGTCAAGTATTTCCCCTCTGGGAACTCCTCTACATCCTCCGTTTCCAGCTTCTAGAGGGATCTGGTTTCCCTGTGTTTGGAAAGATGAAAAAGACATTATGTTAATTTCATCATAAAGTTTCACTCACATCCAAAAGGACTAGTACAACACAACTCATGTCTCTCTAAAAATTTGTATTTGGTTCTGCTGATTGTAACATAGCTAAGTTGAATCTACCTACACCTGTTCAGAATAAAGCTTTTGCTACTCCGTAGGAATTCCTGGAAGAGTCAAAAACTGTCCTCAATCCTGTTAAAATTAGGTCCTTCATTGGCAGCTTCTTTTGAAGCTTATCCGGTCACACAAAGGACAACTTCCTTACTCTGTAGTTGTGCAGCAGAATGTATGTCTTTGCTGGCTAAAATGAAAAGTTTGTTCTTGTTGTCAGGAGAAAGCTTCTTGTGCTCCCTCTGGAGGGATATTGTCTGTGAAGTTCCAACGCATGGTATTTGCAGTATCCTCACTTCACAAATCTGTTCAAGAACGTTCTTAGAAGTATGTTCTGCTAGGTGCCTACATGACCATAAAAGCTCCTGCTAGCTAAAAAAAGGAAATTGTGACGAGTTTTAAATTACATTTCTCTAAACTGGCCACTTACGGCATTTCACCATTCTAAGAAATCGTTCTTTGGGCAGTAGAAGCAAGAATGTTTGGTTGTCTATCCCTTTTTCCTCCCAGATCCTCTATCTCCTCCCAGTCCAATGTATTATTTCAGGTTTTCAGATTCCCTTTGTACCTCAGACACTGAACTACCCCAAAGCTGCAGCATGTGACCCTGCACTGACTGTTGAGCACAGGGGACTGTGAACTGTGGCTTATTTGGGGTTACAAGTGTGCAGCTTGGCCAGTTAGCCGACCAAACAGAACCATTAACAGTTCAGCTTACAGTTCAGCTTTTCTCAAAGTGAGAAACAGTTAACTAATTAACCAGGATCAATCCTCAACCCAGCCACCCATTTTCACAAAACTTCTTTGAACCTCTTTTATTCGAGATCTCTGCCCAAGACAGAGCTGTCAAATCGTGAGGTGGCCAGTCATCACTAGGAGTTAAAAAACTATTATGAGAGATGGACTGGGGGTCTAATCAAGAGGCAGTCCACCCCGCCCTGTGAAACCAGAATAAAAAGAGTTTGTTTCTTTCCAATATGCATGTCAAACCAATCAATCAGCTGTGTGTATATTACCTTCCTATATTTCAGACTCAGTTCCCTGGCTGTCCACACCGTTGTGGCCCTCGAGCATGTTCTGTGGCATCACTTATGTAGGCTAATTGCTATGTGGGCCAGCACTCCTTTTTTTTGTAGGGCACGCTTTTTAGGGGCCTGCAGGTTCACCTTCGCGAGCTATCCAGGGAGCTGGCAAGGCAGGCAAGGTTGGTGCTGACCTTATGCTGAGAATGGCCCTGCCCACCTCATCATGATCAGTCCTGCATGCCGGCGGTGCGGCCAGCCAGGCCTGCGGTGTCAAGTCCCACGGGGGTAGCCCTGCCAGAACAGAGCTACTAAAATAGCACGTCGGCTGCCAGGCAGGGTTTTTCTGCTGGTGCGAGGATATCCCTTAAGTATTCCTACTGTAGGTTCCCGAGGCTTTTTTTAACAGCTTCAAGCACCTGTGGGGGATGCACACGTGTGGACGCAAATATGAAACCGGTGTGGGAAGAATACTGTCATACAAACAATTTGGTGCTAACATGTCAGCCAGCCCCGCTCTTCCTGTGGTTAAGTCAGGTCCCAGTTCCCTATAGAGGTATAATAAGGGGGATGAGTCCAGAAGGTCACCAGATGGTTTGCAGTGACTGGCTGGCTCGACTCTGTTGGACCTTACAGTTCTCCATCCCCGTTCTTTTTAAAGAGGCTACAGAGCTATCTATCTTCTAGTGTCAGTGTTAGTGGCTTCCACCCCAAATTCTCTTGTGCTGGGACTCTAATATTAAACTGACTGCCAGCTGAACTGCCAGGATGAAAAAAAAAAATTAGGTTGGAGAAATGATGGCTTTCAGGTCTCCGAAAATGACAAAAGCTTGCAAGGGTTCCAGCCCCCCAAAAAGAATCTGGGGTAATGAATCTTTTTTTCTTCCTCAGCTGCAGTCGGGAGGTCTGATTGTTCATTTATTCAGCCCAGATACATTTGTGAAAAGACCTTAGCAAAAAGTGGCTTGAACCATCTCCAAATCAGTTCAGGAAATCCTGAGCTGGGCCAGATGCTTGCGTTTTGGCAACACTTGCTGGGCAAGAACTGGCCAATAAGCATTACAGAATAGATAGTTGGACTGTTCTTTATTAGTGGTTTTTCCCTCTGCAGGAGTGTGTATTGGCACGTGTTGTTTTATTAAGGTCAGTTCCAGGCTTTGTACATTGGGTAAATCTATGGCAACACAAGACGCACAGCTAGTACAGCAGTGTGCTACAGCTGCCTGAAACTCCTGCAGTCACACTGATTTGTTTAGGATATGTTTATACACCAACAAAGTCGTAACTACAGATTGCCTAAACTTGTGGTCGAGTGTTACCAGTGTCAATATGTTTGAGTGTATTTCTGAATAAAGTCTTAGATTAGTTTAAATGTAAACATCTAAATCTGCCTTTTGGCTCTTAAACAGAGGTGTTCTGGCTTTCAGGAAGCCAAGCATTTTGAACTACGTTTGACTTTATCTGCCACCACTGGCAATCACATTACTTCTGTTATGTGTATGTAAATAGCCTAGACCTCCTTCAGCTCCCCTTTATGTGCACCAGTATTAATTGTGGAAGGTGGATACAGTTATATGATGTATGAAAAAAAAAGTTTTATATTGGGGATGATGGAATACTGGCAAGCATCGGTAGCATAATGGAAGATGAGGTGTGTTGTTTGCTGTGAAACCTGATTGTGAGTGGAGGAGAAAGAGGACTTGTACTGCTGTTTCATTTGTGGCTGGGTTTTGTACATTTGCATTGGTGGTATTTCATAAATAGTATTTTAAACTTTCACAAGAAATCTGTCATTCACAAGAAATCTGTCATTTTTTAAATTGTAGAATGGACTGGGTAAAGGTGGCAAGTCTGTAGAGATGTGAAAGATTTCCTTCAGCAGCAGCTGCGCATGAAACTCACTATGCCAGTGGTTGCACAAAACCACTTCTCTGTTCTCTGTTAAGTGCATTGCCCATAAATTCTTTCCCTTCTGGAGAATAAAATTAACATAACTCCAGATAGCTAATATTTTTATGAGTAGGGCCCATCAAGTTTATGAATGCACAGACTATCATGCTTATGAGTGCACACATCATCAAGTTTATAAGCAGAGCACATAACAGTTATGCTCACAGCACATAAAGTTTATCTCTTGGTATATAAAACTCAGTTATGAAAAACAAAAGCTGAAAAATTACTTCAAGCCCATTTTTTTTCACCCTTCCAACATGTATGTCGTAGCAGGTCTTTTCACAATAAGCCTCAATGGAATTTTGTATGTATTGACAGAGGAGTTTTTTAAAGATATTAGCTCAGGTATGTGAAATTGGACTACTGTAGCCCAACTTCAGGCAGAACATAATTTTGAAGACTTGCAGTTAAAAATTATAACAGAGCTAAATGAAAAGCATATAGAAAATTCAAAGTGCCTAAAAACTAAATTGTGAACGCTCAAAATCCCACTAACTTCAGAGAAAATCCCAAACATGTTAATATTTAAGCTGTTTTTTTAACACAGACCTATCTTTGCTGTAGCCAAGATGCATCTGTAGTAGTATAAGTATATAATTAATGTAGCATACCTACTCTGACTTTTTAAGTTTATTCTAGGTGTATCAGTATTGAATGTAAATCCCATATTTGACACTTAGAAGTCTGAATTAATACATTTTCTGAAGAACTAGACTATATTCATTTAATAAAATACTAATTACACAGTGCCAATTATATACATGGGAGACTAATAAAAAACAGTGCTCAAATTTACACAGGTACTTTATATCTGGAATGGACAGAGCGTACAGTTTTCTTTCCTGCCTGAAAAAGAGTACAGAACACTGTGTTACTTAGCTCCTCTGTTTTATAATCACTAACTCTCCCTTCCTGGTACTTAACCACTCCAAATACTACTCTAATTGCTAGGTTAACGCCAGTGGCCACTGAACAGAGCACGTACCTCCCCAATATGCTGAAAAGCCAGCTACTCTGATTGAATGCTCAACTAGATGAAATAAGATGTCATATTTGAGTTGTGCTATGGGAAGGTATTCACTTTTTATTAAATTAGGCAGAGTCCTAATACTACAAAACATCATAGGATATATCTAAGGTGTAAAGCAAGGGCTCATAGTACTAACCCGAGAAAGTACAGCAAGAAAGAAGCCTGAGGCCCAAGGCTAGTCTTATACTTCTTTTGCTGAGGCTGAAACTCCTGTCTGTACCATCTGTCTCTATCATATCCTACACCCTAGGGATCTTTTTTTTCCCCCATTTGTACCTATTCCCTCACCCACAGTAACCCTGCTCCTTGTCCCCACACACTCAGTCAGGTGTTTGGTTCCTCTGCACCTCAGCAGCAGCAACGCTGAAGAGACAGAAGAGACATTCTCCCCGCTGTAGGTGCGAGTGCCCAGACTCAGATGCCACCACATGCTGGAATAAGCAACTTCAGTTAGCCCACTGCTGTATTATTTGGAGAAGCAGGAACTTTGGGGAATTCATCAGTTTCTACTGTGCATGGGCAACTGTGATTCTTTAGACGTTTATAATTTTGCTTGGGGAGGATAATAAGAAGGGTTGTCTTCTTAAGCCCTGGGGCGAGAACCAAGTCTCAGTTTCAAATAGGTCCCAAAACCAATGTTCAATAAGCCTGACACCAAATATAATCAATTTATGTACACGGCCTGTAGTCACTGAGACCAGACTCTCTTGAAGAATGTGTGATGCAGGGCCATATTCTACACGTGGGATACATCGGGTGTCTTGGACATGCTGTACTTGCGTACATGGTGGTCAGAGCCTTGAGCACTCATAATATGAGATTTGGGGTAAATCTGAAAGGAATAGAAAAACTCTCTCTGACACCAGGGCAGCACCTATATTGATTATTAAAACCTGGTTCCAGAGGACTGAGTTTTCAGTTAAAGTCTAAGGGTTTTACAGAAATTTAATATAATGTATTTCCTCCTAAATTCATTCTGAGAAACAGCTGAAACCTTTCTGGCCTTGTTTTTTGGGTTTTGTGGTGGTTTGGTTTTTTTTTTTAATCTATGTCCAGAATATTCAGGCTGAGGCAAACAGCCAACTAATACTTGTTTGTTTGTTTGTTTGTTTCCCATTGTTTATAGGTTTGCCAAGCTTTAACTACTTGGAAGAAGTTTTCTGTCCTGGGTGTTGCTTCAGGCTGATTTTTTTTCTTTTTTGCCTTTTTTTTTTTTTTTTTTAATGGGAAGGAATAGGGAGAAGTTGGGGTTATTTTGGACAGGGTAATATTTCGGTTTGGGAAATTTATAAGCAACAGCAAAACAAATACAAGTTTAAAAGGCTGAAAACAGCAGCAAAAATATTTCTAGCTTAGATTTTCACAAGAAAGAGCTTTTTGTTGTCTTTTTCGTGTTGCTTTTCAGGGCAGTGACATCAGCGTATAATAAATTATGGTAAATATCCCAACTCTGTCGTTAATTTTTACTCAAACCCGAGATGGCTATAAGCATCATCTACTTCTTAGCCAAAGAGACAACAGTATACAATTTTTTTACAGGAAACAAACAAGTGTTGCTGTATGTGTTGCACAGAAGAAAAAAAAAATTGCTTAAAAGTTACTTCTGAATTAGGGAAGTCTTCCAAGCATTTGTTGTTCTTTTTCCCAACAGAGTATCATAAACTACAGAAAACAGGGCTTTCTGCAACAGCTTCCAGTTGTATCATGAAATTCTGTCAGTGACTTTGCTGCAGTTAGTTCTGAGAGAAAAGGTCTTAAGTCACTGCTTCTTCAGAGCCGACGGAAGTACTTTATATTGATATGACTTCCAAAGTACATCTTCTTTTACATGTTTCATTTTATGGTTATAGTAAGCATAAACATATTTCTTTAAATAAAATGAAGCTATTCATAAATTAATCGTATTCCTAGTCAAGTGTCAAGGTTTGTTGTCTGATACAGATTTTACATACCTGTGGTACACAGATCACACTTAAGTTCTAGAGCTTACACACTACTGATGGAGCCATCAGCCCTCCCTAGCTGCCTAATCTTCTAAATACTGTCACCTTTGAGTCCCCTACTTGGATAGGAGACACGTGGGGGCCTGGACCTGCCACCTCAAAATGGCACAGCACTTGCAGCAGAAATGTCAATGGCAGTAGACCAGTTCATGAATAGTTAGAACCAAATAATCCTTTAAGGCCATTACTAAGGGTGTAAGGTAACTTTGTGATGAGAGTAATCAGTACTACAGCAGCTTGATATTCATATAGCACTATAAACAATTCTAGCTATATATCACCTAGAATGAATAGTGTCTTTTACTGCATAAATATAGATATTTCAGTTTTAAATATTTGCAGCATCAAAATAATGATTTGATTTTCTTCAGACTTAGATTGTTTTCCTGTCCTTAATGGCCTCACAAGCCAAATTTCACCTTTGCATTATGATTGTGTGACATTTCAACTGGCAACTAATGGAAAATGTATTTTCCTTCATGCTATATAAGTAAAAAATAACTGATTTTGCTTAAGTTAAGTTTCCCACTAACTCTTGAGTTGAAACAAAGCACACAAAGCTCCAGTGCAAAAGGATTTTTTAAATGATGAAAAAGAGAGATTAGAAAGGATACTCAACTACAACCTTAGCTAATACAGTTCAATGCAGCAAGCATTATAATCTGGTGAATGTGCAAACAGCTGAGGTAAGATGAGCATCTTTGATACAGTCTGTTTGCAGGTTACCTTTATGCAAATGAATAAAAAGGTTTTAATTCAGGCTGCATTGAAGTATTATGCCATGTTCTACCATACATCTAGAAAGAGAGAAGTTCTGAGTATACAAACACAAAGGGAAGAAATTACATTTTCTTCTTCTCATCTGATGGTCATGCTCCCTCTTGCAACACTACCTCCCACATTTGCACTCTTATCTTTTCTGTTTCTCACAATGGCAGTGGCCACCTGAAAAAAACAAAATGTTTTGGACAATTCATGGAGATTTTCCTTTTCTTTTTGGAGAAGGATTTTGAGGTGGCCTCTTCTCCTACAAGGAGGTAGCCTTTCTTCCACCATGTGCTCTTTCTTTCTTTTCTTGCTTTCTAAGTTAATTCTCTCCCTCTGCTCAGTGATACGCCTTTGTAGCTAGCAGCTGTCCCAGTGATCACCAGCAGAACCCTCAGACACCAGCATGCCCTCCCTGCAGAGGGCTGGTGTTAGGTATTTAAACACGGGTGACCTACTTCACTGCTTAACTGGTTTTGACACTGTTTTCCAGCTATATGGTTCCTGAAGTCATCGGTCTTTCTCCTAACCTTTCATGACTCTGAATCATGTCATAATGGTAAACCTCATGGCCTTTTAATCTTCTCTTTTCTATAGTATTTGTATGAAGAACTGCTATATTGGGAACTTAAAACGCATCTAGTTTGGTATCTGGTTTCCAGCAGCAATCAATAGAGGATGCCCAAGGAAGAGCTTATGAACAAAGTAAGCGTGTTGTCCCCAAGCACCCCCAGTGTCCAGTAGTCTGTGGTTTGGAGGCTTCTGCAGTAGGGACAGTGGGTGGTGTTTTCTTATTTAACAGCCCTTATATTTAATGTAACTGTACTTCTGTTATTCTGTTTGGTTGGGTTTATCTCCCAAAGCTTTGGCATCCTGCAGCATCTTACAGTATCTTGCAGCAAAGCTTAAAATCATGTAAAGAACCCATCTTTTTGTTTTGAGCATGTTTCCTACCAGCTTCATTAATACTCTTGGTACTCATATTGGAAAAAGACAGTAGCAGTGTCTCCATCTTCATCTTTTCTCTGCCACTGGTGATTTTGCAGACCTCTGTCGTATCTCCCTTCAGTCATCTGTTTTTCAGAGTTAAGAGCCCGTAGGTGTACCTCATACAGAACCATTCTCTTTCTTTGGTTATCCTTGTCAAACCTTTTCTGAATCATTTCCAGTTCTATTATGCCCTTTTTGAGATGTGAAGAAAAGAACTGTACATACTACTCAATATACAGAGAACTATGGATTGATACTGGGCTGGATGTATTACAATGTTCTCTGTTTTGTTCTCTGTTCCACTCTTAATAATTCCAAATATTTGATTTGTTTTTCTGAGTAAAAGGGAACATTGTGCTGATATTTTCATAGAAATATTCATCAAAACACAAGGATCTCATTTGTGAGTGGAAAACCAGCTTACAGCCTATCATCACTGTATATACAGTTTTTTTCCCATGTGCACTACTTTACACAACTACATTAAATTTTATCTGCTGTTTTATTATCCAGTCACTCAGTCTTGTACAGTCTTTCTTCATTTTTTCAGTTCTTCACAGTCAGCCCTTTAACTGCATCACAATTTGTCCTCTAACTTTCCTTTACCTGAATAGCTTAATATCATTAGCAATCTGTGATATCTCACTGCTCACCCTCTTTTTCCAGATCATTTATGAATACATTAAGCAGCACAAGTCACAGCACAGGTCCCTGCAGACTCCTCTTGTGATCTCCCTCTTCTACGAAAACTGACCTTTTATTTCTGTTTTATTTCTGTTTCCTGTCATTTAGCCATTTTTTGATCCATTCCTCTTGCTTCTTACTGCATATAGGTGCCTTTTTTTTTTTTTTTTTGCCTTTTTTTTAAATGAAGCTTTGTCTAAGGACCTCACTGCCCCTGGAAATCCCAGTAGCCCTTAAACATGAGATCTTCCTTGTCCACATATATGTTAACATCACCAACGTATAATGTAACAAAACCTGTGTTGTCTTCCTCGATATGTCATGTTTATATATGTGTCCATTGATTCTACTCTGTAGGACAGATATTACTTATTTGCCCAGTGTAGACAACACAACAGGCTCATTCGTGTAGTTGCCTGCATCTTCACATTTGCCTTCCCCACCTGGTTAACAGGGGAAGGGCTTTTAAAACTAGAGTTACACACTGCAGTTAGTACTTCAGCTTTTTGACACCTGAGTTTTCTTAGAACTGCTGGATGGAAGCCACCTGGTCCCTATGATGTCTTGCTTATTTTATCTGTTTGTTCTCTAATCTTTTCTGCCCTGCACTTATGTTTGAGATAGATCTCCTAAATTCCCCATAATGCAAAATTCTGGATTTCCCTAAGCTGTTGCACTGTGAACACAGATGCAATATGAATGTAGTCTGTTCTCCTATGGTCTTGCTTTCTCTGAGTGTTCCTTCTTTACCTTGATGGTCCACAGGCTCTGCCCACTCTGTGGCAAACCTGTTCCTGATACTTACAGAAAAGGACTTGGGTTTTGTTGGTTTGTTTTTTTGTTCCTTCCGTGCCCTTGCAAGTCATTCCTCAAGCTCAATTGTGATCTGCCTTATCATATTAACGTAACAGAATTTATAGAATCATAGAATCGTTTAGGTTGGAAAAGACCTTTAAGATCATTGAGTCCAACCGTTAACCCAGCACTGTCAAATCCACCACTAAACCACGTCCCTAAGCACCACATCCACACATCTTTTAAATACCTCCAGGGATGGGGACTCAACCACTTCCCTGGGCAGCCTATTCCAGTGCCTGACTGCCCTTTTGGTGAAGAAATTTTTCCTAATATCCAATCTAAACCTCCCCTGTTGCAACTTAAAAACAGTTTCCAAAGGATACCTTCTTGCTCCTAATAACTTCCCTTGCCTTGTTGTTTAGGCATGCTGCCTTCCTCTTCTTCTATGTCTGTCTTTATAGTGTTCTGAGAAGCTGGAGTAGCCCATTATTAGCAAGAGGATGAAAACTAGGTTTCTCTTGAATACTAGAGAATAGACTTAAAGGGCAGAATTTACCTTGCAGAAGAGTTACTTTGCATCTTCCTGTCAACAGAAATTTTCTTCTCCACAATGAAAGGATTCTTTTTCCTCTGACGTTCTTAGTCAATGCCAAGTCCTGCTCAACCAACAGCTGAGGATCTGCCTCTGCAATGCTGGAAGAGATCTAAAACTGAAAACTAGCATGGTTTTTAAGAAGAATCTTAGACATATACGTGCCTTATTGCCTTTGAAAATTATTAGATAACTTTACTGTGTACATGTGTGTATGTGTCTATACAAAAGTTAAAAATCATTTCCATACTGTCCCTCACCCCATTTTAAAATATTGCTATCCAAACATACAGAAAAGTATGCCATTAAAAATGCATAGTGTCACTCAACATTTTGTGATGGTATCTCATTGCCACCATATCTGTAATATGCCAAAGAAAAAAGCTATTTTAGGGACCAAGTTACATAGTTTTAGTTTTATGTGACAAGAAGAAAACTAAAAAACATCTGTGTACTATCTATCTCAGCTAGCTCCACAGTCCAACAATCAGAATAGTAAGGTTGTAAATAACCAGTCATTAACATACCTTAAATTTACATTTACATACTCCTTACAACTAGCAGAAAGAAACATCAGTGGATAAAAACTAATCCATAAATTGTAATTTTAGACTTGGAGTTTTAAAAGCTATTTATATCACATTAAAATGTAAACAGCTGAGAGTATTGATATCAGTTAGTGATATCATTTTTTTTTCTAGTCCCAAATCAATATTTAAAAAAAAAAAATTTAAAAAGTTCTGTTACATTCAAGTCTCCTTTGAGGCCACTACAAACCTTAGATATGCAAAGCTTCTTGGTTATAAAAGCTGATGTAAAATGTGAGGTTTATATTGCATTATTAGCAAGCACATATTCTTGTTTCCTGGGAAAACATGGCAATTTCTGATTCTCCAAGTGGCTGCTCTGACCTAAGTACTGGGCTTAATGACCAAAGTAATAAAAAATGATCAAGTGGGATCAAACTAGTGAGCTGATTGATCCAAGATTTTGCTATTTACATAAGACTTGTCATAACAAACATCATGGAGAATTATGGAATATCCAGCTCCCAGATAAATTCTGGGCAACACTTTTTTTGTTTAATATGACTATGGATGTTTTCAATATCTATATAAATATCTATATAAATATCAAATATCAAATTATTTTCCCACTGCTATCAGCACTCAGAGAGTTAGTCAATTTTACGCATTAATTATGTGTGATTATTTTAATATTATTTTAACATTCTTTTAAAAAAACCCTTTTTTTTCAACACTGCCTACTTCAATTTATTGCTGCTGGCAGAATACACAAGTTTCAGCAGGAGTATGCAACTTACCTTCTCCTGTTTTTTTTCTACATACTCGTACCATGCCATAGGCTATCTGGCAACTTACCAAACAGTTCCTTTATATCTATCAGTTCTCACGCAGATGTCTGCAGATTTTACCATTTCATTAAGAATTTCTTTCCACAACATTTTTAAAGATATCCACTTGCACATCTTCATATGGAATCTCACAACACCCAGTATCAACATTTTGCACTAGGAAAAATTACCATTTATTTCCATAGTTTTTTTTCTGATTCTAAAGTACCTCTTATTCAGGATAAGGCCTCACCTGTCACTGTTTTCTTTTCCTGCCAGACTCATTCAGTAATTTTTTTGAATGTCTAAATCACTTGTTTTGTTTAGCCACTGTTGGTTGTCACCCCCTACGTGTTTCATAACATTATTTTCCATATTTGCGAATTCCTTTGAGAGGGAAGTAAAGCTCAGTGCAATTTTCAGTCAGTTCAAGCCCTTTTTAAACTATCGTCTATCTAATGACATTTACTCTGAGGTAATTCCTTTAAAAATTGTGCATTTTTGCTGGAAAATGAGTGAGTTCATTCTTAAATACCTTTGAAACTCCTTGACCAATACTATCTAGTTTATGGGATTATCTGCATTTAGTTTCTTGCCTTCCTATCGCTGTTTCCCACTTTTTCAACACCTCAGCTTCCAGCACTGCTTTGTTGTCTGGCACAAATAAAATAAGTTATTTTTACATTTCCTGTGACGCATCAGTTCACAGTGGTTTTACCCTCCTTAGAGGAGTCCTCATCATGCTGCCACTGAAGTTAATGCAAAAAGCTCTGTGGGTTTCAATAACACAGAATCTAGTCCTTGTTCTTTTGACTTTCTAGTGGCTGGATACGGTCCTCTCATTAACACGGACAAAGAATCTACATCTGCATTCTTCTACTCTACTTACGTCTCTTGTTTCCAAGTCTTTGAGCATTTACTTCTTTGGACCTCTCTTAATTTTAACATGACATACTATCTGGATTTCTTTAGGCCATCTGTATGGATTTTTCTTCAGCTGTTTAATCCTGACTAGTCTTTTCCACCTTAACATTAGAACAAATAGGTGTATTTTGTTGTCTTCTCTAGCCTTTTCTTATTTATATACATGTGTAGTTCTTTTAAGTCTGATATACTTTAAAGGATAAGTTTTGATGAAAAAGAAATTTATGTGCAATGGGAAATGTTTTAGAAAACATTGATAAGATTTAACGTGTATATAGCCCCTATATGTAGCACAGAGGTTTTAATTTCTTTTTTATTATCTTCCTCATTTCTCAGGCATTCAGAAACACTACACTTACGTGTTACAGTGCTGGGATTTGGTATGGTTTCTCCACCAAAGATAATGAATTTCAATATGCTTCCTGTTGTTTAGTGTATCAGTTACAGTTATTTCTTCAACTAACTCCTTTGTGTTACTTAGGAGTAAAGAACAGCCTTTCCACTCAGGTGCTCTAAAAAACAATTTTCACTTTATCAAACATATGCTTATATAAACCATGTAGTGCTCTAAAAATTGTCCAATACATGAACAGTATTTGAAATTACTGTTTTATTAGACTTAATCATCTCTCATCTCTTTCAGTTGTATGTACTCCATATTCTTCTGATGGCAAGTAGTGAATTTTCACATACATTTCTATTGTCATGACGTTGTATTACCTGCACAACTTCTCCCATTGAATTCCTTAAGCATACCACTGTTCTCTAAGCAAAGATTTCAAAACTGTTAAAAAAGCAGAAAAAAAAGTATGTTTCAGCTTCCCTATGGATGTTTACCCAATTTGCATAGACTAAATTTTGCTTATTCCAAGTTATGAATGCTACCACTCTATACCAATTAATGCATACGTTTCGGCTCTGGGTTGAGGCAAATATACAACTCCAATTATTCTAAACAATTTAAACATATTTGTTAAAATAATGTCCCAAAGGAGATCGGTTACATGCAGAACACAAATGTATCGCTCTACTGAAGTTAATATAATTTTTCCATTTGGTTTCAGTTTACATTCATCCATTACTAGTTCTTCTAGTTCAGTTCTGGTTCAGGCTCAGCAAAACTTGAAAACAACTGAAGTTCAAAGTTAAGTTTGGGTTTGGTTAACTCCACAAGTAGAATTATATCCAAGATGAATTCTAGCAATATATGTACCCTTTTAGTCTAGTTCTTTGTGAAAAATTCAGGAATAAACAGAATATATCTGTTTAATCTTATTCTTGCAGCTGAATGCAGCACTGAATGAACCAACAACAGTAACAATTACATAAATGAAGTAATAAAGAGCTGTCATATCAAAGTAGCCACATTTTTAAATTAATTCAGATCTCCTAAATAAAACGGTGTTAAAAAAAAAAACAAAACAAAGCAAAAAAAAACCCACCCAAAACAAACAAAAACAGAAAAAAAGGGGGAATAAAAGAACTACTTTAAGGGAGAGAAATATTCAGTATGATTTTGTCATTAAAATGCATATACAGAGAGAGCACCAGAGGATTGCAGAGTGACCTAACCGTTGTAATTACCTAACCTGTGACTCTTTAACTCTGGAATCTAACGAGCACCTCCAAATTCCTAGAAGCTAAAGAAAGCAACAAAAATACCTCCCAAATTCCGCTATATGGCACAGTAATGATCCACACACACATCATCTGTTGGGAATATCTTAACCCCCATCACAGGCCACTGCTACTTAAATTGCCTCCGAGGGACACAAGTTGTGGCCACGTGCCTGGGTCTGCCCTCAGAGGGAGTAAGCCCCGTGTTTTGCCCCAGGTGCCACAGGGGTAGTGGCTGTCGGCCCAGGCGCAGTGACCGGCGAGCCGCCCTCCCACCTCCGCTCCGTGGGCACCAGTATTCCCCTGAGAAGCCCCTTACCAACCCTTTTCCCTTTTCATTGCTTCTGCACCTTCACCCCGGAGTGTGGCTGGTGCAAAGAAAACACAGTTGTGACTTTCTGAAGGACCTCCTGTTGGCCAAAGGAAGCCTACAATTTTCGGTCTCACCATTTGTCCAAATTTGGAGTGGATTTTTCAAGTGGACAGAAGCAGCAGCCTCCTGACAATGAGAGGACTCACTGCCAAATTTCAAGCCTTTGCTCTCAAACTTGAACTGTTTAACTGATTTTGCTGAAATCTTCCAAAATGATTCAGTATGAGGTGGATACTCGGTAAAGAAAATTTGTAACTTGGATCAATCAAAAGGAATCAGTTCCTACGAATGGTTCTAGTTAGGCCTGTAACTAGTAACATGACAGGAACAAATAATACAAGAGATGATAACTTGGTGACTCATGATCTTCCCCTCAAAGAGTTGGATTTGAATGCTATAAACTTCTTTTTTTATATCTTAGGATAAAAGCAGTTAAAAGGTGAAGGGACGATCACAAGAAAGTAAGAGTAAAAATCAGTGTCAGATTTTGGCAAGCTGAATTGAAGAGATGAGCTTGGTGTTTGGCGAGGGCATCTCTAATTGTTACAGCTACTATCAGCTCGGTCCAGACATTTAGAAACACTGATGGCCGCATCTCTTTATTTTAGCCAACAGCCTCACTAGTCCACCAGAACATACATACCTCGCGTTGGAGGTCACGGTCACGAAGGAGATACCCGATGCTGGCAAAAAGAGCTGCACTAAGAGTGTTGAACTGTCACTACAGAGACCATATTTGGACACCGCGCGCACTGGGAGCCAGGGTGCTCCGGAGCGGTTTGTTTGTGATGATCTCTGTTGCTAGGCAGATGGGCGGCTACAGCTTGTACCAACGGGAGCTTTTTCTGGACATGAGACTTCAGTTCCTAGAAATGAGTAACTGAAGCACCTTTAAAAAAGTTTCCTAAGAATGATAAACGCTTGATTGTGAAAGTGATGGCAGAAAAATCTACCTACGCGGAAAGCAGCTATACTGTCTAGGCTAATATTTTTTTATTTCGAGTTCTCCCTTGTTGGGGTAAAAAATAAAAACGATAAAAATTCCCTCTTTACCTGCCTCACGGTAACTAATAACAGTAACTCGCTATATGAGGCATGGTGCTAATATTCAGTAATCAAAGTTAAATGCTCCCCTCTCTTTACACTGACCACTTTCATCCTCTCTTCTCTGAAACAAACACTCTGCAGAATGTGGAATGACTTCGATATCTTGCTTCTTTTCCCAAAACAAAAGATGCTCCTGATTATAGGAGCGCACGCTGTTTTTTGCCAAGCTTTCCGTAAGCGCTTCAGCAGGAAGGGGGCATGGTGCTGCGGCGGTCTTCAGTACTGAAGTGTGTGTAGGGGTGAGGAGGCGCAGGACAGAACCATCTCCTTGGCTTCACGTAGCCGAGAGGACTGAATGCAGGCTGGGAGCGCTGCGGACCGCCTCAGGTAAGCTGCGAGGGCTTCCCTCCTGTCACTGCTGGAGCCCCTTCGTGCTCAGGAACGGCCCCTCCGCACGCTGTCGCTAGGGCATGGTACTCCCAGCGCTGACAGAGGCTGTATTTATTTTTTTTTTAAACTATGTGAAGCTTAAGAAAATGTATCTTTAGATTGCTACTTCTAAATACCAATCTTTAAAAAAGCAGTTATTTATACTAGGCAATAAAATTAAAATACAGAGAACTTTAGAGTCCTTGGAAAGTTTATTAATTCTGTAATCTCTTCTAGACTCATTTGCATTACCAGTTTTCACTGTGAACAGAAATAAAAATGCTAGGAGACCAGTCTTCAAGCTCCGGTCAAGAGAACCAGCTCTAGCAATCAGGCTTCGAAGATCCGTAATGCCACTAATGAACACCTCTCCCAGTGTCTGTCTTGGGCCACCTAAAGACTTCTTGGAAGACGGCACACCGCAGACAGATTTGTCTTTACCCTTCAGCTCTGCGCTTTGTGCATATTTGTTACCGTAGAGCCAGCTGACAGAAGCTGCGTAGTCCACTTCCAAGTTTTCTTATTCAGGCTTTCAGTGGTTCTGTTTTGATTGCTAGTACTCAAAAACCAGAAATCTATCACAATCCCCTGCTCCCCCACCAAGCTATAGTTTAAGAGTGAATTAAAGAACTCCCACTTTTTAAAATGAGGTAAGAACGGTGTTGCTACACTTTGAGGGTGGCTTGTGCTTCTAACATCTCCATGAAATGGCTGCCCTCACTTTTTAACACGGTAAGAATAGTGACTTTGGAAAAGCATTAAAATTCCTAACTGGATTCATGCTTTATAGATTTCCTTTGGGACTTGAGGCAGCACTGATGGACAATTTCTGCTCCCACTGAAATCACCGGAATTATGTATCTGTGGTCCACATCTGCTAAGAGACTGAAGCATTTGTCAGAGTACTGAAACATGACCATTGCACATTAGTTGCTCACCTGCAACATTTTCCAAACCAGGTATTTCTTTGTTTCAGCTTTTTAAGACAGATTTTCTCACTGTACATTTTACAAGGCATTGCCTTCTTAAATTCACCAAACAAGTTGCAGACAACTTTGAGAACAGAGGCTGGAATGTATTTTGAAATTTAATATGCTGAATCATATGTGTAATTATAACAGAGACAAATTCAGTCCTCATAGATACAGGCTCTTGTGACTGTAAGGCGTACCTAGGAATAATCCCCTTCAGTCTAGTCAGAAGTACAAATGTAAAGACTGGGAAGCCTCTCCTTATCTCCCGTTGTTACTGCACTAGGTTAGAATACGGCTCCCAAGCGCGCTCACAGCAGAGGGGCGGAGAGGCCGCGCCCGCAGGGACCGAGGGCGAGGCGCCAGCCCGCAGGGCGGGGCGGGCCGGGCCGGAGGGGGCCGCAGCCCGACACGAACACCGCCGCCGTTACAGACACACCTGCCTAGGCCGCCCTCCCGCCGGCGGGGTGAGGCACCGGGCCCCCTCACAGGGCCCCGAGAGGCCGACAGCCGCCCTCCGGCGGGCTCACCCGCCCCGCCCGCCAACGGACAGAGCGCGCGCGCCACTCCGCGCCAACGGCTGCGCACGCGCAAGACCCTTTTCCCGCCCCGGGCCCGACCGTTACTGCTGAGCCGCCCTGCGCATGCTCCACCTACCAGCGGGTACCGCCTACAAGTCCCATCAGGCCATGCGGCGCCCCGCCCACGGCGGGCCCTGCCGGCCCTCAGGGCACGCCGGGAGCTGTAGTCCCCGGGGCGTGCGGCGTCACTAGCTCCTCGGCTCCACCCCCCCCCGCCCCCGCGGCAGCGGAAAGGCGCGGACACGCCCGGCGGGAAGCTCCCCCCGCCCGTTGTTATGGCTACCAGGAAGCGGGCGGAGCCGACCGGGAAGTGGAGTCACCGGCTGAGAAATGACGCCACCGCAGCCCCGGATGTTCCTGGGACAGAGCCTCCCCCCCCCCCCCGCCCCGCCCCGCCGCCGGCGGAAGCGGGTGGCGGGGGAAGGACGCCCCTCCCTGCGGGCCGCGTCACGTGACAGCGTGCCGCCACGTGACGGCGGGCGGCAGCGGCGATGGGCACGGCGCTGGACATCAAGCTGAAGCGGGCCAACAAGGTGTACCGCTGCGGGGTGAGCGCGGCCCCCGGGGCGCCCCCGCTCGGCCTGAGGCCGCGCCCTGCCCCCCGGCTTGCCGCCGGGAGCGGCCCGGCTGCTCTGCGGCAGCGGGGCGCTCCCCTGGAAGGCGGCGGGATAGTTCGCCCCCTTCTGTCCCTCCCTCTGTAGCGGCGGCTCCCCGCTTCGCGCCGTGCTTCGCCGGGGCTGCGGCAGGGCCCGCGGGCGGGGGAAGCTTTGCCTCTGCCCCGGCTCGGGGCTTTCCCTCCCCGCCAGCTCTGCCCTAGGCCCCTACCGAGGGCGGCAGGGGTTTCCGCTGGCCTCCCGCAGCGAAGCGGTGCTCCCCTCCGGCGCGCCCCCGGGAGGAAGGCCTGCTTTCGGCCGCCTCTTGCCCCCGCTGGCGCGGCGGTGCCGGGGGAGCGCCGGCAGCCGGTCTGTGGGGAGGGCGGCAGCGCTGAGGCGGGCGGGGCGGGGGGGGCCAGGCCCCGAGACCGGGCGGTTTGGGGTTCGCCTGGGGCAGGGCGTCGCTTCGGTTGTGTGTCCTTGCGTGTCACAGCGGGACTGACGCCTTGGTACAGCCCGCCGGTGCCGCCCGCCGCTCCCGCAGAGCCTCCTTCCCTTTCTGTGCTCTGCAAGAAGCCCGAAGGTGTCTTAAGATGCTGTTTGTACCTGACAGAAAAATCTCCTCTTAGATAAAGTACTTAAGTCGCAGCAGATCTAGTTGTTTGGGTTTTTTTGGTTTTTTTTTGTTTTGTTTTGTTTTGTTTTCCCTGGGCAGGAATCTGATTTCTTAACTTCTTTCACTGATGTAGCTGTTGATCGTGATAAAGTGATTGTGCGTACTTCAACTTTTGCAGCTACTTGAAAAAATGCTGTGCCTTTTGGCATTGATGAAGATTTCAAGCGCAGTTAGAAAAAAAAAAATAGCAATCACTTGGCTCATGTTTTTGAAATTTATTTTTACCACTCTTTTTCTAGAAATATTGTATTGTTTAAGAAGAACTTTTCAGGTCTTTTTTTTCTTTGCCTTTTTTTTTTTTTGCTATCCAGCCACACACTTGTATTATAAAAATCCTTTTCACATACAGCTTTCCCATATGTTAGTGGTTTGGCTGTTACAGTGTATCAGGCATGTTTCAATTTATTGAATGTTTTTAATGCTGAAAAACTGCTTTAAATGGATTTGAATGGAATGCAGCATCTGTTCTACAGTTGCCAAATCATGTAGAGAACGACTTTCACAAAGCTAAATCATCAGTTTGTGAACAACACATCCCTTTAAGTATGGTGTCATAGTGGTAAAGACTGCTTTCTGTATCTCACTTTCACATTGTTTTGCTAATGCGTGTTATTAGAAAGATCTTATTTATTTCAGTATCATAATGCTGTGCCCATTTTCAGTTTCTTCACTTGGCTTGCTTTATATCACTTTAAATTGGACTCTTTTTTTTTAATACAGGAAAGGGATATTTCTTCCACCTTTACACTGAAATTAAATAAGGTATTTAGGGTTAGTAAATCTGTCACTATTGTTTGTTTAACTCCATGTGAAAACGTTTATAACTTTAGTTCATTAACTAGGCCTGAAATTTGGAGGTCTGAGTGATGTGAAAACACAGTGATGAAAGAGCTGTACACTAGCAGTACAACATGAACTTTTAATAGAAATTTTGTAGGGACAGAAAGGAATTACAAATCTCTCTCTAATTAAGCATGGAATGTATGCAGGTTTGGTGTTTGTGGTTTGTTTGGGGTTTTTTTAGAAATTTACTGATTGTTGTATACTTCAGTGACAGTAGCTATGCTAATAATACCTTTGGTCTATGGCAACTTTCATCCCAAAATATGCTTGCATCAATGCTACTTGAAAATGAACGGATTCCTTTACTAAAGATAATAGTTCATCCCAATGTGTATGTCTAGCTGTTCATTTGAAGGTAATAGGGATACTGTAGCTAGACTTGATCTTTATTTTTCTGAACTTATTTAAAGCTGCATTTGGATATGGAAGAAGGTGAAGTCTAAGTTATGCACTGGTATAATAGTCTTTTTGGTGTGCCTATTACATTATAATAGTACACAAAATTGCTAAACATTACTGAGCTTTCTAAGTCATGATTTGCTCAAGACCGTGATTAACCCAGCATAACTCCACAATGCCACTCGCCTCCCTAGCCATTTAATTTCTGCCACCTTCCATGTGCTGACAGTGTTGGCTATGCAGTAAACCAGTCAGGGAAAAGGATGGTATTTGATTGGCGCGACACTCATAAAAAGTAAATAATAATAATTTAAAAATCGATCTGTTGAATCATGGACATCCTTTTTTGTTTTTCTTATGAACGTCTTCTGAAGTAGAGTAGAACAGAGAATGTTTAACAATCAGTATCAGAATGGTCTTGTGCTGGATGGCCTACAGAAGAGAGATTAGACATAGTGAAGTGGCTTCAACAGAGCAGGAAATTGGGTGAACAAAATAAAGTGGCGTGGATGAAGAACAGTCTAAAGGATCTCAGCCTGTGATTTTAGGTGATAATAAACCAAAGAATTGGTAATGGCAATGGCTGCTGATTCTTTCATTCAAGCTCTGGTTTTGTACCTCTTGGGAGTGCATAGTCCGGGTGCAATATTCAGGGATTCTTAGCAATCGGCATCTCTCAATCCGTTGTGTATATGTCAACCAGCATCTTTACAGCTGTTGAATGTATTTGCTATACATCTTTATTCCCTCCAGGAGGGAACGGGTGAGGGGAAACAGATATAGGAGAGACCCATATTTAACAAGTAACTGTTCTGAGAATCTCTTAATGGTAAATTCCATGCTGAATAAGGCCCTGAAGGTGTGGGAGTTTTTAATACAAACTTCTAGGAAGAACTCTGAAAGTTAACAAACTTATCTTTAATTCTATTGCAGAGCTGAATTTGAGCCTTGTTAGGCGGAAAATATTGTTGAAAGCACATATGAGAGGTGTGGTGAGTGGAGAAGACAAGGGTGTGTCTAAAGCAAATAGCTGACCAGGAAAATTAAGGCTGAATAACTTCTTCTTTTTTGCTTTTTTGTGAGGTCAGAGTGGTGCATATGTTTCATTATGGGCTTTCCCCATCAGGCCAAAATCTTTAAAATTTCTCTTTGGTGCTGAAATATCATGTAACAGAACCTTCAAATACTGTTCCCTGTTGTCTTGGGTTGGGTCAGACTACTTCTCATCCTGCTACGGTGACCTTGATTATACTAAATCCAGCTGAAATCAAGCATTTTTCATTGTTGCAAAGCAGCAACAGTGCTACGCCAAGTGGAAGTCACTTCACTTCCTAAAACTTTTTTTAGTTCTAGGTAGTTGAGTAGGCAACTATTTTGTTCTTTTTAGTTGTTCTTTGCTTCTGCATTGACTGTTCTTTTTTAAGTGGGAGAAATTAGACACAAAATTTGTACAATAGTCGTGCATCATGCAAGCCTGATATTGTGCTCCTGCTTTTAAAGAGAAAGTTGGTTAAAATAACATACTGTGATAAACAGTAAGCAATTTCTGTATTCATTAGTTACAATCATCAGAAACTGGAGGAACTATGCAAAGACCTTTATTTTATCCAGACTTCAATTTGAGAAAAGCTGGCTTAAACAGATTACTTTAAATTGTGAGTAAAAAACATGTTTGCCACTTTGTGGACTAAAAGAGTAATAGCATTGTTTAAATCCCCCATCACTTCCCCCCCCCCCCCCCCCCCCCCCCAAGAACAAAAAGACAATAAAATGGATCCTAATAGCACGTCCTATAATAGCAAAATAAGGTTTATTGCAGCTAAACTATGTTTAAGTTCCTAGGAACAGAAGATCTGTGTTCAGGAGGCATTTTTTAATTGGATGGACAATTCTTGAGCCATTGAGGCTCGTTTAATAAACTCTGGAATGCTAGAAGAATGAAAGGACAGGCACAACTAATGATGCCTTTTATTTAGAAAACCTAAACAGAATCACTGGAGTAACTCTGGCAGTTAGTCTGAGATTGATAATTAAAAGAATTCTAGGCTGAAAGGCCTGAAAAATGCATTGTACAATGAAAGGTGCTGTAGTTAACATCAGCTGAGACTTTTAATGACAAGTGAGTCCAAAACATATTGAAGTCAGAATTTGCCCATAAGGAAGCCTTTTACTTTTTCTAAAAAAGCAAACTAATTAGTAAATCTAGGTGTTGATGTTTTAAAGCAGCTAATGACTAGTTAGTTGGGTCTAGCAGACTTTTTCTATTGAGTGTGGTCAGTTTCTTTCGAAGTAATCAGAAGAATATGTAGTTAAGATATGCAGGTGGCTTGCCTAGAGGGACAGAGGTGGAAGAAAATGATTGGGAATATTTACTAAACGTGACTTAGGTGAACTTCATGTGAATTTTTAAATTGCCAAATGTTTGCCCTTTGTCACCTTTTGTAAAGGCGAATGCCTGTGATGTGGAAAGTGGAATCCAAAATCAATCTAAGGTGTCTTGTTGGTAACCAACTGACCATGGACTTCCATTCTACCAAAATAATGAAAAGCTTAATCCATAGATGTATAATGGATATCAAATGGAACTAGAGAAATGTTAGGCATTTCTGTATGGCATTAGGTATGATGTCCTCTGCTGTTGTCAATACCTTAAAAAGTGTGACGACAGATTTCAAGTGGTCTTGAAAACCTGCCTTGTGGTTTGTTTGTTATTTTTTCAAAGCTATCTTGCATTTGGAAAAAAAAAAAAAAAAAAAAGATTAGGCTGATTTTTCTTATCAGGGATGCTGTCAAGTGATTAGATACAATCTGAAAATACATACTATCTAGCTAAAATTATTTTTTCTAGCTCCTCAATGTAGCAAACAGACCTGACAATGTAAACAGTCAGGTTGGAATTAGTATATATTTTAACACGAGAAGTAATTTTCCCAACAATTTATGGGACAGTATAGTGTCTACTTTGATCCTTCCAGTCTTTACATAAAGTTTATAGATACCGAATAGCTGTCTAGTTCAGTCAGAAGCCTCGATGTGACTGAGGACTCTCGAGATGAGATTCTGTGCTGTGCGTTATGCACCGTTTCATGTTCTTGATTGAAGATCGTTCCAAATTGTCCTCAGCCAGACTTGGGTAACTTTGCTCCGCAACAAGAGAAACAAGGGATTGTGCTGCTGGATCAGGTGAAGCAGGTGTTCGTCTTAGTCGTGACCTTGAAAGTGACTGAAACTTTGGAAGCGTCAGTCTTCCTGGCAGTTTCATGTGCATATCTGAATGGTAAGGAACTGACAACAGAAAGCTAAAAAGCTTGCTTGGGATCATTAACACGGGACAGTCTTCTCACAAGAACGTTTTGTGTGCAGTTTAGCGTATCTGCCTCACTTCTCTGCTTCACATAACACACTGGCCTTCCTGTGGATGGATACTCTGTTTAGATGAATAATTCTGTGTAGAACTGTGTTAGCTTAGTTCCATCTTGCAAAGTTCTGTCATCACATGGTGAAGCCAGGAGGAGTTCCTAGTAAGGGAGAAGGTAAAAAGTGTGTAAGAGCAACTGATTGTAAGTTACTACATTGTAGTACGTAGGGATTAGTTCCAGTGGTGACTTTCTCTATGCCTTTAGTTTTGTGATGTTAAAGGTAAATGAACCTTCTTTGATATGGACTGAAAACAGTACTTGTTTAGTATTAAGTGATGCTACGTAACTTTTACAAATCGTACATGCTTGCAAATGTTTTGCAAAAGTAAAGTTTTCTCATAACTTGTGTGCTAACTCTAAGTATTTGAATGTCTTGGTAAGCTTATGTTCTTTGATTTGTACTTTCTGGAAGGACAAGTGTACTGACAGCTTTGTATTTACAGGGCACCCTGGTTTTACACAAAAAAGGACAAAGTGACTCTTTTCCAGAAAAGACATAGCTGACTTCCCCCCGACATCAAACAGAAATATAATGTGATTGCATATGAACAGTTTAAGTAAATATTACAGCATCTTTTTCATGATACTTCCCTCTCTGCCACACTACTGACCTTTGAAAGTTTTTGTTAGAAAGTGGTTTTGAGGTGTTTTTTTCATTTCTTAAGAGGCATTGAATGTTACAAGAAAAATTCATATTTAACTTCAAGTCATTCTTCTCCTTTCTGCCCCAAATACATACACCCTTATCGTGTGAAAGTATGTAGGCAATAGCTCTGGAATAGGTTGTTGCTGTGTGGTGGGCGACTGTTCTCATTTATTAAAGCAGTTTATATGTTCAGGACTGTCCTTGCTTCTTATAGTTCAGCTGTACTCATTTTTCAAAGCAATAACCTAATTGCTTGTACTAATTAAAGCCTGTTAGTAAAGCGGTACAGTATTTAGGTCAGCTTTTCTTCACTGTCCTTTTGTGCTTGTGCCTCCTGTTCCTGGCATTTCCCAGTTGCTGCAGGTCCTCTTTTCAGACTTGCAGCCTGTCAGCCTTCGTTGCGATGCTTGATGTTCTACTGCTGTCCTGTTCAGCTTTAAGCCGCCTGACCCATTTTCTATATTGTCATCCTATACCACCAGTAAAGACAAAAGGCTGGCAAAACTCAAATAGCGTCTGCCAGAGATGTACATAACTAGACTGGTTTTAACTGGTCGAGTATAGAGCGGGCAGTCTGAATTATCCCTTGGTTGGAGTGATCTGTAGTTTGGTGTCTAGTTTGCAAGCCTGGTGAAGGTGCAGAGAGCATTACCATGGAGCAGAAGAGAAGGTTAGCCCCAAGAAAATTTCTTCAGGTTCTCAAATCACTTGCTGCTGTTTCCAGATGTGTATGAATGTTTGGCGTGGAACTCCGGATTGGAGTGGATTCTCTTGTAGGAGAGGGGAAGGGTAAACTATGGGGTATGTAAAATGAACTGTGCGTTGCTGACCTGCAGTTAATCTTTTTTTCAGTGTTAGAACTTCTAAGTTGGTACTTCCAAGATGCGGTGTTCTTGTGCAAATACAATTTTGTAGACGAAACATTCTTAGTGGGTTAAGTGACGCATCTCTTGAGTCATACAACTTGTGCCTTCAATTCAGATACACTTTTAAACTATTTCCCATGTAGCATGGAATTTGCTTGTGTAGCAGAACAACTATTTATTTATTCATTTATTTATTTTAGAACTATTCTGCTCCACTCTTGAGGTGAGTCTTATCCTCAGCTTGGCCATCGCTTTTACAGTTATGCCTTCTCTTCCATCCCCCACGGCTGACCATCCCATTCTTCATATAAAAATTCCTCCTGGGATTTCATTCTAACATGCAAAATGGAACTTGTCCGTTACCAGCGGACCTGATAGCTGATTATGAGGATATTTTTCATCTTCCTGGAGAGGAAAATCTTGAAACTTTGAAAAGACATTGAAGCTCGGATTAGTACTTCTGCAAGGAGGAGGAAAGTATTTCTAAAGAAAACAAACTAGAAGTACAGAGGTCTCTTCCTCACGTTGCTTTCATTATCAGTATTTGTCTTTTCTGACAAGGTTAGACTGTTCTCTGGGAACAGTTTTCTTGAGTTTGAAAATCAGTTAGCATGCTCTCTGAGTAACAGCTATAGAAGAAATTTATTTAAACAATTTTTTTCATGTTGTCTTTCCTCCTATTAGGAAGTTCTTTCTGGAGTCGTGGTCATAACAAGTAAGGACACAGTCCAGCACCAAGGTATCTCGTTAACAATGGAAGGATCAGTAAATCTGCAGCTTAGTGCCAAAAGTGTGGGTGTGTTCGAAGCTTTCTATAATTCTGTCAAGGTAAGACCTGTGCAGGTTAATATTTTTAGCACAAAACCTTTGTCTCTCTTCTCAAATTACATCTTTCCTTAATGGCTCTCAGGTAGTTATAGCGCTTCATGGTATGTAAATGATAGAAAGCAGAGAAATGCTCAGTATTATCTGGTGATATGTGATGACATTTTGGGGGAAGAACATGCACTGATTGGAGAGCTTTCTTTAGGGCTGAAATACAGTAACATAAATAGTATGGTTACTGAACGATGCGTTGAAGGACCGTGATTTAAAGAAAAATAATAAATTGTGTGAATTTTTTTTAAAGTGACTGGGTTTAATTGTACTTTTGTGCCAAATCCGTCACTATGACAATAGTTTCTACAGAGGCCATAGAGGTTGTGTGTTACTAGGCATGACACAGGACCTGCACAGATTCTTCTGTGGAATAGGAGGCTGTGCACGGACTGTTTTGACTATGGAGCTCCTGGAGGGCCTCTGCTGCTCTCCAGGTTTGGAAGTGTGGGGTTTGGAATCCAGCAGGGCAAGTTATCTCAGGGTCCACACAAACATGGCTGTACTGACTGATGCAAGGCTGGCTCTTACTAGAGGCAGTATAGCTACATTTGCAAAACAGTTAAGTTAGGATAGCCTCGGTGCAGGGTCTTTTAAGGTCGTCTTTTGTATCATAGTTAATTTGTTTTCAGTACAAATAATCTGCTCATGAATGACTGAAAACCAGAAAAAACAGTAGAAGTAATAGATTTTCTTATTCCTGTCTAGTAGAGGGAAAATAATAATAAAACTCCAGAGAGAAAAGAAGTGTAATCTTCAAGCAGGCTGCCGCAGTCAAATCATAGTTAACCATTGTTCCAGTGGGAGACTAGCCCTAAATATAGATCTTCAAAGTGGGAAAGGGCCGGGGAGAAGGTAGGGGCGAATGGCTAACTGCTCAACTGGCACACGTACCTGTTGATTCCTGCTGCTACTATTAAGGGTAATAATTTAGAAAATGGAACTCTGCTTTCCAAAGCGCTTGAGACTCTGCTGTTTAGCTCTCTAAATATGTTTGGTCCTTAGTATGATACAACCATAAAATAGATCACAAATTGTTTTCTTGAGGAAAGCATTCGTGATGTTTCTTTTCATTGTAAGACTGGAGAGCTGTGTGTCGTGAAGAAATACCTGAGTTTCTGGAAATTCAGGAAGTCAATTAGAGTTTAGTGGATGTTTTTGGTTCTTGAAATGATGGGGCTGTCACTCTGCTTCAACCTAAACCTCTTAATATTTATCTTTGCAGCCTATTCAAATTATCAACAGCACAATTGACATGGTAAAACCAGGGAAACTTCCGAGTGGCAAGACAGAAATTCCATTTGAATTTCCATTGCATATGAAGGGGAACAAAGTTCTGTATGAGACGTATCATGGTGTCTTTGTTAATATTCAGGTAAGGCAGTCATATCTGTAAAGAAAATCTGAACTTTTGTTATCTGCAGAATGTATTCTAAAGCATCTCTTATGCCATGGAAGCAGAGGATAAAGTTTTGTGATAAAGTTTTCTTTTCTCAATTTGAAGAATGAGCAGAAAGCTAAAGATCCTTTGAAGTAAGTAGCTTTTAAGCTTCCCTTTACTAATATAGCATTATACTGGTGTGTACTGTATTTTCTACATATAACTTAAGATTAAAATTCAAGATACATGTTAGCCTTTTAAGTACTGGTTTGTCGGTAGTTTCTAGTTGCCTTTTTCAGTTCCAGTTTCTAGGAGTCAACACTTTTGACAGGTAGTAACACTTCTTAAATGTGGCAAAGGAACCATCCTGAGATCTCAAAAATCCCATGAATATTATGTTGCTTTTAAAAAATCGTTGTGATGTCTGTTCCCTTTTCTTTTCCAGAAAGTTTAAGCTTTTCATTAGAAATAGTTGATGGTAATGAAATTTATCAGATGTAACGTGGGATGTACAAGAGAGAATTAAAAGCATACTGGAAAGAGAGGCTTTGGTTTGCAAAAGGATAAAATGTATTTTCTACACTTGTTAAACCTTGTACAGTTCTCTTACAGGGTAGTGCTTTCATCTAGTTTTGATTTTATTGTGAAAGAAGTTGCATTTACCACTTTGTAGATAATCTATGTAGTAGTACATACCCAGCTACGAGTTTGTGTACTGTTAACCTAGTACCAGTGAGACTTTGTCAGCACAGTAGACAACCAATTACTGCTAATAATAATTAAATATTAAAAATGAAGTGTACTGACTTACCAGATCCATTTTAAGACACAGGGGTAAATCCTACAGGAGCAAAGCTGTTCAGAGTCTGTTTTCCTGCATTCATTTGTGAGAAGCATCCTCTAACCAGAGGAAGTCTTTCTATCACTTAGTGTTTCAGGCCTTCCATATGGAGTAAATCTTTAAAGAATGATGGCATAAACAGAACATTAACAAGATATCTTGCCTGAAATACCTTGTCAGAACTACTGTAACATATATCTGATCCCTCCTTATGTTGTAGACAGCTACATCCATTCCCTTCATGAAAAAAGACTGCACCACATTGTCCGTTTGTTCAAAACAAATGTGGCTGTGTGATCTCATAATGAAGACTCAAACCAAAGTGTTGAGAGCTTGTAGCATCTTCAAAAAACACTAATTGTTTGCTTTCTTGTGGAGATGAGTAGTAACATTTCCTGCCCAAATCTGTGTGTACTACGTGTTTGTAACAGAATCTTGTGGAAACACAATTTTGAAATCTGGCCTTTTTTGGTTAAAAATTGTCTTAGCATAGGTGGGTTGGTTTGTTTGGGGTTGGTTTTTTTTGAGGGAAAGTCTTTCTTCAGCCATTTCTTGAATGTAAATATTGTGTTAGACAATGCTTTTTCTTACTGAGGAGTGTTTTTTTGGTTTTGTTTTGGTTTTTTTCTGTCTTTAAGGAAGAAGTTGAAGGAGCCACTAAATGCAAAAATTTTCTGACTAGTGCTGATGAAGAATTACTGGGTTGTAAAATTTTTTTTCCCCACTTGTAGCTCATTGATGAGAGTATTGGATTTGATGACAAAGTATAAAACTGTTAGCTATTTAGCTGAACAGGAAGTCTTATATGACAGTCTGGGATTTAAAAAAACCCAAACAAACAAACCAAAAACCCACAAAAAAAACCCCACCTACTAGCCTATCAGAAGTAACTAAAAGAAAAATTCCCTTGTTTTTTGTCTACATTCAGATGTTTTTTTAAGTACTTCCCGTATTTTTTTTTCAGTCTTGGCTTTCTTCCTAATGTAACATCTGTTGTTTGTGGTAGGTATGTAAAAAATGGTGCAAAACTGGTTGAGTTGCTTTCCATAATCCAGATAACTTGCCTACGATCAATATCATTTGTTTTAAGGTATACTTTAATGGTGAATATTTGTTTTGTTTTGTCCTTCCCTCTCTTATCCACATAGCTTCTCTTTACGAGCTGGGGATAAAATGTAATTAAAAGGTTAATCATTAGATTTCAGCCAACCTTTGAGAGTCCTGCTCTCCTGAAGAAGAAAATGTAGTCTCTCCCAAGGTTATTTAAGGTGCACTGATACCTTATAAAACAGATACATAGATATAAACTGGGGAATGTTAAGTCTGTTTAGAAAGTCAGGCTTGAACTGCTTAAAAATACTTTGCTAGTTTTAAATAAATAGAAGGAAAGAGTTCATTTGCTTCTAACATGTTTATATTTGTTCTCTATCCAAGTCAAGAAATGGAAAAATGGGTGACAAACAACATACCACCTACTTATTTTTTTCCTTTGAGCAGCTAAAGGTGCTGTTTAAGAAACACTTCCTAGACCTCTGTCCAACTCCTGTGCAGTTTAAAAGCCAGCCTCTATTTCTTGAACTAGGTATTAGTATGTTAGCTGGGGGTTCAGTATCAAGATTCAAGTCTCTCTTCTCATGCAGAGACCTTCTAATTAGACACTGATGGGGAGGCTGTGGGCCAGATCGCAAAGCCTGCGTGGTCCTGCTGTCTCATTGCACTGCGTTCCCTGGTCTGAGTGAAGTGTAGTGCAGTAATAGAAGGTTTGATCAACAGTCATCAGCTTCAGTGGAAACCATAGTCTGTGATGGGGAGAGAGATACGCTCCCTGGTCTTGTTCTTGCACGCATATTCAGGTTATGTGCAGAGACACACCATCATCTAGAAGTTATGAAGCTGACTCCCTAGTCTTAGTGCACCTGTTTTTGCCGATTCCTCATCTGTAGAGAAGGAACTAAAAACAAAACAACAAAAAACCCACCCCAACAAATTCCCTATCTTGTAAGGACATTGAAAGGCTATGTTATAGATACTGAAGTGTATGATTACTGTGATAACCAAGGTCATGCTATTTTTCAGTCATTGGTTTATGGCTCCCTTTTCAGGGGAGAAAGGGGAGGAAATGGCTCACGGCTTGGATAAGTGCACTTATGCTGGGTTAAAATCTGGCTGGACGGCCGAGCCAAGAGAGTGGTGGTGAATGGAGTCAAATTCAGTTGGCGGCCGGCCACAAGTGATGTTCCCCAGGGCTCAGTGTTGGGTCCGGTCCTGTTCAATATCTTTATCGATGATCTGGATGAGGGAATTGAGTGCACCCTCAGTAAGTTTGCAGATGACACCAAGTTGGGCGGGAGTGTTGATCTGCTGGAGGGTAGGAAGGTCCTACAGAGGGACCTGGACAGGCTGGATCATTGGGCCGGGGCCAACTGTATGAGGTTCAACAAGGTTAAAAGTGCCATGTCCTGCACTTGGATCGCAACAACCCCATGCAACGCTACAGGCCTGGGGAGGAGTGGCTGGAGAGCTGCCTGGTGGAAAAGGACCTGGGGGTGTTAGCTGACAGCCAGTGGAATATGAACTGGCAGTGTGCCCAGGTGGCCAAGAAGGCCAATGGCATCCTGGCTTGTATCAAGAATAGTGTGGCCAGCAGGACCAGGGAGGTGATAGTGCCCCTGTACTCGGCACTGGTGAGGCCGCACCTCGAGCACTGTGTTCAGTTTTGGGCCCCTCACTACAAGAAGGACATCGAGGTGCTGGAGCGTGTCCAGAGAAGGGGAACGAAGCTGGTGAAGGGTCTAGAGCACAAGTCTTATGAGGAGCGGCTGAGGGAGCTGGGGTTGTTTAGTCTGGAGAAGAGGAGGCTGAGGGGAGACCTTATCACTCTCTACGACTACCTGAAAGGAGGTTGTAACGAGGTGGGGGCTAGTCTCTTCTCTCTAGTAACGAGTGATAGGACGAGAGGAAACAGCTTCAAGCTGTGCCAGGGGAGGTTTAGGTTGGATATTAGGACAAAATTCTACACTGAAAGGGCAGTCAGGCACTGGAACAGGCTGCCCAGGGAAGTGGTTGAGTCCCCATCCCTGGAGGTATTTAAAAGACGGGTAGAGGTGGTGCTTGAGGACGTGGTTTAGTGGTGGACTTGGCAGTGCTAGGTTAACAGTTGGACTCAATGATCTTAAGGGTCTTTTCCAACCTTAACGATTCCATGATTCTATGAAATCATCAGTAAGTTTTTGAACAGCAAACAGCAAAATTAACCTTGTTGCCTGACTTTACTGCACGCTGCTGCTTTTAAGTTCAGCTATATGGTTAAAGACAGTTCCCCATTAACTATGCATGCAACTGTTACCACTGTTAAATTCAGTCTTACAATAAATTTAAAATTAGAGGGGCTGTGAATATATCTTATTGATAATCACTTATCCAAAGTATCGTGAAAAGCAATACCGTAATCACTTCTAACTGAATGTAATTTGAGTGTGGAAGCCATACAAGAACACTGCTCTGTGTCAGTGAATTAGTCCCTCAATCTCATACGTTTTTACATAACGCAGAAGATAGGGAAAGCATTTGCAAATGGCAATGAGGCTGTAAACACAAAGAAAAATCAGCTTTCATTTGGGAGCATCTAAAATCGTTGTATACCTCTTATCTCCTTCCCCTCTCGTCATCACTGGTATGTATGTTGCCTACTTATGTGTTCTAAACAATGCCTTAAATATTAATAACAGTAACGTTCTGCACATATGCAATAAAAAGATGAAAAGTTGAGAGACAGAGGAAATCTTAACTAAGGCTCTCTTCTTTTTCTCTGCCATCCTGTTCTTGCCAGTATACCCTACGGTGTGATATGCGACGTTCTCTGCTGGCAAAAGACCTAACTAAGACTTGCGAATTCATTGTCCACTCACTGGTAAGTGTGGTTTGTATTAACTGTCCAAAGTGAGATTTCCCCACCCGGCCACTTTTAAGTGAAGTTTGGCTGCAAGGTTAGAAAAGCAAGTAAAACCATGTAATTTGTAATAGCAACACACGGGATATGTATGAATAAAGAAAGTTAGCCTCAAAACAAAAACATCCAGAAGAGCTAGGGTGTCGGTTGCTTCTGATTAGAGTAACACATCACTTTCTTCATTTAAAGAAAATAGTACAAAGAGGATTTGGATTATAAGATGTTTTTATACTGCACTGAGTTTATTCTCTTATTCATCCCTTCAGTTCTGAAACAATGGTGTGGTTAGATAAATATTATGGTGTTCTTCTAAACAGTGTTTCAGGTTGGTTGAGCATTTCTTAGCCAAAGGTTCCAGGCACGCACAATGCCTGTCCTAGAAATGGGAGTTTGTTGGTGAAGAGAAAATACCTGATTTCTCTTCTTTAGATGACTAATTATGATTTAGAGCCCTGACTCAAAGTATCAAAGCTGGGACTGCATCAAGTTGGAAATAAGAAGCTTGTCAGTTTAATCACCTTTGCTCTTAAGTAAGCCCATGGATGGCAATATGCGAAGACAACTAGGTTAACAAATATCCACATCCTGTGGCTGGCAACATGGAGGCAGCCTTTCTCCTGTGGAGATATCATTGTGGGATGAGATTTGACTGTCTCACAAGAAATGCTTTGCTGCTTGTTATCTCAAGTTCCTGTATCGGACTGGGTTTTAGTTTATATTAACTGTACGTGTGTCCAGAGCATCTGATGTAAGTACAGACTGTGCAGACCTAATTAAGTATCTTATTTTCCACCCACAACTTGCTAGAACATACTGTTTGTATCAGTCCTTTGAACTCTAACAGGACAATGAAGTATTAGACTCTTTTGTCTTACTTATGAATAATGGTGGAAATATGTTATTTTAGTTCTATAGTACCTTTTTTAAAGATTTAGTACCTTTTTTAAAGATTTAGCTAGGTGCTATAAAGAAATTTCCTGTTGATAAGATTTCATTATTTTCTAAAATACTTTATGCTACATTTTATTGGTCCATTATTACATTATAAGTAAGCCACACTTGTCAAAATAGTGAACAAATTACATATTATGCAGTTTCCAGGTTTTCTTTCTTGTTCCCACTACAGCACTTCTTAGATCACAAGTCAGTAAATCATGAATCTCTCAGTCAGGGTGAATTAATGAGGTTTTACTGAACATATAATTCTCACTGTCAGTGCTCAATGTACCATTTCCCTTAACCTTATTCTTTGCCAGAATTTGTCATTTATGGGAAAATACAGTCCATCTTTTGCTAATATTTTCCATCTTGCAACTGGGCAGCAGAAGCTATTTTGAATTCTTAAGTAGTGAGGGTAGATCCTAACCAAGAATTTAAGTTAAGCTCAGTGGTGGTGGTGTGCTCTGCCAACTCTCGGTTGCATACAGTTGGGTCTCTCATAATTGATGCTGCGCTGGCCACTTATTCTAAATATGTAGGGAAAAGACAGTGCACCTCACTGAGATAAGGATGGAGAGAGAGGCTGGTGAATGGCAAGTGAAGCTTGCCTTCCTGATGCAGAGCACAGGCTGCCATCTCGGCAGAGCTCAGGGCCCATTCAGCCACTTACGGAAGGACTTAACTTCTTGGGTTTGTGATAAATGGTGTAAATAGATACTGAAGAACTATAATAATGTGCCCCCAACATTGCTTCTCCAGTGTGGAAAGCTAACTTGGACCAAGTTTTGTTTATTGTACAGTTAAAGAAGATGGAATGCTAAGGCCATTAAATCAGTGCTACACTAGATTCCATCAGCTGAGGATCTCCTAGTAATATGAGGATGGCTTAGGAGACCTGAGCTGTTATTGAAAGGGCAGCGGAAAGAGTTCAAAATGCTCAGAGATAACAAGAGGGAGGGAGAGTTTATAAAGCGTGTGTGAAGCAATGGAGCAAGTTCATTTATAATCTCCCTCTCTCTCCCCTGCCCAAATTTACTAAGTATTAAAAATGAAAGGAAACATTGCAAGTGACACATTATTTGACCCTAATTATTTGTAAATACAGAAATGTGAAATATAACTTTTTTCTATAGCATACCGTATGCTTCAGCTAGGTAATATTTTTCTTCTTTTCCAGGTGGTTTAGAGCAGCCAACCACATGTTTTGTTTTTGTTTTCCTTTTTTTTTTCAGCGTAGGTAGAGCTTATGCCAAAAACAAAAACTTGCAAATGGAGAGCTTGTTGTGGTTTATTGCAATGGCAAACACAAAGTAACCAAAAATTGACACAGTTCTGTTTCTATAGTTCAGATTTGTGATGCGTTTTGACTTGTATTTAGACAATATCATAATGTTATTTAATAACATAGTCAGGAAGTCTCATGTTTTTTATTACATAGATGCATACTTTCAGTATGAAGACAATCCTGAAAACTAACATGTCCAACAGTTGCTTGACTTTGTTGTCTTTTTCTAGTATTCTCTGTGTGTGTTTTGTAAATCATAGTTTACAGCTTAACTCTTTCATTACATGTAGTCACAGAAAGGGAAACTGATGCCAAGCCCAGTAGACTTCACAATTACTCCTGAAACTTTGCAAAATGTTAAAGAGGTAAGGGTTTTCTTATTATTTTATTTTAAATGTCATGCTTGTATGATTCTGTGTGAGAATGAGAGGAATTATTAAATGCTGCCCTGCAGATAATAACCTTTTTTTTTCTTCCTTTTCTCCTTTTTTACTTTTGTAAGCAATAAAGTGATCTCTTGTGATAGTGGTGACTAATATAAGGTGGAAATTTGTTCAGTAACGGTTAAACATTTTTATCATTTTTCTGAGCGAAAGATGGCAGTGAGGCAAGGGAAAACATTCTATACCACGTGTAGCAAAAATCCTTTAAAATGTATATTTTGATCCTTGGTTATGCCTTTTTTTACAGCCCCATGTGGCTTTGGGAAGCCTGTATGAACAGTAGTAGCTGTCTTGGTCACTTAACTTTCTGAACACTTGTTTCGGTTTGTCCACTGAAATCTGTTTTTCCAGATTTTCCTGTTGTGCTCCTTTTGTTAATAAGACTCCTTTCCTGCTTTAGGTCTCCCTTCTGCATCCCAAATTTGTCTTCCATTGCTCTTAGTCCCAGACTTCTGAATTCCACCTGTTTCTCAAAACAGACCTCTTAATCAGCTGTTTGGTTGTTTCATGCTATTGTTGACCTTATTCTACATATTCACAGAATCATTGTGGTTGGAAGGGGCCTCTGGAGGTTGGTTCATCCAGCCCCTGTGCTCAGAGCAGAGTCATCTAGAGCAGGTTGCTCAGGGCCATGTATAGTCAAGCCTTCAATATCTCAAAGGATGGAGACTTGCAACCACAGTGTTACAGTGTTTGACCACCCTCACAGGATTAAGAAACGAATAAATAAAAAATTTAAGTTATTTCATTTATTTTGATTTGTTCCCATAGCCTCTTGTACTTTCACTGCATACCACTGAGAGGAGTATGACTCCATCTTCTTTTCTCCCTCCCATCATGTATTTATACATATTGATAAGATCCCCGTGAGCCTTCTGTTCTGCAGGGTGAACAATCCCAGCTCTCAGCCTCCTCTTGTATGTCATGTGCTCTTAACCATCTTCATGGCCAAACCCGGCAAATGCTGAACTTGCTCCAGTAAGTCTGTGTTTCACGTACCGCGAAGTCCTGAATTGGAGAGACTGTCCCCAGTTTTGTCTCCCCAGTGCTGAAAAGGTGGGGAGAATCACCTCCCTCAACCTGTTGGCAACACTTTCTAATGCAGCTCAGGATGCTGTGGGCCCATTTGTGCAGCCTGTTGAGGCCCCTGTGAAGGGCAGCGCAGCGATCTGGTTCACCAGCCACTCCTTCCAGTCTTGTATTATCTGCAGACTTGCTGAGGATGCACTCTGTCCCATCATCCAAGCCATCATCGAGATGTGAAGTAATACTGTCTCCAATGTTGACCCCAGACACTGGTGTACACCACTAGTGACTGGCCTTCCGCTGGACTTTGTGCTACTGATCACAGACCTTTGAGTCCAGCAGTTCAGGCTGTTCTCAGTCCACCTTGGTGTCTAATCCGTACAGCTATTCTGTACTCCATCAGTTTGTCAGTGAGGTTCTTAGGAGAAACAGTATCAAAACTAGCGCTGAAGCCAGCATAAACAGTATCCACTGCTCTCCGCTTGTCCACCAAGTTAGGAATTTCATCGTAGAAGGCTATCAGGTTGGTTAAGTATGATTTCGCTTTCATAAATGCGTGCTGACTGCTTCCAGTCACTTTCTTGTCCTTTGTATGTTTGGAAATGGCTTCTGGCGTTATTTGCTCCATTGCTTTCCCAGGGATTGAAGCAAGGCTGATGAGCTTATGGTTCCTTGGATCTTCTCAACTGAGGATAAGATTGACGTTTACTGTTGTCCATTTCTCAGGAATGTTCTTTGTTCATGACAGCCTTTCAAAGATAATCGAGATGGGTCTCACGGTGACATGGGTCAGCTTCCTCAGCACTTGTGGGTGCGTCCCATCAGGTCCCATGGACTTGTGTACATCCAGTCTGTTTAAATGTTCTGTAACCTGCTCCTACTCTACCAAGGATAACTCTTCCTTGCTCCAGACTTTCCCTGTGGTTGCAGGGGCCTGGGATTCCTGAAGGCGAATCTTATCAGTAGAGTCCGAGGCAGAGAAGACATAAGTACCTCTGTCTTTTTCATGTCTTTTGTCACTAGGTCATGTAGTAGCAGCCTGACATTTACCCTCGTCTTCCTTTTGCAGCTGATGGACTTGTAGATGCCCCTTTTTGTTGCCTTTCGTGTCTCTTGATTTAACTCCAGGTGGGCTTTGGCTTTCCGAAAACCATCCCTGCACACTTGAATAGTGTTTTTATGTTCCTCCTGGGTCACCTGACCCTACTTCCATCTTTTGTCTACTTCCTTTTTATGATTTTATCAGTAGCATCTTGTTCATCCATGCAGGTCTCTTCCTACCTTTGCTTGACTTTCTGCAGGTTGGAGTAGACCATTCTTGAGCATGGAGGAGGTGATTCTAGAAAACCAACCAGCTGTCATGGCTGAACTCTACATCCAGCTGAGTTAGAGGATGAGCAGGTTGTGTCCAGCAGCCTCTCATGTCTCTCGAGACTGCTGCACACTGAAAGCATATGTTTTTCCAAATATAAGGATATAATAACTATTCTTGGTGGTAAAATTACTTTTGAAACTACTGCTAAATACTAAGCTCTCAGCAGTCTGCTACTCCTGTAAACCATGTTTCCATATAAATTATTTTCTCTTTCTTCTTTCTCTTCTGTGTCTTGATACTCTACTCATTGGCTTAGCAAAGACTCAGTGGTGTACATCATGAGAAAGTCCTGTCCATTAAAAGCTCTTTAAATTTAATAGCAGACTTTACGCCTTTCTCTTTCAAGTACATAACCACAAAAGTGGGTTGTAAAACTTCTGACATCTCTGATCCTGTGTATCTTGGTATTTAATTGTGGAGCTGTCTAAAGAATGGTATTGAATGTGCATGATAGCACAAGCAGTGGCTTTTTTTTTTTTTTTTTTAAATATTCCTCTCCCTGTTTCAGAAAAATGTATGGGTCTGAAGTGACTGACTGGTGGACAGGTAGAAAAAGTCACTGTTTTGGTATATTAAAAATATTAAAATTTCAATTCTCTGCTTGTCTGGAGATTGTGATTGAACTATAATTTCTGGTAGGCTACTAGAAAACTGATTAGGAGGTTTGCAGTAGCCAAGCAAAGCACAAAGAGGTTAGGTGAAAAACCAGAATAGATTTGCTTGTATGTTCTTGATTCTCAGTTTTGGGGGATTATGAAATAGAGTGTAAATGATAGGTCCTATGAGAGTAGACGTAGCTAGGATTAAGATATGGAGAGTACTGACAAGAGTAGTAAGGGTCTAGGGGAAATATACCTTTAAAAACCCACATCTCGTAGACTAGGATTGAGGCAAATGGCCTCGAGTTCTTGTTCCATAAGTTCTCTGTCTCTTAGATTCCTGATGACTATACTTAAGGGGATCTATGTGACGTCCCCGTGAAGCAGGGGAGCAACTCTGTGTTTCCTAATAGTGGTGATGAGAAGAACCTGCGAGGGATCATACAATACAAAAAGCATTTTATTAATACATTATTAGGACTCAGTATTTCATAGGGTGGTTTTGTCAGGGATGTAACTTCTGTTATTTAAGTTAGGAGAAAATACCCACGTGAGGTCATGTTTACTAAATACATGAAAATTCCGCTCTCTTTATTTCCCCCCAAGATTTGTTTTGAGTGGAACAGCTAAATTCTGCAGAGGTGTTGGGTATCTGAGTGAAACAGTCTAAACAATAGCTGAGGAGAACTTTTCTGCCATTGCTACTGGCAGCCAGCACTAAGCAGCGAAACAAACAGATTGGGAGGAAAAAAAGTTTGCGACAAGAGAGTTGGTTTGGAAGAAGGGAAAATCAGTTACATGGGCAAGGAAATCCGACGCCACAAGCAAGCGTGAGCAGATGATTGGAAGGTAGGGGCTAACATCAAAGATGTCAGTAATGAAAAATTAAGGAGGGAGAGAAGAAAAAGGCTTTTGAAGGGAGGGGAAGGTTAGAGCGGGATGCTCAAGGAGTTTGAATAAAGTTGGATGGTGAAGATAGGAGCTGAAGATGTGGGTAAACTTGACTGTTTCAGTATGCCTCCTGCCAGAACTTGAAATGTAACTGGAGCTGCTGGCATATGAGGTTCTCTGCTGGCAGTGGGTGTCCGTGATGCCGGCTGGCCTGAAAAAGGGGAGGGCAGGGGGAGCAAAACCCCTGCTCTGGTCTTTTATGGAAAGTGATTTATAGACTGTCCTCCTCGATCAGCTATTCTTAACTGCTCCTCTTTTAAAAAGTAGGAAATGTGCTTGCTGTTAAAGTTTTAAAAGTGTGATCCTGTATTCAAAGTAAGGTCTTTATTAATTGTCCTTAACTCGTGTCTTGGTACATAAGCAGTGTGCTACATCTTGCATTAAACGAAGATTTTTAAATGCCTGTCTTCCCTCCCAATAGCGACCGTGAGATGTAAAAACGGTGGGAAAATCACTGAAATGATAGGCTACGTTGTAATCCATAACAAAATGGGACGAGAACACAGTTCTCTAGAGCACCACCAGCTGATTTAACTGGACCGTCCTGTTAGTTGCTGCCAGCCTGCCTCCTTCACCATGCGGTTCCCGACTTCTGGATTAATTCTAATAGCTGAGTTTGGCCAGTTCATCCCAGGAAAAGTGCTCCTGTGGATGGAACGAGGAGGGGGGAGGGTAGTAAAAGTTACCTTAATGCATCTGTGTAAGGATGCATATTTAGAGAGTTATATTATTTAAGTTACTTGAGGCATTTCTGAACTTTTGAGTTAACTTTGCAACTTTGGGGGATTTCCTATCTCCTTTGAGAACTGTCTCTCTGTAAAGTATTTTTTTCTTAGTCTGCTCTTACAGTTGTGTCTTTTTGGTGTGGTTTATTTTTTTCCCTCCCATCCTTTCAGAGAGCTTCACTTCCAAAATTTCTCATCAGAGGTCATCTCAGTTCTACAAACTGTATCATTACACAGCCACTAACAGGGGAGCTGGTAGTGGAGAACGCAGAGGCTGCAGTCAAAAGCATTGAGCTGCAGTTAGTACGCGTGGAAACCTGTGGTAAGGTTCTCTGTAAATGGAATGCATAGTAATTACCGCTTGTACTCTTTCAGCTTAAATATGAAAGACTGTCAAAAGCCATACAGTTAAAAAGACTTGGGAAAAATCGTTTTGCGCTTTAGATGGAACAGTCTAAACATTAACTTAAATAATCTCTGCAATCCTTAACTCAGTCCTAATGTGAAAACTTGGAGGTCAAAGGGCAAAATGTTTTGCACAAACATATTCCCCCCCCCCCCCCCCAACCCCAATGTATCTTTGTTTCAAATTTTGGCCGCTGCTTTCTCTTCTCTCTTTCCCATCCCCTGCCCTCCCTCTGAATTTCCCGCTTCCCCCAGGGTGTGCGGAAGGTTACGCCAGAGATGCCACAGAGGTACAGAATATTCAGATCGCTGACGGGGATGTCTGCCGGGGCCTACCGATTCCTATCTACATGGTGTTTCCCAGGTTGTTCACCTGCCCTACCCTGGAAACAACAAACTTCAAAGTTGGTAAGTGCGTAGGACTTTATGCTGTGTTGGCGCCTTTCATCCGAGATAAGTTTCTAGTTTCACGTTAGCTTCTGGCAGGTAACGGGATAAATCGCTGTCGGCACTGCAAGAAGAACCAAGGACGCACATCTGTTTCCCTGTAGAGGTTTCCTGAATAGGATTGCAGTCTGCTGTATTTCATGTAGACTGAGAGAATACAGCCCCAATACTTCTAACTAAAAACAGTCGTGCAACTATTAAGCTACTTCTGACTAATAGAATTATATGGTAAAGGGACAGGAGAAGCAGTGCCAAAAAGTTTTCTGCCAAAAAAATTACATGTGATTAAACACTTGAGTAATAGCCCAAGAATAAAATGCCAAGATGACCCCTTCCTTCTTTTCGTCACCACCAAGAACCCCTCTTTCCATTCCCCCTCCTTCTTGTTTCCCCTTCTCCTGCTGCACAGACTCAGAAGCAGAAAAAGTCAGGTTAGGCTGTATGTGACTTTGCTTTTCTTGATCTACAGCAGCTGCTTCTTCCTGCTTATTGTTGCCAAAATCCAATGTTTTCATTAACAAACACCTGAAGTTTAGGGTTTTCCTCACTTTTTCAAATAATTACTGCAAAAATGCTCTTTGCTAGCTTGTTTTTCTTCCCTTCATCTTGCTGGAATCCGTTGGTTGTTCTTTTTTTTTTATTGTATCACATTGAAGCTACAAGTCCCTGCCTTTAGGATCCTTCCCAACTGAAGCCCCTCCTACTTTTCTGCTGTGTATCTTGGGCAAATGTGCACAACTGATTTTTCAGCTTTGCCTACCTGTTTATCTGTTCCCCCAAGAGCATTTTTGCACCTGATGTGTACAGCGATTTTCCCCAAAATAATATTCTTCTCTACTTTTTGCCATTTCTAGCTATTGAATAGTAATTTGCAGTGACAAATGGCTACTGTTAGTATCTACTTTTATTTATAAGAACAGTCTTAATATAGTTAGAAGATTCTAAAAAAGGACAGTTGTTTTCAGTTTATGTTGATCTCTGGTTCCCTCCATTTATTAACTCTACCTGACTTTTTGTAATCTGTCTTTGTTTAGGATTGATGATAGATCTGAAACTGATCTTGGTTTTGAACGACACAATATAATATCGAAAGAGTAGATTTTTCTTCTGAAAAATGTTTTTCGTAGTTCGCAGGTGTATTGTATTTTGGTGTTTAACTTCCTAAGGCCCCAGGTAATGGCGGATTCTAAGGCCGTGTCAGGTGCTGACAGCAGGGCCGGAGTCTCTTCCCTGACTCTCCCACTTAGGTGCTTCTGAACACTGCGTACTGGTGTGAGGCGTCTTTCCCAAAACATTTTGATCTCTGATGCCTGAACTCTGCCTGTTGTCCAGAAGACTGCATGTCGTAGTTTTTCAGTGATAGGGAAATCAATCCAGAGGAATCCCAAAGATGAGAACAAGCCAAGGTTCTCTAGGAATGGTCCAAGGTCTTGGGATGCCTGTGGTGAGGTTCTGCCTGGTTCTTCCCTGCCACAGGAAAACCCAGGGTATTGAGATGGCTGGGAAGAGCCCTGTGAAGTGCTGTGTCTGAGAGCAGGAACCGCCTCCCTCTCATTCAACTGCTACAATTCAGATTAATATGGAACTCCTTGTTTGTTTGTTTGTTTTTTTCCCCCCCTTCTTCCAGAGTTTGAAGTTAACATTGTTGTCCTTCTGCAAGATGATCATCTCATCACAGAGAACTTCCCACTAAAGCTCTGCAGGATGTAAATAGTCAGAGGAGAATCACTTAAGGATTTACTGAAAAAGGACAAAATTCTTCAGAGGCAAAGTGAGATTTTTTCCATGTCTTATTTTGACTGAAAACACATCACTTCCTTCTCCCTGCTGGCAGTTCTTGTGCTTTCAGTTCTCTATAATCTTGCTAAGACAGCCTGCATGGATGTATCTCTCCAGGCAGCCTTGTCAGGTATCTTTCTGACTTCAGCAACCATGTTTTTTCCCCATTTTTTTCCTCAGACAAATCCTGAAGGAATGACTCTGTATATTTCTACAACTTGTAGAAAGTTTCTCTCCTTGTTTCATTTTGTAATACTTGTTCCCAAGTCAGTCCTTTTAAAGACCTCTTAAACCGAGTAAGTCCTGTTATACATGCTGTGTAGATACTGGGGGAGGGGGGCACAGGACTTGTAATATAATACTGAATAGCGTCTTTGAGGGTGCAATAAATGGTGCTACAACAATGCAAGGTGGCGGTGTGGGATGAATATCGCAAGATGGATGTGAAATAAGTGATGTGAAATAACACCAAGTGTATTCTGCTCAAATTGGGACTCTGAGGCTGTGTCGGAGGGTTGCTTAGAACTGAAGCTGTTGTTTTGCGTGTGGTTTTTCCCTGGGCTCTCCTCTGGAGTGGAAAAACAATGCCCTTACTTTTATCTTTGCAATCTGTGTAAGATAGCATGGAAAAAGATCAGTCAAAAGTTTTTAGTTTGAGAATATATTCTTTGCATTATCATAGAATCATAGAATCGTTAAGGTTAGAAAAGACCCTTAAGATCTTAGCTAAGATAGTTAACCTAGCACTGCCAAGTCCACCACTAAACCATGTCCCTAAGCACCACCTCTACCCGTCTTTTAAATACCTCCAGGGATGGAGACTCAACCACTTCCCTGGGCAGCCTGTTCCAGTGCCTGACTGCTCTTTCGGTGAAGAAGTTTTTCCTAATATCCAACCTAAACCTGTCCCGGTGCCATCTTCCCTTTTGTAAGACTTCTACAGCTTGGTTTTGATGGGGAAAAAAAGCGTGCTGTGACAAACAGCGCCCCTGAATTGCTGCAGACCAGCCTGTGCTGATGGTGGAAAAACCTCTACGCTGTGGCACCTTGTGCCTTTAGGAGATGACTTGTCATTATATGAATAACCATGCCAAGGGAGACAGTCGCTCTTTCTAATTAGGTGGGTTAATATTGTCACTTGTTCAACTTAAAGTATAACTGTAAATGCCAGGAATGGAGTAAGTTATAGTACATACATTAAAGGAATGATATAGGAAAATTATTTCAGCAAGAAATAACCTTCCCAACACAAACAGGTTGTAGGTTTTGATATTGTTTTAAGTTAAAACAGACCAGCCACCCTTCCATTCTAATTGTGAATTATCCATACACTATTCTGGGGGGTAGAGGCAGGCTCAGTGTATAAGTGTAAAGATGACAACCTGAAAAGACAGAATTAAGAAAACTGCCAAAAATAATTAGCTTTATCCAGCAGTGTTACCAAGCAGGAACATGTAATTCTAGGTTTGGTCCTGGTTCTGTACCATCTGGATGTTAGGAATAAACATTGAAATAAGAATATCCAATGTCTTACAGTGGTCTTGTGGGGAAAAAAAAGGAAGCTATTTACTAGAACTTAACACTTCCCTAAGATCAGGAACGGGGCGGAATGATTTTTTCAGAAAACAAAGGCCCCTCTTTCTGGTCTACAGGATGTATGTAATAAGAGTGGCACCGTCCCCTCCCACCTTCAACGTTATTTCAAAAGCGCAGAACTGCCCCTCGCCCTGCCCAGTAACGGGCCTGGGGTTGTCGCTCAAGGCTTCCTTTAAAAAAAGGTGTGAATGAACTCTCTGGAAAGCACTAAAATCCTTCCAGCTTAGGGGGAGTCAGGGAAAAGTAACCACCCTGCTTCTTTGGGGTCCCGGCTGTGCTGTGGGTGTAGGAAAGGTAAGATTGGCTGAAACCAAGCAAGCGTATATAAATACCAGGTCAGTGCTGAGAGCACGCGCTGTTTCCGCAGCCAGCTTACCCTCGTCGCCTCCAGGCACGCTGGCCCCTACGGCACGTGTGGGACTGCTTTGCCGCTGCTTATCAGGTCGAGGATACCCCTGTGCTGGAAAAGCGTCCGGAGGGGCAAGGACGTGTGCTGCTTTTGTGAAAAGCTCAGATGATGTGTATATGTATCCCCCACCCCAAGAAAATAACGGAAGCTGAAAAGGATGCAAGTGCTGTAACACTGAGCAGGGCAGTACCAAATTCTTCAGGCAGCAAGGTGCCTCGGCTCTCTAGCATATAGTAGATTATCACCAATAACTCAGAAAAAAGTATTACACAAAAACCCCACATCAGCTGCACTAGTAAATTTATTTTTGATCCAAGTGCCAATTATACTGATTAATCACAGAATAAAGCTTTATCTGGAAGATACATACTTGGGGGAATAAATGATCCCTAGAATTAGCTAACTTAATCTCATATAATCAATGTAATACTGCTTGTATCCAAACAACAGACACACTCTATTTTCGGAGTGGTTAAGCTGTGCACTCTGTAGTCCTCAGCTTTTGGCCATTTGAGACAAATTATGCAGTGGTGAAGGTACTCTGGCAAGCTCCGGCTTTTAAAGCAGTAGGATAACCAGTCTTTCAGCCATTTGTATTCTGTACCTCGCACTGTTGACGAACATCGATGCACAGAATACCGATGCAGTGTTGCTTCACCAAAAGTACAAATCCTGTAATTCTGATTTAAACAAATCAGCTCTTCAACGATGAGGGAAATTCAAACCAGATTTCGAGATTAAAGAATTGAGCCACAGTATCCAACTCAATGATACACAAACAGAAAGAATCGCATGAATACTTAAAAATTCTTGCTTCCAAATATTACTAAAAGTGTTTAAACAATTTGGATTATTAGCTATGGATTTATGCAGAGAAAGGAGCTGCAATTATATGAACGGCATTCATAGTGATCACAACAAGCCTGATTTGAATCCTGCAGTTACACTGTAATTGTTTATGCCAGAGGAAGGTAATGTCTTGGCTGTTCCAAATTCTGCTAGCCTGTCATTCAGGTCACCTACTTGTTTGATATCAGAATTTCTTTTCAGTGTAGTGTAATAAGCTCTGAAGGAAAGCCCCCTCTTTACAGCAATTATGCGCCATCCTTTGAGAAAAGTAGATACAAGTAGTTTAAATACCCCTTAGCCAAAACAACTCTACCGGTCTTGTGTGCTGCTGGCCTCTGAGCTACATCGGCTTCACACATTTAGGCAGCAGCCAGGAAAAGCGCTGGATCTTGGGAGTGTGCTGACTTGATTCTGCAGGTGCCGTGGCAGTACCAGCACCTTACGGCTTAATGCTAAGTGTTAAATACTGAATCAGTCCGAGTTCTACTGCCATTTTCAATAAAACCAGGGTTCTGTCTCTTTCTAGGCATCACGTTTCTGTTGCTTATCCCGGTGGTTATTCTGCAGCCACTTTGCATCTTCTTATAACGTGTTCAAATAAAACAAGGTTTAGGTGTATTTGTTCCGTGCAGGAAGCTCAGGGAAGTCTTCAGGTAAGAGAGCATGAACGCGGCAGATAGGGCAGGTACTTGAATGTTGCTTGAGCCATGTTCTAATGCACTGCAAGAATAGGAAGATGTTGAGGAAACAAAGTCCGGTATAAAGAGTTCAGCTTAAGTATGTTCATAATTGTCACTAATAGGTAAGCACTTTTCCAGCACGCTCTATGTTACTAAAATTTGCAGTTAGAAAACCGTTCTCCAGTTCTGATGCTGTGCTGATCAATTTACATTTGCACCTCTTCTGCAGTAACAAATCGGTAGTAAACAAGTAAGGTAATGGGGAAAAAGTCACAGACAGAAATATCAAGTTATTCTAACGTAATCCTGACTTCCTTACTACATGAAGTTACACATGCAACTGCTATCAGGTGGCAAATGCAGGGTTTATAGTGATAGCCCATTCTGTAAGTATGCTGCAAACAAATCTGTGACTTGACTGCCAAAGTTATTCTCTGAAGCATAAGCTTAAATTCACTCTGACGAATTACCATTTTAGTTCAAAATCTAAATCTGGAAAACTTTCTGACACAGTAAGACCGTATATATAGCAAGTCTTGGTGTACAAAGTATGTAAAACAAAATTGTGCACTCCTTTAAGCACTGAAGGGTGGGGAGGGAGGGCTGCTTTTGGAAAGTGGTACAACAGCGTAACTGAACAAAGTTCGTAAACATTTACATCTAAGTGATACGAACAAAAATCCTTACTTCTCTGTGAAAATGGTGCCCACATTCTAGTTCACACGAGTCTCTGCTTAGCTCATCATGACATATTGTGCAAGGATCATCACTGGAGGCCTGTACATAAAATGCTAAGTTATTTGAAAGCTAGCAACACTTAATCAGCAAATTCTAATAAGTTAATGATGTTACTAGTTTTAACCAGGTATATTTAAGCTTTTGTACACAAAACTAACAAGTCAATTATTTTTTCCAGCAATACTTTGATTATTTCATGTCTGATAAGTAGTACATGGCAATCACTTCACATTCATTGAAACAGTGGAGAACTTACGGTATAGTTTAGTTTTTTCCATTTAGATTTAGGTGTGGCTCCAACGTTTCCCCAGGGCTGGAGATTTGGCTGAGATGGATTTTTACTTGAGGCGTTTTTCTGCGCAGGTCTTGCCTTGGGTGGGCTGGGTACATTTTCTTCTGCAGGTATTTCCCGAGTCCGAGTTCCAGCCTGTGCTGGTGAAGCAGAGGATACCGACTTCACAGGTCTCCCTGTTGAAGCTGGTGCCTAGACAGGTAGTGGGAGAGAATTTGGAGTGAGTTCATATTTCAGAGCTTGACAGCAAAGGCAAGTTTGCATTCTTGTCTGGTCCGTGCTACACTGTTTGCTCTGTCAGAGACGCACAGTAGAAAAGGCAGCAACTACATACACCACAGTACCTTATTTTGCTGGTCCAGAATGAGTTCAGTCACTCTGCTTAGAATTTCATCGAAGCTCAAACCTGGCAATGTATTCCCACTTCTTCTTTGTACGTCTTTTATGAAGCTAATAAAGTGTGACCTGAAGGACCAAGAGAGACGTAATTACTGACTGGCAATACCATGGCTGTCAGCAGCATACTCACAGTATTAGAGAACACTGTAGCTTTCATGTTTGGTTCGCAGCAGGAGAGCCTTTCAAAGATACTAACTTCTCAAATGAACCGTAGCAAGTACCTGCTTCCAATACCTCTCAATAACTAGCATCTACCTTAGTCATAAAAACCCCCAAACAATAAAATAATAATACTTTTATTTGTTAGTTGTTCTAATTGGGAAAAAAAACCAAAACACATAAGCCAACACCATAGGTCTGTTCCCTTAAGGAATGTCTCACTGAATGGGAGGGGAGAGAAGGGAACACCTAACATTACTGGTCTTGTGAAATAGAAGCCATCGACTAAGAAGTCAATTTTTCTTATACTTTTATCATTGGATGTTCAGAACTTCTGTTACTCAATACAACAAGACACTCAGTAAAACAAATACCTGCTATAGTTTGGGAATATACTCTGTAGGTGCACAATAATATTTTCAAATGCTTTTGGAAGCATTTTGTTGTTTGGAAGTCCAGAAGGCCTCACTTGTGCAGCTGAGTCATCTTGGTGGTTCTGGTTTGGCTGGACATTCTGAATATTGCTTCCAGACATCCCTGATGGGCAAGTTGCCGAAACTTTATCAGAATAGGATCCTTCCAGAGGTTTGGAGTACGTTTTCACTGATCCGCCACTTGCGGAACACCCCTTCGAATTTGCATATGCTGGCTTAACTCCGGCCTGTGCATTAAATGAAGCATGTGTTGGACCTTCATCTTCAGAACTTGAAAATACAGGACGTAAATTGGGACGTGCAGACGCAGAGGGACACGTGACAACGACTGGATCACTGACTGGAGGTCTGCCTTGTGTTGTCTAGGAAATAAACAGATTTCACAGGAAAAATAGCCATTAAAATAAATTGAGCAGAACTCTTGAGCATTTGCAGCATGAACTATGACACATTTGGTCATGCTAAGGAACTGGAAGGTCACATCAATTTATCTTAACTTGCTTTACCTAGGTAAAAATATCGCACAAGGGTGCTCTTTGGTAGGTACTGCATAGAGACAACCTGTCTGAAACAGGGTGGAATAGGACAGCCCATATGCAAACTGTTCATTTAACTTACTCTTGCTTTACTAGAGAATGCATGGCTGTTGGACAGCTGCAAGTTGTACAGAAGTATAGCTTGAAGGTGATGGTAGAAACAGAACCGCTTTACAGAGGTGCCATCAATTTGAAAATACAAAATTCACTGCTTTTAACGGATTACATCATCTATATATAATCCAGTGTAATTTTTTTTAACAGACGCACGTCGGCTACAGTCATCGTCTTGAAAATCTTGGAGCTGACATGATCCAGGAAGACTTCTTTTTGCACTAATGACTCTCTTCCATAAATGGAAAGAACTCCTTAAAATAAGTTTAGTTGTTTGACCCCGTGACCGATATCTGTTTCAGAACTTGACTGCTCTAGGAAGGTGGCTTTCTAACACACACAACTAAAATTCTACATTTCTTCACAGTCAAACCTGCTGGTTCTTGTTCTGTGTTCTTTAGTTTACTACCTTTCTGAAGCAATATTTTACCTTCTCTGTAAAGGTGTTTAGTTAACAGAATTAATTAAACAGGGAGAAAAAGGGTTTTCATCAAGTCTCTTTCATTCGGTATTTCCCTATTAAAAGTCCTCTCAAAGCTGAAAGAATTACAGCTCTCTTTTCTAAAAGGTTAGACCTGTATTACTGCAGTAAAAATAGATACCAAATGCAGAACAGGAGGCTCAAAAGTTGCTCTCTCCCAACCTGTGAATTGATGGTAACCTAAGGATGGTAACTAAGTTACCTACGTATTCTTAAGAGTTCGGTGCCAACAAGTAGAAAGAATTTCCCCCCTAGAAATAAGTGGGGAAGAAAAGGTATGCAGGAGAGCATAAATGTAACTACTTCTTGTATAAGTCCAGAAAAACTGTCATAACAATCAAACATACAGTCTTAGAACAGAGCCTTGAATCTAAATTATACCAAAAACAAACAAAAGAAAACAACATGACTTTCTGCAGAGAACGCCTATAAAAAAGTTGCATGACATCTTCGATGAATTCAGGGATTTCATATGTGCGTGCACTATGAATGCATGTTACGTATTGAGTCAATTATCTCCCCTATTTTGAGAGATGACGGAACCCTTTTTTCCTTGGCTGTATTTTATCACTGTCATGTGTCTCCCCACCACCATGCTGATGTTGATGTTCAAGGAGTGCGGCCTTACACTGACTTGGTCCTTGCACCAGGAACAATCACAGGGTTCGGTAGTAACTGACGTGATTTGAGCAAAGCATTTGTGGAACCGTTGGCCCATGAGAAGATGTTTTTAAATAGTATGTATCTGGGATGTAGTCATTACAGATGCACTGCCATAAATGGCTATAGTCCATCTAGTTCATAACAGATATGAGTGGAAGTAGATTTTCATATTCGTAATCAGTTACACATGTTGGTGTAACGGGCCTTGTCCCTATGGATTTTGGTGCTACAGGAAAGTCACGATATGCAAAAATATTAGTCCCAATTCAGACAGAACATGAAGCATTGTAAAGTTAACTTTAAACAGCTTAAGGCTCTCAAAGGACTTGAGACTATGCTTCTCACTGGACTTCATAATGATAATCTGCAGTCACCTTTTCCTTTTGAACATTACCTGGAGGTATGGAAAGACAGCTTACTTTGTATTCAAGGCTATATATTAAATTTCTTTATGTACGTGTCCTATAACAGGTAGCCATGCCAATGGAAACTTAAAGAACTTCTTAACAAACCGCTATCAAATGTAAGATACATACTAAGATGCTGGGAGGAGAAGAAAGCTCCATAGTTTCCATTTTAGTGAGGCAGTTCCGTACACCATTTTTCACCATTTGAATTTTTTCTTCATACTCAGCCTGCAGAAGGAAAACAAATTATCCTCCACATTAGCATTAACTAAAGCTCGCTCTTTATTTACAATGGCAGTAACACAACTACTTTTTTGCAAAACACCAAAGATACCAGGCCTTTCAAATGGAGACATAAGGCTACCATTTGCTATAGTAACGTATATCTCTATTTAAGTACTTGCATTGATGCTTGAGAGGGTTTGGGAAACCCTTTCTAGTTCTTAAAGCTCAGCTTAGACATTTTACATCTTACCTTTTCATAGAGAGTTTTCTGTTGCTTTTAAAGAAGTTGCATGAATTTCTAAAGTTAAAAAATACAAAAGAACCAAGAGACTAGACTTGTTAATGTGGGATCCAATTTTGAAGCAAGTGTATAAAGGACAGATTTTTGCCTTGATAAAATTGAAGATATTCATTGTAACTTAGCTATACTTAAATAATCTGGACTTAAAATTGGATCTTTCTTTTGTAATTAAAAAAAATGCAGTTCAGTATTTGGAGGACAAGCTACTGGTGTTTTAAAAAAGGAACGCAAAGTTATTTAAGGTATTTCTTCTGTTTTAATTTCCAAAGTTCAACTTAAAGCTTGTTAAGAGAAAGTAAGGCTTACCTCTACTTTTTCCAGTTGTTTCTTTACATTTGAAATAAATATTTCCCAAGAATCAATCTGTGACTTCAACTGAGGTGCTGCTGAAGCTGAGCTGCTGAAGTATTCAAGATTTTCAGTTAAACTCCAACGTTACCATTAGTTTTGTTTAAGACCAATGGTTTTAGTACAACAGTTTCTTCCCCTACCAACTAAATCACGGAAAAAGACTTCAAGCAATTTTAAGTTAAAATCAGTTAAGTTACCGGTACTTAGATCCTATTCAATCTTAGAAGTGGACCCCTCAAACGTAAATTAGTATTTTGTGCCAACATAAAGACAGGGAAAGGGAACGTGGCATAAGTTTTAAAAAAAGGTAACACCAAGGGCTGAATTAGTTCCTTGTAAGGAAGAAAACAATGTTGTTGCATGCCCAGCAGTTTTGTTTGCACTCTTCTCTATATACGTTGCAGCCTTTTTGCAGTGATACTGTGCAGGAATAACTGGAATGTTCCCAGTAGCCTGATCTTCCCTGGCTAAGAAAGAATAAGACAAGAAGCTTGCTCCTGCTTAAATATCACAACATCTTGGTAATTTAAGACTAAGAAGAAATTCAGATTCAGGAAAGCTGCATTTAACTATTCTGTTTCTACGCACCTTTCAGGCCAGCATCCCTTTGTGAGCAAAACTGACTTGTCTAGTTAAATAATAGTGATTAAACATTCAGTAGTTACTTGTATTTAGCAACCAGGAGCACTGAAATTTCTGGTGTAAACTCTCCATCTCTCCATACCTGCTGAAGGACTTCAACACCTTGAGATTTTCTTCTGCATTGGCAGCTATGCCATTTAGCTTATATACTTCAGTCTCCTTCCAGTTCTTGAGTACTGATATCTGTAACAAAACATAACTGTGTAAAAAAAAAAAAAGTGCAGTAAAAACACTGCTGTAACACAAGAATAAAACCTCAAAATAGATTTTAATAAGCATTTGAAACAATAGTTTGATGATACAGAGTACAACACACACACACACAGTTCCTACGGTGACGAATTTCAAGTGGAATTAACAGTCCTGGCAGGCCTTTGGGAGGGTAAAAAGGCTACGTTCACTGCAACTGATAGTAGAAAGCTTATGTAAGTGTTCCATTTGTAACTTATCCTATATATATATATATATATATACACACACACACATACACACACACACTTAAGGTGATTAAGGCAGCCTTTTAAATGCTGCATGGTTGAAGACTAATGTGGACCAACAATCTAATCTTTTCATAAAATCCTACTGCAGGTAAGACAGCCTTCAAGCCCTTCTTAAGAAGGGAGAATTGCTCATGATATTCAAAGCATTTCCAGTATAAAACATACTGGTTTAGAAAAAATCTTGATATTTATCAGTACTCTCCTCCTTTCAGTGAAACACACAAGTTGGTTGTTGCGTTCTGATTCTACCTAATAAAAGAAGTAGCTATATGTTCACTAGCCAAGACTTACTTTTAACAAGGAATTTTTTATGTTCCTACGGTTAATTCTTACTAATGAAATCTATTCATAGCAAGGATAAGCATAAAGCTGAATTACTAGTTGAATTTTGTTTGGGGCAATACTATATGCCCCAAATTCTGTGCAATTTTAATACTGGTCAATAATAATAACGTGCATTAACGATCTGCGAAGTTTTGTAGGATAACATCATGAACAGCACTTGTCAATATTTGATTAACACTGTTGATATACACTTAGGAAAAGTTTTAGATGCTATTTGAAAAGTACATTGTTAGACAAGACTTCACCAGTTATCTTCCCCACCTACTATGAGCACAAATGATCCAAGCTCTAGCAAAAGTGTTTTAAGATTTTTTGTTTGTACCTCTGCTTTAACAGCTCTTTTCACACACTCTTGCCAGTTATCTTGACTCTTTTTTATAAGCTCTTCCAATTTTACTTTCTCATTAGCAAGTTTATTACTGTGAAATAAAAAGAAGTTAAATATTTGAGTAACATTTACAACAGAGTAGTATTTAAAATTTATGGCATTTTAGAGGTTTTCTACAGCTACTTCTCGCATCTCGATTTACATTGTACAGCTTGTGCTTTCAGGTACAGTATCATGCTCCTGTAGCCATACTGCTGGCTCCACGGACACGACTTTGGGATTTCTTAACCACATTTCACTGTGCAACCTCAAAAGCTTATAGGAGTTTGACTACTGCAGTCATGCAAGCATTGTTGTTCCAAGCCTGATCACATATATGAAGAATGTATCTATAAATGAAACCTTGGCTTTATACTATGTGCAAATGAGTAACTTTTACAAAAAGTTTAGATAACCTTATATACATTTAGGACTATAAGTGTGTGAGGATCCAACGCTATATACAACAGTTCAGTACGTCTGTACCACGCCCAACTTCCAACGTGTGTTCTAGAACACAATATCCTATAATCAAGGGAAATGTACGAGAGTATTTTGAAAACCCAGACTTTTATTATTCTAAATATCTAAAAGAAAATAATATTTACTTATGATGGGTAAAGGTAAACTAACTGAGAATAAGAGATATAGGTTAAAGTGCTTATTTTTTCTAAGCCTTCATGCAGAGTGAAGCAGACAACTCCAGTAACGACAAGTCAGTAGAAAAATATAAATATTGCTGAAAGGTACAAGAGTTTTACCTGGTCTCAAGATATGTATTTAAATATACGTTATACTGCTTTTCCTTCTCATCAATGGTCTTCGAATACCTAGAGTAATCAAACATTTATTAAGCTTGTTCTGAAAAATGTTCACAAGCAAATACATGACACATTCCCCTATAACCACAGCGACAATTACAGAGCAGTGACAAGCTATGTTTTATGTGCTGTTTAATACTATAACTGCATTTAAATGTACTCCTAATTAAGCAGTAACTAATATAAAAGAAGGCCAATGATTTTTCAAGAGAGATTTGGCCCAAACTACTCAGACTAAAGATAATACAACAGCAGTCAAGGACTGAAGTCTTCTCAGGTCTGTAAACTGAGAGAGAACATTAAAAATACAGTAGGAATTGTCAAATCTGAAGAGCAAAATTATTGCTAAGTCAGTCAATTTCATCAGTTATCTAGAAGCTATTTTAAATGTTTATCTGTAACTTGCAAAAAAAATGAAAATACAAAAGCAGACATACATATTTCAGCCTATTACTGTGATAAAACATCTAGGTGGTTACACAGCCAATGATGAGGTTACTTAAAGACTTCTGAAGCATTTAGAACATTTGGGGAAAAGCTACTGATAATACTTCATCAAATAACACACGATTTAATTTTCAGCACGTCAGCGACGTGATCTCATGGATGCTTGTTGACTATGGCAGAAGTTAACTGAAGTTGATTCTTGTTCCTCTATAGCCAGGAGAGCTCATTGCCAGGGGAAGTGCTGGGCTTGCTGCACACAGGGTCATGATGGGATTCATACATTGATATTATTGATTTAAGTTCCATGGAAAGCCCTGCAGATTTCTGTTTTAGGGTGAAGGATGGGTAAAAAAACCCCACAATAGATACATACAGTTATGTGGTTCTTGCAGTTTTACTTGAATCTGAGAAATGAGTGACAGGACTAGAAAAGAAGGAAACATGCATCCTTGGATGACCCTCAGACAGGCTATATGGCAGAACAGACAAAAAAGCACATAAGAAAAATAGACGCAGACCAGAGTTCGGCTGGGTTGATTGCACAAGGAAGAATGAAAATGGAAATGAAAATTTGAAGCGAATCATAATGCAGTAGAGGAGCACGCTGAGGAAGCAATGGTAAGTCATGAAGGAGAAAAGTGAAAAAGCAGTGCAGATCTAAAGGATTCTGGAAAGTGTGTGAAGATCTTAAATAGTGAAGGAATAGTATTTATTGATTAGGTTAAATAATGTTGTATGTGGGTCCTATTAACAGCAGCTCCAATCCAAGAATTGCATTTAACTCCTTCAGAATGACATAATTAGGGCAACAAGTTTGAGTTTTCGCTCTGCATACATCATGGAATCAGTAGATACTGAAACTTACCATAGTCTATCAGAAATAACTATACTTACTGCTGCTTTAAAAAAAAAAGTCAAGCAAAGAGAAAGCAATGTTAATCTGTATATAAAATGAGTACCTATCATTGGTATCTGTATCCTTTTTAGCTGTGTTTCTTAGTGCTTTTAAGGTATCTTGATTTTCTTTTTTCTCCTGTTGCCATTTTTTCACTTTTATTTCTAAGTCTTGATGAAGCCAATCCAGTTCATTCTTCGATACCTAAAAGCAGAAAATAAGAAAACATTATTTCTGAAAATACTATTTTATTCAAATTTTATTTTTATTCAATAATTTATTCAAAGTTAGAGCAGAAGCTAGGCCAGTGAAAACTGCAGTAACAGAGTTGTGCTAGTGCTTAATTTACTGTTAGTTCAGGTGTTCAGTGTGGGCAACATACTCATAAATGCTTTCCTGCAATGATCTGCACACCTCGTTTACATGGCTTCAGAATACTTGCAACCCTGTTCTGCAGTCAGATAAAAGAAGAAACCCAGTTCCACAGTGTCACGTACAAATACATACTGAAATCCAACTCAAAATCCAGCTCAAAATCAGTACCGATACTGTTGTTTCAGTACTAACAACTGGGAAGTTACAAGTCATAACAGAGCAAGACAGCAGTGAATCTTATGGCTGCCATAACAGCTTAAAAAAACAAAGTAGCATTAATGCAACATTGGGAAATATTAAAAAAAAAAAAAATTTTTTTTAAAAAGCGCCTGGAATGCCCATGGACAAGTTCATCCACCCTGCATACAGCCATGCTTTCAGCTCAAAACTTTCTGAGCTCACATTTTTACGTAATATTAATACAGAAAAACAGATGTGAGAGTCCATCATCCCTCACATTAAAGTTTGCCAGGCTACTAGCAGCCAATGGTAAAGACAGAACTCAGGGGCTCTCAAGCTGCAGTATGTGAATTTACCGTAACACATCACTGAAAGGAAAAAAAAAAAAAAAAAAAATTAAACTGAGATTGAATGACAGGCCCCATTTTACTAAAGATTAAAGAGAGGGCATGGAGAGAGATGGCTTTGGTCTCACCTGAATTTTTTTTTTTTTTTTAATGGAAAAATTCTTTTTCATGTAGACAAATGGGTAGCCTGCAGTAACTGCAGCTTTAACTACAAAAGTAATCAAATCAAAGTGATATAATAGGCTGATAGTGTTGTCTGGGGACTAATCCTCTTGCTCCCAGATATTTTCATGGAAATAAAGCCTGTTATCAAACCCAACAAATCAAGAAGGAAAGAGTCAACAGTGTCGTGCTTTTTTGTTCCTAGGCTGAACCAAAACCAATACCTATCCACCACTAGATGGAGGCAACCAATATTCTATGTGTTCAAGTGTGTGTGAATGAAGATGACACACAAAGATTGTGAGGTTTCCCGAGTTAGATTTCACGGCAATGAGGACTAACATTCAAGTTTCACAAATACTGCTTATCAATTACAACCAATCTTGGGAGCCACTGCAGTTTGTCCCACTGTTGAATGGATAAAAACATTACCTCAGTCTCTTCAACACTTTTTTTTAGGAGCTCTTTTAAAGCAGTGATTTCCTCCAAGCTTCGGCTTTGTAACTGTTCATATTTTTCCTGTGCTTCTTTAAGTTGTTCTTTTAATACCTGATGCTCTTTTTCCATACGTAGAATATCTCCCTGAAAATAAATCAGTTATAAAAAACAATCTAATATCTGTTACCGCAGGGCAGTAAACGTTCGTGACATCTAAAAGGAACAGTCTGCTGTCAGTTGAGATTCAAAATCTTGGGTGTGGTTGGGGTGAGGGTTCTTTTTGTTTGTTTGTTAGTTTGGGAGTGGTGTTCAAGAGAAAGTTGTATAACATTTTCAATCCAGCTCAGGAAATGAACATTCATGTCTGACTATGAATGGCATATGATGAGTTCGAACACCATGTTTTCTCACTTTTATCGCCTTGTACAGACAAAAGACTACCATTAACCTCAGTCTGAGCTGTCTATATGCCCAAATGGAGTATTTAAATCAAACCTCAAGATTTTTGGAGAGGAAATACTAAATTTCCCTAAAACAAACTCCTACATCTGAATAGCTACAGAACAAAGCTCCAAAACCTCCTTGTTGTAGGCCTATGTGAAGTTTCCAAGAACATCACAGAATACAGCCCAACATGGGGGGGCTGGAGGGGAGAACCCCCCAACCCCCCCCCCCAAACAAAAACCAAACCACACACACACCCCCCCCCAAACCAAAATAAAAAATACGTGTTAAAACATGTCATTTTCAGAGAACCTTTATCTTTTCACTGCTAAATTTTTGGGCATTCCTTTAACCTTCTTCATGAGAAACACTAACAAATATGCAGGTAACTTACTTGTTGCATTTCAAATGGATGAAAAGGCAAGGTATTAGTTTCCCTATCAGCTACTTCACGATTTACCTAGAATACAAAGAATCATTAGTAGATTAAAAAGCTTTCCAGTTGATACATGGAGCTAGTAAGTCAGCTCTGTTTTGGAGCTTTTGTACCTAACCTACAATTTTACAAATCCAACTACATTATGAAGTAGGTCTATCTACAATGTAAAAAGAAATTATGCAAGTGTTTCTGAAATGGACTTCAATCTTTAATGAAAGCACTTTTTTTTTGTCGTGATCTTTTCCTAGTTTAATTGACCACGAAGCATTTATATTAAGAACAGTTCTCAGAGTCTTTAAACAGAGCGGTGCTCTAAATATCTGAAACCTTAAGACTTGCAAAAACAGTGTCTGACAGCTCGCTGAGGAGCTGGGTTTTGTGGTCCTTCTAAACTCAAGATCTACTACGTAAGTGCCTCTACTTAGAAGGGACTAGACTTAATGACCTTCAGAGTCCCTGCTTGTTTTCCTCCGACTCCATCCCATCAAGGACTTACTGAAAGAACTGAAATCTAATCATGCAACATATTAAAGATCCAGTTGATGATGTTGCCATTCTAATAGGCTATTAAAAATCATGGTCAGATAATATTAAATGCCTTGCTCTACCACACTGTTGCAAACAGAAACATATCTGTTGCCTAGCACTCTTTTGATCTCTGCTAACCAGAATTCACTAAATTGAGAACTGTTGCCTCTTCTCTTATCTCTTTGTTGCGTGTGTTCAAGAACCAAACAGAAATCCCATTTTAGAAGCCCAGTCAGCCAATTGATGAAATTCATCTGCCAAGACCAATGGGAAACTAACTTTCAGCAACTGCTCAGAAAAGATTTAAAGTGAAAAAAAGTTTTGCACACAAAACAAGTTTGAAAAAAACATGTTAACATTTTCCTAAATTAGAAAGCAATAATAACAAGACACCTATTTATCATACAGATATAAATGGCTATTTCTCCCTTAATGACAAGAAACAAATGAAGATGAGGAACTCCTCCCCAGCAGTCCCTGTAGCATGTTGGATTATCTCTTATAAATGGATGTGTGAAACTGCCATATCCACAACTCTGAAAACCTGGCATCTCAATCCAAAGTGTTTTCTGTAACAAATCTGGATTGTGACCATTGTCTCCCTCTGTTACTTGAAGTGTGTTTTCACGAGTGGTGTATGCTGATCTAGCTCTGGGGTACCATTAAAGAGTGAATGCTTCGGCTGCATGCCCTGCCCCTTTCTGAGCGGTCAGCAATGCTTTCTGTGCCTGTAGAACCAAACCTTCGGGTTTTTTTTTACTTCAGGAGGGAAAAGGAAATGTGAGGCAGTTTGTCCCCTGAACTTACCCTACAGCTGGGCTGCCACTGTAAGACCATGAGGGAAGCATCAGCCAGCAACTGTTAGAATGTACAAACTATCTAAATCCTCAAATACTGTGAAAGTTAAAACAAATCACTGAACTAATTACAAAAAGAAAAATAATGACACAGAAAGACTTTCCTTAACCTCTAAAGCAAAGTTTAAACTGATGTGCACCAGTTCCCTCCTTTGATCCTGGGTCAAAAGATCTGCGAAAATTTCAGGCAGAACAAAATTCAGTGACCATCTCTTTAAAGAGCTACAAATGAAAAACGAGCAGTTGTAGAACGTGTCAGCAATTTAAACTGCAAGTTCTAAGGAAGTTCCCAGTCTGATAAACACCTCAGTATCTTGCAACCCATGGCCTTCTTTTGGGAGATAAGTACTAAAGAATGCTAAATACTACTTCTAAGATCCCTTACATTTGGGTGGCTGGAAGTATTACTTGAATATTTGCTCTTGAAACTCTATACAACATTTGACCCTTTGGGAAGTCATAAAGAAATCATTCAAAAAGGAGTTGCACTTTCCAGTGCTCACCACTGTCATTCATCACCTAAAAGCTCTCAAATAACTGTTCCATTTTAATTTCTTACCTGAACAGCTATCATCTTTGTATGAGGATTGTTTTTCATTAGAGGTATACCTCTGCTTTCTTTTTCCATATTAATAACCTGTATATCACATTCAGCTTCACTTGTACTATTTGCAACAGCAAAATTGTCTTCATAAAATGTCTTATCTGAGTTCTGAAGTTGGCACTGAGGGTCTTCATACGTTTGTATTTCAGCTGGTATAAAACTGCTGAAGACGTATCTTCTGTCCGAAATTGCTGATTCGTCACTATCCTGATGAGCTACATGATCAGCAAAAATAGGTTGCTCGGCAACGTTTGAAATGAGAGGCATTTGAGAAGGCACTGGCAATATTCTTCCATATGGATAACCCCAGGAAGTCTGGGGCAAAAATATACCAGGATTTTTAGAATCAAAGCACTTTAGTAAAATGTCTGAAAATGACGACTCATTTTCTATGGTATCAATATTCTGACTATTGAAAGAATGAACCGATTTACATGAAGTAGGAAAAGACCAGGGCAAATACTGTGGAGTCTCATAACTTGCTACTGTTAAGTCAGTAGATGTTGATATATGGGGTTGCTTAGGATAAGACAGTGGTTTGAATTCCTTAGCAGCTGGATTTAACTGTATCTTGTTCTGGGAAGAATTTTCTTGCACATCCCAGACTATACCGTTTTCTTCTTCATTATCTCCAGTCTCATTTCTGTTTGTATTTTCTTTAATAAGAACTGTATGCTTTCTTAAGCCAATAAGATTATCCACCATAATGAAACGAAAGGATTTCAGAAGAAAAGATTTCAGACCACCTTCATCTTCTACAATCTTCCGAGCTTCTTCAGGGAAATGTTCATATTCTCCAACTAGTAATTTATTATTAATTTCCATAGGGCCATGTTCTTCCAAGATTTGAGAGAAATATCTTAAAAAAAAAAAAAAGCTGTCATTATTAATCAAAGTTTTTTCATGGAATTCTAAAATCGTATTTCACACAATATATTTTCATAATAATACTTAAAAGCAAAGAACCTCTAGAACTACTGAAGAACAATAATTTGGAAGATGGTGTTCTAGCTAAGCATAAAAATTTTCTGTAATACTCTTGCTTGTCCACATCTTACTAAAAACATGCAACTACTGCAAAGCATATGTATATACCTGTATATACCAGACCACCAGGACTCAAATTCTGGACTTAATACAATATGTTATAAAAATTATGAAGTAATATGAAACCCTTTAAACTGCTAAGCATAGAAATGTATACATACTCATATAAGCTCTCACAGGTTTGATCTGTGTTATTATCCAAAAGTCTTTGATAACTGTTACTATTTGAAATGTCACAGAGCGCTTCAAATTCCTCTAGTTGCCCCCGAAGATATTCTGGGATTACAAATGGTTCATAAGAATTTGTAAAATCTCTGTAGGGAGAGAGAGAGAGAGAGAGAGAGAGAGAGAGAGAGAGAGAGAGGAAAGAAATAAATAGTGCATATGAACAATAACTCTTGTCTCTGAAAATAATTGTATTTTTCACATATACTGAAAACACTATACTGTATGGTAACTACATAGTGCTAAAAATATACCCCAATAGCAAACCTTTTTCTAACAAGCAGAATAAACACTATCCAACACTATCCCAAATACTTTAACAGTTAAACTTATTAACTGACCTGCCACTAGCTAGTAATAATAAGACCTAGCTCTTGCCTAGCAGCTTTCACATCTATAAGCAAAAGCAAAACCAGGCTCAGAATACAAGAGTTTGACTCCTGATTAACATACGAATTCTGAGCAATGCACTACAGATTATCTCAATTCAACATCACAACCTGCTTGATATGGCATGGATGGCAAAGTTCACTTGTGACTGATGGAGTATGTACAAATTTATCAACTAATTTCTTGCTACACTAAAATGGAACACGAAGCAAGTAAGATCTTACTTGAAAGCACAGCTTTTGGCCTAGAAGATATATTGGGCTGCAGCCTGGCAACCATTTGGTTACTTCCTACATTGTTGAGATCTTTAAAATTCTAATACCCCTTACACCTGTCCTGGAAGCAGAGAAGTAATGGCTCTACACAAGCTCATATCAGAAACACTCAGATGTTAACCCAGACTTGGTGTTTCTAAGACTCTGTCTTCTCCGGTACCTGCAAAGCACTTTGGAGTATGGGCAATAAAAGCAAAGATGCATGATGGTACTTACAAAGTATTTTCTTCTATAAATATCTTATCTTCTTCTCGTGGTGCTGTACTAACTCCACTGGATAATACTAAAATAGACTAATTAAAAACAGATTATTATTGTTTTATCTCACAAAAGTATCAGCAAAATGATCCACTGTAAAGACTATGAGTAACTTATTTACATTGAACATTGTTCTGTAACTTTATCATGTTCAGATGCCATATGATGAACTGCAAAACTTTTAACTACAGTTATCAGTACTAAGCCATATAAAGAAAGTTCTTAATTTAAAATTATTAATTTCTTCTTCAGAACTTCTTTTGGAAAAAGAAAGTGGGATATTCAGGCAATCTCCCTCTTTTTTTACCAATTTCATCAAAATCCTAGATGTGCATGATTTTTCACTGAGTTTGGATTAAAAAAACCAAACAACACTACAGCTTCACTTCATTATGACTTTTGCCTAACTTCCTTCCACTGCTTTTCTAGGAATCTCTTCCTTTACATTTGAGAGCCTTAAAGCTTTCCTAGTTCCACATGGTTTTAATATGACAGGTGTTATTCGTATGTTCAGCATTACAAATGTTTTAGTTGTCTTTTAATTTTTATTATCTAGTAACTTTAGAAACACACAGACTTGTATAAACGCATCCAAGTCACAAAAACGTGGCTGATGAGAGTAGGAAAAATCTTAAGTTTAGTCTTGAAATTCTAGTGGAATTATAAAAAGGTGGGGGCATGGAGGAAACAAAGAAGATTGTATCTGAAGCTTTCAATAAAGCAAAATCCTAGAAAAGCAGGACAAAAGACAGTATAAGTTTCAGGTAGGATATTATTCCTAGTAAAATTTATAAAATACTGAACAACTAATAACATTTTTCTGACCAATAAATGGAACACTTGCATCTTCAGTCACTGACATGCCCGTAAAAATTTTCAAAAAAGACAGTTAAAGATATAATTTCAGATCTATTTCATGATGTGTAAGGCCACATTTTTCTTTCTCAAAATGACGGGTAAAGTGTCCTTCTCCAACTTTGCTATTTGTGTGCAAATGGAAACGGAGCATAAAGTATTAATTACATAGTGCAGTCAGTGTACTGTATTCACAGGTGGTTTTTTCATTTTCCTGTATGGGAAATTAAGATCAAAACAGTCATTCAGAATGAAGCCAGTGGATAGACTGAACGTATTGCTATCCAGTCAGAGCCAAAGTTATTCATAAATAACCTTTTTTTTCAAGTTTAGAAATACACTTTATACTGAGAAATTCATATTTTAACAAAACAAAACAGTATTAATTAAGTCTTAACAGCATTATTTTACTTCAGGAAGAACTACTTCAAGAATGAGTCTCCACAAGGTATTGAGGAAAACAGCCTCTATACATCTGAATTCCAGCAATTCTAAAAAACGTATTTGTAGCATGCAGCTAAAAAGTTACTGACCCTCGAGTCTTTTGAGTTCTTCTTCCTGTTTTTGTTTTTAACTTTGATACCATTAGTCTGAAACAGAAAAATAAAGTCACTGTTTTTTTCATTAGAATAAAATTATGATGCATTTCCAAAACCAGTAGGTAGATTTTAAAAAGTTTCATATTAAAATTCTCATTCTGGTTTGACCAGCAAGATTTACAAGGTTAAGTATGCAATCTTCCCCCCCTCCACTCCATCCCCAGCTGGAAAACACAAAAAGAAACAGAGCTTTTCAAGATATTATCCATTTTGTTCTTTTTCATCATTTTCCTCTTTAAACGCATAGAACATTTATTTTTAAAAACAGTATATTCTATCATTTTGGTATTTCAGATGCTTACTCATTACTTATAGCTGAAATTACATATTTAAGCAGCTGTGACATACCACGCAACACAGTTTTGTTTGGGGAACAAGAAGCAAACAGAATTGTCAAATGTTCTGGTCACTTCAATTTTCTAAGATATGCAATGATGAAGGAACTAAAACACATCTTCACTTTTTAATAGGACTGTGATTATAGATTAACATAACTCTACTAACAGTTACTTACTAACAGTTTATTTTAGGATATAAGTAACACTGAAATAGAAGTAGTTTTATTGTAATGGCTTTCATTTCATTCATTCCATTTCACTCATTTCATTCTTGGATTCATGAAATGAAAAAGCAAAGGATTTCACATCTTATTAAGATGTATATTAATTAATTCTAAAGATTTATTCTGTATCAAAAGTAAATCTTGGTTTTGTACAGATAAATTTATCTGCAGGCTAGAATAATCTTAAATGAGAGTGTCTCACACACATAATTAACTGAAACACATAATATACTTCTGCCAATTAGAATGGATTTTAATTAAGATACTAATCAAAAAGTTATTCAGAATGATGTATAGTTTAAGACCTATGGGTTGAATCTGAAAAGCATCTATAAATTGTAATGAACAAATGCAAAATATCTCTGACTTCAAATTTACTTTGCTAATTAGCGGAACAAACGTCAAATTCCTAGCCTTACAATTTAACGACATCTGAAGGTAAAGCTGGGTTACACTACCTTCCCATTTGTTGCTTTGGACTGTAAAATATACAGTACAATCAGTGACCAAAATTATGCAGATTCAAGTTAAGCACACTCAAGTGAGAATCACACTTCAAGTTCAGTTGTCATGGTAAATATGCAGATACGACAGTTAGTAAAAGCCTCTCTGTTTGTACATCGGATGCTTTTTTTTTTTCCTTTTTAAATTCCCCAATGATACTTTTAGTAAGACTTCTTTTAAAGTTAACACCAAACTGCTGTTAATCAAGTAGTACATAAATGCTATTCCCATGCACCTTATTTGCCTTATTTTCCCTATCCAAAGGGAGTGATACGGCACATCAGTGTATCCTCATCCGCTTTCACTACAACTTCCTGATCTGCATATCCTTGAAATGCTCATAATCTAAAAGGTATCTTGTTGGTTTGTGTTTTAACTAAAGAGAAAACCCTCAACAACTATTTTACTGACAGAAGTTTAGGGAAAATGATATGCAGTCTTCAAATGCTTTAAGAAAAGGGGGGTGGGGGGAGAAGATAAAACAAAAGAGTAAATCTCTAATCAGGTCTGAAGGAAGATGATTTAAAATAAACCAAGAGATGCATGTCTCTATTCACTTTTGCACGTTTTTAAAACACCACACTCATACTTGTTTCTGAGCTTATACCAAATAGACGTTAAGTTCACTTACCGATATATTTTCATGTCCCTGCTTCTTTAATACAATGGTAGGGTCATCTATTGAAAGGATAACAAAGTCACATTCGGAAACAGAAATAGTAATATTTTATGTAACTTATAATTGTGAGGTACGAAATTATAGTAATAACTATTATAATCATTTACAAACACCACATCTCAAAAACTGTAGTTGCAGAATCTTTATGTTTAAACTGAAACATAAATGCTTATTTTGGTGGGACAACATATATGCATAAAGGTAAACTCACGTGCTGGTTGTGGCACATGAAACAAAACAGCAGAATGTAACCTAAAAAAAAGGGTGGCTTGCCTTTTGAGGCCATATTGCCTTTTAAGCACTGAACACAGAAGATCCCATATAATGAGGCGGTTAACTGTTTGCTGACGTTTCGGCCTTTTACAGAGCCCATAAAATATGGTGTAAAAACAGACAAAATTCAATGCTTGTAAGAATGATGACCTTTGCATACTTACCCATTTTATCAAAGAATTCATCTAAAGCTTGATGAAGAAATGGAAAATTTTCTCTGTTGTCTTCTAACAGCCATATAAAACAACGGGTTTTCTCTAAGGGTGGTTTTAAGAAATAATCACAAATTTCTTTGTCTTCAGAACTAGTTGTCACATAGTCAAATTTACTACCATACTTCTCATTCCAGAGTGTGGTTAAAATAGAGAGGTCAAGCTCTTTTAAAAATTGTCCATACTGAAGGAGAAAGTTCTTTGTAGCTGTCAGACCTAAAAGAGATGAAAAAAAAAACATTTCAGCCCAGCTTCAGAGTTTTAGAGCTTACAGTGTGATATTCCTCTTCAAAGAGGAACAGTTTGTTCTAGAAATTAAATATATAGCAGCTGAAACAGATTTTGAAAATGCAAACAAAAATGATAAACAGAGTTTATATAAATTTTACTCTAGGTAAACACCAAATTATTATTTGTATAACAAATCTATATAAATTCCTTGAAGGACATGGATGCAACAGAATAGAATTAAGACCACAAATCTTTTCCAAGGCTTTGGCATCTTATTATTTATACAAATATTATCATTTAAGCCTATTCTAGAATTTAAAAACATTAAAAAAATAAATCTGTTCAGTTTTCTCTTTACTACACAGACAAAGCCCTGCCCACATTAGAATGCTTTACTTGCAGAGACAAGAGAGGTTGTCCTGTGTTACCAATGGTCATACTTTCTTCTCTAGAAATCCTGGTTTAAAGATCAAGTAAATGAAAAAGAGGAAAGCTTTACTTTACCATTTGAAGTTAAGAAAGCAAGACTGGAAAATAGGGAGGTTATCTTTTAATCTGTAAACTGAACAATTATAACAGGGTAAGGTCTTCTGCTATTACATAAACATATAGCCTACCCAAGTTGTTAAGATGTTTCAGCCACTTGTGTAATTTGGGATCCACTTCTTCCAGCTCACTCAGCACATGGATAAAACCTCTTGTTTTTACTCTGTTTTTTTCCTGAATTAAGTAACTGATGAGCTGCTCCATCACTTCATGTGACATGCTGCAAGTTTTGGAATATGATGTGTAATCCTCCTCACTGATTACAAACCATGAAAGTAATTCCTTTAATAGTTTGGAAGCATCGCGAACAGCTGTTTTTATTTGCTCAGCATTTCGACTGATATGCTGTAGGACTCGATCACCAGCATATAAATCCTGAACATAACCTATAACAGGATTTAAAAAACAAACAAACAAACACAACAAGATTTCATGTCTGTTTAACACAATTAAAAACATCAACTTTAAAGTACAGATAATTTGGACTAAGTGGTGTTTCTAATTATTTGCTTTATCACAACACCGAAAATTACAGAATATGTAACTTTCCATATAAACTAGCCTTAGCATTATTAATTTGACACAACGTTGTTTTAAATTTGGTTTACGCAAAGAAACAATCCTTAGCACCTTAACTATATTTCAGAAAGTAAAAAAATTTACCTGCCAGTAATAGTAGCTTCAAGCAATTGTCTGTACAGGTTTACCTGTGTGGGCTGCATGCCAGCCCTGACACAGGGACAGAACTCTCCCAAGCACCAGTTCCCAGAGCAAAGGCACGCTTCTGAACACTCGAGCATACACCTAGTAGCAAACCTTTGCCCTGACACTGCCACTGATTCTTTGTAGAACAAGAGTGAAAAAGATCACTGGCTCATATCAGCCTTCACCTTTCATTATTCTTCCAGACCACACAATTATAGAATGCCACTTTCAGAGCTTAACTGACAGTAACTATAGTCAAAAGATGTAGATCTGAAAATTATTTTTTAAAAACAAAGCACTACATATTACATGTGGAATAATTACGCATTGTAACACGAACAGTTCCAAGCATACCAACAGATTCAATGAACTCTACAAGTTTACACCATGTCTGAGTTTATCCTGCAGGAGTCTGCATTAAAAACCCCTGTATCTTACAAATGTGCATACAAACAATTGTTCCTCTCGCTTGCGCTCCTCTCCAATTTACAATCAGATTTGTTCTTATTTAAAGGCAGCTATGGCTGCTAAAAACAAAAGAAAAAGGCACTCCTCTCCAATTTACAATCAGATTTGTTCTTATTTAAAGGTAGCTATTGCTGCTAAAAACAAAAGAAAAAGCCCCTCTGTGATCTAGCCCTCCCCTAAAATTGGCCTCTCAGCCCCTCATATAGCTTGGGAGATTAAATTAGATGTTTTTGTGAAAGACTTCTTCACAAAATTTCCCAAAGTGAAAAAGCAGGGTAACAGACAGCTTGTCTCCAAAGACATGCAAGACTTCAATTATTTTATGGAATTAACTCAGGAGAAATTAAAAAGTTGGCCAACACCAACGCACAGATTTTTGCAGAACTGCATTGCTTGGTGTTGACATATTCCTGCATCAGTGTCCCAACTTTACCCACAGTACTTCGGTGTGAGCGTTTCTGTCACATCAAAGGCATTTTTAGTTCTTAGAAGTTTTAAGGGCATTTAGGACAGTCAAGTCACATACGTGTAACTGAGTGACCTGCAGTGGATGCAAGGACCAGAACTAAAGATAAGCCATAGGAAAGGAGATAACCTAGAATTAAAATAAAAACAAACCACAAAGTCAATTGAACGTGATTTTTAGAAAACCACATGGAAGCAAAAATAGTAATCTGTGGTGCTAATGGAAAGGACTGCTCTCAAACAAAATGGTTACAAAAAAAAAACTTAAAAAGATTAGCACCCAAGAGCTTTTTAAAGAGAAAGTGCCAGGATATGCCATTGAACAGGCAACAGGGTTCTGGAGAACTCCAAGTATGGCATATATGGGATGAAAAGTATTTAATACGAAATTCTACAAGGAAATTAACATGAGGACTGTTTTAAAGTTAATAATATAGACAAAAATTTAAAAAAAAAAAAAAATCACCCATTTTTCTTTGCACTGTAGCTTGCTCTAATACAAAAGGCAGTGGAAGTTCACACCTCTGAAATACAGAACACTGCAGACTAACGTAACTGGAACACAAAAGCTGAAGCATTAACTGACTATATACTTACAGGTTGAAGTATTTTATTTTCCCCGATCCTCTGAAATACACTTTTCAAGTCACTGCAGTTTCTGCAGTCAGGATATCGTTCGTTCTTTATCTGAGATGCAGTTTTTATTTTTTTCTGTAGCAGTGTCCCAACTTGTTGGGCATAAAGCTTTTTCTGAAACCACTTTTAAATAGATTAACTTGGACTTTGAGCCTGTGCCCTCTTCATGCTGCTTCTTCATAACAATGAAGCAAGAATAAAAGTTTTCTACAAGGAACTTAACCATACACTAACATCTTACAGTTATTTAAAAATTAAAAACAGAACTGAAATAAAAGTAATCTTAAGTAAAAATGCAAGTGCTTAAGGGGGGGATTATGTTCAATATTAGTATTCTGCTATAATTTGACTTAGGACATTCAGAATGCTAATTAGGTTACCTCCTGATAACTTAAAACAATTATCTAGACTTCCCCATACCACTGTGATGACTGTGTTGAGATGGTTCATTTCCCATCTGGTTTTCTTCTATTTTCTTTTTAGCAGAATTCTGTGCCTCTTCTCGTGCACGTTTTCTTCTTAATTTTTTTTCTTGTTTCATTTTTAACTTCCTAAGACTGAAAAAAGCAATTAAGCAGTGAGCCTAACATTAGCTGAGATCGGTTGCCAAAGGAGTTAGGCATATCGCAGTTATTTTTCATGTCTTACAATAGCTATAAGCTCCATTCTACTATAAAATATTATGCTGAAAAGTACAAATATAATAAAGCTAGTTTTAATTTAGAAGAGACCACAAAACTTCATAAAAGTTTCACAAAGATCAAGTATGTAAGTGTAAGAATATCCTCAAGAAGCAATACTTTTTACTCCCATTAATGACATCTGAATTAGGATTAACTTAAATACTAACGGTTTTTTTCTTAATTTATAACTCAGCATTTTGAACCAAATATTAACATTTGATTCCTTTAACTTTTAAAAACCAATTTTGTTCATCCTCTCAGCATGATTCCTCATTACTTATTACACTTTTTTGTCAAGTAAGGTTAACTCGGTTATCTCAAAAGGTACATGCATCAACAACAGAAGTAGCATCGTTATATACAGTTTTTATTTACACTTTCTAAACATTCATACAAAGTCCGTTAGATAGCAAATGCTGTGGAACAGTGGTGTTGAACTTATGCCACACAATGATACCTCTCCCATCCAGCTAAAAATCTTGCTGAGTTTCTTCCCTCTAGCAACTGGGAGGAATAGAATGACACTTGCGATCTCAGACTGAAAATAGAGGTGGCATTCTAATCTAGATACACATGCAACGGAAGTCCAGGGTAATTAAGACACTCAATCCATTAAGAAGACCAACAGACACCCATTCTTTTAGTATTCCAGCTGTTAAGTATCTTAGCACAAATGAAAGACATGTACGGAGAGCAAAAGTAAAGAAAGAGTCCTCAAGTCCTGCACACAGCCGCCAAATCACAGTTTCCCACGTTACATCCCTGCCCATAGATTTCACTATAAAATTAGGTTTTAGGTATAAAGACGTAAAGATGACTGCAGCAATTTATATTAAAAAACTATTGGTTCAAATTGCCAGGAAGTCAATGGCACAATGGACAATTTATCCCTCAATACAGAGGTGTGGGAAATCAGATTTGCATCAACTCATATCCTGTATATCTGAAAACAGTTTCCTGTGGCCAAACTGAAAATGTTGTTTTTAAAGAACTGTACGACCACTAGAGAGCTACCAATAATTTATCCAGCAATACCAGTTAATGCCCTCCTGTGCTCATTATAAATCTGCAGCTCTGTATCTTATTTTACAAGTTAATTTAAACACTTTTATAATGGGATCATAACATATTTTATCAGAGTTTTTAGTTTGTCAGAGGCAAAGGGCAAGAATAGCTTTCCAAAGTATTTGTGGTATTTTAGCAATTCTTAAAAAGGCATGAAAACCAATCCTAGAGAAAACTGTTTTGTTCTCGAACTGATTCAACTTACTTTTAAAGAGCAGAGAGCTTACCTTGAACATTTCTGTTTAATACTGGGTCTTGGCGGTTCCTTGGTTTTTGTGATTTTTTGTTCAAACTACCAAAATAAGTGACATCATATTAATTAAATTTGGGTTACAATGCAACATTGCTGTACTCAAAACCCAGGAACATTTGATGCTTTGGAAAGCAGTAAAAGTAATACTACAAAAGAGATAATGCAGCCTACATAAGCCTCATGTGAAGGTCTACCTAAAATTATCTTCTACTGCTACAGCTTGGTATATAGCACTACTTCTTTATCAGTAGAAAAAACAGGTTGAAAGGTAACACAAAGTCAGGAAGAACTGGATGCTGTTTTGCTTTACTAGCAGGCAGGAAGTAAACTTTACATTTTTTGTTTGTTTGGTTGGTTGGTTTGGTTTGTTTTTTTTCTTCTCACAGACCAATACGGCTCTGGGAAGAAGTATCCATCTTCCTACGACTCTGTGGAGGGTAAGAGCACTCTTCCAGTACAATTATTTCATTTAGCAAGATTAGCTCTGAGTTAAACTAACAGATCTTTTCATGTTGCACAAGTTAAATATAAAACGAAGCTCCAGTTCCCACCCATGGCAATTCTAACCAATACCATAAGGTAATGCCTGCTCCATCAGAAAAGGCGGCAAGAAGAACAGGTAATTAATATTCCTAAATAATGCTCAGATTCTGTAGTTAAGATAGCATATTACTTATGTGTTTGCAGTTACATTCTCATCTTCACTTTATCTCCTGTACCAGAGTAAATATTTTAAAGCTTATTTTCATATTTTGTATGAACATTTACTTACTTCACATTTTACCAGTCCAGAAGACCTGAAAATAACTATTTTTGAAATAAGGCCTGTACAATCAGGAGTGAAACACAATTCTTGAAGAAAATCCTGTAGGAGAAGATGATACACACAACAGACATTTAAATCCATACAAAATCTATGTTCTTATATAGATTACAGTTTCTTAACTTAAGGTGGCCAAGGTAATTAAAGCTACCACATTCCTAAACTCTTACTGGATGAGGAAAGCAAGTGACAGCTGACTTGGCAAGGTCTGCAAATCAAAAGGATCCTAGATCTGTTACCTGTTCACATCATAACACCTGTTATTCCCAAAGCTATAGCAGAGCCCCTCCTCCTCCACCTTCACATTCAAGAGTCAACTTTAAATATATGATAACGTATTTTGTAAAATTCCTTTAGGCATACTAGTGTTGAACTGTTGCTTCAACAGCAAGACTGTAGAAGGAATAAAACTTCCATGTGGGAGGACATAAATGATGCAAGATAAACAGGCTAAGTGTACTAAGCCTTCACACAGACAGGCCTTTCTTCTGTAGACAACAGCAAGCTTTACCCACACTTGCATGTCAGAAAATTTAGCAAGAGACTCCTCTTTCCTTTGTCTCCTCCTGCCACTGTCATGTGGGTGGAACATCAGGCTGTAGCACTGCACTTCTCAGAAACTAAAGGAATGCTATAATCTTGACTAAAAAAAAGAAAAAATAAAGTGCTTATTGTCTGACACAGCTCTTACCTTATCATTTTTATCACTGTAGTTTGTCGTTTTCAACTTTTTCCAACAGCTGATATGAAACTCCACTCTACATTGCTGACAGCAAGTAATACGTATAAAACCCTAACATTGAGAAATAATATGAATTTAACATCTTTAAAAAAAAAACAGAAAACAGCACACAACTTAACAGTAGATGGGATAAGATGGTGTGTTCCAGATAGCTCTTTAATATGAAAGGGGGCAGAAAACATGTAAACATGAAGTTTTATTTCCCAAATGCTTTTAAACTAAAAATTTACCTTAAAGTCTGGATCTGTAAAATATATTTGGATTTTAGAGTGGCCATGGCATTGCTGATATCGACAAATTGCATCTGGTTCTGGAGGGAACTTGCATTCCTCAATACAATTCTTTAAAATCAACTGAGAAACACAAAATGATGTAAGACAAATTGCACAGAAACCAGGAAAAGATTCAATATCTACTTACAAACTTCTAGGGAACTCTGCAGTGAAACACACATCTCTTGTTGAACAGCAGATGACTAATACCAAAAGAACAACTCTTCTCTAGTGAAAGCTATGGAAGATTGTCCTTTTATGGCAAGATATTCAAAAGCTCGTTTGAACTTCCCTGCATACAGGTTTTTCTTGGACCAATGTTTTACATGCTGACCAATTCCAAACACGTGAGAATATAGTAAGTTTTCCATTGCCAAAATGATGAGCCAGATTACTCAGATAATGTGACGACAATGGAGTGCCTGCTCATTTCTGTCATATCCCAGCATTTCAGGAGTGCCTCACCTGGGATCTGCATTACAGGATCAAGTACATTCCCAGGGACAGCTCAGACCTGGCCCTGCACTGGAGCTAGTGAGATCTCCCAGAATAGCATCTGAGGTAAAGACATTTCAGTGGCTTTTTGTAAAGTCAGTTCAAGTCCCAAAGGGTTTGCACTGAGCCCAGATTAATAAAACATTAGTAGAAACAAACAGACCACCAGTTACAGCCTTTCAGATATTTGCATTACGCTCTCCAGAAGTCCCACACCACTGATGAATTACTGTGGTCGGATTGCTGTGGTGTCAGGTGGGGGGGTCTATGAGAAATCTTTAGGTCAGTTTTTGTTTAGGAAACAACAGTACTGCTGCTTCTACCAGAAACAAAACAGGTCAGTATAGTATAGCCAAGTTCATACACTGAATAACCTAGCACGTTCTACCATGTCAAACTGCCTCCATGCAGAGGAGCTCATGTGTCTTGCCTCTCGTGGCATGGTTTATCCAGAAACCCTTCACAAATAACAGTAACTCAATTATAGTTTAAAAACAATAATAATAGTAATTTTTTTTTTAAAAAAAGCTGTTCAGTGTGAGAAAGCAATTTGTAGTGTCAGAACCACAAATTAAGATTTTTCAGGTCAAACGGGGAATTTTACCATACAAGTCCAACTGCATCAACCAAGAACTATATGGTCAAACTCTCCTATTTGGTTTTAAATATAGCACCACTGCTGAGATTTTCAAGTTCACATTTTTGCTAATTCAAATTTTTAACCGGCTCTCTCTAGCATTATGTTGTGTATAGTATTCACATCTACTTAAAAGTTTGTTAACACTCAACTAAGAAGTTAACACATTATGAAACACTTGGAGCAGATCAGAACCATATTATTACATAAAAATACTCAATCATAGAGCCTGACACAGAGCCCCTGCCCTTGTGCTGTAAACAGGATGCTTCCCAGGTGTTCAAATTTGTCATCACGAGTTCTGCTCTACAAAGGCCAGGCCTTCAGGCTGACAACACTCCAGACAATGAGCAGCAGCGGTTGCACTGACTGCTCCAGGCTGAACCCTCCCTTTCCCCCACCATCCTCCTTTGGCCTTGACAATGGGGAGGCAGGGAGGAGGATGACAACCTTTTTGGAAAGGCCATTTGACGGAACAGGTTTTTATGCCTTTTTTTTTTTTAAACATACCTGTAAATTCTCTGTTCGTGTCTCTTCAATGACCTGAGATGTTGTGGGCCAAGTTAATACCCCAGGTACAATCTTGCGATTAACCATTGTTTGTGATTTCAAGAACTGATCGAGTGCATCTGAAAATCTGAAGTTTGAAACAGGTACAACATGTTCAGATTATATATGAATAACTTCTGCATGGCCTGTAATACTTTCACGATTCATTTTACGATCCAAGAGAAAAAAAAAAGTAAAAAACTGTAAGAGTACGTGGAATGGAAGAGCAGCTGGTTCATTAAGTTAACTGTTTAAGGAGCCTTCAGTATAAAAGACTCAAGGTGTGAGCCAGTAAGCCAGCCTGGGTAAGGGGCCCAGAGTCCAGGCACAGGTATGAGGCAGACTGAGAGCTTGCGCTGATATTCACGGGACCCATGAACGTGGGTGTGCTTGTCAATCTAGAGAGTGAGGGCACGCGTATGCTCATTAGTGACCTTCAACCCTGACCAGCCAGGGCGGAGGCACAGAATACTTGTATTTTACATGAGTTCAGGTAGTGCTATACATGGGAGCTGCTCTACCTGGGGCAGTCTGGGTGGCCAGCTGTGTTGTCATGCGTGCGTGCGTGTGTGTGTGTGTATGCACCTCTTTGGGACACACACACAGCCTCACTACAGGTCAAAACTGCCAAGGGAAACAACAGCCACGCAGACACCTCCTGGGTCTCAGACTACACCTGGCTATGCTGCGGCAGTGGGAAGGAGGAATCCCCTCTCAGCATCCAACACTCTCTGACCAGGTGCTTTTAGATATTCCACGTGAGGAGGGTTTAACGTTTAACATCAAACTTATTTATTTGGCATTGTACTGGGTTTACATGGCAAGGTTGGGCGGGTGGGTGGAGGCCAGTGCTGCAGGGGTGGTCTCTGTGAGGAGAGGCTGGGGCTGCCCCACTCCGGACACAGCCAGTTCCAGTCGGTTCCAGTGAACCCACCACAGGGCACAGCTGAGCCCCTCAGGCAAGATGGTGGCACCTCAGGGAAAACATGGGTAAGAAAGGACAAAACATACTGCATGGCTGTGAGGAGTAAGGAAAAAAAAAAAAAAAAAGTGTGAGAAACAGCCCTGCCAGCACCAAGGTAAGAAGGAGGAGGGGAGGAGGTGCTCCAGGCATGGAGCAGAGATTCCCCTGCAGCCCCTGGAGAGGACCCCGCTGGAGCAGGTATCCGCACTGCAGCTGTGGAGGACCCCTGCCAGAGCAGGTGGATGTGCCCCGAAGGAACGGCAGAGAGGCCCCACGCTGCAGCAGGGGAGGAGTGGAGGAAGGAGCGGCAGAGAGGCGCTGTTATAGACTGACCACAGTCCCCATTCCCCACCCCCCTGCGCCGCTCTGGGGAGGAGGAGGTAGAGGAGTCAGGCATGAGGCGGGGGAGGCGATTTTAGTTTTCTACTTTGTTTCCCGCCATCCAACTCTATTTTAACAGGCAATAAATCAAATTATTTTTCCTCAAGTTGAGCCTGTTTTGCCTTTGACTGTAATTAGCAAGTGATCTCCCTGTCTTTATCTCAACCCCTGGGCTTTTTCATCTTAATTTTCTCCTCCTCTCCCGCTGAGGAGGGGGAGTGGGAGCGCAGCTGGGTGAGGGTCTGGCAGCCAACCAAGATCAACCCACCACAGCCCTTACGGGGGATTTTGATTAAGTAGAGCAATACAGTGATATACTGAAATCACAACACAAGCATAACATAGCAATTGCAACACACAGTTGAGTCAATACAAACACCGATTCCCATTACCAGTCTCTGTATGCTTACCATCAGGACACTGGGAAGAAATACCACCAGGAATACATGGGTTGAAGCCAGCTCGAGCCCTTTGCTCTCCAGTTTATGAGTTGTCCAGTTTCTGCACTTTATGTTTGGCTGAGCCACATATACACTCCCCCTCTCTCCCCATGCTGGTCTGGCGAGCTCAGGAAGACATTACTCTTTATCTGTCTCAGGGAACCCAATGACTCACTTGTGCAGCTGCCTTATCTAAAACCAAGGTCACCGTCCAGTCTCCCTGGTGTCGAGATAAGTTAAGCTTTCTTTACGATACATTTTTCCCCGAGATCATTGTTTTTTTGCCCTTCTACGAGCTCTCCTCCACTGCAGGGGTATGCTGGCTGGTCATATCCCCATGCCCTGCAGTCCGCTCGATTCAGCGGCTTCCATTACATCCTTAGCAGTAACAAAGTTGTAATAAATCAGTCTGATGTATGAATTTAGTGATTAACAAGGACTAATTAAAAAAAACCCCACACTTGGTTTCTCAAATGAAAATATTTTTTGTATCAAATATTGAAGCTTTATATTATACCAACCTGTTTTGTCTGAGGTACACTTTTCCAATTCCATAGTATGCCAAACAACCAAATCTTTCTTCCTGGTACTGTTCAATTATTTTCTTAAACTGGTCTTCAGCCTTTGCCAATGCCTTCAGAATAAATTTAAGACAAAAATATGTGATGCTGCCAGAAGCTTTTCACTTTTCCTCTGCTTGTTTTGCTCCAGTAGAGTGGGTCAGTATGCCCTATTCTTTGATCAGTCTTATGAACAGTAAAAGGAATTAAGCAACCTTATGGTCACACACAAAGGCTTCCCTTTTTTTAAAACAGAAACTTATTCTGTAAACATGGGCTCCCTCTGAAATATTGAAATTAAATGATTGAACTCACTGAGCTACAAACACCCAGACATTTTAAAATTCATTGTAAGACACTAAATATTTTTAAACACTTTATTTAAAAAAACAAACAAACAAACAAAACAAACCCCCAAAAAATGAAAACAACCCACATGTCTGTTTTGGTGTTTTCTAGAACCAAAAGCCTTCTCTTTCTCTTGTTTTAGTAGCAGAATGTTTGTTAGAAAGACTAGTGCATAACCACATTACAACAAAGTAGAAGAAAAATAGTTGACTATACTCCATTAATACTTAAGAATTTAATTAGAAAGCTTAAAAAGAAATTTTATTTGGTAGCTTAATTTATCCCAAACCATTAAAGATCTAGTCTCAGATATTAAACCATATGATTTTCTAAAATGTGACAAAGGCTTTCCTTCCCCACTCATTTTATGTCTGTTAAGAAGAGACAGAAATGGATGACCAACTACCTGAACTAGAATTTTGAATAAAAGCAATATAGTGGCTTAATATCATACCTCAGGCTGTCCTATTCCAAGAAGAGCAGTGGCATGTCCATAGATGATTACAACATAATTAATAATACGAAGTTTCAGTTGCTGCAAATAGAGTCAAATTACAGTAGTAGCACGCACAAAAACACTTTGCTGTTAACTAGAACGTTATTGTCTACTGTGAACTGAAGACGTTCACTACAACAGAGATAGGAAACTCTTTTCTCATCCTTCTTATTATAGCCTCTACCCAGATCTATGTTACAATTAGCATAAAAAGCGAAGGTTAACTACACCTTTACTGCTGGTCATTTGGCAGCCCTATAGATTTCAAAGTGATACATCCTGAAACATCTGCTTTTAGGAAGGCTGTAACTACAGGCCTTACTATGTTGACTTCATGAAGTGCAGTGTGTCTTTGCTATATTTTATGTTCAGAATCGAGCAGACTTTTTTTCTTTTTTTTTTTTAAATAAAGAATTTTTTCTTCCTAATAAACTAGGTCGCAATTACAGATGGATTGGTGCATTACTTGCTTAGACACAATTCTTGTTGGCACTGCAACAGCCCTTACTAAGATGGGAGCTTGAAACACAGCAACGCAGGTGCAGACACATTGTCACGTAAAACTTAACACTACAGTACAATAATTTACAGAAATCCAGGATGACAAATGGGTCAGTGGCTGATTGGCTAGATACATTTACACAAAATTTCACAGTATTTGCCAAAGAGTTATCTGACCTGAAGAATATAAATTCTTTTTACCCTACATTATTATGAATAAAGGTTAAGCTGACAACAGACAGTAGTTTCTTATCAAATAAGATATTTGATAAGAGTATCTTATGCTTCTAAGAATATTATTTTGGTAAATATTTTTTTAGATTGCATCTAGAAATGCACGTATATGCTCAATATTACCAAAATACATCCTGCGCTACTATCCTGTTATCATCTGTAAGCTCCTTGGCATACACACCAGTGAAACACTTGGCACTGTAGTCAACATCACAGGCAACAATTCAATAATAATGACTATTCTGGTGGAAGGAAAGAATGAAACACAATATTGAAAGCATAAACTTCAATTACCCTAATAAACTAAGTTATTCATCACAGTTTACCTTTAATTCTGAAGGATTTAGAATGCTCAACAGCTGTGAAAAGGCTTGTTCAGCACTGTGACACCGCTGGTCCATCAAGGCTGTATAACCATCATGAACAAGGGATTTAACTGCTTCTGGCAACATAGTTAAATCCACCTGAAATATTTAGGAAAACAGTAAGTCCAGAAGAAAACCATCTTTTCCTTTTTTTATTTCTTTTTTAAAAAACAAGCAAGATAATTGGTAAAATACTTAGCCAACAGAAGGCTGTTAAAATGCTGTACTTCCTACAGTTTTATCACAATTCCACTTTTAAAGCAGCAAATCAGGTACATCTTTATAAACCTCTGTTTTAAATTCAACTTCTAAAAATTTAAGATTTTCATGGACCTACTGTTGCTAATCTCTTAAAAATCTAGGTTTTGTTCTAAGTTTAGATCCTTTTTTCTCCAGAAAGTTTAAAGTTTAGTTCAAGCATCATTTAAATCTTTACTGCATATTAAAAAAAAAAAAAAAAAAAAACAACCAACTCAAAACTTATGCTTTTCCCCACTTGTACACTCCATTTTATGTACAAACATTTTTGAAAAACCCGAGAACTACTTCATTCTGCCCACACTTTCTCCCCATCTAGGTTAACGGTTAACACTAGAAGGTTTCAGAACGCATTATGTTATAAGCCTTTCACTACAGATACTTCCTGAAGTCTCCGGGAATTTCCAGCAGTGAGACTGTAAATCAGGGCAGACAGTTGCAGGATTAGGAACTTCTATTCTCTCAATCTGTTGAAACACTAAAATAAAACTAGCTTTGGGAAGCAGATCATTGTGCCAGGGTAGAAGTAATTCAACTCTTTAAAAAGCTCTTCCAACACCTACTCCTGCAATCACAAGCAAAAAACCAAAGAACAAGGAGGCCCACCTGTGTATTTTAGGCCACTACCTCATTTCACTATGAATTAATCTTCGGTATGAAGTAATCCTGCTTTGCAAGTTTTTCATTAACTGCCCTTTCCCTTCCCTCCCCCCGCCCCATGTTAAAATCTGAGCCTGGGATTCTGAAGACAGGGTTGTGGGAAGAGAGAAATTGAAAGAATGGGAAGATTTGGGAAGAATGGAACATAAAAAAAAAAAAAAAAATTAGGCAACTCAAAAGTATTAACATTATTCTAACGGTGTACTTAATTGTATTCCTGTGAACTGAACTAGGCTTTTACATACTAAATTTAATGCATGTCCTGAATGTACTTTCCTGAGCATCTACGAATTTTGATCTTACTTTGTTTTCATCCTGTCAACTGACCAAAAAGGACAAGCATAAGAAAATACCCATGATCTAATGACAGTTAAAAAAAAGTGTCAGAGACAGTGAGTGGAAGCTACAAATAGATACAGAAAAAAACAAAATGCAGAAATGAGTTAATGAAAAATTAAGACTTATTTTAATTCCTAGAACTACTGATACAAGGTAATGCTGTCAGAGCATATAGTTACAGAACAGAACAAATTGTATTAATTTAATGTTATGCTACTTGACATATGGAACTGATTAAGCCAACTAAAAATGGTACTTTCAACACTAGTAATGCCAAAAATAGGTATTTTAAAGGAATTAAGGGGTCTTAGCGCAGGCAGAATCTGCACCTTCTCCTCAATCCAGTTTGCTCTCATGAGGTAATTAACCAGAATAGAGATTTCTGGTATTTACTAAATCAACAGAGAGGAAATTACTAATTGTGTATGTGCCCATGTTTCATTCAAGAACTTTGGGATGCTCATCATTCATTACTGATAAGACCTGAGAAGGAGAACTCTCAATTTATGAATTTCATAGCATTTCAAACAGCCATTCAACAAAATGTTGTATGACTATTTCCAAACGTCGGTATCAAACACAGGAAAACACATTTAGGCAGAACTTTGGGAAGGGCATTATAAACCCCCGAATGATTCCCAGCGATTTTTGTAGTTTTTCTTACAAATTAAGATACAAGGGAGCTATATTACTAACTCATGTTTCTAGCTAAGTTATTCTATGACTACACAGAGTTTTGTTACGCTAATTTCCAGTGTGAGGTCTTAGAGGAGAGGAAGGAGAAGCAAATAGAAGACTAACAGCAACAAGACAGTATAAATCCGTGTAACCACATAATCTTTGCCTCCTGATAAAAGTCAGGCTAAGCATGAAGTCGTAAATTTTTGAATGAATCGAGATTTTTGGACAGTGTTATTAAAAGGTGACAAATCATTTATGCTTAAGGCCGTATGCTAATCAGTTCCCAGTTACCTGTTGCATAGTACAGAAGAGTTTATCTTGGATGGCTTTAGCCTCTATCTTCAAATCAAGGTGATCTCTACAAATAACAGGACAATGGCATCATGAATTTGTACATGTACTTTATATGTAATCTTATTTTCAAGAAACAGAAATTTCTGCGCTTTTATCAACCATATCACATTTGCCAACATGCTAGAGATTATTATGGCACACTTTCACAATTGTGGTAACAAGTACTGTAACAGTATCAAGGATTATGATACTGTTCATATAATTCATATACTTCTGGCTCGAGAATCACTAAGGCTTCAGGAAACTAGGAGTCTTCGCCATCATTTTATTTGTTTTCTTTTATCTTCTCCACCTTATTCTCAGCTGACTTGATCTTATGAAGGGGTGGGATAGATGACTAGAGAATTTCCCTACACCAAAGGCAGTAGTATAAGAAGGTGCTTAGGCCTCTTTCCCCTTCTCTACTTTTCCTAAGTACAAGATCCTTTATCCTAGCATAACAACTGCTTAAAATCAAATACATGGAGCAGCTATGCATGGTGGAGGCAGGGAGAGCAGGGAAGAGAGTAACAGAGTTGTTCTTCCCAGCTGCTCCTTTCCACTACTGCACCAGAAACGCCATGCACAACTAGAGAACGGAGAAAGTATAATGAAGAGGCAAAGTGTTGCTTGATGCTCTAACCTAAATCCTCGAGGCTAAGATTGCTACTCAATCCTTAATGCTACTATATTGCCTGTTGCTAACGTATATTCAGTTCTGGCCCACATTCAAAGGCATCAAACACTCATCATCTGAGATAAAATTCTTCACTGTGTCAGAGGATTCCCTAGATTTTTGGAAGCAAAGCAACTTGCTAATTACAGAAATGGAGATAAGATTGTAACTGACCATGGACCTCACTTGCTGAGAAATACTGTATTGTTTTTTCCAGGTCTAATAAACTTCCTTGTGAGAGAAGCAATTTTGCAGATGGTTCAGTTACTTTAAAGACAATTTGTTCCCCTAGTGAATTTCCCCCACCTTAAAGTGAAAGAAGGAAGAAGTCAGTTCCAACCCAGTTAAATAACATAAATGACCTCTCCTGTGACAAAGTTTCAATTGTCCTAGCTACAGTGGTATTCAAAAAAGAGTTATGGAAAAACAAAAGGATTGTACTGTAATAAATATAGATTAAAAGATGGTAGACGTTGTGGTCACACTTTGATTAGGACTGGGGATAGTCAGGTTCAGCTCCCAGGTTTCCTAAAGGCTTGGACTCTTCTACATGAAAAAATTGCCTTTAAAAATTATCACTTTTCTATTTCAATAACAACAGCTTATTTTGCTGTACCCCTCATCCGTTTTCAATAACCCTAAACACAACTAAAAAACACTAGCTGAAGAAGCATAGAAGCAAGAAAGTACAGTCAGCTTAATTTGTCTAATTTCACAGCTCAGGTTAAACCACTGAAAGCTTCCATTCTGCTTGGCCTTAAGCAGTAAGTCGTCATTTGCCCCAGTCATCTTAGAAATAAGTCAGCAGTAACAGTTCTTTACTCCTTAACTATCTATTAGATGAGCATTGGCAAATGGAATCACCTATAAAGGCAGCAATTTCCTCAAACCTGTTTGGAGCACACTGGCCCTAGTATCACTGGAAATAATTATTACTTTTATGAAACCTTGTTTTAAATGTTGTAACAGATGGAAGCATAAATTTTGGCCATAAAGTCTATAGTGCTTTTTATCTCGACGAATTTAACTTTGGCCCCAAGCCATCAAACATACTCATTTACATTAAGCATGTTCTACCGTGAGTATTCTTGTACTTAGAATTAGACATTTATATGCTTTAAGCAAAGATTCAAGTCTACAAACAACTAAAGGATTCTAAGTAAAAGTTCTTCTGTAGTATTCAATTCTGAGACTGACTTACAATGCTTTCCTCACAGTCAAATCTCTTTTTCTTAGTAAGCACATGAAGTGTCAGAGAAGTTTTAAAAATTATTTGGTCACAGAGTAGCACTAGTACAGGGAGGCCTTGAAAAATAAGATAGAGCTTGAGTTATGTTGTGGTGCAAGTTTGAGCATAACAATTGGAACAAGATTCCTATTATCTTTTGCTGTAAAGGAAGCGCATTTTTTATTATGGCTATACTGTGTGACTTGCTTTTGGGCAACAGTGTTTAAACTGCAGTTATTAAAATTATGCCTTCATTTACTAAAATTCAACTGAGCTTTGGAAAATATTTAGTTTTCAAGTAATAACTCAGGCTCTTCATGAAAACTGGAATTTTGTGAACTTTAATCAGCTATCTTAACATGAACTATACCCTGAAGAGTATGTACACAATGTAAACAAAGCAATTAGCAAAGAGCAAGCAGCAAGTCAAAGTTGCATTAACTCCTTTTTAAGTGCTACATAAAGTAATGCAAAATAGTAATAAATTAAAAAATAAATACAATTTCTTACCCCGTCTTTTCAGAGTCACCAGGTTTGGGTTTTGGCCTTCCTTTGTTTTGATGAATTTGGCCTGTAATGAGAAAAAGCATTTCAAACAAAATGATCATCACCTAAAACAAAGGAAAAAAAAACCACTCGGAACTCACATTTTGCTTTATACATAATAGATCCTAAACATTTACAGTAACGAAAACTAACACAACCGAGAATGTTTTCAAAAAGCCACTTCTCAGTGTTACAGCATGAATTTTATATTATTTTTATTAAGTAGTATAGGATTTTATTAATCCTATAAAGGGGAAAAGATACTTCAAATAAACAGAAGAATCTTAAAATTCTGTATGATCTGACTCTACAATATTGTAACAACTATTAAAGTGGACTTCAAGCTAAACAAATCAGTATGTTATGCAAAACCACAGTTGACATTATTCACTATTAGTTGATAACTAGAATTTTTAAAGAGAATAATAGATCACCATGGATGTTTCAGTTTGACTACAGGAATTATACAGAAAGTGTCCGCTACTTCAAAAATACATTGCTAAAGGAGTTAAGTTCAACTCATGCTAATCTTAGAAATGTAAACATAGGAGTCCAACTGAGATAAATGTCCCTGATTACAAAATAAAAATGTTTGACGATGTGGAAGTACTGGATCACAAAGACAAGAAAGAACCTATCATGTGATAATGATTCATTTCTAACTCTGAAACTTAATGTCAAAGACTTAACACAAAACTTTACCAATACACTTCACAACTTCAGAGATCTAACACTGTTGTTGATTAGTTACAGGGCTCTACAAGCCAAGTAAACAATTCATTAGTAACAAGGAAGAAGAAAATATTTTAATACTTTATTGTAATTGGTCAAACCCAGGAAGCCATGCCATTAACTGCAAAATAATCTCTCAACTGTTTTCTGTGGAATTAAAACGTAACATTGGGCATCTGAATGTGCACATGCATACTCGTGATTAAGTCAAGAAGTTTTTAATTTTCAAGAATTTTAAGTTAGAACTTTACAAGGCCTTAACGACTCAACAGCAACAGTGACAAAATCCACTTAGGGGAGAGCTGCCTTCTAGTAACAGGACGATTAGACAAGCAAGGAAAAAATAGCATTTCTGGACTGGTAAGGGACCAACATGCAGCTGATTAATTCAGCTGCAGAACTGCTGAGCATCACAGGTTGCAGGTGTTCCTTGTTACACATGGTAAGTTGACAGGGTGCAGAGCAGCAGATTATTTTGCTAGTTAAACCTAATGAATTTTACAAGGCATACAGGAATGCCTTCTGCTTCAGCTACCTGTTCCAAGAGGGGATAGTTCCAGCTATCATCTTTCAGAAGCTGCTTAGGAGGCAACTGTGGCTTCCTAATATTGGACACAATCACACAGACAACATACAGTCCAGCACATGGATTCAAGCTATTTGAGCACTGGAACCCAAACATAAGCTGTAGCTACCTAAATCATTAAATATGGCTTGATTTATTATTACACCTATGCTGAAGTACCCTAAAATCAAATTTGAAAAAAGGAGTTGTTAATTTTATATCTAAAGTTTCGGTAACTATCTATGCTTAAAAATGTTTATTTCATGATATTCAGAAGTATTTTATATGATTAGATACAAAATACTGGAAGACACTGATGGTGGACAAATACTCATCCAAATGGAATATATCCATTTGAGTAATCTCACTCAAGCCAGTGGGATGTCTCATGTACTCATTTCTCAAGTTAAATCGTACGCATACACACTTCATGCTTTGTGCCACAAGTAATCTTTCGTTGAAAACAACTGACATAAAATTTAAATTAATCAGAACAAAAATCAAGCATCATGAAGACCAAACACGTTCAGAATTATTTTCTTGAAACTGGCACACAGGAGTCTGAATAGGTGTCTGTTGAAACAGTTCATACGCATTAAAAACTCCAAAGCTACAGTAACAATCATCACAAATTCCTCATAACAGAGACAGTTAAATGATGGAAAACAATAATCCTTTTGAAAGCCAGAAAACATTTCAAGCATATCATCATTTAACCATTTAGATATAGAGATATATTACCTCTTCTTCATTATAAAGGTTCCCTTCCCTTAAGGAACCGATCTATCATTCAAAACTAAATCTTAATGAAGGTAAAGGAATATAAGCCTTCCCTCTCACCATCAAAAGAAAGAATTAATCAGCACTATTTTTTCATTGAATGATCTAATTTTAAAAGCCATTCAACAAAATTATTTCAGAAAAATTTCCTGCAGAAACTATTGCTCCCATATACCACTCAACTTAAAAAGATACTACTTTCAGATTTTTAAAAAATACTTTTAAATAAAAGTAACGAGCAAATCCTGCTGAATTATAGTTAAAATACTTAAGGAGATATATTAATTGAACAGCAAACATGATTCACTTACCCCACAAACATTTTAAAATATTAGTAGTATTGCTTTTGCTAGACATTCCCATTAGGAGCAAACAAAGATATTTAACAGAAATGTATACATGCTCAAAAAAATAGCACATGCAGACAAAAAATGAAATTAAAAAGGACAGTAACTTTAAGACAAGATACAGTGGCATAAAGTTCCTTTACATTAAATCTCCTGCAAGTCTTACGTCTTTAAGTGAACAAAGGCTAAGAAAAGGAAAGCTATTCCTCCCCACCCACAGTGAACTTGCATCAGCTAGTCATTCAGAGCGAAACTCCTCCTTTCAAACCAAAGCCAAATCAAATATTTTCTTCTACATCAGTACTGACATAAGAAGTATGAGGGGGAGAGGAGGAGGAGGAAGGAAGAACAGAAAAAACACACACATGGAATCAGCACAACGTTTTTTTGAAATTACTACGCAACATTTCATTGTCCTATGATCTCTTTAGCCTAGAAGAGTTTTCAGTTCTCTCCCAACATTCAGCCTTTCACTATCCCTCTTCCCTCCTCAACCTCTCTAAAAATCAGCTATCCTTCTGACACCCTGCCCCTTCACCAATATCAGCAGCATAGATAGACTGCAGACACCCTGCCCTTGACCCGTACGGGCAGCACAGACAGACTGCCGACACCCTGCCCCCTGACCAACATCAGCAGCAGGACGCTGCCCACATTATTCACGTAAAGTACGATTCTCTCAAATTGCACTGCTGTTGGTGGAGCCAAGGGGCAGTGCAACTCTTACCTGCATTCAAATGGCATTTGCACGATTTGGTCTTGCTGCCAGGTGGCCTGGACACCAAGTGTCCCTGGCAGTCCACTGGAGCCAGGCTGTCACTTAAAATCCTGCGTTTGCTGTCGGTGACTGGGCGGGTCACCGTATGGGTGCGTAGTCGCTGATCTTTTCCACTGCCTCAATAAAGCTTTGTTTTATCATATGTGGTCAGACTCCATTACTGTTCAGACCACACCTTCTCGCTCAGGAGAGTGTCTGGATTCACTTAGTTGTCACTTGCTTCAAACGCATTCAAAATTCCTTATGTCTTCCGTGCATTTCTTATTTTGGCCCTTCACATCTACATATAGTTCCTCAAAACTGATTTGTCTTCCAGAGCTTGACTTCCCCTTTCTAAACCCCTTCCCTCATTTAAGGTCTCTGCAATAAGTTCCTTCTGCACTTTATAGTTTCTTCTTTTCTTTTTTTACTACCTACCACATTGCATCTTTTCAACAAATTCATCTTGACTCTTCTTTTGCAACCTTTCCCACATTTTCCATCTCCCAATACATCCTCTAATTCTTCAAGATGTTCGCATATGTCCAAAGTCCACAAGAGCAAGACCACTTCTCCTGCTGCTCGTTTTAAAATAACATTTTGTAATATATCTTCACTGGCTTCCTGAAGTCAAATTTTGAAGTGCTCTGCATTTTCGTACCTATTCAGCTAAGTGTTTAGTTACGCGAAGTCCAAAGAACAGTACGGCTGAGCATCAAGGACTTCAGACCATTGCATGGCCAGGACTAGAAGGACCCACCACCTTGGAGGTCACAACTTTAGAATACAGCGAGAGCATGCAGCCGGTCCAGATCCAGTAGCAGTATTCTATACAAACATTATTAATAAGAACAATTTCTGAATGTCAGGGAAATATCTTATGCTTTCTTGGTTACAGCAGGTTTAGCAGGTGATAAAACAACCAAGCAAAATTCAGGAAAGGACTTCACTTTGAGGATCAGAACTGCTTGCACTTCACTTTCACTGCAGAAAAGTAGCTCTGGCACTGTGGGAGTTTTGGGGGGGTGGGAGTTCTCTCTATAAAAGGGTTGGGGTTTTTTTTTAATGAATAAAAAAATCATCATGAAAAATAAATCACACCAACTTATACCTCTTGAAGTTTGTAGCTAAAGATCCACTCCGACAAATATTTTGTGGCCTCCTTCCTCTCTAACTGCAGAAATATTTTCTTAAGGATCTATATGGAGCTTTTCGTAATCACAAATAAATTATGAATATTGAAACTACCCACACACTTCTCTTAAATTTAGATCCTTTTAGATCCTATACTTGTCTCAGAAGGAGGGAAAGCATTTCTAGCCTGTGACACAGCATCCTACTTTTTAGTTTCACTTTCAATTCTGAATTGATCCACGTAAAGTTGATTCAAACTACGAAAGCACGAAGGAAATAAGATAGAAATACAGAAGAGAAGAAGTATCTAAGTAACTGCACGCTAACGGGAAAAGAAGTGAAACATGACAGCTTACTGTTGTGAAAATAACACTAGATACACTTTTGCTTATTAATAACGGCAACAGCAAAGGAAGAACCGACTCGGACTTGATAAACAGCAAAAACAAACTCACTTGGAAACTCCAGAGACCAGCCTTTGCTTTCTGTTCTTTGGATGTCAGTCACCTAATGACAAATATATTAGCTTGGTTTTACACAGATAACAAAAAACCAAATAGATATTACTCACTAAATTTAAACAAAGAAAAAAGCTAAAACAGTAAAATTTAAACAAAGAAATCACAGCAATATTATGTCCCCAATCAAGAGGTAAAGAAAAATAATTTCATTAATCAAAGTGTATTTGTACACTTGTACGTTTTTCCCCCCAAATTCATATCAATTTATATTATCTACTACTCTGACAAATACTAGCCTTTCTTCCAGTAATATTCATCCTAAAGGAAGATAAATTTACACAGACCTACATGATGAAGATTTTCATAGCATAAAAGCAGATGAAAGTTTTCATAAGACAGTCAAAAATCTCTAAGCGCTTCTTGTGTGTTCTTGTGTGTTGATCCCTTTCTTTTTGAACAAGTTCTATTTCCTTCCCTTTGCCCTTGTACATTGGTTTCATTTTCCCTGCTATGGAGTCACTTTTTTGATGCCCCGCCCTCCTGTGAAAAACTGAAAGGGTTTTTTCACATGTGCAGGCTACATTGTTTTGACCTTGCTAGCAGATTCACATTATTTATCATCTTGTTTTTTATGTTACATAGCTGATCTATAACACACTTTATAGGCTAAATTATAATAAACTATTTATTAATTAGCTTACAATAATGGTAGTAAAGACAATCAGAAAGAGGTACAAATGTTTCTTTTAAATTAATAATTAGTGCAAAAGAGAAGAACTGTCTGTAAGCAAACTGGAGCTTGATTATTAAATTTTTAATTCCATGCTGTTACAGCAGGATTGTCACAGTCTGCATGCATCTAGCAAAGCAAACCATTCAGGAAACATTACACACAGGAATGGTTTACAGGTTCCCCATGATACTGGACATGAGACAGACACTAAGACAGCAACAGCTGGGAAATTCCACTGACATCTACTAGCAAAACCCACCTAAAACAACATAACTACCAACAAAATCCCCCAACTTTCCACTTTTTTTGGGTGTGTGTTTGTTTTTTAAGGAATAAAAACATATGTACTGGTTTTGGCTGGGATAAAGTTAATTTTCCTCATAGCAGCTCGTATGGTGCTGTGTTTTAGATTTGTGCTGAAAACAGCATGATAACACAGGGATGTTTTAGCTACTGCTGAGCAGTGCTTGCACAGCATCAAGGCCTCTTCTGTTTCACATGCTGCCCCGGCCAGCAAATAGGCTGGGGATGCACGAGAAGTTGGGAGGGGACACAGCTGGACAGCTGACCCCAGTGGACCAAAGGGATATCCCAGACCACATGACATCATGCACAGCAATGTAAGCCGGGGGAAGAAGGAGAAAGAGGGAAAGTTCTGAGTTATGCCATCTGTCTTCCCAAGTAACCATTATGTGTCATGAAGCTCTGTTTTCATGGAAATGCCTAAACACCTGCCTGGAAGTAATGAATGAATGCCTTATTTTGCTTCGCTTGTGCGTGCAGCTTTTGCTTTGCCTGTTAAGCTGTCTTTATCTCAACCCACGCGTTTTCTCACTTTTACCCTTATGATTTTCTCCGCCATCCTGCTGGGGGGAGTAAGCAAACAGCTGCATGGGGCTGAGCTGCCTACCAGGGTTAAACCATGGCAGCATAGTATGCCATTGCACTTCAACAGTTAAATAACCTTCTAAAAGGCAGAATTAGAGGCTTTTGTTGATGGATTTCTTTGGTCACTCTTCACTAACACGTATCCTTAGTTTAATTATTTTTCAGGAACAAAAGTCAACCATGAACCGAGAACAAAAAGTTTACTCTATTAAGCTTCTGTGATGGATGGACTCGACTCCTTGACCAAACTAGCGGTAGTTTGGTTCAGGCTCCAAAGGAGGTAAAGGTCTAGGCCACGACCAGGCCGTGAACTTCTCTAGTTCCAACCTGTTCTTTGAAAACCCACACAGGGACAGGGTGACACGGTGAGCTTTGATGTATATGAGCTTGGAAACCGGAACATCGATCATGCAATTAACACATACATAGCAGATGGTTCTTCCAAAACTGATTTAGTCAAGGAACAAAGGAAGTTATAGAATCATGAATTGTTTAGGTTGGAAAAGACCCTTAAGATCATCAACCGTTAACCTAGCACTGCCAAGTCCATCACTAAACTACGTCCCTAAGCACTACATCTACCTGTCTTTTAAATACTTCCAGGGATGGGGACCAAACCACTTCCCTGGGCAGCCTGTTCCAGTGCCTGACTGCCCTCAGTTGTCCGTATAAGGAGTCTCATGCTTACCTTTTCCATTGCACATAATTTGACTATGAGCCAACCACGTTATTCCATAAATGTGACAGCCCAAGTGAGCTTTTTTTTTTTGAGCTCTCCCTCCTAAGTAGCTGGCAGCACGGTGATGAACTCGCCTTAAGTTGGGACACCTCTCAAGGTTACTCCTCAAGCTTGAGAGACCCCTTACCAACTGCGTATCTTTGGTAAATGACCAATATCACACATAACCTTGTATCATAGGGCATTAAGATCTTGTATTGGTAACTTTGAATTATCATACCCTCTGTGCAGTAGAGCAATAGATTGAACCTTGCCATCGGACTCTGTTAAGCCTCACTTTTACAACATCTTACTTCAATAAAACCACTTTTGCTGCTACCTTTGGCAGTGGTTCTTTAAGCAGTCTAAATCTCCCCCACAACAGCTTCACTTTCTCTTTTAAGCCTTCCTCATCAAAAAATTTAACAAAAGTCATCTAGTAGAATGTTTACGCTTGTAAACTGTCTTTTAAATTGAAAGAATGAATCTAAACAATTACAAAGGGCTACTAAAATAACACGAATCCATCTTGCATTTTAGCACTATACTACACTCATTTTAAACACAAGCCAAACAGATATTTGAGAACCACAAAACCCTAGTTTTAAATACAATCCAGTTAAGCACACTATTTAACTAACGTTTTTCCCTTATGAAAGAAATCTGTTTACAGAGCATGAAAATAATTGCAAATAACCATAATTGCAAATAACCAATAACCATGCAAATACCTTAACGTCACAATATCAGTGCAACATGATGCTCCAGTATAGCAAAAGCCCTGTATACGAATTAACGTTGGCTAAAGCATCTTCCACTGAACTCCATTACACCAGTATGCGTTAACTGAATCCTCTCCTAAAGCCAAAGGGAAGCCCACATCTGAATGCACATTGACAGGTAGGACTGGACAGTGGATTAAATCAGATATGACTTCAGTCCCACTTTCAGTAAGCCTGAAGAGACCCCTCTCCTTCTCACCACATACAGCCTCCACCTTCTCATTCAAGCAGCCACCTCCTTTCAAATCCAAAGTTCTGAACGCAGATTTGGTAGCTAAGTATTACAGGAAAAGTGCACTTTGCTGAGAAAGTACACAATTATTAAAACACAGTGGCTGCAAAATTTCAGCCACACCATTAAATAACACATTCCAGGACGATGAAAATCAACACACTGTTAGTCTTGTAATGATAGCTGTAGCATAACTTACCCTGGTATCATGTTTTTGATGACAATGATGATCTTTAGGATCAGATTGGGTTCTCTTTCTGTCTTTTTCTATTTCTTTTTGTTCTTGAGAGATTATTAAATGAGATTCTGAAGAACTGCAGTCTCTGATATGTAAAAAGAGAGAACGCTAGTTCTTCCAATGTTGATGTCTTTTCCCCGTACACATACCATACATGTATCATGAAAAAACCAAAGATGAATACAAGAAGTCTACCCTTCATAAAATTGTAACGGCGTAAGCATATTTAAAGGATTTGATCAAACAGCCATTTTTTTATACCTTGAAATTGCACAGTCCAAGGCTGTGCAAAAATATAACAACAAACAAAAGCACCATTTTCTATAAAAGGGAGAGGAACTGAATTACTGCATTTTTTTTTAATAGATAATCATGGTAATTAATTTAAAAAAAAAAAAAATCAATCTTGCCCAAGGCCACATTTTACTTGTGCAATATAGAAGGGAAACAAATTTAGTTCCTCCAGAATTTACAGATTTACAAAAAGCTGCTTAGTAGTTTACTTCCTGTACTGTTTTAGAATGATAGACAGCACATCACTACAAGCAGACCAATAAAAATCAAAAAGATCTTTCAGAAAAATGTTTAATACAAGTTACAGCAGATATTGTAACTTAGCTGAATCCATGAATACGGAATCTCTCTTGCTCTTTCTGGGCAAGGCAAAAGCACAGAATAGATGTGGCAAAACCAAGTTCCTACAACTGAGGATACACATTCATTTTTACCATTGCCAAAATGCATTTGCTAGCATTCAGTTCTTCAAATCAGATTAATCTCCTAGCGCACTTTATATAGCAAAGTTAACACAAAAAAGTACGTCTGATTGCACTGACATTTTCAGGCACTAAATTTCCTCAACAGCAAAGTACTTCAAGTTGGGAGGACAAAAAACATTAAAATGTAAATGTTTCCTGTTACTTCCAACATTGGTAAAACTTAACGATGAAGGAAACTGCTTGGAAGTGGAACACATCTCAAGATAGCATATTGAGTTCCTAAAAGTCCTCTTTACTCCTAGACTGCACTCTGGTTGCAGTTCTGGTACGTTTATTCCTTCCATTTTTATTTACTGACAGATAACAAAGTTTAAGTAATATCTATGCTATGTATTACTTAAATCTTATACTAAGCATTGCTAATTTAAAAAAAAAAAAAAAGCAAACTTGACACTTGCTTACTTTTTCTCAAGAATTGACTTCTTTGGTTTCTGTTTATGTTGTTTAATACCTATAGAAAATTATATAGGAAAGGAAAAACAAAAAAAAAGGAATTAGCTAGTTTCAAAGGAAAGTTACCAATGAAGGAATTCTCTTATGTTGAACATAGGTAGATCTTGAAATCAGAAAAGGTTACCATTCATTTCTTCTAATGTCTTCTTTAACTTGTCATTTTGTTGAATAAGATCCTTAAGTCCATCAAGAATATTCTTGCATAGTTCCTGAGCTCTCTCATTAGCTTTCAAAGCCAGTTCGTGTTCCCCCAGTAATGACAGCGCCTTACAGAAGTGGTAGTGACCCTACATGGACATAAGTTTGAATTTCAAGCTTCATTCACACAAATAAGAAAACAATTTATATCCAAAACAGCTGCGGCAGACAATACAAAGTAAAATTTAACATACTCAAAAGTTATCTGCTCCACCTGTTCCAGGTCAAATGACAAATAATCAAAGGTTTCAACTACTCAGCACACTGAAACAGAAAGATAATTCACCGGGAGCAGCATTTAGCCTCTGGCTTTGGAAAAGAAGAAATTAGCTTTTTCCCCTAATCTCAACTACTACTTTGCAATTTTGTAATTATCCCTTTTTTCTTCTTCTTTAGACCAAGAATATTGGGAAATACATGTTGGTCATTAATCAGGATTTTTTTATTGCAAGGACTATGTATATGCTTTTTAAAGCATTGTGATAACATAGCACAACAACGTAATAAATGTTTTATTTTGTCTTTATACATGCAGAACACCATGTAACAACACTTACAAACATGTCAAAATAACATTTTTAATATAAAAATACAAGCAAACTATGTACTTGGCTGACTGAAGCACAATTCTTAGTCCACAAGGTACTGTGTTCATTCTACTCTCATTACTGCTAAATGCAGATGAGAACATGTCACATCTACCTGGGTCAAACCTGTAATTAAGACTCTGGGTTCTTATGTTGGTTTACAGTACAACAAAAGGCAATTTTGAAATGTATATGAAACTAACCTTTGGCCAATTAGGCTTCAAAATAGTGGCTCTTTTTCCATCAGCAAGGGCTCTCCTTAGAGAAGCGAGGGAAAAAGAACAGGTATTTATTATTTATACTTCAGAAACATCTACGGACCAGATGTACAAGCCACTATAAAAATACAAAGTAAATAAAAGAATAGTTCATTCACCTGTGTAAAGGCATGGTCAGATAACACTTCTTAGCTGAAACTTACCTGCGTTAAAATGTTGCAGTCTCAACTATTTCACCCATCAGATATTTATTGCCTCCCCCTACCTACTAGGTTTTCCAGCATTTTTGCATATGTACCTACCCCTTAACTGGGTTCTAACGAAATGTTCCTTTAAAAAGCAAAGCCTTAATAAAAAAAGCCTGAATACCAAACCTAAATATCTTGACAAAAAATTATATTAGAGAGTAGTTACATAACCATATCTAGAGATTTGAGGGTGCAAGTATTAACTTCTAAGCACTGAAAGACAGGAACCTCCAAAACTACCAACAACTGAAGCCTGAAGAACACACCCAACTCTGACTTCTTACGTACAAGGTGTTGTGCAATAACCAGAATTACAATTTTGGTCAGGTCAGAAGAGCAGCAGACTATCCCTACAGCTACAGGAGAGAACACAGAGCAGCAGCGACGGCCTCTGCTGAAAGCAATGTTGCCCAAAGCGGGCAGTTACAGAGTTTATATACCTTTGGGATATACCACTCATTCTTCACTGAACTACAGCTATGTGTCAGGATGTAGTAAATTACAACAGAGTGGCCACATATGGATTACTTCCGATGATGAAGCTTACAAATAACTCATTCCTTTGATAGCTGGGTCATGCTGACTCACTGAGGCCTTTAGAAAATGTCTGCAGCGAGAGCTAACTTCAGAGGCCTGCAAAGGCCTATGAGGTGTCAACTATTCCACCTCCACAAAGGGAAGGAATATGGAAAAAAAACCTTGTTTCACATGAAAGTGTTCATAAATTGCCTCGTCACTACCACTGTTTTTTGTAACCCTTATAGCAGAAAAGCTCATACAGAGGGATCTGAAGGAGGAGAATGAAATGCTCTGTGGTTATGAAATCTGAATACTAAAGAAAAGCCTGAAAGGGACAATAATTTCAAGACAAGGAACATGTTTTACGCAATAAAATTCTTCAGAGATTTCAGGAAGAACTAATTCAGTGAAATTAAAGCAAGTTAGAACAAAAAAAATCCCCCCCCAAACCAGAGGAACCCCAGGCAGTAATGGCAGAATTTAAAGATGTGGCAATACATTTAAAGAAATTTGTAATAAAAAAAAACACAACAGAACTAGTGATTAGAATGGGAGAAATTGCACCAGATTCATATTGCAAAGGAAGCCAACACAAGGAAAAAATGCTTGAGGAAAAGATAGACAGTGGGGTACAGAACCTCAAGATACTAAAATATTACAAAAGCAGTTGAAAAGATCAGAAAAAAATGAAGCACTTGTCTTGTTCTCTGGTGTGTGCTGTTAGGCTTTGTTTTCACCCACCCGGTCCTGTCTCCGGTGCCACCTTTCGACAGCCTGGTGCAGTGCTAGGAAAGTTACCGCCGAGCACTGTCAAAACATCAGGACACGAGGTCGAGCTGCCCTGAAAGCTCCTGTCCCGCATCAAAGCCTGGGAGGGAATATGACCACTGCCTCTCATGAGCCTCTGAAAATGGGAGGAAGACACGCGCCTTGGATAAAGCCATGAACTCTGGAGATGATCTGGAGAACGCTATGTAACTGCACAGTCCTGTAATTCAGTATTGCCACCACCAGTAGCAGGCCATAAGCTCTGTACTGAGTGTGCAGAACCTCAGGACTGAGGCTTCTTGGTCTTGCTCAGCCTGAACTGCAGCTTCACCTGCCTGCAGTTTCCTTTTACTTGGTTTAACTGTGACATCAATTTCTCTAACTGACTGGGTGTCTATGGCTAATTTGTTCTACTTTTGTTTATCTTTGTATGGTACAACCATAGATTTAGATGGAATAAGGTATTCATGACTCCGAAAGGATGATGTCCTGTAAAGGAATACAAGCCTGATATGACAGCCTTCAGAAGTGGAGACGCAGGATGCAACATAAAGGAGTACAGGTACGAGACGACAAGAGATGGGGTACAATCTTAGCACTGGAGACCCCATGGGTATAAACAATTCACCAATGGTCAGTTAAAGACATGCCAGACCTGAACAAATATAACTTTAAGAGTAACAAAGAAAAAGTAACATCCATTAAAAGTGCCACGTATCATAACCTCAGATGTAACATGGAGCTGCAGACCAACAAGGACAGAGAGCAAAGGTGTAACAGCAGGTTAGCAAACACAAAAGCGACCCCAGGTGGATCCTAGAGTGAGGAAGAAGAAACCATCAGCAGGAACATCACTGTCCTCCTGGAGAAAGACTCCGCACGCACGCTGACAGTTCTCTAACCCCGCTGCTACAGTGATGGAACTGCCGACTTTAGTACCCAGAGGAATGGTGGAGGGGTGAGCATAACACCAGGAAAATGGGCAGAAACTAAGAATCATGTGGATACCAATTTTAATTAGATTGTTATTATTTCTTTTTATTTCAACAATTGGATCTGGACTAATAACAACTAGACCCTTAAGACTTCAATTATGCTAACAATAAATTTTTGGGTTGGCTTTACATTAAAGGTATACATCCACCCTGCCCATAAACAAGATTTTTAGCTTAACTCGATTAAAGAAACTAACCCGCATACCCACACTGATCTGTTCTTCAAAGGGTTTAACAAAAATCACAATACTCACTGGTACTGAGATTTTTTTTTCTTGTTGTATAACACACACACAAATTTTCAATGGTATTACATACTGCCAGCAGATACAGCTAATATTATTCATATTTTTTCTTAATATCAGTTTTCTGAGGTAGTAACATCACAGTTACTATATACTGAAGTTTTAAAAATACTATTTTCCTAAGTATATTGCCAATTTTTAACTGCAGATCACCACATTTCAGATTATAAACAAGGGGTTACTTACTTGTACTGCCTTGTGAGAATTAAACAAAGAGCTCGGTTTCCATACAGAAGATGGTTTGCAGGACTTAAAAAAAAATAAAAATGAAAAGTTAGTAACATATATTACTTTTGAAAATCTTAAGGAGAAAAAAAAAAAGTTTTCACAATAATTGTCTGCAAGCACCAACAATTATATACAAGCTTCTTTGTATAGTCCCGTTGATTTACAAGTTGAGTCACTGAGAATATTAGTTTTAATTATGTTATAATTTGTAAGATTTGGGCCCGCTAATGCAGCTTCCAACCAATTAAAATCACTCTCAGCCTACTGAGAACAAAAAAAAAAATAAAGGTGTGAAGCATGGAAAAGCTAGCTCAACTGAGCTACATCCCATTTTATTTTGTTCTGGAATTCTTAACTTTGAAGACGTAATTAAATCAGACATCTAATGAACACTTCTGGATCACCGGGTCTACAACTTTTTCATAACTCTCTGCCTGACTGGGCAGACTAAGCAGCAGTTCGAAAGAGCTAAAGCATTGCCCTCGACATACCTAATGGAGAATGAGAGAGGGGGAATTGGTATATGTAATCCAGCAACCACTTGAAAGGAAGCCAAGGGAGGATGCAGCTAGTTAGGGAAAGAGTGTGATGATGAAGCAGATCAAAGGCAGCTCACACTGGGAGAATGAGAAAGGGAAGACAGTGCACAGAGCAGATGAAGAAGGATTCCCTAAGCTGCTAGACGTCCGTGAGCTATCATTCACCTTCCAGCAGGGTCTTTAGGACAAAGAACAATTTCTAACGAATAGCTGTAACAACAGCTCAGCTCTACAGCCCCTGGAAACCATGAGACTTCCTTTGCTCTTCCTAAGCCATGGAATTTCCTTTGCTTTCATTGAATTCTGCTCCTTCCTCCCCCCTCATCAGCTACCCTGAGCAAAGCCTTCTTAGCCTGCTCAATCATCTCAGATACAGTCACTTGACCAAGGTCAGCCTGCCCAACTCTTCAGGGAGGCTGAAATCAGCTTGAATTTGGGATTGAAATGTATCCTACTACGTGACATAAAACCTGAAGCAAGACATCAACAAAATGCTAATCCTTTCAACTGCACAATTATAAAGCCACAGACTTAAAAATGAAAAAAATCAAACAGTTTGCACAATCAATTTTTATGAAAGGTGGGACTTTATGAATTTAATCATATTTCATAGACACCAGAACTTGTAAAAGCAGCATTTGTACGACCACAACACAAGCAGCAATTACACCCAACCAGCGTTCTGTAGCTCATTCACGTTATGTGCGGACTACGGGAAGGGGGCAAATGCTCTATATGCACAGGGTATAAATTCTCATTTAATCTCTGTCTCCCTGCCGCTTTATAGAGCCCAGGAAAGTCTCCAAAGCCTTTCAGCAAATGAATTTTGGGAAGAAATGAAACAAGACTTACAAAAGGAAATTAAGCCTGTTGCGTACAGAGTTGCCAAGAGCAGATACTTGAAAAAAAAAAAAATTGTTCTTGTTCACTAGTTCTGCACTACAGCTGAGATGATAAATCTTCGCAACAGTTGGTCACACTGTTCTGCTGGAAGAGTATTTAGGAGGGATGATACCACAAGTGGATGTTCATGCCAAATAACTTATTTCCTTTTAGGTTTACTATACTCACTGTTAGTCATTTTAAATCAGCTTTAAGCTCTAACAGGATCTTTGGGGCAGTAAAAGTGCAAACAACCACTAGTAACAAGAAATAAAATAAAACAAAAAGTGTGTTAAGTAGCTTTTTTTTTTTTAAAATTATGTATCATTTGGCCTTTAAGTAGAGTGCCTTATAGTGGCTCAAACTATACAAAATCAGGACAAATCTGAATAAGCTGAATACATATGATATAACACAATCTAGTTAACCAGTTTAGTTCTTACCAAAACTCTATGGCTTTAGTATATGACATTATAGCACGATCAAAGTTTCCTTGGGAAAATTCCTCATTTCCTTTCTGTTTCATAGATTCACTGTTCTGTGAAATCAAGAAAAAACAATTCGGCAACCACTGTAATTGAACTCAGTTGCAATGAGAAGTAAAGAAAACATTTGACAAGAGGCAGCTAAGTTTTTATGCTTGTAAAAACAGAATGTTACGTATGCGCTATTAGTTCTAATCTAATACTTTTAATTCATTGCAATTAATAAGCTTACAAGTGTACAAATAAAAGTATTATGCAGACAAGAATATAATGAACAATAATTAAAAAGCAAGCCTAACTCAGAAGCTCTCCTGGGTTCCATAATATAGTCATCATCAGAAGTGAGCATGTGTCAAATAGCAAAGTAGTCCGAGTACAGCACAGCTCAATCAGCTCCCTACTCTGTGCCTTTCAGCATAGCTCCTGAACTATGGAACTGTAGCAAGGAAGACACAGGAATTAAGGAGACTCCTACAGAAAAAAACCCAAACACCTACACTAAAGGAACACATGGCAAAGAATTTGAGAATTATTTCTCAATTATTTCTGTTTTAAAAGGATCAAGTTGAACAATCGTCTATCAATATTAACTGCATTTCCTTGAGTTTTTTTGGGGGGTGAGAAGGGGAACACTCTCCAATGTGCACTGGCAACATAAACAACTAATGTTCTGTTTATTAGGCCAGGATCTCTCAAGTTAACTATGTCAAGAGAATTGCTCACTCAAGCTTTTGAAACCTTTTTCTTTGATCATCTGGTCATTTTTACAATCTTCGATCACTAAAAAAAAAAACAAAAAAACAACAACAAAAAAAGAAAAGCACAAATACATTCTGATGTCTTCTCTCACCTTCCTACAGTTTTCACAGGTCACAGCTTTAAATTCTTCAACTAAATTACAATCTTCCAAAGCAACTTTAGTAATATAACGTTTGCCTGCAGACAAAATTCAGAAAAATACAGCGCATGAAGAAGTTACCAGAGACAAGAAGCAGGGTTTACCTTCTGCTGCTAAGAATCAAGCTCTTTCTGACTGGAAGCAAAATTTGACATACAAACTAAATAACAGAAACAAATTAAGCAACAGAAATGTTCAAAAGAAAAGGAATTATTTATTATTAGGTAAGCCCAAAATAACTGGCTGCAGACTGTAAAACATTTAAGCACTTGCCCAATTTCAAGCAATCAATTGGAACTCAATTGTTTTTTAAAGAATTCACATTTTAAAGATCTGTAGAGATTTGTAATTTAAAGAACTTGTACTTTGAACTTCCATGTAAGGAGAAGAATCTTTTTATAGTTAGGTACCAATTTCTACCTCCGTTACGTACTGCAACAGCTGAATTTGAATGCGTACATGCAAAAAGTAAGACCAGAATCCAAGTCATTTAACACACGTCAAAAACAGCAGGCCTGGGAACTTTTTGTCATTTCAGCAGCAGTTCTGCTGCTAGTGTTAATATCTTATGGTAACTCCCATGAGCTACATAAGCTAATTTTTGAAATATGACTAGCATTTCAATATTTTGACAAAATCCTCTGCCAAACATTTAACAGAAAGACCCACATAATATTTCAGGCAACTTTCAATTTAACCCTAAGTTAAAGGAATACAGGGCACACATACAGCCCATAATGGACACCAAAGTGAAAAAACGTTCTGAACTCCTGTTCGGAAAGAGCACATGCACTGTAAATATGACCCGCATCCAGAGATTCAAGGAAGAATAAGCTCGTTCAAATAAGCAAAATAAAACCAAGAAAAAACCCCACACCGCCACTATTTTTCCAGTCACTCTTCCAATCACTTCCAGACTAACGAAATGAATACAAACATTAACTATGTCATAACTACAACACAGGTGACTTTCCACCGTTGTTTCTTCAAAAGTGTTCATACTTACATTCAGCAAAGAAAATTTCAAGATAGATCCAACCAAAATCACCAAGTTTCTCCAGCCTCTGCAGAATACTGACATCACCTGTGTATCTGACCCAATCAAGTGCATCCCCAACATCAAAGACGCCCTATTTCAATTGAAGAAAAGGAAAATAAAGAAAAAAAATGGTAACTCTATTTCTATACAAAGCAAGGTCTTAAAACAAAAACAACACACACCACACAAACCAACAGCTCACTGGCAATATAGTGGAAGCATTCCATGTAAATATAACAGACACTATTACTGTAGCACTTACGCTATGCACTTGTTCCTGATTTGTTAGCCTTTGAAATAGACAACAGCTCACCAATGTAAATATCTGGCTAACTCAAGCACAGCACAATACAGCATATTCACAAAATGAAAACAGTCATTCTTTCAACAGGAGACAGGGGAGCGATTCAAATTACAGAATTTGATTTAGAAACTTCTTTTTGATGACTGCAAACAAAATTGTTTCAGTGTGAAGTGACAAGCCTGATTAGAAAAAGCAACTTTCTAGAGGTTGTGAGACAACAAAACATACTATATGTAGTAAAATCATATGTCATTCGAACCTGCAAACCAAGGAAAATAAAGAGCAGTGTATAAAAATGCATTACCAAACATAAAAAAATGAACCTCATTGAGACATCTCAAAGGAATAACCTTCAACAAGAAATGGCAAATCTGGAAGAAAGCAACAAGGAAAGCCACCAGCAGGTACCGAAGTGGATACTGGGGGGGCTGACCTGGGCTCCAGCTGCACAACCTAAACCCACCCGACCACACTGCAGTAGCAACCTCCAAGAGAAACCATTTATTTTCAGCATGTGAACTACCCCCAAAGTTCTCACTCGTTTTGGTCTTCTTACACAGACAATATTTATTTCACAGTTCCTGTCACACACACATTTTGTTTTGTGGCTCAGAGTTCCAACAACTGGCAATTCCAGTCCTATATACTACCCATTCCAAAAACTACAGACTTAATTTATTTATGCAATCATTTTAAAGTTTTGGATATTTGTACAAATATTTTGTTTGTATTCACACATAAAGCAGCATTCCTATTAAAAACAATTCGAGAAACTTACATTTTCTATTCTGCTGCCAATTCTCAGTATGCCACCGATAAATGGTGGAACATTCTGGAAGAGGGATAGAAAACAAATAAAACCAAGTTATTAAGGTCTGATAACTTTAGTTTCTATCTGCTCAGGTTCAACTCAATAACATTTTCTGTTCTGTTTGAATGCAGTATCATTTGGACAGTTCCTCTGGTCCATTTCAAAGTTTCGGGAAGTATTCTTGTATTCAGCAGCAAATCCCCTACCATTTTTGTTGAAAAATAAATAAACGTTGATGTGGAAATAGAGAATGCATGGATGCTGTGACATCTGATTAGGAAAGTCAGTCACTTTAACCACTTCTGCAGTTAACTACATACCAAAGAACCAGCTGATACATCCAATGAAAACCATCCAAAACAACAGTACTTCCTCTCCCGAGATCTTCTGCTCCTCCAAATAAATTTTACTATCGGATATACAATCTTTTACATGGAGAAGGAGATATAGGCTGAAGAAGTAAGAAGAGGGAAGCAGAGGTAAACAGGGAAATGGGAATATGCACAGATCCTCTCGTATAAAGATCGAATGGGAGACTACCAGAGAAGGAAACAGCACAAAGAACCCATCACATGAGACAAAACGGAAAAACTGCAGGGACATCCTGAAGTACAAGGAGGTGAAAACAGAGCACTCAGCCTGAAGGAGGAAGCAGCAAAAAGAGCACAAGGAAGTATGAATCTGCAAGATCAATATAGTACATGAATACCTAATCATAGAAAGTCATAACAGTAAGGTGGACTGGAAAAGCGTAGCTTCGGGTTGAGCACATGTCCTGGTTTTGGCTGGGATAGAGCTAATTTTCTTCCTAGTAGCTGGTACAGTGCTGTGTTTTGGATTTAGTATGAGAATAATGTTGGTAACACACTGCTGTTTTAGCTGTTGCTAAGCAGTGCTTACACTAAGTGAAGGACTTCTGAGCTTTTCATGCTCTACTGACAGAGAAGGCTGGGGGTGCACAAGAAGCTGGGAGGGGGCACAGCCAGGACAGCTGACCCAAACTGGCCAAAGGGCTGTTCCATACCATATGACATCACGCTCGTATATAAACTGGGGGAAAGCTGGCCAGGGGGCTGCTGCTCAGGGACTGGCTGGGCATTGGTCGGCAGGTGGCGAGCAACTGCATTGTGCATCACTTGCTTTGTATATTCTATTATTATTATTATTATTGTTACTATTTTGTCCTATTTTATTTCAATTATTAAACTGTTCTTATCTCAACCCACAAGGGTTTTTTTTTCACTTCTACTCTTCTGATTCTCTCCCCCATCCCACCGGGATGGGGAGTGAGCAAGCAGCTGTATGGTGCTCAGTTGCCAGATGGGATTAAACCACGACAGCACAGAATTTCAACAAACAAATTTTTTAAAAACGTGTCATACCTAAATTAAAAAAAAATAATAAGATCTCTTCCCTTCAGCTGCTGAGAACATTTCTTATATCACTCTCTCCTCTGCACTGTTATGTTTCTGTTTTAAGACAGCAACAATAGCAAATTTTAAATATCATCTGTTGAATGAGGAAAAAAATAACTGAGTGGGAAAAAAAGAATTTAACTTGTTCATCCAGGAATGGTGCTGTTTTTCTCACTGATACAACTTACTTTCTTAGCAATTTACAAGGGCCCCAGTCAACTGTATTATTGACTCTGCAAATTTTTAATAAGTTATCCCATAAAGCCTATGACACACTTTCTTTCTAGAAAGCTGCAACTCAACTATCAGACAATTTATTCACTCCAGCAAAAGGAAATGTCTGATTTAAAATATAATCCCAAGCTGCATAAGGTACAGATTTAATTAACCTATTATACTTTAAAACTTACACAAAGTTAAAATATAGTACTTACAACAACTTTTTTAATTAAATCAACGAGGTCCTCCAAAACCTCTAAATCACAGAGTCTCTTCCAATTCCGGTCTAAAATCTGTGAACTGCTTAAAAACAGAACAAGTTATTATTTAGAAAAATAACAGTGTTACATGGTCTTAATTAGTAATATTTATGGTAATTAGATCTAACCAAGAACATGGTTACAAACTCAAATCAAGCCCCTTGGGGGCAGGGGGTGGAGCAGGAAGAGCTGCAAAGCTTTTGGTACTTTTGAAATAAAGGGCATCCATTTAAGTACTTAAATACACTCTTAGATTCCAAATTTCAGAAACCCATTCTTAGTATTTTCTTCTGTATAGTCAAGAACTATGCCTTCTGACCTTAACTAACTTAGCCCACTGGTAAAAACATTCCTGCAGACAGTTTAACCACTACTGAAAATATACAATGATCTTTCACAGGTAATGAAAAAAAAAAATGTAAAGGCTGATGAAATCACTTTGAGAACTTGATTTCTTACCTCCAATCAGCTACCAAAGAATTACTTTCACTTTTGAAGAGAAGAGGCCAAAAGATGCGTATTTTAATAATGTTGCAATATTCTCTTAATATGTCAACCGGCTGACTGCACCACACTTCACAGGGATCAACATCTTCAGGAAAACAGGTAGGAATTAGACTACACAATTCAGGCATTACAAGTAATCGAAGTCCAAATAAACATTCAAAAATATCAGTTATTTCCGTACTGTATTCCTAAGTACTATCTAACCAAAACAAGAATATTTGAACATTCTAAATATATCTGGCAACTTGAAGTTTTTTATAAATTGAAGATGGAGAGGGAATTTATATGGAGGTAAGAATAGGGACCTTCTGGGAGGCTTTACATTCCTTGCCCAAAGAATTGCCTGTGTTCTGAATTTTATTTATATAATACATTATAAATGAATAAATGCAGCCTGCCTCTAAACGAGGAGCCTAACAAGGGCTGTGAGCTGTTCAATGGCTATAAGGGATGCTATTTTCAAGATAAAACATGAGCCTCTTCTAACTGTATCCATTTAATTATTTTCTACAATAAATCCAGAGTAGTGTGGCACATAGCAACATGGTACAAAAAGATCAGCAATGTTCCTTCTTCTCCAGAGGCCATTATGTGTGTGATGCACGGCTCTTTCAAAAATATAATCTATTTCCCTCAGAGACTGTCCTTAAAAGGTAAAAATCCTTATTAGACTATTGAGGTGGCATCAAATACTCGCAGAGCAGAAGCAGTATTATCTCAGAGTCTGAATATATGCAAAAATTCATTTTACACAGCTGGCTGTGTTCTACTGAGTTTTCTATATATTACAGGTTACCATTTGTATAGCAAATACAGTTTTGAAGAACTTGACATACTCTTGAGCCACCTGCTTTTCTGCAACTACTAAAAAAAATTCTTTAAATATTATAACTGCAAAACTTTACCTACAAAGATCAACTTGAAGGTGTCTTTAGACCTATATAGCTAAAAAATAGCTACAATTAAAACACAGGTAATGAACACAAGCCTTAGATCTCCATCATCATAACATTAATTGACTGCATATACATACATATTATTGACTATTCACACTGTTCTCACAAACGTATAGCAGTCTTCTGCACATTACATTAGGACAAAAAGAGGAGAATTCTTCCAGTGTAAAAGAACATACCAATACTTCTTCCCAGAAATAATAATTTTCTACTTACTCAGACAAAATAAAGAAAAAAGTGAAATAGCAATCAAAAGATCCAAACACAACACAAAAAGTGCATTAGAAAGTTAGGTAATATTGGTTTAGTTTACGTACCTGTTTTAGGCTTATGAGGCGATCGCTGTACAAACACTCCATGACCCTAAAGATAACCATATTTTTTTAATATTACGCGTCTTGCAAATGCGTTACACTAACTATAAGCAATGATTGCTCAACTGTTTCTAAATATTAAACCAATATAGACTGTTTACATCAGGGGAAGGAAGGAATGGAAGTGATTTTTATGTTCTGTCACCAATTCTTTTTCTCAAGAAAAGGTGATTATTGAACATATTTAGACTAGTATAAAAGATGGTTTATGGTTATATCTTCATAAGCAAGCAGCATGATCAAATAAGAAACAAATCTATAAAGCAAAGTATTTGGTACTGAGCAGTCTACTTTCACATTATATGCTCTTCAAGGGGTTTTAGTTCAAACTAAAAGTAAAAAGATTGGTTCAAATCTAGTCCCATAGACAGAGCACCCATTCATGGTTGATACACATTACCTATACTCTTAAAAGCACCTTCTAGATTAGTTTCATCCCCAGTGAATCCCACTAGCACACTCCAAGACCTCTTCACAACATAAGCCAAAGCACGAAAGACAGAGACAATTGGGATATTTGCTTCAAAAGCATTCTCCTGATCCAAACTAAAACACTAATGCAGACACATTAATTAACAAAATAATTAATAATTAACTAAAGTTATTTAATTAACTATTATCAACTATAATTATTTAGTAATTAACTAAAATACTCATGCATACACCATGAACCTAGACAGGAAAATTATTTCTATGTACCTATTCATTCTGAACAGAAGCTTTTTATAAAATGTTAATAATGCTCATTCAACGCTCACCAGCATCTCATTATCTTCTAAGACCAATCTGAGGTGGGTGAATACCCCATGCTTTTTCCCCCATCCCACTTCCCCAAGAATGAAATACTATCGGTATTCCCTATTCTCCTACATGTTTCTGCACTTCTGCCAGTGGCTTTCTGAGGAAAACAAGGAAACTTAAAGTTTGCAGTATTTTGCACTACCAAATGACAAACCCCTTTGGATCCAATCTTTATAATTCACATTAAGTACAGCCAAGAAGCAAACAAAGCAAACAAAAACAAACAGGGGAAAAAAGCGTGTTTACTAGAGTTATTTAACACAATGTTTTAGTTTCTGTCTTATGAAAAAAAAATGTTTACCTGCATATCCATTCAAAAAGTGTCCATAGATTAATAGTTATGAATGGATCGGAAAACTTTCACTAGTTTAAACAATATTTTAAATCACACTACAATAGTATTCTAAAAATTAATAACTCAAAATCCAGTACTAGGCAGCAATATAATGTTCAAGAATACCTAAGGAAACAGGTTTAAGAAGACAACACAGGTTTTCAAAAAATAATAATTAAGTTTTGACAGTCAGTGCATGTATATTTAAATAAATAAATATATATCAAAATAAGTGGAGTGGTTGATTTACTACTTCATGGCAGTATACTGTATCAATACTTCAATGGGTTTAATGGGTTTAAAACATAGTACTCCATATGAGCCTCTCAAGCTGAAGAATAAATGACTGCATCCTGTTTCACAGATCCCTACAAAGTCTGTTATTTTAACAAACATTATACATGTGTCATTTAATACATACCACGTATCATGTCTATGTATTGCTGCGTTATCGTTTCAAAGAAATGCAAAGCTATTTCTGAATATGACTGGAGAACAGTATAAAAACAAACTAATTACCAAACACATATTTCATAAAGTTTCTTTAACAGACCTTTTTTCTTTTCAGTGGCAGACTTTCTGGAAATATTAGCATGCTGTGTAATGATGACTTACTAACTTGACCTAAGGCGATGACAAGCAATCATGCGTTTCTGAACTATTACAACATTACACGTAAATCAAGGCTTACTCTCAAAAACAAGTTATTATAACATGGACATATTTAACAGACCAGGACACTCAATAACAAAGAGGAAAAAAAATTAACTATTATTTCAAAATCAGTTAATCTTGAAAGATGACTCAAGGTCTCCTTCACTCCACAGGGTGGATTTTGCTACAATATTTAAAAAAAAAAAACAAACAACATACCCCACACACATACATCCTCTATACATCAAGCCCAAGGTGGTATTCCCACCGAAGCAAACTTGAAAACCAAGGTTTAGCACTTGCACCAAATCAAGGGCTTTCTTCCCATAGGACAGCACACATATCACCTTAAGAGATAAAACGTCTAGTATCTTATGCTAACACAACTGTTAAAGTAATTTATATTGTCCACAACACAAAAAAAAAAAAAAAACTTTATTGAATTTATTGATATAAACAATTTCCAATGAGACTCACTACTCTACTGGTAATGGTCCCTTGTAAAGATACAGCTTTACAAATAAGAAATTCAATTTACCTGTACTTTTTATTTCTGCATAGGAAGTGGAATAGTAGGCCAGCTAGTTTGTATTTCGGAGCAGGAACACTTAAGACAAATAACTGATAACTGAACTCTCCAAGTAGCAGAAAGATTAACTACCACAGTGTTTTCTAAGACTCCTTAAGCATAGCAAGAAGGAGAAAATAAGAGTCAAGGAAAGCATTCTTGGAAGTATTAAAACAGAAGAGTGCTACAGTTTATTCAATAAAAGAAACAACTAAATAAGCACAGACCTCATTGGGCACAAAGAGCTAGAAAAAATTGTAAGAACAAAGAATGGGCAAACACTGCACTTAATTTGCAGACTTGAACTTACATGAACTAAGTTGTGATTACTTTGCAGCTAAAGGAACGGAATCTGTCACTCTGAGGTGTATCATCCCAAGCATGGCCTGGATACATGGCCAACAGGTTGGTCAAGTTCTGCTGACAGGAACCATGCACCACTGTCTAGTTTTACATAGCTGTATATGCATTCAGTAAAACTTGCCTGATAAAGGATACACAGTCTCTACGCTCCACCCCAGTTTACAGTGGCATAAGGTACCTTTGCAGTTTGAATTGATCAACACTACCAATTACTCTGTAGATCAGATCCGGTTATAAACCCCACCGGAACACCTCGCAAGTTTTTCATCTAGTTTCAAACCTACTCACCAATTCACAGCAAGATTTATCACCAGCATAAAAAGCCAAGGCTGCAAACTCGGATTCGGATATAGGTTCACCCATGGTACATGATCCTGAAAGAAAAGGATTATGAGAAATAGACGAGGGGAAGGCAAGAGGCAAACAACATGTGCTTTCCAGGACTTTAAATGACCACAACATTAAATTACACTTTGCAAGAGTTTCATGGAAGACGTGTTCTTATTTTCTCACAGCATCAGTTAAAAGCTAGTCAGTCTTCTAAGTCCCCGCCGCCTGACAGCACTCCTGCACGCCCCCTCACACCTGGCGGGCAGGCAGGCGAGGGAAGGGCCGTTTCTACCAGCCGGGTCAGGGGGCAGCACCTCAGGAATTGCTGCCACATCCCGGGAGAGCGGAGTTAAACACGCCGCCCGGGCAGCCCCGGCTGGCAGAGCCAGCGGCCCAGCCCCCGCGGCCCTCTCCCGCCCGTCCCGCCCCGACAGCTCCGCCGGAGGCGCGGCGGGGGCCGGCCGGGCTCCCCGCCGCCGTCAGACCCCGGAAGCCCCGGGGCTCGCCACTGCCATGTTTCCCGCCGGGACAGCTCTGCCCCTGCCCGGTCCTCCCCGCGGCAAGGAGCTCCAGCGACCCGGAGGGACTGCGCCGCGCCTCCCGTGGCCTGTCACAGCACCGGTCCCCGCCTCAGGCGAACCGGACCGGACCGGGCCGGGCCGGGCCGGGCGTCACCCTGCCGGGGGCTCCAGAGAGCCCGGCGTCACCCTCCCGCACCCAGCCCCACCGCCGAAGGGGGGTCACCAGCTCGGCGCGGCACGGGGCGGGAGGGCAGCGCCCGCCGCCGCCCCCTCACTCACCAGCCCCCGCCTCAGCCGCCCGCCGCGCCGCGCCCCGCTCCCCTCTGCCGGGCCGAGGCGGCTCCTCCCCGCCCGCCCAGCCCCGCCGCCGCGCGTTACCGCCTGACGTCAAGGGACGCAGCCAACGCGCGGCCAGCGGATGGCGGCTCCCGCCCGCCGCCAGCTCACGGGCTCCGCGCATGCGCCGGCTGCCGGAGAGGGCGCGCGGAGCCGGCGGGGCGGCCGCCGTTCTCTGACCGCGCATGTGCGGGATGCGGCCCGGCGGGGAGGCGGACGCGCGGTACCGGGGTGCAGGGAGCGCGGCTGGGCGCCTCCGCCTTCCTCCTCCTCCTGCTGCCGGGGGGGGGTCCTGGGTGCGGTTTCCTCCCCTAGCCGGGCCGTGACCTCGAAAGGAAGGCGGCAGAGCGGCTTCGCCGGGCGGGGCGGGGGGGCTGCGGGCAGGAGGGGCGGGCGGCGGCGGCGGCGGCGGCGGGGGGGGTCGGTAGCACCGCTGAGGGGCGGGTGAAGCCGCTCGGTGGGCGCGTGCGCCTGTGTCGTGTCTCCGCACCACCACCCCCCCGGGGCTGAGGAGCGGGGGGGCGTGTGCGTGGGCTGGGGTCAAACCCGGCGGCCTCGCCGCCCGCGCCCACGCGTAGCGGGGCGCTCCGAGAGGCGCTGGCCGGGGACCCTCCAACAGCCTCTCGCCGTGCTTCCCGCCCCCCCGAAGTTAAGGGGAAGCGACCGGTATGGTTGAAAACTCTCCAGCCCCGTTGCCAGAGAGGGCGATATATGGATTTGCTCTTTTTTTAGGATCGTGGTTTGGCTTTAGTAAGTATACCGGGTACCGAATGCTTCACCGGACAGTGTTGCTTTGCTAACGAGACAGATGTAATTCCGATAAGACCAGCTGAAATGGGTCAAAACTGTATTTCACCACCTGTTGTAAGGGTGCGCGATGAAGGACGAAGTGAGCGTTGCTTGCCAGACCCATCAGTCGTTACAAAGATCTGCCGTTGCCTTTTGTAATTCCCTCATGTTTTGCCTGTCTTTAGCCTTATTATGGGGTCTTCGATGGTATTATGGAGTCAAATTATTTAAAAAATTCTCTGCATTCTCTTTTCTGTAACTTTTTTACTTGAATCACATACATTGTCACTATTCAGTAACCACTGTAGACAGTAGTAGTGCAACCTTCCCCACCCAAATACTGGAAAAAAAAAAAAAAAAAAAAAGAAAAAAATTAAGTCAACCTGGTCAACAGCAGTGGAAAATGATTAGGGTTATACCAGCGTTTCTTTGCTGGTGTGACAGGTGCTTTAGCATTTCACTGGGGATATCTGGCGTGCCCACACAGGACCAAGGCTTGAGAGAGTGAGAACACTTTTTCAACACAAGAAAGGGTGCTGCAAATATACTGTAGTAAAATAATGAACCAGGATCCTACTGCGAGTCTTTCTCACCCTTAGGAAGGAAGTAGAAATGCAAATAAGTTGGTTTCTGTTCACCTCACAGGAAGCCACTGCAGTTCGATAACTTGTGTCACTGGCTACTAACCTGTTCCCCTAAAGTTTTTTTAAACCTTACTCTAGTTTTGTTGTTGGGGAGCAGAATTTCTCAGTATCGGGTTTGTTGATATGAAAATTATTAACTTACCAAGAATCAGAAAATATTTCCAGTAACTTCCGTCCAAGCACTGCAATTCTACCAACTTTTCTTTCGGTCAAATGACCCGCTGTGTGATCATTTTCTGCTTTAATATTTTCTGCATTCAGTGTCGTTTGGCATCCTTTTACTGAGGGTCTTTTTGCTCTGCAGTTCAACGTGCAAGAAGTTCTTGTCTGTCTACACAGGAAATCAGAAACTAAATGTTAAAGCAAATATAAAAATTATATCATATAACCAGCTACCAAACATTGGGCAGGTTTTGTGTCTGAGAGGCATATTCTACAATGGTTTGGCAGAGCTATTTTGGTTTAAATAGTGTAAAAGCAAAATATTATCTCAGCATGTATCAGTAGGGAAGTGTTGCTCTAAAACTTAAAGTCTAAAACAGTATCAGTTGTACTATTATGACCTTTTAATTCTTTTGTGCAGTGTTGTATCTTATCTGGGCATATGTTCCCGAGACTTGGCTGTTCTCATTGGGACTAACATACTGGCCTCAAAAGTAAGTTCAGCCAGTTAAACTCTTTAGCCTGAATATGTGTGAGTATAGGACACCCTTAATTATTTTCAAATAACAACACTTTTTTTTAAGTAGTGGTCTTGTATTTAATTCAGTTTTTTCCTGATGATAAAGGACTGTAATCTTTGTGAAGTATTATTTTATGTAGATAAGTAGCTATGATGAAAATATTTCATTGTGTAATGAAAGAAATAGTATTTGAATGTTTTATGATAAATTTGACATTTTGTTGCCAGGAAGTTTGTTGATGAAAATACAGTAAACTTTAAACTGTAATTAAAAAAATAAAAACCATTTGTAAGGAATCTATTTGATGGTTTATACCAAACTAGCTACAGTGACTCTGCAGTCAGTAATCTTCTTGGGAGGGACCAGGGTCCATATTCAGAGGTGCTGTTTCTTTTCCTCCTGGCTAAGCTTGTGCTGGATTAAAACTGTTATGTCATTAGGCATTTGTTATTATGATACGTAAATTTAAAAATTTTTTTCCTCAGGTACTGGGCAGTTGCTTTGCCAGTGTACCTACTAGTTGCTATAGGAATTGGTTATATATTACTCTTTGGTATTAACATGATGAGTACAGCTCCACTGAACTCCACACATACCATTACAGGTAATTTTATTGGTGTTTTTTTTAAGATTTTGATACCTAACTGATAATTTCTGTAAATATGTATATATATGTAGCCATATATAATAGAAATCAAATTTTAAGCATTTAAATATCTTGATCTAGAAAAGGAGTTCTTGGAAGTACTGAAGTACTAGAGTGAAAACATAGCCACGAGCCTGACTCTTTCCTCTTTGCTATCTTATGGCAGTGGCTTCCAACTAGTAAAGTGTACTTTGTTAGTAAAACAGACAACATTAGAGGAACGGGGGTAAAGCTCTCGCAGGCATGTACGTTGCGTTACAAACCAGTGAAGAGTGTCATGGGAAGAAGGGCCTGAGTATCTACCTGGCAGTGGCAGAAGTGGGAAGGCACACAGAGTCAAGGAGGATGCTGCAGTATTGATACCTGACCAGACACGTTAGTAATTCCCTGTCTAAAAAGGCTGTTATTCAGTTTTTCTCTCAACTTTTGCATAGCCTTTACTCCTGCCAAGGAGGCCTGTTCTAGGCATTCACAATATTGTCCAGGCAGCTGCATCTTCCTTCACTTGAGGAATTCCACCACTATTTGTGGGTGGCCATTTTTGTTAGAAAAAATGCAGACTGTAAAATTTGGCAAGAAAGTTGCCTATTGCTAAGACTGCTGAAGTTGCACCGTTTTAACAACCTATGTATGTGGTATTACATTACACTGAACTGCTTAGGAAAAAAATCAGTCAAGGCTGTAGTTCAAATGCATTAATCCAACGCATCTGTAAAGAACTGCCATGTAGTCATCCCTGTGTTCCTGGCCACGCATTCACCCTCTCATGTCACCTTCTCATTTGGTGTCAACCCGTGGCTGTATGGCAGGTGGGATGGGGGGCCTACTCTGAAAATCAACCGTATTTGAAAATTTTCTTTTTCAGATGGAGGAGTTTCATAATTGTGTTCAAAATGCACCTGTAAAAACATTTATGCTGTTATAGGAATGGGTGCTGTGTAGTGATGGGAACAAGCAGCCAAGATAAAGGGAGGGTGGACAGCATCTCTCAGTGGAGATCCTAGTACAAAGTGTTCAAAGTACAGACTGAGCTATTCACGGGGTGTGGGGGGGTTGTTTGTTCTTTTTATCTTTGGATAGTTATGGTTTAATGTCATACAGCATCTTAAACCAAGCAAAGTCACAGATAGTGATTTCAGCAGGAGGGTAGGGTTGATTTCTTCAAGGGCTCTGCTAATATATGTTGATGTAAAGCGTTTCTGGTGACCATCTTATTATACCTCAGCAAGATGGGGTTTTCAGCATCACTTACAGTACCTAAATTTATACCATGTTGCATTATATAACACTTCTTGAAAGAAAAGAATCTTTACATGTGGAATGTTCTCATTGTCTCCTGTAGATAACTATGCCAAAAAGCAGCAACAGAAGAAATTTCAAGAAGAAGCAATTCCAGCCTTGAGGGATATTCCCATCAGTGAAGTAAACAGAATGTTTTTCCTTCCTGAAAAAGGAGTCTGCAATAGCAGATAGTCGTTATTAAGGTCTGTTTGAATAAAGGATCAGTAGAAGTGTTACAAAAGGAAAATCAAAACCTCTCCAAGCTAGAAAAAAATCTCTTTCTGCTTGTAGAACAAAACTTTTTTTTTTTCTGAATTTCTGACTAAGTTGATGTTAACGCAGTTCACTGAGATGGTCTGATTTTATGATTACGCATGCGCCTTAATAACCTGCATTCATATGAGAATTATGCCACATTAATTTATCTAACCATTCTTGGGAGTTTAAAATAGCGTTCTGTTACTTGTAGATTTCTGCTTGTAATTTCCGTCTGACAGTGAAGGAAATGCTTTTGGACGTAGCTTACTTCTATTTCCCTTTGAATTCAGGGAGACAAATTGTGTTCTGCTAGTCAAATGCTTGAGGATCTTTTTTTTTTTTTTTTTACAAGTTACATTAATTTGAAGTGTTTACATTGTAAATATACAGTTTTCATTTGTAAATATTAATAAAATGTAGCTAATTTTTACTTGCTTAAAGTTAGCTGTTTTTCTGTGGTTCTATGATATTTGTCCTGGGTAAAGGTGTATAGTGCTCCATTTTTCTTTACACAATTCTTTATTCAGCAAACTATGTTGATGTTTTGTTTCCCCAGATTGGTGGGCTTATTAAAATACCAAGATTACCAGAAATAAGAAGGTGGGTTGTGAAGATTTTCTGAAACAAGTCTTGAAATAACATTTTTTTTTTTTAGCCGTTCTTAAGAATACTGAAAACTAGGCTCAAGGAAATTTCTGGAAATACAGGAACCAGCAGGTCCATTTTATAGTCTAGGTTGTAGCGCAAAGCACAGTTACTTGCTATGGCGGTGGTTCAGATGTTTCTTAAACAGTGAATTTTTTCATGTATGTATTACTGAGCAGAGACACATTTTTTTATTTCCTTTCTTCCAAAGGTCACAAACCCAGTTATTACTGGTTTTAATCCATTTATCTTCAGTAGTCAAGGTTATTTAGTTTGGTTATAAAGACCAGTGAATAGAGCCTCATTACTGCTTGTTAGGTCTGTAAGTCAACTTCTGACCAGCAGAGAATTTAGTTAAAAACATCACTATTTCATTAAAAGATAAGAAGAAATTTTTGAAAATCTGTGTGATGGATCTTATACCAGTTCTTTAGAAATCAGTCAAAACAACTATCAGTTGCTGTGGGAAGTCTTAAAACGTGGTAACAATCAATCTGGTACAAATATGAGGTTTGTAGTTGCTTGGTGCTCTAGTCGTTTGCTATTTTTTCCCCTGCATTTGAAGAACAAAAGCATGCTAGGTATTATGGGTAGGAGAAAAATACCTTCTTAAAGAAATATTATTCAACATTTCACTCTGAAAAAGTAGATTCTAGGTATATCGTCATTTGGGGGCATTTCATAAGGATGAGTATTTGTACCTAAGCCTAATGACTGTAAATTGGTACAATGTCTATTTGTTTGATAGTTGTAGACTTCTTTGTGATATTTTGCTTTTTAGTTTGCCTCCAGTTGCTATTATTTCCCCCTCCCACCATGATTTTGCCCTTCTAGTAATTGTAATTTACATGCTCAAACACTCGTATATAGGGTGAATTCAAGGTTTTATAATCAACAGACATGAAGATGCATTTACTCTTTTGTCAGTTCTCTAATCAGATTGTAGACACTGAAGTATTGACTGTAGCCTTTTTTTCTGTGTAACTTCTGCCTGTGTTCTATGTTCCTTTTGCTTTCTGAGAAAGCAATTTCGTTTTTAATTCTACATTGACAACAAGTGAAGGCCACATTTCTGGTATCATTTGATGTAAGGATTAATTTAGTCCCCTGTTAAGGATACCCAAATCCCTTCAGGATAAAGAAAAGCTACTGGAAAATGCCCTCAAGCCCTGAAAGCACACAAATTAAAGGACTGTAAACCTTGGACAAAGATTGTATCAGTGATGAATCTGTCATTTCATTTAACTGCAGACCTCACAATTATGGGAAAACTAACAGAGGCACCTAAGTGAGTGGGCAAACTGGGGCCATTTGTTTAAGTAAAACTTGCAGGCATGAAACTCAATCTTTGCTTTTCTGTCACTACTGTGTAGCGGTGCTTCAAAGACACTGTAGTGACCTTTTCTTCAACTTAGGGGTAATGTTTGACACTTCAGAAATTGCCTCTGTGATCAAAATAAAACCAGGTAACACAGTGTATATGGGCTAATAAATGTAGGGAATTGCAGGTGTTTGGGATCTGGCATTTCACAGTCTTGCCTATGGCTGTGATTAGGGAAAAGAGATGCAAACCTGCCAGCAAAGAGAAGAGAGATTCTGCCTTTTGTAAATATACAGCACACTTATAGCTATAGTTTAGTGGGATTTATATAGATTTTGCCTTAGATATTACTCAGAAAAAAAAACCTGAAATGATTGAACTGTGTTGCTAGTAGTGCCTTTCTTTACAAAACATACCTGTTCAAAGACTGGATATCAGGTATCCATTCTTCTCAGAGACCGAGGAAAAACTAAATAAATAAAGGCAAAAACCTAAATTTGCCCCCATTTTCACCCTTCTGACTTGATGGTGTATTGTTATCGCACAACCAGTAGTAACCAGTAAAGTTAGACCAACTGCATTGTCTCTGCTGAAATAAACCAAATGATGAAACTTCAGCCTTGCTTTTTAATGCACCTTCTAGGATTCTTCTGCGGTTTTTATCATATTGGAGACTGAGGGTATTTTACACATCTTGCTATAAACATAATCTTTTAAGACAGGTTCCCCCCAAATGGTATTTGAATGAGTGTGTGTGTAAACTTGTCATAAAAAAACAACAAAGTTGCACTGTTTCAAATGAACAGGTTGCATGCCAAAGGAAATAACATAGCCGTGGCTGCCGAGTTTGTGTAAAGGTGGTACAGTATGTCTTGCTTCTTTCCATCTTAGCTGTAAAGGGAAGGGCAGTAACAACACAGATTGTGTTCAAGTTGAGAAGTATTGAAAGAAAAACTTGGGAATAGACACATGCAAATGATTAAAAAGGGAAGATATCTTGGATTTTGGTCTTTTGCATTGCACTGTATTGAATGCCATAAGCTTGGAGGTTTCAGCACAAATACAGAACTTATGCATATGAAGTAGCAGAAGAGCTAAATTCTTTGTGTATCCACATAATTTCATTTTTATTGTAAGCATTAATAGAAGTGTTTTGCCACTTCAATTGAGATCAATAGGGAGCTATGGTAAAAGCAGTAAATGCTCTGTTGTGAAGTTCATAGGTATAAAGCATGTGGAGTAAAATATGCAAGCACATAATCAGTAAAATGCCCAATTTTGTGTGTGTTTGTGTTCACTGTTCCTACAGATAGGATGACCGGAATAACAAAAGGAAAGTAAAAGAAACACGACATCTCAAATATTATTTCAGTTTGTAGGCATGAAAGTGATGTCCTTGCAGGAGGCAATGCTGAGGGAAGAAACTTGTTTCAGCAGTAGTAAAATGGAGTTGTCTTTCTCTTTGAGATATGCAGGTATGCTTTTACTGTTACCTAACGCACTCTGAAGTGTACAGGCCATCTTAAAAATATTTTGAGAATACTATGGAATGCTGTCAACTTGATTTGATGATCTTTAAAATAACCATTGTTTGTGATTGGGGCTGGAGAATGGGCTAAAAGGTGAGTAACAAATTATATTAGTCTAGATTTTTTTATGGCAAAAGTTCAGGTATCAGTAAGTACAAGGATCCTCTTACATAAATCAGCTGTAATATTAAATTTTTATACTGTTGCTGCAGGCAGCATTTCTGTTAATTTAGAATTTGGCCCAAATCGGAAGGGCTCATACTGCTTGCAATGCAGGTAGTGTGCCTGAAGGTTTCCTGAGAGTAGGAGGAGGGAAAATGTATGTATGTTTTACTTTCATAGTGTAGATCTCTTTCTGGTACTTACTGGGTTTGTTCATTGCTACACCTCTGTGCTATGTGGTCTATAACCATTATATATGTGTCTATAAACATTAAAAACGTGACTCTGCCACCAAGGGCAAGTAAAGTGTATACAAGGCAAGATGGTGGTAAACTAATAGTAAGGTTTTGTTCTTTTTAGTGGGCCTTAAGATGCTGTAAATTAAATCAAAGTTAGGCCGAAAAGATACCTTAATGAAGAGAAGAGATCATAACTGTAGAAACAGTGAACTTACTATCTCTGACTAAAATTAAATATGAGAATGGAGGTAATGGTGAGGTAGTCTAAATAACGTTCAAGCATTCTTCCTCTTCTCCCCTGCTCCAGCTTTCTGTCCCACAAGAGTGTAACAAATCAATGTCTTGGCTGTATCTGCAGCAGTTCAGTTTTGTAAGAGTGGTAAGAAGCTATGGGATCCTTGCCCTAGTATAGTGTTTCTCTAATACTTAATTCACGTTCATGCCGAAGCTCCCACCTACAGATACAATGAGAAAATCACCACTAAAGCTCTTTTGAAAAGACTTCTTGAATACTTGATTTCTTTACCAAGCGGTTTCTATGGACTTCAGTTTCATTTGTGGGTGTAAATGATAACGTAGTCCTGACTTACAAACAGAATAGTTAATAAATGATTTTGTGTAAATACATTTTGTTCCATAATGCACCTTTCCCCGGGCACTTGAGTCTGAGTGGCTAAAATGTTTAGTGCAAAGTCCTGCTTGCTGCTGTACTGTTAGATTTCCAGTCAGCTCTGAAACAACTGAGATGAACGGGCGTTTTTGTATCTCTCCCTCTATTCATGAATTGAACCGAGGAGAAAGTTTTGGAAGCATTTAGTCTTGTTCTGCCAGTTTCCTTACAGAGAGATTGCCAAAGTAAATTTTGTTGGTATGCTGTGCAGTTTATGTATCAATTCTCAGCCTTTTGCTAAAAGCAGCTGATAGATTAATCCAGTCTGGAAAGCATGATTATATGGAGTGTAATTAAATGGTAGATGTTTCAGTGAATTGGATGGATTTTGTGTCTAGAGTTCATCTGCTATTGTGAAGATACTGTTGTTATTCTCTCAGTATGAATGTAGCTTAGAAAAAAAATTGTTCCCATGATAGTTCTTTTTCTCTTAATCCAAATTATTACGGCATCATATTTGGAAAGAACACTCAACAACCTTTAATGTCATGCGAGGATCTGCTTCCCTTGGATATATGTATCCTTCAAGAGCTTGTCTTAAAAGAGCTTAGAAGTAGAATTCAAGACTGTTTTATGAACATATTCTAACTTTGATTCTTCACATGAATACATACAGCAGAAATATAAAATTGTAGACATTGTCTAGATACCTCTCCGGCATTCATGTACCAGTGGAATGTTAACTTGTCTTTTACTATCATAATTTTAGACAATGGAAATTGAAAGGTAACATTTGCTGGAAATGTTACAGCTGTTGAACTACTAAGGGAGGTTCTATGGAACAGAGATCCTGAGCCAACAATTTAATCTGTGAAATGCTGTTTCTAGTCTTGTCTTTGAAGTAGTAAGCTCATGATAAAGTCATTCTTTGGGGATGTTTTGTTATCTTTTTCCTGTGAATGATGGATGATTCTAAGGTCAGTGAAAACTTAACAAGGTCAAATCACAGATGAAGTAACAAACCAGAATGGAAAACTGAAAGTTAACTGCAGTTGAATAGCAGAGATGCTATATTACTTCACTTTTAGTCTTCTCTTAATTATTAACAACCTGGTAAGGGATCACAATGCATATTTTATTCAAGTGTGCAAATAAGGGTATGTTGACATTGTAACGTGAAAAGACAGTCAGTTATTCGACAAAAAAAAAGTGCTGGCCTGATGGGAAAAGGATAATATAGTTTTGGCTTCCTCTAATGACTGTAGTTAAATATTACTCATCAAGTAAATAGTACAGTAATATTACCTTAATTTGAAAATGGAATTTGACAATACAGGGGAAACCATAATGGAATGTTTAGCAGAGACTGAGAAATTGAATCAGTTTTGGCCGATACAATGTTGTTAGACCTCAGCAGATGTGCAAGATGATTTATTTTGATCTTTCTAACAGCCTTTGCTAAGACTGTCATCCATTATCCGATTATATTTTTGTAATAACAGTGTCTGTTCTACTGTCTTAAAGAACACACTTCTCAAGATGTTTTTTTCTGTTTCAGAGGTGTAGATTTGTAACAGCACTTGCTTATGTCATTAAATCTACATCTGAAGCATCCAGGATGTAGACCATTTATGAACATTAAAACGGCTGTTTCATGCGAGAGGAAAGATAGATACAGCTAATATCCTGCCTCCAACGCTGGCTAACAGTGCCTGCTATAGTAGTGAGAGCAAAGATTAGGGCAAGAAGCTAGTAATGTTTCCCCAGAATGCTTCCCCAGCCTGCAACAATGCAAAACTTCTGAGCCAGATGTTGTATCTTTGTATTTTTCTTCTGAAAATCTTTACTTTTTGTAAGTAGGTAAACTCTTAGTTTAAACATCTCAGCTTAATCACAAGTTGGGTTAAGTGCTTCCTTTTGTTTTAAACTCACTGTTCACTATTTTCATTTGATATTCAGTCATTCTGCACCATCTCCAAGCCACTCAAGATGTTAGAAACTATATTTATATACTCAATCATGTCTTCCAGGCTGAAAAGTTCTGATCTGTTTTGTTGTTTGTGTAATCTATATACTTGATCATCCTCACCTCACTCCCCCCTGCCCTTATTGCGTTCATGTCAAGTACGAATATCATTTTCTAGGATACAGCAGACTTACAGCTCACATTCTGGGTAGTCAGTCTGCATTTATTCAGTGGCCAATTGTTGGATTTCCAAACCTCCAGCATTTGTCTAAAACTGCTCTTCTTTTCTGCCTGGCAATATTTTTAATGGAGCTACTGTCCCACTTGGTTTGCTGTAGGTCTGGAAGTTCTGGACGAGTTCAAAACATTCAGATTCTGCCTGGACATGTTACCAGGAAACTTGGAATGAGATGCCCCATCCAGTATTGATGTGGTAGTTCTATTAGTATGTAGGGCCACTGTCTACACTGTATCTGGTCTCCTATATTGTGTGTTTTACTAGTTGCCCCATCTAAAGCTACTTCTACTGACCAAAGGCTCTTTACCAACACTCCTGAAAAACAGTTAGTACACTGAAACCAATGCTTTCCATTTCTCAAAACATTCAGCAGACTTCACCCACCAAAAATTGACTCAGAACCTGGTGGTGTTCCGGCATGCGGCTGGCACTTGTCCAGGAGGCTTTTTCACAGATCTCAGTGAGCCACTTGCCACTCCAGACTGGTTGCCCACCAGCTGGTGAGAGTAAAGGACAGGATAACAAAGCTCCACACAAGTGGAGTGAGTGCCTGGAAGATGATGTGTTGATGTTGAAGATTGGGTATTAACTCCAGACACAGATCTTCAAAAGCTCTGTCTGAAAACATGCTAAATTCTGCTGGTCATCCAAGCTCCAGTTACTGCATTTTCAGATAGAGCTTTTGAAGATTTCTGTCTGGAGTTAATAACCAGTCCTCAGCGTCAACACATAGTCCCACCTGTTGATGCTAATCCCTCCAGCTCAAAACCTCTCCTTCATGGAGGAAGATGAGTCTCAGTTGCATCTAAAGCTGGCCTCCATTTATGTCATGTGGTCCTGGGGATATTAGTTCCTCATTGCTATTCTGCAATAGTAACACCAGCTCTTGCTGGGCATCTATGTCTGCAAGTGTGCACTGGTCTCATCTGATGCTTTTCTGGAGAGTAACCAGAGCCCACAGCTGGGTATCTGCAGGGCAGGCAGAGAAGCTCTAAAGGAGGAGGTAACAGGCAGCACGGTCTCAATAGAAAGGTAAGGATTAGCAAGGAAGGACCTACAGAGTTTCCTTTACATAATGTATCCTTAGATGGTGACAATATCTGTGTAAGGCAAATGGCTCTTCAGTGTAGTGTGTGTGTTAGGGAGCACCATGCTGTGTGGGGGTTGAGATGGTTCCCTCAACACATCCCTCCAGATTCTAGTAAGCCTCAATGAAGGCCCGAGCAATTCAGCAGTAACCAGGTTGGTTTGTGTCATAGCACAGATTAAAATGGCAGCATGGATGCACACAGAGGTGTCTTAAAAGGTGAGAAAAAGCCCGGCTCAGGACTCGAAGTGAGGGCAGAACTCCAAATGTTGGGGGTGAACTCAGCTGAGCATTGATGGAGACTAGAGCTTCTTGCAAGGAAGAAGTTGAGGCTTAATGTACAATAATTTGACCATTGTAGGAAATATGTCATCGCTGACCTGTTAAGTGATCTTCGATGCTTTTCTGTTTGTGCTATAGACTGAATAATGATGAAGCTGGAGCATAAGTAATTTTTTGATACCTTGTGAGAGAAATGAAAGACTTTTAAAATGTCTGTATTTTAGTTCCATATGTTGGGAAGCGAAGATGTGGAGATGATGCATGAGTGAAATGTAAAAGCTGAATTTTCATGTGTTACACCAGGGTTTACAATTTTGACTAGTTCTTGTAATTCTATATATTATAGGATGCTGTCTCCCTGGGTAAATTTAGTTAATAGATCCACTTTTTATTTTGTAAATGGAAAATTTAAAAAAACCCTCTATTCTAATATGTTCATTCATTTCGAATCCTGATTTGCTAGACTTAACATTTATAACACTATCGCTTTGTTTGACAGTGCATTGTACTAAGAGGAAGATCTGCCACACATTTTAAGTGGTTCTTACTACTGTCTGACCTTACCTACACCACCAACAGTGGGGTAGAAAAGGCCAAGAATCTTGGATTCTGCCTTTGCCTTGTCTCTGGGGAAACTATGGCAGTTTTGGTTAGAGATAAGATACCTGAAGCATAATTCTGAAACATAGTGGGGCCAAATAGCTAATCCTTGAGCTAATTAAAAAATGCTAGCATAGCAAGACAAGTACTGGCAAACTCTCTGAGCATACACAATTTATGCAAACAAAAGGTTAAGCACAACAGATTATACCAGTTCTCTGAATGAAATAAACTGTACTGAAAAAGCAGGTTTTGCTAGTGGAATAACAGTGTTGGAATAAATGTGTCTACATTGTACATAACATAAAGATGCTTATGAAAATTAGTAACTTAAGTCTTCCTGAACATTGATTTAAAAGAAATATCAAGGTAGTAAGATACACATCCAAACCCCACTAGATGGGAATCAACAGTAGATCAGTTATATTAAGCGCATAGATTCAAGTGCACTAAGTGATAGAAATAAAGATTTGAATATTGTGGTGAAGACAAAAAGGTAGCACATAATGCATGTTTTAATGTGCCATTAAATTGAATCATAGTTTTTAATCAAGGTTGACTTTTTTGGTGACTGACAAAAAGGCACTTTTCTGATTACAGGGGGGAAATCTGATAATAACAGAATGACAGGACCCCAGAAAATACCATGGCTGTCATTTAGAACTTGTCTTGACAGGGGGTTATACTGGAAATGGATTAGGTCAATTTGGCGTACAGCATTTATATCAGAATAAACATGCCCCATGGAGCTTATAAGCAATAGCCTTTGCATTTTAAATAATTTCTTGCTTAAATTCAAACATTGTGTTTCAAAGTCTTCGGGTTATTTTGGGGCTGTACATTACATTATTTTGCCTCATAATCAATCCTATTTTCATTTTATCAGGACTGCAATGTAAAAACTAATGAGTAACTAAGTACAGTGCTCTTAATGTTCTTAATCCGTGTTACTTAAACCAACTTGATTTAAACCTTATAATCTTTTGTTCAGCTTCAAGTTTTTATTTAAAAGTCTCTCAAAACACAAAAGGATTTCCTCTTAGTTTCCAGTTGCATTGACTCATTCTTCTTGGTAAGATAGTTATAAATAGTTTTCTTCTGAGCTTTGATGTATTTTTTTGTTTGGTCAGATGTGTGTCCACAAGTTTCTGAGAGTTCTTTTTATATCTCTTGATTTTTTAATTTTTATTTTGTGTTTGTCAAGGCTGACCACTGTTCGTTATTAGGCTGAACCGATTTCCTCTTCATCTTCCTCAGAGTCTGCGTCATCATTGTAGAAATGAATTGTAGCTTGTACTGGAAAACTCGCCAGAACCTTCTCTCCGATGTTATTAAGAAACTTTTGAGATTTGGACTTGGGCAAATAAAGTCTAATAAGAAAACATATTTTAAGAGAAAAAATAAAACTATGTTTCACTTTCCTAGCTAAGCTAGCTTGCGTATTAAAATCTCTTTTTATCTTTCTTTGGAGAGAGAAAAATCCTGGGGTTCCTTGTCTTTTAAAATAAAAGTTGCTAACTAAAAGGTACTGTTGATTTTAAGTTCCCTCAGTTGCTTTGAGCATATTGTGTATTGGATTTATCTAAGGTCCCACCCTGATAAAGTGTTGCCAGGGCAATGATGACTGCTTGAAATGTTTCGGTTTGGTTTGTTTTTTAGCACAGTTCAGAATGGAAGTGTCCTGTGCGACTGGGGGAAGTTTGAGGAATGTTCTGGGATTCTGGAATTCAGATTAAGACACCAGGTTAAGATTGGGCTGGGTTGCCTGTTGCACAGAGGTTGACCTTACTGGGGTTTGTGTCTTCAGGTGGAGGAGGAGGTGTACACACAGAGATTTATTTAAAAATTCATTTTGTTTTGTATTGAAATCATAAATTTCTTAATTTACATTTCAGGTTTTCACCAGCTTTCCCACTAAAGTAAAACTTAGGCGCTCTGTATACGTATGTATGTGGTTTTGTGTGCATATGTATGTACATCTCTTCCTCTTCATTCCACTTTGGCCAGTTTTCAATTAAATTTGACAGTGATTAAAGGTCACACAGACTTTAAGCTTCTACAACTTTTATAAAAACAAGTGCTTGTAAAGAAGAGGGATATTCCATTAATTTTCCTCCTCTAAATGAAAAGTCCAAATCAGGAGTTTCTACATCGTTAAGCCTTAAAGAATCCAAATGTTGGTGAAAACCTTTATAAATCCTCCAAGCAGAGGAAAAGTGTTACCTGGAGTTCAACTTTTAATAAGTGCAAATTTAAGCAAGCTCGACGCAGATCTGTAACAAGTCACATTCCATTAGCAGCTGTTCACGTTAATTATTTGGACTTTGTGGGATTGTTATCATATTAATAAATGTAAATATAAGATAAGATAGAAGAAGATTGTTTATTTTAAGATTACTTTTTTCTTATTTTCATTATTAGCATATTGTTTCAGGTTCTGTTCAGCCTGGGCATCTTTCCTTATGGAGGGATAAAAATCTATGGAGTCTGTTGAGTAGTTTAACTGCATTCCTAAAAAAAGATATTCCAGAGACAAACTGATACTTTTCCCCAGAGGGACTATGTCTTGTCTTGGAAGGTGTCACTTTTTCTGTATCAAGTGATAGGATTTAACTCACCTCACTGGATGTTGAAACCCCAGGGCTCCTTTTGGTCTAAAATTTATTAGTTGACCATCCAGTTCTGACTGTAAAGAGACATATTTATTATTTAGAATAGGCTAAAAATGAAGATTTCACTTTTTTCTTCTACAGGTAACTAAAATTCTAGAGTAATGTTGCTTTGTTTGCTGTGCTGCATGTTGTTTCACTCTAAGTGTACTTCAGAGAATATATGTGCCCACAGTCTGCCAATAGTTGCACATTTAAGAAAGCATTTGAACTTGTACATTTTATGAGCCATAAAGCCATGAAGTTGTACATTTTGCTTAAGTCCTTACGGAATATCTATAGCAACTGGTGAGCTAATAACACCACCAAATGGAAGTTCAGTGATTGAAAATCCTTTTTCTTCCAATCGGTTTAAAGGATTGGGAGGTTAGGGTTTTATAAAATACCCCTTTAACTACACTAACCAGTAGTTTGGAGTTGGAATGTTCAAGTCAGTGAGCTTAATTGTAATCAGAGATCACACAAGCACGTTAAGGGTCCAAACAGTAAAATTAAGAGACAACTGGTATCTCATATTTCCATACAAACAGCAATAAAAAAGCAAGCATTTTTGATACAACAGAGTAGGTAGCAAAAATATATTTTAAATATAAAAATTAAATTTACAACAGAATAAATTCCTTCAAATTAAGGTGACAGTATAAAACAATAATTTGCAAGTGTTAATGTTACTAAATCCTATTAGGATTATAAACCTGGAATGTAAACCTGGAAGCATCTCCCAAAGTCACTGAGCCCTATCACTTCATCTTATAGGCATGTATTCTCTTCCATATCTTAAAACAAGATTTCTTTTTTCCTCCTATTGCTATAATCTTGGTGGTGCATAGAATAGGAAGATTTATCTTTGCTATACCAGAACTTCTAGTGAAGAGAAGCTAGAAACCGTCCACTCTGCTACAAACAGACAAAGATGACTTCTGCCACTTTCAGAGCAATTCATCTATCTTTCTGAGGAAGTAGGTTTCAGCATGGATATTTTGTTGGGCCCCAAAAAGCCCTTGGGCTACGGACTGAGCAAGGGGTCCTGGAGAATTCTCTCTGTACCTTTTACGTTGGCCTGTTTCTCTCATACCCGCCTGTTTGTCTTGTAGCCAAAATTACTTGTCTTCAGGCTGTTAGGGTTTTGTTGAGTTTTTTTGTGTTTAATCAGGAGACTCATTTACTTTGTTTCCACAGTACCTAGTAAAATGGACTCCTGATCTGGCTGAACATTGTAGATGTGATCATAATATCTATGATAAATACCATATGTTATTTTTCTCCTTCCAGATTTGCATTAAAACAGTCTTTTTTTATCTTCATTGACCTGTATTTTCTACTGTCTCCTTTTTGGAATACATATTGGTTTTTAATAATTATATATGTAATAATACATATTGATTAAACACACATTATATGCTTCTTCTTTTTAGACTGTAATATAGCATTTCTGAAAAACAATTCTGATAAAAGCCAATTAATTGCAAAATCTAACTTGGTTTGCATACTGCAGAAAATCTTCAGTGTTAATTTGTATTATGTTTTAGATATGGCCATAATAACTTTAAATTACTTTTCATGGCTTTTCTTTGGGCATAAATAATGATGTATTTGAATTTAGGTAGTAGGAAGAGTGATACTTTTCATATAAGGAAAAGTATATTATGTATCGGTAACTATAGGGTATATTGTAACACACGTTCTTGGCAATAGAGGTAAAATTATTAGTTTAATTTTTTTTACCTGTACTTTTATTTTTTAGTGCTTTGCTCTGCATCTTTCAGTTTCTCAGGTTAGATTCTTATATGTATATTCCTAAACTTTTTTTTTTTTTAATTACACAGAGGATATTGAAACTTTTATTTGTTTCACTCTCCAGTGTCTGGAGTGTCTACTGATCTGTAAAGCATTGGCATTTGTATGTATACATTGCAGAAAATAAAAGTAGCCAGCATGCAACTAACTAGTTGCATGAACAAAAACATTGTGCTCAACCCATCTTGGAAGGCCTTCTGCTAGAAACCTCAGTAATTTTGCTGAAGAAGATACCTCTTGCCTTCCACAGCAGTGGGATGTAGGTATGCATTAGTGAGCACCTCTTCCCACCTATGCACCACACAAAGTATCCAAGCGTCTTTTCTCAGTTGTCGTGACCCTGTTAAAAAGCATATGAAAGGGCTCCTCAAGCCCTCCTTCAGCCCTCATTAGGTCCCAAGCTACAGAGACATCTAGGATGCTGCAGCAGTGTGGATGGGCCATAAGTTATGGATGAAAAGGGTCTGAGAAGCTTCTGGCAGGAAGGAGAAATGTTAAAAAATTGAATTGTTTCAGTTATACTTGGCTTGAAACAATGCCAGGCTGTTAGCATGAATGTGGAAAACTTCATATATCGTTTGTTTTTCTCGCACCAGTGAGCAGAAGCCCAAGTGTGAATTAAAACTTTTGAGCTGGTTGAATAAAATTTTCTACAAAAAATAGCCTCAGTAATAAATCACAACTTCCTGATTTCAGAAACCTTAGTTTTTCAAAATCATGAGAGTAAGACTATTCTTATCCTTAGCAAATTTACAGGTGCCTCTGGCAAAGCTTGCTGGCAACACTGCGGGGAAGGACATTCTTCCACAGGCTTTCCCAAGGTGGCTGCCAGGAGGAGTGTGGCACTCCCTCAGATCTGTACAGTTACAACCTCCATCTTCAGCAGACAATAAGTACAAGGTAAAAATGTGTTGCACGTGTTAGAATATAGTAGAAATCATGAATCTTTAAAGACTTGCATAAGGAGAGTCGTTGTCTTAACCTGCTGAGCCTTTGGTAAAAAGTTGAAGATGTAACTGTGGATCGGATGCTGCAAAAACTTAGGCGATGCTTAAAACTAAGCATGGGAGTAGCACCATTTCAATACACTTTTTAAAGTTTGCAGCATCGGGACCTACGTTGAATGTGCTTCAATCTCTCTCTATTTTTGTTCTTTGAGCCTAACAAATCTTCCTACATGAGTAAGTAAAACTAATAATCGTGGTGTCTTTCAAAGGCATTTGGCAGTAAGAGCTACTTTAAAATCCAATTTTCTGTTGATTTCCTAGCTGGATTAGCTATAGCAACATCCCTCCCAAAAAACAATCAATAAAATTGTGCACCCGAAAGTATGTTTTAAATTTCATCTAAAAGTCATTTTCATTCAAGCTCTCCCTATATACAAAATATCACATACAGACTAGGCCTGGAAATTTCAAACTGAGGATATTCTTATTTTTATAATCAAGCAAATAAAAATTGCTGTTAAAAAGATAGTTGTTTTGACTAAGCAGTGCTTTCTGCAGCTTTTATAGAATCATTCTCAGTTCTTAATCTGATACAAAATTAGAGATACTCTTAACCATCATCATGTACAGAACACTGTAATTTGAACCATATTTTATAACACTGAAGAAATGCTTGAAAGAAGAAACGAATAGATGACCAAGCCTCACTTCCTGTGTTCAAATAGTTTCAATTTCTGCACCTGTTTTCTATAAGAATTATTTTCTCCAGAATTTAGTCTCACCATTTGTTGATTCTCTGTCTTCTCGCCATCTCTTGCTGTGAGCATCCAGGGCCTCCATAAAGCAGGGCTGCTGAAAGATTAAGATAGAATAGTGCTCCCACAGTTAATTCTTTGTGGTAATATCCATACAGTACAGCTCCTTTTGTTAGATTCTGTTGGTATCTTTTGAAATAACATGTTTTTTTTCTTTTCAACACATTTTGATTTGGTGAATCTGATTTCTGTGGCAATATTAGTCTGTCTTCTGTCCATGATCTGATTAAACAAACTAGACAACGGCTCGCAAATTTTTAACTAAGGTGTCATTTCCCTTTAAGATTTCACAACTGAAAGTGACTGCATTGAACTCCAAATGATGATGTAATTAATACTGAAATCTTTTTATTTATGCAGCACTGCTACAAAATAAAAAGTAACCCTCCTTCTCTGACAGTATGTCTAAACACAGATTCCATGTCATCAGTGAGTGGCTAGTTATTTACCGAGTAAGCAACTCCAGCATTAAACTGACCTGGGCAATCTGATCTAATTAGCTGAAGGGAGCATATGCAGTGGTGAATGCTACATCTGCCTTTTCTTTGGTGTGGGGGACTACAGTTATGGATGCTCTTTTTTACAGTACCTTCCATCTCTGCTGCTGTGTAACAGATCCATACCATTGGGCAAATGGAAAAGTGCTTTCAGATATGAAAGGTAAATACACTTAAAAAAAATAATTCAGTTATCGCAACCATAATTTTAATTTACTTCCATTTATAAGTAAGTTCTGAAATATTTGACTGAAAAGGATAAAATATTGGCAAAACAAATAAAAAGCTGTTCCAAGTGAAACGCTTTCAGGAATATATTTTGCCCTTTACTTCTAAAGCTGGTAATTGTTTCTTGTTGTCTATTCAATGCTGAAATCATTACATTCAAATGATACTTACAGTCAGAGTTTTGAAAGGAAGGTTGCTGAAAAAAGTCTCCCTGCGCCTGCCTTACCTCTCTGGGCGCTCCCTCGGCCGGGGTGGGTGCTGCTGCTGCTGCCGCCGCGGCCGCCGGGCGCCCCGGGAGCGGTGACAGATGCGCCCCGCTGCAGCCTGGACCGGGAAACCTCCAGCTGCACCCTCCATGGCATTTGGTGGTCTAAAACTTGTGGCAGGCTGGGCGCTTGCCTGGGCCTTTCAGCCCCTCCTTTATCTTAACTCCCAAAGAATACTTACCTAAAACAAACACGGCCTCAGGTAAAAGGAGAGCAACGTCCTTAATGAGATTTCTTTTCACTCCCCCAAACAGTTCACAGATAGGGCTCTCTTTGGCAGCCTGTCCTGGGGAGAGCACTGCTAGAGAAACAGAGGCTTTTTGTTAAGTTTAGTTAGAAAATCACATGGAAAATAATCTGTGCCCTTTATCTTTCACTGTCTTACAAACTCCCTATTTGCTCTATATGAAATATATGATGTAAATACTCTTTATGCATGTCTTGGGAAAATTCATCAACATCCTGTCCTAAAAAAGTGTAACAGAGACTAGAAGAGAATTTTAAATGTAAAATAATTTTTTAAATTACTGAAGTCTTTTCCATGTCCTAACTTTAAAAAAGATACCAGAAATCAGTGAAGGTGAGAGGATGTAAAGACAGCCCTGGTGACTTCCTCAATACTAGAGAGATGTTCCTTTAATTTAATTGCTATTTGATGGATGGAGAAGAAAGCTTATGCCAAGAAAGAGTACTTTGTCAATCAAAGAATAAGGGTTATGAATGCCATCGCTTTGAGGAATCTTTTATTTCAAAGTATGCAATATATGCTTTAAGCCTGTAAAGACTGAATAGAAACAGCCTTATTCCAAGGTTTCTTCCCACTGTTTTCGTTCGTAGCTTGCATTACTCATTGCCTGTTACATTGTACAAGAACAATTTATTACCAGGCGGGTGACATTATCTGATTTTCATTGTTGTGGTTCATTGGTACAGTTCACTTTGTTTCCTTTATTTCCCAACTATTGCAGAGATGTAGGAGGATTATAAGAACCTAAAGCTGAATTCTCTTTCCACTGGTGCTGTTTACACATTGACATCAAAGGAAACAGATTCAGCTCCCAAATATAATTGGTGTCTATTGTGAACTTTCTTCCCAGAGAGAGAAAAATAATTTTGTTTACTGAACATGGAGTGTCTGTTGATTATTTAGCACAAATTATGTCCCTTCTAGCTGACTTAGCTGAAGAAGCCATCAAGCAGTCAGTCTGAGAGGACACTGAAAATTCTCTGTGGTGGTCAGATCCCTCCGAGGTAAGCCTTGTGGCTCTTTTTCACATTATGATCCAGCTGGAGGTAGCACATGTGCAGTCAGCAAGAAGGAGCTGGACTCACAGATAAAAACCACTGGAGATACAATTTCCCCCTGAAATTGTTCTGTATTAGAAAACATTGTATATATACCTTTGCACAAGTAGGGTTTTTTGTGCATTCTGCTGATTTTGCTTCAATTTAAATGTTGTTCTTTCAACAGGGAGGAACTTAGGTCAGATTTGAAAGTCAGAGTGATTTTCCTACGTTGATGCAAGTTGTATGGTTGTGTTAGCTACTTGGGGCTCCTAAGACTGCCAGAAGCAATAGCATAACACAGGTTCTGATGCTTTTGAAGTAGTCTTCAGTAAGTTTCCAGGATTTGATTTGTTGAGGTCCAATTCTTACATTAATTTTTTCTGATCTTTAAAACATCCCTTCTTGCTGTGACAAATAGACGTGGTTTAAACTCAAAGGCCAAAGCCATTACATGCTGTTCTGGGAAGCACTGACAATATGTAATAGAGGATTCACAATCTAAATCTACTCTCTCCAATGTTTAAATGTTGTGTAATATTTGTAAATTTTTAACTAAGTAAATAATACTATATCTCAAAGAAGAAAATATATGCACAGTCTCATGAAAATATATGCACAGTCTAATAACTTAAAACATTTCTGTGTTAAAATCAATGCAATTATTAGAATGAAAAATATCATGAGTAATATTCAAATAACAAACTATATATTAAATAGCAGCATGGGTCCTGAGAAAAAAATGGCAAACTTCTTAAGTAACCTAAACTGTAATTAAATATCTTGCTGAATTACAGTCTTAAATACACATATATAATTTCATCAGCTTAGTTTTATTTAGACCTAATTTAATTTGATAGTTGAAAGGGAAGTGTGCATTACACAACTGATGTCTGTGGTCCTGATCTTGCAATCAGATCCGTATGTGAGGATAATTGATTTATAACTCTGGATAGAATCTGCCAACACGGATATTAGTGCAGGACCAAAGCCTAAACTACTAAAGTATAGCTATCCAGAAGATGAAAACCTACCATCAAATAAATCTGTTGATAAAGCCCTGCAAGACCAAATTTATTAAAAAATATCAAAAATATAATTTTGTTAATGAAGCTATAAGGTAATCTAATGTAATTACATGTAACACTGTAGAAAAGATGTAAGTTAATATTACATTATTGTACTAATTAATCAAAGCACACAACTTGAACTAGTATTTTCATGGAAATCATTAGCTAAAATCAGATTGCAGATCTGTGGAAAATGGTTTATTCCAATAAAATACAAGCAGCGGTAATAGTGTATGATCTCTAGTTTGGGGAAAAAAAAAAGGCAAAAAAAAAGGAAAAAAAAAAGCAGCAGTTAGGCCAGTCATAGCTGTCTAATTTTAAGAACTATATCACTTTTTGCAATATACTTAATTTTAATACAAGGTGCTGTATTTGGTGAAGAACACTTCACAGATTCAGAAAACGCTGATTCTGTTACAGATGCTCATCCATCCTTACCAGCAGCCAGGAGTATTTTTCAGACTTCTGATACTACCCGAGGATAACTTTGACAGACTTGATTCTTACAGAGAGGTGAGCCATAAGATAATTGTTTTGTGTTAATTGGAAGATGTTTTTTATCTTTGTGAGAAACCTGTTTTACTCAGTTTTCTCATGGAAGCACTTAACGCATTTGCAAGAATAAAGAGCATTCAATATAAATCGGTATAGTCCAGGAAACAGGATAGCTCTACAGTATTTATAGTTTTGAATAATATCTGGTATTAAACAACATGACATAGGCTTTTGTAGCCACTAATAGCGTGCAAAGCTCCTCAAAGAGAAATTGTTGGAACAGGATTCGGTGGACAGAGGGAGGAGGAAACCGAGCCATTCACAAAGCACAGCAAGGCCAGTCTCGTAATATTCCTTTAAAGTCAAAAAGAGATATTCATCTATGCTGAGGTTACGTGGTAGAATTGGCTCCCTGTTCTGAGTGTCCTCCTTTGGGAGCCTTCCCACGTGGATTGTTTGAAGAGCTAAGGGAGATTTACACCCCACCCCCACCGCCCCCCCGACCAAAGCTGGCCTTTCTCTCCTATTGGAGGGGGGATTCTCCAAGCTTCCAGGCAGAAATTCAAAATTTAGCCTTTTCAAATTCTCTTTAAACGAGAGAGAGAGAGAGAGAGAGAGAGTTTTCAGCATCTTGCAACATCTTTGTGTAATCTTTTCTCTATGACAAAAACCCAAGTGTTCTGGGAAGCCTGAGGGCTAATATTACTCACTGTTTCTTTCCAAGGCTTCCTTCCATCCTCCTATAAGGAGGAACTGATTGACATAGTTATTTTAGGATACCTATTTTAGTAAATTTCCTGGTGCATACAAGGCCTTGGCTTCACAATAATAAAGAAAGAATGTTTCCCAATCTAAAATTCTTAACCTTTTAATCAGAGCTTGTCGTGATTAAGTCTGAGCTACACTATAATAGAAACTAGAAAACCTACAGCAACTTTATGGCTTCAAATTATTCTAATTGAGAATGTGCCAACATATGTAGAAACTTGTCTTAAAATGGTGACTGCTTTTGCCTGTGTATTTTTCTCCTTTACATTCCCTTGCATCATGAAGTTTTGACTCAGTTTTCTCATTTACTCATAAACATTTCCAGGGTAAGGGGACCTTAAAAACAAAAAGGATCATAATATAGTTGACTGCATTTGATGCCACTACAGGATTAAGCGAAGCATGTTCCTCATCGTGCAAAGGTTATATAAACAGTTGTGTTTTGTGGTGTGCTCTGAAGGTCAGCAATGTAGGTGCTGTTGAACTATTACAGAGAAAGTGAATTCCAAAGTTGAGAGCTTTCTTTTGAGGTTGTATACTTTGCTTGTTTTCTTTCTTTTGATGTGCCGGGGTAAGTCTTTTGACTTCCTGCGTAAGATAAAGTCACACAAAGGAACAGTGTATAATGCCAAGTTAGGACCACTGGAGACTTTGTTCCTCTCTCTGTAGAATACGTACAGGATATAGCAGCAGCACAAAACTGGTATTTCTTAAGCTTGCGAGGGAGAAGGAGAATTATTTAAATTATTTGACCCTCCAGCAGAAACTGTCACCTGTTTCTGCCATGCATTGTGGAAATCAAAATTATGTCAGCGATTCCTACCATTTCGGATAAGCTTCTGCTGTAGGTGCAGGTTTAAAGAAGTAAAAATGTCTGTCGGTACTGGTGGTGTTTTTTTCACATTGATGCCCACTCCAAAATGTGCAGGGCCAATTTGTTCCTTGTTTATCTGCAATGCCAGTGTGATGTTTCCAGAGACCCATTTAGGAAATTGTTCTTTTTAGAATACCTATTTCAGTAAATTTCCAAGCACATACAAGGCCTTGAGTTCAGAATAATAAAAAGAATGTCGCTTCATGCCCTGTTCAGGAAAGGGTTGTCATGTATCAGCCAGCTACAACTATTTAATGTTGGCGTCAGCTTCTTTCTTCTAGCCTTCTTGCATATTTCCTCTTGCCTTTTTTTTCCCTTCTCTTTTCACTCACCCACTAAATGTCTGCTAGGATCAGAGTGATATAGCTGTTCTTTTCACAGAGCTTAATGTTGTGACTACCTTCCGTATAAAATATAGAAATTATTTAATAATTTTCGTGCATAGACTTACCAGAGGAGTAATGGATACCTTGTTACCTCTGTTGCATCTTTTGTAGTGGCAAGTTGTGTTTGCAGCACACGTGGCACATGCAAATCCTACAGTTTTATTCCCCAACAAGCCTTTATTCCTCTTCACTCTGGCCTCAATGATGAGCTCTGCTGAGCCCTGACTTCATCTTTCTTGTTCGGTGAATCCAATGAATCGGCTGAAATCAAATGCATCTGTTTATGCCTGCTTTGCACTCTGGTGGCTCCCCTGGAACAGGTATGGGACCTGAAGACTGGTGTTTTCATCTGGTTCTGTGATGGAGGGGATGCCGCTCCTCTAGGATACCATAGACCCTGAAATAAGGTCAGGTGGCAGAGTGGAGCTGTTTCTGAGGAAGATGGGATCCTTCCCTGTTGCTGCATGGAAACAAGCAACAAATACTTTGGCTCTGACTGTTTTGCCTACTGCGTATATACTTTTCTGTCACCCACAGTGGCAAGGGCCGTTGACAGGATAGCAAACCGATGTTTATAGTGGAAACGTTAAGTTCAGTTCCCTGCATTGCATGCACATTGCAGATGGCACCACGCGTGACACAGAGCTGAAGGGCAGATCCTGCAGCCCTCACCACGACACTGAACCGTTGCATTCATCCAAAACCATTGTCCCTCAGGACAGCATTGGTTTCGGACAACCGAAGCTGCAGGTTTCCTTGAGAAGCCGGGTCGTGGTGCCTGGGGCGAGAGAACATAGGCCCTTACCGCCCCTCGTGTGGGAGCCTGAGGACAACTAACGTGGCGCAAAGAGACAACCCCCAGGCTGGCCCTTTTTTCTGATTTTTATTTTCTGCACACGTCGCTTCAAAGCATACTTCTGTATTTTCTGCAGCACCAGGTGCTGCTTGGCGTCAGCGCTCAGCGCCGGTCGCGCTGCGGCAGCCGCACGCTCAGCCCCTCAACGGCCCCCGCCGGGGCTTAAAAGGGGCGGGGCGCCGGGCGCGCGAGGCCGCCAGCCAATCAGAGCGGCCGGCCGGCTCGCCCAACCGCGTCGCCCCTTTCTCTTTGGGGCGGGCGGGGCGGGGGCTCCCCTCGCGGCCGCCCGGCCGTGGCTGGACGTTGAGAGGCCGGGCCGGCGCGGGGCGGGGCGGGGGGCGCGCGCCATGCTGATCACGCTCTGCTACCTCTACCTATGGGCGCGCTGGGGGCCTCGCTCGGCCGCGCTCATCCGCCGCACCGTGCGCCGCCTCCACCGCTCCCGCTGCTCCTTCACCTTCTGCTGCTGCGCCGGCCCGCCGGCGCCCCCGCCTCGGCAGCCGCGCAGGCAGGTGCCGCCCGAGGAGCGAGTCTGCCTCAGGATAGGGAACAAAGTCTTTTTCACGGACGAGACGCAGGTACCGCCCCGAGCCGTGGGGCCGAGGCCTGAGAGGCGCTTCGTCCGGCGGATGCCCGGGGCCTCTCGGGCGGGGAAGCAGCCGCGGCCGGGAGCGGTCCCCCGTGTTACTGTGGCAACGGCGAACCGCCTTCCCCGGCGGGCGGCGGCGGAGCTGCGCCGCCGCCCCTTCCCCCAGGGCGCCCGGCCGCGCCTCCCGCGGCGGGAGGGGAGGGGAGGGGAGGGGAGAGGCGGCGGCGGCGGCGGCGGCGGCCGTGGGCTGAGGCGGCGGAGCCCGGAGGGAAAGGGGAGCAGCGGTTGCGGGGCTTAAGGCTGCCCTTGCTCTTTCGGCGTGTGACAGCGAGAGTGTCAGTGGCGGGCTGGGACTTGCGGTTGAAAAAAACACCTCGTGTAGCTTCCCAGGCCTGTCACAGCCCTGCTTGTCAAGGGTCAGGCTCAGATAAGGCCCAGGTAATTGCCTTGGTAGAAAATCTTGGTACAGTTGTAGCTACCTCTCTTCATTACTATAGGTTGCTGGCTTAGGGAGTGGGCTGAGGAGTGTGTTTTACCACACGCGTGTGAGGTGCAGCTTTGCAAGTACAGCTGTGGCAATAGGAGCACTTGGACAGCTTGTTAGTATTTCCATATTAGTAATAAACTTTTAGCACATGCAAGGCTTTAGTCTAAAAACGTTTGCTATATTTGTGCATTCAAGCTGTGTGTCAGAGATTAAAAATGTAGCTGCATCTGTAATGGAGTCTGAATTGAGCTTTTGGTTATGGAGAACTGCGTGCTTCTCCCGATACCAAACGTTGTTTCAAGTGAGGAAAATGACATGAAAAACAAGATCTGTGAAAATCCCTTTTTTGCAAATGGACAGTGAGAGAGGAGGGTGGGGTGAGGCTGTGGTAGCCCATGACAGTGGAAAATACCGTGCCTGAACAAATTTCACTTGCCATCTCATGAAGTAAAACTGAAAGTAAGCTTGCTTCTGACTTTCAAATCTAGGACTGTAACTCCTCTGGCACCACACACACACACACACACATACACACCCCCAGTCATCTGAATCATTTAAATGAATGTTGAATTTGTCTAAATTTGTTTCTAAATACCAGAATTCCTGTGGATAAGAATCTTCTTGATCTCCTTTCTGCTGATAACTTCCGCAAGCACACATATAAATATCTCAGTTGTTTCACGTTTCACTTCAACTGGTGTTACTGAAATGTATTTATTGTTGGCTAAGTGCTACTCTTTAAAAGCAGAGAAACTTTTCATACATTCAGTGTGTAAAGAGGATATTTTCAGTGCAGTGAAAATAAGATCACAAATGCTAGTGGTGTTTGCTCAAAAATAGTCTTTTTGCTACCTAATAAGCAGATTATTTCATATTTAGAAGCGCGGGTGACAATCTCAGAATCTCTCACAGGGAAGTTAAATGCATAGTTTGTATTTCGATAAAGCTCTTAAAACAAAAACCAAATAATTGTCCGTGTGTTTAGAGGAGTTCAGCCTCAGTTGGCCTGGATTATTGTTTTGTAAATCATATTTCAACTAATTTATGCTGTTCTTTGCTCCACTAATGCTCATTTCTGAAGTAGTTTCTCCTTGGTCCTTGCACAGTAAGCACATTTTTTTCTGTCTGCAATGTTATTCATGCAGACTGACTTTATAAGCTTGTCAGTTTATTTGTGTTTATTGGGAATTGGGAAACCCTCTCGGGAACTGTAGTTTGCCTTGCAGTTTGGCATAAAGTCAACGCTATTATTCAAACTGTCTTTGCTTCTTGAAAATATGTATTGAAAGTTACCAGTTGCTCTGAGAATCCCTGTGGAAGTTGCCTGCCACGCTGCACCTCGGTAGTGTGGCATATAAGGGCTCTAATCTGGCTGCATTAAAGATAGAGACAGCATCACTGGGGACCCCTCTACATCATCGGTGAACACTGTGAAGAGAAAAAGGTTAAGTAGCATGCTTTTTTGGCTTCTAGGAAGCTAGCTGAGCTACTTTGCTTTCTGAGTAGGTCTAACTGCCTCTGGACTGTGATCAGTAACTTCCTTAAGATAAGATACCAGCAAATCATAAATCGTAACCTGTGAAGTTTTTTTGTTTAATCTTTAATCAGATTGGATGCTTAAGATAATATAGTGCTTCGTGAGTTCAGTTAACTTTCTCATGGAAGGTAGCAATGTTTACTCTAGCAGCTTCTCTGCTCAGTAAAGCTGGTTCGATTGGCAATCTATCCCCATAGACTTAATATTGTGCGGTTTCATTTTAGATATGGAGTGATGTACACATTTAGTGTGCTATGGGGAAATTCTCTTATGTTTCCACATAAAATTACTGAAGATGTGCAAAGCATGTGTTTCTAGTATAGTAGTAGCAAAATATCTATTTCTAATGTTTGCCACTTTTAAACTATGACAGAAAAATTAAGTTCAATGCAATATCTACATAAAAATTGATGTAATATGGTGTGGGATCAGATTATGTATTGAGAAACTTTGAGGTTCTTAAAACTGTTCTTTGGTCTACTGATTCCAGCTATTGAGCTTTATTTGCTCATTTGTGAGGACAAGAGAGGGAACCGTCTTTATAATTTAATGAAGGAAACGTTTGTACAATGGTCTGCTAAAGTGGATAGACTACCTTATGGACAAATTTATTTTGAATGAGTTTTTTCTTTAACTTAGAGTTACATACTGAATGAGTAATTTTGGTGCAAATGCATGAGGACTTAATATATTAAAAAAAAAAAAAGTACCCTCTCCTTTTATTTCAAATATTTTTTTTTAAGATTTTTCAAATCACTTTTTAAAGAATTTGTCCTGGGATTGTACATGTCCACAAAATATAACTGTCTTTATATAACTGGCTTTACAAAGGAAGTCTTGAAATTTTGTAAATTAGGTCTAAAAATTAAACCTGTGTAGTATATAGTTCTTGGGTCACTTGTGGCTCACAGTTTGGTTGGTCTTTTGGCAGCTGGGTATAGAGACAGTGTATATGTCTTAGCAGTAGGAGTGTATGTTTCCTGGAGGATTGTTACCCAGATAGAATGAATGCTACCTGGGCTACTGTCCAGTTAGAGGGGCTGTAGTGACTGACCAGGCAGATTGTGTGTTGTGACTGCTTTCTCAGTCCCTGCCAAGTAGCGGACGGTGCCCTTCAGCCACCAGAACTGAGACAGCAGGGCCATGGGTTCGTGTAGTCAGGGGAGAAGAGGGAAGGAAGGAGGAGGCAGGGTGAACTGCGGTGTGAATGGGAGAGGAGGTTCAGGTTGAATGAGGGATGTTGCCAGTGGCAAATGGCCTACAACAGTCACAGTACCAATGCATAGTGGTCTCCCGGCCCGCTCACTTGTGCACTTGTCCTGTAAATCTGAAAGCTGGAGTCTGAATTGGCTTAAAAGCTTGGTTGTCACTTTTAGTTTTATTTTTAATGTGTTCCTGCTTAGTGCTTCAGACCTTTACCCCTTTTTTCCCTCATGGGGAACGTGAAATGGTAGAGACCCTTCAGGTAAGGCTGAAGGGTCACATTTGAATTTAGGCTGGACATAATTTAAAAATGAGTTATGAAATCAGGTGCTTTCTATACAGACTTATTTTTCTTTCCTGTCTCTTTCAGTTCCTTGATGACTTAAACAGATGGAGTTTGCTTCTCATTTCTCCTATGATTTATCCTGATAAGTTACTTGAAGCAGAACATATAGCTTTTGTGACAGAAAGCATTTCAGCTCAGGCAGATAATTTGCAGAAAGTGCCTGTCTCTTCAAAAGAGGTAAGTAGTTCTCTTTGTTTCTTGCATAGAAAGTAGTACAGGTAGGTCATTTGGTAGGTATAAACCTAAAACACTTGAAGGAAAAAAATCAATGGCAGATAGATTTTGTATGTTTATAATCTTATTGGGAATAAAAAGGTAGTCTCTTCATTAAAATGAATCACTGTTAATACTCTAGTTCTACTTTATGCTTTAAATAGACCCATAGACATTTTATTGTGATTTTTTTAGTAGCACACTTCCCTGGCTGTGGATGGTGACTGCAGAATTCCATTGTGACTTTGGATGAGGCATGTATGGTTAGATACCCTGAATAGGAAAAAAATGCTTGAAAGCTGTCATACTAAGGCAGATCAGAAGTCCATGTAGCTCAGTATCCTGTTTCTGACACCAGCTGAAACAAATGCCTCAGTAAGAATATAGAGAGCAAGCATATGTTAAGTTTTCTGAAAAGCTCTTCAAGCCTCCAGCCAAGTGGTTGTGAAAAGTCATAATTGAAATAGAAGTCTGTCTTGGAAGCTTCCTTTCATTGTGATTTGTAAGTACAAGTTAAAGTATTATACGTTTGATTGATTATGTCAGTCTGCAAAAGTAAGGCCAAAATCAAGCTTTTAATCTCTTTGTTTTTCTATAAAATGCAGTGGGGGAATGGCAATACTTCCTGGTTGGAATTTTATAAACTGTGTTTGCCTTTTAATGCGTAATACTTACAAAATGTTATTGAGGCATCCAAAGATATAAATTAAACTAGTATTGAAATCCTTATGGCAAGCATACTCACAAAATGTCCATGTCCTAGATACTTAGAAATCTAAAAAGTGTCTTTTCCACTAATATATTGAAAGTGCGAAGATGTGGATTTAAAAGATGATGTTCTAAAACTTGAATTACTGAATATATAGCATCTCTAAACAGATTATGCATAAAAATAGTATCCAGACCCTATCAAAACTTACTATGAACTTGAGATAATGTCTCTCTCTCCCCTAAATTTTGTTGGTTTTATAACTTTTTCCTCACATGAGGCATGCTTGCTTCCTAGGCGTCTCAGCTTGGGTGCAGGTCTGAAGGGGGTGAAAGGTTGTAACCCAAAGCAAACGATAAATGTCCTTTGCAGGGAGGAAAAATCTTCTAAGCAGTACACGTTGTCATAGTTCCTTCCTAAGGCAGTCAGTTGTTGTGTGTGCTGTATGCTCTCTGTAGTGAAGAGGACAGAATGGACCTCATTGCCTGCTGCAAAGAGGAGAAATGGAAAGACGTGCATGCTAGGATGTCACTGGGTAGGCAATAATAAAACCTCTGGCCTGGTTGCTGGGGTACCATAAAATCGACAGAGCTCTCCCATTGAACAGGCTGGCATCACCACCTGGGGGCAGTTGATAAGGTGTCTTTCTGAATGGCCCCTGCTTAGCACCTTAAAGGGCAATCTGTCATCCTTGCTTTTTGGCACCAGGTTTCAAGATCCTTTTTGGAGTTAAAGGAAATGTGTCACATACACAGGTGCTTGCAGCCTGTCCATTTCCCTGGATGAGGAACATATATGTTCCAGGCCACTTGTTCTGGGAGATGATCCAGGAGTCTTCTGCTGGAGTGAACGTTGAGAACAGAGTGGTTGGTAAATAGTCTTATCTAACTTGAGTGCAGGAACAGAAGGACAGATTGGGAATGGGCACAATTACAGATTTGTGCCTGCAATCAAATTTTTAGTACCTTCACACTCCATGGAGGCCTGTCAATTCTAGAACAGAGCATGCATTTGGAGCATATTAGTCTTTGCCCTCTAGAGGAATGGTGTCCAGGTGAAGTGCTGCATCAGGCAAAATCGTTATCTCCATGAAGCTCAGAATGTGAGGACTGGAGACACTGAAAGCTTGTTGAGAACTCAGATCTTTTCTGCTGAAGTCTTGACTTTGTGTTTCCTTGGAGCACACAGGAAGTAGCCACGTTAGCTGGTTTGTAAATGTTTTTATTGCCTTTGATGTAAGACTCTGGAATCAATCCAGGTGGGGGCTCTACTTCTAGGAGATAAACTAGATCGGATACCTGCTGTGCTCCCTAGGTTGTCTTAGAGTGCACCTGGGGAGTGCTGGGCCAACTCAGAAGGCTAAGGGAGATTTTTTTTTTTAAACTTTACTTTTTTTTGTAGTAGAGAGGTCCACAAAAATGTCTGAGTTGAAGCTCTAGTTTGTTGTTCTTTTGGGATTTATTGTTCAGTGGAGTTTTTTAATCTTGTTGGTTTCATTTGCATTTTCTTTAGAATGGAAAATGTTTGCATTCTTATGTATACGTTAATAATTAATCTGATTTGTCAAGCTCAGAAGTGATAGTCCAGGCAAAAGACTGAAGCTAAAGAGGAAAAGGATTACTGTTTTATTTTGTTTATTGTTCTGCTGTGTACTTCTAGCAAAGTGCTTTTAATTCTGCTACCTCTGTCAGCCAGCTGTCAACATAGACAGGAGCTGTAAGAACAGATTGCTCCTGTGACCTATGATAATTTCTAGACAGAAAAGCCATTCTTTGTAGGGCTATCAGTGATCTGTGACTGGTTTCTGTTGAAACTGAGGTGGACCCAGAAAGCAGGAGTATAAATAATATCTCATATCTTACTAAGGCCCGGCCTTTAATTTTGTATTCTGACAAAATTTTGATGAAGATTTCTAGCTGTAGCAGGAAAGCTTGGCCTGTTTGAAAATATTTTCTGAGGATTTTTGTTATGCTGCAAAGAAAGTCGATTGTTGCATGAGCAGGATTACAGGTCATATGTCTTGGCAACAGCCTTACTTTGCAAGGTTCTTTTGTGTATTCACTTTATTCGTACTAGACAGCAATAACTACTTTTTACTTATTAGAATGTCTAATGTTTTACTTGATGCCATGAAAAAAGGCTGAAGACCATCAATATGCTCTCCTCACAGTTTCCAGGTGACGTGGGTGTTACCTGCTTGTGCCTGTTCTCTGGGTAAGAAAGGATATCTAAATACAGTGAAAGTCTCTTACCCTCCACCATAGAGACTAGCCCAGAGTCATATGCTGAGGAAAATAGAGACGGAAGCTGGTATCATAAATATCACAATAATCATAAATATCATAAATGTATCTGCCATGTTTGTCACTGGTGATCGTGAATTGCCAGCAGTTACCAGCAGGCCCTTAGAGTTTTACGCCTTACAACTACAACTGGACACTTCCATTACAGCTGTGGATGTTGTACCAATAGACTAAACACAATTGGGAATACCTTCCATCCGGAAAGCGATGGTGTTGTCCAGGTCATCGCTCAAGGCAGTTGCTTGGGGCAATTCTGCCTGACTTGGTCACAGACTTCCCTAGTGACAGTGGGATGAAGTCTGACTGATGCTCCAACTACAGGGATTCATATCTGTCAGGGTCTGGCATAGCTATCTTCCAGAAGGAGATTTTATTCTGCTTCAGAACAGGTCAATACTAGCGTGCCCAGAAATATATCCTGTAACTTCAGAGCTGGTATTTCTTTGTGGTACAGTCATGGAGATGACCTTTCAGAAGGTCCTGGAGGTAGAAACTCACTGTTGTTGCTTTTACTGGTGAGCGGTTATGTCCAGAAGTTCAGGACCCGAGTGATACACCTGTCATGAATTTGAGGGCTGGCTCTCACAACTGTGTGTCCTGGTGTGGCTGGTTTGAAGCTGTTACTTGCTCTTGTGTTACAGAGTTGGAGTTTAACCCATCAGTTAAAGCATGCAGCTGACTTTGTGGTAAACACCAACACACTGCCCACACACTGCTGTCTTTTTCTCTTTTTTGAAACTGAGTTTGTTCACTAAGAGTTAGTATAGGTGATGTATCAGAAGATACCCAGCCAGTTTTCTTGTTAGGTATCCAAAGGCCACCAATATGAGTATGGACTGGATGGTCTCATCTGGGTTACAGTAATCAGAGATTGTCTTTGAGAATGACTTAGAAAGGACATGTGATCATTAAGGTTGTATGAAATCTGAGTTTCTTCTTCTTGTTCCCTTGGGACATACTGTAAAGTCAAAAGTTGGAAATAGATTTTTATTTTCTTTTTTTTTTTTTTATATTATGTAAACCACTTAACTGCAGTAGATAAAAAGGTAATTTTAGCTGATGGTCTAATTATGAACAAGTAAAATATCCAAGAGCTCACTCTCATTTTGTGCATTCAACAAAAGTGTTTTTTCTTCCTGTGTTTAATCAGCGTGTTACATCTTGTGTGTAGTGATAAAAGGGTGAACTTCATGGAAGTGGTTTGGTGATGACAGCGTCAAAGTGCTGGAGTTGCTATGTGGGAATTGTGCTTTGCCTCCCAGTGTTTGGAACGTATTACATGGCGAAGGTTAACTTTTTTTTTTTTAGGTCATGAAAACAGATGGTGCTTCATTGTCTCTAAAAATGCCTTCACAGGAGAACAGTTGGTTTGTGTATCCTATAAAGGATAAAGGCTGTGGTATCAGTCACACAATTTTTACTGAAATCGGGTGCCTTATTTGGTTTTTGCTTTCAGAATTGACTCATATCACTGTGTTTGTCAGTTGTCTGAATATTGTCTTGTTTGGTACTGTTGTTTTATAAACATAAGGTTTAAAAGGGGTCATTTTCAGTTATGAGTCAGCAGACAGATTTGTAGTCTTTATTAATGTGCCCACCTTTCAGAAGGAAACCAAAACTTTTCACTTTACCCCCACTTGTTGCTTTTATAGTTAAACTTGGAACTTGTTCTTCAAGAGGGTACAGCTGCGTAGTTTGTGTTTAACAAACCTTATTGAAGAAAACAAACCTAAGTGTGTCACTTTCATAATGCTTCTTTTCTGGAGAACGGAATTTTTGATGTAGATAAGCAGCTTGAATCTTCTGTGTTTAGTTAATGCTTCTGATAGTGTGTGCTTTTATTAAACCCTAGTAGTTTACCTTTGCTCTTTTTATCAGCATTCTTTTTAGAATTTGTGCTGAAAGCTATGTCTTGGAAATAAATACAAATAGAATTTTACTTAGAGAACATGATAATGCTCTCCTGCCATTTTGTGTGTTACTTGAAGCTTTTATAGCCTTGATCTTTGGGAAAGATGTATTTGTACTCCCTGTTTGCTTTCAACACTTAGTGTGGATGTTGCTTTGTTTACTTCCCTCAGGACTGAATCTTGTAGCAGGTATTGCTTGCTACCCTTCCTCAGTAGGTTCTTTTGGTTGTATTCATTCTCATACATTGACCTTTGTAGTCATGAAGGGTGCACTTTTGTGTGACAGGAACTGACTACTGAAAGCCTTCTCTAGTTGAGATGTGTTGTCTCATGATACTATTAAATGTAGTAGTTGTTTTAAACACATCAGGCATCACAGAAACAAGTCTTAAAAGTGATTCTGCCAATTTAGTATTCTGTAATCCTGTTAGCTACACTTTTTTTTTTTTTAAAGTACTTTCTTTAAAATTACTTCCAGTCCTTGGGTTTGCCAGTTGTGCCATTTTGACGTAAAGTCTCTCTGTTGGCTCTGCTACCGTTCTGCTGCTTTTTAATAGCAGAATCCTTTGGGAAGGAAGGGCAGTTTTTATTTGCAGTTCATCTTGCAGACTCATAATACTGGTGGTATTTTGATATTTTTCTGTAACCTTTTCAAACTGAAAAACACGTGTATGCTTTATTCTAGGTTGTGAAGTGGTCAGACTACTGTTCACCATTGGCCTATAAAGCTGGGGAGCCTTATAAGTTAATTGCTGAAGCAAGTGTAGATAACTTCAGTAACCTTGGAATAGCATTCATGGAAGACAGGCTTCAAATGGATAATGGAATGGTGCCACACAAGATTGTTTGTAAGTATCTTCACAAATTGTTTTTAATGGTAGAACATGTTTATTACATGGTTATTTTAGGACTGTGCATATAGTCTTTATACCTACATAAAAACTCATGCTTTTATTTTGGCACAATGTTTTCTTCCTCTTGTCATTCTAGGCAGTTGATCGCGCTGTAGCACTACTGTATTTTATACTGAATACTGTCAAATATAGAGATCCTTGAAAAGTTAGACTACTTTTTCAGTGAGTTTCTCTCTTTACAGAACATCTTACAAATACAGCAACAGAAATAACAGAAAAATGGATCAAAATATTTTTGGAATAAATCCCCCTCTTTTTCTTTAATGCCTCATAAGCTACTGCCAGTAATTAATCTTGGTATGATGAGATCTCCGAGTATCCAAGAAGGTGTTTAAGCTTTTGCAAATGCATGAATGCATAAATGTCACAAAGGTGAAGTTAGAAAATATTGTTTCTGTAAGGCTCGTCTGTTAGATTAACTAATCTATTTGAAAAAAAAATACAGAAGGTTTTAGGCAAATGTTCTCTTCTTTCATATTTGGAAAAAAAGTGTATTCAAAGCTAAACATAGGTTGAGAACAATTTCTGTAACTCAAGCATCTTAATCCTTTAGAACACTGAGAGAAAAGCTCACAGATGCTTTCTAAACAGGGAAAGGGATAACCAGGGGAAGGAGGGTGGTGTCATTGCTAATTGAATTTTGAATTTTTGGTGGATGGTTTATGTCTTTAGGGGGTGATTTTAATGATATCAGAACTATGTCCTCATTAGTTTAATAGTTTCAGCTAAGGCAGGAAGGGAGTTCGTGGCTAATTCCACAGAGAGGAGAAGGAAGTAGTTGTGGTTGCACTTGTAACACCTTTCTTAAATAGAATTGTTGTCTGGGCTGTGGGAAGTCCAAGCTCCACCTCCCTTTGCTTCATGAGATTTGAACTTCTTTTTTCCAGCACCGTTCTAAAAGTGCCGTAATATGCACTCTGTAGGGTATTGTAGAGTAGTTAGCTCTTGGGGGGGGTAGAGCCACATTTTTTTTTTTTTTTTTGTGGGTCACTTAGAATAATAAAATAATGATTTGGGCTACAAAAAAATTCTCTTCCCTGCTCCCCCCTCCCCTACCCCTCAAAAAAGGCGGTTGGGTTTCTTGTTTTGGTTTGGGGTTTTTTGTGTTTGGTTGTGGGGTTTTTTTGTTTGCTTGATTGTTTTTTTTATGTAGATCATAGCACTTTGGCAGAAGTCAGGGAGGGACAAAATGGAGAACAGCTAGCTGGAGTGCAAGAGGGTAGGAATATGCTCACAAATGTATCTGATGTGAAACTCTGTCTCTTGGTGCTGTTCTGCAAAAATATTCACATAAGGAGGGGATGGAAGGTGAAAGAGTGCCCCTGTCATTTACTTTTCAGAATGTTTGCTGGCTCATTTTGCTTCAGGTACCATGTGCATGCTAGAACTGCTCCAGGAGAACAGGCTGTTGATGGAATAGCATATAGGCTGGTAGCTGTGAAATTCTCCTGGGATGTGAAAAAATCTTGCTTCAAATTTCTGCTCCAAACTAGGCAAAGGGGATATGGTTTCAAGGGAATGCAACTGTTGTTAAGCAAAGAAAGTGATTGAACTTGGATCTAGTGTATTCTGTGCCAGCTGACTATTTTGTTAATCAAGTTTCTCACTGAATTTTCTTGAGAAATCAGAAACAAAAGCATACTAAGTTTATTTGGCCTTATGCGAGTGGAGATGGATTCAGTAAAATTTTGCAGACTTTGATTGAAAATATTTTCATGGCTCAGCAGCTGAAAAAATTACCTTATGAAGAGTACTTTTTCTCTCCTCTTTCTTATTTAGTTTGCTCTGCAAGTTTCACGCTGATAATAATCATCTTTGCCACTCTTTTCTCACTTGTATTTGCCAAAAATTTTTCATCTTCCCATTTCTATCCTTTTTGGGGGGAGAAAGGGGAAGGTTTAACTATTCTTCCTGTTCGCTAGTTTTCCCTCAGATTCTTAGCTCCCAAGTCTTGCTATGGGTGCATATGACTCCCTTTCTGCAGACTGAAAGCAATTCAGATTTTTTTTACTCCCTTTTACTTGTGCCAGACTTCTCTCTGCAGCAATGCAAGAGACATGGTTCAATGTCTCCATCTTACCCAATATCACCACTTTATTAGCTTATATCAAAATAGTTTATTCCAAAATAGCAGCAAGCAATTTTCCACCCTGCCCTCCTTAAGACACCAGTATTTTTCCAAAGGTACTTCCCTCGCTCCATTTTGTCCTTTGCTGGGGACAGAGGGACAGGCAAAATAAGAAGCTGACAAGGTGATGCATTCATGAGAACTTCCTCACCTTCCCACCCATAGCCTATTGTTCCATTAAGAACACATCTGCATTGTGTACAGTAGCTGTCATGTTTTACTTTTGTGCAAATGTTTTTGCGCTCACAATACATGTTAGTTTGTTGCAACGTGCCCTGTAAATACCGAGTGTTGTGCTCTCAGTCAGACTTTCCTGAAATAAAGAGTCATTAGAGTAAATTACTTGTGTTATGAGTGGAAATTTATTACATTCTTGGGGAGGGGTTAGGATTTGGTGTGTCAAACAAACAAGTGAAATTCTTGCTATTATAGATGATTTGTACTGAAATTAAATCTAAATCCCACTGTGGTAGTGATATTCATCATAGCTCTTTTAATATAATTTTTATAACCCCTTTTTCTTATTCTTTAACTGTTCCAGCTGTCCATTTACAGGAATCTACTCTGAAGGAGTTGGCACAGGTGGCACCATCTGTAAAAGAGCAAAGTGTAAGCAGTACACAAATGGATGAAGTAACTCCTGCTGCTACTTTTGGGACTACTGTTAAATCGGGATTAGGAGTAGCTGAGTCTGCAGGACAAGAGAAATCCAAGCTAGAGAAAGAAAGTGAGCATGAAGATGAATCCAACAGTCTATCCGACAAAGAGACAGGTGCTGGAGACCATCATCACTTGCATCTTTCCAGCTGTCATGAATGCCTGCAACTTGAAAACAGTACTATTGAATCGGTCAGATTTGCCTCTGCAGAAAACATTCCAGAACTTTCTGATGACTGCAATAGCAAACTGGAAGAGAAGAATGATGACTGTCTAGCAAGAGGAATAAAGAGAGTAAACCTTGCGGGAAAGCCCCCTAATGTATTGATTTATCTTGGCTCTGAAACTGCAAAAGTGAAATTTGAGCAGGTAAAATCAATCCTTCAGGAATGCATTGATGCAGACAGCTACGCCATCTATGAGCTGCATGAGGTTCTGAAGGCTCCGTGGATTGATAATTCACTGCTGTTGATCATTGCTACAGAGGAACCTATTTCTGAGGAGAACCACAAACAATTTATGAAGTTTTTATCTAAAGGTGGAAAGATTCTAGGGTTTTCTTCATCTTTTACGTTTGATGGCATACAAATAAAGAGAAAAAGCAAACTGAAGACTGTTCGTGAATTAGTGGTCTCTAAAACGGACAGCACTGAAATTAAGTTAAACCTTTTGGTCAGTGGCTGTGTTTTTGAGGAAGTGATGAAGGAAGATACCAGCAAAGTGAAGACATTGAGTCGATTAAATAATGCTGATAAAGATACAGTTATTGTTCATCTGACTTATGGAGACAGTGGAGGAGAAGCCATTCTTTCTCAGGTACTGTGTATGCAGAAGCATTAATTTTCTCATTGCTACCTGATGTTGTAGTATGCTAAAAAAGTTCACTTGTTCCCATTGCATGCTCTTGGGGATGCTTGTCAAGGGGAGATATAGACGGATGTCTCGGTGAATGTACAAGGACTCAATGCAGAATGGTTTTCGCTTGGTCCTCAGGAAGCTTAAAGAATGGTCGAGAATGTCACTGCTGTTCCACTTTCTTGTTTTCACCATGTAGCCATGAACATGTAGGTCATACGAGATCATAGTGGGTGGTAGAGGAGAGAGCAGATTTGCATGGTAAGCAAGCATCTTCAAGAGCAGAGCTATCGTCTTCTGCCTTCTAGAAGTTGTGCAGTGATACAACTGTGCATTTTACAGATTTTGGGAGGTGGGAACAGGAAGAGCCGAGTCGTTGGACTCGGGATGAAAGCTTATACTGGCAAGATAAAAAAAGAGACATCCTTACAAAGATATGAACGACGGTGAAGCAGAGTGTCAGGAGAGGGTGTAAAATAAACCTTGCAAGAAACTTGAAAGACGTCTTCTCTTAAGGTTAAGGTAGCCAGCAATTCTGGAAATCCGACTAGTGGATGAGAGTGTCCCAGCCTCTATTACTTGTTGCATGCTATGTCTAGAAAAACTGCTGTACAATTCTTGCTTGAGCAAGTAACTACACAATAAAGGTTAGTCTCTGACTGCACTGAAGTGCCATTGTTGATTTAGGTCTGTTGGTTCTTTTTTTGCTAGTATTGCTACCATTTTCTTAGTTGTATTCTGTTTGTATCTTAGTGTTGTGAATGAAGCGAACCATTTTATGGTTTCTTTAGCAGTGTTTTGATTAAGCCTAATTTCTAGATGCATGTTGGGTTCACGATGGTTGGCCTTGCTGTTCTGCTATTTAAAAAACCCCTTTACTCAACTGGAATGCGTTTTTTCTATTTACTATCAAGATAAAAGATCTAAAACTTGTTTTTTGTTTTCTAAACCTTGACATGTTTTCAGGCAGTAATATACGCTCCTGTTTTTTTTGGGGGGGTGGGGTGGGGAGAGGGGGAATCTAGTCTGCTGGAAACTTGCTTTTTTGTTTCTTGAGTCTTCCTTCAGGCTTTAAACTTTTACATGTTTAACATTTTGCACCTAACAAATGGCTTAGAGCTCCTGAGGGACAGAAATGAAGGAGTCTAGAATGAGCCAAAATCTTATTCATTCTACTTAAGAGTAATAATATCCCAGCAAAGGTATCTCTCCAGTGTTACTGTATTGTGATCTCTGTTTAAAAAACCCCAACAACCAAACCAAATCCACACACCCTCAAAAAGTTAAACAGATAAGTTCAAGTGTTCTTAATCTTTTTTGTTATTGTTACTCTGTCTTCCTGGATAATGGGTGAGGAAGTTTCCATGGCTGTGTTAAAGGTAAATGTTGGTCACCAATTATTTAAATATTCACAGATATCTGGCTAAAGTTTGGAGTGATAGAAAGGCTGATAAGAGGTACCATTAAGTTTAGAAAAATAAGTCTATGCCCCAGAAGTATGCATCAGCCTCTGTGTATAACCTGTGCTGTTAAATCTAGAGAGATTTCAGCCATTTCATAGTAAAACTTTTAAAGTGAGCCTGAAGGCAACTTGGATGTTTTGAGTGAGCCTCAGTAGGAGCAGAGGTAAACATTTTCTTTTTAGCATGGCTGTTCACAATTAAATCACTCCCCTTACACGGTCTTTGCTTTCAAGCAGCACGTTGAGAAAAGCAGAGCAAGATTTATTTACCAGTATTAAGTAGATGAGGAATATAATGGGGACATAGCTGAACAAACTTTGTGAAAGATTCTAGGACCTATTTTTACCAATATTTGAGTTACAGGAGAACTTTCTCAGGAGTCCAGTGCACTCAAATTTAACTGCTCGCATATCAGGTAGCATATACTCTTTTAGCAATTACGTAATTCAGAAATATTCATCGGGTTTCTTAGAAGTATTTTCCTCTCTTACCAGTTTATCAGATTAAATCTACTAGTTTTTTGGAAACTCTGTTATACACAGTAGCATCTTTATAGCTTTATGTAGGAAGTTTTGCCACCCATGTGCTGTATGCTTGTACTAGAAAATTGATTAGATACTGTTGCGATCTGTTTCTGCAAGTTCCATGGTAAAACCTGCTTTGCTGTATCGTTTAAATTGACCCTTCTGCTGTAGTAAAACTTAATACTGCAGAGGTTTTCCCCAGAAAAAGGGCATTACAGTATAGCTTCAAAAATCAGATTAAAAGGATTAGTGTGTCATTTTATAATTTTAAATGACTTCCAGTCTGGATTTGAAAAGCCTTATTGTTTTCTCTTCAGAGGACTGACAGTGACATCAGCCATTAAAATTCTGTCACAGACTTGTTGTTTCCCTTTTTTCTGTACTGTTCTGTTCCATACCCCCTCCATTTCAGCATATTTCCCTGAATTTCAATAAAGTAGATCATATATGAAAGATGAAGAACATTATTAAAATGTGCAAAATTGGAGAAATGAACAAAGATAATAGCTTGTGATTTTCATTAAATGAATATACATATAGTAGGGTACAAAAGCTTCTAAATATCTTGGAACACTTATTTAAAAAACAAACAAAAACCACAACAAAACACACACACACAAAAAAAAACCAAAACCAAAAACAAACGGAAAAGGAGGTCTGTAAGGGATTTTTTTTTTCCTTCTGCATTTCATTTCTACTTTTAAGCATCTGCTTCAGCCTTGAGAAGTGATTCTCTACAAGGTGATATTCTGGGGTTCTTAGTTCTCTTTCAGACAGAAACATTTCTTTATCTGCACTGATTGCAACTTAATTCATGTGACACAGTAAGGACTTGCTCAGCCTGAGTTCTACATATCTTGTGCAACCTCTGATAAAGCTCTTGCAATTTTAATGTAATTCTGCTCTTGTACAAGCCAGAATATGACCAATATTGCTGTTGGTTCTAAGTTGCCAGCAGATGTGAAAAGCAGAAGGAGAAGTTTAAGTTAGTAAATACAAGTTTGAACAATTCCTCCAGGAGAAGACCAGTTTTTTAAGAAGGGATATTTTGTGCAGGTTTCAGAGAAAATTGTAGTGTACTGGCAACTGTGATCCCTGAATCAGAAACTATAAATACATAGGTATTCCCTAATTTATTAGGATAATAAATAATAAAGCCCTACTTGGGTAGATATGATGAAGACATGAGAAGTTTTTAAATCACACTATTAACACTGGATAATTCAGGAACCGCAGTCAGGACAAAGCTGATTTTGGAACTGTTCTTATCTCTCTGTGCCATGTTAAAATGTGTAATACAAAATAATTTTTTTATTCCCTTTGCATGTATCCTGCCAGGCACACTTGGAACTGGATATCAATTCTATGGATGTCCAAACTGAAGAGGATTTTAATTTGCTTAAGATAAGCAATACCAAGAGATATGAAGTTCTCAAGGAGATCCTGATATCACTTGGCCTGAGTTGTGAATTAAGTAAAATCCCTATGTTAACGCCTATTTACCTTCTATCTCCTGATGAGGTAAGGCTTCTGCTTACATTTCAGTTGTTTGAGATTTACCCTACAAGACAAATTCAGTGTTCACTTAAATACACCTTGTTTCTTGTGTGGTGTTTTTGTTGGGAGAGGTTTACATATGTATTACAGGTAAGCAAAAAGTTTAATTTCTACTCTGTCACTATTTTATTACCTGCCAGTAGTAGTTTTGAATTTAACCATGGGGAAATTGTGCAGGGTTAACTTTTCAGATATATTTGCTATATTTCTGTTAAGAACTTTTATGCTTATTTGCATGCTTCTGCAATATCAAAACACAAGGCCGTGGTAAGCTACAGAAAGAATTGATTTAAAAGACAGGATTTGTTTTTCTTTTAAAACAAGATAGAAAGTTCTATATAGGCTGGCAACAAAAGACCAAACCGAAATTATGGAGAATGGTGTGGCAGATCAAAACTGAAAGACCTGGGTGAGTAGGGAAGAGTATGTGATTACACAATGAAGAGCTTTATTCCTGAGGATATTGTAATATTTCCTGGAAATAGAATAGCTTCTTGTAATTCCAGTAGTCAGCTGACTATTCTGGACCTTCTCAATTTGAGACATTGCTATGAAGAATTGTGAAGAACATAGAAAGCACTAATTTTAACTTTTTTTTAAACATGACTTCAAATACATGAGAACTGTATTATATTGATCAAAGGGGTGAAGTAGTAGGTGATTAAAAAGCAACACAGGCTACTCAGGCTCTTTGAGGTTGTTGTTTCCAGCCCTTATAGAGCTGTCATTACTTGCTCTTAGCATGCTTGTCTGATTCCTGCTCCTTTTCTATACCACCCTTACATTAGCACAGAAATGAGATGTCTGTCTTTAGGGGAACTCAACTACACAAGCTCCTTGTTGGAAGCCTGTTTCCAGCAGTATCATATGTAACATCCTTTTTTGGCTAGAGGATCAATCAATGAACAAAGTGACATTACAGCTGAATGTTTTTAAATAACTTGGATGATATTTTAGATTTAGGTCGTACTTTTCAAAACACTTCATTAATCTGGAAGGTGGGTATGATAAGCATTGCACAATTTACAGATTGGGAATATGTGATATGTGACTTCATTGTATGGCAGGCAAGTCAGTAGCAAATCCAGACAAACTGACTAAAATACTATTAATAGGTGTATCTGTAAATTCAAATCTGTGGTTTTTTCCTATGTCTCTGAAGATACTGCCAAAACTTTCTACCGGTGCATTAAGTAATGCCCTTGTATAGCAACTTGGATTGGATGCAACAATTGATCAAAATCAGGCAAAATGCAGAGAGCTATTCTTTATTCCCCTGGAATGATTGCCCTTTCATGTGTGCTAACTCTGCTAGATCCGTCTCCACTTTACAATATTGAAAATACTATTGGAAGTGCTTTCTCTCCAGCCTTCTGCTTGAAGCAGGGCTGTTGCCAACACTAGATCAGGTCAACCATGCCCTTTGTCTGGTTGAATCTTGAAAACCTCCAAGGGTGCATGCTACAACCTGTCTGTGCAACCTATTCCAGCTGCTGTACCATTCTAGTGATTTGTTCCCCCCCCCGGCCAATGTCTGGCCTGAACCTCTCAAGCTGCAATTTATGGCTGTTGGTGCTTTATTGTATTGTCTGGCACTACAAAGAAGCATTTGGCTCTATCGTTCTTTTAACTCTCTTAAGTATTTACAGTTTGTTATTAAATCACTCCTTAGCCCCCTCTTTGCCAAACTGAATGAACCCAGCTTCCTCATCCTCTTCTTATAGATGTGTTGTGTACCCCTAACCCTTTTGTGGTTGCTTTCCAAGGAATCCTAACTAGCAACTCCTTGCATAAGCTGAAGTCTGCTTTCCCAAGACCTAACTCTGCTGCTTCCCTTCTCAGCCTTCCTCTAGATCTTGGATTCTTGTGGTTGCTATGGCCAATGCTGCTGTCTGTGACCAAATAAGAAACAAGTTCTTCCCTGTCCGTGAGCAGTAAATTTGTAAGAATTGATTATCTATTTGTGTGGCAGATGTGGAAACAAAACTAAAACCGATTTAGCCTTTTTGACTAATATTAAACGTGATCTATACAGAAGACTTGTAGTTTATTGAACTGTTCCTTTTTTGTTCTCCTCTTTCACTCTTTTTTCACAATTCTTTCTTTCCTATCCACTTGCAATTTTCAAACATGCCATGAATAAAAAAGTTAGCTAATTTCAATCCAAACTTGCCATCTAGTGGCATATTACAGGTTGCAGGCCATCTATTAAAGATATTTGCAATGTATACTGTATAGTTAAAGTTTATACCAAAATAAGGTTTTTTAAGTGTTGTTTTTCTACATTTTTTTTAAATGGTAGTTTTTCTGTGCTTGTATGTGTGGTCATTGTTTCAACATTTTTTGCTTTAGCCATGATGCGCTTCCAGAAAGTTGTGTGAAAGGACGTTGCAACTTGTGTGTAAAAACTACAGTTAATAATGAAGAGATAGCATATTAAAATAAATAAGGAGTATGTAATAGTTCAGCTTTCTAACAAGTTATTTATTTTTCTCTGTACATCATGTTCTACATAGGTCTTCTTACTTTCCTAGAGAGAAATGTACCAGAAATGTACCTGACAGGTGAATAATTTGAGGAAATACTTAAACTTTTTTAAGATAAGAGTGAGTCGGTAGTACTGGAAATGGAGGAAACTGTCTTGCAAGCTTTAGTACTCTTGAACTTCCTTCTTTTTTATCACTATTTGTATGGAGAGCTTGTCCGGTACAGGTCGCTGGGGATGTATTGGACAGTATATTCCTTCCCTGAGAGATTATCCAAGTAATACTTATTGAAAGCAAGTGATTTTTGGATGATTTTCTTATGCTTCCCTGTAATAAGAAACGTCATAATGAGTCAGCTAGCAATCAAGCAAGCTCAATGTCCTGTTAGCAGTTCCAAAAATGGAAGAATGGCAAACACTCTTCTTGTTTCTAAGAGCTGGCAGTTCACTGATTCCTTACCCCCAAACTGAAGGTTACATCTGTACTGTTAGGTTTAAAAACCACTGGTAGACCTAACCTTGTCAGATTTTTTTGAATTAATTTTAGAAACTACAAGCTCCTTTTGCTTATGTGGAAGAAATAATAATTGATTTTGTTCTGCATTTTCGACTCCATTAAGAAAAAATGTAGATTTTTTTTTTTTTTTTCCAGTTGTTTTTCAATTCTTTAAAGTGCTGGTTTGGTGAGTGTTTTCTTTCTGATCTGTAAGCTTCAATTTACGGTAGAGCTGTACCCTGTTCTGTGTGATTTCCTTGGTTTCTCTTCCCCACCCCCTTTCCTCCTTTGTCACTTCAGAACTTTCATCAGACCTATTTTCTACTACATTGTGGACGTCAAATAAAACTTACTCAACTTTATTGTATGAATAAATAGCTTCTCTTGTCTTTTCCTCTGCCTACGGTTCCTGAACAATCTGTGTCTTTTTGCATCATTGTTGCGATGCTGTTAATAATCCCATCAAATCTGTTATGCTGATTGGTATAAATTTCCCTATTAAGACTTTCAGATCTTCCTGTCTACTCTCTGGATCTTGGACGGTGCCTTTTGCAATGTAATTTTTAGCTGCTTCTGAGGGGTGGTTTGGAAATTCTTTTTTCTCTTTAGGATTCACATTTTTAAGTTTTAGTTTCCAGTTTATATGGTTATCATGTATCTTAAAATCACAGTTTTACTTTAATCTTATGGATTAAAAAAAACTAATAACATATGAGCAGAACTGGCATTAGCTTTCTGAAAATTAGTGTAACTTTAGAATTTGGGGAGACAATTTCTTTAATTCCTTTAATAAAAAAAAAAAAAAAAGGCAAGCTAATTCTGAGGAGAAGAGTTGAATTTTGACTTTAAGTGTCCAGGATTTCATATATGGTTATCTATTACTTTTTTTTTAAGTTTATATGTAATAAAAACTGGGGGCTAGTTTGTTGTATGAAAAATAAGCAAAGGTATAATTAACTTACACATAATTAAATTTGAATGTAGTGTCCTTTGCTTTGAAAAAAGACTTGGAAAGGCAGATATTGATATTTCATGAGGAGTTACGAAATTTGTAATGTACTTTTTGCCTTTGGCATATGAAAAGAAAATTTTAGTTTAGGGTGGAATGTAGGAGACCTGGGAAGAAACTTTTAAACCTTGACAGTATTACGTTGAAAACTACACAATTAAATGTTATCACTCAAGAAAATACATTAGGAATGGGATGGTCAAGCTTTTAAAATAAGTGATATATTGACTGCATATGCCTTAGCCAGACTAGATTTATGCTGCTGATACTGTTCTAAAGCAGGCAGAGATTTCCAGCTGTGCTATATTCAAGTTGGAGATAGGATGAGTTGGAGGCTGTACTAAATAAGCACAGAGTCTCCTTTTAGCTGTTGAATAACTTTCTAAACAGCAGAAATTAGATCACGTTGCCACTATTGGGGTAACAATATTTAGGTTACTTCTCAGTAGAAAGTTAAAATAAATGTCAGATTGAGATGTCAAACTAGAAAATATGATTTATTATTTTTTTGTGTGTATTACGGTTCTCAAATAATGTTAACTGTTGTGATTGATTCCCATATCTTGGGGATTTTCAGTTTTACTCTTCCCTCCCCCCACTTCGGTGTTTCTTTTGTTCACCTGGCTTTTTCTTAAAATGTCCACAGGCTCTACCAGTCTGAGATTGAAATTCTGGTAATATTATGGCTTTGAATTCAAATAAAAGCTCTAGTATCTGAATAATGGATGCTAATGTCCATCTGTTAGAAGGTCTAGATCTTACCATGTAGAATTATGCTAGTCAATCCTCAGCTAGTGCTCACTGCTGTGGGTGTTGAATGATTGCTGTGACAGCATGCGCTTGTTATTCCTGATCTCCTTTCTTGTAAGCAGAGTATAAGGTAGGGGGCCTGGGAAGTAAACAGCGCTCGAGGCAACTCTTTCATCACAAGACTTTTTGCACTAAGGCTTCAAGTATGGTTTGCTTCAGATACACACGTATGGACATATTAAAATTCGGTTAACTGGGAAGAATCCATACAGTGCTACAACATCAACGAAGGCAGTGTTTGAACCAAGAGCAGTACAGTATGAAAGGCAGGTTACTTGCTGCTTAAAAGTTTAGTTAAATCTGCACAACTTGTTGGTGTTAAATGTAATTTTAGAGACAAGTATTGATACTGAAACACAGCACCTTTTTCCTTTCCTCTTTCCTTGATCTGGTGTAAAGCAGTTAAGCAAATTGTAGACTTGTACATTGCTGTAAAAAGAAAATTCTGTGTCGCTGTGGTGCACGGTGAACTCAAAGTGTTGAAACAAATGGTGATCACTGTAAGCCTGTTGTCTGGCACCCATATGTTCAGTGGCAGCTTCAGGCGTAGAGATCTGATTTTTTCTGCAGCTTTGCCTTTAAACGCTCAAATATTTACTCTTTCACATTGCCATCTTAAAGGATAATTTTTCAGACATAAATGCTAGGATTGTATTTTATTGCCATAAGTTTCAGCATAACATCTTCTAGGTTTCAAAACAAGAATTCACTCCTTGAAGAATGAGAGAGATTTGTCAGAATAGTGATTATTTCCATTAGGAAGTATATTACACCCACACATTTGCTGATCTGAAGCCTCTTAAACTTGACTACTATATTCTCAGGCTGTGTTAGGCTGAGTCAGTTTTTTCAGTATCTTCCAAATGGATGGCAGCCAAATGATGAAATGTAATCAGTCTTTGTTACTTCGGCTCGGCTAGTAACCATCTTTTAAACAGTATGTTCTTCCAGAATAATAAGCAGTCGATACAAACATATTGGCTGAAGCTTGAAGTTGGGGATTTTAACTCTTGCTTATTGGAGGCAGAAAGAGTAATTTAAAAGTACAATTGAACATACCTCTTGAATTTAAAACTTTCCTTTAAAGGACACTTTGAGATACAGAATACTGCACTCAAAAGGGTAATGCAGTGCAAAGGCAACTTTGTGTATTTGAATAACTCAGCACACTACAGCTCAATCAGAATTCAGTTGGGCCAAATTTACATGTCTTGAGGTGCAGTTTTGATTCTGTGGTGGCATCGGCTGTTTTTAAATTCCAAGTCCATTATGTCAGCAAAGAGAGTATGAAGTTACTTTATCCTGAATAAATCTTTCTTTGAGGATGGGAAATTTGAACTCTCAGCTAACACTATAATGAACCTAGATTTCAGGGTACGTTTTGAGACAATTGTTTCTGAAATATTTCCATGCATATTAATGTGTATTGTAGAACTTGAGATTCAACTGTGAAACTCCAGAGTTTTTTAAAAATTTCCAGTGCTAAAATCAGGGATAGTTATACTGAAACTTCAAAGCCTTATTTTTATTGCTATCCAAGTTTTTGTTCTTAAAAGCCAACCAGATATGTATAGTGTACAAAATAGGAGACTTGCTTATTTTCTCCTATCTATCATCCTCAAAGCATAAGCATCGTCCCTGCCTTTTTAGCCAGTAGGACAAAAAGCAAGATCCCTTTGGAAGTATTTATTCCAGAAAGGAAATTTGCTCTTTGCTGTAGCTCAGAAGTAACCCGAGAGCTGAGAAAAATGTTGAATGAAAAGCACACCATGTGAGAGATCTGAAAGGATTCTGCTGATCACTGATAAATAGTTTGTCTCTAACATTTTTTACTTTTGTTAACATATTATATATATTATTTCAAACGAGCAGTGCATTCTTGCCAGAAATCTTTGTCTGTACTTGAAAGCTTTGCCAGTTTGTCTCTTGGCTAGGAATGAAAATGTCTTTTATGGCAAAGTTGTTTCAGGGAAAAAAAAAAGTAGATACAGCAATGTAAATGCATCTGTACCAGTAAAAATGTATATTTGCTGGAACAGCTTATTCTTTTTGGGAAATGGATTTAATTTATGCCATGTGTGGAACTCTTTGCTGTTAAAAGCTGTGTTTCTACTAGGTTGGTTAGGCAATGCAGTGCGTTTGGCAAACCATTTGCATTCTGACAGGTAATATGCTTTTTCTCTTAAGTGGCTTTCTGAAGAATTTATACATAAAACTTAACCCAAGGACTGATAACAAAGTACTATCAACTAAAAAAAATTTGTAATTTAACTCCATGTGTTTAGTTTGGTTTTTTTTTTTTTTTTTTTTTTTTTTTCCTATAATAAATTCAAAGTTATTTGTTGGCCTGCAAGGCTTTAAGTTGTATATGTGTGCAGGGAGGGTGGGTTTGCTTTTGATTGTTTTGTATTCTTCCCCCTCCCCTCCTCACATTAACTTTTGTTTCTTTATAACAAAACTTGCAAACCCAGAGGGGTCACACCGATCATAAACCAAAACCATTTCAGTGTTGTCATTCATTGAAAAGCTCTTTGTATCAATGTCTGGATTCTAATAATAGTCCCTGCTGTTTGCTGGTGTTTAAGCATGTGGTTCTGAAAGGAGTGGCCCTCTAAGAGGGGATGGTTATTTGACAGTCAGTAGCTCCTTCCCCCTGCCCCCCCCATCAGCACTCAAGATAATGAAGGTACATAGGGACCATCTCCTGCTTCGACAGTTCAGAGCTCTCTTGGTCAGAGGAAAGCAGAAAGCCGTTCTTCTGAGACCTGATGCTACCCTGACTGAGGTGTGAGCCCCTGCGCATTCCTGGTTTGTGCCCACTTCCAGAGGCGAGAAGTTTGCGAGCTAAATCCTCTGCAGGTTCAGTATGGGAAAAGGCCAGTCTCGGGAGTGCTTAGGCTGCATAGGGCTTTTTGGGCACCAGCTCCATGATAGTGCTGGGCATAAGAAGAGAGGACTCAATGGCATGGCAGAATAAACTGTAGAGATTTAAGATGACGTGTTTTTACTTCACACTTGTGAATGACTAAGAGAATGATTATGGTCAGTTACTGTGGCTTACCAAGCACAGGGTAATTTCTTATCTGTGGTAATTTAGCAGAGTAACTGAGAGGAGGGGTGCTGCTCCATTTTCCATCCTTACCCTTTCTAGCCTACAGAGGGAGGATGAACTACGGGACTTGAAGGTAGGTGCAGCATGAGCGAGGATGGCTAGAATGGGGAAGAGAAGGAAATCTGCAGATGGGAACCAAGATACTGGTTGTTGTTTCTCAGTGATATTTCCTCTTGTACCTCAGTGAACAGTTTTGTAAAACTTGTCATACAGTCATGTAGTAGACGGAGGTGGAGTAAGTACTGTATATTTTAACATGTCTTTTTCTTCTTTCTCATCAGTCTTCTATTACTCTGCATACCTTTATTAGTGTAGTTTCCTAATAGATCTGCCAGTTCTTCAGTAAAATTTTTAAACTTTTGGGTTCCAACTACTTGGTAGAGGTAAAAGCTTAAAAGAAGCTGAGTTTCTATAGCAAATTTTAAAACATACAGTCCAGGGCAGGATACTTTGCAAAGCTAGTTACACGCCAAGACAGCCTGTTGGTCTTGCCTGGCAGTAAGGAGATGCTAGTGGCACTGCCAGTCTGACTAAACACTGCTGTGCCAGAAACACCCACCCTCTTCTGCTCCTCTCCCAGCTGGCAGGGCAAGTCGTAGTAAAGAGGCAGGAACTTGAGAGCCTGAGCGTGTTGCTGTGAAGGGAGGAAAGGGGTGTCATGGCGGGTTGAGGCACGGCAGCCTGGAGATACAGGGCAGATGTGGTGAAGTGATACCAGCTCTATATGTAACTGCATAGGTGATCTTATGAGGAGCTGCAGTGATCTTATGGGGAGCCGCAATGACGCGAACAGTAACAGATAACTATAGATTTGCTGCCTGACACCTACCTTCTTCCCCATAGCTGAAAGAGGTGACGAGAGCCTGACAAGGGAGGCAGCACACTGCTCTCACAGAAAGAACATCAATGCGATATTGAACTGGCTCCTTCCTCTCATAACACCTCCCCACCCCCAGGTAAGGGAGGAGCGCAGGGAAGGGCAATGCTTTCTGGATTTTCAGGTCTCTGCTGTTGACTAGAGCCTTGCTGGTCTCACTGTCTAGAAACAGGAGCAGTCCTCCCTCTCCAGAGGCTGAAAAAAGTGTCTTTTCTTGGCTCTCTTCAGATACAAAGAGCTTGCTTGGATCAGTGAGGGTCATTTAATTAACATCTTGCCTTGAAAAATTGTTTTGTTCTTAAAAAAACAACTTTTGCCTATGCTCCTGAGAAGTATTTAGCTGGCTGTCATTGTTTAACCCAGCAACTAACCACCACACAGCCACTCGCTCACTCCCCCCCGCTGGGATGGGGGAGAGAATCAGAAGAGTAAAAGCAAGAAAACTCATGGGTTGGGATAAAGTCAGTTTAATAGGTAAAGCAAAAGCTGCGCACGCAAGCAAAGCAAAACAAGGAATTCATTCACTACTTCCCATCAGCAGGCAGGTGTTCAGCCATCCCCAGGAGAGCAGGGCTCCATCACGCGTAACGGTTACTTGGGAAGACAAACGCCATCACACCGAATGTCCCCTCTTCCTTCTTCTTCCCCCAGCTTATATACTGAGCATGACGTCATATGGTATGGCATAGCCCTTGGGCCAGTCTGGGTCAGCTCTCCTGGCTGTGCCCCCTCCCAGCTTCTTGTGCACCTGGCAGAGCATGGGAAGCTGAAAAGTCTTTCACTAGTATAAACATTACTTAGCAACAACTAAAACATCAGGGTGTTATCAACATTATTCTCATACTAAATCCAAAACACAGCACTATACCAGCTACTAGGAAGAAACTTTACTTTATCCCAGCTGGAACCAGGACACTGGCCCTGTTGAGAAAGGAGAGAGACAGAGGGAAGAGAGATGTGGGAGATACAGAAATAGTAATAGTGACTGTATGTAGAAGGCATGGAGAAAAAGATGATGAGGGCTATTGCAGTTAAACTACGAGACACAGTTACAGGAACTAGGCTTTCCTGGCTCTCTGCTCAGAGGCTGCTTTTTTTAACCAATCTTATAGTGCAAAATGACTATGAAACTATAAAATATTTTTTACTAACTTTTTAGACAAAACTAAAGTATTCAATAGAGATTGTTTTTCCTGGGTGCTAACTCAGTAGTCCAGGCTCAGGATCTGACTGAGCTTTGTTCATGCTGGCTCCTGTAAGTATTAGAAGGCCAAATTATCTCTTAATTTGTTCACTCATAAAAGTTTCTTTAGACTGCTCCCTGGAGCTGTTTATTGAAGAAAGGCTGGCATGCTGCAGGTACTTTCGTTGCGTTCACCAGCACTATGAGACTCCAGTATTGATCAGCGTCGCTGCCCAGCTGAGCTAGACCAATGTTGGCGTTACATTAAAATCGCCGTGAATCTCTGTTGCTCTCACAAGCTGGATGCAGTTGCGGCTTTTTATACAGTGCCTTTAGTGGGGGAAGGTCTCTTACCACTAGGGGTCACTTACGAGCTGGAGTTAGAGAACACAGTAAAACAAAAAAATAAGGAAGGGATGGAAAACATTTTATGCGTAGTGTGTTGTATATAGATTTGCATTAAAATATCTTTGCATGTTTGCAGCGACTGTCCTGTATAATATTTCCTCAGTTTTAAAACGCCATTTTAAATTCCACAGGAATCAATGGTATGTAGTGTCAAAATACAGTAAAATATTTGCAATTAAGAAATATTGATAGGCAATGAAGGGGACTCCAAACATGGAGCCAAGTAATTCCAGGTGGTTGCTAAAGCTACCTTTTGCTTTTCTGTTGTTTATCTTCAGGGATTATTTGCCATATATTTGGGGGAGGGGGGAAGAGAAATCTGGCAAACATTCCCTTTATTTTACACTTCTCTAGTTAAAAACGTGTTTTCCTTCTTGCATGATAGCAGCGAGCATGCTGTTTATATTAAACTACCATGAATCACATTTGTAGGCACATAATAATGAATAGCATACTTATGTTGCATTATGGTTTGTAAATAACTTTTTGACTATGTATTGATTCAATAAATGTTTTTGACCATCATTTGGAAAATGCAAGAAGCTTTGAGGAATGAAAGAAAATATCTTGTTTATAGCAATCTCCATAAAAAGGGTCTTTATGCTGCTGTGAGAACTAAAAGTTAATGCCTTTTGTACTGAGTAGCGTTTAATCTTATTGTAGAGCTAGCTCTGATATGAAATTATTATGTGCTGGCATCTGACCAAAGTGCAACTCACTGAAGTATATTCTATCATGTTTCAAGGCTTGCTTCAAGTCGGTGTGCATGATACTTCACAACCACTTTCTTCAGTAGGCATGTTCTTTCTGTACTGTAGAGAATGGAAAAATTTGTTATCCTTTCAGAATTGCTTATGTAATATATATTTAAAACATTTGTGAGTTTGATGTTCATGTCTCCTCCTAACTTCTCATTCCTGAAATGATAGAGAATAGCATTAGGGTTGAGTATCCTTTCTTAAGTATAGGTCACTCGGCAGAGAGCATTGCTAGCCAGTGTATGAGGCTGAATTTTCTTAGTTTCAGTTTATCTTGGAGTTTGTAATAGGAATCTAAATTAAAAAAGTAAAATCCACAGTGGCAGACTAATCCAAATTCATGTTGGCTCTGTGTCTAACACAGGCACACATTCTATCTATTCTGTTAAAGTGACTGGTCGTGGATTTTATTTTAGCACTCAAAAGTTGTAACTGATAAACCTTTTGGAGTCAGGGTTCAGGGTACTGCCTTTGAGCAGATGGGTGATTTTAGATAGCAAGAATCCATAACTTGGGACAAACGCTCTGGAGAGCCGTGGCAATTTGGCATCGATTCGTTTACTATGACCTCACTGGTAAAGATCTGACAAAAGTGGAGTATTTCCAAACATAAAAAACTTGAGATTCTCTGACTGTCAGTGGGGCCTGTGGCTAATTTATGTAAGTGAGACTGGGAAAATGAGAACAGGCTTGGCATCAGCTGAAGTCCTGTGAGATGCTATCATGTTACCATTGCTCAGAAATGACGATACATTTCCACAATGAGAAATCATTATAATGGTTATCTAAAAATTTAATTAGTGCTTCTTTTGTATCTTTACTTTTAAACAAATTATGGCTAGATGATATAAGATTATATATTTTAATTAAAGGGAAAAGTTGAATAAAAATATATAACAGAGAGGAAATAGAAGTGTCTCCTTATATTGCTCTTCAAAAAGATAAAACGGCCAACTTAAGCTGTTTTTGAAGCAGTGCATTTATCACATTGAGGTCTTCTGAATATATTTCTTTGACTCTTAACAATTCTTTGACAATTCAGTTACACAATAATGTTATCAGAAAAAAATTGTCCACAACACAAAGCTTATTATTTAAGTTTATCAAGCTGAATTTATTCTGGAAAATTAAAATGGGAGTTTAATTAGAGTTATCATTGATTTAAAAAACATTCCAGTATTCTCAGACTTTGTTATCAAAGAAGATGAAGACTGCAAAAAGAAATTATCAAGTATAACTTGTGTCAGAAGTCAATAGGGAAGGGACTGACTTAGAGATTCTGTTGTATTTATCATTTGACAGTTCATTTTAAGAAATGATTTGGGGTTTCTGACATGTTGAGGAAATCCTGAAATTCCAGGTGCACTGGGAATGGAATTTGGCATGTGACTATCTGGCTGACATTATGCAGTTCTTATAATGAAAAGCTGATTAAAGAACAGCTGTTAGCTTAAATCAGAGAGTTTGCTGTAGCTTCTACTAAAACTTTTATGTGAAAGCTTTTTTTATTTGGGTTTTAGTCGGTCTTCACAAGTAGAATGTGTTCCAGTTTAGTAAATCACTATACTCAGTTACTTGGCAATTGTAGTGGTGACATTAATTACAAAAGATTTAGATGAATATTGAAGCAAGATTTTCTCAGAAGAAAAGAAATCAGAATAAATCTTGTTCTGTCTGTTTTCACGGTACATGTATTTTTTCCTCTGCCAGTAAAAGTATCCTTTGTAAAAGTGTTGTGTAGCTAAGTCCATCAGGGCAACCTGTAATTGTACAGTTAGATTGTACAGAGCTGTGCTTCACAGGATTACATGATTTAATTTTAAGAATTTCAGCTGGTCACCATTTTATCTGTGCCAGTATTTCCTTGTGCAGACACTGGAGGATCTACAACGGTGATGAAGTGCTGTACTTAACTATGGCACTACGCCTGTATATAATTACATATACAGACCTATATAAGTCTGTGTATATATGTGTGTTAATATGTGTATTTTTAAAAAGTCTGTATATAATCTTATTTTATTAGCCATATTGGCAACCTCAAGTTTCAGAAATTAAGTCAAGTCTTCTTTCTTTACCCCTTCCTTAGTAAATGTATGATATAGTAGAAATTACGAAAGTGTCACAGGCCCAGAGAAGACTACTGGCCCTGGAGAAGAACTCCAGCCCTGAGAAAAGTTGAGTTATTCATCTAGTGTGTAAATTGGAGCATGCTCCTTGACTGATGAGGGTAAGAACTTTTTTGAGAGAGAAAAACCTCAGGAGAAAGAGCTAGTGGATCTAGTTTGATACCAGATGAAAGAGAAGACAGACACTGTGGGAGGAGGAGAGAGGGGAATGGGGTAACAGCTGAAGAGGCAGAGGTAAGGAGCAGGTCTTGACCATGTAGAAAACAACTTGTATTACTGCATTTTCTAGCATTCTCTACAGCTGCTAGTTCTTATAATGCATATCTGAAAATTTTAACTATAAAATCTGTGCTACTTTGGACTGATCATTTCACTAGGATGTAAGATACGGGACAACATTTGATTTTTACGGCTTGCTTTATTGAGAATCACCTTCCTTATCTAGTGTGTATTGTTTCTCAAGTGTGTACTAAATTGCACTGTTGAACTTATTTAAGAAATATTTTAAGTACTACTTCAGAAAACATTTCAAAATATCCTTCTTAATTTGTAAAAACTGAATAAAGGTATAATTAAAATAAATGTTAAAGCCAAGCCTTAGCAGGATCAGTACTGAGGAGACTAGTGCAGTCTGTCCCTACTTGTTTTAATATGGATAAGAATCCCTGCTGCAGTTTAAAAGTAATAGTGGCCATAATAAATTTACAATTTTTGTACATGGTGACAACTAAGATTTGAAGACAGAACAATAGATCATTTAATAACTTAAGTCTTTAGAGGTGGGTACATGGACTGCCGAGTCTCAAAACATTCTTCAGACAAAAAACCTGCGTCTAGATTTTTGTGCAGCTTCTTCCCCTTCAATATAGACTTACTATAAAGTGAATACCATGTTTTAACAACTTCAGAGAGAGAATCTAAATAAAGATAAGGTGATTTTTATTTCCCAAGGTCCAAATGTGAAGGGAGATTATGGATATAATGTGTATTACTGAATAGTATGCATATGTTTCCTTTTTTCTGTGCATCATACTTTTTTTACAAAGTAATTGATCATAATTTCTTTGTAACTTACCTTTCAAGTGATGAAGTAGGTGGTAACTTCAGTAGAAAAGTTACATTGTTCTCATTATAAAAATTATTTGAAAGGAAGAGCAATATTCAGTTGGAGAAAGCATATCGCCATCTCCTCCGCTTTAAAGCACTGTGCCTGGATGCTCTCTACCTATTGCAAAAAGACAACTTTTAGGAATAGAAAAACATCTTAAGATCCTCTGAATTTTAAGATGGAGAGAACTATTTTGTGCGAGCATGTCTCAGCATTTCCATGTAGTCAAAATCAACAAAAATTAATTCCAGGAGGTATTTCTGAAATCTTTTGCCAGATAAGGAAGAATCATTGGGTTTTGATGCATAATTGTCAGATTTAAGTAAAAAATTACATATGGCATGTTTTGACTTTAGAACTCTTTACATGAAATAAGCAATTATCCATGCATTTTTCTGGTCTGGAAGGTACGCTTTTTTTCTTTCTAAAATGGAATTGTTGGTATTAAGATTAGTTCAGGTACCACAGCTACCTGACAAGAGTAGCAGCTGCAGAGATAAAAGTTATCTAATTAGTTTTCCATTTTTTTCCTGTGTTTTACATATTGGTATATTAGTACAATATATTAGTTGATGGAAATGAAAATACAGTAGCTGAAAGCAAAAGCTCATTCTTATTTTTTGCATCCTTTAGAGAGAGGGGAACTTTCCCAAAGTTACCATGAACAGTATGAGCTGCAAATTACCATAAATATTTGAGCTGCTTGTTTGAATTCCTGAGCTTTTGCTAAAAATACCTGAAAACATTTAAAGTTGTACTTTTGTCTTTAGAATGCTTCTGTCATTATTTTAAATGAGAATAGTTGATATCAGGAATGTTTTGAACCGAGTTCAAAAGATTACTTTTCTTTCATGGGAGAATACTTCACTGGAGCTGTCAGGCATATGCTCTTTGGCTCTCAAATCCTTATGATGTAGATTGCTAGAAGAGGAGATGCTTATCTTAGGCCTGCCGTGTTCTTCTCTTGTGCATCTGCTGCTGGCCACTGTTGGAGAAAAGGTACAGATTTAAAGGGGCATATTATATTGATACAACTGCTGCTTTGTCCTTGTATTTGTATCATTTGAGCAGCAGTGGATTTTGACAAGAGCTGCCCCTTTCTGCTGTTAGTTATTTTGTCATTTGAAAGAGAAGTTCATCAGCTCTTGCAATTATGGGAAGCTTCTCCTTTTACCTGTTTTAGCCATAGGCAACATCTGGGAAGCAACAATGTTTAATTTGGCATTTTGGTCAAATGGTGTGTATGAATAGCTAGCAATGATAAGGATATGCTTTTGTTATCTTTGCAGCAACCATTTCCTTTTGAAGGTGGGAGTGGACTTCAGTCTTCTCAAAATATTTTCAAGCTTTTTTCTATCCTGTGCGATCCACTCTGTCTAATGATGGTCTCCAATTGGCAGTACAGGAATAGCAAATTAGACATTTTTGAACTGCAATAAACCTTACTACAATTATTGCTGTCCTTATTGCTCCATACAAAATAATTTCTCCCTCTGTTCAAAGATGTCTCTTCATCTTGGAAGAATATGATAATTTGCTGGTAGAATGTTACTTTTGCAGCCATTGTCACGTTCATGATTTTATGTAATAACACTAGCTTGACAAACTGAAAGTACACATCAAACTTGAAACTCAAAATTAAATAATAATTGCTTTGCTCTCAGTCTCCTGTTTCCCTGGCTATTACGTTCAAGAAACAGAGACCCAAATTGTTGCTATTTAACCAACGATAAATTAATCACTAGGTGTCACACACTGAGTAGACAGACTTTGTCTGTAGCTTGAGTTCCTTAGTTTGTGTGGTACTATTCTGGAAATGTGTTTTAAGCTCTTTTTTCACATTTTAATACTGATTGAAGTAATCCCTGAAACTTTTTCCCTCAAGACAATTCGTTTTTAGAAGTTAACCCTCTGGTTTGGGACTATTAATTAAGGGCCTTCAACAAAGGTGGTTCACATTTAATCAGTTAAAAGCTCACCTTTGGAGTGGATATGTGCAGAGCTGGTTTTCAGTCTTTCAAAGCTTTTGCTTTTTTCTGGCCAGGTTCTTGACTTCAGAAGCATAGTCCAGGTATGGATGTTGTAGTCTCAGTCCTCATTTCTGTAAGACTCTTGCTCAGACCTTGGCTATTTTTCTTTTTAGTATTACAGCAGGGTTCAAAAGTTTCAATTCTGCCACTTCCTATGCTCAGTCAGGAGCTAGGAAATGCACAATACAGCTGTATGCCTTGGGAGCCATAATCCCTTTTCATTCAATGGCCACTGAGCTGGAATGAAAAATTGCATTAAGCTTTACTGTTACTCCACTTAAAAGCTTTTATACCTTGTCAGAAGTTTGAGGCTTGCACTGCAGTCACTGACTTTTGCAGTAGACTACATTAGTGCCCATATGCAGCAAGCATTTACTGTTTACGTAGTTTTCAACGAGTATTTCCATAAGGTTGTATTTTGTTGTCCCCTCCAGACTGCTGCTCCCCAAGACATTTCCTTATCTGGGGTAATACTAAATTTTAATGGGAAAAGTCTAAAAAATGAAGCCATCTCCTTTTTCAGGTGTGCTATTCAGTTGAGTCTTAAAACAATGCAAGACCATGTTTCCAAGCATTGTGGTTAGATTTTATGAAATGAGGTCTCTTTGGGATACATTCTACATGAAGTGTTACCGTTTGCATTAATGAATATTGCAAAATTTTGTTTGACAGATTGGGTCTTTCCTCAAGTCTTTTAACAGTAAGAGTATAAATATTCCTAAGCACAGAAACAGGTGGTTATCCTCAGAGACAAGTCAAGGGAATCCAAAGTCCTTCAGAATAAAGAATGTGCCATTGTCAAAAATGCTCCTGACTGCCTGTATTTGCTTCTGTTGCGCGCTTCTCATACACGGCCTCAGTCTCGAGTCTGTTCTTGTTTCTTCTTTGAGTGCCTTGTTTCCCAGTCACTCCTAAAACCCTGAAGTTCAGTCATGAGCTTTGACTTCTGCTGTGTTGTCTGCAATACTGTAAGTTCTACATGCCAAATGTGGTCTTTTGGAGTAGAAGCTAGTGCTGTGTATGACTTAAGTAAAGTCAGCTGAGCCCTGGACTAGCTAAAGGGTTTGTCTAGATAAATGTTTGTCCTTATCCCTGTGAGGGTTAAGTATGTTGTATGTCCACCTTTAAAGGACAAATTAAACTTGGGGTTTTTTTCCCATTTATCCCTGACAATTGCAGAAATGCTTTCAGGTGGCTGCTCTCTAAGGAGGCTAGCTCTGAAGTTAGTTCTTGAAGCTGCCTGTGTATCAGGACTCTTAGAGCTACAGGAAGGTATCGTGTATGATTTGCTTACTATCTTCTTGTTTTTCCTCTGAGGAAAAATTTTTACCTTTTTTATTCTGAACAAGGTTTCAATCCCAGTGGAAGAAAGTATTTGTTAAATCTGAAAGGGCTGAAAAAGGGAGAGAAGAATTACAATGTGTTAGAAAACATGCAGCTAGGATAACTGCAAATGTATCATTCACTCTTACAACTTGGCATTATAATACATGGATGTGAATACTGTATTTTTCCCCATGTTTTGTAAGAAAAATGTATTAGTTTGTGGTAAAGTGAATAGTATTGAGGCTTCCTTCAGAGTTCTCAATTTGACACCTAAATTTTACATTGCTGTATATGTATATGATGGATTTTTCGAAGCATGAAGCTTAACTTTTTTGATAGACTCCACTAAATAAGAAGGCTTGTTTTGGTTTGTTTTTTTTTTCTAAATAAATAATCCCATGCTGTCATGCTAATGTTTTTTTAGAATCCTCAATTAGCAAGGGGACCTTAGTTACAGTGAAAGTTAGTAGTTGTTACCTTAATACTGTTTTTTATCTTTGGAGTAGGTATACTATAAATAACATACCAAGCATGTTCTTGCCATTATAGCATATAATTCCCAAGAAATTCTTCCTTTCTAAGATGTTTCTTTTAGTATCTTTTTTTTTTTTTTTTATTTATAAGCTGTTATGTCAACTTGAATAGGTTTTAGAAAGGATTATAAAATATATGATACATGTTGAACATTAGCTGTGCAACTTTAGGGACATAACTGTATTGTAATCTTTGAGTTGTGGTACATGTGAAAACGTGTTGTGGTTTCAGCCTAATATTTCACAGGCATTTCTTTAGCTCAAAAACCCCTACAGTGTGACAGAGTTGGGAGTTCTTACTCAGAAGAGGCAAAAATGAGGTACAGCTGAAATCTTGTCGTTCGGGTTTAATGCATGTTTGCAGTACTAAGAGGAGAATCTTTGGCTCCTGTTCTACTATTTCATATTCATGAACACTAAATTCACTCACATTTTATGTGTATAAACCTGTTGAAAGGCAAAACAAACCTGATGGAAAACCTTAAACTAAGAACAGTGTATTATCAGTGCTAAGAAAAAATATTTTCTTAGGTTTTATTTACTTAACTCATTCTACTACTAATTCCAAGATTTTCAAAAAACAATTTTATCCTCAGTTTATTAAAAAAAAAAAAAAGCTTTGGTACCAAATAAAAATACTATTATGTGATAGCTGTTTAACAGAGCCAGTTTTACCAGCTGAATATATTGCATCTAATTTATTGCCCTATTAGCTGAGAACAAAATTCTTCTGTATTTTTTTTCCTAGTCAATACAGAATACTTTTGAGAGCAATTTGAAATAAATGTATACAGCATTTAGGGTTAGATTTATATCTTAATTTATTCTTCTAAACATGACTTTGGTTTTTGTTTCTTTTTTTTTAAAAAAAAACCAACACTTTAATATGCATAATGTTCAGAGTTTAGTGCAAAAATGGAATGTCTTTTCCCTTCTCCCTGGTTTCTCTATACTTAAATTTAGCACAGTTGCACATATGCTCAATTTACTGTACACTGTTCTTCAAAAAAATAACAACAGTTTTGTTACAAAGTAGGTGTCATGAAGAATTAAATGGTCAAACTGTAATTTATCACGCCTTTTTCTGGTAGGATAAATCAACACCTACTAGTCCTCTGATTTATCAGCCCTTTCATTGCAGTGCTCATTTTTGTGAAGTGTTATGTAGTGATGTTATGTCAAAGGTAGACCTTGTTCTTATTGATCCTGTACCCTCAAAGTCAGCTTTACAGTCTGTTGCAGCAAACGTACCCCAATTACTGTGCTATGTTATGATACCAGTTTACCTTGCATAGGTGGTCGTATACTGTTTAATTTCTGAGATTAAGAACTACAGACTAAATGAGATTTTGTCCTGTAATTTTTCGTATCCTGTAGTTTAAACTAAAACTTTATTATGGGTGTTACTAAATTATGCTAAATATGAGAGGGTTTTGATGCATATGTTCTTTGTTCCTTTCTTTTTGTGTGTGTGTCTTCACGTGCTTAAATGTAGTTATATGGTAACATGCAAATACAATTTTTTTGAAGTATGCTTGGCTTAAAACCTGGCTAAATTCAATCCTTTAGTGATTCTTGACAGAGCTGGGAATTCTGGAAGAGGTTTTGATATCTGAATATGGGCTCTTGCATCCAAAAGTTTTCAAATAAGGTTTGAAACTGACTTGGCAAGTGCTTGCGAAGGATTTAATACACATGCATTTAGTACGTCATCTTGCTCTGCTACCTGCACCATAAAACTTGCGATATTTTTTTAGTAAAACTGATACTGAGCCTAAACCTGTTTTTTCAACTCATGTAACGCATTGTTGGTGCATTTGTAATGTATTAGAGGAGTACTCATTTTGTTGTTGATGTATGTGAATATGGAGCTAACTTATTCAGTGTTAATAAATGTTAATAAAATATTTTAGAATATTTTTTAATACAACTCTACTTTTTTTACCATGAAACACAGATTGAATTTTAAATAACTTCTGTTTTTATTAGAAACCTTGCACAGGTCTCAAAATCGGCACAAGCCACAGTAAATTAGTGCAACGTTATAAAATACTGCTTCAGCAAATTAAGGAGTTTTTGTTTAAGTAGACTTTTGGCCTTTCAAAATGGAATATGGTTCTCTTTCATATGTAATGTGCTTTTTTCATATGCATGGACGGCTTCAGGTTTTTTTAAAGATATGCTTTCAGCTCTGGATGACGTTTAGCCTTTGACCCAGCCACTTTCTTACAATAAACAGTTTGTTGATGAGAGCAGCTGCTGGGAAGATTGCTTCCAGACTGTTCTGTTGCAGCTGAGTAAGAAAAGCAAAAGCCAGGATGCACCTTACAGCATTGCTCTTCTGTCCTCCTTGTTCCTCCGCTCGGCTCTGGCTTGCGTTGAGGACAGTGCAGTGGGGCCTTGTGTAGCTGGCCTTGTCCTGCGAAGGCTGTTACATAGGCAGGGACTGTAAACGGTAGTACTTTATCAAAACTGAGAAATCAAAACAAATGTGTTCTACTTAGAGCAGTACGCATTCACTCATTCTTTTAATTGTTCCATCCTTCTAAGAATTTCTGATACTTTTTTTGCATATAGCAATAAAGAAAAAATGCGATTGCCTCATTTCCTGTATGTTTTGCATGACTGAATGATAGCATGTGCCTTCTAGCAACCTAATACCCAAGCATAACACTGTGCTAAAAACAACAGAGAGATACTGATATAAAAAACCTGACATGAAAACCATTTTTCTTTTTCATTGCTAGTTGATTTCTTTTTATCTTATTTTTAACCTTATTGACAGCATTCTTTTCTCTGCAGAAGGTAACATCTGATATATTTTTCATTAGTCGGTGAATTCTGACCTGGGCCCTGCAGCCTGTTTTTAGAATGGACTGCTGCACATTGGATAAATTAATCTTCTGCCTACATACAGTGCTTTTTAAAGCTAAATTTAATTTTGGATTCAAATTTAGGCACAGATTTATGAGCAGTTTCTGGACATGTAGACTGGGAATGGGTTGAAATCTAAGATGCTTCATGTTCAAAGAAATGTAACTGCAATGAAAAGGATAAGGATACCTTGCAACACTTTGTTAACAATCTTTCCCTTTTCTGGACTAGGTATTCCACTTATCAGTTGGCAAAGTGGACCCACTTATATATGTGGCTGTTCCTACTCCCCGTACTGCTGAGATGATGCACTGTGTGATTGTTTATGTAATGTAATACTTGTTTTTAAAAACACACTGAAGTGGAGACAAAAATAAAGAACTTGGTCTCTGGAATGAACTTTAAGAAATGATCGGCTTTTTCTGCCTCTCTTGAGAAAGTACATCGCAGACTAAAGTAACTACCCAAACCACTAGAGACTCCTAAAAATCCAGTTGGTTGTGAATTTAAAAAGTTACCAAACCCTGCCATCTTTTTAAATGCCCTTCCATATTTTCCACAATCAACTCATGTTTTGCACCATATCTGGGTTTAGGAAATACAAAAAGATTATTAATAAACTGAAACAGATTTCCTAGTTATGTAGTATCCTGAGAATGCAGAGCAAATATCAGCCAAGTAACTACAAAAGTTCATGAGAACATGAAATGAGAATGCACCTCGGTTGTACTACAATAAAATCTTTATGAAGTTCTTTGGGGGATGGGAAAAGGAGGGAGTGGAGAACTGGGGATTTCTCTCCTTTCTAAGATTTTTATACTATGAACTAAACCAGAGAATCAGGAAAATAATGGCCCTCTGCCTGCTGAATAAAGATAGATGGATGCACAGATTCTCCCCTGACTTAGCCTAGAGGAGTGACCTCAGTTACAATATGTCTTCCAATTAATAAAATATGCAAAACAAATGAAAATATTGTAAGCAATCTGAAGATAGATTAAAATCAGCCCGTGGGGCTGTGGAGGGAAACTATCTAGCTTTCTCAATTTTTATCTATTTCCTTGAACAAGGACTGAACTTTGAAATTAATTATAAGCAGTTAATATTAAGAGAAAAGTTTTATATATGCTTTCTGAAAAGGAATTCATTTGAGTACTTTACGTATTTCAAATCAGATTTTGAATGTGTTGTAAACAGCCTTTGTGTTTTACCGTTCTGTTTATCCTTTTTGTTTCAGTTGTTAGAAAATCTATCTTCAAGCTTACACTTACTTAAGTCTAAAAGAGCAACTATTCAGGGCTTCAGGCGTTGATGTGTAGTTTGGTAATGTTATTACATATTAGTGACATCTGAACAGTATTGAAATAATGGTTATGACTACCTAATGAAATCTCTTAATCTGATTGTCTGGTTAGAGACATTGGCTTTGACACACAAACACAAGTAATACATCTGCTATTTGCAGCTTTACTAAGTCCTGCTGAACTACTAGAAGGTGGCTACTACAACTTAATTGCCAGTATTGGTTTTCTTGGGAGGGAAGAGCAACCTTTCTCCCATCTTTGTGAGTGTTTCCATGGAAGACGTTACAGCAGGCCTAGTCTTCACTCTCTTCCAGTTCCTCTGTCAAGGCTGTGATCACCAAGAGATTATCTTCGTTCCTCACCCGATCTATCAAGTTTTGGGGTTTTTTTTCTCCTTTCTTCAGTCTTTTCCTAAAGAGAAAGACATTGTACCGGGTTTTCCCTCCCTTGTCAAAGAAAATAATACCTTTTCATGAATGGTTGTGGTACTAAACTTAGTATTTATAAATTGTTTTACAAAGCCTCAGTAAAAGGTAATATATACATGCTAGGGTTTGAAAGCAATAAAGGATAGCATATAGCTTCACTTTTTTCCTGCATCTTCTGTATATTTACAGTAAGGGGTTTTTTTGTGCCATTTAATATTTATTTATTTATTTTTAGCATTTTTCTATATTGACTGGGTATGAACATGATTTTAAAATGGGGCTATGGTTGTGTTATGAAACTGTCATCTGCTTCAGATCTCAAAGCATGGCATTATTACAGGATGTAAAAACACAGGCAGCATCAGAAAAGCATTTTGTGTGCCTCATTAGTCAGAAATGTCTGCCAAAACCTTGCCCTCTTGTGCTAATAGCTGACTTTTCCTGCTGCTGGCCTCCTAAGTCGCTAGTATTCGGGGCTGGAGTTGCCACTGTAGATGTGTTTTTTGCTGGCGCCAGCCTACTGCTTACTACGACGTTGGACTTCAGTTTATTTCTATTGGATTCAAGAGATGCTATGGAAGCTCTCCAGTGGCTAATTTAACACCTTTAAACTTCCAGCACTGTTGAGCAAAGCTGTGTAATACAAGGAGGATATATTTTTTGTGTATATGTATATGCGTGTGTGTATTTTTATATTCTGAAGTTCAAATCAGATTGCAAACGCCGTGCACTCTTCATTAAAATGTGTTGTTTTCCATCAGTGCTATTACAGAATTCTTATGAAATATATACATTTAAGAGCATAGCTGAACTGAATAATACTCATTTGAAAACAGCCAATTCAGAAAAAAAAGCAGGTTAGCCATGTTGAAGGTGTGATGTCTATAAATGTGGTTATGCTCCAAACGGGCTATTCATGTGTCCCTCTAAAAGACTGGTACTTTATGCCTATGTAATCTTCACTTGTTTTCAGTTGATAAGCATATATGTGTATGTGATTTAATCAGTACCTTAGCTGATAATATATGAATCAATACATCAACTGCAAACTTCATTTAGTACAGTGAGGCAAAATTAGAGGTAGTTCATTGGAAATGATTACATTTTATGCAAAGGAAGGAGAAAAATTGTTAAATCATATTCTAGCTGTGAATCCAGAAAGTGAATGCTTGGCCTCACTCATTCAACAAGCAACAGCTAAAATATAGTGTTATTTTATAGTCACAATATTGAGTCATCGGTTAGAACATCGGTAGTTAAAATTGTCTTATTTTTCCTCCCAAGAAAGGAGAGAGCTGACTGATGTATAACGTTTGTTTGTTTTGTGGCATTATATTTTTAGCTTTCATTTAGTTTCACCTCCATGTTTTTAATAGAAACCAAATGAATTTAGGCTGTAACTGAATTTTGTCTTAACAAAGAATTCCATTGATACAGAGTTTAACATCTATCATCACAGAGTTTGGTAGAAAAAAGTAGCTCCCAAATATGCCCAATGAGAGAGATATTTGCATATATCTGTGTGTGTATATGAACATATGTATAAAAATAAGAAAATACATCAAAATTATATATATATATAAATAGAAAGTAAGAATGAAGTCTTGGATTTGGGATTATTTTGAACCATTATAACTGAAAGTTTATGTACTTTGTGTGTGAGTCTTATTGGTTGCTAAGGCCCAGGTGCAAATAAAATCTCTGTCAGGAGCTGTAATTTTCTGTTATTTTATACTACAACAGAGAAGGGTCCATATGCAGCTGTTTTTTGTCTCTTATGTCTCCTTCTTTTCTCCTTTTTGTTCAATTTCAACCACTAAGTAAGCATTAGGAAAAAGTGAAACTAATGATTATGAAAATAAAAAGAATTTTAAACAGCAAAAGAAAACTTCTGTTACATAGCAGCTTCTTCACACACCTGGCCAAACTCTAAAAATCATAGAAAGCAGATGTTAAATCATAAAAAAATACAGCTTTTACTCTTCCTTCTTTACGTTACAATTACCATTTAAACTTTAGTTCAACAACTTGCAATGTCAGTCCTCCAATCCTTGATACAGTGACCCCTAATAAACCTTTCTACTGATCAGTGGAGGAACTGAGAGTATATGTAATAGCTTAACTCTCTATGAATTTTGTGAATCAAAATCCACAATATCTCCCTACCCACTCAAAACAACTTTTCATTTAGTGACACTTTCAGTCTGACAATCCAAATTCTGCTGGTTGATCTCCTTATCCCTGGGTACCGGATCAGTGAGGCTGTCACTGCTTTGAAATTGCATATTTCTCCATCCTTCTCTCCGGGATGAGTTAAGTTTTGCTTTGGAGTGCTGGGGGAGAATTTGTTAGTGAGAAGTGGTGGGTAGTTCCTGATGGTTTAGTGCTTTTCTGCTTTTGGTAATTGTTTTTTACAATGCATTGAAAATATATACTGCTTTTACCATTTAAAATATGGGTAGAAAATTTTTCTCGTTATTAATATTAAATTTGTGGTGGATTATTTTAACTGTGAAAAGCTGATTAGCTCTCTTGTCGCCAACTTGTTTGGTTGACATGTCAAATTTCATTCTTTAAGAAAGAAGGCAATAACTCTGCTTTAGAGAATGTACATATAAAATATGATTTGAAAAATGAACAGTTTTTTAGGAAATTAAATTTCACTTGACTTCAGTTCTCCTATCCAAAACTGATGCAGTAATGATGAGTAACAATTCCAGAATATATTTGTGCCACCCTAAAGCGAGTGTAGTAGTTATATTTACAAAGTATGTTACTGATGATATGCATAATACAGATTTTAGTATGATTGTATGTGTGAGTAGCTGCAGAAATTGTCGGTGCCTGAATATGTAACAGCAACAGCTTTTTTGATTGCATATGCATTTCAAGCTTGTACCTGCATGTTTTAGGATTTTGTTAAGGGTCAGGGTAAGCAGCGGCCAGGAGTTTGGGTATTCCCTTACCTTGTGTTGGGTGCCTTGCTTGACACACCTGATCTGGTCCCAGAGGTGTGGAAGGCTCAGACTGTTCCTGAACCAACACTTTTCATGTAAATGGCCACCAGAGGTTGCTGCAGAACGGCGGATGCAGCTGGGGATAGGTTTTGAATTAAAAGCTGAATCCTGAACTTAGCAACAAATCACACAGTTTGGGTTCTGACGTGATTATATTCCTTTCGAATGGAGTTGAAGCAGAGGTTAACCCTGACTTCTTGTATATGTGTGGTGGGTTAACCTTGGCTGGACGCCAGGTGCCTACCAAGCTGCTCTATCACTCCCCTCCTCAGCAGGATGGGGGCGAGGGGAGAAAATAAGATGGAAAAAAACCTCAAGATAAAGGCAATTTAATAAAGCAAAAGCAAAGGCCACGTGTGGAAGCAAAGGAAAACAAAAGATTTATTCTCTGCTTCCCGGCAGGAGGAGATGTCCAGCCACTTCCCGGGAAGTAGGACGTCAGTACACGTAGCGGTTGCTCAGGAAGACGAACGTCATAAATAACGAATGCCCCCCTCCTTCTTTCTCTTAGCTTTTATTGCTGAGCAGGCATCATATGGTATGGAATATCCCTTTGGTCACTTTGGTCAGCTCCCAAGATCTTGCCCACCCCCAGCCTGCTGGTGAGGGGGGAAATGTTGGAGAGATGGCTTTGATGCTGTGTGAGCAAGTAGCCGAAACACTGGTGTGTTATCAACACCTTTCTAGCTACCAATACAAAGCACAGCACTGTGGGGGCTGCTATGGGTAAAATTAACTCCATCTCAGCAAGAGCCAATATAATATGTTTATTTCATTATACAAAAATGTGCTTCTCTGTGTGCCGGTATGCATTGGTTCAGCATCTGTGTTTCTGTAACTTTGTGTGAAGGAGGTTCTTACAGTGAAAATTAATTTTTATAGCGTGTACTTGGACAGCACTTGAAACTTTACTTTGTTAAAAATGTAAAAACATTTTTTAGGAATTTGTAAAAATCAAATGCTGTTCTTGATTATGTATTACTCATGTTTATATTTTTGATCAGCTCAATAAACGTGTACATTATGGGAAAAATTAGCTTCATAATTATACACATGTAACAATTCTTAAATGGTTCAGTCTGTGTTAGAAACAAGCAAATTAAATCAAGAAGTAAACCTAAAACTTATGGGGGGAAAAAAATCACCTGAAAGAATATACTTGAGGATAAATGGTAGGAATTGTGTGGCATATTTGTAATAATGTAACATCACACATAAATATATGCTATTTGAGTCTTTTCAGAAAGTATGCTGTGGCAAAAGTACACCAGACTTTCTGACGCGTAGTATCGAGCACTTTTATTGTTTGTTTAGAATGTAATAATACTTTAAGCACCTTTGTTTTTTAACTTAATGTCTGTTTCTGTAAGTCTGTAAACCTGTCCTTATGTAAGTTAAAATTACGGTTTTGTGTCTAGGACTTGCATGCTCAATTATGCTAAGTGAATTTCTGTGTTTGGAAAGCAATAGGAAAATGCAATTTCTGATTAAGCAGTTTCCATATACTCCCTCACAAGAATGAAAGCTGTAATTTTTCTAAATGTCACTTACAGCTAATAAGTTAGTCTGTGTGTGTGTGTGTGTGTGTGTAAAACAAGTAGGATAGTGTGTAAAGAATTCAGCAGCAGTCTGTCAAAGCTATGGTTTTACAGTAAGTGAAGATACAAGTGCGTCGTGCAGATCAAGTCAAAGAAACTCATAAAAACCTTTAATGCCACATCATCATTTATGATGCACATGCAAAAAAAAAAATAGGAAGAAAATATTCAAAGCATGTTTTATCCAAGAAGTTAGATGGAAAGAGTTCAGACGGAGCTTTAGAAAACCAAGAAATGAGAAGTAATTTCTCTGTAACTAAAATTTAGCTACTGAGCCACTCTTAGATCGTCCTGGGGCTTAGAAGCTAGTGTCTGATTGCATATGGAAAGAGACTATTCCTTTCTTAGTGTTATACTCTACTGCCCATACTATAGGGCCGCAAACCGGTAAGTCTGCTAACATTCAGCATACAAAGAATGTCACACAAGAAGCAGTGTTGGTGTGAAACTTGTTAATGAGTAGTTGCTGAGGATGGAAAATCTACAGAAAGGTGTTAGGAACAGGACCACTTTTCTGATTCCTTCTTAAGATATAACAATGGGATTTGGAAAATTGGAGTAATGCCTTGGATAGATAACTATTTATAGGAAGTTTGCTCTTAATTGCAGTTTGTGGGTTTTAAAGAGTTGGGCTGGAGCTCAGGAACATCTTGTTCAAGGGCAAGAGAGCTTAGTCCTGTCTTCAGCACTCACATAGGAAACACTCGTATTCTGGTTCCCAGATATGGCAGTAATGGGAAGGAGAGGCATATATTTGGTTAGAAGTTTTTTATTTAAAAGTCAAATGTCTTCCTCTTAAAAATTTGAGGGCAAGAATCACTAGTACATTATTTTCAGTAGAACAGAATACACAATTTTTGTGGTATCATATATCATATAAAAGACCACTTTGTCTCTAGAAAGAGAGCTCTTCGAAATCTAAGCTACACACTTACCAAAAAAGAAGTCCCAGCATCTGTGTTCGTGGGCTGTTAACTTACCATTTCTGAAGACATGGCAAATGTTTCCTAACAAATCTCTCAGAACAGCATTAGGTATCTCCAGAAAGAGTTCTGTGAATGTGTAACAGTTGTTTCAGGGTGTCACCAGACAGGTAATAATCCCAGTAATTCATCTCCTCGTTTCATGTGCAAAAAAATGTATTTCTGAATAACCTAAAATAAAGGAGAGAAAAATCAAAGTTTTGGTGTGTAGATATATAAAATTTTATAAACATGTAAATGTATATTTCACATTTTAAATCTTTTGCACAGAAATGTGTAGTAGTTGTGCATTAGCTGGGACAAGGACGACAGAGCATACATATAACTGCATTTCATACACTGATGATAGAATTTTTTTAGTTGTGTGCATTCTTGACTTACATGTTTCTTTTTTAGCTAGCTAATTAACAGTCACTTTTGTCTATATTTAAGGTTATAGTAGCAAAGCTTCCGTTAGCTGAAGGCACGAGTCCTTTTAGCAGTTATTCCGCTGAGAAATCAGTAAATTTTTTTCTTAGCTGCTGCTTTATCCTTCAAATCGAGTCTTAGTGATGGACTAAACGGCTTCCAGCAGAGAAAGTTTGCATTTTGAAGAACCTGCATAATACAGATGAATGTGTGCACTCCATGCTTCGGTATCTAGGAGAACCACTACAAACCCTGTTATAGGGAAAGATTAAGCCGAATTAATCTGCAAAGGAGCATGGTCTCAAGTCTAGAAAGAGAGCACCAGGTAGTCAGGCCAGGCTGGACTAGAACAAGAAGCAGAAGTTGATCTTTGAAGAGGAAATTGAGTTAATTTTCCTATTTTGAAGTAGAAGATTATTGCTTGAATAAAAATGTTCTTGGAAGAATGTTTGTATGTCTTCACATATAGTGGTCTTTATTTCTATGCCTTATTTTATTTCCCTTGCCCACAGGAAGTCCATCTTGCTTTTCTGAAATGGCTTGAGGGAAATGTAGATGCTGAAGGATTAAGAGCATCCAGCAAAGTGTCTCTTAAATTTGTTTCATCCTGTGAATCAAAAATGGAGATAACTCCATCTTTCATGCAAGTCATCACTGAGATGGGAAGCTTCTCATCAGAACATTTCAGCCTGAAGACCTATCAACAGAATCTTCAAACAAAGAAGCTTGGAAAGATTCTTCTTTTTACTGAAGTTACCACAACAACAATGAATCTTCTAGATGGGTAAGACAGCGATCTAGACCATACCGAATAAGCTTTCTGATCTGGAATTCACAATTATAGTAACACACAATGTTCAGAAAGAAACTTTTTTCTCTTTGGTTTATTTGTTGCCTATGAGCTAGCCAAAGTAAAAAAAAAAAAAAAAAAAGCTGATTATCTTCTAGGTAGGACACAATATAGAGATCTTTGTGTTCATAGAATATTAATTGATAATGTATGAAATACCAAGCCATATAAAGGGTGGGAAAATCTGAGTGTGACAACTTTTAACTTGACAGTGGAGTTTAATCATTATTCCTCTTGTAAAGCATGAACATCACCATAGGAATGTTTAAGGTATTAAATATACATATTTAGGAGATTTATATGCATATTCTAGTACAAGTTATTTTCTAAGCTAGTTATTTGACAAAAGCGACGCCAAGTAGATTGTGGCCTTGATTTAAACATTACTGTTTTCTCTCATTCCTTTTACTGAATATTTCACTAAAATGCTCTTTAGTGGTTTGTTGGGGTTTTTTTAAACATCGATTAGGGTTATGCTAGGCATTCTTTCATCATCACGTAGATGACCCTTGTGAATGAGTTGTGGGATACCTTTGAGAAGGTAGTTCATTAGAGTTTTGAATGGGATTAAGCGATATGAAAATCACAGTTACTAAATCTTAAGTTGGAGTCTGTGTACAAAGACTATACTGTTATGTTTCGTGAAATAGTCTGACGGAAAAAACTGTCTTTGGGACGTTCTTGCTCTTCAGGATGGATTTTTCTATGTGTGTTTCTACCTGCAGCTATAACTTTTCTTGACAGCTACTTTTGAGTATCAGTGTTAAAATATCTGCAGAAATTGCAGATGAATTTTACTGTTGAAAATAACCTCAGGAATTTTGTTTTAGATTTTTTTCTTAATCAACATCATCAGTTATATCATCTTGAATGTTATTGTAGCTGATTAGTTAAGCAGCAATAATAGCTTTAGTTCTCAGCTAGAGAGCCTAAATTGTGAGACCGATATAAGTTACAGAATATGCCTTCTTGCAAGTAATAAAGGTGATTTGTTTTAGAATATAGGCATAGAAAATCTGTGAATGAGGATGCATTATAACAGTATTAAAGTAAATCAGTTTGTAGTCTTAGAGTTGACACTGTGATGGAATTTACAAATCATAATTTGTGCTAAAATATTGCAATTTAGAGACAGTTGGAATCAAATGCAAATTTCTTTTCATTCCGAAGTATTATTTGTGTGTGCATATGTACTCATGTGCACACACATTAAAAAAATGTTGCTATCTGATTTTGCCACTCGCCTTCCCCCAGACCTACATCCTTGTCCTGCAACTGATTTTGCAATGGCTTTTGGATGTAGACAGACATGCTGGTTCAATAACAGGCCACAAAGAAGAGAGTTATTTTATAGAATCATTTGTATCAGTTGCTTCTTAATTTTTAGTATTCACAGCGTGTTCAGCCCATTGGATTGAAAGCAGAAGTACTGTCAAGAAACCGACAAAGTGATAATTTAATAGGTCAAGACCTTTCTTCTCTGACAGTTGCATTGTGGTGGTGGGTCTCAGTAACATTATTCACACATCTCAGTAAGCTGAAGTATATAATTCAGAGTTTTGTGAATTTATTTAGATATCACAAGCTGAATGGAATCATGTCTGGCCAATTTATATATGATTATATTATCAAGAAAGGCAAGGGAGCCAAGAGAAGTGGTCTTGGTTTTTCAATGACAGTGGAACCTTTACTCTCTTATATTTAAAGTGCTGTACCAGCAGAGTGGTCAGCACTCAGGTTGCTTTTTTACATTAAGTAGCCCAAATGTAATGAAGTGTTTACGGATGTAGGTCTTCAAGATTTTCCCCGTCATGATGCAGCTCGAGTAGTCAGTTTTCGGGTAGGATGTAAACTAGAAGTCCTGGCTCTAAGTAGCTTATACCGGGAAGACGATCCTAGTCAGATCATAATTTGAAAAATTAAATTTATCTTACAGAAAGACCTTTGTTTTAATAAGTTAAAATCTTTAAGTATTATGGTTGATGTTATTAGGTTATTGTAAATACTTTGTTGTCATGGATAACAGCATAATGTAGTCCATGGGATTTGCAATTCAGCAAAGTACCTTGAGACTTCACAGATGATAACATTTCATAAATCACTAGAAGCTGATGGAAGTACCTACTAGGTAATTTTTATTGAAGAAAAAGGTTGTCAGGTTTTTAAGGTACTTCCAAATGAACCAATATGAATTTGTTAGGATATGCGTATGTCACTTTTTTCTAATTGCCAATTCTGAATGACAGGAAAACATATCTCAGGAAAAAAGAGTTTGTTTGCTTGAACAAAAAACAGGTACCTATCGATCATTTGTGATTCCCAGAAAAAAATTGCAATACCGTGTTTATGTAATCGTGTATCGCAATAAGCCCATTGCATGATAGACTGTCTTAGGTGTCTCAAATTTACAAATTTTGTGATGATTGAAAATATGATACAGACACCTCAGGAACTTAATTAGTGTGATTAGTAGTAAATTTAGTAAATTATTTAGTTAGTAAATTATAAATAAATTTAGCATTTAACTTCAGTAACTGTAGATTTTCTTATACCTTTCCCACCAACAGAATATCAAACTTTTGTCTCTCTTCCTTTCCACTTCCTCAAACTTTCATACCCCCCAAAAATTAAGACGTGGAAGGAGAAAGTGGGCTGGAACTAATTTAATGGCTGAGCGACCTCACAGTAGAGAAACAGCCGGAGCCTAATAGGGGCCTTTGTCTGCATTTCCACCCTGGCTGGTAACGTGCCAGTCAAAAGTCAAGCAAGAGAAACAGGTGGAAACTATTAGACCTGTCATAAAGTTTGAAAAATTGATTCTGGAGGTTAAGTGAATAGATTGAACTTGACAGTGTTGTCCTAAAGATTCTAAGGGAAAATTCTTTTTTTAATTTGGGATCCCTTGATTGTTCATTAACTCTCCAGATGGCAGGTCTTGGTGGTTTGCGTATTAACATATACACTGTATTATCACTGGCATACGTTTATGTGTCCTAAGGTAACAAACTAAGTGTGAATTCACCTGTAGGTATCTAAAATTAAATGGCATTAGTCCAATTGTAAAATAAAGATTTGTTTAAATGTCATAGAGTTTTAAATGATCAAGATTGCTTTTATGATTTAATGTTAAAAGCTTTATTTTAATCATTTGAGACTATTTTAAAAAGGATTTCCATTTTTATTTCTTAAACTAAAATTTAAAACCCTTACCAAAGATTAGAAGATTGATTTTTCTCTAAAAGGAAATTCTTTCTGTAAGTTTCATTTCAGAAACCTTGTCTTCAAGGATATTTATCCTAATGCCACCTGAACAGGTTAACCTTGCCAGAAGCAGCTCCACTCTCTCTGTCTCCTCTCCTCGGAGCATGCCTGGGATTGCATGATTTAAGATGAAACCGTTATTTTTGAGGATGCATCTGGTACAGTGATACAAGCGTTACATTGTAGAGATATACTTATTAGACTCACAAGACTTGAGATAAAGAAATAGTTCTAGCACACTCTAATTGACTGGAGTGGTTTCACAAGCATTTCGTTAAAGAATAAATTAATTAGATATACATTTCAGTTTTATTCTTTACTGGCACCTTATATCCTGTTTTGATGTTTAGATGATTAAGCCAGCATGTGATATATTCTATATGAAATGCCATCGTGGATCCCTTTGCCCCAATACTTAAGAAGCACAAAGTGCCATGTTAAGAAGAGTTTGGCACAAAAATGGTGAATTTTAGTGGAAATAAAATGTGGGACGAAGTTGCTTTCGTAATTGCTGAATAGGATATTTAAATAAAATGTCAGTTTAGAATTAACATTTCCAAACAGTTAAAAAGCTTTGAAAAACAAAGTACTTTACATTGTTGGTGCCCTTTTAGGGTTTTTTTTTATGCTTTTCTAGATTCATACTGTTGAATTTTTTAAAATCGTACTACAGCTCTTAATTTTGGAAAGTGGGCATTAGGACTCAGCTTATTTTAAAGCCTTTGTTTTAGTTGTATTCAAATATGCGTGCTGCTAATGCAGGTATGAGTTAGTGAAAAGTAAGAGCAGCGTATAGTTGAAGGAGATTGGAATGGCACTTCAGAGGCACAAGCAAACAAATTGAGATTGACAAACTGTATTTTGTACTTAATGATTTTTTTTTTCAAGTCTTTGTGATGTTTTATTCTATGTAAACAGTGGCCTCGTATTTAGTCATTCCATGCACCTCGGTGATCTCCCTTATCCCCTGTTTAAACCATATCTTTTTAAAAAACAAATTAAAATCAGATAAGTTGTGGGGAGTGGGTTGAAGTGTGGTTTGAAGATAGAAACTTGGCATTAACGTGGCTTTTGCAAAATATGCCATACAGTCACAGTGCTTGTTTTCATTCTATCATCAGGCGTACCTGTTTAAAGCCTCCCCTCTCAGATACTTGCCTCAGAATTCCTCTAGGACTGTAACTACAAGCCGGAATTATTATTCTTACAACTATTGGCTCAACTTGATTGACCATTTTCTTAAAAGCTATGAAAATTGTTTACTACTTTTAATATTATTTTAGCTAGCTGTGTCTCATAATCTAGGCTCAGGTGGCTGGAGGAAGCCGTTCTGCTGTAATAGTCAAAACCAACTGCAAGCTGTGTCACGGGCCTTGTGGTTTCCTCTCTTGAAGATGTATGGGTTGTTGGAGTGCAAAGTCTTCAAAGAGTAATCTTTGTCTTTTAGCATGGTGAGACTATCCTCGTACGTTAATAGTCTGCTATAAATAAATGTTTTATCACCAACATTAAGTTTGTAAAAATTAACCCCCTACACCCTTTTCCCTCAAGAATGCATGTTGGAGAGCTGGAAAATACCATGGTGGGCAGGAAGGATGCCTTTCTTTCAGGAAATAGGCATTGTTGTTGGATGTTTAAAAAATGTGTGCTGATAAATTGGTCAATTGCATTTAAGTGGTGTATGCATTTTATACATAATCTTTTCTACAGATACATAACCAAAAATATTTTATCAGTTTGGATAATGAGTACTTTGTGCAGAGAGCTCTCGCAATAGTTCATACTGCTTTTGAAAGCTTAGATCCCTTGGTTTTGTTTGTATGTCAAACTGTAGTGTGGGATAGGAATCCTTTGCTTGATGAATGTTTAGCCTAAAAACTGAAGTTAGATACTAGTGGCGATAGACTTGGTCTTCAAGGCATTTTATGCTTTTAATCTACATCCCTCTCATTTAACTTAGCCTTGATATAGTGCCATCTTCCTTTGTTCTTTACATCATTGGGGTTACTAGCTTTTAAACTTCCATTATTTTTATTTATAGGGTTGAAGGGCTTTTTATTCTCAAAAGAAGAAAGTTAGTGCATGGGAATAGCTGCTTCCGTGCTTGTTTTCCTCAAGGGTTTTTTTATATTCAATACTTTGTGCCTTCCTTTGGTGATAAAGATTAGCTCAAATAACAGAATATGTTTGTTTCCCTTAAATCAAATTAATTTCAACAGTAATTTTTGCTGATTTAGTTTTAAATGTATAAGATTTCATATTTTATTCTTCCATTCACTTATTGGTAGTGTTTTGCATCATCCAGTGTTAGAGAAAGCTGTCCTTCAGCCTGATAACAAAAGATCATGCAGGAATTTTTGTAATACAGCCAAGAGTCTGTTCCCTTCCTCGCCTGTAGAAAGGGAGGAATTCGGAAGTTTTTGGCACTGATTTGGTTCTGTGCCATTCCCAGACTCTTCTCTGCAATACCATTTTTCATTACATGCTTGCTGAAAGATTTCTGTATTAGGATTTGTCATCTCCTTTGCGTCAATTTTCCGTGCCTTTCTTTCCACCTGTTGTGAACAGTTCTTGAGGGCGCTAAACAATTAGGTCCCTATTTTCTTGTCACGCACCTTGTGTGTCTGATTTTTCATGGAACTGAAGGCAAAATATGTTCCTCTTTATTTTTTTGTTATGTAAAATTAGTAGATTTTCTTCCTGTTAATGAAGTGGGCCCCCCGCTTGCACGGTTTCTGTCAGTGCAGGGGGAGGTTTGGCATTCCCAAAGGGGATTGAGTCATAAAAAAAAGATACCCGTTTTGCAGAGCAATTAACCCACGTTGAACTCTTATAGTATATTGTATTACCCTGCTGCTGGAAGTTCCTGAACAATTCGCATTGTCGTATGAATACACATGTAGCCTTGGAGCACTCATCATTCCTTAAATATGAGAGAAAACCCCGTAAGACTGCACAGTTAAAACGAGAGCTAAAGAATGGAGATGGAAGGATTTCAATAACGTTTTACTGTTTTGTTTTACACAGTGCTGTTTTCATGCACACATTTTAAAACAGACTCTTCGTATTAAGATGAAAAAATTGAACACTAAAGTTACAAATCATCACTTTTTTTTTTTGAAGAGGTTTAACTTGAAAAAGTATATATGTAATAGAATACAATATATCATCATAATATATATAATATATGGTTATATATTTATAATATTAATTACAACATAGTACATGTATATTATTGCTATTCATTTGCTAATTCCATGATTGTCAATTCTGCCTTTGAATTTTAACTTTTATTTAGTAAAAAGACATATCGCTTAAGCTTAAACTACCCAGAAGTACTTATAGATTAATGTAGAAGTACTTACAGATTGATGTTTGCACTTCATTCAGAAAGAGATTTTCATGCTTTTTCAATCATTGTTTTGTAGCATATTGTTAAGTATAACAGTGTCAGTTCTGTAGTGTCAGTACGAACACGTATCAGGTAGGGGTATCCTTGTGTTCATCAAATAGCTTTCTGTGCACTGGGAAACCTGCCACCTTATTGCCACTGGTCCGAGCTCAGATCAGAATATAGCCTCTAATGAAGTCACGTGCTTATAGTAATAAGTTAAAAAACTCAAAGACAGGCGTAAGTCAGTGTAGGACATGACCCATTGATTTAAAAAGGGGAGGGTAAGGCATACTAAGACTAGATATGTTGATAATGTGGCCAGATGAAACAACCTCTCCGCCTCCCTAATTAACCTCGTTGAGTAGCTCGGGGCTTGGACAAGTCATGGATCTGCATGTCTCCCCCATACCTTTTTATTCTACTTGTTATAATCATCAGACTAGTGAAAGCATAAATTGAAGATGTTGCGTTCAAATAAAGCAGAATAGCAGTTAGGTATCTAAGTGACTTGATAATGTGTTTGATTAACGGGTTGCCCACATTATGTGTGGCTGAGGAAGCTCCAGTTTAGGAACCAGTAAAGAATCCACTTGGCTGGGCACTGCACGTTTGTTACACTTGACCTTTGAAGGAGATGTGCTGGAGATATTCAACACATGCAAGTTCCAAACAGACTCCCTACTTTTTCAGAAAATGGGAATTCTGGAGAAGTGGAGTCCAGTATGTGTTGCTTTGGCAACTCCTCTGGCAATTACACTTGCTTTAAGTGATGTGTAGGGCCCAACTCAGCCTTGGAATTACATCTACAGAGTAATTTTTGTCTGATCATTTTAGGAAGCTGATAGGAAGAATCACTGTTGTCAGCCATGGAGACAAACATGCTGTGTGCTAGGTTTTGACTTTACTTTTATTTGTAACTACAATAAAAATCTGAATGCTGAACTACAACTAAGTGCACTCACACAAAATATGAATTATTCTCTGGAGATGCCAGTTTCTCATTCTGACTACACAGTGATAAGAGCATAGTCAGATTTCTTAGAAACTCAAAGTTAGGTCATGGCTTTCAGTTTCCATTTTGCACATCTCCATCTCTTTGCCCTTGTTAGAAAAAAGAAGAAAAAGAGGTTGGATTTACAACAGTATGGGAGCTAAGGTAGGAGCCAAGAAACTTACTGCATGGCTGTTTAGGGAAGTTTAGACAGCACCTGTTCTAGTGGTGTTAAGAATAAATACACTGATTTTTGTTTGTTCTTATGCTGTCAGTCAGAAGATAGTGATTTAATTGCAGAATAATTCCCTAATTGTTTCCAGGGCCAAAAACTTTCAAAGCTTGTGTGATTTCTACCTTAAGCAGCAAACTAAGAAAATCCCACAGAATCTGAATCCTTTACCTAAATCCCACTGGCCTAATTTATTTTCACTTATACTCCTAGTTAAAATATTTTAAGAATCTGTTTGTATTCAAACGAAGGCTTGCATTTATCACACCTCATATCATTTAGTCTAAAATGTCATGGCCTGTAGAATGGTGTGTAAAAAAAGCGAGGTTCCCCCACTGCAGTTTTGTGATCCCCAGGATTACTATAAAATGCTGTACCTTGTGTTGCTTTCAAAAGAATTTACTGGCATTGTTCTCGTTGCTTAACTGTTAAACGTGGATGAACTTCCAAATGTTTTTTGTAAACTTGAACTGACACTATTTTTACTGATGATGTGATCTTACATAAAAAACCCAAAAGTATTTTAAAGGATTCTTTGCAAACACAAGGCTTTTATGGCAGATTACATTAAGCAGTTGCAGAATACAATTATAAACTATCCTATAGACATTTTCAATTTAATCTGTGTTTGAATGGATCATCAGTTTGTCCATTCACAGAGGAAGATGAAGAGGCATACTGAAGAGAAAACAAGAGGAGAAAAAAAAGTAGGGAGATGGAGGCTGAGACATAGGAAAGAGGAAGTAAAAATACAGCATTCAAGGGAAGCAAATCTTATCTGTATTTACTGAATATTTCTTAGCAAATACGTTAAGCTTAAGGTAAAATAAGTGGGATGTAAGAAGATTGCAGTATTAATTGGGGAAAAAGTCTACATGCTGTCAGAGTGCTTAGCAAACCACTTACTGATCAAAAGCCCAATACTCCCTTGTTCAAATGGCAAATTGTCTGCTGAAAGATAATTTACATAGTGTTTAGGTTTGGTTTCTTCTGAAGTCATAAAGGCTGGTAATAACTCCACTTAAGCATGTGGTGGTTCCATTTCTATTTTTTTTTTGGTTTGACAATGGGGGAGTATGAGGAAAGCAGAGTATTTTGTTGAGGCTAAATAACAATTTTGCTTACAGTCATAACTGAATCTGCAAATTATGATGCCTTGCTTTACTTGTTTATTTTTAGTCATTCTTTCAGTCTTTCCTGCTATCATCATAATTTTTGAATACCTAATCAGAATCCAACAAATTGCTTATATTTCATGCATTTAAAAATGTGGCTTAACAACATATTATGTCATACTTTTGGGATATTGTATAATTCATTAAATTGCATGTTCATAGAATCATAGAATTGTTAAGGTTGGAAAAGACCTTTAAGATTATCAAGTCCAACCATTAACCTATCACTGCCAAGTCCACCACTAAACCATGTCCCTAAGCACCACGTCTACACATCTTTTAAATATCTCCAGGGATGGAGACTCAACCACTTCCCTGGGCAGCCTGTTCCAGTGCCTGACTGCCCTTTCAGTGAAGAAGTTTTTCCTGATATCCAACCTAAACCTCCCCTGGCACAGCTTGAGGCTGTTTCCTCTCGTCCTATCGCTTGTTACTTGGGAGAAGAGACCGACCCCCACCTCGCTACAACCTCCTTTCAGGTAGTTGTAGAGAGCAATAAGGTCTCCCCTCAGCCTCCTCTTCTCCAGGCTAAACAACCCCAGCTCCCTCAGCCGCTCCCCATAAGCCTTGTGCTCTAGACCCTTCACCAGCTTCATGGCCCTTCTTTGGACACGCTCCAGCACCTCGATGTCCTTCTTGTAGTGAGGGGCCCAAAACTGAACACAGTACTCGAGGTGTGGCCTCATGAGTGCCGAGTACAGGGGCACTATCACCTCCCTGGTCCTGCTGGCCACACTATTCTTGATACAAGCCAGGATGCCATTGGCCTTCTTGGCCACCTGGGCACACTGCTGGCTCATGTTCAGGCGGCTGTCAACCAACACCCCCATGTCCTTTTCTGCCAGGCAGCTCTCCAGCCTCTCCTCCCCAAGCCTGTAGCGTTGCATGGGGTTGTTGTGACTGAAGTGCAGGACCCGGCACTGAGCCTTGTTGAATCTCATGCAATTGGCCTCAGCCCATCAATCCAGCCTGTCCAACTGTACTGTTACATGACAGTAGAAAAGCTTCAGAATTCATTCCACCTGACTGTAATGCTTTCCATCCATTAATTTACTATCTTTATTCAAATCCTTGGATAGGCAGTTAAAATTTAAAAATGGAATTTCATTCACCTGTTTCTGAGCCCCTAAAACTTATTGGTAGACTTAGATGGGCCATGGGCTTAGTGAAAGAGAACAACGTATATTTATACTGCTGCATCATCTTTCAGCTAAAATATTTCACCCATATAATCAGTTGCTTTGTTTAAACATAAGACTTGATTTTCTGATATGTGTAAAGGAGAAACTAATTTGGTCTTGCAAACTAGTTGCTACAGAACCAGCTTCCTTTTAAGGATGTGTATTGCACAATATGACTGTTGCCGTGAAACTGAGATTTATGAACACTGGAGGAATAACAGGCATATAATGCTTTAGTGGCTAAAAATAATATTTCACTCTTCACTGGAATAAACCAGGACTTGATGCGCTCAGAACAAATAGCTGTTTAATATACTGGTGTAAATGCGGGCGTCAGGGGTATCAAACAGGCTTACAAGCCGTTGTAGAACTGTTTATTACTGGCATTGGATATAACTCTCTGATGAAGTACTGATCTTGTACTAAAAACCATTTTCTTTCTTTGTTGAATATAGATGCTCATCCCAGCCCTAGGAGAAAGAAAAATTTTTCTATCTATTTTCTTAGGTTTTTATAACCTTTTTCCTCCAATAAGCTCTGTTTGTGCTACTGGCTTCTGAAACAGAAGTTTTGTTCAGATCATACATTTATGAAGTAATACAGAAGAATGCTTATATGATCTCAATATGCCATCTGTCAGGCTTCCCTGAAAGAAGAAAAGTGTTTAAAATACTGTCCACAGATGCAGAAAAAAAAGAATATTATTTTACAACTTTTAAGTTTCAAGACTGGAAATTAGATAAAAAGTTCTCACTCGCGTCTTGATTTATTAACAAAAGATAACATGTATACTTTATATGGAGTATGGTACCAGATGTGAGATATGAAAGAAATTGCTGGTGGCCACCTGCTTTAATGCACGTTTGAAATCTTGTGTGGTAGTTGATGTCATGTAGAATTCATGTGATAGCGTATAAGTTAGTAGACCATGTCAGGTTAGCAAGGATTGATGCTTGTGGAATGTTTAATATTTTCCATCACAATTTATCCATCCGTTTGAAAAAAGAAAAGTGTAATAATCACCCTCTGCCAAGGGTTTTTGAAAAGCAGCTGTGAGTGGCTTGGATATTTCTTGTGGTAGCCAGACACCACAGAATTTTTAATGGGAAGGTGTTGGAAAGTCAGTAGAGCGCTGTGACTTCAGCTTATTTGCCTGTCATTTTGTTTCCATCTTAGCATCAGCATTCTGCTACCATTCAGTTATTACATTTACACGGTTTTCTTTGGAACTAAGTGCAGATTCCTTCTTCTGGGGCGTGTTTTCTCAATCAGAATACTGACGACGTGCTGACAGAAAAAATAGATGGAAGATGCCCTTGCGCGCCACAGTATCAGCATGTTATAAGGCTCTCAGTAGGAAAGAATCTGTATCACAAGAGGCTTCTTGCTTTTCAGAAGTTATGGCAATTAAATATTCTTGACGTAGGTCGTTGACATGCCTATTGTATGGAAAGATTCAGCCTAGAAAACTACATTCGGGCATAGAATATCACCTTTGCAGTGTATTTAACTGACTATGCTAATCTCATCCCTAGGAATTGAAGTTTGATTAACTCAGATTTCCACAGAGCCATGTGCTGTAGCCACAGAGCTAGAAATTGATTACAGAATATATTGTCATAGGTATTTCACTGCATGCCATGTTCCTGAGGGGGTTTTTAAACCTTCTGACAAAACAAGATGAGGAATTATTTTGCTTAACAGCCAAACGTCACCTTCACAGCACCATAAATGGTATTATAAAATGGTCTTAATTTCGTCTAGTAATTTATCTAACCAGTTATAACTTTAGGTATACAAAACATATTAAAATCTTCTAGGCAAATTTATTCTATTTCTTAATCTCTGTTATAGACAAGGACTGCAAATTCATGCCTATCTTTTGGCGACAATAAAAAGAAGATTTCTGCTTATATTATGTTTATTTCTATTCCCAGTAGTTTCATCGCACATTTCCAGTATTTTGCTGTTATCAGTAATTTTTATTTCCTTATTTTTTAGTTTTTGGTTTGATTTCATGTTTGAGATGGATAAGATATAACGTACTGTTACTACAATTTAATTAATTAGTACCAATTATCAAAAGCAGAAATTGCAGAACTCATGTCTGTCTTATTTTTAAATTTAGTTTCATGTTAAAATAATTCTGATAGTTGCTGACTGATAAGTTAAAAAAAAATTAGGAGAAATCAATCTTATTTCAGTTAGGAACTCAGATATTGACCTGGTATATGCTGGAAAAAAAAACTTGTTTTGGTAAATGTATTCAATTTAGCTTTTCCTATACTTTGTTGTCTTAAAACTCTTCATTGGTCTGCTTTAAATCCTACAGTTCTGAACACGGTTTGGAACGAGTAAGTTGTAATGATTAAATACTTCAAAAAGAATGAGTGATATTCTAAATCTCCCCTTCCCTTTTTCTGTAAGTGTCAGCTGACTTGAAATGTGTAAATTATACATATTTCTGGTGTGTGTCATCAGGAATTTGCATGCTCCCTTCTGAACCTTCTCTATTATTTTTCATTTGTTTATTCTTCCTAAAACCAGTTAAGACATTTTTCACACTAGAGAATGGATTCAAACGTTGGATTGTTTTCACAGTATGACTAAACAGTAGTATCAAATATGAAATTCAGCACAATTCCACCCTCTCTTTAACTAACAACATAAATAGTTCAAAAAGGTAAAACCAAAAGGAAAGAACGAACTCTTAAAATTGAACTGTTGTCAGCTATGGGTTGCAGAAATAGCAAAGGTTTTTTTCCTAGTGTTTTATGCAGAAGTAGGAGTAGGCAAGAAGAAATAGACATAAATGTCTTTTGGGGATGTCTGCAAGAATAGGTGTAACACATTGTACACTTAATACTAATTGATGCTATTCTGCAAGACTCACCAGAAAATTCAGCCCAGAATTCTATGGAAACTAGCTAGTAAAGGCAACAGAGAAACTATTCTTTCTGAAGATTTTAGATACAAGACAGTCAGATTTTTGGGAGGAGGGTGGAAGGAAAAGGGAAGAATAAGTAAACTTGGAGTAAAATTGAAGATTTCTTCTTTGTGAAGTCCAGGTCGGTCAATAAACAGGTCCTGTTACATGTTGGCTATAACATAATTCGGTCTGGGAGAATGTCTGCTGGTCATCATTAGCTCCTTGCAGAAGGTACGTTACTATTCCAGACTTGTGGTTTTTATTTCAACATGGCATGGATATAGAAAGTATGGTAGGTGGTTTTGGGAGTGCAGATAATTGGTACATTAGGATTCTATCTGATAATCTGTTTTTCATCTAATGTACTATTTGGAGGTTTCAGCATTCAGTGGTCATCAGAACAGATAATATTTAGTCATTGACAAATTATATTTCACTAGTAACTGGGGAACAACTGGACAGAAACTGTAGCCCTTTACCTGTCAAGAAGGAATGAATATTCTCCAGTTGGCTGAAGCTGTTAACACAGGGTGTTCATGACAACAGAATTATATTGGTTTAGAGGGAAAATGGTAATTTGCTATGAGGCATTAGCTTAATAAACTGGTGTGCCAACAGAAGAGGTTAAGAAGGGTGAAAATGTTCTATTTTGATGTTTTGCCAAGTTAAGCAGTGAAATATTGTGAACATGAACCAAGTGAAATGGAATGCTTTCTACTTGGATTTGAAACCAAAAATCTGGGTGAGTGAGTGATAATTCATAAGTGGTAGACTGTAACAGTAGATAAGTAGATAAGTACCCTTCCTTCCCTGCTTCCTCTCCCACTGAGGAAAAATTGCTGAGCAAAAATCTGAAGTGCTGAGGTGTTTATTTTAACACTGGGAAACACTTATTACTTCAAATATTTGCCTGCTTGTATATCATATCTATTATACCAGATGTGCCACATACAAATTAGACATGGCTCATAAAGTGTGGTAACCCTAGATTTTTCAAGATTTTGGATGTAAATTTTCCTTTTATTTAACTGTTCTCTAACTGATGCCAGGGAGGCTTTCTAGTCATGGAGGGCTATAGCTTTTTAATTAAAATCCTCAGCAGAATTCTTCACGTACTTCAAACACACACTTTATTCAGTTCTTTAAAAAAAAATCTTTAGATGGTGTTAAAACAAGAAATGTAGAAATGGAGGTTGCATTTACTGGATCCAGAACCAGGTTCTCTTAATTACTTGGCTAGGTCTGCAGTTGCATTTACCTAGTACCTAGCAAAACCTTCTTGGAAATAGGGAAGTTTTTTTCCCAGTGACGGTAACTATACAAAGAAAGTCTAAGCTAAATTCAGATTACAAAGTACTAGATCAGAGATGAATAAAATATTAAAACTAACACCAGGAATCAAACTATGCTATAGTTTCTTTTTCACTTGTGCTGTGAAATCATTCAGATTAACATTGAGATAATTCAAGGGAACATTTTATGCATGTGTTTAGTGGGTGCTGGCATAGGAGACTTCACATATTAATTTGGCTGAAGAGAAAGTTGTTTGTTTGTTTTCACAACAGTGCTCCAGGCACCCTACTCTGGACTTCACAGAAGAGATGCCAGGCAGCTTTGCAGGCTAGCCTGATGGGACTGATCACCCATTCTAGCTGGCTGTGGAGCCATCTGGCAGTCACATCCAGTACAACGCTAGGTGATATGAATGCACTGCTCTTCAGTAAACTAGGGTGTTTTTTCCTGTATTTAACAGAATCATTAGACACCAAGTTCCAAAAAATCATGTTGTGAATGTCTTTACCAGCTTCAACCACGTAACTGTTAAAAAAGCTAAATTGTGAAGGTTATGTATTACGAACCGTCCTTTAATTTAAAAAAAAAAATCACAAACTTTGATTGTTTTGTTTTCATTCCATCATGTACTTCAGTATTTCTAAAGGTCTTTTTTTATTGTGTGATATTAATATCATCAAGGGAACGAGCTGTAAGGCAGAAGTATTTGCCTAGTCTGTGTTTTCAGTTTTATGTGTTCTAGTAAATCTGAGGTGCTTCGTTCTGGTTTTCAGGTTTCAAAATACATTAACCATCTCTCCATCTTATGCAGTGGCTCATATCCACCTCATTACAAGAAGGGTAGGAATATGATCCCTAGATGTGGTTTTTCCTAAGTAGGTGATTATTGGTGTGTTTGCCATTTGTGCGTAGATTTCTGCACTGGACCATATTACATAGTGTATTAGGTCTTCCTAGCATTAGTTACATTTACATGTAGGTTTTTTTCGGTGTGAACACATTCTGGAGGGTGGTTTTGAAACACTGATATTCGTGTTACTGGGATATGTGTGGTGTCTGCATTATTTGCCAGTAATCTGAGTTGGATTTGGTTTCAGAAAATGTGAGCTAGTTTTATGTCCACTCTGATTTTACCTACGTCTGTTTTAAAGCACCAGCTGTATGGCAGATGCTCACATTAAGGTTTTGTGTTTCAAGCAGAATCAAGAAATTCTCAGGATACCTTATTTGCTTCTACTACAGATTTTTCTCCTTCAGATTCAGCCAATCCATAATCATGAGTGTATAACGGTTTCAATCTTTTGTCAAAATCTACTGACTAGAACCTGTTTCCTTCCTTAAATTTCTCCTCTTCTCTGTACTGCTTCTCTTCTGCCAGACCATAATTGGTGAGTACAATCTATAGTGGAAAAGAAATTCTCTTCTGCTTGTTCATCTCTATCAACTCAAAAATTTGTCGCTACCTGCAAGAAATGATGATACGTTTATGTTTTGTTTTGCTCTTCACTATATCCATGTCCTTAGTTCTTTTGATCGTTCAGGAGTCCAGTTTACTGCTTGTCAGTCTTATGCAGCTTGTATAAGTAAACGACACAAGTGATCTGATCCTCTAACAACAGAGGTTCTTATCCTGTCCTTCTTGGAGAGCAGCTTCTTTTTTTCTTGACTGTGATCAATCTAGTCAGCTTTGCATTTTTTTTTGTTTGTTTCTGAAATGAGAATCCCCTTGCCTTGCCCCCCTCCCTTTTTTTTTGCCCCATCTAACTGCATATCATAATTTAAAGCCTTCTTTTTAAGGTGGTACAGCAGTTCTGCATGGAAGTGGATTCATAAATTAAGGCCAGAAATAGTACTGGCCATAAAGTACTTGGTATAATACTTATTCTGCAATATTCCTGCTGCTGCTTCAAGACTGACTTGCCTGTGTTTTTACTTGCATGTCAAATCACATAACTTTTTGTTGATGCTGTGTGTGGTTTTAAGGATACTTACAAAGTAGAACTTGGTACAGCAGTGGGGCTTAAATTTACCTGTCATATTTGTGCCATTTTCCAACTTTTTTTCTTTAAATCTACAGTTCTTTTCAGCAGGCTCTAAATATACAAGTTGAGACTACAGGCTCTAACTGAAAGTATAACTTGACCTTCCCTAGTGTGGGAATTTAGCAGTCCTGCTTGGGTTTTCTTGAATAATTTCTTCTTTCTTCTCCATGTGCTTCATAATTTTGCTTCCAGAACAAAAAGCACTAGCCCTTTAAATATATTTATTTTCATTTTGTAGTTATTATATTTTTAACAAATACACCTGGTAGTAGAGTTTTGGTTTAGAATGTACTCATGTACATCTGAGTACACGAAATGTATTTGCAGTTGTGTGCTTTAATAATATAAGCATCTGAAGGCTTCTGAAAGGAAGCAAGTATCTACTTCTAGTCTTTTATATGACAAAATTTAGTCTTATGAAGTGGTTTCGTGATGTTTTAAGGCATCTCTTTCATACATTTATATGAATAAGTTGATAAAAAGTTTGTGCTCTGATTTCTTTATGCTTAGGATTTGAGCAGGTTTAGTCCTGTTCTGGAAACTAGCTAGAATACTTTTCACGGGTCTTCCCTAACCCTTTTTAGCATGCAACTATTATGCTGTGAGTTTTCAGAGACAAATTACAACTTTCCAGTAAAGTTGGATTTTAACATATTTAAGAAAAATAAAATGTGATTTGTTCCTCATCCTTTAGTTCTCATAACTCCATGCATCTTTTGTTCACGACGTTTATGATTGATTGAAAAATTTTTGTGGGAGCTCTTTCTTGTTGTGTTGACAGAACATAATTCAGAGAATTACTAAAATAACATTTTATTTCAACACTTAGGAGGATTTGAATTGTTAGGTTTCACTTTCAAAATTAGCTAAAAAAAATAGCTAAAATAAAATTTGCTTCTCAGATTCTAAGTGATATCAGATGAGTTGTCTTCTCTATAGGAGATTTTATAGCTGTATGTGTATTATAGGATGTTGAATAAAAGTTGCAAAATAGCCCAAGTGTAAATGTTTGTGGAAAAAAAAGTAATTTCTTGCATAGTATCATATCACAGAGATGAAAAGGTAGAGAGCCAAAAGTATGCCCTTTGAATGTAATGGTCAGCAAGCATCTTTCTAAATTATATTTATGTTGTTATGCTGCATGTGTTGAATAGGAATGCTGTAAGTAACAGATGCAGTCCCTATGGAAACCAAAAGTTTATGTGAATGTGAAGGGAAGAGCTCTGCAGAGGATGGTGAAAAATGGGTTGTATTGAGTTTTTCTTAATAGGACACGGTATGATATGTACTTTCTAGACCTATAGTACTGTGGATTCTACAAAATAGCACAGCGAGGATGTAAAACAGGTGATTTTTGATTTGTAACATAGGAGATTTCTGATTAGTTGCACTTAAGTGACTACAAAAGGATAGCAGCACCATTGATATAAATGAAATATTTGTGTCATGCACAACAGAAGCATGAGGAAGAAGAAAGCCTTGGAAGCTCAGCTAGGAATACAAATTGCACCCTTTGACCCACTCCCCGCCTAATTGAAGTGGGGTTTCTGGTAACAGATTCTAATTTAATTCTGCAGTGGTGTCGCAGAAAACTGCCACTGCTGAAACTGTTTCTGCAGTCCTTCTGCATAGTCTTGCAAGCAATAAATGAAGCTTTTTCAAAGTATCCTATATGTGTCTTTGGTCATTCCAAGCATCTTTTTAAATGTAGAACATCAGTAGGTCTGGTTTCATCAGCTTTAAAATTCTGGTCAGAAATGATTCCCCAAACCCCTTGTGCATCAGGTCAAGCAAGACAACACCTTGGACATGCTACTGAGGGAAAGGATAACAGGTCTTCCAGGAAATTCTCTCGGCATTTTGAAATACTGCCTGAAATTTTTATATCTTGTCACAATATCCCCTGAAACGTGCTCAAATAGAAGTGATGCCTAGAATTAGGAATATAGTCAGCGGCTACTGTGCTTCTGGCAAGTGTAGCTTCCAGCTCCACTTGGATGCATCTCTACACATGCGAAACTGCTGTATAAAATAGATGTCTCTGGAGGCCCAAGTTTCAGAGACTATAGTTTGTAATCTGTTAAGGGTTGCCATTCGTTATGTTTGTATTACAGCTTCTGCCAAGTACTTATGACAGAATTATGGAAGTATGAAGTGCTTAAACAGAGACTTTGAGAAAGAATTCCTCCAAGGAAACAATATTTCCTTACTGTGGTTAGGTGACTGGATGAGTATAGACCACTATTTCATTTGCACTGCGTCGGGTAAGTGCTGGTTCATGTGGGTGGTTCATTGGTTTGTTTTGCTAGGGATGCAATATTTCCTTTTCAGGCACTGCAACTCCTGATAGGTAATTTAAAGGTTGATGTGTGATAGCTCTTGCTCGTTTACTGTGACGTGAACACTACATGTCCTTTTTAGGAATGAATGTCACAGATGAGGGCCACCATTTTGAAGTACTGCCCAGTGAAAAATTGCAGATTGCCAAAGAAACCACCTGTCTAGTTCTCTGGGAAAATGCAGCTAACTGAACAGACAAGTCTTTTAACCATCAGATACAACCAGCATGGCTTTTTGGTGGGTACGTACGTAGAACTGACATTGATGAAGTTATATATGAGAAGAGCTAATTCTGAGAAATTCAGCTGCCCTAAGATAGTAGAAGATCAGCCATTTGAAGAGGCATAATAAACAGCTAGCTGCACTCCCAATTCCGACCAGTGTAAATGGTTAAACCCCTGTTTTCATGATCTTAAATGAAGTGTGTTTCTCAGCAGAAGGTCGTCTTCTGTTTGGAAGATGTTGTGTCCACTTGCTGATTCTTTCCCAATGGAGACTCATGGGCTATAATTTCAATTCAGTTGTTTGAACAGCTAGTCTTTGCATGAGCTTCTGAAAGGGTCTGTATTCCTGCCTGGGAGTCCAGCTGATAAGCTACAGAGACTTTCACCTGCTTGATTTTAGTCAGCCTCAGCAAGAGTAAAATTTTCAGCTGATGAGGACTCAGTGATCTTGTTCTTAGATGAGTTTGTTAGGGAAACTTGAACTAGAACTTGAACAAACATCTAATTGAGGTGACACTGAAGGACTCTGTGCTCTATAGGGGACGTGAAAATAAGGGGCTGTATGTGTTGTGTATCTGGGGGAAAGCCTGATTATTTTTCCCTTTTCTCCAGCATTCACAAATGCATGTAATTGTTCAAGCCTTAGCTGCTGTTTGCATCTCTCATGTTTGTCTGTTGGTGCAAAGAATTGTATATGACAATAAAAATTTGCCTTACATTAGTTCCAGGTAACTCATAGTTGTGAAGTTTTATTCGAGAAGCTGCCACTCTTACAACCATGTAATAAGCAGAGGCCCAGAGCTGTCAAGATGATTTCTTTTACTGGGATTAGAGCCACGCTATTTTAAAATGGTAACAGTTTTACGATGATAAAAGTCAATAGCATTTTCATTAAATGTCTCAGTAAGCTGCATGAAACTTGGTAGCTGTGTAGGTGATAGTAGCAGATAACATAGCAATTTTAAAGTTCAGCCACTTTATTGCAAAAATTTGAAACAGAGCAAATCTGTATTCCTTTATGGTGGACCCTCTATTTTAAAATCTGTTGATTTAGTTTGTATTAAATGTGTCCTGATGCAAATGATGCCCTGATGGCGTTAGAGGAGAGAAGGGGAAAAAAGAAAAGAACTAGATATTTCAAACACATATATAACAATAGGGGAAGAGAGAATAAAAAGATTCTTGCTAAAGTCAAAATACCAACCTGAGGGAATGCTTTATCTGGCATAAAGTAGGTGTACAATGAAATCAGTCTGGATATGAAACTTTTATAGATTCTCTGAACTAGTTTCAAACCAGTATATGCAACATTATCATACCTGGTTGAGCCTGGATTCCTAACCTGAGTTACCTTGAGTATTGTGCTTTGCTGCCCTTCTTACCGTTTACAGATACTTGAGCTCACTAGCGAAAGCAAGTTTGGGAATCCCACATGAATCTCAATTGCTCTTAGCTTGCTGTGCACATGAAGTCTTGGAGTACTGACTGCATCAGCTGTAAGGATGTGACTTGATTCTAGGAAATTCATACGCCACAAAAGAAATCTAAAAGCTCTACCTAGCAATGATACTGACAGCCTGGTCAGTTATGCCAAGGATATCTTTCCTAATTATAAACAGATGCCTTCCTTTCTGTCTTGTCTTTAAGCGTAGTTTTCCTAAAGTGGAACCTAACAGTACATTAATTTTAACGTTAAATGTTCAGGTCAGCCTTTCTAATAACTGGGGGGAGGGAGAACCTGTGCGCTCCTGAAAAAACTTCTTTCTACTTGCAGATCGAGAGGAGAAGAGAATCCCACAGATTTCACTGGGTTTAGGTTCTGTTTTAACTTTGTAACTCACACTTAGGAATGTAGTTTCAAACATGCAGAAGATAATAGTGGAATAGCAAAATCCAAAATATGGAAGATTTTAACTTCAGAAAGTAGTTGTGTGTATGCAGTAGTGTATATACTACACTTGTTAAAACAAGAGGTTACATAAATATTTGAGTTTTTGAAGATCTATTGCGATCTTTTTTAAAACTAAATGTTTTATTAACCAAATTTGTGTATAATATCTTATTTCAGGAGTGATATTAGGTATCTAAATAGCAGAAATGTGGATTTGTCACATAAGTAGTCATGGTTCTCTCTTGCTTCTTGCTTGGTAAATCCAGCCTTGCCAGGAGACGAGGCCAGATTATTTTTGTGCTATAGAAATCGTTCCAAAACAAACCCTCTCTGTAGTTACATTATCCTTCAATGTAAGGAACATGTTTGGCTTACATATTGCTGACATCTGCCAAAAGTTTCTTTTCCAAGTGTTTAGGGTAATTTGCAGTGAGCTGGTGAACACTTAATGGTCTTCGTAGAACTTCATCTTTTATGTCCTCCTCAGCTAAAGCAAATCCTTTCATCATCAGTGTTACCTCTGTGCTGTTTTTTGCTAGTTAGATCCTTGCATTTCCCACACCAAGTTTCTTTGGGATTTCTGGGATTTGATTTGGAAGTGTATGCTTTTTTTTAATTAAGTGGTCCTGAATAATATCCAATGAATATAAGTGGTATAATGAAGGGACACATTTTTCATTTAACTCCTAGTAAAATGTAAGGATTTTACCTTCTTTGGCATCTCATTTAAGTTGCATAGGTGAAGTTGGATCAGTATTGAAATGGGAAATATAAAAAGTTGCTGCAAGGGGTAATGATAGCTTTTCTTCTCTTCTAAGTGTCTTTATGTGTATGTGCCCCTAGTTCTGTTCTCATTGGGAAATGTTATTCCTTTCCCTCTCTTCTGTCTCCTTCCTCACTTCCCCAGGCAAGAAAAATATCTTCATCAGTTCAGTAAAAGCAGGTTAGGCCACTAAAATTTGCACCGTGCATGCAAACCATTTTTTAAATGGTTTGAATGCTAAGGGAAAGGTTGGAGATGGGATAATTTATGTCACTAAACTTTTCCCTTTCTGGTATGAAGTGTACCTGGAGTCTCTGGAATTGCCACAATGGGGTTGTGGATTTCTAAAAACGAAGAATAATGTTAATTCTATTACCTACTCAGTCTCAAGGATATAATTAATGACATTCTGCTCAGCTAAGTATAACTTGAAGATTAAAAACACAGGAATCAAAAATCTTAGTTTACAGATTATCAGTGGTAATCTTCGGACTCCTCAGCCCTACAAAATTAAGCTACCCACTTCCTTTACAAGAAATAAAGAAATCCACAGTTCATTTAGACTCTTCTAAATGCTAGATGAAGGAAAAATGGCTTGGAAAAAAATTCGTAAGACATTGAAAATATCCTTTCTAGTAAGTCACAGAGAAGATGGATAGGGTGATAAGTTTTTAAAGCAGGCACTATTGGGCCAAGCTGAGTAAAGACAAGTCTTTATTGATGGGAATGTTTTCTGAAAGCTCTGATGTTTGCTTTCAGATTTAGCCGTTGTTTGGACAAGAAGGACTTATATTACTTTTTCAGGTCTATATGAGCACAGCTTCAAGGTTGCAGATATAAAGAACTTTTACAAATTTTACACTTTCATCTATATTAATTTATTTTTAATAATTTCAACTGTGTACTACTACTGATAGTAGAAGGTGCTGTTTAGTGTTTATTTCCTAAGCTGAGTTTGCTGTAAAATATGCAGCAAAGTACATAAAGTGGAATCTTCGCCTTTGGTGCAAGCCACAGAGTTGAGAAGCTTTCAAATGCAATTTTACTGTAGAATCATTAATTTTCCTGTAGTGAATTATAACAGGTAGTAAGAGAATTGTCTTTTTAAATTGCTTATAGAATTTTTTACAAAATAGTTAATTTTTCTTTTTAATAGATCAGCACTTGCCATCAAATTTATGATCTTTATTATGAGGATGCAGGCTGTGATTTTAATAGTGACTGACCTCTACATCATATCATTTTTCCTCCTGCTTTTCATAAATGTCTTCTTTGTGTTCAAATCTTTAAGGTTTGTGTATTACAAAGAGTTTTTCCCATGTATAACCAATATAGTTCCAGGTGGAAAACAGGTTCTTGGGAATGTAACTGAATTGGTTGAGGAAGCCTTTCAGCTGCAGGTTGCTGCTCACAATTGGGCCCTTTTCACAGAACATCCAACTTACAGATCCGGTTTAGTGCAAAGTCACATGGTTAGTTCAAGCTTTAACTCAAGGTAGCAAGTTCACTGGATGTCGTCTCAAAGAACCAATCTTAGAAACTCCCGTGCAAGTCAGTGTTCCTGAATTTTGGAGAACTAATTAACAGCTGCAATGGAAACCTTGTAGCTCCTTACCAATGTCTCTGGGACTGTGGCCAGGGGTTTATGTCTGGAGCAGTTCATCAGAAAACAGTGTTACTGGTTTGTGCCGGTTTGAGGAAGACTGATGAAGAGTATTTCCAATCACTAACATGTTTTAGACCTACTGAACATCTGTGTTCTTGCTCTGACGCTTAAAGGGGCTGCTGACTCCAGTTGTTAAGAATAATTTGCATATCGTAACTATGCGTTGTAATCAAAACTCATTTGTCTTTGGTCCAACAAATGAAGATTTCCTAGCAAGATTCATAATTGGTGTTTAAAAGTAAAATCAATCATTTCTATATAATTGCCCAATTTATAACCTTTCCTTTACCTCGTGCTTCACCTCATAGAACCATGGCAGTGTGCTGTAGGTAGAGAGGAAAAAGAGGAAGGAAAATGGGTTATTTGGTGAAGCATAGGGCATGCAATTGTTGTTTGTTGTTGTATGAAATCACAATCAAAATTGACACAAGTTGCTATTAAACTCTATTTCCTGTGTTAAAAAAAAGTCAGTATTAGCTAAAAAGAAACCTGCAGCAGTAGATTTGCACATAGACCTTAATGAGCCCAATTGACCTTCTGTGCTGTATTTACAATTGCCTTAAAATTGTAAGCAGATGTTTGAAAAACTTTTGTTAATAGGTCCCTAACATCTGTTTCACCAATGATATTGCCCACCAAAGCAGTTGTAATTAGTAGAGCACCTAGTGCATGCATCTTTTTCTTATTGGTGCAGATGATCATATTTCTCCCTCAGGTATTAAAGTAAAATCTTATTGGCACTTTTGTTTTAATAAATTCTACAACATATCTTTTGTAAAGAGCAAAGTTTTTCCACCAAATGCAGCGTAATGTAATAGTTTTTCCCTGTGAAGTCTTAAAAAATGCAGTACAGTACCAATACATCCACTAACACTAGACAAAATGCAGTGGATGGTGAAAAAACGGAATATGAAATATTGTGTGCAACTGAAACTTTTGATAGCATTTGTCCATTTGTGCTGCTCGTATGCATGATAGAATGTGTGTTTCAAGTGGAAAAAAGGAAAAATGAAAGAAAGAATATCTTAAACTCTGCCACAAAAAAAAGCCAGTGTCATTTGCCCATTAAAGTTCTTTTATATGACATAGTTTCCATTTATGTGAGAACACAAAAACCTGTCTGCTTGTTCAGTTTATATAGCACTCCTTTCAAAGAAATTGTTATGACAGTCTGCAAGGGTAAAGGTTCAGCTTTAACCTTGTGTTGGTTGCCAGCCTTCCTAGCTCTCACGGCTTCGTTTTTTTAAATAAACTACAATTTGAAAGTTATTCTTTAACTCCTACTTTATAAAATGTAATATGGAAAATGCAACTGGGGGAGAGCTGTGCAAAGCTGCCAATAAAGTTTCCACTCCAGTTGTTTCCATGTGGACCTCATTGGAGATAAGTCACTGACAGAGGAATAGCCCCTTTTCCAAAGAGAAGAATCTTTTTTGAAATGTTCTGCTAGCTCCCAAAGCAGCTACTAACCTTTACAAAGTACAGGAGCTTTCTACAACATCCCCCATGTCTTTTCAAACCTGTGAAATGAAGACTGCATTATGCATCAGTTGGAGTTTGTCTAAATAGAATGGATTTTCACCGCATCATTTGGACAATGCCGTAGGTACAGGCTGTATAGCGTTGTAAACTCTCCCTTCCTGAGAGTAAGGCAGGGAGGAATTTTAGGAAAGGGGATTCTTATGATGTGTCCCATCCCCTGATGGTGCTACAGTTGAATTGTGGAATATAACCTGAGGTGCAGGACTACATTATTGCAGAGAGGTGTCCAAGTGTCTTTTGCTAGCTTACCTGTATGTTAAATCAATGCTTAGATCAACATTATCAAACTTACCAAGGCACTAGTCTTATTCATATGGAAGCTATATTACTATGAAGTATTATTGTGACCATGTTTTTCTACAGTTATAAGCAGCAGCAAGATTAGTGCAGAGATACTTTTTAGACAGATAGAGTTAGAAAAAGATTTGGGGCTCACAGTCCTACAATACATGGTGATTTCTACCAGACATAGAAAGAGTCTGGGGTCTGTTGCCTTTTCCATCCAAGGAAATATCTAGGGCTGCCGTTAATGATAGTCCTTTACTTTTCAGCTTGTGTTATGGGCTTCTGGATTGAAAAAAAAAAAATTAACTTCTTACATCTTCCCTTCCCTGTAGTCCTTGTTCACATAACAAATTAAGACGAGAGTCCAAGAATGTGTTACTTATTTTCTGCTAGCAACACATTCTCAAGAATGTTCCAGTGTGTTGTTTTTTACAAAAGCTCATTTTCCACAAGAAAATTTTCTAAGTTCAGTTTCTGTAATGACTGTGTAGATGTACTGTTACTTTTTTAAAGAACTTGAATAATCTCTCAAGTCCCGTTTTCCTTCCAAGGACAAAATGTAAAACAGCTTATTTCCTATTCTTTATTAGGACCTGAAATCATGTGGATAGCAATGAAACAGGTTTTCTCTCAAGATGCCAAAAAGAAACATATTTGACTTATCGCAAGAGAGACATTTGTTCATTGCTTATATAGACAAATGTAAAAATAAAGAACATTGTTACGAAAACCAGCTGATACGCAGAGGCACTTTTGCAAACCACTTCTTTTTTTATGTGGTGAAGATCCTTTCATTGATGCTTACATTTATGAAATGGAGGAACTGCATGCTTACTACTGTAAGTCATTTCCAATGTCTCTCTAATTAATATATCTTTTCAAAATAAGCAGTAGAGTTAGTACTCTATAGGTAAATGATATGCACAGTTCAGCTTTTAAAACAATTTTTTCATTGTTTTATTGGAAAAAGCCTCTCTTTTTACTTGCTTGGTTTTGTCACCCTTCTCTTTTGAAGTAGGCTAATCTAAATTTAAACAAAATTGCCAAGTAAAAACATTCTTCTATCTAAAATAAGACTAGAAAGATCTCTACTGTGAAAACTCCAAAGATGTTTTGCCAAGTTTGAATTCAGTGTGGTGTTTACATAGTGCTTCTTAGCTTTTAGATGTAGTCTTTAAGACAGGAGGATGTATGGATGTGCCCAGGGGGTGTAGGAGGCTAAATCCTCAGTAAATTCAGACTTACTCGTAGGAATTATTGGGAAACTGTTTTGCAGCTGATATTTCGCATTCAAGTGTCCTTGGCACCTGTGACTTTGTAACAGAGCTCATTCTAAATTTCAGTCTTCTGCAAAGATCATCAGATTTTAAAACAATGAACAACACACAGAAATATTCTTTAGAATTCCACTAAGATTTATCAAATGTTTCCTTGTTTAGTTTGCACAAATGCCATCAATAAATGGAAGCTTGTACTGTGCTAATATCAAAGGAATATATTCATGGAGTAAATTCCTCTTTTCTTCTTCTTTTTTTTTTTTTTTTAAGGTAGTATAGTATCTGTGAATATTAAACTCATTTGACAGATACTATCAATAAGTGATCACACTCCATATATGTACCAGATTGTAATTCAAAAATTGCACATTTTTTCTTGATGTGAATAAATACATAAAATCCTTTGATTTGATATCCTTTAGCTCAAACATTCATCCATTCAACTTTTCCTCCATTAAACCTGAATGAGAATCAGATTTTTTATATTTAAGCTTTATTTTTTATATTACGGATAAGTCATCTGAAATGATTTGTGCTCTTGGACAGCTTATTGTACAGCCTGAAGAAACAGTGAGAACATTTTCTGTGAACATCATGCAGGCCACTAAAGATTCCACCAGGGCCACTATATTTTTTTTCCCTACCTCTAGTTTCTGTGGATACTGAAGATGCATGTAACACGGTTCTTATTTTAAGGAAAAAACGTTGGATGCAGGTTTGAGAGTTCTAAAATTATTTAGTGTGTAAAAAGTGTAGAACTGTTTTATTGTTCAAAAATAGAGTTTTTGCCAGAAAAATAACAGAAACAGGAAGCCGCCAAATTAGAAGTAATGTAGGACAGTCTGATGGATTTTTTTAGACAAGACCGTGTACGAGTTTCCTTTACAGTACCAGTGTTATTGATGATATATATTTCCAGTACCAAGTCTCCATACTCAACTCCCTGTAAGTGGGTATGACGTAAAACAGTGGAAACTGCTGGGGAGCTGGGCATTGCAACCATGTTGGCCTTCACTTATCTGTCAAATTTTCGTCTAATAAATGATAGAGACATTTATTCACATACATGTATTGTGCAGCCACCATAATCATGTTTTACAGTTTTACAATTGAATCAGTGGTCCTGTCTGTTTATCTTAAAGTAATGGCAGTGTTCAGCCTACAATTAATAAGTGCTAAATCCATTCCGACTGTAGCTTTCGAGTACAGATTGTACTGTGCCAACTATTCTGCGCTTTCTGACATGAGCTGCTTTAGTGATGTACATATTATTAAACCACTTCATTTTGGTATAAAGCTAGTTTTCCCTTTCTCCGTTTATGTTTTGCTGCCTTTCCTCTTTTCTGTCATTTCAGCGCTTGCTTAGGTAATGTGTGATGTTGCTGCAGTTCCTGGGAAGGCCTGATAGTCGTGGGTCAGTTCTTTCTTTGTGCTTCTAAAGGGCAAAAAATTACACACATAGCCAATCTTCAACTATATTTGTACAATTCATGACTTCACTTGAAGTAAACAGCCAAAAAAAACCCCAAAACAAAACAAAAAAAACCCCAGAATAAGGTTAGGACAGCTTTAAAGCTATTCCTATTCTTATTTGTCTGATAGGCAAAATGTTGAGCACCGGACACAGTTTTATTCTGAGGTACTGAAGTTGAAAAAATATTGCGAGGCTTCTTATAAAATCAGAGGTGTTGGTAACACTGTAGTACATCCTAGTGAGAGCATGAATATACCAATGCATTTACATGTTCTTATAGCCAAATGGGCTGCATAACAAAAAAACTATAAGCTACTTGGAGAAAATGTGTATTCATTCTTCACAAACTTTTTTTTGTTATGAAACTTTTTAAGATGAAGGTGGGCTCAAGTCCCATTGCAATCAACTTTCCTTTATGCATTTACAAATACATCAGGTCAGGTGGCATGAAGTAATAACCTGAACTTTTTTTTTCCTCCAAAGTCAAACATACAAGGTGAGATATTTTCAAAAGCTGGGAGATGGTGAAGTGTATCAAGAAGCAGTGTGTATGTATTATGGCTAAAGATAGCTTTTGGTTTTTTTGGGAGATAACCTGACTTTTTTTTTCCAATTTATATGCTGCTTTTCTTAAAAAAAACAAAACAAAACAAAACCAACAAAAAAAACCACAAAGGAAATGCTGTAGAGGGAATAACCAGCAATTTTGAGTGTACAGAGTAGAAAGGCTGACTGAATGTATAGAATTTCATGGTTTCATGTGGGCTGTATGGAAAACAGTAGCATTCATTATATAGTTTGACAAAATGTTCATGATTGCAGTTGACTTGCCAATTTCTCTAAAATTACACTTCTGTGAGAAAACAGCTCTTTCAATGTGTAAAAATTACCATTCATTTCTTTAGTTTTGACCTCTGTTGATCTTACTAATTCTTAGTTATTCTCATATGTTCTAGTTTTGCTGGGAGGAAAAATGGGACTTTAAAATATCTTATATTCTGTCAGAGATTTGGGGAGATTGTTTCAGAGAGTTACAGCAGCACCCATTAGCTAAGGTAAGATTCAATTCTAGCTTCTATTACAAATCTTTGAGAAAACTTTAAAACTCAGTTACTTGAATTCCATTTAAAATTGAATGTGCCAGCCATGAGGCTTTTTTGTACATCTTTAAAAATTAACCCAAAATTTGCCTAAACATTTAAAAAAATGAATATAAGAAAATTCAGTAAACAGACTGCTGTATTCATGCTTAGTTGTTATAATAATATAGCAATTCTAAAAATCATAATGTGAAAATGATATTCTCTAAGGGACTAAAGCAAGATGCAGTTGTTTCTACATTTTTAAGGATACCTGAGCTTTTTCATATTTAACATCTTGTAGTTGACAGGCTATTTAGGAAGATATTGTAAACTGTGGTGCATACAGCTAAAAACTCTGAAGTGGTCAGAAGAATTCTGCATAAAATTCAGTTTGCCTCCACTCACTCATTTTGTGAGCAAGTGGAGTCTTGATTTGAAAGAGCTGTGCCCTGGGAAAGCAGTGAGTGCCGTCTGTGTTACCTGTTTAGATCAGGAATGAGCTTTTGAAAGAAATGCGATTATCCTCCCTTACTGCACTTTGGTTCATGTTCCAGTGTTCTCATAGTGTGAACTGGATTCCTCTCAGGTTAAACGTAACCAGAAGATGTGCTCCAGAAGCGCACCTAGTGTGTTTCAACCAGTCATTGGCACTCAGTCCCTGGAAGCAGGCTGGAGTTACTGCAAAATCCATCCCCCCCCAACCCTTTTACAGTGCGGACATTGCGTCCTCCTCACCAGCTGTTCTGCAGATCTGCTCGCAATCTGTTGCACTACTTGCTATTTACACGTAACCAGCGTTACCTACAATGATAGAGAGACCACGTAGTTTTGAGAGAAGTGCAGTGTTACCAGACTGGCTGATACACTTCAGAGGTCCATTCCTCTGGGGCTGGACTACAGCAAAACCTACTGGTGTCCTACAGATATGGTTGACTAAGTGTCTTCCCTTACTACAGGTGGCTGCTGGAATAGGCCTAGTTTTTACAGACTTCATCTGTCTTTTAAAGGGCCTGTGAATTGAGTTAAAGCTGGATGAATAAATATTTAGCAGTCTGAATATGGAATTTATTTATGTCAGTTTGTGTTAAGTTTTGATATTATAACTGGTTCCTTTCCATGAAGTGTACGATAAAGGATCTTTTTCCCATGTATTCATGTTTTTCACTGTGTATGAAGATCTCAAATGTCATGACAGGTTTTTTTCTGGATTTTGATAGCGTGAGATCTGTTGTATCTCAAGGCCTGTCAGTTCCATTATTTAGGGGTTTGTAGCAATGACTGCATAGAAAAATCAAGTGGTGTTTTCTCCTAGCTGGGGTTAAGAGGAAAACAAAAGAATTGGAAAAAATTCTGCATTTCCGTGTGAAGTGCATTGAGTTGTCCTATATTTCCTTACATTAGTACCCATCATTTATCTGTCTTCACCAAGGCTATTATTTCATAAGTTTTGAAGTGCAACCATTTCAACTTGACCCATCACAAAACTTAGAACTGCAGATAAAAATGGAAGTTTGTATGCCTTTTAACTTCTCAGTAAAATGTTGTTATCTACAACTAGGAAAAAGTTCACTTCATTCTTTATTAAATCTTCTTATTTCTTTTTTTTTCCTCTTTTAAATTAAATACCATATCTCACTACCTGTCATTTTCATGCTTCAATTATTGTCAATTAGCAGCGCTTACCTACTCAGTTTAAAGTCTCACATTCAATACTAAGGTTTGGCCTAAACAGTTTTGTACTATTTAAACCCGTCAGTCAGAGGTATGATTTATTTTTTTAACCAATGTAGTTGTATTGATACCACTCCTGGAATAAATATAGTTATATAAGTATGAGGATATATTTCCACCAATTTTTCTTATTTCCCTTTCCTGTCTAGCAGTATAGTTGTAAAGCAGTACAACTTTGTACATGAGCAAGGTCTTAGAAAAATAACAGAAGTAGTTATAGCCCTGTTATGTATTTCTTGTTTCACTTGCCATGCTCACTGTGTGTCAGTCCCATTTCTGTAGTACTGAGAGGACATTTCTTGATTTGTATATTGTCAACACTGTGCCGGTGAAGTTCCGGTATCTGTAGGAATACATTCTTGAATGAGAAAATTTTGTTTTTCCATTCCTGTCTAAACACAGATATGATAGTTTTGATTTTTTTTTAGTAAGAGCAGGATTTTCATCATCTTTTATTTGTAAATTATGCTTATAGAATACTTTAGTAAACAGGATTTACTCAATTAATCAAATTTACAGATTAGCTTATTGATCACAACTATTTCATGCTGGAGATCAATGCTAATGTACTTCAAATCTTTAATTGTTAATCCATTTTTGAATTAACATTGATGTTTGTTGGTATAATCCCTGCTCATTTGATTTTTTGGGGGTGCAGAAAAATACTTTCTTATCCATTAAGGCATTTATGGGAAGAAAAGGACAAAAAGCAAACAATTCATTTTCTGCATATAATTGAAAATGTTGCTCTTAGCTAAAGAATTAATGTTTGACATAATAGTTGTTAGATGTATATTAGGATGTCATGTATTGCATTTTATACAGCGAGATATACAAGGTAAGGGAAAGGTAATAAAACATTTAATGTTTAGGACTGGGAATTTATTCTCATTTTAATCAAGGAGATTGGTATTGTCCTGATTACTGTAAGCCATTGCTGCAATTTTATAATGTTCTAATGTGAATTGCTAACTATGTCTGGATGGTATTTAATGTAATACAGGACAAAATGATTGGGTGTTTTATATCCCTACTTGTGCACTGTCCTGCTCTTATCCACTGGGACAGTGGATAAGAAACAATGCTGACACACAGGATAAACAGCAGGCTCAATGGTAACTTACAGCACCTCTTACAGTCTTACCGTTTTTCTACTCCAGAATGATGCTGGAAGGTGGTGGGAGAAAGATGGAAACATCCATCCAGCTTAGATCAGCCTGACCTGCTGGATCAAGTAGGCAGGCAGCAAATCCTCAGCACAGCAAAACATACGGTAGCAACACAGAAAAGGAGAGAGAGGGTAAGTTAGAAAGGCTTTTAAGCTGCCTTGCCCACATAAGCTAGAAATAGATTGTGCAGGAGCTTCAAACAGGCTCCTGCTTTATCTGACAATTGATCTGGTGACACTATCTCATACTACCAGTAATTTTTCTGAGGGTGGGAAAATGAACTTTCAGGGGATCAAAAGTTAGACCAGCATCACCACTAAATCCTCAGCAGCAGCACATGCTATTAGATCCACAGTCTATTTTAGTATCTCTTTTTTTTTTTTTAATAAATAAACTTTCTTAGCAATCATTCATATATAAACTTTAAATCTGAAACTCTAAAAGGGAATTATTTAGATGGTAGAGTCAAGCACTTAGGTTAATAGATCCCACATATGCCATTTATTGCATACTTCTGTTTATTGCTTAAGGCATTAATTCCCTTAAGTGAGACACAGTATTTTATAGAATTAAATAAAATAATATAAATTGTTTCTTTACCGACTTTTAATGTGTTAAACAGAAAATCTCTCTAGCAGATGAACATTAAATACACAGAAAAGCCCGCTATCGCCGTTGGTATTGTTATTGCTAAAAACTTAACCATAAGTTAAGTTAGCTAACAGAGAGCAAGCATCATAGTAAAGGCAAGGTAGTTCTCTTACATTTTCACATGATTTAGCGGGTGAATTGAATGCCTGTTGAGTCAAGGAAACAAACAGCATCCTTTGTCAGCATGCTAACTTGAGGTATGCACATGCTGGCTTTTCATAGGCAAGGGGAAGCCTTCATGGAGCCCTGGTTCACTTGTGGACTCCTCTCTTGGCATATGCAGTGCTATATGGACGGAGGGTTTGCCCAGCTCTGTTTTGTCCTTCGATCTATTGTAGTCTTCAGCATATAACAAAGAGCAGTGAGTCTGCGTGTGCAGCTTTGACAGAAGGACTGTGAGGTGCATGCAGAGCACGCTTTAGCTGCTGCAGCCTCTGCAGATACAGATTCATTGTCATCCCCTTGGAAGAACTGGCTATTTTACAGGATTGGGTGCTAAACCAAACAGATTTTTGCTCTGTTTTAAGAGCTGGAGTTGTAGGGTGGATTTAAGTCAGTGAAAGTGTCAGGCTTTTGATGAATTGGATACATTTTGCTAGGTAAATCAGCTTGTTGGTACATAATTATTAAAAAGCAGCATGGCCAAGCAGTAAAAATCTGATACCATTTTAATATGGTTTATGCTATCGCGTGGAAAAAAGTCTTTTATGGTTGTTTTTTGAAGTGGATAAGAATTGAATGTGCTAAACACATGGTCAGAACAGTCTCTCTAAAACAGCTTAATTCTGGTGATCAGGAGCAGATTCTCACTGAAGTGTCTGCTGTTTTTTTAATGACATACTTGTCAACGTGTAACCTTAGAATATAGACACCATGGTAACAGTTTTAACACAGTCTCTTTAAAGAGCATAATTGTGTGGAGCACAAATAGAAACATCTTGACTCTTGTAGTCTTTTAATCCACTTAGAGAAATGCTGTTCAATCCATCAAGCAGCATTTTCTGGATCTTGTTGAACATCTGTCTGTCTTGAAATGACTTGGAATAAAAGTCTAAGCAGGTCTTCCCATGCTGTATTTGCTGTAGACCTTAAAATGAACATTTAGACAACATTAGTATTTTGATACTAGATTTGAGCTGAAGAACACTACACACACAGAATTATTTAATTCACTTGGCTATATTATAATAAAAACATGCTTGTAACTGTTCCCATACACTGAAATGCTTAAACGTGTGCGTTCTTTTAGGTGTGTGAGTGGCTCAGATGCTTGGTATCTTGTAAAATTCATACACTTAGGGGCATGAATGCACTTAGGTGCATTCTAACCCACCTACGCTGTGTTAGTCATGGTGGCTATTAACTGTCTGGGCAGGTTTTGGTCAGCAGAGGCAGTAGGATAACTTTTTTCTGACACAGTGTGAATGCACAAATGGCGCTGTGTGTTGGCAGCTGCATATTGCTGGATGTTTTGCATAGAACCTGTCTTTCTATTAAATATCGGAGTACCATAGCCGTGTGGGTATCTTTGGGAAGAAGCAGTCCGTTGCTCTGCTTAGGGCCATCTGAGGGATAAGCACCAAGGTTCCTGCCTTTGGGAGATTTTCAGGGCTGGCTATGAAAGAGCCCTGCAGGACGGCATTCAGAGTCTGGACTGGTTATACTGCCCTTTGGAGAGCTTTCAGGTTTACATGTGAACAGGCTCTGGTATGTAGCTATCAAAATGCAACAGAAATCAGTAACATTTCTGCTAGGCATGGCATATACACAGTGCCTTGATATGGTCTCATCTGATATCTTTTGTAATTGTGAGCACGCTTTTACCAAATGCAGTTCAATAACTTGCCCTTTCTAGGATGTGATGACCCTCTTCTTTACGGTGATAGTGGTAGTTTATTTCCTATAACTGGCTTATCTTCATAACCTGATAATAATTGATATTCTGGTATGGGAAAGTAAGTGCAAAATGGCAGGCAATGCAAAAAGATGTCTTGAAAATTATGATATCACCATTGTCTACATACATTTTAAAATATAAATTTCCCTGAAATATTAGAAATGTGAAAAAAAAAGAAATTATGTTGGATTTCTATATCTATATCTTTTTGTTTGACAATAGCATTACCTGAAAAACATTTGCTATAAAAGATCAGTGTCTTTCTGTATATACATGACTTTTTCCATGGTGGATTATTGTGGGTGGTATCTTTTAGACCCACTATATATTGTTGGTCAGTGTAGTCTTTACTTACACAATAGCAGCATAACCTTTTCATTCCTAATGGAATTTAATTTCACTCCCTAATTTAACAGTTAGGACATAAAAATATATTGTCAGTTTAGCAACTGGAAGCACTGTCAGATTTCCAGCAGCAGGAACATTCCCTTCAAAATCTGAATTTCAGTCCGGTTGTACAAAATCCCTGACTTCTCTGCAGCACAACCTTACTCTATAACTACAGGAACCTTTTCATGTATTGTGTGCGTCTTTTAGGTTATGAGAAAATAAGGCATTTCCCATGAGCTGCCTTTCCAAGGACATGGCGTAGTTTTGGTGTAAGATCAGACTTAACACAAATGCACAATGTAACTCTCATCTTATTAAAATGTATGATTCAAAATACTGTCCCCCTTCCTACTTCTTTGCATCTACCTTAAAAAAATCAAGTTCAGAATAAAAGGTATAGTTTCTGTTCCTTTCTCTTTACTTCAAACTAGAGAATAAAAGGCTCCTAATCTTCAGTTGTGATCTTCTCACTTAAGCTTTGTTTTGTACTAGGAGTTGTATTGTGCAGCTTCAGTGCTTGTCCTGAAGAAAACTATGACGTCTTTTCTTTGTGCAGGTTTTCTCACAATATTCTTTCACAGATATATTTACATCTCATAAAGTGTTAGTTTCCAGCTCTGTATCTTTTATGGAAACAAATTGATATAAAAGGTTTTGCAGAGCCAAATTCTTAACCAACTTCCCTTTTTAGGAGTATTTTAAGGAAGACCAATGCATGTTTGCTGTTCTGTACAAATTAGTTATATTTATTGCTTCCATCTGCTTTTGATCAATAATACCTTTTTGTTCTTCTGACAAAATATTAAGGATGGAATCTGGAAATTCTGGAAAACTGAGAAACATTAAGTTTCTGCATAAATATTTATAAACCTACATGAACATAAATACTGCCACAAAAATACCTATGGCACAAAAAGTGGTGAGTTGAAGTGGAACTACAGTATATTGTTTAGCTTGCCTTCACTAAATTGTCGTTATGGTTCTGTAATAGAATTGTTAAACATTACCAGCATTGTGTCACTTTTATAACTTTTTTAAGTTCAGTTGCTCTGAATAATAGGAGAAAGCCATTACCTTATTTTCTGGATGGAAGTGTGTGTTAAGAGCTATTCAGCTATAGGATTTTCAGTGAAAAGTCAGTTCTTAGTTTTTAATTGCAACACTGAGTACTAAATTAACTTTTAATTTAGTTTTCACTTTTTACTTAATTGTTCTTAATGGCCTTTTTTGTAACTGTTTCTCATGATTCAGTTATTTCTGTGAGCAGAGACTTTATCCCATTAAGCTTAGGTGAACTTATGCCAGTTCATTGTATTGTGGAAACTATGTGTTTGGTTCATTTCCTGTGATTTTAGAAGGTGAAACATTTTAATGTCAACATTGCAATCTTTCACTAGCCCTTCAGTTCCGTTTTTGAAAGACTAAATGGACATCGTTTTTGTTGAGGGGAAAAAATGCGTTATTTTTTTTATCTTTAAGTAGGTCAGTTTGTGGTAGTCAGAAATAGCGGAAAATATTAGTTTGGATTTTCCATCTTCTCTTAAAGTATCTTCAAGATGGTGCTTGTGTGCTGATTGCAGGATTATATCACAAAAGCAGACCCAACCGAAAGTTAGTTGTGTGACGGCTTAGCAAAATGTGGTGGTACAAATCCCTTTCCCCTGCTTAGAGTGAGAATTGCTCGCTGCTGAATTGCTCGCTTGTCTTGCATGATATAATCTTAGTTTGTTTACGTGTAGATGTCGGCAAGGCATTTTAATGAATAGTGTTGACTAAAAAACAGCTAGATGAAGTATGATCTCAAACAGTCATAAAATTCCTTTTGCCAGAGTCTTTTGGCCTAAAAAACTGAATTCCATTCCTTTTCTGAATTGAAGGCATCCAGTAGATAGACATGCCATAACTCTTGATCGGTTGTGCTAGCAAATTCACAGCACATTTTAATCACCATACTAGACAGTGTATATGTATGATGAGAGGATGACAAATGAGTTTGTGGAAATGACAGTCAGTTTTATTGGTTTTTCTTCATATATCCTGTATCAGATTTTATCAGGTTACAAATGAAAGGGGACCTTTCTTACCGTAAGATTTATTCTGGGATCTGATAATCAAGAAATATTCTGTCAAATATAGTTCACTATTATTGATAAGTTTTATGAGATGTGTAGTCTTTAATTATGAGCGATGGGCATGTATTTCACTTTCTAAACTTTGAGAAGTAGAAAATAATAGAAAATATAAGTTTTTAATGCAGTTTTCTAAAATGTTTTGTGCATAGTGTGCTTTTTGTCAAGATACCTGCTTAATCTAGTTTTGGTGACACTATCACACACTTCTGAACCTGCTTCTATTATATTTTATATGCTGAAAACGCCAAATGATTGTAGGTACACAGAAGGCAAAGGGTTTGCTTTTTGGTTCTCCCAATCACACTTCAACCTCAGGACAGCAATAGTAAACAAGTTTGTATTGCCTTTTGGTATCCTCTTCATGTGGAAATGGATGATTTTGTTTCATAAAGATTAACATCATCTGTATTCAGATAATATGGTTCTACTACCCTCTCATAATATACTAAGAAAATTTACCTTATAATATGAACTACGTGTATTTTTTCTTGGTCCCCATATTCTTTTATTCTCTGTCTTTACTGATGAATAAGGATTCTCGTTTTTACGTTTCAGACTTTTGATGTGGCTGCTCACAGAGCAGAAGGTCTCCAGATGATATTTAGCCTGTTCAGAGGTTTCCTTGCTTTATCGCTCGTGGATGCTTAAATTGCTGACTTAGATACAATATTCAGTTAAAAATCCTGAAAATTGTCTAATTGTATCATGGCATACAGACTGAACATGCATTTGACGATGTTACTGGCGTTTGTAAAACTCAGCATTTGTGTATTAGAAGTGCCACATTCTCAGGTAGTAACATGATAATCTACTTTTATTTCTTTCTGAAGTACAAGCAAGCATACCTAAACATAGTTGCATATGCTGTATCACTGTAACAGATACTAAGTAAGTTTTGTACATAAATATTTGCTTAAAGGAGGCTTGACTCCTCTTTTGTAGTGGATTTGAAATGTCATGGAAACTGTGACAATTTCTGTTTACAGTGGTAGCATTAATATAAGTTTATTTTTATTTATTTGAATTTTTAACAGTTTTTAAGAAATTATGCTGTTTGCAGGTGCATCAGAAAAGATGCATTGAATGTTTTCTATCCGACATATTGTAACAAAAGTCGGTTCTTTAAGACCTTGCACTTTTAATGAACCATCTTATTGTCAACTCTCAGAATCTACTAGTATGCCTTTTGGTGACGTTGTTGAGAATTTTAATGCATTTTAGTTCTCATTCGGCACGGCCTATGTGCTCCTCACGGGAGGGTCTTTAGAAATAGGATTAACTTCTAGAGGAATGCATTAGCCATGCCACAGAAGTAGGCAAAGCTCTAACTAGCCTGATAGATTGCTCCACGCTTCAAATCCTTCTAACTACCCCCTCCTCCTTTTTATTGACAGCTTCTCATTGAGCGGCTAGAAGCATTAGTGTATTTAGGAGTTAGATGTTTTGTATGATCCCAGGCTGATCTCATATTCGCTTTCTGAAATTAATTCGACACTGCTTTACATGTTAATCCGCAAAGGATTGATTTTGGGAAGGTCAGAGCAGTGCAGCCTCAGAAAATGGAAGAAAAGCTCCACTTAAAACAGCTCATTTCAGTTCCCAGAAATAAGTATAGATGCCTTTTCATTGTGACACTTAGCCAGCTGTAGGAGACTTGGTCATCTTACAGAATACATCAAATAGTGGTGTTTGATGGGATCTGCAAGGAAGTTGAGCTAATTAAATTTAGCTTCATTAACCAATTGCAGTTTGCAAATGGCACAACTATACTTTGAAAACCAGCAGTATAACAAAACATTCCTGTCTTTTTTTAACCATCAACATAACTGCCTAGTAAGAGCAATCAGGAACGCAGCTTAACATAATTTGATGTCTTGCATTTATTTTTTCTCTTATTTGACCGCATATTTATAGAATTTTCAGAGCTGCTAAAACTGGAAATAAATACACATAGAAAAAACCCTTCGTTGTGGCATATGATGGTGTTGGACCATTGTGGATAAACAGTATGTTTTATTTGGAGCTATGCAAAAGAGCAGGGGACTTGAATGGTGAAGTATTGTAGAAAGAGCAGGATAAGGACATCTAATAAAAGAAAGTATTACAAATATTGAGAAAGCGTAACTGAGTTGCAGCTGCAACTTGCTGAAATAATTCTTTTCATTTGAAAGCAAATGTCTCTGATGGGGTGGTAATAGCTTTTGGTATTTAACAACATATAGTATGTTTCTATGAATTCAAAAAGTCAAGCACAAAAGCAGATTGTTCTTTACTGTGTGAATTAGCTTAAAAATAAATACTGTCTATTTTATATTAAAATGCAAGAGAAGTTTTAATTATAATTCACTTTTGACTTGTAGATTCATTAAATCATCACAATTAAAAATACCAGGAAATTAAACATTTTACAGTTTGTATTTTCACCTTTTCCACTTTACCTTTCATGAGTGCAGTGTACATATAACTATTTTACAAGAAAAAAATTTGGATTCACATTTGGTTTGCAAGAGTTCAAACTGTTTCAGGTAAAATTTGTCCCCAATAGCCTATAAATATCTAAATTTGACTGCATTGCTCCCTGAAAGAGTAGTGAAGTCTTTTATGGAGTTCAGATGTGCTCCATTTTTGCTTTCTCTTTTTTTTTTCTTTTTTTTTTTTTCCCCTGTTATTTCTGTTTTTCTGAATTGAGCTTCATCCACATAAATCTTTTTCTTAAGGTCAGAGATGATGAAAGGTCCTTGTGCCCCTCCCTACCAAAGATGCCAAATCAGTTCAGCCATTGTGAATATTATTGTACAATGATACACACACCATGGATCAAATTTGGCACTGAATCTGTGGACCTTTTCTGGCTTCAGTATAAGCTGATGCTTTATTTTTCTTTCATGATCTATGGGCTGTACCAGTGCTTCCTTTATCCAAGAAAGGCCTGTTATTTGATGGTTTTCTTTCAGAAAACTTTCCTTACGCAGAACCTTATGATTCCAAGTTACATGTACATATAATTTGAACGTAGGTGTTCAGCCTGTTAGGAATGATTGTAGTGTCCATATTCACCTGATAATGTTTGGTCTGAAAGTGTCAGCTGCTGAAGCCAATAATGGCTTAATATAAAGAGAAAAAATAAATTCAGATTTAAAATCATTTCAGATCATCATTTTTTGTGATTTTTATGGCCTAATTTATTGGCTAGTTTTCTGAGTCATTAGTCACAGAAAGCTCATGGATGACTGGGGAGCATGTAGAATAACGAAGATCCTGCTGTAGCTCATGTATTGATAAAATAGGTAAGGCCAAACCTCAGGTGAAGCCTTTGTCTTTACACTTCTGTAGCATAGGACACTAATCTGGAAAATGGTATTTATCATTGAGAATTATTTTTACAGTTTAGCATTTCACAGAATAAAAAGTCCACAATTAATACATAACTTGCTTTGCAAAGGTTGACAACTGTGGGTCTGAGTACAGATGGAGTGGGTGTTAGCTGTAAAACACCAAGGTTGGTCACTGGAGTCTGTTGACCGCTGTGTCCATGCCAAAATGGCACAAAATGTTAATGATAAATTTAGGAGTATAATTCAGATATGACAAAGCTCTCATTGTTTATAAATACTATTCTGTGAAAAGACATTCTAAATCAGCATTTGTAAAAAAAAAAAAAAAAAAAAAGAAAGTGGAATTGTCAGCCCAAAACATCTAGCTTTTTTCAGTGTGATTTGAGAATAACAAGTTTTGCATCAAAACTATAGCAGACAAGGTCTTGCAATGTTAAACAGGATACTTGTGTCAATATATAAAAGGTATAGTGCTGAAAGACGGTCATGGTGTTATCTCTTGCTTGGTTTTTAGTATTGCTCCAAACTGTGTTCTTTCTAGATAGAAGTGCTAGCAAAATCCATGCTGTGATACTTCCAAAAATATGAATGAAACCTCAAGCAGCAAATAATACATTCAGGGACACTAATGGAAATGATTTATTAAGACCTGATTTTAAGAATTTTTGAATTAAGAATATGTCTGTATGAAAATGAAGGAAGAAAGAACAGAGTAAATAAATTTTCTTGTTTTTCATGACTTGCATATTATTATTTATCATTTACAGGTTATTCTCCACAAATACATATAGGTATACCATCAGCTTAAGGTCATATTTCTTTGTTAAAAGAACAAATGGGCTACAAAACTTGTTTTGCCTGAGAATATTGTAGTAGTTTTCTTATGCAACACTTTTTTATTAAAGTCCTCTGCTATTGCAAACAAAGTCCTTCACTTTGATAGTGTGAGAGATCACAACGCGAAATTGGGCAATCTAATGTTGTTATCTAACCTTTAGAAAATACAATTAGGTAAATATTAATATGACAGCAATTAATTTTGCTATCAATTTATTTCAGTAGCAGACTCTAGCAGAAGGCTAGCAGTGCAGATTAGAAAACTTTCAAATGCCTTTTTTACCTGGAGTATTCCATTTGAGTGCAAAAATAAAAAATCCTCGTCTGCGAGGAGATTAGCCTGTACTGAGATTAGCCTGTACTGTGATCACCTGCAAGGGCACCAGCTGTTGATAGGTGTCCTCTCTAAGGTAGAGTCACTTCCTCTGTCTGCAGAATAAAGCCGTTTAGTTTTTCTGTGTGACTTTTAACTGGTTTTAAGAATTGTGTGTCACATCTCCCAGCTAAATGTTTTGAGAGACTTTAGGAGAGTGACTTAAAAGACTGTCAGCATGTGAAAGAAACCAGCTTCAAACAAGAGATGAAAGATACGTAATGAGCAATGCGTGCATATAAAGTATACCTTTTCCGATGACAGAGTATGTAAAGATGTAAAAGTCTTAAATGCAAATAAAATGGCTGCACAGATGATGAGTTCATATAAAAGATATCCATTGAGGGTTGTTTTATGGAAAGGTATTGCCTTTGGCTCAGGAAGCCTCAGAGCTGCAAATTGTTAAAAGCAGGGAGACTATCCTGGAAAGGTTTGGCTTTCTGCTTGCTCTGGTCCGTTATTCTGCCCTGGCCGTGCTTTGGGTCCTTGTTGTGGTTGGGATGCTAACCTAGCTGAAGCTTTGCTCTGACACAGCATTGTCTTTCTTACGTTACTGACCAGGTATTATGGCCAGGTTTGAAAGAATTATTCTACAGCTTGTAGCACAGTTTGGCATAGCTCTTGGTGGATGTTTACATGAAAGTTGAAGATGAAACGCTGCCTCAAGGAGGTCTTTCTGATGTGGGAAGGAGTTAAAGTTTTCCTTCCAGAAGAAACAGACCTTTAATCAGTCAGACCAGAACCTGATCCTTTAACCACAGTGTTGCCACTATGCAACAAGATTTACTATGAAAATTTTCCCTCAGAGTTTCTTTCATTTTTTTTCCCAATAGATTATTCAAGAAAAAAATCTCCCTGAATTTTAGAGATTATTTTGAAACTATATATGCAGTTATCCACATTAAATTTGCCAACTTGCTATTAAGAGCCATTGGTTTTGCATTTGTTTTGTAGGCTGTCCATTCTGATAGATATTCATTGATGAACTAACTGAGGCTGTAATTATTACTTTATATAGTGTTTTGACTGTATAAAGTAGTATATGTGCTGAGTACGGTACAATGCTCTAACATATGGCATTATATGGAGTGCCATAGTTTTATCTGGAATACTTTTTGGAATAAGAGGTATTTTTCAATCCCTTCCTCGAGCCCTGGGCTGTACTTTCGATGTCTGCCACTCTAGCTGGATTCTGAATTTTTCCTTTCACAATTCCTTGCCCCTTATATTTGTTCAGAAATCTTGTTTTAAGTCTGTTCTTTCTTTTAACAGTTCCAGGTTGTGGAATATACCTTCTTTTAGCCTGGAGGCAGCTGTTTCACATCGCAAAAAGAATTACTGGTTGTATGGGGAGACTTGAATCGCCTTCTTCCCAAAACTAACAGATGGCTTAAAGATACCTTTAATTGAGACTATGTTGCCTTTGAGCACTTACCAATTGGTGATTTTGGAAAAAGGGCTTGTTTGAGGAAATCTGAAGCCCACTACAACACATAATTATGCTCCTAACTGAAGGCCTGAGACTCGGTATGCAGCTTTCCCTTCCCCCTTTGCCCTCATCCAGAAAAGGTAGAGAGATCGTTTGACAGAACAGGAGTCATAACGAATAGGAAACATTTCCTAAAGCTGTGGTGGAAAAGTGGAAAGGGTATGAATGGAAGTTACTTGTTAAAAGGTGATTTATATGCAATCTTAAACTACAGTTACTCAGGACTTTAATAATAATTACTATCCATCCTATAAGCTAAAGAGGTTTATTGAGAAACTATAAGCTAAAGAGGTTTATTGAGAAACTAAGGCAAAAATCTTCCACGCCATCTTCTATTGCTGCCCTCAAACATTGTCCATTAGAGTTTAGTTTGGGATATGAATGTGAGAGAGAGCACTTACTTAATCTAGTGGAAAACCTTGTACTGAAAGATGGCCATCATAGGCTGCTTCCATTCTTAGTGCTGTATTTCACAGTTGAAAATGGTCAATGAAAACATACGGTGCTTTCTGATGAATCCTTTTGGATTCGACTGATTCAAAGGTACTTGCTCTTTGCCCTCCAGCCCTCCTCCTGTGGCTCCACAGTGCTTGGTTCCACATATAAGAAAAATGTTGAAGCAGCTGGAAGGAGACTGTTGAAACTATGCAATTAGAAAAAGAGAGTCAGTTCTCTCCTATTTTTTACCAACAGATACGAAAAAAAATTATGTTGGTACTAGCTCTGTATGTTCACTGATACTCAGATTAGGAAAAAGTAGCTGTAGGGGGACTTATTTGCTATTTGGACTTTTAGGTCATATTTTTCCAACTAACCTACGGACCTGTCATGGCTGGTGTTTTGATTTTTAAACTGAAGTATATATTTGCAGGATTTCAGAAGCTGAGGCACCTTAAAAAGTACACACATACCACCACAGTGTGAGGTTTGCAGTAACATCTTACACCACTAAAATATCGTGATTGATCTGAATGCTCTCCGAGTATGCTGACCACTGAGGCATCCTTAATCTTTGTTTAGGTTGAATGTTAGGCTGCTTTTTTCAAGTAGAAATCATTTCAGAAGGAAAAAAGCAAGTAATAATTAAGGAAGGATGTATATTACAAACTTTTCAGTCACACAAAACACGTGCAGTTTACATCTCATGTATATGTGTCAAAGTATTTGTTTCTGTTGGTATTTTTCATCCCAGTGAAACACATGGAAAGATGTCTTTCCTTGGGCACTTTATGAAAACATTTGCTTACTGCTTTTACTATATTCTCGCTTCTTTTTTTTAAAGTGAGGAAATATATATTGCCTGCTCTCAGATTTTTGTAACATCAGCTACCTTGAAATTCAGGCTTCATGCAAGATGTAACCAAAGGGTGGGGGGCAGAAAAGAAATACAAGGACTGAATTGTTTTAAAATGCATTTTTTTGACTGAGGGAAATGATTGCTTCCAATCATCATAGCTTTTCACATTCTTTTGTCATATCTGATTGATAGTGTCTTGCACAGAAGGATGCAGTCAAGCACTTTGCATATGTAATTATTTCTATATATAATTATTTCTAATCGCTACTTAATATAATAGACCATACTGATATAAATTTTTTAAAATAGTAATAATTATTCTTATACATCTCCATAAGCTTCAGCTCTTAACAACCAAGTTAAGGCTGACAGACGCATAGGATCTTTGTACAAAGATCAGATTCTGAAACAATGCAAAGGAACAAAAAATTGCTGTTTTGTGACTGTGGCATCTTAGTATATTAATGGACAGTACTTCTGCTACTTAATTATCAGCTTGGTATCCACTCTTGTTTCGTCTGGAAGTCAATCTGTAGACTTCACCTTATGAATTTGATTTGGATGTAGTGTTAAGCAAGCTGTCCTGAAGTCTGAAATCCCGTGCAGAGTAAGTACAGCAAAGATAACGGCGAGCTTCCTACCATTGCTCTTCTAGTGTGTTTCATGCCAAGTCTTCAGGGAGCGCCTCTTCAGATGGGCAAAGTCATGCTAACCTGCGGAAATGTCAGCAGAGATGCCAGTGATTTGTCAGTTGACAGTGTATGCTGCAATATTAACATTGAATGGGAGTGGGTTGTATTTTGTGGAGGATTTAGCTCTGTATGTGTTTTATAGGGTAAGCTGTACTATTTATACATGTGGAACATCCCTTTTGAATATTACAAAGCTGCGCTTCTGAATGCATCCTAAAGATTTAGAAATGAAATATCAAATCAGTTTTAATAAAATGCTTTTTTTCACAAAACCTTTTCCTTTTTCATCTTCAGCTTTTGTTGTGAAACTTTCTTTTTGTAGCCTGGTTACTGAATATTATTTACCGATTTTGAAAGCTCCGTGAACAAAATTATATTTTAGCTTGCCTAATAAAATATTTCTTACAGAATCATTCGCTATCACCTCCTGTGATTTTTAGTTCTGTTCACACAGTTCCCAGCTGCGTTATCTACCCCCAATGCAGAAAATTAAGTCAATGTAAAAGTATACTCTGTTTTTTAAAAAGAGGTCACGAATAGCCTTTCTTCCCTCGGTAGTCACCAGTGTTCTTATTACGCTTCATTTATATAGTTGGAGGATTTGGGAGAACCAGCTGGGCCCCCTGTCTGCACTCATCAAGAGTTAATTTCTGAAAGAGGTGCTGTTGTCATGAACAAGTGCAGAAGGTACTCTGGTGGTCCTGCCAAACAACGAGAGCTCTTAATTAGCAGCAATGTTCAATCAGACTGCTTAACCTGCCACAGAGCGGAGGAGGTCATGTTCCTTCCTGATGCACTGCCAGCCTAAAAAGCACCCAAGAACCGATCCCAAATGTTTTTTTTGAAATCGTGTACTTGGTTCCTAGGGGCAAGGAAGGCAAGGCATGATCTGTTCTTGAAAACTGTCATCAGTAGAGTGATTTTTTTTTTTTTTTTTTTTCTTGAAGGATGTAGGGATTTCTTCTTCTGTATAGAATGCTTGGTCGTTTTTGAGGGAAAAATATTTTTCATCGCAGTACTGAAGAATATGAAAACTCATAGACTTTCTATGGCTTTATTCCGGTCTGGGAGGGGTTGCCCTGGACTCTAGTTATTTTATAGAAGATTTGCTAGTCTATGAAAATAAAAGCAGAGGCCAGTGATGCTTTGCAATGCATTCTTTGTTCTAATCAGCAGATCTTGTGATATTTGAATGCTTAACCACTAATGATGTATAATGCACGTCTCCGAGTTGTTGGAGGGAAGTTTCTGAGAGCGGTATGGCTGCCTTGGAGGCCATTGACTGTAATATAGAGCTCAGGATGTAAAGTGATAGCTGATGAATTCCTTTAAAAGTCAAATCCTTGAGTTACTAATTATTGTCTATAAATTATGAGTGCTAGATGTCTACATATGTATTGAAGTGTTTTATAGAATGGGGATAAATAGCACATGAGCAAGGAGCCCAAAGTAAATAGTTTGTTGCTGTACGAGCAACTCCGAGGCCCATTAAAGAGACAAAATTTTGGAAAACAAAACGCAGCGAATGCCGGAATATCAGTAACAATAAAGTTTCAAGAAAGCCTACCACTTGAACCAGTGAAACTGCTTGTGTGCCCTTTTCAGTGGTAATCAGTAGTTGAAATAAAAATAAATAAAACAAGCAAACAAACAAGCAAAGTTACATCTGAGCCAGATCCCAAGGATCCATATCTTTTGGTTTATGTTGATTATTTCAGTTGATGGTCCTCTTCCACTGGGAGGATTTTGATTAATACCTGCGGGGGGGCATTTTCAGCTTTTTATGCATTCACTTCTTTTCCATCTTAGTGTTCAAAAACTGAAAACTGGCATATATGATAAGTGTATTGATGAATGCTCATTACCAATAAAAAAGGGAAATAAAAAGCTGAGGCCCCATCTTAAAGTGAAAGAGTGTCAGTTTTTTAATTAAAGATCTCATTGTACTGCTTACATTGAAAAGTATCTTGCTATTCTAATAGTATAATTCCAGTCAGCTGCAAAAGATGCGAAGTTAGGGTAATGTTCAGCAGGGATAAAAGTTGCGGTTGCAGATGATTAACAGGAAAACCAGGGGAAGGAGGAAACGGAAACTAACTGCTGTTTCTACAGACATGCAGAAAACTTGTTAACAAGTTTGTGTAAGACATTTCAGTTCTATACTCATTTCAACCCTCCCTTCTTTTCATTTGAACTATATGAGGAATTCTGAATATGGGAGGAAAAGATCCCAGAAACTTTTTGTTTGTTTGTTATAGCATGGGAAGATGCTGTAAACCACTGAGCTAAAAGAAACTAACCACTTGTAAGCTTAATTTAATAAGGACCAGGCTTAATAGTGTAGAGATCTTTTTTTCCTAAAGAATAGTAGTATTTCTTTCTTTCTTAAAATTCCCTATTTTAAATGATTAAGATAATTGTTGAAGTAACTCATTAAACCAAGAAAAATATTTGCAAGACATGATAGTACAATTTATTTAAACTTAAAGGTAGGAAAGATTTTAGTGAAAATTTAACTTCACTAGGATGTGAAGCAACTAATAAGTGAAATGTCAGCAGATTAACTGTATATTTTTGTAGTTTAAGAGAATTAATACGAAGGACATATATTGCTCTATGGGATGAACGAACTGAAAATATGGAATTCTTATTTAATACGTATTTCAGAGTTTAAATGCATGATTTCTTTTTTTATTTTTATATTTGGAAATAACTATACACGCACACATAGGAGTGTATGCATACAAACACAATGGGACCAATTTTTTTGGCTTTCTGGGAAGTCCGCTGTGCTGAGAAGACTCTGGTTTGAAGGTATAAATGGTTACTGTTTACAGTAACATTTAGGACCAAAATGAGTACCTGGGCTAGGATGAGTTAAGTAATTTATCCAGTGTTGCTGCTTTGATGTTAACAAAGTCTCAGAATACAAAAAATGTTCATTATTGCTAAAATAATTATCTTACAAAACTGTAGCTGTCTGACAGCTGTTTTCTACCTGCGTAAGAAAAAGTTGTTTCAGTGCTTGCGTTGCTTGATCCCTCTCCTAGATTAACTCCTGAGATTGATGCATAATACCAAGTATTACAACACAGCAGTGTTTTGCACAGGTGAAATAAAAAGGATTGTTATGCTTGTAGAGGCTTTTTTTTTTTTTTTTCCTTTTTTTTTCTTAAAGCCTTGGAGTTTTAGGACAGCTGCCTGCATTAGTGATCATCCAACTACTTTATGAGCAGTTTTAACTAAAAGAACCTTTTAATATATTTGCAGTGCAGGTAGTTGTATATGTACTGGTGGAAGTCTTAACCTTATCAGAAATAACTTTTTAAAAAATTGGTTACATTCAGAATGAAGTGAAATTATAATCTGAACAAGAGTCCCTCTTTTTGAGGAAGCAAAGACAGGTGATTGCCACAAGCCTCTTTTATAAGATCTTTGCTTTGGTGGGAAAAACCTGGCCCAAAGAGGCTTCTTATACTGAAGATGTGTAGATGAAGTAGCGTTTAGTGTATGTACCATTTTTGTAGTCTTTTTTCATCTAATTTACATTGGTTGAAAATATGACCTTTAATGATGCTAAAAGCAAGAATGACTTCTATAAAAATTATGTAAATGTAAACAAATGCAACCTTTATTTTTAAGTTTGTACATAGGATTGAATGCACAACATTCAGGGAGTAAGGATTTTTCTTTTTACTTTTTAATGACTTGTGAGATTAAGTAGATTAGAAGTGTTCCAGGACATGTTATTCAGTATTTCTTTTTCGGCAAGTTTTGTAGGTGCCTGTGCTCTTAAAATAGAAACAAATTATATCTGCCATCACTACTGAAGAAGTGTTTAATTGCAAAAGGTGGCTGGCTGTTATGACTCTTGCATTAACATAATGCTGTGTGATGGCAAAAAGAGACCATCCATTTTCATAGAGGAAAAATGTGTTGGAAGTCTTTTTGTCTTACTGTGTAAGTGAAGATGTTGCGTTAATGGTTTTGTACATGTATGTTTATCATGATGTGTATGTTGTTCTGATGGCTATGTACAGCTCAGAAGAGCACAGTGTATGTGCTGAGTAAGGATTTGAGACAAGAATGTCTGCTGTCTTCCTGAGAAGTGCAATGCTGGCCTCTTTGTGAAACCAGTCAGCTTGTTATCTGAAGGATGCCAGTTATTATCTTCTGGCGTTTGTTTTTCCCCTCCAGCTGCCATTTTGTCTAATGGTATGTTTTTATAAGCTCAAATTCTGAAAGATAAGGATGGGAAGATGTAGATGGAACTGAAAATTAATAATTTTACTGCTGAGCTAAGAAATTTTGTAAATGTTTAAATCTTACTTTTAACCTGGTTGCATCTACATGACTCTTACAATAATTATGTGGATTTTGTTTGCTCTCTTCATAACTGTCATTGTAAGCTAGGACAGTTAGATTAGGATAGTAATTCTTCATGAAAGACTGGATTTCAGATGTCAAGCCCACGAACTCAAACCTAGAGATTTAGTGGGAGATGGCAAGAAAAAGAACGTATCAATCCCCGAGGCAGTATTCGTTTTCTTAATTATGGTAAATGTTGTATGGGTTAACCAGTGTACCAAACAAAGGGAAGGAGAAGGAAAAAAAGTATTTTTAATGTGCATCTTATGAGCCTAAATGTACATGTAATATTTTGAGTATTCAGATTGGATATGATGTTGAGGTTTTGACCACTTTTTCCTTTCAAGGCCTTGGGAAGCCTCTTCTAGCCTTGAAATCTTTCAGAAAGAAGGTTAATCCTTGTCAGTGTTGTTGCCCGTCATCTTATTCTTGTTGTGTCTTCTCATCTTATTCTTAAACTGTAGTCTCTGTGAGACAGAGACCAATTTTACTGTATAATAAGTTGCATAATGAAGTCTTCTTCATGACTGAGGGAGGGTAATTACTTTCCGCCTGAACTTCTCTTGCGTTTTTCAGTTGGAAAATATTTTCCAAATTCCTTGCTGTGAAGAGCAAGGTAATACTGTGTTTTGCTGACAAACAGCTGCTGTCATTTGTTGCTGAGGTGATTTCATATAATGAGCAGAAGTATGATGTTTCCAATTGAGCTTTGTTTCCTCGTTTCTGAGTTCCAGTGTCTGCATGTTTTTAAATACACATCAAAAAAATGTACCTTTAAAAATTAAGGTGTTGAATGTGCAAATATCTCAATTTATTCTCTTAAATAAAGTGAGATGCCTACATTTCTAAAATGAAGGAGGGTGTTCCTTAAGCAGAAGCGGAGCCAGGCAAATGTTCAGGATGGAACATGCCCACTACAATTGCTAAATGCAACTGCACTGGAATTTTAGATAGGCAGAAAGTAATTGCACAGCTGGCATTTAGCCAGGGACCTAATATTACTATTCTGTAATATGCATCAGTTATTTCATAGAATAAAAATAGAATATTCTGTGTATTGCAATGCAGTTGAGAGTAAAGACTTCAAAGGATATTTGGACTGTATTATGCCCATGATTCACAAATAATTAAAAATTCAAGACCTAAAAATACCTTATAGTTCTGCGCAGAGATGAACCTCTGTTCAATTGTGTCTGTAATTTCACAGACTGGAGTGAGATTTAAGCATTTTTTGCAGTGGCTGTACATTTTTTTGCAGCAGTATATTGGGACGGGGTTGTCTGTCTTAGAATGCACTTGAAATATCTTGGGTGGTTGCAGATGTACTTGATGTCATTTGCTTCATTACAAACAGAAGAAGTCAAAATAATTCTTTCAAACTTGATTTGATGAGCATCAAATGCATATTTAAAAAAGGAAAAAGTGTCATGGAAGTTTACTGTTTTGATTTTTCAGCTTGAAGAAAATGATTGAACATTTGATTAGCTACCAAAGACCATACGCATTTAAAGGTGGGAAGGCATGACAAAGTCAATAATTTCTTTTGTGCTTGTACATTGTTTAATGTATAGTTTAGCTTAAGCTGTTTTGCTGTAATCAATCTTGGATCTCTATTGCATGGATATCAGATCTGGATGTTTTATAGGCACCACCTCCAGGAGTCTGAGAACCTTCTAAAATTTCCTGTGCACCTTGCTTTGGATTATCAGACATAACAAATGCTGTGGTTTTACTGTGCATCTGTTTCATGACTAGTGAAATATTAGTTGGCCTTGACATTCAGTAGATGGATGGAAAGTGAAAGTCCAGGTGACTCCTATACAGAGGCCTAGAACTAGACATGGTAATTTGTGAGTGCCCTGAAGCTGTTTCAACAGTGCTTTTCAATGCATAGCCGTAGATGAGTTTGTGATTAGAGCTGCTGTCAGACATTCATAGTACTCTAAGGCAAAGGCACAGCATATTTGAATGTGTGCAACAATGTCGTATTTCTGGAACATGATGCCTGTGGTTGTGGGAGAATAAGAGGTTTTACATAAAACCTTCTCCTATAATAATTTTGCAGTCATTTGCACATCCACTCTTTGATTTGTTTCTCTGATACCCAAGTGCCTTCATCCCCAGCCATGGGGTATGTGATAAACATGATAGTTACAGCTCAATCTTAGACCATCATGCTATTTTCTCTGATTTTTAGAAATACACGTTACTGATCTATGTCACCTGTGGGATTAGAAATAGTACGCAGAGGCCTTTGCCTGTGCAAAGTCAGAAGTTCAGATGCCGAACAAGGCACGTCCTTCAAGTTGCTCTCAGTGAGGGACTTCGGTGAACATGCAAAGCTCTTCATAACATTACCTATGCAGAATAATAGCACAGAGTAGTAGAACAGTAGTGCCCAATGTATCTAAGTCACTAACTGTATCATCTTTCAGAAATGGCGCTAGTATGCTTTTTGTGCTTTTACAGCGTCATCCATCTGTGTTTTTTTAAATGCTTTGCCAGTAGTTACCGTTTAGCTTTCCAAGATCTCTTAGAAACACTGTAGATAAATAGTGATTAAGTGCATACTAACATGGGGAAACAGAACCACAAAAATTATGATTTTGCTTTGGATCCTACAAAAGCATACGTGAAAAATTGTTTATGGGAAGATCCCATACTGTCAAAGTAGGATTGAATAGCAAGCAGTGTCTGTCTAGACAAACCAAATTGATTTTATCTAATAATAGTAGATTGAAACCATAGTTTTAACCATTCCTTGCATGCAATCTTCAATATTCAAAACTATTAGAAGAGGGGGACTTTGATCAAAATTTCAGTGTTAATTCCCCCCCACTTTGAGTGACATAAAGTTTTTCTTAAAGTGCGGACTGATACTGATAGTTTATGCTATTCAGCTTCTTCTTTCTTTTCTGTGATTTAAAAAAAAATATATATTTTCTTTGCTTATGTAAGTGATGTCTGAACTGAACTCTGCCATGCCCGTGCCATCCTCATATGATAGCCCAATACACAGCCCTAACGCTGGGGTAGAAGAATGCTTGTCAGGACTGCAGAGCTTTTGTGGCAACAGTAACTTAATCCCAGTTTGTCTGGGAAAGAGGCAGCCATGCGAACAGCTGCGTTTCATGAGGCCTCATGGCAAACTGCCTTGCAGATAATGTTTTCACTGAGTTGCAAGACAACCAAAACCATCAAAATATAGTCCAGAGTTATTAGTCAGCCATGCAAATAACTTTGCGTTCGTATGGGAAGGCACATCTATAATTATGTATTACTTCTTCCAAGTCCTTCAATTTACAGTGAATGCCATTTAACTGGATTATCAAAAATTTTTGAGTAGAAAAGGCCTGTGGGATTTTATTGATGTGCACGTGCACTGGCAACAAAAGGGGGGCTAAGGGAGTGACTTAATTTGACTGCAAACATTTTTTTTTTCACTTCCTAGAATGAGTTAATTTTTGTGAGTTTATGTAAACCTATAGGATATTACAAACATTGTTTGGACTTACTCCTCACAGAGTCTGTTCCACAGAAAGAACTGCTTAAGTTATGTAAGTACTTTTGCTTAATGGACAGATAAATAAAGCATTCTGCTGCTGTCACATTTTATATTTTATGACTGCCTTTCTAAAAGTCAGTCATCTTTTCTTTGTGGAAGTATCCTAAAAGCTAATGAATAAAGGAAATTCAATTATAGGAACGCCTCAGTACCAAAAATAGATGTTCATGTCAGAGGAGGGATAGAGTGTGATAAATAATCAGAGATGTATTTTATGTTAACTTCCAAGAAATTTTTTTGGCGGTAGGGTTTAAAAAAAGCATTTAAAATTGAGAACTTGATAATGCACTTAATGATTGTGGAAGCCACCGTGCTTTATGTCATACTGGAATAGCTAATATAAGTTTTATCACTTGAAATATGTAACTTGAAGGAAGAATTTTTTTTACTCTTAAAAAGATTTTACAGTAGCTTTTAAAAATGGATAGTCATATACATAATTTATTTAAAAATAAAAAAACACAAATAGGCAATAAGCAAATGTAACTTGACAATATTCAACCATTCAATTGCTGCATTAGATGCGAAGATATTGCTTTATTAAAAAAAAGTCTTTTCATCTTTTGCTGTCGCTAAATCACTGAGAATTTCCAGGTAGTGTCACACGGTGAATATGTGCCTCGTACTTTCAGTTTGAGAGTTACTCTCCTTTTGTTGTTTTTGGCTTGCATCGCTGCATGTCTCAGCTTTCAGGATCTGTAGAACAAAAAAACCCACCGGAGAATTAGTTTCTGCCCTGCGTATTGACAGAGGTCTATTTGATCATGTCTGCATTTGATTTTGGAACAAATGTTCCATTTCTTGCTGCATAAGAGTATCTGATGTGTAAAAGTATTCTGCCTGAGTTGAGCACTTAGCATACATCTTGCCTGTTAGTAAACTTCGGGCTCTGCTTACGTTCTGATGTATAGCCGTGGAATTAATGTAACACTTCTGCAACTCGATACCTGAAACGGTTTAGTCTCTATACATGGGAAATGCCCCTAGAATTCCAGAAAACCTGTGTTTTTATGATCTGAACATGTTCATGATAAGAACCCGTATGTTGGGTGATAGTCAATTCGTTTATTGGTCTCAAAAGTCAGTTCTTTCTGTCTGTTCTGCTAATACTAGTGGGAATTTTGTATGTGAGAGAGGATCATTTCCCTGTGGTGGCTGGACTGCAAAGATAAAAGATGTGCCATCGCTGTCTGAGCCTTGTATTTTACCTGCACTTGGCCTTGTCAACCCACAGTATGTAAACCCCATTTGAATTTCTCTTGTTGAATCATTTGAGCACCCTAGTCATGGCTCAGAGGCTAGAAGTTGCACAAACACAAAATGACGGTTCCTGACCCAGAGCTTACAAATTGTGAATGAGAAAAGACCTACAGGGACAGGATGACTACGGGATGTTAGACTGAATGATAGTGAAAAAGGTCTCAGAAGTGAACGCAAGGAGCTTATATTTGCTGCAATAGAGAAGTTATCCCATAAAAGAAAACAAGGGTAATGGGAAGATGAATTTTACAGGTTTATTCTGGATGGATAGGAATATAGTGTTCTGTTATGTTAGTCTTATGCCCATGGTTGAAAAGTCAAAATTATTTATGGAGTACTTGTTGAAAAAGCCACTTTTTAAAAAAACACCTAAAAGGAAAAGTATTTCCTCGCCTTATTCTTTCTCAGTTATACTCAACACTAAATATATTGTGAAAGGTGGAGGAGACAGACAGCTGCAAACGCTTGACATTTACAGCTGCAACTTTATTAATTCTGTGAAGAGTTTCTTGTTAAAATTCTGTTAGTGGAGAAAGGGAGAGGTGATCATTTTTTCTTCAGTGATCTTTCTGCTTTTAGATGCTTAACTCCTTAGTATCACAGCTGAAGTGTTTAAACACCCTTTTTAAAACTAAGACCCATGTGGATTGTGCATTACCAAAGATCTTCCAACTCTTAAAGCGGGTTATGACCTGTTGGATCTTGTTTTATCCAAAACCCATGATTGTTTACAGAATAGGTTTCCCTGTTGCATTAGAGCTTCTTGAGCTTGGGAAATAGGTCTGACCTTTCCAGAAATTCACATGCTTTGCCTAGGAATGGCATGTTTACCATTAGTACTTGGAGATAGTGAAGAGTAGTTCCCTAAAATGACTTTATCTGGGCCAATAACCAGTTATGCAATTGCTTTTTACTTTTTCTTGGAATAAAGGAATTTAAGGTGCTACAGCTAAGGCTCCTGTTTTAACTATAGCGCAAAGACCCATTTAATTGACTTGCTTGTTTCCATTTCTACTGTACTTGTAGTTGTTCCTTTCTTAGTCATGATTTAGTTTAATCTGCTTTGGGCAAAGTGGATGGCATCTAACGGGTTGTTGAAGATTACAGTTATTGATCTCCCTGCTTGGAGCTTCAGCATGACAGATCATATTTTCATTATCGGATGTATGCGTTTGAGAAGATGGCTTGTTTTTTTCTGATTTCACTTAAGCAATGTTCATACTTGTTTAGGTTGCATGTGACCTTAGTAATTCTGCTGATTCACTGACTAGGCCAGACTGCTGAGGCTTCCTATCTGCTGATGCTTCAGTGCAACTCAGTCATCTTCTTTAATAATTTGGATGACAGAATTGAGGGTATGCATATCAAAAACTAAACTCTGCAAAGACTAGCTGTAAGGTTTTAGGAAGGTAGGCTTCAAACTCTAACAGTCTTGATGAATCAAAGAATGGCCTGAAATAAACAGGATGCAGCTCTTTATGGGTAAGTGTGATATAGAGTAATAATCAGATGCAAATCATTAAATGCAGATAGGGTGGTTGGATATCAGTGCTCAAGAGAGGTTCTGGAAGTTTGAGTCAGCAACTGAATGTAGGTTAAAAAAGAAGTCTTACTGTTGTAACAAAGGAAGTGAGGACTGAAACTGAAATTCATACAAAAGTGCTTAAAAATGTGCTACATGTAAAATGTACAGAGTAATCCTTCCAGTTCTACTCAACACTGGGAGTGCTTAACTGCAGTTATTGGTCCAGTTTTCAGCACCAGGCTTCAAAAGGTGTGGATTTGCTGGGCACAGTACAAAGCAGAGAAAAGGGAATAGTTCAGGGTCTAGGAAACATGACTCCTTGGATGGGGAAAGTGGGATATAAAAGAACTATGTTTCTTTCATCAAAAGAAGACAATACTGGTGTAAAGAAACCTCTACTCATGTCAGTGGTCCTTTATGGAAAGAAACTGAATGAGCACTTCTCCATTTTCAGTGGGCATGGGACAATGTTTTAATGCAGAAATGCAGATACGGTTATTTTTCCTTTAAAATTGCTAAAGAAAGGTAGTTTGCCTAAGCTGTCGTTTCTCCATTGTTGAAAGTTTTTATGAATAGTTCAGAGAAAGTTTTACCAGACATAGAAGATAAAGACTTAGATAGCACTTGAGGTTCCTTCCAGTCCTCTGCGTCTGTGTGTAAAATTGTATCTTCAACTTTACTGTAGCTGTCAGCACTGACCTGTTATTAGAGTAGGGTTTCAGCTTGCTTCCATGCAGCTGTGGCTCATTTTGCCATGCTTACAAATCTAGGTACTGGGATATAGACTTCTGCTGGTTGGGTGGATTTTTACTTTGCACAAATGTGCTAACTATGTATGCATTCATTTTATTCATTTCTATTTCTGAGCATTTTTGCGTAGTACCATGTATATGTCAGTGCTGATGCTTCCCATTTAAGACACTCTTCCCAGTCCATTTTTTTTCCTTCCCCAGAGCCAAAGGAATTATTTTCTACAGACCACCATAACTTTGGATAAAACCTTGCTGTTTCATTTAAAAGAAAATACCACCATGTCTGTCTCACAATTTCAGCTTGCTTAGTGTTAAGTACTGCTAAGAGTCATAGTATCGTGTAACTAATCCTCCAAGTCTTCCTCCTTCTCTTTGATGCTGGCTTCTATTGCATGTGATCCAAATGGTTCTGCTCATTCACTTACTAGCCCAGAACACCTCTGCTAAGGCTTCACATTTGACTAAGCTTTAGTACAACTCAATTCAAGTGTCAGGGTCTACTGAACACCTGTTTTGTAGAAATGTATCAGTACAGCTGAACGAGAAAGTTTCTTTTCTACGCCTGTACTTTGCTTTCGCTTTACAGCTAATGAATGCGCAAAAAAATTAGGTGAAGGAGGTCTGTCAGGAGGTTCAGAAATTATTTATGACAGATTTCAACAATTACTTTATGAGTACTGATTACATATCTGATGAGCAAATGCAAGAACGGCATGTCATCAAACACATTCACTGAGAACTAGTAACGGACCACAGGACTTGTGACTAGGTCATGGCTGTTGAGATACTACAACAGAGTAACACTGCAGCAGAGATGGAGGAGAGGGAGACATGGCAGGGGGTGAGCTGGTTTTCATATAAGGAAGTTGAAATACTGTTTATGGCGGTATACAGTTAGAACTTGATATATTTGTCAGTATTGGCAAGCAATTCCTGAGTTTACTAAAGTAATGAGAGAATGAAAGGTATTTTGTCTTCGACGATATTTGGTATGTTCAGACTTCATCATCCACTATGTGCAAATGTCAGTGGTCATGGCTCAGAAAAGTGGCAAGATGCCAAGATCCAAGTATAGATTTATCTGGGGACCTATATGGTTTCTTGCCCCCTAGCAATTGCTGCTTAAGCAGCAGGCATGATCCAGATACGTGATTAACGGTCGTGCAGCCCTCCCCACTTGGATGTCAGCTCCCTCCAATTCAGGGCTTTCCCCATTCATCCACGTCTCATGGAAAGAGGTATTCGTACATATTTTAATATCTCAAACTGGGCATGCCTTTGAACTTTATAGAAGTAGGAAGTTACTGCTTTTCTTGCATTTGAAGAATTTCAAATAACGAGGCTAGATGGGGACCTTTGGGTTTTCTCCTACCCACGCTGACAAAGAGAATCCACTGTTTTGGGCTTTGAGTATCAGCTACATTTTGTGTTGAGTCTGTGGTTAAAGTCTATATTATGATGACTGTTTCTGGAGTCTACAGAGGATGCTGTGGCCGGCATAAAGTAACTTCCTTATTTTGAAATCCATTCTTAATCACCCATGAAATTAACTATTGGAGACTGCCTTCAAGTTGGCACAGTCTAATAGTAGGGGTTTTAAAAATATTTAACAACATATTTGGAAACAGAACTTTTCTGTTCTTTATTTATATGTTTTTGGATGTTGGCTCTTGCATGAGAAAAGTGCTGTATGCTTTAATACTGAATTTAGAAATCTTGTGGTTTCTGTTGGCACTGTGAGGGAGCAGCTAGTATAAGACTCTGGTACTTGATGAGAGCATTTTTGTGTTTTAATTATTAGATGCATGAATACAGAGCCAACTGAGTTCAGCTATTGTGTTTATTGCCTTTTTTTATTCACCATAAAAAAAGCAATAATTTTTCTGGATTACTATCTCTAACATGATCTGCAACTTGAAATCAGAAAAAAGCTGAAGTATCGTCAGTTCTTTCTTCACACAGGGAACAAGAAATGGCAGGGAAATTCTATTTAGGCATGTTGAAGTGTGATGTTCAGGATTTATAACCCAGCTCAATGCTTCATTTCAAGTCAGCTCAACAATGAATTAGAAGTGCATATAGGACTTTTATGCCTCGTGAAGGTTCTGGTTAGGATACCTCATGTTGCTGCTCTGGTTGATAGGCCAGACTCCTCATCCAAAAATGGATCCTCTCTGAAGCATCGTGTGGCTTAACAAAGGGGAACCACAAGTTGGAAGGCAAATGTAGCTCCTTAACAGAACCTGAGGCTTCAAGGGGAAACTGAGGCATGTGAAAGCCCAGTTGTGGCACCATGGGTAGATACATTTCAAAGTTTAAATAATTCAAAACTTTAGCATTTCCGTATATTTGAAGCAATTTATATGTTTGACTAGGCTGAAAATACCTCCAAAAAGTGTTAAGTGTTTCAAAGGAAAAATGGCATTGTTTCAGACAAATTAATTCCTCCTTCTCTTATGGAATAGTGGATTTTCTGAATCTATATTTTCTGTGAAAAATTATTTATATGGAAAACATTTGATCAGGTCTAATAATGCCTTTTGAAAAATAATATTCTAAACTTTACTTGCTAAACAAAGTATTTCAAATTATAACTAAAATTTTAGAGCTAAATTACCATTTTCTAATAATTTCTTTTAAGAATGCTTCTCACTGGAATACTTTTTCTTTAAAGAAAAAAATACCTTTTTTCCCAGGTTAACATACATTTTTCCTTTTGCATTAATTTCTTACATTATGCTTGAGAAATTTCTAGATGTTACACATGTAGGTTTTTTTAATAGAGAAGGAGAAAAAAAACTGACATTTTTGTCTGTGGGAGTTTTGCAGTTAAATTCTGGGCTTATTGACATAGAAGGAATATAGTGCTTTTGATTGCTTTTACATAGCAAAAAACATTTTAGTTATACTTTTTTCAAAGATTTCGTATTTCACAGTGTTCAATGGAAAAAAAGACACACAAGTAAAATAATTGTGCTTTGCCTGCCAGTTTATGAAGCCATAGTTGTTTTATAATACTTGTAACACCTGCACAAAATTATGTAGACTTGATTTAATGCCAAATAATGTGTCAAATTGCCATCTTCGTGACGATGCTTGTAACATACATTGTACAGTGTACCCCATATCATAGAAATAAGAATATGAACAAATGTTTAGAACTTAGAAGAAGTTCTGTGTGTATTTTTAAATTACATGGTGAGAGAGACACGTGGAAATTTTAAAATTGAGACTCGGATGCTTTTGGCCAAGGAAAAGAGTGGTAACGAAGAAATTCGCGTGAAATTTTAGTTAATTGTTTTTCACATTAGAAATATTTTTCAGAAAGAATGTTAAACTAACCAACAGGTCCCCCAAAGGTAAAATCTAATCTATAGACCACAAGAAATGTAAAACAATGCAAAAATATCCTACATCTTGTTTTAGTGTAGGAAAACTATTGAGTGTACCTTCAGAAAGAGGAGAAAAAGTAGAATTATTTTTCATTTACCATTGGATTAGGAAGACTAGAAATTCGCTACATCCTTAGGCTTATAGCAACAACCACATTACCGTTATCATAAACCATCATGGCCTAGATTTGGAGTACAATATATGTTGAGGCATAAAATAAAAGAAACAAAAGCAAATCACAGAGGAAAATTCAAAGGCTTTTAGAGTATTCTCTTAACTATCAATTACTTCTGTCATTTTAGGTATGACTGGTTTTGATGAAACTTTCAATAGTAAAAGGATAAGGGAAAAATTAAGAATCTGAGGAAAATAAGTGTTATTGCTAATTTTTTAGGTCTTCTACAGTTACTTAGCAAGGAATGGATGTTTTTTTGTTGAAATGCTTTAATTTTTCCCAGTTTGCAATGGAAACCTCTGTGAAGGATCTGGGGAGGGCAGCTAGTTTCTGCTTACATAGAATTCTTTTTCATGCTCACTTTAATTTGCGCGATATGTCCAGTGTCTTTTGTTCTACATTAACCCTATACTGTTTGAGTGGCTACTTGGGAATAACTTCATCACTTCTCTGGTGGAACATGGCAACTATTTAACACCCTGTATGATTTAAGACAGGAAATGAAGTGCTGTCTTAGTAAATTGCAGAGAAATTTTCGTAAGGAAATGTAATTACCCAGACTAGAAATTGGCCAGAATATCAAGTTAAAATCGCTGTGTATGCAAAAAGTTCTTGGTTTGCTATTTTATCTGAGAGGTGACTTTAAGTAACACTGTATGAATTCAGAATCACGATGGATTACTTTTGAGATCCTAATGCTTGCGATGCCTCGCACTATAAGTTAGTGAATCCAATGCTAATTTAAAATAGATTTGCCACCTTACTGAAATGCTGTTGTTTCTTGCTGGACTGTATGGGGTTACTTTAAGGTTTCCCTCCCAGACAGTGACCAAACTTGTACACTCTTATCTAATGAAGTGTGATGAAATTACTGTTAAAAGTAACATCGCTACAGGCTGCATTGATCTCTGTTTTAAAGTTTTTATAGCATCCGTACTGTGCTTTACTTTGGACAAGAGTGGTTAGATCTGGTTTTGATCAATATGTTTATAACTTTTTATTCCACTCTGAAGATTCTATTCTTAACATGTTATGATAAATACGTTTCACTGCATTCCAGTAACTATTCTGTTTCTTAAATCTTGGCACTAGTGTTCATTTTTTTAATGAAATCTGTTTCATTTCCATTTGTCTTATGTTAACTTTTCAGTATGCTTCAGGTAGCTTTTTCAAATAAAGAAAAGTCATGACTTGAAACGATAACTTATTATAGGAAAAAAAAATGAAATAAGTTGTTCAAAACAGTAGAGGTTTTTGCTTTTCAAATCAAAAATTGAAACAACTTAAACTCCTAAACTCTCCTCACATCTCCCTTGGAAACTCCCTCCTTTACTGTAACTTTGTGGTCTTGATGATATTCACAGAGAAGCTGATTTACTGAATAAAGAAGTTATTTAAGTTTTCAGTTTTGGAACATTACCAGTGTGTCTGAACCCAGGTTTCAAATTTTACTGGCATTTTGTTGGCAAACCAATTTTTTGGAGTCCTTTCTTATTTGGGTATGTTTCCTGACACCTTTGGCTGTATGGTACTGTGTTTTAAAATTCTCTTTCTTTTTTTAAGAGGAAAAACCTATAAACATATACAAAGGACTAATTATAAAATATCTGGTATAAAAATAGAGAGACAAGAAAATTACCAGCTGAAAAATGCAGTGAGCAGAAAAAATGAGCATTTAATGGTAGAGTTTTACCCTGTCTGTTCAGCAGACCTGATTCTCAAAGCAATTCCACAAGCAAAGTATGCGCTATTCTGAGGCCATAATATGATAATTTAAATCAAGCATAAGTACATGGGTGGTAAGAAAGAGGTGGTTTAGTCTTCCCTTCTATCCACTGGCCTCTTTTATTGTTGCTTCTCTTTTGCCAACAGCAGTGTTCATTTATGGTGAGCCAGATTAGAGCATTGATCCAGCTGAAAAATAACTCACATGACTTTACCCTACTTACAGTCTTCCTATATATTGCAGTTTTGTTGAAACAACATCGTTATTAGTGCACTGCTCTCAAGGACTAACCAACTAGCCAAAGTATATATAAGTTGCTAACCTATGTCATTCATAGTATCGATAGATTATTCCTTGCTGAAAATGTCATGACTAGTATAGGACAGTCTTCTTTTTGTAGTATTTATTGAAGTAAGGTACAAGAAACTAGCAGTCCAAGGTTCCAGTACTTTTTCAGTTTTCCACAAGTATGGGACATGGTAATCCCTTAACGCTTTTTCTCACTGATGTAGGACTTCAATGTATCGAAGGAGTTCAAAGAGAATTTGACACTAAATGGTCCTTTCTCTACTAACATCGCTATAGGGAAACCTACTATAAAGTGAAAGAAGCTATGAATTTTTGCAATAGAACAGAAGAGTGCATTCATGTAATAGTGTATTCTGGCACATATTTTGCCTGCTGCATATAGGCAAAGTTATAACAGTGCAGAGTGGTAAGATTCCCATCATTTAAATAAGCCTCAGTAGGATTAACAGTTTAGGTGTTCTTCTACCTGTCTCAGATGTGGGAGTCAGTCTTTTGGGAGCCTGCATATTGCACCTGGTCATGTATAAAATACTGCATGGGAAGTGGAAGGTGGGTAAAATGAAATATTTAGGCTAGTAAGAGAGTGCAAAAATGACTTTAATCTAGGATCCTACTTGGGATAGGGGATTCCAGTGAACAGCCTTTGGGCTAAATTGCTAATTTAGTAATTAGTAGCTAATGGCTCATTTCTGACAGATTTCAACCAAACTTAAAGGACAGCTAGACACAGCAGAGATACCAAGTTTCTGTACATTTCCTGGAGTCAAAGAATCATTCAGACTGGAAGGGATCCCTGAATGTCTCTAGTCCAGCCTCCTTTTAAGCAAGGTCAACAATGAATTCAGACCAGCTTGCTCAGGGTTTTTTCCAGCCAGATCTTGAAAACCCCCAAGGACAGAAATACTCGACAGCCTCTCTGGGCATCCTATTCCAATGCTTAGTTATCCTCATAGTTCAATGTTATTCACAAACTTGATTAATGTGCATGCTATTTCCTCCTACAGGTCATTGGTAAAGATATTAAGATATTAAATAGGATAGGTTTCAGGATAAACCCCCAAGGAACTGCTGTTGTATCCAGCCTACAGGTAGAGTACAAACCATTACTTTTGAATCCCAAAATCCAGACGCCTTTTGCTTATCTGGTAGTGCATCCATCTAGACCACAATGGCCAAACTTGGATACAAGGATGCTGTGAAAGACCATCTTGAAGATGGTTGCAACATTTGCCCTTCTCCATTCATCTGGGACTTCCCGTGATCTCCATGACCATGATGGTAGAAAACAGCCTTGATGTGCCATGAGCCAGCTCTCTCAGCACTCTCAGATGCATCCCATCTGCCTCATAGACTTGTATGAGTCAAGGTTTCTCTAGAAATTTATAAGATCAATCCTTTTCCGCTGTTGGTGTTTCCTCTTCTCCTTGAACCCTGTCTGTATGTGTAAAAGCCTGGGAGACCTTGTTCGTGAAGACTGGGGCAAAGAACGCATTGAGTATCTCAGCCTTATGTGTGTCCGCTGTGCTTTTTCCTCAGTCAGCTGCAAGCCCACATTTTCCTTCTTTGTTCTTACCATGTAGCAGTTGGAAGTTCCTCTTGCCATGTTTCTTGCCAATCTCTACTATACTTGAGCTTCAGCTTTCCTAACATCTTTGCTTGTCAGGACAATGTTTCTGCATTTCTCTTGTGTGGCATTTCTCCTTGCTTCCGTCTCTTTTGTACATTCTTTTTACAGTCATGAATTCCCTTTTTAGCCAATCCAGACTCCTTATTCATCTACTTATTTTCCTCAGTATTGTGATGGACTGTTATTTTGTCTGTGGGAGGTTGTCTTTAAAGACCAGGTCCATTGAGCTCCCTTGCCCTTCAGAGCTGCCTCTCATAGGATCCCGTCTATCAAGCCCCTGAATAAACTGAATTCTGCTCTCGTGAAAACGTGGGTTTGTACTCTCTTACGTGCCTTCCTCATTCCTTTCAGGATCTTGAACAGCATTGGTTCATGGTTGCTACAGCCAAAGCTGCCATAGATTACCACCTCCCCAGTCAGCTTTCCTTTGTTTGTAGCAGATCGAGTCGATCACTCCAGTTGATCATCTGATATTTGTGTTGAGAGCTTGTCCCTAGCATCGCCCACAAGTCAGCTGGATTGCTTGCATCCCACCTTGTTTGCCTTTTAGCAGATATCGGGAGATGGGAGTCTCCCATAGGAATCAGGATCTGTGATCTGCAGACATCCTCAAGTAGCAACTTGAGGATGAGCAACAAAAAGACTCTTTCCACTTCCTCCTTCTGATTAGGCGATCTGTAACAGAATCCTGCCATGATGTCATTCTCTGTGACTTCTCTGATTGTGGCCCACCAGCTCTCAGTCAGTCTACTGCCTGTTTTACAGAAGACCTTCATATCTTTGAGCTCTTTCAGGTATTCATGGTCTCATGAAAACAGGCTTCCAGGTAGGAGAGAGAGACCCAGATCAGTGCTGCCACCAAGGAGTCTGCAGCGTGGACTCAAGAGTTACCTATTCTGCTTGGCCAGCACGCCCTCTGGCAGGCCATTCAGCACACAGAGCCTGGAATCAGACACAGCATCGTGCAGTTGAGGGCTATGAAATGGAGATGGAGGGCAATAGAGGAGAATTTAGGAAAAATGTTAGTAGGCACACCGCTCATTTTCCCATTGGACATAATGGACAGAAACAGTAGATATAAAGTAGTGAAGCAAGTGTTCAGGGCACCATTTTGTCCAAAATAATACAAGAAACTGGTCAGAAGACATGTTCCTTTCCATCTGACTAAAAATTGAAAGGTTTTTTTAATGTTGCTTTTATAATACTCTATAAACAAGATATCTGAGAGTGAGATTTTCAGACAAGGAGCTTGAAGCGAAGGGAGAAATCTGTTCATAACTTACCCTCTTGTGCCCAGGTATTTTAACATCTGGAATGTAATGCTGCCTGTTGCAATACCTCTGCAATACTGTAACACAGCAGGATGCATTAATGAGAGTTTCAACCTTAAACCCACAACATCAATGAAATTTATAGTTGTCAGGCCGTTAACATTATTCAAACATAGTTTTTTGTGGTTTCAATTCCCATTTTATGTTCATGTAGGAAGAAAAGTCATTGTGTTGACTAGGCATGAAGACAGAGGCCTCCTTAGACTTGAAATGCCTATAAAACAATTAAGTATTTTTTATTACTCTTGACAGCATTCGTAGTATGCGCTACAGGGCAGGGGGGAGGGTATTTGTATAAAAAATTATAGAATCTCTCTCTTAATATTTCAGCTGGTTTAATATTCTTGAATACTAAAAGTGCCTTGCTCACGTTTTGGAAAATACCACAAAAATGTTCAAAGCAGAAGAGAAAAATTTACACAAAATTCTAGCATCATCTTCTACGATCATATAGGTGCCATCTGATATTCTTCCTGATGTAAATTTGTCTTCAAGACGTTTCATGTTTCCCTGATCTTGTATCTCAGTGTGGTCGTTTGAGTTAATATGTAGAGCAAGTTAGTTAAAGAACACAAAAAAGAACAGAATTTCTTGAAGGAAAAAATTTCAGGGGAAAAAATGTGGTAAGCACTGTGATTAAGTCGTTCTGCAGAAAAATGAAATCGTTAAATCTGCAACTGATTAAGTTGAAAGAAAAGAAGGGAAGTCAATATGTAAAAAAGTGCACGTACGGTTACTCTTTCTGGTAAGGAAAATCCAAGTTGTTTCTCCCAGAAAAAAAACTAACAAGCACACACAATTTACAAAGCTCTGAAGTTTTGGGGGGCGGTTGTGTGGGGGTTTTTATTATCATAGGCTTCATGGTAATTCCAGCACAATCTCAGGAAGCAGTAAAAATAAATCTATCTGTCTCTTGCTGTATCAGTCTGGGTATTAACAACTTCCCCATGTTGTGTCCGTTGAAGAATTTCTTCATGGCCCTTAAAAGTACAAACTCGGTCTCTGCATTTAATATGTTGTTACCTGCTGCCAAGCCTCTAATAGCTACATTCATATGTTCTGTTAATCATATCTCTTTGTTCTAGAAGCCTGTGTTTTGGATTCATAATTAACTTTTTTTCCTGCTCTGATTATTTTCCTCCCATCGTGGCTCTGATTATTTTCCTCCCATCATGGCAGCACATGACTTTTTTTTTCCCCCCTATTTAAAAACAAATATGTAAATGGAGAAGCAACAGAAATCAGCATATTTCGACAAAGCCTGTGATCTCTTCCTAACTGTGCTTCCAAATCTAAATTAGATTTTCATGTTGCAGAACGATGAACTTGGTGTTGTAACTGAAATCATGCTGTTCCCAGAAGACAGGGCTAAAGCCTCATGGGCATAAAGAGCTACAGAGGATTTTCCCCTAGGTCCCAGCATAAGAAGAGGTGTATTTTTAATGTTTAAGGTTGGTGATAGATAGGTGAGCCTGGTCTCAGGGTGTAATCCATAGGGTCCAAAGGAAAGAATTATTGAGCTGTATTTCACGTGAACTGGAAGGGGACTGGCAAAGAGGTCTTCTGGGTATTGCTCTTTGACAACATCTCACTGATTCAGGAGTAATGTGGGAAAACATTGTGGGGCCTGTTACGGCTTCCGTCAGTTTGGGTTCAAGCATTTCTAATTAGTGAAGGCATTTGTGGTCCAGACTTCGCTTGGGCCCTCCAATAGCCTCCCATTGTGATCATCATGAAAGCAAGTCAGCCATTTGAAAGATACTCTGAAACCTTGGGGGGATCCTACTTGTATTTTGCTACCGATACAGCCCCAAGAGTTACTGACGCCTTGCTTTTCAACTTGTGAAGCAGGAGGGATGGACAGTTCCTTAGCTTGCCGCCGGCCTGATGGTGCCTTGGCTGTCGCACGTCTGTGAGCGGCGGGGGGACGCTTCTGCTTGCAGCTGGTATCTGCTGCCCAGTGATACGTGCTTGATTGCGGAACTTGAAACACCTTTCATACATGTCTGAAATTCAGAGGAAATAATTTTGAACGGTACTCTTTGCTGATTTGGACTGCACTTATCTCCAAGACAAGATCGCTTTTATATGAATGAACAACATGATATTTGTACCCATATTAGAAGTAGGTTTGTAGGCTATAAATCTCTTTCTGGGTTTACCTTGCTGGCAACATCCTGAATATCTGTTTTATCTGTTAAATAACTCTTCCTGAAAATGTGAAATGGAGGAGGATCGTAGTACAGTTCAGATCTGTTTTAAAGTGGCTTGAACGAAGTTCTCACAGTAGGGTTTTTTCTTCTTTTTTTCAAGTCTAGCATTGACTCATTTGGTGGTGTTAAAGTGCACTTTCTACTTATCCCCAGAGGAAAGTTAGTATTCTTTTAAGTGAAACTATTTTAAAAGCAGAACACAAGCCTAAAATAAGCCAGTGTTCTCTAGAGTTCTCAGAAGGTGTAGATTTATTTACTGTAGTTAAATCATAATTAGTTCTCAGGGGATAGTGTATCTTTTAAACTGCTTTATTGCCACCATATTGGTTTTCTAAATAATCAGAAACTGCTGCTCTTATATTCTGTAGTATGAACAAAAATTTGCTGTAAGTAGAAACAAATGTCTAGAATTGCTAGTTGTCACTTACTGAAGATAGTGACACGCAAAAAATAAGCACTTCAAGAAAACGTGAAGAAATACAAAACGTATGTTATCAGAAGGCACCTTAAATGAACTATGGCTATAACTTTTTCCAGCGTAATAGATATAATAATGTTTTACATGATCATTTTTCAGTTAATCTTTTTTAAATATTCTAATGCTTTTTGGTCAAGAATAAATGTTAACTGAAAACGGATAAATGGTAGTGCAATGTTAACATAAAATATTACCTGATATTTAAGCCTAGATTTTCATGAATGTAGCTTAGTGTTCCAGCTGATAAGCATGGGGTTTTTTTTTTCCTAATTGGCAGGTTAATGTTCGAGTTGCCTGAGGAGATGGGTTTAATAGCAATTGCTGTTCAACAAACACAAGGGAAAGGTAAGTTTCCTTCTAGTGCTAATAAATGTGTATTAAACATATGAAGTAGGACATTTTAATGTCACCTAGCTGCCTTAAAGATACATTATAAGTATTTTTGATAATATAATCTATAGAATAATCGTGTCGTCTTCTCCTCCCGCTTGAACTGTGGATTCAAACTCAAAACCTAAGTTAATAGAGACCAAAGTAAACATTTTCAGGACATTTGGTGGCTTTTGCAGAAATGATTTAGTGGTCTTCTAGTTTCTGCCAAAAGTCTCCCCAGTCATGGAAACTGCCATCACTACATTTAGTGTAATACAAGTCAGACTTCCAAATCAGAACTCCTTTTCGGCTTAACTGGAACAAGACTGGGTCTTGACTTGCTCTGAGATAGAGGTTTCTTGAGTCTGCAGGACCTGCCTGAACTGTCGTGTGGGCTTTCACAGTCTTTTGCAGATAAATACGAGCAAGTTCTGTCTCTTTCCCAGGGAGGTGCTAGCACTGATTTAAAAGCCACGTTCATTTTATTAGAACACAGTGCCCAGCCTAATAAGCTCTTCTGAGCACAGATCTACAAGAAGATGGTTACCTGGCTTTCCATACAGATCTAGCTTGTATCGGGTTGATTCATAATGTGGATGCATTTCTAGATGCACACAGAGCATCTTCGCAAATACTGCTTCACTTAAACAAAGCAAGGTTTTTTGAAATGTGTATGTTACCAGATACCAGGAAAATCCTGGAAGCAAGTCATTTAGGACATTCTAGGAAACCGAGTAGCAGCATACACATTAAACAACCTGCTGATTTTTTAAAGAAAAAGCTTTGCACTTTAACCATTTTTCCTTCAAAATTAGTTTGGAAACTTCATTACAGGACTTATGGGAGATTCTTGGATGAATACTACTGAATCTTTCTCTTTTGTAGTTGTTACATTAACAAAGTGATCTTTTTTATAAATATTTTTTTTCTTGAGTTGAAGTTAACTTTTATTCTTTCCCTCCTCAGGTCGTGGTGGAAATGTTTGGCTCAGTCCCGTGGGCTGTGCACTATCCACTTTACATATCACCATTCCTCTACATTCCAACCTGGGCCAGAGAATTCCTTTTATTCAACACCTAGTGTCCTTGGCAATGGTAGAGTCAGTTAGATCAATACCAGGATATGAGGTATGTCATTCTAATTTATCTCAAAATTCCTGTTTCCATTTTCATTAAATTCAGATTTTAACTATGTCTTCTATACGTTGAATGACTGAATGCATAATGTAGTTCTTCAGCGCTAATACAGTGGTAAACTTAGCCTTCATACATGCTTGATTATTTATATGTTTTAAGAAATCTAGTATACATATGATGAATACTGTCTTTTATTGACCTGATTAAGTATACTACACTCATTTCACTCGTAATCTTATGAAACTTAAGACTCGGTCTTCAGCAGTAAAGAAAACGTCAATTTTGTTTGTCTAACAATTGAGTTAATTTGTTTTGATTTTGAAGGAGTTGGGGAAGAGGGAGGAGGGAAAAATGAATAAAACTGACAAATCCTTTTCTGCTTTTTTTGTTGGTGCTGTTTCAGTGGTCACTTTATCCCTTTTAAAGGATTTTTCCAACCCTTGTTTAAGGTTGAAAACTGATTTCTAAAGCAAGAACTTAGGAGTATTGCTCTCAAGAGGGAATCAAGTGTCCTGTCATCAGTATTAAAATGAAGAACCAGTCTTCTTCATCACCTCATATATCTCCTTTTTAATGTTACCATTTCCTAATATTTGCTAACTATAAAACTTTGGTATTTTACAGAAGTAGTTAACTAAAGCATATGTTTCCTATATTACAGAAAATCAATGACTTATACACATTTACACATGAACTTTATTATAGTGGCACCCAGTAGCTTTGCTGTAGTTTAGGGTCTGTCAGCCTTTCTATTAAAACCTTCTAACTTGAGTGCTTCATAACTTGACTATAAAAACAAAATGCTTCAGGCTAAAATTTGCAATATAAAATATTTGGCTAGAGTGAATAATTTAACCATTTAAAATAGAAGGGACAAGAGTTAGTTTTATAAAATATGAGTCTGACTGGGGAAGGAGTTAATTTACGATGGAGGTGTTTTTGCTTCTGTACACCTACCCTGGTATACTGTGGCGTGGTTTATTTTATTCCATTCAAGAGGAAAAAAGGTGAGTGAAGTACTAAATACTAATATAAAAATAGTATGTATCAATAGTGCATGTACTGTACATAGCACATGTACAATACATAGCTCGCTGTGACGAAGACAGAGCTACTGAATGTCTTTAACAGTACGTCCACCCTAGACAATGGGTGAAAGCAATGTTAAGGGGCTGCACTCAAATACCTTAAAGCAAGGAAATGAAAAGATTTATCGGAAACGCAATGCTTACATTTCCCCTTTAGACTTAGGTAATGCAGGGCTTTTCTTTATGTCAGATGAACATCCATGTTATGGAAATTGCAGTAGCTGCAAACAATGGCTAATCTATAGATGAGGTTTCATTCTCTCCTCCAAATTTCCTTACCTCTGTGGCCGTATGTCAGAATCTTAATAATACTTTAACGCACTGTAATGTCGTTTGCTATGCTCAAAGTCCATTTCAGGATTTCCCTTCAAAAATCTGAAATACCTGTGTCTCAGGTCAGTCATCATTTTTAGGATTGCCACGAATGCTGACTGTGCTAAACAGGCAGTGACTGAGGCCTTTGTTCTGGGTCCTCATGCAGAAAATCTGACCGCTCAATTGGAAGTTTTGCTGTCAGATGTTAGTGCTGCAAATGCAAATGGGCCTTATATCAAGAGAGTGCTTTGCTTTCCCATTCTGAGAACAGCAGACGTCTCTCTCTAGTAAGTGAAGGTAAGAACGTGCTCCATTTCCAGCATATTTTGTGATGCCCATCGTTTCTTTGACACGCAGATAGTTGTGCAGTACCTCGTAACTCCATTTTGTGGCAAAGTCTCTGCTGTGTGGTTTACGTCATGAGAATACCCAGTTGACTTGGTTGTTCTTCATGCTTGCTGTCACTTCAGTTGCAGAGCTAGTGTCTGGTGTCTTACAGGTGCATGTTTTCCTTAAATAAGATCTACTGAGTAGCTCTTCGGAAGATCTCTTAACACTGATAATGCTGTTTAACTGTGTCATTCTTCGCATGTCTCGAGAGTCTTCTATAAATCCTTTCCCAGTGCGAAGAGTCAAGTTGTTTTCCATAATGAATATGAATTGGTGATACTCTCTCTTAGAATGCTTTGATAGCAAAATCAGGTAGTATTTCCTGTCAATGTACGTGTAATGGACTCCTTTCTGGCCTTTAAATCTGTCAGGAAAGTAGACATGGACCCAGGTGCAGTTTTCACACATCCTGTAAAGGGATTTCATAATCTACAATAGGAGGGAATGCGACTCTTGTAGTCCTGGAGCACCTCCCATAATTTGCCTCTGGGGATACAGTCATATGCAGTTTTTCAAACTACAGGAAGCACATTTGCTTTCTTTTTGTGTTTAAGTAGCCGGTGCAAAGTTCAGTTCAGATCTGTGGTTTCAACAAAAACTTCTCTATTGCGCTGGAATGGTGTCACACAGCACAGTTTGTGTTTCCAGCTCCATGGTGTTGCTTGAGCGTAGCTGCCGAAAGCGTGAATATATTTAGGACGTTACTGAAGTATTTACATAGTTGTGAACTGGAATTTCTCCTGTCTGCTAAATTTCCTTTCTGAAATTCAAGATGTCATTGTCTCCTTGTTTGCTTTCTGCAAGGATCCTCAAGTATGGTGTTGATGTTATTGTGGGCTTGCCCTGATTGTGTATCAGCAGTAAGCCACAGTGGCTGCCACAGTTTGCATCTTTCTTGAACAGATCTTTTAAATCTTTAATAGGCACTCATGAATGAAGGAAATGAATTCTATAAAACCTCACAATTTTGAGACTGAAAATCTCTAGTATCTTTAGTCTTCCTTCTGATCGCTCTAAACCTTTATTATCTGCCATAATTTTTTTTATTTTTATTTTTTCTCTGACAGCTGCCAACCTCCTTAGTAAACCATGTAACCATGTTACTATGACTTTTTCAGTACATTTGTGGAGCACTTAAATAGGTTCTCATTATGAAGAACAGTCGACAGTATCACATTCAGTGTGGCAAAGAGGTACAGAAAATGTAGAATATGGAGTGATGAATGAGCCGTGTTCTTATAATCGGTATCGAAGAGCAAAGTGTTTCTAAATGTATGTTTTTATTTCTTTAGGATATTGATCTGCGAGTAAAATGGCCAAATGATATTTACTACAGCGATCTTATGAAGCTTGGTGGAGTTCTGGTAAACTCTACGCTTATTGAAACAACATTTCATATACTTATTGGTAAATGTCTATTCTCAAACTTTTCCATACTGTCTTTTTCTAAAGAAATTTGTTGTTAATGTCTTTATGAGTTCAAATGATAAGGACAAGAACAAATAGTGACAGCTGGCATAAGGAAATAAAGCACAGTATTAAATCAAAAGGAAGGACAAAAAGTAAATGTTTTCATTCTTCTTAATATTTCCATATGCTTGACAAGGAAAACATAAATGCGAGCATCTGGGCTGGTGTAGTGGAGTTCAAAGAAAGAGCGAGAGGGAAAATGTCCTCCTTGATCTATTGCAAAAATAGTAGAATATATTGAAAAATGTATCCGTTTTTTTCAATTTTTATTTTTTTGCAACATGACAAATAGTTAAATAAATAACGTACTTTTTAAATTGGTAGAAAAATAGCTATGTACACATAGTAATGTTTTAATTTCTCCTTTCATCTTTTTAAAATTTATTCATAACTTGTTTCTGTTGATACCTTTCTAGAAACTGGAGTGTTGCTGGTGAAGCAGCAGTGAAGTAATGATTTGATTAATTAATCACTTTCTTTAGTTCTCTCAAAAAGTAAAATTTGCTAAGTAGTTGGGAAGGCTGGATGGGGGAGCAAGGAGTGACAATCTGTTTATTGTGAAGACGAACAGTCTACCTGGAAGGGTGCTTCCAGAAAGGTAGCATGGCCAATCTCAAAAAGACTGTACATGTATTTTCCAGCAAGTCCCAGTGCTGTAACAGGAGAAGACATTTTAGTGCACACAATAAGTATTGAGATGTTTCTGTTGTTTCAAGTCTGATAATCATCCTGCTATTTGTTAAGGAAAATTTTTCCCCTAACCAGCAGCAGCACAGATCTGTCGGTCGTGCTTAGAAACCTGCCAGCAGAGATCTAGGTTCTGGTTCCAAAAATAATCATCTGTGCTATGCCTAAAAAATTAAGTGAAAGTTCCTTAGCAAGTCTAAAAGGTTAAAGAAGAAGATGATAAGATTTGGTTTATATTTGAATATAGCACAGTAGATAAGTAAAGTATCTTGCAAAGGGAGTGTGGGCATGATATCGTTTCTGTCAAGGTGCTGTAAATTCTAAGGCACGAACAAGCAAAACGATTGAAGTAGTCATCACCTCCTTCTATGAAACATGCCCAGCCATTAAATTTTTTATTCAATTGTTATATTCTCATTTTGTAAATAATCTATATGTACAGAATGGAAGTTGCACCGAGACACTTAAGAGAGTCTCTTTGTGCCCCATCAACCGTTTGCTGCTTCCATATGTTTTTCCAGAGCCTGTTCTGGTTAACACAAGGAAAGCAAAAATGGCTCCAAAAATAATTCATCTTATCAAACATCTCTTTGCACATCACGTATTAGTTTTGGACCTTGTGTTTCTTATCCTAAACACCAAAACATTCAAATTAAAATGGAAACTTTCTGTATGCATTCTCTCAGATGTCCCTAGGGGTCATCTTGGTGGTGATAGGTCTGGGGTATATACAAAGATGTACATTTTCATCAACTTTCTTTTGTCTGGAAGCTTCTAGGATTGCAAGTTACTTGCCACATAGGATCCAAGGATCTTTTTCATCATTTCAGTGATGTATGTCACTGAGAGTCGTAGGTCTAACTTCTTGTATTAGTAGTAGCATTGAGGTCAAACTTCTATAACAGGACAGGTAAGCCAGATGCATCATACCCTTTCTACAGTCATGGAGATTCCTTTCCTAGACCTCACTGCTTACATGACGCTCACGAAGAGTATTCCATATATGAGGGAAATGATCAAAATCAAAGATCATCTACATGGCTTCACTGCTCTGAGAAGTACCACAGAAGATTAAGGCACAAACCTGCCTTTTCACCTGTACCATGTGCTCAAGGCCTCACAGATGACACAGCTCACGTTCATACTTTTAAACATGTTTTTAAAAAGCTTTTTTTTAAGAAATTAATTATTGCAGGACTTCTGGAAGAAGAGTTCTGCAGAAGAATATACATCATTAATGTAAGGGCCAGACTCAGAACAGATGTAGGTAGCCAAACACAACTGGAATGCAAGGGACAGCCAATGTGCCTGACCTGCAAAAGCTCTGTCTGCCTCTGCACGCAGCTAAGGCACGTCCGACCAGCGCACAGACGCTGAAGGCAGGGCTAGCCCTGGAACTGGAAGATGTATTAGCCACATCAGCACACTGCAAGGTCGGTGCTAAATGTTTATTTTTCACTCTTCTCACACGGACAATGCAGAGATGCCCTAAGAGTCCTGAACACCTAATATTTTTCAAACTAGCTGGCTACATTTTTGCCACCACGTTTATCCCCAGGTGCTTCTGCCTCAGCTGAGCTTGTCATCTCAGTACATCTCTCGTGTCCGTTTCAATTTTTGGATTGCTGAGTACCGATCTCCATACATAGGCACCTGAGTGCCCTGAGCCTGCAGATGGACTCCAAGGCCCCGTTATGCACCCTGACAGTACCAAACACAGGATAGTGGCCACGGTCACTCTCTCTTCACTTGTGCTGTATTTGAGTGTAACCAGCTGAGTTGGGATTTGCTGGCATGGCACATTAGATTTTCCAGTTCATTTTCTTTTGTTTCTGTCTGATAATACGTTTCTCCTCAATTCCATAGGATCTATGTATTGGTACTGGTAACACTGTGGCTTTCTTTGCTTGCATTCTTTAACTAGTTAAAAGTCAAAAACTCCTTTTCACTGAAGAGATCCTTCTCCTCATAGTTAATATGAATTACTTCCATACATGAATGGTCTCGCTAATAGCAAATTTACAAACCAGTGCATCTGGACCTTCTTGCAGTTGGAGGTGTATCATATCTAAACCTGATTGACAGAGTGGGGTTTTATCCCAAATGTCTGAGGAAAGAAAAATCCAAATTATTAGGAGAAAAAAATAAACAGGTAATACAATATATTTCTTTACATCCCTCGAAGCCTGTTTCAGCAGGCTGCAAAAAAGGCCCCAAGAGCCATATTTAAATAAGAAAGGCGTTCTGCCAACGTTATTCTAGCTGGAGAAATCTCAGTGAGAGACTTGAGGCTTCTAAAGGATATGCTGTGGGAAGATAGATTAAGCAAACTGGAGTCTTACACGGCAAACTTAAATCTTCTGGGTTTTTCCGAGCAAGCCAAACAAGGCTTATCAGCCGAGTAAGAAGGCTTAGTTTTCAGAAAATGCAATCATCTAACTGTAGTAAACAGAAAGGTCTCTTTATTAAATGTTAGACTGAAAGATAAAACTCCGTCTTAGAGTATGATCAATGATTTACTCTCAATTAGCTAATGACCTGTCAGCTTCCAGGGAGTAAAAGAATTTCTCACTTTGATGTTATTGTAACCAACGTGCAAGTTACAACTTACCGGCTTCCTAAGCCTCATTGACAGGATGGTGTGTTGTTGAAAGCACTGCGCTGGATTTGCTTCTACAATTTTGAGGAGAGGTTTTAAGGGCACGAAACAAGTAAAATCTGGACTGTGATTTGTAATTACGCAAGTAGGAAGGTTTAAAGGTATAAAAGACTGAAGAAAACAGCTACTGGAAACATCCTTAGAGATAATTGTACCAAGTAGTTGAATAAAGTACTGACTTTCTGGCGGTTACAAAGCGTTTGTATTTACAGATCGCGTCCTCTTCTTTTGATTTGTCTTCTTCAGGCTTTGGAATTAATGTGAATAACAGCAACCCCACCATATGCATCAATGATCTCATTGCGAAATTTAATAAAGAAGAGGGGACAAAGCTGAAGGCTTTAACTACAGACTGTCTTATTGCAAGAACTGTAACTGTGCTAGAGAGGCTTATAGATATTTTTCAGGAGAAAGGGCCCAACGGAGTTCTCCCCCGTTACTACAAGTACTGGGTACACAGGTGAGTATAGTGTTCTTCTCGAACTTTCTTTTAAGAAATTTGGAGAGAACTCATGGGTATTTTGTCTTTTTCTACTTTTTCTACTAGATTGCGTTTAAAACTAGTGACTTAATTAAAATATACTCCCAAGTAGGATGTAATTTTTCAAGGAAGAATAAAAACAGCACATAGTAAAATCAAGGGACTAGCGTGAGTTAAAGAATGCTTCTAGGTATTTTACATGTATCACCTCGAAACAAAGGGAATTGGGAATGATTTGTTTAGCTAGTGATGAAGCTGCTGTACTCATGTCTTCTACAAAAAAATAGACTGTTTGGATTAACTCCAACTCTGGTAATTCCACAGAAAGAAATTAAAATAGGTAGAAAATGCTGCTGAAAATCATTCTCTGTAAAGAAGCAGTGAAGTGGGAAATAAAAATATTCTGCTAGACATTAGTCCTCTAAGCTATTTTTAATCATTTGTGCAGCGTCCACCACTTAATTCCTAACTGTCTGGTTCTCTTTATTCGCAGTGGTAAGCAAGTCCATCTCCACAATGAGGAGGGCCCAATTGCATGGATAGTCGGGATAGATGATTATGGATTCCTTCAAGTCCATGAAGAAGGCAAGGGTGTAGTGTCTGTGCACCCAGACGGCAACTCCTTTGACATGCTGAGAAACCTCATAGTCCCAAAGCATTCATAGTCCTCAGAGCTCGCAGCGCAGAAGGAGGCTCTTTAGTATTTGGCACCAAGCAGCTAAACTTGCTTAAAGGTGGGAAGGGTAGTTGATGGCTTGATTTTTTTTTTTTCTTCTGATTTTCCGATATCTTTGTTCTTTGACATGGATAACTTCACCAGTTAAGAAGAGGTAATTCTCTCATTGCTGAAGGCCTTTATTCTTTCATATTAACTTTAAAACACATCTATGTTGTCATTCTTTGTAAGCATCTGTTCTTTAAAAGGAGCCTGATTGCAAAGGAATACCTTGCAATGATCAGAACTTTCTCTTCAATTACACACTGTATTTGAGAAACTGAAGTGGCTCTGTGTTTTATTGTGCCTTAGCACAAGCCAGTACAATATTTACATTTTTACTATGTTTTTTTAAACTAAATTCTGGTTTATGCGTTGTCTGCGGTGGAAACAGCTGGAAGAGCTCATCATATATTTCTGAATTACTGGCATTACCGCTGTGTTTAGATTCAGATCTAAGTAAAGCCTTGCTGATTTGGTTCTCCATGTGGGCCTGTGCAACAGTTGACCGTCCTGTGCTTTGGTCTCAGGTCTGCAACTCTGTCATGGCTGCCTTGAGTTTTTGGGGAGTTTTCCGTCAGCACTTCGGAACTGTGGTTGGTCATCCAAATTATTGGTACTCTGCTCTTCTTAGTCAATCGGATCCGAGGAAATAGTCTCGTATCTCCTTTGAATCATAGCCTTTGAAGAGGCTGTAGCCCTTGTAAGAATAGCCCACTGGAGTAGCGTATCACCTAGTTGTAATCCTCTTGTCCAGGTTGTTGTAGAATCCCGTGTCAGGAGAGGGAAGTCTAAATAGCATACATTTTTATAGTAATTCTACTGTAATAATAATGAAGTTAAGCAAACAAATAAGAGAAAAATGCCCCCTCTTAAAATCACTGCTGTAAACAACTACTACAGTGAAAAAGAGAAAACACGTTGTTAACCTGTGTCCAGATTCTCTTCCGTTGCTTCTTTTGTCACCCCCTTCCCCAAAGGAGACCATCTGGTCTTGCTGCTAACCATTAAAAGCAAGAGGCTTAACATCTGCTGACCTGAGAGCAGCTGGCTTTGGGGGCCGGCTGCGCAGTGCCAGGTTAGATGTGACGGCCTGGTCACGACGGGAAAGCAGCGCCGAGGAGGCACGTGGGAGCTCCCGTGCGATGGCAGCTCGTCGGGTTTTTCTCCCGGGCAAGGCGAATTTGCACCAGGAGGCTTGGCCACCACAGCACTTCAAACAGTTCTCTGCAAATGAAAAGTTTGTCGTAGGTGTGATGTGGCCAGCTTCATTTCCTCAAGTGGGCAGCGCTGCTTATTACGTTACCTTGTCCCTACTGAAGGTGGATCAGCCAAATTGGTTTCCACAAAGGACTTCTGTCTACTAGCCAGAAATGGGTTATTTAGGTTAAAGTTCACCTCATAAACAATCTGAACATGTTAGGAGATTGTTTCAGTTACAAAGCCAAGAAGTCTTAAAACAAGGAAGCTAGTCTGTAATGGTAATTTAGAGTAATCCTCACATATTAGGGTTTAGGTGGTTTGGCAGCAAGCGCTAGAAATTAAGTTGTCCCTGTTACATTTGGGATTTTATGCTCCATATCACAGTAGATTTGTCTGTGTGCCTGATTGTCCGTACCCTGCTGTTTTGTTTTCCCCCATGATCCGCATCAGATGAGATTGCACACCAATATTTCATAGAACTGTACAGTGGAGCGTAGACAGCTGTTAATTGGCATAGTTAAAATGATACACATGAGCACCAGTTTTTGCTTTTTCCCACCAGATGCTTTCAAAACTGCTTTGGTCTGTTAATTTTTGGCAGCTACCTCTATTTCAGAATCAAATATTGATGCATATTATAAATGAAACTTGAGTCCGAGTTAACAAAGTTGAAATAAAAAGAAGAGCCCATTTATATATACGTATATAAAAAATGTGCGTGTGCATACGCACACCCACATCTTCTCTGTGCTCCTTCGCTTCTTTTCTACCTTTTCCTTCAAGCAGCTTATGAGCGACGCATGCTGCTGCAGGTCAGCTGTGGCAAGCGCAGCTCTGGTGCTGTTTTTCCAGCCACAGAGTTTTGCAAAGCTTTACATCCGTACCTCAGTCCCATACTTGCAGCTAAAGCACTCTCTGTTTTGGTGCCGGGGGGCGTGCCTGCAGGGAGCACCTTTGATTGCGCTCATATTCCATATAGACTGATGAGCGCCTGTAGGGATTTCTTCTAACGGCCAGGTCATGCAGCAGGTTTTGACTTGAATTGCTTCCTCAGAACACGCTCTCCCTTCGCTAGGGACAAATACTGTAAAAGAGTGATGGGGGGACATGACGCAACCTGCTCCGGTAGGAAGAAGGGCAGAACGGACCTGCAGACCTTCACTCAGCTGCGCTACCACGGCGTCTGAGCAGCAGGCAGATGGATTTTTAATAGTAAAATGCAGCAATATTTCCTGGTTGCTATTGTTCCTTTTGGGTTTCGTCATAGCCCTCTTAAGGAAAAGCTTGTTCTCTTCTCACTTTGAGTTGTAAGATTATTCCAAACATTTTTGCACTGGAATGAAACTCGGTGTTGCACTTCCTTTCTGCAACTGAGAACTGACCCAGCGCGGGCGTGTCGGAGCGCAGGTGGGTGCTGTGGGAACGCACCCCGTTGCCTCTGCTTTTTGTTCTGCGTGTATAGAACTACCGGTTGTCTTGAGGAAACAGCCGGGAGTTGGACGAAGCGTTTGTCACAACCCTGGCCTTTCCCGCCGAAGACCCAAAGCACCTGACAAAGACCCTTCGGGCTGTGCAGCGGGCAGCTGCCTGCGGCCCCCCGGAGGCGCGGCTCTTCCGTCGAGAAAGCCGGTGACCCCTCCAGCACCGCGCTCGCCTGCAGGTGGACGGGGAGCGCAGCCCGCGATCTTCTTCTTTGTGTGCCAGAGGTGGCACCGCCAGAAAGGCACAACGGTTTTGTACAGAAATCGTTGTTGCTGCTGCTCTTTAGGTAGGACGGACAAATGTGGTGCAGAGTGTCTCTGGACGTAGGCGTGGAGAGAATCGGACGACTCCAGATCCAGAAGTAATGCACTGAAAATGTTTAATTTCATTCAACTGTCTAGATTAGTAAAACACCTCTTTCATTGTGAGGCTGATGTCATATCTTAAAGTATTTTCTTGATGAAGTGCTTTCAAAAAACATTTATTATGGTGTCCGTATTTCTGTGACTTCATTTCTTTCCTCCTGGACTCTGTTATATCATTTCTCATTACACATTGTGAAAATATTTGTAGAGGTTGTTTATTGATAGGAAAACTTCTGCCGAGCAAGCTGGGTGTGTTGGCACGTGGCTGTGTTGAGAAAGGGCGAGCGGGTCGTGTCCCGTCAGCGCCAATGCTGTTTCCAAAGATTTGAAAAAGTAATAATGTACTTAACATGTAAGAGTTCGAGCAGTACATCTCGCTTCTAGTAAAAGGCTTTATAAGACTTCAGAGCATTTTTTAAAATATATCCAACAAGTATCATATACCTCAAGGGCTGTTACCTAGAAAGAATATCAAAGCATTTAATTCTTTTTGCTGCTGCCTCATGGTACAACGATATTTTTTTATTTCTTTTCTTTTTCTGATTCAGTTACAAGACATCAGCAGTCTAAAAAATTACCCTCTGCAACTGCTTGTGGAATATACAGTAGCTATGTAAAAAAAAAAAAAAATAATTGAAGTACAGCTTAATATCTGTCATGAAAAAGATTTGTGCCGCAAAGAGCCGATTGCTGGGGGTGACTGCCTTGATAAAAGCATTTGCATGCAGAAGTTACTGCAGCGATGCACCGCGCTGATCAGGCGCCAAAGAAATTAAATCTGGACGGAGGAAAGAGCAGAGGTCAAAACGCAACGGCGCGCCGCAGGCTGCGGCCGGGTGAGACGCAACTGAGGGAGGAGAACTGCAGGGAGGAATTGTGAACTGGTGTCGTGTTTGAGCGTCTTGCATCAGCGCCTTTCATTAGCGATTCTCTGTTATTTGCCGTTCTCCAAGAGTCTTCCTTTAAAATGCAACGTGGCTAAAATACAATAAATAAAAAAAAAATCCTTGTATTTTATAGTATGTTAACTGTCAAATATAGTACGTATTACAATTGAAATAAGTTTTCAGATATGCAACATTATTTTTTGTGAAACCCTGTGTAAAAAAGAAATCCAACTCACTTTTCCTTTGGCTACAGGATTTTATTCATATTTTAACAGTTTCGTTTTACATAATAAATAAGCAAAAATGCTTTACATTTTTAGGGAGTACATATATAATTCTGAGCATTAATAGGTTGTTTGTTTTGCGTGCTTTTTCACCTACATTTGCCAAATAGCTTTTATCTGCATCATATAAAAAAAGCAAAATCTAATGTTCAGGAAAAAAATGGAATAATAAAATTTTCTTTGTGTTGCTTTTGAAGTATGACTGAAATGTTGAAAAAAATCCTTGTGTCCTGTTTTGTGATTTTTAGAGGAATACGGGTATTCTGGCAGGCTTCCCATTCATTTGCACTTTCTCTCAGTGATGTATTCCCCAATTTTACATCTGTTGTCCCCTGTGCTTCGTTTCACTGAATTACTTTAATACCCTTTTTCAAATTACAGGGCTACTGCGACCCGGAGAGAAGTCTGCTCCCTGATCACCTTATTTACCTTGCGGTGTTTCTGTTAATAGGATAAAAACTTTGAGACCTCAACATGGGGTTAACGTTCCCGACTTTACATTTTGGTAACATGTTCCCCCTCTCGCTCTCTTTCTCCCTCGTTCTCCGTATCGTCTCCTTGCGAGGTCTGAACTCCCCTAAGAGTTGAAATCCCATCGAGTCGCATGACAAAGGTATCTATAGCGGCAGAGAGAAATGAGGTTATGTTTCATAATATATTCCAATTCACACTCCACTTTTGTGACATAATTTTTTCCAATTACTAAAAACATCGCCACTGTCAATGGCCGTGCCGCGTTCTGCAGTACCAGTGGGCTATGAACACCCTTAGTTTAACTGCCTAAAAGTCGTATTTTTCTCTCGGTATAATTTACTCACGTTCCAGATGTGAACATGCAATTGTTGTTTCTGTTTTGGAATGGCAGGAAAACTGTTTCGCACATTTGCTTTTTTAATCACAGGTCTTTACTAAAACCGACCCGGTATTATCATACGTGACTGCGTAGTTGATTCATTATTGCCTAGGAGGGAAAGCTCACGTGCCTGAATATCGCATACTGTAAAACATCTGTGGGAGAGTGATGGAACACCTCCTCTGCTCAGCCTCATTGAATAAAGCCTGGAAGTGTGAATAACAAGGTAGACGCTGGAAAAATATTTTGTGGTATTCTACTTAAGAATATCAATGGCATTTTTTTAACCGAAGCCTAATTTGTAGGTTCCTGAAAACATGTTTTTATAGTGAGAAGTACTTAGGAGAACAGAAAAATACACCAGATTGACTTCGTGTGCAGCAATGCCACTAACGAGGTATAGAGAAAAGTGTAGTATGAGAGGTGTGTGTCAGGTTTCTTTTTAATGATGCAAACAATGTCAGTTGCTCCTTTATAGGGCATGGGTTTAATTTTAAAAAATTCATGTACCAGTCTCAGCATAATTGTATCTTTCAAGGAGCTGGGCCCGTTTATTAGTAACACTGGCTGGGAGGGCTACTAACCAAAGCCACTGTAAAAGCAACTTGTGTCTCATCGCTTCAATTTCTGACGTCCGAGTGGCGATAACGGTCACTCCTCGCGCTCCAGGAGGCTGGCTCGCTTCCCTAGCGTTAGCCCAGCCGAGGGGCGCAGTTACACTGCGTGAGGGAATATGCTCTTCTGGATCTGCTCTTTTTTTTTTAAGTCAGTACTGCGGTACTGGCTGAGCAGGTATTTCTTTGTTACATTTATCACGAAAGCTATTTTTCATGCTTTTTTAGCAAATGAAAAAGGCAACTGTGAGCTTCCCAGTGAACATCAATTTAGCCTCATAATGAAGCCTTCTCTGTTAACCTTTTAATAGGAGGCAATAAAAATACTGAAAATTGTTTTGAAACATATGTTTTAGAAGTATTTTTGTGTACTCATAGCAATAAATATTCATGCGTACAAGGAGGTGGCTGAATATTACTGCTGCATATAAACAGTGGAGAACATGTAATTTTTAAAAGTGTGTGTTTCATTACATTTTTATCTGACAAGGTGCAATCCACGAGCAACTCTTTTTCCATATTGCACAAGGCAGGTAAGCACTTTCTTCAGCGAAGGTCTCTCTAGAGAGAGTCTGATAAGAGAGAGAAAGTTTTAAAAGTGTAAATTAGCCTTGAATTGGGCAAAGAAATATAGCTAAGTAGAGCTGACGCAGCTCTACAACCACCTTTATTGTTGGTATTTATTTACAGCTATTATTTAGGGAGTCCTTGGCTGTTTTATCCAGAGCACACAGTGTTTGGGGAAGCGGTCGAAAAGCAGAGTGGACTGACTGTTGTCAATTAAACACACGCGGGGACGTACGTCTCCTCGTTTGTAAACTCTACGAAGAAGTAAAACCGGGGGAGTAGCTATTCCTAACAGGCTGGGCAAAACGTAAATGTGTGCCGTATGCTTTTCGCTTGCTACAGTTTATTAGCACAAATTGAGATGGGTGCAAAGCGTTCCGGTCCAAACCCCGATGTCCTCCAACTCTGCTTTACTTCAAGTGCAACTTTGGGGTTTGTGGTTGTGCAGTGACTTTCGACTTTCCGTATTCGGATTGTCCACTGACATTATTTGCGAAGTGCACGGATCAGTCAAATATTAATCTTACCTTTGTGTTGACAATGAGATTTATACTTAAGGAAGTTCAGTGCGGTAAAAGCTGAACCTTTCAAACTTCAGAAGGCTACTGGTAAGTTTAAAATAAAGCATAAATGTTCATTTTTCCCTTGACTATAAGGAAAACATCTCTGGTGCTGTTATTAAGATGTATTTTTGACTAGCTGGTTTGAAAATCTGCACAGCCTTCTCCCAGAATACTCAGTGAAACACACGTTTTAGAAGTTTCTTTTTCTTATTTCAACATTTTATGGGGACTAGTCTTTAGTTCCTGCTATGTGATTTGTCGCAATTTGCCATGACAAGACCTGTAACCCTTTAATACGTATCTTTGTATGTATTAATTTGTCATATTGTTCCTTGTCAAGATAAATGGTGGTGCTAACAATCTCAGAACACTGAAATCTATGTTAAATAAATCAAATTTAGGTTTGATTTATTTAGTTTAAAAACTTTTGGATAATTAATAAATAAGCTTTTTCCAAAAAAAAAGTTCTGTTTAGTTAGTACAGCTGAATTATGGATACTAAAAGTCACCACTCTTTAAACAAAGTTCATTTGTCAGGATGTTTAACACGTGGGTGGAGAGTTGATGTAAGGTTTCACACAGTTTGTCAAAAATACCTAAACTAGAGTGTGTAGTTTATGATAATGATAAAAAAATCTTGAATGTATTTTGAGAAGGAGGGGTTAAGGAAAAAAATGTTCTTCATATAAATCTCTGCATATAACACCTATCATTTAATTTTGTTGCACACTATAAAATAACAAAAATAAGATCTGTAACATGTCTTCTCACTGGCACCAGAGCTTAATCTGTGACAACGAAGCACTGAAGCTAGATGTAGGGTTTTTTCCTGACCTTGAAGGTACGGTTGCACGTGGCTTGCCAGGAACACACGAGTCTGCCCCTCATTGACCTTCAGCTATGCTCAGTAAATGTAACCATGTTTTCTCATGCGTTTTGCAAATCATTACAGTTTGGCTTCTTAATTAAATGTAAATACTCCTCTACTACCGTCACCTTCCATTGGCTATTATTACAGAAGTTCCAATATAATGGGGTAGTGCAGATTCCTTGTGGGTTTCTGGAGAAGAAGCTGATGAGGGGCTTTGGTTTTTGTAAATAAATGTGTTTACTTCCTCAGAATTGTATCCGTAATTTTCTCCTACGTGTCCTGTGGCTGTACATGATGAAGTTTGAAATGTGCCATGTTTGGCTAAAACATGGTGATAATTTAGAAGCACAAATGGAACTTGTCCGGAGGGTCTCACATCCATCACACGTTCGCTTTCGGAGTCATGATCAAGCTTTACAGTCATTCTCTCATCGCTCTCCAGGTCATCTAGATTTGTAGCGTGGTGACCAATATGCCCGTATTTGGGTTCTTTCATACAAATCCTTCTTGTTTGCTCATATACTGAGGGCATTGGCAGGAGATGACTTAATTGTCCTATAGCTTTAGACTGGAAACATTCTGATTTTGGCAGCAAGGAGTTAGCTATTGAGTTTGAAAAAGAACTTTCATTAATGCTCATTTTTTCTTGTAGGTCTCTGTTAAAAGCTAACTTGTTTTCTTCTTTAATGAGGTGGTGAGGTGGCTGAATCCTGGTTTCTATTTTGTTTGGTTTCATGATGCCGGAATCATAAATCTCTTCTTTGTAGCGGCTGCCTGGCATGGGTGCTGTGCAGCTTGTAAAGTTGTCAGATAGAGCATCTTGGCTGTATCTTCTGTTTGAGATGGGCACTTGCAGGAAAGAGAAAACACGTTAATTACTGACAATGAGCTCATGTAATAGCTAGACTCTAGCACTTCTCATGACTCAACGTTAATACCCATTTGGTTTGGGCCAGATCCAAGTCTCAGTGAAGATATCAGAGACATTCCCGTTTGCCTCTGTGGCTTTGCATAGGTCTCTTTAAGACAGTGCTGAAAAGTAAAAAAAAAAAACCAAACCCAACCCATTGAGAAAGGCCAACAGTGTTGAACAGTTCTGTAAAGGTTTTCCATGTGAAATGCCCTTTTGTTTATTCGACCGAATAATTATAAATCACTGTCATTATTACTATGGTTAAATTGGGGAAATTAAAGCAAATATTTGGGAATGTGACCTGCTATCAAAAACCTTGACCTTAAATAAGCTCTGTTCAGAGATTTATCAAACGATTCACCAAAGGATGGATAACATTTATTAAATGGCAGTGATTCAGTGATTAGAGTAAAACAGAATTTATTCTTCCTGTCACTGTGGAAGTCTATTGGACGCTTACCCTTGTAAGGCAAGAAGAGTGTGTAGGATTAGATAGTGACGTGTCAGTATCTAAGGCGTGATATCTCTTTGTGATATATTTGATATCGAGGTGGCGTCACGTTAAAGGCTTTGCTTTTTCTCTTTGAGGAACTAGCATCAGATATTAAAAATACCTACTGAAAAGCAACTTAAATACTTCTTGAGGAATGCTGTATCTCTGCTTTTAAGGTGCTATCATGTGATAAAGCTATATGTACAATATAAATGTATTTTACAACATGCACTGAGAATGTTTGTTTGAATGTGGGAGGACTAAACGGGGTATGCGTGGAAAATCAGGAGCTGGATTCTTAAATTTTCAAGAGAGTATGAACCTAGGATTTCTATTCAGGCTTTTCCTCTAAAATATATTGAGTAATCTTACTTTTCTCTTAAGTTTCTGCATGATAGCTGAACTCTTGAAACAATTTGAATTGGTTTTATCATTTTCTGCTTGGCTTATGCAGCTTTTCCTTTTTGTGCAATCCTGTCTACAAATGGTAAGAGAAAGAGCCGCTGGTTTACCTCTACACAGTATGGCTAAAATTAGGCGAGTACTAATTTTTTTTGCGCTGTCTTGTATGAACAGTTTGACAGTTATACTGCTCCTCCAAGGCATATTTGAAAGTTTTATGTTAAAGGTTAAATGAGGCACTTAGCAAATTTCTCAAATTAAACCTAAACTCTATTTTGTGTTATGCTCACTGAAAGCCCTGGACACCTATGTGCCTTTTGTAAAAGGGATTTTCTGTTTTTCTAGAAATTTTACTCAACATCTTAAAAGTTTTGGAGTTCCCCTGTAGTGGTTGCTGACGTAACTGTACCCACTAATAATTAAATATTCCCTGTGCTATAGTAGACTGGCAGAGCCTTCATGTATAACAGAAGAAGCAGAAATAGCTCAATTGTACCCTTTTTTATATACAGAGCTTCATTAATTTCAGAGGGAGTTGCACCACATAATTAACACCAGAATTTAAACAGGAATCTGGATCAAATTTCTTCTTGATCAACCCACCACCCTCCTAGAAACAACAGCCTTTCAAGTTTTTCTTTTTAATTTCCATGCATATATTTTGTACCGAGAAGTATATGCAGTCCTAAGTAAACTGAATTCTCATCAGCTGTTGAAAAATGGCCCTCGGATCAAAACAGGAATTCAGCCACATGCTTGAGTATAACTTGGAAATTGTACCAGTGTAATTATACTGCTATAATTGTAACTCCACGTTTGGCATTTTTACTATGAAATAAGTATACATGCTGAGAGCTACTGACATATAACTAATGTGGTTTAACTAATCCGGGGTACTGGTTTTAGTGTTTTTCAAACCTGAGACACCCACAGGAGTGATGGGTTTGTTCTCTTACTGCAGCATGGAGTATTGTCACTTTATGGCTCTAATCTCTGAATAAAAGATTTTCCTTTTCCATTTTTAGAGCCCGCACTTGTAAGAAGCTGAAGCATCACAGCAACCAGTTGGCCCCCGTCTTGTTATCATCATTTTTGTAATCTCACATTCTGCTGGGCTGATGGCTGCCTTCTTGGTACCAAGAAGTAGTTTGCATACTTGGGAGATTTACAGGATATTATCCGTTCTGTTCTATCCTGTTTCTCAAACATGGTTTTCATCTCTTTTGTTGAGAAGAAGGTAAGCATCTGGGTAATTGTTTGCAGGCTTCCATTAAAGTTGTCAGCACATTCACGGAGTTAGACCAGACAGATAAGCAAGTCGTGTCTGCAGTGCAACAGAGCACAGTCGTTTTTGTCCGCTCACACTCAGAACAGTTACTGGAGCTAGACTTAAACCTGCTTTTGTCTTCCTTTGCAGACCAAAACCCAAGGATGCCCTGGGACAGACTCCTCCTGGGGTGGAGGGGGGGGGTCATACAGAGCTTTTAATAGAAAGCTGACCAGCTGCTTTGTGTTGCTGTAGAAGGGCAGCACCCCAGCATTGCTCCTACCCATCTGGGGTGTGGGCGGTTGCCAGCGTACCTGCCTCAGCAGGTGCAGGGGGTCCCATGCATTCTGCACTTCTCCAGTGCTGAAAAGACTTTACAGCCGTTGAAGTCAGTGCATTAATTTGGGATGCTTTCTGAACCACTCTTCCGCCAGAGCAACTCAGCTATGCCAAGTGAGGTAGATACGCTGCACATCTATGTTTGTATATCATACCGGAGTGATAGCAGCTTTCTAGAAGGGCCTTTATACCTACTTACACTGCCTCCATTCATAGCTGCCTACAACTGCAACAGTGAGCTCAGTCCTTCGGGCATCATGTCTCTGTTAATTCTTGCCAAGTAGCTCTGCTTTCCTGCTGGCGCATGGGGTGCAGCTCAGGCAAGTTGAAGGAAAACCTGGAGAGAAGAGCCCCATCACCTGGCAGCCTGCTCAGATTTCAGCATCCAGCCATCCAAGTGGGAACAGGAAGGCGACTCTAGCAGGTACTGGCCTTTGTTTAAAACATATCATGTCTATTCATAGTTACAGTATACTGGAGCGATCTTTCCCCTGTCAAACATAGCGCTGCAGCAAGGAGCATTCCCTCCTCACCTTTAAACAGTGCAGTCATAGATCGGATGGTGCTCAATGGGGAAAGACGCTTGCAGAAAAGGTATTTCATTCACAGACATGCCTTTCTGTATCAAGACATTAATAGGTAGAGCTGCTCCTTGTTCTCTCATTGCCCCGTCTATTCCAGTAAAAATGAAAGAAAGGCATCTTGGAAACAGGTTAAAGCGAGGAAAGACTGATACTTAGCATTGATCTTCTTGCAAAAGGTATGCAGTCCTTATCAGCAGAGTCTTGCATCCTGTCTGTGAAAAACCTGGTCTGGTTTTAGGACACAGCTGAAGCCCTCTTCATGCATGCTTTGTCTTGCATAATTTTTCTTGGCCTTTCTGATCTACACTAATCTCAGAAGAGTGTACTCCTGCCAGTTACTGTATGTTTTGAAAAGACACTTGGATGCTGACATGTAGCCCAGGATGTTTCAGTATGTTTCCTAATCCTTTGTACAAGAGGGCCTTCAGAGAAGAGGGGCAGTTACTCAGTCGCTCTGAGTTTTGCTGAAGACCAACAAGCAGAGCTGCTGTACTGCTCGGGTCACGCACTCCTGTGTCACAAAGGCATGCTGATATTCCTCCGTGTCAAACAAGGCAAAGATACAACAAGTCTTAATAACATCCATGTCCGTGAAAAAGATATTTTTTAGATTAGCTCAATATCTGTGCTGTGTCCTGGTCTGAACCCTAATTGCAAATCATCTGAGGCATGGGCTGATGTTGTAATTACTATGTTCTCCATTATTCTTCCTCCAAAAACAATAGTAAGACAACACGATCTTCAAGACCTCTTTGTCTCTAGTGGAATACACTTTTCAAAGAAGATGTCGTATATTTTGTCCAGTAGTCTCAGGCAAAACCTGGGGAGTTCGTTTGGGGGAGGAAGATAGATGACAGTTTTTTCACAGATTTCCTTAGTATTCTTCATCATTCCCAGAGTTTTGGCATGATTAGTGGCACTAAGCTTCACACAGGTAGTACAGACTGGCCAACAGCGTAACTTACTGAGAAGTGGGTGCTGTGGTACCCGCGGTAGTAAGGTAGCCATTCAAGCGTGCAAAGGAAACTTCCCTGACTAAGAATATGGTTGCCTTCTCTGAAGTGAGTTTCTTTTCTGATGACTAGGCCAGCTGGAAAAAAGTGGAAGAAGCTTCAAAACCAGATTCTGAGGCAGCAGCATCTGATTTGCAGGCAGTTTTATCTGCTACGTGCTTTTCCAGAGCTTTGATGGCTTGGCATGATCATCTTAAAATCTCTGATCTCTCCAAAAGAAGCTATTTTCCATAGAGAAAAATGTCTCTGGCCTACGGCATTTTTGGCAGATGCTTCTATGGATGTGATGTGGAATAGCCCTTGCATCCAACCCGGTTGCCAGATGTCATATTTGGCATTGCCTTTGGATTGAAGATAATGACGCTAAGCAGATCCTCTCTGCTTTGAAGCTTACTGGCTGTCAGTTTTTCAGTGAACTGCTGGAAAAAGCAGCAGTTGACAATGTAAGGAAGATCAGATGCCCCTTTCAATTCAAAGCAAAAAGTTGCTTCCAAAGGTTCAGATTTCTTTTCTGCCACCAGCCTCAGCAAAACTACAACAATTCTACCTCAGGAGGAAACAAACTCTGTAACAATTAGATATAAATCCTCTTTGCAGTGGAGGCTCCGTTTTTCTTTCCCCTCTTATAATACTGTGTGTGAACTCAAGCAATGATCTCTGACCAGGCCTGAGTTTGACCATATTCTTTTCTCCTTCCTAAACAGTACAACTGTAAGTGCTTTTGCAGAGAATTAATTGTCCCAAGTCAGTTTTCATTAAATGCCCAATAGCTAAACATCCATTAAAATACATCTGTGCTCGAAAGAGAGCCCACATATTCCAGCTTAAGCAATAAAACCTTAAGTAGATGTAGAACCAGAAGTAAGAACCGCTGGTACCACAGCTCCGTTTTCCTGTTCATGAGGAAATGGTGAAGGTATGCATGCATGATGCAACTGAAAAATACCAGCAGTTGCTTGCAGTTTTTTGTTGGGATTTTTTTCACCTAACATATTTAACAGTATTCCTGTGGAATCTTTCTGACAATGTATTTACTAGGAGTTATCTGCCCATATCAACCGACCGATGGTAAATTGCTTGTCTGCTGCTATGCTCACTGGGCTTTTCTGGCAAATGTTATGGCCACAATCAGTTTTGCAGGCTGTTCTCTGAACAGGCTGTTCTTTCCACATCCATTCTTAGTGTATCTGATGGCACCCTCTGACCAGCAAGGGGTGGATCTACTTTCTCGGTCAGTCTCATGGCATCTGTTAGTCTGGAAGCAGAGGAGAAAAGCTGGACTGACTTCTGTACACCTAGAATAGTTTTGTTCCTGCAGACTTACTGGGGATCTGCAGGATTTACCTCAATCCTTATACTTATCCTCAAAAGATGTAGCTTTTATTTCTTCTCCAAAAAGATACAGCATCTTTAGAAAGAATACAACCATTTCTTATTTTTTATCCTTTTCACACCCAGCCCACAACAGCAACAAAAGGAAGCCAGCACATTAGAGGAGCATGAGCTCAGAAAAAGCATTTAACCTGCACTGTAAGAAGAGCTTCAGTCTTGCTCATTTTCAACCTAAACACAGAATAGTAAAATAAAATGCTTAGGTTAGCTAGGTGAGGTCAATCAGCTAGGTGAGGTCAAACAGTCCTGTGAAGTACAAAACCCTGGGCAGAAGTTATTTGCGCCTCTGGAAGACACATTCGATGTCTGATACTGTCTTCTGTCTGACGTAGCAAGCTCAGCTTTTAATATATGCAGGTATTCCCTTCAGATCTAGGATATCTAATGTCATGTCCCTAAGCAAATAAATGCTTGTTTCTGGTACTCAAGAATCTTGAGCCTATCTTTTCTAGCTTTTTTATTTTAAATTTCCACTACTGCTTCCTCCGTCCCATCCTTAATGAAGCTAGAAGAAAGGAGTGTTTCCATCTAATTTTATAACAATATGTCAACCAGTCAGTCCTCGCCGGTGATTTTCAGCTAATCAAAATGGTGTACGCAGATAGATGTAATGTATATGAGATCTAACGATTAGAGTGTGTCTTGAGCTTGTTTACATTTAGTTGCTTTATAGCTTTGCAAGGTTATTTCTTATAGGTTGCCACCTCAGAGAAGTCGATGTCTTCAGTGCTTCCTTCAAAGTATTTGAGCTGACCGTCTGTATAGAGAGATGATGCTGTTGGTCGGGGAGGAGCACTGAAGACATTTTTAAATAAGCAGAAGACTGCATTTCATTTACTCATTCACTGTAAGGTAAAGACATTCAGAATGGCTTCACACTCAGAAAGCACAACCTTCAATTTTTGTGGAAATAGATTGTGTTTATTTTAATTTCTGTATGTGAGCTGAAGTACATTTGTTTCTTTCTGACTTTGGGAGTGACTTACCTGAGGAATTCCACTAAATAACTCTGATAGTGCAAAACATGAAGGTAAACTGTGCCAGTGTTAAAGGAGGTAGTATCTCTGCCCTGTTCTAAAAGTGATTCTGTTGAATACATTTTTGTAACTGACATTTTGATAATATTCCTAATCAAGTGCTTACGGTAACGGGAAGAGGGATGACCATGTAAATACTATAAACATAGCGGTTGTTACACTTCGCTGTTTCTGATTTTCTGTATTTCCTAAACACCTTGTAATTCCTGTTTTCAAACTACAATTACAATTCTTTCCCAGACACCCCACAGCTTTGCTTTTCTTTTTTTCTTTTTTTAAAGTGACACCCACCTTCATAACTCTGTGCAAGATTATGTCGGATGATGTTCACTGGCTGATCAGGAAGATTTTTGGATGGTGACTGGCTGTTGGGTACCAAGGAGTTGGCATAATGCCACTGGCATTCTCCATTTGTCTGCAGCGTACTCAAGAAAAATCGAGCCACTTCACAAGGTGCTCCTTGAGACTGCCCAAACTTTGAAGGTAGCATTTGCTTTTTGCTACTGAAGACATGAGAATCTACAGGGAAGTGTCCATAATGGTAAGAGAAAGGCAAGCTATATGACGGGGCATATAAAAGTTCACTGTTTTCTGAATGGAAGTTTTGTTCTTGAATGGTGGCAGAGTTCACTGCAGGGCTGGATCGCCAGTTTCCCACCTGGCTGCATTCCAGTTTGTCTGTTTGGAATGAGCTGTATTGCTGGGGGAAAGAAAAAAAAAAAAAGGAGGGGAAGAGAGTTAAATGACTAACTTTTATATGAAACCGCATAACATATCATACAGGAGCCCAAAGCTGGACCTCCTTGAACTGTGATCTCACTGGCTAAAGGGACTGGCTTACCAGTGCATTTAAAGTTCCTTATCTTCACAATAACTTTACCTTCACTTAACACACGAAAAAAACCTATTTTGTCATCCTAATGTTAAGGGTTTATTTGATAATTTTGCTTGTTGGATTTTAGCTAGTAAGTGTAGGCATTTGCAAATACCAGAGGGCAGAAGTTTGTTGCAAAGCACTGGAAGTCACTGATAAATGGAGTAGCAGACCATGAACGTGATTTTGCGTGTGTTGGCGTGTCAAGCTTTAGAACGGTAGGAACACAAAATCTGTCCTTTGCATCAGCTTCTATCACAATGATTTTCTCTTCCCACTCTCTCCCACCCCCCTCTCCAGACTCCAAATGCTTTTTGCGCTCTCGCTGTTTTGAATGTAGCTGCATTCACTGCTGTTTTAAGGTGATAGTAGCCCCTTCCAGCAACATGCGTTGCAAAATCTCAGAATGTCTCATGGTGGTTGTCAGTCTCACCGACCCAGTTTTATGGACAGTCTCCATACTTTCCTTTCACATCTGGTTCTAGCTCACCCAGTGACAGTGAGAGATATTCCAAATCCCACTCCAGTGCTCTGTTTGCTAGGATTAATTCTCATGATGCATTCTCCAGCATAAGGAAACTGCTGATACCTACGTGACATTAAGAACTCGGCGTATCAACAGTGAATGAGATGCGTTCTACACCAGCACAAATTTTCACAACACAGCTGGTCTTAGTACATGTTTTTCTTCTTTTTACCAAGAAAGCACATTGGTTTTGAAGTACTTTACATACTCCAAATCCAAAAGTTTTTGTGTTTGCATCACTTGCTAGGGTTGGTTTGTACTACTTGTGCTGTCCATCCCAAGAACAAAAGAGTCTAATTGTATTCCAGCCTACAAGGGAGTTCCTGTGGCAGAGCGTACTGTAGTCAGTTTTACAGTAAGTTCAGTTCTGGATGATCTCTAACTTGTCCCAAGCACTGTACCACAACAATTGGTAAGTAAATATTGCTACAAAAGTTACCTGTTGTGGGTAAGGCGTTGTTCTGAGTTTTGCCTTCATTTTATTACTTTTGGGTTTTACTATTTTCCGTGTTTCCTGCGAGGTAGATACTGAGTTTCTGCATGAAAACTGTGACTTAGAAATGGTAACCTGGTCCAGTGACAACTGAAGTTCCTTATACTCAATATCTCTGCAAAAGAACAGTCCAATAAATTACATGCTCAACCATACCGCACAAATCCAAAATAGCTCCTTTGAAAATACATGTTAGCTTTCACAATGTTTTCATTTTCATTCTTCCAAGATTTTCACTGACTCTGCAGTGTGAGTCTGGGGATGTCAGCAGGCAGTGGACCTTATGATCTGACCCCGTCCCCATGCAAGTCTATCACAAACGTTCCACTGGGAACCGCGTTAACATCTTTGTACTAAATGTGCCCGCTCTCTGAACCGAAGCTGTGCCAACTTCTCAGCCATCCGTGGCACCCTGCAGTTTGGAATCACAGCCATGTCAGTTGATAGAAAGACACAGCTCAATTCATCTGCCTCCTCCTCAATCAGGAATTGGTCTCTGCCCTGGCTCTCACAATTAGCCCCGAGGAGAGGAAAAAGAGCAATGTTCAGCGCAAAGTGCTTGTAACTAGACCACAGGAGCTGCAATGTTGTTTTTCTGACAATCTCTAGTCTTTCATTTCTGCTCTGTTCTATTCAGTTTTATCTGCCCCACAGACAGGGCAGATTTTTGTATAAAAGAGGTTAAAAAACAAATCAAGAACAGACTGTGGATCATATTTTGAAACATTAATTGATACAGTCCTGATGATTAAATGGTCTCCCCTGGTTTTATCAGTAGCAAGAGCGGAGCATATTTTTGAAAGGATAACTAGAGAAGAAACCTACTTATCTCTCAATTCCTAGCTGGAACTCATTTCCGTCACTTTTTGATGGTGAATAACCTGGGAGTAAATTCACCTCAAGAATATGCTGTTATATCCCTGGCACAGTTTCCTCCTTTTTACTCAAATCACTTGCCCCAACTCATGGGACTCAAGGAGGTTGCAGGGCTGAGTCTTTCCCTCATACTGCTGGCTTTCACATCTGTACAGGAATGAGGGCAACATTAGCCTGTGTGTCTGGAGCTGAGGTCCTACTTCAAGTAGTTTAAGGAAACACCCTATGGTTTCTCAACTCATACACTTTAACTCCCCAAAGTCAGGTATCAGAGACAACATTGTAATATGCAAACACACATCATCCTACCACACACATCATGCAAACACAGCTTACTTTCAAGCCAGACAAGAAATGGACCAGTCTAGACAAAAGAAAAGTGTTTAATTCCCTGCTTTTTTACACTATTCAATGCAAGGGGTGCCCACTGTCCCTTTTTTTTTTCTTTTCCCCACAGATAGTCTCTTCAGTCACAGCCTGTTTCACTAGTACTTATCCCTCTTATCTACATAGATTTTTGTCTCTCTCAGGTTTATATCAAGATAGGAATTTTGCAACACCTTTGTGACTTGAACTGAATTCATAAACTGGAGACCCAAACCTCTGTACGTTCACCAGCTCAGTGGGAGCTACTTGCCATTGTGAGAATGTAGGTTTGCCCTGAGTATCTGTGCAACCCAAGGCAAGCACGGGAATCCTCCATGATTCACCTGTCCCTGACAGGAGTAACACTTCCTACCATGTCTCTGTCCCGCAAACTGACTCTGTGACCTCTGCTGGGTAGCAGCAGCTTTCACTGTGTCTGGACAGCCCCAGCGCAGTTCTGATGCTAATTACAGAGCTGGGGTCCAGGTTTAATGCAAACGGCTACAAGTGGTATTACATTCAAGCATATGGTGTATGAGGTAATCATCAGGAATGCTAGCTCTTTTTAGCTCAATGTAAGTAAAAGAGGGAGGATATAAGGAGAGAAAAGTGGCTGTAACATGCAAGCACAGAATGATACTGGAAGACACAAGTAAAGCAAACTTAAAGGATTTAATTAGTAATTAATCAATTACTGATAACACACAAAATGAATCTATTACTGATAACACGTAATGGTACAAAGTATTTTGACTTACGTAAGGACATAATTGACACTCACTATGCAGTGAGGCCGTGATGAACGGCTGTTATGCACAATAGTAGCGTAGCTCTGTACCCAAACCCAGCCTCCATGCTTGGACAGTAGTCGGTAGTACTTGGTTGTGACTTGGCCTTTCACCAACACTGTGAATACAATACAAAAAAGCATTTCACATTGCTTGTACCTGTGAGCACTTCCTGGAGACATTTATTTGCAAGGCAGGGACTTTTCTCCCTCCTCGCCCTCCTTTAAACCTTCTTCTCCCACCAAACTTTAAATAGCTCCCCTGCAAAGGTATCTGTCCTGCCCCTTTACGTAGGTTCACAAGGTCACAGTATTGTTTACAAATAGTATGTTGCAAACTATTAGAGTTTGTCTTCCTTCTTTTCCAGTTCACCCTGCTCTTTTATGCTTACATTCTGCAAAAACGCTTACTGTTTCTAATCTTCTAGCTGAAAAAGAAAAGTTCAAGGCAACAAAAGTATTTTGAAGCAGACATAACTAGCTTGAATTTTTCCAGTATATTTGGAAGCACTTTTGTTATTCATAGCTTGATAGATCATTGTGTATTTTGCAATGTATTTTATGCTCTACATTTTGAAGGTTGATTTAAAGGAGGAAAATTAAAATGCTATTTGGTTCTTAAGCACACAAATAAAGACAAGGCCAGAGAGGTGAATCAGTTATCTGGTAGATTTCACTAGAAATGTAATCCTCTAGACACCCGTTTGGATTCTCTGTGAACAAAGTAGTTTTGGCATAAGGCTATGCTATAATAGGAGTTGTGCAGCATCTCTAAATATTTAATCTAGCCACAAATATTTCTGGTTCAGTGCCAGGCATTTATCTAATGATTCAAGGGAAGATAATGCCCAGCCTTCAAAGGCGGTTCTTCTCTTGTGTGACCCTGGAGCATTCCTCTAGGAAATTCCATCTTCTTGCTCTTCCATACAATCAGTTATTTACGTTAAATTAGGAAATAAGGGACTGAGCTTGCTACGCGAACTATGTCCAAAAAAAGTGATCAATAGCAGCAATTCCTTTATATAATACATGATTAAGAAATGGAATTACTGCTTGCAAAGGCAGGGCTTGTACTAGACTGAACTTAGTAGCAAAGCTCACTGTAATTTTGTTTTCTCATTGTACATGCTTGGTGCAGAAGCAGATACATAATAAGGAAATCAAACAACAGCTTTCTCTTTCAGTCAACTCTAGTAGAGCAAATGACCACTTGAAATGAAAATATATGGCCTTATAATTAGTATTCATAGAAGATTTTTCTGATAGGGAGGGCATCCAATGTTAAATTGGGAACTAAGGAGTGCATAACCTTTGGGGGTTTGTTTACTGTTTGGTAATTAACTATACAGCTATCAGTCATCACTAGGATTGGCTTTTTTTGTTCAGTCGTTACTTGGGGAATTAGAAATTTGTAATTTCAATAGTTATCAGAGACTGCAATAATGTGAATAATGTGAATAGCCCAATGTAAGACTGACAGAAATAGAAGAGCAAGAGTTCTTATTCTTGCTAAAAGGTCCTCTAGCATGTAGGCCATCTCTCCGGACTGCTTACTCTCCTATTCATTTGCACACGTCACAACATATTTAAGCTTTTCTTCAAATCCAGTTCATCTCCCTAAGAAAATCAGGCTCTTAGAAAATGACTATAGACAGGTCTTTCTGGAAGTGTCAGTTCTCCTTCCATTACAGGATATGGGATCCATTTGTTCAGAAAGCAACAAGATAAACAACATCTTGCAGGACACTCAAAAACCCATCCTCGCTGACACCAAGCCACTACTGTTTAGAGTTTGAAGTCTCTCTTAGGTATCAGCTTTTTGCCTCATACGTGCTGGTGTCCTTTTTCACGCCTACGTTTCTATATAGAATACTCTATGGGGTGGAGGTGCACATATGTACAGATATTCAAGAAAATCATGAGGAATATGTGTGTAAGTATGTAAACACGCCTACAAAATATAAAGGCATATGTACTCTTTAAGTGCAATGTATCGCTCGAAGGTAAAGGTCTTGTAGCTGCTACTCAAAGATTCAGTGTAAGAATGCCAAATAAGTCTGTCGTAAAAATATTTGTTAATAATCAGCTATATGCCATGGAATCACTATGTTTCTTGGTGTTCTATAATCCAAATGGTCCAGTTCCAGGAAATGATGCTTACATTTTGGCCTAGATCATCTCACAGATATTTTTTGTAATGTGGTCTAGGCTTTTCAGAACTAAGATTTTGTGCTACTTTAATGGTCAGGTTTTCCTTGAATTCAAAATGCTTTGCTACTCAGTCTCCCAAAATAGAAATTAATGCTGTAATGGACCACTAGCTACAACAAAGGTCTTCCGTGTGCTTTGGGACTAGTTTTGACTTTCTCTCTCCCACTGATTTTTTTTAAATCCCTGTTTTAGTTCTTCAGTTAAGACAGTATTTTAAAAGATGTGAAAACCACTGAGGACTACAGTGTTCAGCTTTCCTTCCTAATTATATGGATAAACCAATATTTCTCCTGGGACAGGGGAGGACTCCGTGTCTCCTGCATTTTTAGCAATCTGGAGAAAGTCTGACCTTGGCTAGGGGACAGTAGCTGCACTTCCGATACAGTAAATGAGGTCAATTTCCATTTGGCTCTGTGTTAAATTATCCCGTTTGATGCTGATTGGGAAACCTCAGAAATGGGAGTGAGGTAAATCCACTACCAAGAGAATCTGTGCAGGCTCAGACTTCTTGGTGGCCTCCGCTGCAATCAAACGGGGAGGATTCAGTGGCTTTAGTCTTGGCTTTTAGATGTGCCACTTGTAACTGGGTGTTCCGCTGTTGTGGTTCCCTCCTGGTTTAGCAGGCAAGCTGAAAAAGGCACTGGGCTGGCTGGGCTGGTCCTTCTGGTCTGTCATAGATGGCTATTTTAAAAGGCTCCAGAAGGCTCACAGGCATGTGGCTGGGAGTTCCTAGCCTGCACTTAAGGATACCGCTAAGAGAAATGGACTTCTTGGTTCCTCACTTGCAGCAGTTATTGTTTTAGCTTCCCTGGTGCACACAACCTGGCATGTCTTCGGACCAGCCCCCGAGCAGCGTGGTCCATGGATGGTGCCCTAGCAGACTCTACAGTTCTTTTGCCCTCTTAAAAACTAGTGCAGCTCTGCCGGAAGGCTTGGTTGCTGGGGGAGCAAAAGTAGACTCAATGCCACGGACAGAGTGTAAACTGTGCTCTGCTATAAGACAGGTTCTATAAATACTTAGGTTGACTTCCAGTAAGGGGTAGAACAGTTTGGTGATGACATCAGCCGGGGCTTGCCTTGCCAAGGCACAGACATGTGACTTTTGTAAAATTTTATGTGGGAAGAGCAATGATGTTACAACATGTGGGATGCACAAAATCCTCCTCACAGAGAGACAATGGTACAAAAGAAGTGATTTCTCTGAGGCCAGAAAAGTATTTTGTCTGTACTGGAACAGTTTCTCTATCTCATCTTTTAGAATGCAAGATCCTTAGGTAGGGACTCATTATTTGTGTGGCCACATTTCCCCAGTTGCAGAGTAAACACTGTGTATATTGGTGGTGCTATAGAAATACACAACACTAGTTCAAACGCCAGAAGCTTTTTCATATAGCTGGAAGCTAATCAAATGTTTAAAACAGGAAACACCGTTTGCTGCCAGCACACCTTAGGCAAATATTCACATCTACATTTTCCTCATACTCGGATGTTCTTGTTATATCCCTTCTAACTTGTTCCCCTCACTGTTTCCTTTGTTTTGTTCTCTGTGCTGCCTAACTTAAAGTTCAGTTGCTTTTGGTCTTCAGTTTGGGAATTTTTTTTCCTCTTTGAAAAAGCAATTGGTTACCCTACTTTAGGATTGCCTTTTTTTTTTTTCTTTTCTTTTTTTTTCTTAATACCCTTATTAGGTGTAAGATGTTTCTCTCCAGATTTCTTCATCAGATGACACTTAATCATCAAATTGCTTTATAGAATGGTACGTCAAACTTGCCAACCTTTTACTGTTCATGTTCCTAAGACGTTTACTGATGGATGGTGGGGGAGTTATAACAGTGCTCCCCAGAGGAAGTCTGTACACTTTACATCTGTTTTAATAATTCCTATTACTTGGTATTCTGACCGTGATTCTGCACTGTTCCCACTGTTGCCCAAGCATTAGTCATTATTTTTTGCTTCTTGGCATTTATTTGCTTTGAAACTTTAATAAATTTCTAGGCATGTGTCTCGCATTTTTCTTCTGTTTTTAAACTTTACAATAATTTATCTTTGTAGTTCAGATACGGTATCTAGAGAACTGCTTTTAGTTATTCTGTTTGGTTGAGGGTTTTTTTCTTGTGGGAGGAGGTGGGGGGGGTGTTAATTCAGTAAACATGATGTGTCTCTTTATTTAAAACTCCAGTCATACATAGATCAAACTGGCAGCCAAAGTACAAGTCTTCTACTGCACACACAGAATTATCCATCACTTTGCTCTAAAATGGAAAACTGTTTTCCAGAGGTGATGGTGGCTATAATGGAATCATCTCTATACTGGTTGACATAGGTATTTCAAATAGTCTTGTGAAAATAATGAGTGATATTTTGTACAGGTCAACAGTCACATCCAGATGCAGATGTTAACATTACAAAGAGGATGCCCCCAACAGGACATTACCATCTACCTTGGTCATTCTTGTTTTTAGTTTGCAATGGCCCAGAGTATTCAGTGGTATTTTGGTAAATATGATCTTGCTGTAAAGATCAGTTTCTGCCTTCCCAGGTGTAGCACACACTGCCGTCAACAGAATTCAGCACTTGGAATTTCAGCACTGACTTGCCAAATACAGATACATCCTCCTTTATATTCCACACCCTCATGAACAGCACATATTAAGGTGAAGAACTGACTACTTTCTCCTTCAGGAAGCCTAAGAGAAGGATTTTAATCTGGCTGCTTTCAGCCCACAGGAGCAATCTGGAAAAAAATTCACTGACATTGATTTTTGGATGTCATCTTTGCATCGTATGGGCTGCGGCAGACTGAGCCAAATCCAGAGTTCAGCTATTCCCTCAATTTGCTTCTCAAATTAATGTGCTACCGAATGAACTACTTCCCAAATCCAGATGTTTGAAGATATGATTAGTGTCTCTGTTGGCAGATGGGGAATTATTAAATGTGTAATTTTTTTTCCTGACACTCCATTCTCCAAACCTCATCCACATGATATATATGAGGATTTTTCGGGTTGCATTCACTTCAAACATGGGATGATTATTACTAACATATTTCAGAGGAATGGGGAGCTGTTGCGTAATTTTTCTTTTAACAACAGAGGATAGTAAAGTTCAGATTTTTTTTCTCTCACTCATTCACTTGCTCTTTTGGTTTTTTTCCTTCAAGAGTTCACCACCCAGAATCAAGTCCAAATTTTCAAAAGAGCCTAGATCCTTCAAGTAGAAAGATTAAAGTAGCCAGATATGCTTTTTTCAGAAGCACAGCATATTGAGTATCTAGCTTATTTGCAGAACTAATGGTTTCCTTAAGTGATAGCCAAGCACTTTTGAAAACCTAGCTCCAGTCAAGATTTGGAAAGCTTTCTCTACTTTCCAGCATAGCGCCTGTTGTCTGCAAAACTTCTCACTCTACTTAACAAATTTCAGTCTAGCATTCTTTTTACTTACACAGATGATGAGCATATCGTAAATGGAACACATCACAGCCATGAACATGGTGGTAGAGGGTTTTTTCTATCAGATCCTGGGGCTCATATCCAGTTAATTCAGTCACCCTGGAAAAGGAAGATCCCAAAATAAACAAAATCTCTAGGAATATTAAGTTTCATTAACCTAATATTTGATTGTGCCAACAAATGAGGTGCCTAAAAACTGCAGGACAAAATGTTAGTTTTGGAAACAGACATCTCATCTTTATAAGAAAATAAACTCTCTCAACCCAGCCAAAGCAAGGTTGGGCACTCCCTGGCCAGCCTTACACATAGGCAGGAAAAAGAGTTCTTTTACTTATTTCCACTTCGGGCTTTTGCCACTGCCATGCATGATCCTTTGCACAAAATCCAGTTGAGGAGCCATTCATGAAACCATAAAACTACTCTTGTGGACTGCTGACACGTTTTCATTTGCTTTTGCAAACATACAAGTGTAGCATGGATGTCAGTCCATAGAAGCTGTGATCATGGTCTATAAATAAATTCAGGCTAACGCCTAACAGAAGAAGGAAGCAGGAGCTTATTCCAGCTGAGAATGTGGAAAGACAAGGAGTTATGAAGATCACAAGCTAAGAAAAGGAAGGCTGAAGCTAGACTTCAGAAAAACATCCTCACATGATAAGAAGTAGAATAATGGAACAAATGTGAACCAGCAGCATCTCTGCAGATGTTAAGGAAGCAGGCTACGCTGGTCAGACTTACACTCAGTCAGACCTGAAGAGTCAAACTTCATGGTTCAAAATGGACTTTTGTCTATTTAGCATAGTTGCTTGAGAACAAAAATCCTTAAAGTACATTGTGCAACTCAGCCAGAATGTGGCTTGTTTAACTAGTGTTGCTGCAGGTGTTTTACGCTGTCCTGGGCTTTCTTCAGCTAAAAAGGCAGAACAGAGGTACCATACAAAGGTACATCTACATTAACAAGCAACACAGTCCATTAGCAGGCGATCTGTAGGGTAAAATTATTACTGCTGAGGATCTACTTCTGCAGCAGCAGATGCATCTGTATATTTTAATTTCAGGACATTTACTTGGGACTAGCTCTAATCTAGGCCTGTGGACTGAAAGCTTTATAATAGTTGGAGTGCCTTAGACATGCTCTTGGAGGTTGTCCTCCAGTTTAGATTCATCTAGAAGGAATCTAGTTCGCATTCCTAAGGCCTCTTCATGACACGCATTGCAGTGCAATAAGTGAGGACAGTCAGGACATTCAAAAGGATGCCTCTGGTCTGAACTTAAACACTAATAAGGATACACTGTATCAGAGAATAACACAGTACTATCTACAAAAATGAATACAGGGGTCTCAAGCAACTTGTGTCATTGAGAGGTTGCAGGTAACGTAAACTTTGATTACTTTTTTTTTTTTTCTTTTGTAACTATTATGCATTTTCTTTACTCTTACCCTAACACTAAGCAATCATGTGGACCCCACAGAGACTGGGGACTTTACATTCTACATGAGAGAGAGTGTTGGGGGGTGGGATTCTTCTGAAGGAAATCAGAAAAACAACAAAAAAAATGCGTTTGCGGTCTGATTTATTGTAAGTACAGTACAAATACATCCATACCTCCCCTAGCTATGCCTTCATCTGGGAAACTCTTGCATGCCTTTGCCTCAGTCAGGGACTGCCAACGTGGAGTGGCACGTGTTCTCTTTCTGCAGGAGGATATGTGAATATATGCTTGTGTTTCTCCTTTGCAGTGTGCACTGTCCCTCCTGGCTTGCAATTCTAGGGGCCCAAATTCTCACTTAAGCCTATCAGCATGGTGAAATACTTGTGAAAGATCCTTTTCAGGTTTCAGTGCTCCTTCTAACTTCAGTGCAATTAAAACAAGAGTGGCAGTTTCATCCTGCTCACTTAACTGGCGAGTACAGAAACAGCTAAACCAAAAACAAACTAAATGTCACAAACCTAAGCCAGGTGTTAATTTTTCTGGAGGTGCAGCCTCAATTTGAAGCCGGTCTTCCCATGGGCTGGAAAAACATCATTAACAGTTACGAGGACACCCAAACTTTTGAAAAGTTTGAATCTGGACATAAACTCAGCTGCTTGACTTGCTTAACACAAAACCAACCCCTCAATGAGCCACTGTAGGGACCCTGGGCTCTGAAGATTGTTCTTTGCATGTGACAGGGCACACAGAAGGAAACGGCTTGCCCCAACGATCAGTTCTGCCCCTTAGAGTTCTTTAGAGCCTTTGTAAACCATGTAGCAACGAATGCCTAGGCTGCACTATGAAAATCAGAAGTAGCAGGTCACTTTGGAGGGAAGTAACTGTCTCCTTTTTCCAGTGACCTTGATAAATGAACTCTTGCATGTTTTACATTGTATCAAGTGTCTAGAAAGGCTTATTTAACTGCTCCTTCCTATGGCTTTCATCCTGGTCTGTCTGCTGTGACTGGTACCTCTAAAGATCTAGCAACATTTTTCCTTGTATGGATATCAGAAGCAAACCTGAAAACAGTTTTGTCTTATTCCTAATATGTCCCTGCTCTGAGCAAATATAATTTGGTTTGCTCAGCTGGGAGAGCAAAGGGCTTTGGTAATGCTTAATATCCCTGATTGTCCTATGTGTGGATGACACCCATCTGCTCTTTGGTAAACACAGCTATGCAACAGTACTGGTTCTATCTATCTGTGCTCTTGTCAACACCTCTGGTTATACTGTCTCCTTTGAAGACACTTATGTCTCCAGGCAGTTCCTCTTAGGCACATCATTTCCTTTTTTCCACATGCAAAGACATGTTGCTGAACCCCTTGTGCTTCTTTGTAGCTGTTACATTAAGTAAAGCATGCCAAAAAAAAAAAAAAAAAAAAAAAAAAAAGGAAGGATTCCAGAAACAACTAGTTCTTTGTATTTTAGCAGCTGATGGCCCACTATCTCATTGACTTAGCATGGAGAAAGAGCATGTTCTTGCATGATTGACCTGCCACGCAGAACTTCTCTACTGCCTCGGACTCGTTTTCACTGCTACACATGAATATCACTTCTGCTTCTTGCAAATCCAGCATGCCAGGGAAACGAGAGAGTATGTGACATACCGTTCCACATGCAGGGATTTTTGAAGAATGATCATCTTGTCAATAGTCAAATCTGTTATATTGTCTGTGAACTGCTTTTTTCCCCTCAAGGTATCTTGAACTGCACTGTACAAAGTATCATTGTATACTAAAAGATACCATATTTCAAAAAGAGAGAAATGAATCATTTCACAACTCCTTCAGTTCTGGTTTGTGCTCTTAGCTGGTATGTGAGCTATATCAGCTGAGAGTAGAGTAAGGGTTCTCCTTCCTCAGCAATAGCTGTCTTCCCAAGTTTTGTTTAAAAAGGCTATGTTTTCATGTAGTAGTCAATCGAATTAATTTTCATTCTAACAGCCCCCTTAGTAGGGCTGGTTTCATTGTTAAGGTGTTACACTAAAGTGCAGAAGACTGTTTTCTTACTACTCTGTCAAAAGCTTTCTGGATGACCCCAGCAAGTCATTTGACCTCAGTGTTTCAGTTGTGTTTTTTTTAAATTATGGATGATGGCACATCCTTATTACTTTTGCTAGCTTTGTATGTTAAAATTTATGTCCTTTAAGGTAAAAATGTATTACTGCTCATCTGCCAATTACCCACAGCAAGAAGGCTTTAGGTGACTCTCTGAAACTGTAGGTAAATTGTACAGGCTCTTATATGTTAGCTTTCAAGACTAAGTATGGTCTATCCAGCTACCTGAAGGGCATTGAAGACCTGCATGGTCTTTGTGTTCCAGATCTATTTTGGACTGCTTTATTTTTTCATGGATATTTTGATCTGTTTGGAAACCACTGTAGCTTATGATAACACTTGACTTTGAAAACATTTTATGTTAGAAATGAAACAGCTGCTTACCTGGAATCTAGGAATATTAATTTTAAGTCCAAACTTGCTCTGAACATAAACATGTTACTGTGAAGTTTGATCTCAGTGATTGCACTGGGAGGTAAAGATTGACCTACAGCCACCAGTCCAACGATTTGGTAACAGGAATCATACAAAGACATATCTAGCATATACTGCCGTATCTTCAAATAGCCACTGCAATGGATCACCTGGCATGAGAAGAAAACACACTCAATATCTGATGGCAGTGGAAGAGGCTGCAAGTCAGCTGACCACCCAGTTTCAATGAGCTTGTAAAGCAATACACCCTTATAACAATTAAATACTGCATAGTCTGTTAAGGCTTCAGAAGTGTGGTTAATTTATAAATGGAGATTAAAATACAGTAAATGCAGGTTTTGTGTTTACTGTCAACATGATTAATCCAGTACTAAAGCACGTGCGCTTTGGGGACTATCTAGATGGCTTTCTAGTTAATACTTTAAACTCTCTTTGATACAGATTTCTTGTAGATACAGTCAGAATTCTTGTTCATTAATAAAAAAATCTGGAAGTTGCTTTTTTTAAAATGACTCTCACACACACACGGAGGTATATATAAATATTTATGTTTCAATTAGTTGTTATTCTGATGAAAAACAGACACTTTAAAAATCCAGTGGAAATTAATGCATCATGTTTAACTGCTGTGTATGTAAATGCACTAGAAATGAGTTTTAAGTTCTCCAGTCAAGTTCAGATGACATTCTTTTGACATGTGACAAAGCCCAGGGCCTTGAGACCAGATTCCTGAATCCCCATATACAATTCCTAATCACAGGAGTGATAACTTCAGTGTTAGACTGTAAAAATTCACAATGTCAGCTAAAGAGGGGGGAAATTGTAACCTGGGGACTATTCCAGACCATAAGATTTATTTAATGTAGTGCTGGTTTAGAAATCATTTGTGCTTCTGCCAATTTTCTAGTCCAAACAGCAGGCATACTACACATCCTTCAGCTTAATTTCTGTATTTGTTTGACTTTTAACTGTGTTCAAAGGAAAGGAATTAATTTCCACTGTATTTAGTACTCCTGAACAACTTACTACACAGTCACCTATAAATAGGCTCCTCCTGTATAACCTTCCTTCCTCCTCTCCAATCACCAAGTGATTAGTGTGGTTAGCAAAAGTACAGTAGCAAGCAAAACTTATTTAAGATCTCTCAGCAGATCCTACTAATTCCCATACTATTTGATTCATGAGTTTTTCTTGAGCTTCAGCTAATCAGGTGATATTTTCAAAATTATTAAGTTCTGACTCTAAGTATAGTTAAAAATAATAAATTTAGGCCAACATCTCTCTAGATTAATACATCCTTAAATGTTTCACTGTGTAAACTTTTAATAGTGAGCAAAAGAAGAAAGAAGGTGATTCCTCTGATTAGCAGTCATAAATGGGAAAAAAACAAAACAAAACAAAACAAAAACAAAACATACAGAGATAGCACCACTACAAACTCTACTCTTTTACCTGATTTCAGATTCAGCTTTGGGACAGAATCATTTTTTGCTGGGAAGCAGCTGAGCAAACAGGGGTCCATGTAATGAAGAATTATCAGTCTAACCAGGTAGATAGGAGTGTAAATAGAGAGATATATGTCTGGACCTTGAACACATTCCTTAAAAGAGCTCTGCTTCTCTTGCATGCTTTTCTTTTGAATGACTCAAAATGAATCCTCACTAGACTGCACGTGAAGTACCCTCCTCTCCTGATGCTTAAGTGATAGAATTATACTGTGTAGCTCAAAGAGCAGCAAATGCACACTGTAAAGCTGAAAATAAGAACTACCTGAATGGCAGGTGTTATTACAGAATCTCAGCATTTGCTGTGGCTTCTGATTTCATGTAATAAATAGAAAATTAATACAAACTGTAAGATTTATAAACAGACTTGGTGGTTTAGTACAGTTCAACCCTGAGTTGATAGTAATGATTGTTTAGGGTAACATTATGGTCTCGTTAATGTTGAGGTAATTCTGGTCAGGCCAAATGAGGTGACTGGTGCAACTGGGTGGCTGCTCAGCCAGAGCACGGTAACACCGAGGAAGAGGGATGTGGGAAGACTTCCAAGTTCCTGTGTCTGGTTTCCTGCCTCCAGTTCCATAGAGGAATAAGAACTAGCTGTGTGCTCTCCTTGCACCTCCGTGGCTGTGCTCCAGCCAATTCCCCAGTCTGGAAGATCAGGGATCAGGATGTGGGAATGTGCCACAAAGCAAACTCCAACTCACTGTGAGAGAGTCTAGACTTGCATTACTAAGGGAATCTGCAATCAGCAGTGGCATTTTTTGCATCTGTTCTGATTCTTTCCATTACAGACTTTGCCTTCAGCTACATGTATGTAAAAAAAAACTAAATAAATAAACTGATCACTTGTTGAATACTTGGTGGGGGCGGGGGGGGAAGCTTATATACATTACCTTGTAGCCACTGCATGTCAATCCTGCATTCCTCTTGGCTAGGACACACTTCATTCTCAGGAAAAATGATCTCTCAATTTCATATTCTGAAAGCATAAACCACACTGTTTATTTATTACTGAAGATTTCAAAACTGTCCATAACACTGCCTTTCATGATTTAACAGATGTATTTATGTCCCAGTCTTAGGCAGCAATAGAAGTCAGCCATTCTACTTTCCCACTCAATCTCTGCCCTCAGGTTTTATTTCACCGTTGTATTAGGATTCCCTGTGAAAGTTGGACAAGCCAGCATGACTAGATCTCCAAATTTCTGTTTTTACCACCCTTCACAAGGCAATCACCTTGTTTCTGAACAGCTAGGTACCAGCTCATATTGGTAAAGGGAAGGAAACACCTCCTTTGGAGTGTAGGTAAATGAAGGTACTCTCTAAAATAATAGCAGAATGGGAAACAAGAAAATTCATTGGTTTTGTAATAATTTGAGCATACATAGCTAGTCATGCACAGACTGGTGAACTTCTGGCCTCTGTATGCAATATTATTACCTGTTTCGCTGACTTCCAAAACCATCTTGGTGGACAGTTTTTAAGCAAATGTCTTAATGATAACCTCCAGAAATGTTTTAAAGCTAAATATTGCTCAGGTACACACATATTCTCTGCTAAGAGTAAGTTACTATTCTCTTTAATGCTAATTATTCTCAATAACAGTTCAGACATCATTAATAGTTCTGACTTTTTTTACTGAAAGTTGCAGTTTGGGCAAACACAACTATATTAGGAAAAGAAAACTCATTGTGTACATCTGTGAATAGGAAAATCGGGGAAGCAGAGGGGTTTTCAGATTTGTTGCAATGTGTATTACCTCCTAACTCCCCACAGGGTTTGATCCAGAGTCCACTGTATTCAGCTGGAGTCTTGCTTTAACTTAACTATTGAGTTGTGTTCCCAATTTTTGTGCATCCATCACCCAATTAACACCTCTTAGCCACACACCTGCAGTGGTTTGAGCCTCAGACCGCTACCTGGAAACCAATAAATTCTCTACATTAAGTTCTGAGTTTAAAGGTCTGAAGATAAAACCACGGAAAAAAGATTTAGCAAGGAGGGAAAAGAAATGCAATATGTAGTGCATCTCAACTAGTATCAGCCTTCCTCAGTATTTGAATTTTCCATTTATCTTCCTAATGCAAATTAGATCCATATGGAGAAAAGCAAGCATTTAAATGAACTGGCACATCTACTATTGAGTTTTAAATACAAATGTATACAATTTGGTGGGAGGAAGCCATACAGTACAGATTACTATTGCTGAAGCATGATCTCATGAGTAAAGAATGGATCTGGGAGTTGGGAACATCGGTGCAATTCGTGGCTTCAGTACAGATTTTCTGTGTGACCTAATGCTAGTGCTTGCTTTCTTTCTGCTGCTATCCCATGCACACAAAATAAAGGTAATGTTTTCCCTTCAAGGGTGCCAAAGGAGAAAAATAATTAACACACAGTAATGAGGGTACAAAGACCATCTTCGGACGTGGACTGAGTTGCTAGCAATTTTAATGTCTTACATTCTTCTATAAAAAGAGATGATGAGTGGAATTGGAAGCAAGGCCTTAAACTTCTCAAATGTCCTGCCACAAAACCTTAAAGAGTCTCTTTCAGTAACAAGCTCCTTCCAGGCACCTTATTCGTTAGCCTTCTATTTGCTGCTTCCTTCATTTTTAAATGTTACTGCAGACTATGCACTGCTACAGAAACACTCAGTTAGCTCTAATTTCATTATTCTACCAGGGATAGGTTATGATGTACAGTGTAGTCTTTAGGTGTCTACAAAACTAGAGTAGTACCCAGACTGTAATTTCTCCTTTAGAATTTAAAATTGGTAATTATTTCATTATTTAAGAAGGGCTCTTGTCTCCCTGATTTCATGATGGTAGATTGTAAGCAAGAGGTCCCTCTGGAACACTAGTCCTTGTAACTAGCTGCAGGCTGTCTAGGAAATCAGGAGGGTGATTAAAACAATTCAAGGGCAAGGATGCTGTGTGGTGTAGGAGGACAGAGTAAAGAGAGATAGAGTTGCACCCTAGCACTAAGTGGTATGGGGAGGGAAGGGTGATAGAACTGTAATTCAATAGTAGCTGCATGCGATTTGTGAGGCTGAAGAGTAATAATCGGCAGCTTTGTTGTTGTGTGTAATCAAGTGCAAAATTATATAACTGTAATTTGATAATGATGTGTTTATTAGTTATTGGTCATTGAATTACTAGGTTTTTAGTAGTGTGTTGCTGAACCAACAAACACTAGTCTCTTAAATCAGTTACTTCTCATGCCTGCAATCCAAAGAGGGAAGAGTTACCCACGAGGTAACTGGGGACTCATCTGGGAGCTTCCATTTTTGAGGCTTGAGCAAGCTGATATTAAGATGCCTTAAGTAAGCAAAAAGAGAGATGGCCCATGTGGCCAAACAGAATCTGGGCCCTGAGTGACATACTGCCTTTTTACCTGAAGAGGTCAAAGTAGTGTATACATGATGATAAGTGTTCCTCTTCCTGCATGTATTAAGAGTGATTTTTTGTGTTTGTGTGGGAGCCTGGTGTCACTGTGAGAGTTGTCATTTCGGGAGGGAAAAAGCAGAATGTGTCTAAAGGAGAAAAGGAGAGGCTGATAATTCCTGGATGGTCTGGGGCCGTAACAACTGTTAACGCAGTTATTTAGTAATGCAGTATGTCCCATAGTACAGGTGGATGCAGAGTGCCACAGCATTTTTAACCAGCCAGCTGGGATTGTTATGTGGCTGGTTAAGGTTAATGGTTGCATCAAGGTGCCTAGTGAATAATGTGCAGGTGCTACATGCCGTCTGGCATCTGTGAGTGCTATTAGTGTGTATGTGGCGCCTGTAAAAGCACTGCTCTGCTGTCCATGTTGATCTGTCCTTGGTGGGCTCTGTGTACACATGTGTCTTTGTGCGCACCTACTGGGAATAAAACCATCTCCAGACCTGATCACGAGACTGCAAAATATAAAGGAGCAGTAAGACCGAAATCCTCACATAAAGAATCTAGATGTGCAAGGTTGTGAACAGTGTGAATTAGTATTCATATTAACTGATACCTTTGCCAGCGTGACTCCCCAATACCCCTGAAAGTAGCAGAAGGGGGTAGAAAAGCAAAAAAGAACCAAAGTAAAATTGTAATTGTAAAGCTGATTGGGAAATAAAGAGCCCTGGTATCCTGCTGGATGCTAACACATCCATCAATATAATGCAAAACTTAAAATATCACATCCAGGCTGTACCTGATGCAATTAAGATGGTCTACTCTGATGAAGAGAATATAGGAAGAAAATGAGGTACTTACTTAAAGGTTTAGTAAGCATAGAGGGAGACGCTGAATATTCAAATAGGAGAAATTAGATGAGCTGTGAGAAGAGTGATTACTAATGCATGCTGTCCTGCTGCAGAGGTTAATCACAAAATTGTGAGGAGATAGTAGGCATGAAAGCTCAGTTTTAAAGCAGGAAAAAAGACTACAGGATAAATAGCCAGCATGTGCTGTAAAGGCAGAATGGCTGGAGATGTCCAGGGATGTACCAAAAGTCTCAAATAAGGGAAGACAGAAAAACAGTAAATGTAAAATAAGGACTTCAGTCTTAAGTAAGAGGTGTATGTAACCAATTATTCTTAAGAGTTAAGTGATTTTATCTATCAGAATTAAGTTTTGAAAAACTGCAAAAATATAACAACATAAAGCATCTAGACCTAGTAATGTAATTATTGATATCACTAGTGTTCTTTCAAGCAAACATGCAAGCACAGCACATATAAATAATGGAAAGAATCTTAGGTTACCAAGAAGGTAAAAGAGGTTTGAAACAGAGAGGAAACCAATCAAGTGCTACCAGTTCTTAAGTAGTTAAAGGCTGAGAGAACTGTGAGTTAAGCACATCTGCATGAAACTTAAGAGAGCGAATAATGAACAGAAAAATGTTATGACTGAACCAGAATATAAGAAACGCTGAAGGAAAACACCTTTCTTAATTATTAAAGAATATTCATACCATCTAATAACTGAAGCTTAACCACTGTATTTAATTATTCCTAAATGTTAACTATATAAATGCATCACTGTGATGTTAACACCTTTCCTTTAAGTGTTAACAAAATGTTAAAAATCTACGTATAAACTATGTCTGTTGGTTACAGAGAAAAGATGAAACCAACAGGTTGCAGACATCAGCTAATGAAAGACGAGAAACAAAATGCTACTGAGTAGACCAGAAAGTCTTACAGAGATGTTCCATCTGAGTTAACACAAAAAAAAACCCCTATTAATAACAATCTTTGTTGTTTTTTGTCTTCCATATGTATCACAGAAGAAGAAGTAATCCATTCAAACCCTATGGATATTGATAACTACATATTGCTCAGCTTTGGTTTTAGTTTGTTTGGTTTTTTCTTTTTCCTTTTATGAAAAGGGAGAATAAGAAATAAAACCAGATCCAATGTGAAGATGTTTTCATCTCTAACAAAAGAAACCCCATTTCTCTGCATGAGGATGTACTTCATATTATTATTAGTGATAATGATTAAAGGAACACTATTACAGCACTGTAATCTCCATGTATGTACTCTGTGTGTGTTTGTACAGATGTAACTTGATGTATTTACAAAACAGCATTTTTAGAGCTGCAAAAAACAAAGGAGACTTCATTAAGCATAGCAATGTCTCCCATGGTAAACTGTACTTTCCAACTGTGCCTTAACAACACCTGGAACTGAAACAACTGTCTCTTCACACAGTGTGGTATGGAGGATATTTTAGATTGGAGTAAATTCACATTTGTTGCTGCAGGAGGTATTATATATTATATTGCCCCATTGACTACAGCTTCCAGAAGCAAGCTGAAAAACTGGGAAACTGACAATGAGCTGAATAGAATAGAATAGAATAGAATAGAATAGAATAGAATAGAATAGAATAGAATAGAATAGAATAGACTATTTCTGTTGGAAGGGACCTACAATGATCTCCTAGTCCAACTGCCTGACTACTTCAGGGCTGACCAAAAGTTAAAATATGTTATTAAGGGCATTGTCCAAATGCCTCTTAAACAGCGGCAGGTTTGGGGCATTGACCTCCTCTCTAGGAAGCCTGTTCCAGTGTTTGACCACCCTCTCGGTAAAGAAATGTTTCCTAATGTCAAGTCTGAACCTCCCCTGGCGCAGCTTTGAACCATTCCCATATGTCCTGTCACTGGATACCAGGGAGAAGAGCTCAGCACCTCCCTCTCCACTCCCCCTCCTCAGGAAGCATAGAGAGCAATGAGGTCCCCCCTCAGTCTCCTTTTCTCCAAACTGGACAAACCCAGATTCCTCAGCTGCTCCTCACAGGACATGCCTTGCAGCCCTTTCACCAGCTTTGTTGCCCTCCTCTGGATGCATTCAAGGACCTTAACATCCTTAAATTGTGGGGCTGAGAACTGCACACAGTACTCAAGGTGAGGCCACCTCAATGCTAAATGCAGTGGGATAAACACCTCTTTTGACCGGCTGGTTATACTGTGTTTGATGCACCCCAGAATGTGGTTTGCCCTCTTGGCTGCCAGGGCTTTACTCAGCTTAGCATCAACCAGCACCCTCGGATCCCTTTCTGCAGGGCTGCTCTCCAGCCACTCCTTTCCCAGCCACGTGAGGTTTCAAAAAAGTGAGCAGTCACCACAAGGAAATGGCAAATTTTGCTGCAACTTATGCTAAATTTCACTGTTGTTGTATCATCTCTTGCTCAGCACCATTTCTTTCAAATCCCTACTATTCCAGCAAGTCCACCACATATAATGAAATTTGTCTGTTTAATTACACCCTCTCTAGCATTTGCAATAGCCATCTATAATTCTGACAAGCAGCTGTGTATTGCTATGAAGGGTTTTAACACAGTTTTCCTTTACGGGTGTAACTATTGCAGCATGGGTCAGCTTTTTCTATCTTCCCCTTTACTTTCCATGTCAGGATCTATTTTCCCTCTTTACTTGAATGTGACTTGTTTCCCTCTCCCAAACAATTTTAAAATAATTGGGAAATTGATCTTTCTTTTCATAAGTGAGTGGAATAATTATCAAAGTTTGTACATTCTTCTCTTCAGGCTTTTTTCAGATGATGAGTCAAGAAAATGTCTCAAAAGCTGCTATAGCTAAAAAGAAACCTCCAACCCCCCACTTCTGAATTGCTAAGTATCTTGAAAGGCTCTGATGATAGCTTCTTGAAAAGCAGAACAACCATCTTAGTACAGCTTTTAACATTTCCCAGAATTTATTGATATTATGTTTATCTACTACAGGAATTAGAGATGAAAAGCAGAGCTTTAGCGTTCTTTCTAAATGTTTACCCTCCCATTTTTGGTATAGTGCTTTCCTTTATCCAGTTATGTGGAACACAATCGCAGGCCTACTTTCTATTCCAGCCACTTCCAAATTTGTTATAAGTTGGATTTACTTATGATAGCAAATTTCTGATTTTGTTTGCCCTGTTTCAATGTTTAACATTTGAAAGTGATTGTCCTCTCCCTACTGCTCCACAAGCTTTTATCAAAATCTTTTTAAGAATGACCTGTGAGACTCTCAGTTTTTAACCTGGAATTCCAATTTTCCATTTTTCCCCAGCTGGGTGATTGGTGATAGTTGGAAATGAAAACTGATGCAAGTAAAATACTAGTTTTGATCAACATGATTATATACTTTGAGCAGATTTCTCTGTCTTTTCTGATGCTCTTCTTTGGAAGGGTGTAACTGAGGCTATTGAGATCCCGAGTTTTTCAATATGTCTACTAGCACATATTTTAATAAAATTGAGGTATCATTTATAATGACTTTTATAGGGGGAGGCACTGCAAGTCAGAGTCCACATCCGTGTCCAAGATGTCAGTTTCAAATGCATCGCTGGTTATTTTTTAGCCAAAGTCCATGTTTCGCTTATCAGATTCAGAGAAGTTTTTCTATTCTACTAATATAGTACTATATTGCCTGGTCATCTTACAGAGGCTCCCTCCCTGAAGCACTGCTGCAATGTAGTTTAGTAGATTCAGTAAAAGCTATAAATGAGGCAGAGAGTAAATGGCTTCATTCAAATCCCAGCACAAACTTATCCCTGTTAACATCCTCACAGAGCTGAAACACAGCAACCTGTGAATGAGAACACAGAAAAACATTGCTGTCTATGGACATACAGAAGATGTATTTCTTTCTCACAGCACTGAGTACCATTTCTACAAAGTATGCCTTCTCCATTAATCCCTTTTCTTTTCTTAGTTCAGTACACCACGCGATACAGTTTGACTGCAAGCACTAGTCAAGAAGAAAATAGCTTGTTTATATTTTACAGATTTGTATTTTCTTACTCTCATAAACAGAATAAATGTCATGGTAAAGAAAATGAGTCTTGCTATTTTGGATAAAGAATTTGTGCATTTGTTCACTCATATTGCACATGACTGCCAAACAGGATTCTCCAAGCATTTCTGTGAAATTATGGTTAGCTTTATGGAAGCCAGAATTGTCCATCCCTGGGGGTGCAACTATGAAATCCATCTTTGCTTTCAACTCCATCTTTCATCTCTTTTGAAAGAAAACAGTCACAAAATTCTGTGGTTTTCATGCTACTTGCACAGTGGACTGAGAAAAAAAGATCACCATAGTTTTTTCTACAGCTTCACCTCTCATGCTTTTATTTTCTCTAAGGTAAAAGCTACTATTTTATATCTCTTACCCAAAGCTCCCAAGTTTTGACATTAGCACAATATGGCATTGGTTTGTTGAAGAACCACTTTGTAAATTAATATACATCAGCACGCAAACTGCACACTGCTGCACCATGCGCTGTTTTAAGAATGTATGTCTGATCTGTCACTACGAAAGACACAAAGCAGCATTAAAATTGGGAGCTCTTGACACACCTAGTGATTCATATTTGCTCTACGTGGCAGCTTGGGTGCCATGTCAAATTTCAGCTATAGTGTAGGAGATGAAAACTATTCTCAAAGGGCACATTTAGACCAAAGCACTGTGCACAAGGTCACCTGCTTCTACCTTCCCTCCCATCCGACTTGTGCAGAGACACGTGCTTGTCTCAAGGGAGTGCATTCCTCTGGAGACAAGGCACGTATGTGTGATAAGCTGCACTCCATGTCCCTGCTGGACTGTTTTACAGGGTGGAAACACAGATACCACAAGTTCATGTCTGGATAATGCTTTACTGCCCATCCCCCAAACACTGCATATTTTTGCCCTTTCAGTTGGTTATTTTCATCTTACCTCCTCTATACTATAAAGTCGCACATGTTCTACTCTTACTCTTGTGTAATCTGCAAAGCATCTGGGTCCCACACAGCACATTGCTGACTAAAAGAGCATGCGAGTATCTTGGCTAGTCTCTTGTGAGCATAACCAGGCTATAGCTTTTGTGAGACACAGGAGAGAGAATGCCAAACTTCTATTCCTTAATTCGGAATTAGGGTGACACCAACTTCTAGAACAAAAAAGAGGCAAAAGCACTGTAGGGCACATACAAAAGAGATGCTTGCGTAATAGCACACACAGTTTTAAGGTAGTCCTTGAAGCTGGGAATCCAAGATTGACCAACAGGGCCCGCGTGAGAAGGGACTTGCAAATGCCTTTGGTGGACTTTCCTCATGACAGGAAAGCAGGTCTGGAGCCTGTTCAGAAGCAGGCCTGGAGGTGAGACAGTGGAAAATGAGGAGTCAGACCTGTAAGCCTGGTGCATACTGACCATCTTTATTATCGCTATGCCAGAAAGAACAGTGCAAAAGTGAGGTGGTGACTAAAACTAGTCTGCAAAGTGAAATACTGCATGCAAAGGGATGTATGAAAACATTTCCCGGTCCTTCCTTGGTATGTGTGGTCAAAACTGATTCCAAGTAAGAGAGAAGAAATAAAACAGTTGTTTGTTAGACATACCTTCCTTTCTCCCTATTACACTGCAGCATCATATATACACATGCATGTTACAGGCTTAAGTATTTGAGAATACTCATCTTTTTAGCGAATGTGTGGCACCAGTTGAATGATAAAATATAAAATATAAATGGATTATATGGCAAAATTGCAAAGTATACGTATAGAAAGAGCAAGTTGTTCCTCCCTATTTGGACAGTTTGTTCTGTGTCCTGACTGTATTCAGAATCCTGTCAGTGCTGCAGAGGGTAAATTGTCTCTTTTATAATTTCTGTCATCCAAACTCAGCCATTTGCTAGTGTTTGCCTAAATTTTCCTTTGCTCCTGTAAGTGATGCTTCCAAACTTTTCTTAGAGAGGAAACGCAACAGGGCACTAGGCAAAAAGGAAAAGAACAGCTTTTGCAGTCTGAGACACTCTGCTCTCTTTGGTATACTATACTGTTAATTACCAACGAAAAAAGATTTTTTAATGGGCTTCCAGCAGTCTGCCCTCTTTCCCACTTTTATACATCCAAAATAATAATATTTTCTAGGTTTCTCAAGTTGAAAATAACATTAACAAACAGTGGTAAAAGGATCATCATGTTAAACCATTATCTTTCAATAACTGTTCTCCTATAAAATCTTTTAAAATTAATTAAAACAAAAATTCCTATCGACATTTGTCTTTTGCATATGTACTACTGGAAAAGTTTCTTTAAAACTTAGTGTAAAAAAAATCTTTCCAGATGTACAATTTTTTATTCCCTTCTTTTAATATCAAACAAAATGTATGCAGGGAAGATGTTCTTCCTTGAGAGGAAAAGTACGCACTGGCATTTACTGCTTAGCTGACTGAAATGGTGCCCTTAAAGAATCAACCAGAGTGGAGAAAGCCTGACACAATGTATTCCATATTCCTTGTGTAACTTACATTAGGCTTATAACTAATCATATAAGAATTATCCAGTTAGCAGACAACTGGAATGTCAACAATAACTACAGTATTTCTCTTTCCCTTTGTCTGCTCTGGGGAATGTTAATAAACTGCTTTTAGTATACCATGCCTCGGTGTGCAAGTCAGCAAAAGTTGGGGTGCTATAGATGTTTTAAAGGATTAAAATCTCAGAAAAAGCATATGAAACCAACAAAAGAGACACAATGATGTCTGACTCCAAATACACACATGGAAGAGCAGCACACAATGCTGAATCCCTCACAGTATTGCTTAATTTCTTGTCTCAGTTAACCTGCAGTGCAAATATCTCTTATTTCACTTGCTTGCTTGCTTGTATTCAGCTGCAATGATGACAGATGGACTGAGTAGTCATACCCAGCTTTCACTACCCTGATATTTCACACAAAAATTTCCTTCTTTATTCTTATAGATATGGTTCAGGAGGTACAGCATTTCCCCACAACCTCCAGATGGTTTACTAAGTGTTACTATCCTGCTACAAGCCTAACTCTATGCTGCTAACTGTTAAAGAAAACTTTCTGCAGAAATGGTTCATACAGACACACTTTCAACAGCAACATCATTTGAGGGCTTAAGGTCCCGGACTTATCGTAGCATATGCATCCCAACTTGCATCAGTATGTTGTTTCCTTTAAAGAGCATGCTGGGGGGAGCTGGGTGTAGTCAATAATCCTGGTGCAATCCTCAACCTTCTGTCCCTGAAAGCCAGCCACTATTTCAGACACATTCAAAATGCTTATCACCTCTGGACAAGGCACTTTGTAACAGTCGCTTCACAAACCTCTGCCAGCATTGTAGCCCCCACCATGCTAGTACCAAAATGCTTTGCTGCTGAGCTGTAGCAGCTTAGACTTACTAGCCTGACAGACATTTAGTTTTGTGCTATATGTGAGGTGAGAAAAGGGGCAAGCTCCTCACATGGCTCCATGAAGTTCTGGAGCTATTGTTGGCTAGGCAGAATTTTGCATGGCACCACAGCCACAACCTACTAGGTCTCCTGCACTAAGCAGGGGAGATACGCAGCATGCACTGAGTCTCTACAGTCAGTCATAAACGTAACCTCGCAGTCTTCCAAGATTCAGAAACTACTGTTACCTCATCATCCCCACATTTTGGAGCCCAACCACCCTGCTGGATGACTACCTTCTGCCCCAGAAGGCAAATCTCATCCAGTGGACCCAGTTTGTTAGTTCCACTGCTTGAAGAAACAGAAAAGAAAAGCTTTCAGAGCTGTAAGTGCTCAAGGAAAGACAGCATGCATCAAAACCACTTCTCTACATCCTAAGAAATCAGTTTCTCAGCCCTACACCATGAAACAATTCCCACATTCCTGTTTGTTAGTTAAGTGTTGCATATCTTAGGATAGAGGCCCAGGAATCTTGATATCAGCCTATGCAACAGATACAGGTGGTACAGGGAGTGCAAAACTGAGGCGTAAGGCTTCACAGGTACAAAACTAAGCCAGAACACACTAAAATGCTGCAGACCAGAAAAACATTAAGCAACACTCGGAAAGGCATGAAGGGCCAGTGAAGTCATCTGAGATCTGAGAACGGCCAGTACACATCATTTAGAAAAGATAGCAAATTATTCTCTTTTTTCTTTTTTTTTTTCTTTTTCTACTAGTCCATCCCAGTTGAATATAATTGATTCATTTTGTTACAATTGGTGCAAAGCTGGCCTAAAGACTCATGTGAGGTGATTTGCTGAGGCACACCCCACCTTTAATATGTACGTGAGAGAGATTATTCTTTTTCCCCACCCCAGTTACCCTCAGAAAGAGGGTCCAGCTGTTCGCTTCTTTCATAGCAAGGGATCAGTACATATTGCTTTACATTTTCAAAGCTGGTCGTGCAAGTAAAAAGGCGGCTTAAAGACTTTGTAAGTTAAAGCTTACTTTCTCCAAAGCCTCCACAGATCATGGGGCTTATGGCTTTCACTGAGTCATAGTTTGTAGACTTTAAAGGCCAGAAAGGAGCATTAGATCATAGGTGTAACCTGTACATTGCAGTTCATTAAACTGCAGGCAGTTACTCCTGTGCTGAGCTCAGTAACTTCTGTTTGCCTGAAGTGTATCTTCTATAACGGCATGCAGCCTTGATCTGAAGACATCAAAAGAGGAAGAAACCACTGCTTCCCTCAGTATGTTGTTCCTGTGGTTAATCAAACTCCTCGTTATAAATGTATGCATTATTCTAATTCGAGCTTTTGTGGTTTCAGTTCACAGACATTGGTCCTTGATATGTTTTTTTTCTTCTAAAACAGTCCTTTAGTTCCCAGTATTTTCTTCCCTTGGAAGTATGCACACACAGTAATCAAGTCACCTCCCAATCGTCTTTTTGATAAACCAAACAGATGGTGTTCTTTAATCTCTCATTATAAGCCTTTCCAGTCCTTCATTCATTTTTGTGGCTCTCTTCTGTACTTTCTCCAATTTGCCTTCTTTTTTTTTTTTAAAGTGGACAACAGAATTATACAGAAAAATCCACTGTGCATTTCACTAATCCTTTATAAAGAACGCAATTATTCATCCTTGCTATTCCTGTTCACTATTCCTCTGCTTACATGCACAAGGATTTTCCATTACCCCTTTTTGCCACAGCTTCACAACAGGAGCTCGAACCGAGCTGTTTGTCCGTCATGACCTTTAGATGCTTCTCAGAGTTGCCGTCTTCCAGTTTCTTGTCCCAAAAGCTTTCCTTACCAAAACTTGCTGTAGCACCATATTGGACTTATCTAAAGAGTGATGACACAACAGCTAGTTCACCAACATCCATTTTCCCAATTTTTATTACATTTAATATTGCTATGAAGTCCCAGCTTCTGGAAGCATGTGATTATTCAAGAATTTTCACTGTCTTTTAAAAAAACAAAGTATCTACCCTGTATGTTTGAAGATGTGCCTTGTTGTACCTGACACATTAGGAAGTCCAGGGCAAACTTAAAAAAATTTAAAAGTTATAATGTAAGAAGGCTTATGCCTTTTAAACTAATATATAATTTTTTTAGTACCAGGCTGAGAAATCTGAAGAAAAACAATGATGTGACAGTGAGCATTATATAAAGAAATCCACACTATGTCTGATTTTATGCAGAGAGCAATAATTTGCATTTCCCTGAGAAATAAAACTCATGCAAATAAGATTTCTAGAGCTCGACACCTGCAAGGCTTCTACATTTCTCATGTTGCTTGGTCCTTCAGAAAAGCTTCTATGGAACTGATGAAGCACTGGAAATGCAAGGGAAGGTTTGAAGAGAATAATGAAGGAAAATGAAGAAGATGAAAAGCAAATGAAGAAACAAATAAGGGGCTAGCATCAAAATTTACAAAGACAGTAAAACTGGAGGTCAAAAATCACCTGTACTCTGTGTTATTCAATACCAGTAACAGAATACCACAGAGTATAGATATGTATGTTCACATTTGTGATTTTATTTCTGTCATAACAGATCTTACCCAGCTACAACTGCTGAAATAGCAACTGAACTAAAAATGTATATACGTACCTGAGAATTAGCTGAAAAACACATCTTGAGCAAGTAAAGTTACATGAGCCAAGCTGTAAATTTATGTTATGAAAGTCTGTGTCTGCAGTGCAATATTGATTTTACTCCTGAATAATACCACAGATTGGAGAAATCTATAAGGTAATGAAGTTATAAAAGCAAAGTTTTTACTTGACCCAGTGACTTGATGATTCAGACATGTTTTAAAAGATTAAAAGAGATAAAATCGAACTGAAATGACAGGAAATGCTCTTTTAAAAGTCTCTTTACCTTTTTATTAGAAAATAAAGCCACTTTCACTCAACTTCCCTCTGTCCTAAGTTATCTGTAGAACTCCATGTTTTATTTAAATATTCAAAATATCTACTAAGATACAGAGAGGAGTTGCTTCATTCCTGACATTTATTAAATAGGTTTCAGGGCTTCACTGAAGAAAAACAGGAGACCTGCTTTGATTTCTGTAGGCCAGGTAGTTTCAGGTTATACCTCAAGATATATATGTATAAAATATATACAATGAAGAAAAGGGAATTACTGGGACAGGGAAGACAAATACAAAAAAATATTTGATCACTCTGTTTGTTTTAAAAAGATTTAGCTATGGATTCTGGGTATTTTAATACACCCACTCCATGCATTGTATGGAGAAGAGACATGCAGAAGTAAGATTTGCATAAAATAATCCCTACACAAACCAGAACACAGCTTAACTCCTTTATTTATCTTCTCCAAGTCTAGGAATCTGATTTTGAGGTTTTTATCAATTTCCTCTTAAAATACAAAATTTTAAACAGAACAAAACATATGCAAATGGATCACATTTCAAGGTAAATTTTCCTTTACCTTTGCACTATTGAGAAACCAGAGCTTGATGCTAATAAAAACCAGCATCTATGTAGAATGAGGTAAAGCAAGCTACAGAGAATGAGGCATATATCTGGGGCTAATTATACCATCGGCAGAATTTCAGACCAAAAAAGTTGCAAGTAAACTGAAATTAACAGTTTCATTTGTGTCTAAAGTCTTTTCAAACACAACCAGAGCAGAATTACACTTCACATGTGGTGAGGAGAATTTGTTAAGGAAATCAAGAATTTGACCATAAGTAGCTAAAATGAGAAAGACCTGATTGTTTCAGAAAACAGATGCTAACAGGCAAGATAAGCATCCAGAGACATCCAAATGTAAGCAAGATACAGGCAGTACCTAGTTCTGAACAAAAAAAAGAAACCCTCCTGGAACTGCAGTACTAGTGTGCTGTCTCACTGCTTCTGGTAAACCAGAGTCATGACACTAAACAGAGAACAGGAAGAGCTGCAGGCTTATTTGCATTTGACATAGAAATTAATTCCAATCAGTCGCCCATGACTTTTAAATTTGTAAAAAATTTCCACTTAACAAATTAAAAAAAAAAATTGTAACAAAACCAGGAGGCTATTGCCATTGTCGAGACAGTGGGTATAAAAACGTCTTACTACCAATTCTGGATACCAGCAGAATTGCACGAAAAGTCTTGGATTTATACCAGAGGTATCCCCTCTGCTTATCAGTAAGGTAGGAAAGAGGAAAAAAATGTTGTTATTTTAAAAATGTCAACATTTAAAAAAAAAAAATCCCTGACAGAGGAATGAGCAAACTACGAAACAGTCAAGTAACAACTAGAATCAGAAGAGTCCAAGAAAAATAAGTTTGTTTTTCAAGACACCAAGGGATACACAAAACAACCCGTTTGGGGAGGAAGAAGAGAGAAGGAGGCTAAGATAGTTCTTTCATTTACACCACTTAGAGCAGTACATATGCTTCCAGGAACATTAAACTTCTCTGCATGCAGATGGTACATGGTTCTGTGGTGATGAAATCACAGCAGTCAGAACTGTGGTGAGATCACCAAGTACAGAAAATGCAGAGGCACCAGAACTGCAAAGAAGATGCCTGATCCTAAACAGAATTGTAGTGCGAACTCAAAGCTCCTCATGCTTTTAGGAGCTGTGCCTTAAGAAGGCCAGTAAAACCTAGCAGGGTGTGAACTCCAACTGATTATGAAATATATGTGAAAGCACATTGTACATGGTGGAGTCAAATTATTTCTGATATTTTAAAGTTCAAAGAATTGCCCCCAAGGAAACAAAAGCTACTGAAGAAAATAGTGCAAAGATGAGCATATCTTTGTTAGTTATATAGTAGTTACAACACTGAAGTAACAACTTAATGCACAAAGGATTATGTTAATATTTATGTGTGGTGGCTGAGTACAGCCAGGGTGGACAGTCTGAACCAGGCATTCACATAATCAATAAGAGTTCTGCTGTCTTCCCTGACACTCCATCCAGCTTAGCATCATGCTGTATGGGTACGCGTGGGTGAATCATCTGCAGCACCCGAACAGGATGTGTGGAGAGGCTTGGCGAATCAGTGATCCAGTATCAAGGCAAGAGGACATTCTTTTCCTGGAGAGATCACTTTTTTATGAGAGTTTCTAAACATAGGTCACTTACAAAACCCATTTTTGCTCTTCCTACAGTGGAGGGTATTAGGTCTGGCTTTTTGTCCAAGCTTCAAATTTAACAGTTGTTTTTAAAACATTAAAAGCGTCCTCCTATTTCCCAATTGCCTAATGTATTATTCTTTTTTTTTTCCACTAAGACCGCATAGCTACAGCTGTGCACAGCTAGACCGTTGCAACATTCCTCCAACCTCATCAGTGATGACAAAATAAAAGAGATGAAATGGCCACTGGGCAAAATCTAAAAAACTGTTTAAAACTGCATGGACTCCATGGCATGAAAAGCATTATTTAATCTAAGATACATTGTTCCCTTTACTACAACAAACCAAAATCCTGGGTCACAGTTTCAAGTTCATGCTCCTCCTCCATTCACGTGCATAGCTTCATATCGGATAAATATGAACTTCTCACTTTTCAGCCTAGGGTTGTTTTACTTTTTTTAGTTTTCAATGGTAGTTTGATCACAGATCACACAAGTACCTTGTAAGAGGTGAGGATGAAGAGGCTGGTGAGCAGTAAGAACAGCTGTCATTTCATCGTGATCGGAAGGATGTATGTACTCATAAATGCTATTACCAGTAAGCTCCACCTGTGAAGAGACATGTAACACATGAAGCAGTGCAGCCGACTATTTTTTTTCCTATCCCAAAAGTGCTATTAAGTAACCTTCATACACTGCATCTGGGCAACTACGCATCGTTTTTAAAACATAAGTTGAACGTATCAAAACCATGTTCCAAATTATACCCATTAAACTGAATTAATTCCTTCTTCAGCAGTAACTAATATTATAGGCACTTTTGTGGGAATTTCTGGTGATGATCCGGATACAGAAGAGCTGCTATTAGAGAGAGCTGGCAAATGAAGTGACAAACTAGAGCAGCTGTAGAAATGTTAGATTGCCACAAAACAGGATAAAATCCCTGTGAACTGTATTAATGTCTCTCAAGAAGACAGATATCCAAAAAAATAATGTTTCTACAGGTTCCCAGAAACTATCACCTGCATTCAGCTGGCAGCTCAGCCGTCAGAGCCAAACCACTAGACTTACACAATTCCTTTGTGCCTTTTCAAAGACGATCCACCACACTCAATCCACAGTAGTGCGAAGGGCTCAGAACAGTAGCCAGTGAATTCAAAAGGCAGACTTCCATAGATTTTCATGGGCATTGGATTGAGCCTTCTCTGCTTTAAGTAAACATGCACAGTAAAGACTAGATCTGTCTTAAATATCTGTGCATTCCCTCTTCTCACTTGAACTTTGCTCGCACAAGAATGTATTTCTGTCTTTCCCACTGTTGTACCCATAATAACTGTTGCACAAAAAAATGAATGGCGCGCACCGTATGTCCTTTTTGCTAACTCTATTTGCCACGTATAAAACTCACCAACAAAAGTCTCCAGATAGATGCAGTAATTGATTTAAGGAGTGAACCAATACTTTGAGCCTGTGTTTTAAATTAGTGTCAGGCTGCCCAATTGTTCAGCGTGGCCTGATGTGCCTTGGGCCCCTAAGATCAGAGACAGCTGAGAGGTGAAGTAATTTAACCTATTATTCTGAGCCAATCCTACTGATTTGCTAAGATGTGTGAATTGCCTTTTCTTTGGAATAAATGAAGTTGTCTACCCCACAAAGCAATCTTTTTCTGAAAATGTTTCTCATCGTTCCATTTTCTGCATTATTCATGGAATGTCTCTTCCCAAGACTATGCAAACTAACTTTTTTCTAGCCATCTATTCCCCACTGCTTCTTTCCAGCAACCCTTCCCTGCAAAAACAAAAACACTAACACTGATTTGATATTCTAACCAGAATAAAATTTCACTGATTAAGGAAAAAAAGAGAGAAAGAAAGAAAAAAAAAAAAGGACAGGAGAGATCGAAAGAGAGAAAAAGAAAGAGAGAAAGAAAGGCAGAGAGAAAGAAGTGAAGAAAGAAAGAGAAGAAGAAAAGAGAGAGAGAGAGGACAAAGGGGGGAGAGAGAAGGAGAAAGGAAAGGAGGACAAAGGGAGGACAAAGGGAGGACAAAGGGAAGGGAAGGGAAGGGAAGGGAAGGGAAGGGAAGGGAAGGGAAGGCAAGGCAAGGCAAGGCAAGGCAAGGCAAGGCAAGGCAAGGCAAGGCAAGGCAAGGCAAGGGAAGGCAAGGAAGCAGATTATCTATGTTGCTTCATTTATAAAATTTTCTCTAAATGTTCTCCTTAAAAAGCACTAGCTGTTTCTTTTCAGGATTGTAACAGGTGGGGACCTGTTATAGTAACATCCCATATTCAAGCTTAGTGGCGGGGGAGGAAGGAGAATATACAATCTCACTGTGAGTCATGCTTCTCAATGCTTCTGTTTGTTTTGAATTACATGGGGGAAAATACATTGTAAATAGCTATCTCCCTAAATATCATAATCACCTACAGACACATAAAACCAATTTTAAAAAAAATCTAATAATTCTTACAGTGATGGGCATTTCATTGGCTTGCATGCTAAAACAGAACATGAAAAAAATTATCATTGAAAAAATGTACAGCTGTGGTCAGCGTTCAAACCAAAAGGAGTATCACTTATGACCCCGTTCTTACTATTTTATCTCTGGCTAATGGTGATTTTACTGAGGAGTATGTTTTACCTTTGAAATTAAAACAATTGTATCAGAGAATACAGCTTCCAAAAAAAATTGTTCATGGGTGGCTATGTGCAAACAATCTCTCCCTTCAGTATAAGGACTTTCTTACAAAAACAACACCAACCAACCTGACTAGCAACATCAACTGTAGTAATCCAAAAGATCTTGTTGCAACTCTGCTGTTACTGAGTATAATCATAACCACGTCAACCTGCATCTACTCTCTTACAAAGGGTAACTCAAGGGTATCATCTCTTGCTTTTCCAAAAGTCACTACCTATTTCCAAAGGACTACTCATGGAAACACACATTTGTTCACAGGATTCACAGGACTGGACCCAAGGTCACAGTTTTATCCAAACCGTAATTTGTATCCCAGGGCTTATATCTAAAATTCAGAACTAAAGTGCTTTGTCAAACTAAGGACTAGTTTTTCTCGTTATACACGTAGGAATATTTTCTACTCTGATGTATGCATTTGCAACCCCAGCAAAATCAGCGGGAGGTGAACATACAACACTGAAACCAAAATTGACTGTAAAAATGCAAGTGGAAACATAAAGCCGTCAGCAAAGAGATGGGGGCTATGTAGGAGTCAAATAACCAAAATATGTATACATAATTTTGAAACTGACCACAGTCTCCTGCTACGCGTAGTGCATGCATGCTATTTTAAAGCCTACAATGAAACACTGAAAACTTAAAAAAATAAATTATATGGTTCAATTCATAAACATTCTAAAATCCCATGCCTCAGGCTTATTAAACCAGCTTCCTCGATGCAGCTTTTTACTATCTGTAAATACCTGCTTACTACCAAATATCACTGTTTCCTACTAAGAGGGTTTTTATGTGTAACTCAGCTGCACATTTTTTTCCTGCCAAGAAACAATTCATAATAAACACAGAGGACTAAGTAGATGGATTCTAGAGCAAATAATTACATATTTTGCCTTTCATATACTTATTTGATGAAAGTAAAATAAACTCTTGGAAAAGTTCAGATGTTTGTGGTTAAATATTTCAAGACTTATCAAAAGCCAAAGATAAGCTTGGCTCCCTCATGGACCCAGAAAATGGCTGGAATAAGCTCCAGACTTTCAAAATTAAAAAAAAAAAAAAAAAATAAAAAAAAATCTTTCACCATTGTTTCCTAAGAGGATTTTCCTCTCCATTCTGTCTTTGGCCTCTAAGGGGAAAAAATATTTGGGGAATTGAACCTATTTGTTATCCATGGAAAAAAAGAGGCAAGGAATTGGCTCTCTCAGCTAGTACAAGTCAGTTCAACACTGGTCTGAGGCCAGCTGAAATTAAATGGAGGAGGGCATCCTACCCATCAGTATTTACAGTGTTTACTGTTACAGTTGAGAGCAAACGCAGATTAAAATCCAAAGCCACAAATTAAGTGATAGGTCCACAAATGAAGATGTAGCCTTTTCAGAAATATTGTTTCTGATTCTCTGATTCTGCAGACAGAAGTGAGTGAAGTAGTGCTGAAAAACAATCCTTAATGTTGTTTTTAAATTTTAAACTAGCTTAACTACACCAGCCAGTGAAGGGTTATTCAGAAGCTCTAATTTCTTCCTGCTGAAGTTAAATTCAAGATCAACTAGAAGATAAAGGCTACTGTAGTAGGTCTCCAAGAATATCCTGCAAAATATTTTTAAATGGACTTTTTATTTAGTTTAAATATATATTTTAAAATAAATTGCACTTTAACTGGAAATTGATGTGTGGACTAGTTAATTGTCAAATTATTTAATAAAAAGGCCTTTCTATGCACACTCTAAAAGATTTTCTACAATCATCATCACTCTGGTCTCAGCTTGTATTGGCTGGAGCTCTATAAGAGCACTTGTTGAAAATATAGTGTGGGATTATGACTTGGTGAGGGAGACTTGCAGAATTTGCTTCTACAGACCAATCTCATTCTTGTTGATGTCAGTGGCAAAACTCCCAGTGATTTCCAGAGAAGTAGGAACAAGAACTCATTTAGAGCCCTGGGAAGCTTACAGGAATATCCTCGTGTTAATGTATTAATATCCTAGTACATAGGAGTAGCCTAGTATTAATGCTAGTGCTACTTAAAGCAAAACTGTCCCTTCAAAAAATAGAACATTGAGAAATAGCAAGAACAGATTAGATGATAAAACAGTATGAGGAAAGGGGTGAAAAATCACTGCCTTGTTTAGCTGGAGTTTTGTATTTATAAATAAAAAACTGCACTGTGAAACTGCTGGACCACTTAGTGTTCTGAGAATCTAAAACATGCCCTTAAATTTCACTTCCCTCTGTCCTCTCCAATCTATGGCTTTCTGGGGAGTTCAAGAATACAGCATATTCATTTACAAATCTCTGCTAAAGTGAAATATTGGTGATTTTGCTTATTAAACTGACTTCAATAAGCAATATGACCAAATACTCTAGTTTTCATCAGCACCTCTTGCACTAAGGGTTTATAGATATTTACATGTGCAACGCACATGGAATTCAGTCTGTGCAGAGGGCCATGAGGTCATGAGGGCTAAATATGACTAAAGCCTGTATGAAGCTTTCAGTCCCCTCTCCTTGAATGTGGCCAAGTTTGTTTAGTGCCCTACTGATCCCATAGTTCTTTAATTTCACCAGATGACTGGATAATACTGAGACCTACAAGATCTGATGACTTGATATTCCTCAAAAAGAAAGAAAAGAAAGAAACAATTTCTGGACAAAACCTGGAAGATCAGTTAGCACTTATCAAACAGCAAGCAGCACGGGACAACGAGACTCGACTTCAGCAAGGACAGATGGGAACACTCAGTGCTTTGGAATAATTGTACTGACTAAATGAATCTGTTTAAGCAGTCAGCAGCGTGGTAGATCTTTTCAAAAGTTAGGGTGAGAAAAACTTTTAATAATGCTGTTGATTCAGGGTAGAAAATATGGCCATTGTCTAGGAAAGTTTATTCTAAAACAAAGCACTATTTAAAGTAATTTGAACATGCATTAAATGTTATGAAACAACTAATACTATACTGTAACAGACTCAATTGAAAAACTGCTTGAATTAAGAATGTTCCCTGGACACGTTTTTAAAAGTTGGCAGAAAAAAAAGTATCCACACAGAATATTGATTCTCAAAATTACTTTTTCTGAAAGAGATTACAAAAACAGGGATTTAGTTGCCTTGGGATTTGGAAGCAGTGTTTACGAGATGATATACTTGCTTTTTCTAGCTATTTAGAGTTCTATTTTTTTCTCACAGCTACTAATTTTAATATCACTATTATAAACACACATCCAAAGAACTTCACAGTTTTTCAATCAAAAATATTAGTTACTACCAAAGTTAAAGCACACATATTATCTCCACGACTCAGACCCTTCTCTGTTTATTGGAATAGCCACAGGGCATATTCCCCAGACATTTTCAGAACACCCTGTGCTCTCTCACCTTCATCTCCTCATTTTTCTTCCCTCTGCTATTAAGTCTTTATTTCACTTTATTTAACTCTGAGAAGTGTTTGAGCTGCAACTGGTTCTGAAGAAACAGTCCTGTTTCTTGCAAGTCTCATCCAGGGCCCAGTGAAGTTAATTAGTTTTTCTATTGGACTTCAGCAAGGTTTAGGTCAGGTGCTACCAATGAATTTGTGTAATACGCTTACACACAAAGGTATGGAAGCTTGCACTCTGCAATAAATTCAGACTGTTTGCCCTTGTGCCTATCCCAAGAAGGCAAAAAATTAGAAATGTCCTTCTAAGAAGAAAAACAATAAAAAAACCCTTATACTTCTTGTGCAGAACAGTAGTAAACTGAGTTTTATGAGTTCTATCACAACCATATAAAACGCTTTACTGAAAAGACCACTGAGCTGGAAAAACTCAGGAAAAACTACCCTGAATTCCATGTGAACACTCATAAATCTGCCCCCCTTTTCTTTTTTTCCTAAAGCACATTTACCATAAAACTCATGTTCCACATCAGATTTCCTCTCTATTTCATAGCAAGTCTCAATATCTTACACAATCTAAAACATATAGCCTTGAATTCTAAACTTTATTTCAGACATATAGCGTTACCACACAGGCAATAGGTTTGGGTTTCAAGCTCTGTATATATCTGCAATTTGCAATATCATATTATTTATTACCCTTCTTAAAGGTAATGAGGAGTAAAATACAATGAACAAGAAAAGATATAAAGACAGTCATGATGTGGTTGTAAGCAAAGGAAACTTGAATATTTAAGTAAGGCCATTTGTCAGAAAACAAAGTTGAAGCTTCAAATACCCCTAAAAAACAATTACATTATATACATGGCAAGATACTAGTGTTAGGTTCCAAATCCAGTATCCGTATTTAACAGATAGATAGACAGAATAAATCACTCATACCTGAGATAAGCCAAGATGTACAGATGCGGTTTCCGAGATGTACATTATTTTGCCATCTGATGCTACCACGAAAACAAAGCCATCTAAAGTCTGAAAAAGAGAAATATGTAGGGTAAAAAGCAAGCTCTCTGTTTAACAGTGAAAATAATTTTTTAAGTCTTTTGGAGGAAGATTGCTATCCAACTTCAACAGCAGCAAACAGCAGCAAAATTTAAGGAACTGAAACCTTTATCCGATGCTGTTCCTACAAACCCTATGACACACGCACACATTGTGAAATCCAATTCATTCCCCCTACAGATGCTAGCTTTACTGCTTCACTTTAAGTTAACATTCTCCTGTTGATTCTGGTTATTTTAGTACTTAGTACAAATCCTGAGCTATGTGGTACTTAGGGGAAAGTCTAGTACTATGCAAGCCATTTTTTATGGTATAATTGGCAGACACAGCTTACCGCTATTTGCAATATATTTAATGATACCATAAGCAATGCTTTAAACTTCTTTGACTATATTTTTAATAATGACTTTCTGAACAGAGGGCTGTCTGCTATGTAACTATGCAAACTTAGGAAAAGAAAGTAAAATAAATCAGCATTCAAAATTTTATCACGCTTGAGGAGAGATATTTATGCTCATTAAGCTATATCCCTACAGTTAGTGAATCTCAACCAATGGTAATATGTAATGCAAACTTGAGGTCCAATCCTACAAATCTTTATTGATGGGATATTGACTGGAAGGTAAATATTACTTGTGTAAGTAAAAACTAAAGTTTCATTTAGTCATATATCATTCATATGAGAAAAAAATAATACGATGCAAATGGTACAGGTTAGCCAAAACTGGCCACGATTTGGACGTGCAAATTATGAGTCTGGGGGTATCTTGATTCTTCAGTGCCCAGTTTGAGGCATTTTTTCAAAAGTATCTGATATTCTCAGTCAAAAAGTATCCATTATGTCTAACCAGTTTAGGAAGCCTTGATCAACACATATGTATGAAAATAATTGGAAAATATATGTGGAATAGAAAAAAATTTTTTACAGTACATAGATCAAACAAACACCTATTTTAATTCATCTTTTAAGTTACTGAGCCAGGAGAGAAGCAATAAAATCCTGTATGCTTCATGTTCTTACAGTGCTGCCCCAATAAGAAAATATTCCAAATTATTCTCTGGCCTACTAACGATTCTACAGCATGTAATTGAAACCAGATTACTCTTTGCCTTTACTTTTTTTCTTTTTTGGAACATAAATTAAATTTTGTAGAAGTATTAAAATGGGAAATAAATTATTGCATCCTTAGCCATAACTCTGCTTTTAAACACTGTCATCTTGCAATTTCTCTGCCCAGTATCACAACTAAAACCGTGTCAATGCTTCCATTACTGCATTATATGGTGCAGTAGGTCTCTAACTTTCCTATACAGAGAAGCATATTGAAGCTGAAACTTCACATGTAAGGTTTCAGTCTAAGAACCCTTCAAAAAAAGTCTACAGTAAATGTGGGTTGATTAAAATGTTAAGCATTCATAATTCAGAAATAACTGAACTGTAAAATGAGTATTACAGGTGATTAGCACATAATGTCACTTAAGTTCATTTAATGACAAAATGTGAAATAGCTAACAGGGAGGTGGAGCAAGTGTAACAACAATGATTTTTATGATATGACTGGATATGTATTTTCTAGGTAGACCAGTGATTCTGAAACAGTTGATAGGACATCAGCTACTTAAAACAGAATTTTCAAGGCTAGAAATACCTCCACAGGAGATAATTTTGAACTTTACCTATTTCCATTCACTGTATGCTCTCAGTAACGCACGCTTCAAATCCCTCTACCCGAAGCCTGCTCTCTTTTTACTTCAGGAGAACGGGTGATGTTTTGCAGGGCCGCAGTAACAACTAACTAACTGCGCACGGCATTTCAAACGCCGGGCGGCCTCGCACAGCTTTCCCAGCCAGCCCGCCCGGCAGCCTCTTTACCTCCCGCGGAGTACGCGCCTGGCGTGAGCCTGAGGAGAACGGCAGCTACCTGAGGGGGCTGCGCACGGCCCTCCGGCCGCGGCCAACGGCCGGGGCGCGAGGCGGCGGGCGGGCGCTGGGGGGGGGGCGAACGGCCGGGGCGCGGGGCGGCGGGCGGGCGCTGGGGGCGAACGGCCGGGGCTGGCCCCGAACGCCAGCGGCTAGCGGGGAGAAAGGTGGGCGAGCCCTCCTGGCGACTGGGCGGGGGGGAGCGGCCGCAGACCACGAACAGGGGTTCTGTGGAGGTTTTTATCCCCAGCCGAGCGAACAGTTAAAACAGCTCCAGCTCTGTGACCAGGAATTAACCTCCCACAATAAAATCGGCCGTTAAATGATTACGGTTTACTAGGTCTTTAAAATCGGGGGAGAAAAACCCTTGCTGTATTAAGCAAAAGCAGCATATAAAAAAAATGGAGCTAAACGTAATTATTTTTTTTTTCCTCCGGCTGGCACACACGCCCCAGCTACGACTTCCTAAACTCTCCTACGCGGGGGGAATTGGGAGGAATTCCAGAGCAGATCAACGGGATTGTGAACAACGGTATTTTCAGGTGCTAACGTCCACGGGAGATCTAATCCAGATGTGCACCCCCGCCTCGGGAGCCCTGCGCTCCCTCACAGGTTTCCCCTCCCGAGTCACCGGCGGAGAACGACGGCCCCCGATGGCCGGCACCCCTCCAGCCTGGAGGCGCTCCCCGCTGCCGCGGGCCGGGGGCTGCCTGCGGGACATCCCCGGCAGCTCTGGGGCCTCTGATTATCGCTCTTACGGCCGGGAGACACTTTGCGTGCACGGAGAGGCGGTTAGTGCCACGGTAAGCTGCTACTTCTGCTAATATCAAAGGCGAAAACAAAACAAAACAAAAAATAATTGCAGTGGTTGGCGTCTCGGTTTTTCTCCCCTCCCGGCCGGTGTGAGGCTCGGGAGTAAGGAGAAGGCTTCACCCAGGCTCCTCCGGCGGTGCGGGGGTGAGGAGGAGGAGGAGGAGGAGGAGGAGGAGGAGGAGAGGCGGGAGGCTGATCACACCGCAACACCAGGCTTCCGATGCGCAGCGCGTACGAGAGGAGGAAGGCGTCCGCTACCTGAAGCAAATGGGATCCGAGCTCCTTGGCCACGTTATCCAAGGGCCCTATCCTGCTCGGCTGTCCCCAGGCGTCGCCCAGACCTGCAAGGGAACCAAGGAGCTGGTTAGAGCGGGAAGCGGAGCGGGGCCCGCCCCGCCTCCCCGTCGGGGCACGCTCTCCCCCCTTCCCCCGGGGGGAGCGGGCCAGGCCGCGACGCGGGGGCTCGGGAGGTGGGAAAGGCCGAGTCCCTTCTACACACACCCGCGGGAAGGGAATTGCTCTTTCTCTGGAGGTCCCGGCGAGGGCACCCCCGCGGACGCGCTCTCTCCCTCCCCGGAGAGCCGCCCGCCCTCCAGCGCTCCCCCGGGGAGGCGCCTGCCCAACCGCTTCCCCTCGCCCGCCGTGCCGCACCGTCCTGCCGGCAGCACCGTGCCCGTCCCCCCTTCCCCCGCGGCCGGGATGAGGGAAGACTGGCCTCACACTGAGGACCCGAGGGACGAGCCGTCGTGGAGGCAGGCGCGGAGCACCCGGCCTGCCCGCAGCCTTGCCAGGCACGGCCCCGGGCGCTTGGCGCCCAGCGCGGGGGTTCCCCCACGGAAGGCACAAGGAGCTGCGAGACTCTCGCCTGTCTTCAATTACCGCCCCGGCCACGCGTGCTCCCCGCGGGAGGTGCGGCGGGGCGGCCCCTGACACCCGGCCGCGGTCCCCCGCCCCGCTGCCCTCCGCCCCCGCCGCCGGCCGGCGGGCTTGCGCGGGGGTACCGGTGCCGACGACCCCCGCGCTGGCCAAGGCGGGTCCCGGCTGGGGAGGGGGCTGAGGAGGTTAAAGAGGGCCGGAGCTCAGTCGGGGGGAAACTGCCCCGACGGCCTCTTCACCTGCGCACGGACGGCACCGAGCAATTTGCCGGCGCGATTCCGCAGCTTCGCCCCCTCCCGCGGCCAGCCCTGCCCGGCCGAGCTCCGGCCCCGCCGCTCCGGCAGGCCCGACCCGGCCCCGCCGCTCTGCCCGAGCGCTGCCCGGCGGGCTGGGGGCAGCCCCTGCGCCCGGCACTGCCCTGGGGACAGCGACAGGTTATTGATGGAGCTGTGTTGTCGGGGGCTTGGGGGGCGGTGTGAGGGCCCTGGTCTGGGGTGTGTTTGTTTGTTTGTTTGTTTTTCATTTCTCCCATGCAAAGAAGGCTTGCACCAGCTCCCCGGTGGAGCTGCGACCACTACCCGTGCCAGCCGAAGAGCTGGGGACTCACGTCGGCACCTGATGGCAGGATCTGCAGCGCGCCATTGCCCGCAAGGGCCCACAGATTGGGGGGGGGGGGGGAGAAAGGGGGACGGGGCCGCATCCACTTAATGCTTCCTTTTTGGGGAGAACAGAAGGCTGAAGCCCTCGGGGCTGCAGCGCCGCTTCTGAGAGGCCGCGGTCCTGCCCGTGCTTCCCTGCAGCCGAGAGGCGCCGGGCAGGGCCGGCGGCGGGTGAGCGGCGGGGACGCTCGGTGCGGCCAGCCCGGGTCGCGGCGGCCGGGGGCACCGGGGGTCCCGTCTGCGGCGTTTCGCACACGCGTGCGGTGGGGCGCAGCCCTGCGCCCTTCACCCGGGCCGCCCTCAGCGTCGCTGCGAACTGATACGTGCGGCCATGAAACCCAGCCGCGTTCTCCCCCGCTGCCCTCTCACCGACCAGGTGCTTTCAAAGAAGCCTCCCACCGCCAGCCTGCAGGGGCAAAGGCCGCTGCCGCGGGAGCCCCGCGCGGCTCCGTTACGGGAGGGAGAAGAAGTTGACACCCAGGCGGAAAGCCCTGCCCTAATCCCCGGCTTTGGGGCGCGTTTCTGGACGTCCCGCCTGAAGCCCTCCCAGATCCGCGCACCCTTCGGCCGGGTGTCCGCAGGTCTAGAAAGGATGGGAGCCTTCCTGCCAGCTCTTGGGGCGTCCCTTGGGGCGGACAGGATCTCCCACTGGAGGAACGGGGGGCGGCGGAGAGGACGCGTGGCCAAGCGCGGCTGCCCGCCCTGCCTCCCCCCGAGCTTCGCCTCCTCCCAGTGCCCCGGTGGCAGCGGAGCCTCGCCCCACGCCCCGCTCCCGCCGGGCAAGCACAAAGGAGCCGGCGGCTCCCAGCGCCAGGCGGGGTATCCCGGGGACCTCGGCCGCCCCCGGCGCCTCCTTGCTGGAGTCGCAAGGCAGTGGCAGCACCCCAGGTCAGTCCCGAGAGGAGGCGTCTGTCTCCCTGCCCCGTGTCCGTCCCTCCGGCCGCCCCGGCCGCTCTCTCCAAAGAGCGGTGTGCGGCTGCGCTTCCGTGCGGGCAGGGGAAGGACACCTTCCCTTCGCTGGGGGAAGCGCTTGGCCACGCACTGGGAAATTTGCCTTGAAGAACCAAACGAAAAGTCGCATTTTTCTACTGCCGTTTCCCAATTCGCAGCTTGGAGAAGGCTCCTAAACTTCCCGGGGCCCGTCAAAATGTTCTTTCTGCTGAAACGCAGCTTCCCCTGGGGCGAAAAGTTTGAGGATCGCAGAGACATCCTGCAGTCTCTTGCCCGAGGCGGTAACAAACGCAACCGATGGGGTCAGTCCCGCTGCTGCGCGGCTTGCCCTTATTTCGATTTGCTAATTGCAAATCTCGAAACATGGGTATTGTAACCCTATAAAGGGGCTTACGCATAGCGGTGTAAAAACTGTCCTGAAACCAGCCCTAACTTTCCGAAGGACGAAGCAGATTTTGAGCCACTCACGAAGCAGCTCTTCAAGAACGAACCGTGTCTCTGCCTCGCCCGTGCGTGGCAATCATCTGCTCCGTCCTGCCCGTGACGGCTGGCCAGGTGCGGATTCACAGCATCCCCCAAATCACGGCTATTTTTGAGGATCTTTCCTAACTCGGACTAAAAAAAAAAAAAAAAAAAAAAAAAAAAAAAAAAAAAAAGTCGCTTCCGCAGATTTGTTCCCTTTGAAATTGTAAATCGGAGTTGCAATTGCGAACTCGCATCAAACGTAAACGCGTTTGGTGGATCAGCCTGGCATTCGTCTAAGCTTATTTTAAAGCCGATGATTTTATCATTTAATCCACCAGCAGATCGCTTTGAAGGTGGAAACGAAACGAATAAAACCTTACGTTCAGATAGAGGACTAACGCCCCTTAACTTGTCTTCCGAGAGATTTGCAAACGCGCAGCCTACGTCCTGTAAACATATGGATGCAATAGACTCAGACGAGCTGCTCCTGCCCAGCCAGTCAATAACGCACATTTTCACTCACTGGGCTGGAGCGCGGCCAAAAGAGCTGCCGATACAAAGCGAGCGTTTCCTACACCGCCTAAACGCGGTGGGAGTTTGCCGGGCTGCCCCGGCCGGGGGGGGGTCTCCGGCGGGGAAGGCCGCCGGCGCTCTGCCCGGCTGCGCAGCCGGTGCGCTGCCCGACGGGTCGCTTCGAAGGCAACGTTTTAAAACGCCCCAGTGCGGCGCGAATTACCTGCGACGCCGGCCCAGGGAGCGATTTCCCTGCGAGCAGCCGGCGCATCCTTCCTGCAAACGCGGGGTTCACCTCTCTTGCCGCGCTAGAGGGTAGGGGATCGCCTACAGCCAGCGGCTTGGGGCTGCTCCGGGCGCTGCCGGTAGCCTAAAGCCCGGGGAGCCGGAGCCGGGCTCGGCGGCAGAGCCCGCCCCGGCGGGCAGGAGCTGGCACGGCGAAGCGCTGCCTGCGGGGAGGGCGACTCGCCGGCCCCGGGCGCAGCCTCCTCTTTCCTGGCATCCCGCCGTCGGCAAACACGGGTGAGATGAGCCCCTCTCCTTGTCTGCCCTCCATTTACTGGTGTCTGTAACGACAGAGGGCTGGAGGGCAGGACGGGCGCAGCGGGACGCCTGGCAGGCAACGCTAAGGGGGAAATAACCGGCCCTAAGGGCGGCTGTGCCCGCCAACCCCTTCCCGGGCACCGGCCGGCCGGTTCGGCTCCGGCAACGGCGTCCCGGGGACAGAGAGTGGGTTTCGCACCGGCACCCCGAAGTTGGTGCTGTTCTGCCGCTGAGAGACGTGGGGGTTCTCACACGAACGCGTCCCCCTCCCTCCGGCAACCCCGGGCACGATTCCCCGCCACCGTCTTCTGGCATCTCTGGCTGCTTTACAAAGTACCTCAATATTGGCTTTGCACCCTTTCCCAGTTTCCAGGGAGGGGAGCGAGTTAAACTGTAACAAGATCTAGAAATCTTTGGGAACAACTCCCACCTTTGCTCTCCAAATATATAAATTCGTACACACACACATTTGAAAGCCCGGTAGCTTTTCTGCTTGGGATTCTGCTAAAAGAATTACTTAGCGATGCATTATGTTAAGTATCGGATTGCCCTGTAACTTGGAGTATTTCCTTTGTGTCTGCTGTATTGTTCCCCGGCTCCTCCGGAGCGCACCGTCCCCCCGCGTTATTCAATAGCCATCCTTCACAAGGAACCTGGGTCCACTACAAGCGCCGGGATTTTCAGCGCCGCCTCTCCCGGGGGATTTTCCCCAGCGCGGTTGTGCCTCCCTCGGCCGGGAGAGCGAAGGGGAAATGACCCGGGGGACGGCGAGCCGCCGGGGCGGAGGCGGCCCCTGCCCTCCGTCGAGCTTCGGCTCCCTCGTTTAGGCGAGGCCCAGGGTTGGATGGGGAGGGGGCGGCCTGGCAGCCCGTGGGGCAGCGGGGCTCTGGGCGAGGGGCAGAGCCGGCACCTTGCCCTAAGGCCCGGCTGCAGCGGGGGGCGAGGTAGCTCAGCCCCGACGGCACAGAGGCTCGCACCGCTCGGCAGGCGGGTCCGAGGGGCCGGGACGGGTTTGGAGCCGACGGGGAGCCCCCGGCCCCGGCGAGGGTAACCTCTGCGCGGGGCGGGAGGCTCTCACGCCGGGGTCGCTTTGGGAAGGAGCAGGGCTGCTTTAGCTTAACTTCGACGGGGCCGTACCGGCCCGCTCGCCTCCTCTCGGCGGGCTTCAGCGTCACCGGCTGGAAAGGCGGCCGAGGGCTGGGCGATGGGAGCGACGGACGTAGAGATCAAGACTTTGGTTGAGAAAAAAGAGAAGAAAATAAAAAGGAAAAAAGAAGAAGGCCAAGTCCCAGACAAAGAAAAAAAAAACAAAAAACAAAAAAAAACCAACAAAAAAACCCAAACCAAAACAGCAAACCAAACCAACAAAACAAAGTAACAAAAACGCCCTCCAGGACAGCCGGACAAACCCAAACCCGGCTCTTCCCGGTGAGCCAGAAACACCCGATCATGTTAACAGGCCCGAAAGCGGGCGCACGGCAAACAGCGCTGTCCCGGCCTGAGCCACGGCTACCACGGCGGTGACCCCCTGCCGCCGGCCCGCAGAGGCCGGGGCCACCCCGCCGCCGCCGCCCGTCCCCGCACCGAGGGCTGCCGGCTCCCGCCGCCTGGGAACGGCCGCGCAGCTCCAGGGAAGCCCTAATGGCACTTTTGTTTTAGTAAGACCTTTAATGCCGCTATTAGCGGCTGTTACAATAGAAGGGAGGTTTCGTAGAGGGATTACTCACGCCGCCGGGTTGGGCTTTATTTATTTATTTGATTCATTAATGAACCTCTTCCGAGTGCCTATGAAAATTAGATGAAATAGCTGCAATTCGCCTTGATTTTCTGAAAATATACATTCACGGCCAGGTTTAAATAGGGACCGAAAACTCTATATGCTTCTAGTAATTTCTATTGTCTGCGTCTCGGAATAAGGAACAGGTCTAAGCTCTACCGCTGAGTCATTTTATTCAGATTATTTTGTATAGCGCACATTATCTTTTGGGTCGCTTATTAATCACGTTGTTCCCATCCGCTTTAAACATCCATAAATGTGCAGTTTCATCGCCACTTTTGGAAACCGCCTCAGGGATGGGGGAGGGAGAGGGTAACAATTTAACCAGTCTGCCATAACCGGGGGGCAGAGAATCGCGGTTTTTAAACGCTATTCCTTCTCGCGTCTCTTTCTTTCATTTGCTCATTTTCCGGCAAAAAAAAAAAAAATACTGACAGTCAAGACAGAAGCAGTCCCGTGGTGTATTTTTGTTCTACAGTAATAAATGCCTTGGCAAAATATCAAAACACAAGAGAAGACGATCTTACAGAGCGGGAGCCCGGGGGAGGCTGTAGGTTGCTGTCTCCTGGACTTTAATTCATGAATCTGAAGGTCAGAGCGAAACCGCACGGCAAAATCCGTGATACCGGAGCACGGAATTGTACCTTCCAGGGCTTGCACTTTGAGGGGAGAAAGGAGCTGGAATATAAATCTCCTTTCACTCTCACTTCTTTGAGCCTGATCGGGCGCCTCCGCGGGGGGATCTGTGAGTTCAGTCCAAAATGTGCATCTTCGGGAAACCCCTGGCCGGGGTGAGCAGGGGGAGCCTGTCTGAGCCCCCTTTACAAGCCCTGTCGAAGCGCTGGGACCAGACACCTCAGTGAGGATCTCAAACTTTGCCTAAACTGTGTGTCAGCTCACTCTGGAAATAAAGCGGGTGGGGGAAGCCATCCACCGGAGTTTTTAGAAACACAGCCCTCTCTCTCTCTTCCCCTCCAGTCTAGACAGAGCTGGGAGCCAGGTTTATAGCTGGACAACGTTTCTGATCATGCTGGCTGCAGCTACCCGGGGCCTAGCATGCATGCTGGAGGGGTCTCAGGCCTGTGCCCCCCCGCCACCGCGGGCTGGAAGAAGTAAACTCCCCTGAGCCTTACGGGGGTGGTGCCTCGGTGCCGGCCCGGGGCGCTGGACCCGCGGCGGCAGATTTCGGGGGCGACTCCCGGGGGAGCGCGGGCGGCGCGGCTCCCACTGCCCCGGGAGCAGAGGCCCCACCTCTATTTCAAACCCCAGGACCTCGGACGTGGGTCGTCCCCCCCGCATCGGGTCTAGCATGCTGGAAGGGGTGCTTTCCCCAAGTCTTGCTGCCCACAGAATTGAAGATGCGGTGCCGGGCAGCCCCCTCGGCCTGTTGGGTTTCTCCCCTTCCCCTTCCAGTAAAGCCAACTGGAAACAACCAGCCGGGTATGGGGGGGGGGGGGGGGGCGGGGAGGACCCCTCCTCCCCTCCTTCCGCACACAAATCCCGAGGGGAAGGAAAGAGAGAGGCGATGCCCCGTGTGCCCTCGGGCAGCCCCCCCGCCCGGCACCGAGTGCCCTACTGCCGCCGGCGGGGGAGTGGGCACTGCCCGCGGCCGCCTCTCTCCGGCTCCCCCCTCTGCCCTCCACCCTCCCAGGCACTGAACGCACGGCTCGGGGACCGGAGGCGGTTGTTCTCCCGGCCTGTCGTCCCTGGATGCAAAGCTTTGGTTTTAAACGTATTTCCATCCGTACTTAAGACGATGAAAGATCAGGAATTCGCTGTATGCATTTAAACGTTGCTCTTAATAAGCAGAGTGTGCGGAAGCGCACGCCCGGCCTGTTTAAGGAAGACAGACACATAAAACACACCCGAGCCGGGGGTATAAACCTGCTCTCGGGGTCGTCTTGATGCTCTTGAGGATCGGTAGGGCTGGAAAAGCAGGGACACGTTCAGCAGCATCTCGAAACGTGCCACTTTTCTTCCCTCCTAAATCAAAGCCATTCGAGGGCACGTTCCCCAGCAAGGGCCGGCGAGCGGCCCCCCGAAATTACGACGCGCTATTTCTCATCGGGAGATTTCCCGCTGGGGGATAATGGCTGGAAATTGCAGCGGAGCAGCGCCTCGCTTCCCCTGGCTCCGCTGGCTCGGCGTGCCTGGGGAGCGCACGCTAAAGGAGCCCCGGCTTTCCGTAGCACTGCTAGTATTTGCTCTCGAAATTACTGAATTAGATGGCCATAACGGTAAGCTTTTCTCGGTTTGGGAGTGTTTTTTTTTTCCGCCCCCCCCCTCTTTTTTTTTTTTTTTTTTTTTTTTTTTTTAAATTTGCAGGCTCTTAATAAAGCTTCTTAGAAACCGCGACGGAGAGCAGACCTTCCACTCCGGAATTTGCTAATTCCTTCACACCCCCTCGTCCGGAGAGGCACAAACAAATGACAAAGCGGGGAGCTGGGCTTTATTTAGCCACCCGTAGACACTAACCAGCGTTTCATTTCACGCCTCCCATCAGCTCCGCGGCGGCACGGAAAGGACGGGCGGCCGACGGCTCCCCGCGGGTGCCGGCCGGCTGCCTCCCCTCGCCCACAGCGGCCCCAGCCCCGCGTCCTTTCGGCCCTCGGGGTGTAGGTGAGCGGATGGCCCGGGGGGCTGCTTTTTTTACCAAACCCCGGGGGAAGGAGAGAGCGGTGTCAGGCCTCCTTGCTGCCTGTCTCCGAGAAGAGCTGCAGGAGCCACCGACGCTCACCGCCCCGCACGGCCCCGGCCGGGGGGCAGCGGGGTCCCGGCCCCGCTCGGGGGCAGGCTGGGCTCGGGCTGGCCCTCCCCGCTCTCCCCGGCCGCCGGAGAAGGCGGAGGGCCTCGTTGCGAAGCCGCCGCGCCTTATTTCCCAGCCTGCTTCCCTACCTCCAGAAAACTCCAACCAAAACAAAATAATAACAACACCCACACTACTTTTTTTCCCCCAGGCCGTGCCTGGGCACCGGCGGGAGCGCCGAGCCGAGGGGCCTCCCCCGGGGGCCGGGGCGGCTGCCTCCCGGGGCCGCAGACGCCGGGCACGGCGTAGACGAACGCAGCCCGTTCTCTGAGGACGGTCCCCCCGAGCAGACGGAGCTGAACCGGCAGCAAAGGAGGAGGGGGGATAAGGGGGGGATTAACCGGACGGCTCTGCCCTCCCCCCCCGCCGCCTCCGGCCGGGCCGCCCGCCCCCGCTCCGCCGCCAGCCCGGCGCAGCCCCCGGCCGGGGTCCCCGCTCAGCCCGCACCCCCGGGCGCGGCTGCCGGGGCGGGGGGCTCGTCTTCCTACGCGCGGCCACGGCGAGCTGTGTTCGTGTTTAGGCCTCACAGGACCGGAGCCGCTCCTTGCAGCCCGCCCTCCGCACGCCACCCCCGCCGCAAGCCTCCGCTTTCGAGCAGCGCAGCGCTGCCTCCTCTTCCCAGGCAAGCGGGCTCCTTTCCACCCCCGGCGGCGTTTCCCTCGCTCGCCCCTCGTTTGCCACCCGGGGCTGGGAGCCTTGCAGGCAACCCCCCTTGCTCCCAGGACGTAGAGTCGATGCGGGCTCGTCTCGGGGTACGTGCTCCCCCCCTGCGCCCCGTTTCGGGCCGCAGCGCTGCCCCGTCCCTCCTGCGCGGGCCGGGCGGGCGGCCGACGGCCCCTCCCGGGGAGCCGCGGGGTGGTTACCTTCGGGGAAGACGGCTCGCATTTTCAGGTAGCTGGTGGTGAGGCGGATGATGGACGCCTTGTCCAGCTGGGAGGTGATGGCCGAGGGCAGGGGTAGGAGTTTGGCCAGTTCGTAGAATTCTCCATTTTCTTTTTCGCGTCTAGTCTTTGCCGCGTTCTTGGATTTTTCCTTCATCGCGACTACTGCAAGGCGAAGATGACACTGGCATATTAGACCCGATTCTTCCGAATTGCAGGGGGCATGGATTTCGGCTTCAGAGTTAGTATTTTCGTTTAAGGAAGGGAGGGAGGGAATTCACCCAAATCAAATCAAATAGTAAAAAAAAAAAAAAAAAAAAAAAAAAAATTAAAAAGGGGAGAAAAAAAGGGGAAAAGGGGAGGGAAAAAAAGTCAAACCAACCAAACAAAAACACCACCAAGAGAAATGGTGCGAGGAGGGGGGAGGCGATCTCTGAGCCACAGCCACGACAGGCAAGCCGCTCGGGAGAAGGCAGTTCTGCTCTGACCCTTCGATATCTAGCGCTTCGAAACCGAGACTGAAAGACCTACACGAACCACGGTCCTCTGCCCGCAGCTGGAATCGGGTCTTCTCCTCAACGGGGAGCAAAGCACTGGGTTCCCTTCACTGAAGGATTTCTTCTACTCGCTCCTTCCCCGTCCAAAAATAATAATAAAAAAATATTAAAAATAGAGCGTCCACGCAAGAAATCATTGGGCTAAGCAGGCTGAACCATTTTTGGACACTTTGTCTCTTAAAAAAAAAAAAAAAAAAAAGAAAGAAAGAAAGAAAGAAAAGGAAAGACCGCGCTGCTCGTTTAACGAAGTGCAAAACGATCTGGTCCCGGAGCCCGAGATGCCGAGGAGACGAGGAGCCGGCAAGGCAGCAGCCCCCCGCTAAACGAGAGTCGCAGCCCGTGCGGAGGGAGCTGGTGGCCGGGGCGCTCCGAAATCACAAGCTCGCATTTCCTTCAGACGCTTCCCCCTCGGCCGGCTCTCGGCGGGCGGCGGCTGGTCTGGCGGCAGGAGGACGCTTTTCCCCCGTCCCCGAGGGGCTGCTTCAGCGCCGGGGTGCGGGGGGCGCCGGGCCCCGCGGGGCGGCGGCGGCGGCGGCGGGGCCGGGCTGGCGGCGGGGCTGCGGGCACCGGGGGCTGCTGGCCGCGGGGCTGCTCCCGCCGCTCCGGCCGCTGCGCCCGGCTCCAAATGTGGTTCTCATGCGGAGTCAAATTAAAGGATCCGTTTTCCTCGGGACCAGTGCCACTTCAGCGTTGTCTCTTTCCAAACAAGTCCGAGCGCTGGCAAAGGCGCGGGTTTGATTTTGTTGGATTTATTGATTGGTTTTTTTTTTCCTCCTTTTAAAGAAAAAAGAATTTGCAAGATCAGGAATTGTTTCTTTTATTATTATTATTATTTGTCACGTATTTAAAGAGCAAAGCGGTGGCTCTTTCGCATAGACATGCCTTTCGAAGGCGAAGGGAGGGTTTGCTACATTCACCTCCGGCAAGGAGCAGTGATCCTCACCATACAGCAAGGATCGAAGGTAAAATTCCCCTCCTCTGGAAATCCTAGCCGCCACGCTCCTCGCCTGAAGGCACCGATATCTCCGCTTTTTTTTTTTTTCCCCTTTCTCTTTTTCCTTTTTTTTTTTTTTCTTCCAGGGGCAGAAGGAGCTCTGAAGTGGACCCCTCGGTTAATTCTTTAGCAAGGGCTGCAGAAAGCCGGGAGAGCCTCAAGAGGGGAGGGGATAATGTATCCGTGACGTGTCCTCCCGCGCAGCGCCCTCCGAGGGACCCAAATACAGAGGAGCCGGAGAAGAGCCGCAATTAGCACTTGCGATGGGACGGGAGGCCGGGGCGGGGGGAGCCGGGGGCGGGGGCCCTTTGCTGTGGCAGCCCCAGCCCGCTCCCCCCGGCCCCCCTAAGCGGCCGCGGAGCCGCGGCGGGGACCCGCCGCCCCCTCGCCCCGTAGCCTGCCGCTGCTCACGTACGCCCTTGGTGCACCGGCCGTGACCCCGCGGCGCCGGGGGGGGCCCGTACCCCCAACCGGCATCCGGCTGCCGGAGGGGGGCCGGTTCACGGGCACGCGTGGGGCCGCGACACGCGCGGGCCCTCCTTCACCAGACCCACTGCGCCGCCATGAATTCACCCGAGCGCTTTCCCCTGTTGTTTTTGCAGGGGGTAAAAGGGCGAAGATGTACCTGCGTACATATAGGCGTATGTGTGTCTACCATAGGTGCACATGCCTACGTATATATAGCACACATTTATACTATATATACACATTATATATATTTTGCATATACATTACACGTGTGTCCGCGTATATATACATGTACACACGTGAGTCCATTTACAAAGGCACACACACATATATATATATTTATACACGGCCTCTCGCACCGCTGGGTGCGGGGAGAGGGGAAGCGCGGGGCCGAGCCCCGGGGGAGGCGGCGGGCGCTGCCGGGGACCCCGCTGCCCTCCCCGCCGGTGCCGCGCCGGCCGCCGCTGCTCATCAGCCCCGACGTGACTCTCCGCTGCCCGGCGGGCCGCCCACGACCAGGGCTTAGCCCCGGAGCAGCCGAAGCGCATCGCCGGGGGAAGGTTAAGAAACTCCCCGAGCGCCCGGGCTTTGCCGGTGCCCCCGGGCCCCCTCCCTCCGGGCAGCGGAGACCCGGCGGCGGCCCCACAAACCCCGGCGTGGGCAGAGCCGGGCGAGACGGCGCTCACAGGGCTGTAATTGCAGGGCTCGGAGTCGGCTTTTGCAGAGGTTGTCACGGCAGCCGCTCAAACAAGAGCGATGCCCGGGTCCCCCCTCCCGATGCGTCGTGTCCCGAGCGACAGGATTAAGCCGGGCCCGGACAGGACCGCGCCGTGCCCGGCCTGGCTTTGAGGCGGCCCCGACCCGACGGGAGCCCTTCGTGCTCCGAGGGTACCGCCGCGCTGCTGCGAGAGGCACAGGCGTGGGGAAACACACACACACACACACACACACGCACGTACATACACCCACCGCCACGGGGAACCAGCCCTGCCCAGCGCCCCTCGCAAAAAGCTGCTCCGCGGGCTGGCTGCGCACGGACACGCGTGGCCCCATCACCGTCCCGACCGAGCGGGGGGAGCTGGGCTGCAGCCGGCGATTAAAGCAGTGAGGAGAAAACCCTCGGTGCGAAGAAAAGGAGGGACCAGGCAGAGCGGCGGGCAGAGTCCCCAACCGGGGACACGGGGAGGGCGCCGAGGGGGATGGGATCGCCCGTTTGCAAAACACAATGCACCGGTCCTTAATATTAATCCCCGGGAGAGGCCTGGCCGGCGGGCGAGTGTGTTTGCTTAAGCTCGCCCGCCCCTCTGTAATTATCCTATTACACCAGAAAGGGCCCGGCCCGGCGTTGTCGAGGGAAAGGCCACGCTCTTTAACCTCCCCGCCGCCGGCGGAGGCCCCGTCTCCGCGGGCGGGACTTGCGCGGCCCCCGGGCCGGCACCGCTGCCCCGGCTCTCCCCTCCCGGGGCGCCGCCGCCCGGGGAAGCCGGTTGCCTCACCGCTCCCGGGGGATGGCGAGCAGGGAGGCTGGGGCACCTTCTGCATCTGCTGCTTGAAACGTGGGGCAAGGAAGGGGGGAGCGGCGCCCCGACGGGCCCCGGGCCCTCCGCGCACGGCCTCTTGCCCCGTCCCGTCCCAAATCCGCCCCCCTCCCGGCTCAGGTACCCGGCACCGCGCCCGTCCCGGGCCGGCGCGCCCGGGGGAAAGCGGCTTTCGCAGGGAGGACGGCAGGGATCGGGAAGCGGCTCTCTGTCCCGCCGTCCTGGGTGGGATTTAGGCTAGAGCTGGCTTCCAGGTCAAGGAAACCGGAGCGAAACGGTTGCGCGGGGGAGCCCGGGCGATGCGACCCGTTTCACCCTCCCGCACCGCCCTTTTTACCCGCAAAACAGGAGCAGCCCCGTACCCCTCTCGCAGGGGTGCCCCTCTCACGGGGACACTTGGCGCAGGCTTGGGGACGGCAGACGTAGTCGGCGATTAAACCCGCCGCCGTATTTTTCTTTTTACGGAGGCATGCTCCGCCTAGGACTTTTCGCCGAGCAAAACAACCCAAAATTAATCTAGCAAAAACACCAGTCGAAAAGAAACTTCAGCCTTTCGGGGGAATTCTCAAAATTCAGTACAACCTCCGCCCGCCGCCGAAACTGGACTTATTAGCAGAGGTAAAAAAAATTATACGGGGGAAAAATATTATATATATATACACACATATATATACGGAAAAGTAGCTGTGTTTCAAGGTAGGTCCTAACGGGTCCGAACAAGCTCCGCGATCGCTAACCCCGAGAAGAAACCGGCATGGGACATTTCTGTGTCCTGTAAACAATTTATAGGGACGAGCGACTGGGTCTCAAAGGAAAGCGAGAGGGGAGCATGTCACGTTTCTGAGAAATTACGGGGGTTTGGATAAAGGGCAGGTTTGCGAATGTTTGCAACATAATCCCGACAGAAAAAGAAAAATCACGTTGCTACAAGGGTGGCCCAAACCTATCGAGGTGGATTCGCGATATTCAACTCGGTGAGTCCGAGGTGGCTGCAGGGACCTTTGGGGAAGGGCTTCCCTCCCTCCGTTTTAATAACAAACTCCACGCCAGGGACGAAAATAAATAAGGAGAATAAATAAAACAATTAATTATTTAAATATTCGGATCATATTTTCACCCATACGCTGTTGTTGAACCATAAATTGGGCGCACACAAAACCCACTGTTATTTAACAACCCTTTTCCTTGGTTCCAGAGGGAAACTCTTCACCGGGTGGGAGGGAAAGGGAGAGCGTTTCTTTCTCAGGTGAGCTGTAACGCAGGGGAACATTTCGCCTTTTTTTTTTTTTTTTTTTTTTTTTCCCCCCAGTGTTTAAACGAAAAATGAAAAATAAAGGGGAAAACGTGTGTGGGGGGGGAAAAAAACCCCAACCCGGCACCCCACAACCAGCTCCTGCGCCGCGAATCACGTACCGCCTGGCTGCAGCGCGCCGGGAGGCACCGGGGCTGGCGCGGAGGGGCCCCGGGGCCTCTGTGTGTGGGGGTATGGGGGGGGGGGTTACGCGAGTGGGCGACCGCGGGGCATTTCCCCGCGCCCCGCCGTGGAGGGAGGTGTGTGGCGGGGGCAGCCGGGCGCGCAGCCCACGCGTGTCCGCGTCGCGCCGGGGGCAAGCCCCAGGGGCTTAGTTTACGCCGAGGCGAGATCCTGGGGGAGGCGCTGAGGAAAGAGAAGCTGAAAACGAGGGGTTTAACGCCTTTGTTTTTAGTAACCCCGAAGGAGAGGCAAGCAGCGTCTCGCAGGCGGAGCGGGCGGCGGCAGCGCGGGAGCCCCCCGGTGCGCAGCGGGGTGGCAGCCCCGGGCGGCAGGGGCCCGGCGGCGGCGGCCGCCCCGGCCGGGAGCGGGGCGGGGGTTTCCAGGGTCCCTTCGGCCGCCGTTTGCAGACGCTGGCGTGTTTCGGTGGGGACGGTGGCGGGGAAGAAGGGCCCGGGCAGGGGCAGGCGGCAGGCCGGGGCTTGCCGTCCCCCCGTGTGCGTGAACGCGGTGCCGGTGCCACCCGGTCAGCTCTTGCGACAGACACCTTTGCAGGGCCGTGGCTTCGGTCCTGCGCGTCCGTGTAATTTTCCCGTGTTTCTCCGTCTCGTACGCTCGTGCAATACAGGCGATGCCGAACGGGTCCAGGCTAGGGAAAACAGGGCTGCGGGGCCAAGCGCAGCGCGGGTCTGAACTTTTGTCTGATGTGCTTGGCTAACGTATTAACTGTGAGAAATGCCACCGAGTTCCTCAGGAAAGAAAACATCATCAGATATTTTAACATTTACAGGCTGCAACATCAGCATTGGTATGAGCTCAAGAACTAGCAGCGCTTATTGTCCCCAGAGGAATCCCTTATATTTTTTTTTCCTGTAACTACTGTTCCCAAGTGTGAATGTATACACACACACGCTCACACACACAAATCCTATAAATGCTAATAAAACAGATTCCTCAGGATTTGTTTAACTTTCCCTGGCACCACAATCTTATATTGATATTCAATGGGGTTACTAGTGTGCATGAGGATTACTAGTTAAGTATAGACCGCAGGATCAACCTTCTAGTATGCCACTTGAACATGTCCTTACAAATAAGTAAGGTAGGAGACGTAAGCATTGACAATACGATTAATTTGCACTGAATACTTGAAAGGAAAAAAGGAAGTTAAATCATGGTGGTAGAATTATTAAACTATGCAGAATTGAGGCCTCCGGTTGCACGGCATCATTTTCAGCTCTTTACTTGAAGCTGTATTACTGCTATTGTCCAACCTTTGCTGGCCACATGGGACAACGTTTGGCAATCGGACAGAAAATTACTTCTACTGGGCATGAACTGGAAATATCCAGCTGGGGCGTGGATCCCGTTTCTAATCAGAGAGGAGGGAAGGAAAACTCAACGCTCTTTCTCGTTACTCAGATAGCATTTTTAGAGTTTGTCAAAAGTGGCTTGAGCTAACTATCCAGAAAAATACCTGCTGTTTAAAAATGAAATAACAGGATTTTTTTTTCCTTAGAACTAGTAAATTGTTTGTTTTTTTTCTGTACAAGATGTAGAAAGGGGTACACAGTGTACATAATGTACAGCGCCTGTACATAATGTACAGTGATAATATAGGCATGCAACACTGCAGGAGCTGTCAGAGTTGATGGACTGATCCAAGTGGATGACATTTGCAGAAAATATGTCTAAATTAAAAACAGTGAATGCTCATGTTTGGGTCAGGTTTTCAATTTCAGTTTTCTAAGGAGAATAAAGTTATTTTGTTAAGGCCAACTTCTTTTTTTTTTTTTTTTCCAACTGGACCTGGAGTTTGATGAATTTTCTGAAAGCATTTTCAGAAAACTCAGATAATTGATATTAATTATGATGCCCAAACTTTCATGACCATATAAGCTGCAAACTGTATTTCTTTTAACTACAGTAGGTAGTTTAAAAGGTGAAAGCTGTCCTTGGAAACAGGAGAGGGAATGTATCAATCATAGAGAGGAAGCTTCCAGGCTGAAGAAATAGGAAAAATCTAGTATGAAAGGCACACAGTGGAGCGTTTTTGCTCTATTTGTCTGAAATCCTTTGAACATTATGAAAGTCAATGTAAGTATTTTTGTTTACTTTTTTTTAAGTTATGTTCAGTGACTTGGACTAGTTTTCTCAGTGGCCCTCGGCTTATATGAATAGTGTGACTAATCTAGTGGAGATGAGTAATGGATCTGCAAGGAATAGAGGAATTCTGATGCAAAAACATCTCTCTTTTTTGATGGTATTTTATGCTGCTTGGCATTCAATATATTATATAATGGCTGTCAGAAGAACTTTGGTAATACTTTATGGTAAAGTTTATAAATACTTCAGTCATGATTTAGAAATGATGAATGGAAAACACTATTTATACATCATTATGTGATGTTTTACTATGTTCAAAGCACATTCGTAAGCAAATGTATGTGCTCTTGTTAATTACCGTACTTTTGGTTTGTTGTAACATCCTGATTCAATATTTTTTGCATTTGTCCATTGAACCCTTTATAACACATACAATAGCCTATTTCTGAATAGGTATTTTACCACGTACAGGCAGAGAAATTTAAGTCCCGAATAAGCTATTCACATGGGACTGGGACATTATTGCAAGGGAGAGGGGATGGAGAAGAGAAGCAGAGGCTCCAGTGAAGGATGCTTTTGTGAACTTAAGACCTCAGCCCTGCAAATGAAGATGTACCAGACAACTCACCAAGCCGTTAGCTTAAAACAGCGTGGAATACTCACAGCAGTGCAGCCTCAGCAAGGCAGGACAAGGCACTGAGAGGAGTGGGAAGAGGGGGCTCTGTCTCCTTGCTAGTGTGGTCGAGCTGATGGGGAAGGTCTGGCGTGGGTATGGGAAAAGTGAGGATTCATAAGCTCAGCTCCTGGGCAACCGGTGGTGTGGTTTCAATGGACGTGATCCCCTTTGGTTCAAAAGGCAGAGCAGAGAACAGCCTCATACCACGGTGTTTTCTTTGAAATGGGTTGCAAGCCTCCCAGCCTTCATCCTTGCAGAGTCAAGGTTTTGCGAGTGTGCAAGGAGCTCGCGTGAGCTGACTTCACCGAAGGCAGAATGCAAGAGGCGTTCCCCGCCTCTGCTCATGTCTTTCCAATATAAAAACAGACAGTTGTTTTCTTGGACAGTAATTGCCACAATGCAATTACATGCAACGCTGGAACTTTTCAAAACATCCTGCATGGGCACACAAGGCATTTGCCTGTATCAGTAACTCACCCCTCAACAAACTCACTCCAGCAGGTTTTGTATCTGAGCTGCTAGTCAGTTAGCAAACGTATCTGAAAGTGGAGCTACTGTCAGTGTAGGAACTTACTGCTGTTCTCATTATTGTTTCCAGCTTTGTCTATAACTTTGTATGCCTTTTTCCTTTGTCAGGGTTCATATTATCAAGGTTTCCATGCTTTTATTACGGGGACCTTGGGATATGTTCGATCTTAACTGAACAAAGATGACCTAAGTTCAGTCTCTGTTAACATCAGAAGGATACTCAGAAGATACTGCCCTCTAAAATGATCTGTTCGACCTTTAGACACTGATCCTGAAATTTGATCCCCAAGACCCACCAACACCAAAGAATTAGACACTTCAGTCACTGGATGCCATTTGAGTGTGCTCTCAGTTTCGGAGCTCAAGGCCAGATCCAGAAAGGGACTCAGGAAGAATGCAGATGCTGAAGTCTAAAATGGGAATGCTGAACACTTCCACTCAGTTGCTGGCTAATTATGGGCATATCTGAAGCCCGATTTTCATCATTTCAGCTCCCCAAACATACCCCCAGTTGTACCTCAGCCTCAGCAAGGCAGAGCTAGCATGGTACCTAATGCAGACCTAGGAAGCAAGTATTTCGCTACTTCTCTCCTTTGATCTGTGCCCAACACAGTCAATGAATACTCTGCGAAAATGCGCTGAAAGCATCTTCCTCTCCATGACCAACAGGAGAAGATGTCTTCATTTTATACAGGAGATAGATCAGTCAGATATGATGGTGAATATCCAGACTCAATTCCCTCCTTTGTCCAAAGGGATTCAACCACAAGTCCTCTTGTTGTGGGAGGTTAACCCTGGCTGGATGCCAGGTGCCCACTAAAGCTGTTCTATCACTCCCCTCCTCAGCTGGACAGGGGAGAGAAAATATAATGAAAGGCGCATGGGTCAAGATAAGGACAGGGAGAGATCATTCACCAATTACTGTGATGGGCAAAACAGCCTGCCTCACCATGGTCTTCACCACGGGCTGCAGGAGAATCTCTGCTCTGGTGCCTGGAGCACCTCTTCCTTCACTGACCTTGGTGTCTGCAGGGTTGTTTCTCTCACATATTCTCAGTCCTCTCTCCAGCTGCTGTTGCACAGCAGGTTTTTCCTCTTCTTAAATATGTTATCACAGAGGCACTACCACCGTTGCTGACGGGCTCGGCCTTGGCCAGCAGTGGGTCCATCTTGGAGCCGGCTGGCATTGGCTCTATCAGACACAGGGGCAGCTTCTAGCAGCTTCTCACAGAAGCCACCCCTGTAGCTCGCCCCGCTACCAAAACCTTGTCATGCAAACCCAGTACACTTGTCTATGAAGAGTATGTTCAAGGTATCAGACCATTGTCCGCTTGAGTGTGCCTGTGGGGTACTCTCCTACTGAATTGACTTCATTGTGCATAGAAGAATCAAGATTTACTGGGGAAGGGACAAACCTTTGATGACTTTTCAAAGGGATTTTTGTTTGTTTGTTTTAAATGTATATTATTTGGGAACAGACATCGCACACAAATGCATTAAAAGTCTTTGGAATAGGATGAGGTCCAGGACCCCCTTCTCCCAGCCAACTGCCCTGCCAAGCAGGCTAGGGTCACATGCTTTTTTTCCCCTCCCTTTATTTTTTCTAGGCAGAGTAGCCTGATGTGAACAGGAGGGACTGTGAGTCTCAGCCCCATTTATATCCTGCTGTTGTTGAAAAGATGGAGATATAAGAGTTTGAACTTCCTCAAAGGCAATTGAACCTTCCCCTTATTTCATGAATTCAGGACCACTCTGTGGTATGTCAGGAAGATGAGGAAAACTGGTGTTCTGCCTCCAGTCTTAGAGCTTAAACAGCGTATTCTTTTGCGTTTTCTCTTAAAACCTCAAACCCAACCAAACAAACAAATAAACCAAAGGAAAAGGTTAGAAGAAAATCCCAGTCAGGGAACCTCATGATGAGGAAGATGTTTAAGTCTGAGGTAGGAAGAAGGCAGTAAGAACCAGCCCGCTCCCTTAACATCTCCCTCATGGCTAGCTTACATGTTTCACTGCTCAGCTTTTTTATGCATTCTCTTTGGAAGAACCCAACCCCACAGCAGTTTAGGTAGCTAACACCGAGTTTGGAAAGGATTTGTATAATTTATGAGGGGTTGCAACACCTAGCTTTATGTCTCCAAATTATTTTTTTTGATATTTTCCTATCTAAAAAAAAAGCAGAGAGAAATCTGTTTTCACATTGCTATGGGGCAATATATGAAATTATTCCACCATTTTCTGGTGCTACTTATTAGGAGTTTCAGAACATTCCTGGGATCATCTGTTCTCATATAACCATCTCCCTACAATGAACCTCAGCCAAATAAGATTCTTGGGCTTAAGTCTCCCAAATGGTGGCCACCATGCTGCAATGGAAAGAAAGACACGTCCCCTCCACCCTTCCTTCCCCCTAAACCTATGTAGAATTTCCTTGCATTTCCAGAAGTGCAATTTATTTCTTTTCTGAGAGAAGAAAACAGCAGGTTCCCTCCATCAACAGAAACTGGTACATACTGTTGTCTCCAAACACTCCTTTTATCACTTGAATGGTTTCAGAAAGTCTTTTATCTCTTTGCTTCCTGCTGAACAATATAAAAGTCAAATTCAGAAAGTGCTTTTCTCCTCTTTCCTCCATTTTGAACTCAGAACCTTTTCTGTACTATTTTTTTCCAGCTTTCTCTACTTCAGGGTTTCTCCAGCACTGGAGACATGCTATTAGCATATCTTGGGAAACCTTCCTGCAGTGGGGGCCGGCAGACAACTGTTTACCCTGAATAGATTGCAAGTATAGGACAGTGCAAATACTCACAGTGGGATTGATTACACCGATGTCTCTAACCCTCTGAACACATGCAGCGTGGACTAGATAGTTCACAAAACCGGAGAGGATCTTGGGCTGAGCTGAATATTTGTGCAATTCATACAAGATAAATATTCTCCCAACTGCCTACCCAGTGCTTTACTGACTATTAGAGACCGATCGCTGAGGAAGTTTGTACTCTAATTCCATAAACATAAGGGATTTCAGGCAGGTCAGTAGGACAGTCTTTAAACCGAGACATATAAAAGCAAAGTGAGGGGAAATAGGAGCATGAAGCACACAGAGAATATTATTTATCATGAATGCCTGAGAGAATCAGCTAGAGAGCTGAAATGAATTTAGGGGCAGATAAAGCCGACAGATAAATCTTAGACAAATCTAAGATGAGAGAGCAGCACGATTGGAGAAATAAAATAGATGTGGTGATGATAAGTGCTAGAAGAGGAGTGAAGCTCTGCAGAAGTTCAAACCCATTTTCAATAAGATGTTTTATCTCTGGGGATTACTCAACCAGAAACTACAACTCCTCTGAGATTTGTCTCAACACCAGTAAAAATGCACAGGTCTGATACTGCAAACAGGGTTCCTGTGAAGAGGCTAAACTCCTCATGAATCAACATCATGGTCTTCAGTATTAACATGGCTTTCAGTCAGTGGAGGCTTTTTCAAATGATGTAATGTTTGTAACTTGATATCCTACTCTGTAATCCTAGTGAGGACAGAGATTTTGTGGAACCAGGCTGCACTGGAATGATCTTTTCTTCCCTACGAACTTTTGGTTAAATGGTTTAATAATTTCTTAGGTTCAGCACCTAGGACACATAACTTGTCTCAAGAGCCTGATGCTCATTATTTAGTGAAATCAGACCCGATGCTGAGATATTAAAAAGGAGAACTTCAGCCCTGCCTGCCTCTGTTCTGGTCCACCACAGATGTACATTTTCAGTTTTGATGTCCTCTATTTTTGTAAACTAAATGAAGAAAATATTCACACTGTTTGTGTAAGCACATCTATATATGCGTATGCTTAATGTAGGACTTTGGATAACTTGATTTTAACAATAAGGCAAGTTAAGGAAGGAGTTTAAACTCTTAACTCTAAATTTCCTGGGGTTCGACAGATTAAATCAAATCCTTAAGGCCATTTTACCATAGTTTTTTCTCTGCAAGTGTGTGATTTATGTCCTCTTTTTTATTGCATGAACCTTTGTCTCAGTACTATTTGATTTAGTCTACTAATGGCTCTCAGCTGATTTTATTTTAGTATCTGTAAATTTTTGCACACAAAGTTAGACAAATGCAGTGCAGGGGTAAATTAAATTGTGCAATTTAGTGAAAAAGCAAGTTACTAAGAGAACAAGATTTTAACTGT